>NC_072799.1:1371500-2730500 GCF_028583425.1 Eublepharis macularius
AAAGCGAGGCAAAGCATTATTTGTCAGGGCAGCAGTCGCACAACTGTTGAGGCCAGGATCCCAGGGCACCGCCCATGTTGCAAACCACGGAAGAACCAGCCAAGATATTTGTGCTGGGGTTGGGGGGGGGGGGGGAAGGGGTCTCCCCAGCACCACCGAATTGGCACAGGAGCCCTGCAGAGCTCGGCACGGTCCGTTCCTTGCCTGCCCTGACGGCAGTGCTGGTGCCGTGGAAGCCTGGGCCCCTCACGAGAGACCCCCTAGAAGCCTGCACTGACAACAGCCACAGCCAGCTGCTCCTTACTCTGCCCTCCCTTAGCGAGGGGTGGTCTCTGGCAGCCCTCACTTTTTGGCTTGGCAGACTGGAATGGTGGAACCAGCTTCTGCTAGAGATGGGCGTTGCACGCTCTGCCCCCCCCCTCTTTTTTTGCTACTTCTGTAAATCCAGTTGATTTTGAAGAGCTGCGCGTGGGGCTCCGGCTGTGTGGAGTGCCTGTAGTCGGGCTCCTTGCTGGTTTGGGTCTGTTGGCTTTTATGTTGGAAAGTTTATATTGGGCTGTTATGGGGATGTTTTTTCTCTCGCTTGTAAGCTGCCTAGAATTTGCATTGAACAAAGAAAGGCGGTCTACCAATATGTTAACAAAAGAGTGAAGAAGCGGTGGGCCAGCCTGGAGCAAACACGCGTTGGGGCAGGCAACGGTCTGCCTTGAATGTTCTCCCACCCATCAGACCAGTAGCTGAATTTGGGAGGAAATGGAAGGATTTCTTTGATTACTTAGGCCAGAACTAAGATTAATTAAGGTAACTAAGTATAAAAGATAAGAGGATAAAACACAGGAAAATGACTGATCGAAACAGTTGATATTAAAGTTTGTATAAGTAATCAAGAAGAGGGAAAGAGAGCTATTATACAATTGAATTGTTATTAAAAATCTTTTTTGTCTGCATTTAATCCAATTTAAAATTTAGTGCTTGTCTAAGTTGTAAACCAATCCTAAATCTACTGTTTGTAAGTGCAAGTCTCACAGTAATCTCAATGTACAGTTTAAGTTTCTTTTTATGCACTTTTTACTGTTATATCTTATCTTGTCCTTTTAAATAAAATTTCTATACAAAAAAAATGTTCTCCCTCTCATCTAAAGGGGAGCTTAAAGAGGGCTTTCTCGATCAGCTGGCTGCAAAGACAAAGCTTAATAGGGCAAGAAAGTTGGGGACTTTCTTCAGTTGTATGGGAAGGGAGAAGTGGGGAACTGGGAACACTTCTGGGGCAAAGCCAAGGAATCTGCTTGGGGGGGGGGGGGTAGCGCAAAAGAGAATGAATTGGGGGAGGGGGGTACTTTGGGGGGGGACACAGTAATCTGGGAGAGAAGGGAAGATGCAAAGAGGTTATTTCTCAGCCAAGTGCAGCAGAAGATGGTAGTAGCTTTATTTATTTATTTACGTTTATATTTTGCCTTTCTGCCCTCATGTGGGCCACCAAGGGGGCTAAGAAATTCACAAACATACATAATAAAATCACATCTTAAATCTATTAATCATTAAAACAATTAAAATCAAATCTCTTAAAAATTTTCCTTTAAAATTTATATACATACTATATGGGTTATGTAATATGTGTGCTGGTGTCTTTTAGAAATTGTATTATATATTTATTGACTTTTTTATTTGGTTTTATATTAACATGTTTATGTATGTTATGTATGTTGTATTCTGCTTTGAGCCTGTTCATGGGGAGAGCGAATTAGAAACAATAACAACAACAACAACAATATATTGAGAACTAAGAAAACAAAATTTCACCAGCTGTAAAAAAGAAAACATTATCTAGAAGAATCAATCATTTTTTGGATAAGTGGGTACCATATGGCTTCAATTTGCTGTAAGTCCATTCCATTTGTTAGAGAAGGAAGTTTGTTTAACACATACGTTTTTTTGCTTTTATCAGTCCATTCTTCAGTTTTAGGTTGTGTGTCCTGTTTCCAATGTCTTGCAAAAAACAATCCTGCCAGCGGTTGTCATATGTAGGATTATACCATGTGGATTTGTAGAGAACATTGGTACATAGTTGAACAAGAGTGTCTCATTTTTTCTACAAAAATTTGCCAGATTTTTTTTGCCTGTGCACATGACCATCACCACCTGGATAAATTTGGGAATTTACAGCACCAACATATGTTTATAAACTTTTTCTGTTGTTAGGTACCACTAGTGTACCATTTTCATTAGATTATCCCTAAATGATAAACATACTGGAAAAGATTAATCCAATGTGAGTATGGTTTTTGGTGGGTAGTTGGTCTGCAATAGAACAGCTGGATTTGAGTCCAGGGACACCTCAGAGACCAACAAGATTTTCAGAGTGTAAGCTTTCAAAAGTCAGAGCTCCTTCAAATGGAAGGGAGTTCTGACTCTGGAAGACTCATGCTCTGAAAATCTTGTTGGTCTCTGAGGTGCCACTGGGCGAAATCAACAGCAGCCCGTACATGGGCTTTCTCTGTGGTGGCCCCTACCCTGTGGAATGGCCTACCTGAGGAGGTCAGGAGAGCCCCCACCCTCCTGGCTTTCCGCAAACGATGCAAAACTGAATTATTCAAAAAGGCCTTTTTTCTCAGCTAAAAGAGCGGTATTGTAGGAAAGGGATCCCAGATGTTTTGCTAATGAGTTAGAAACCATAGATTTCACCATTATGTTGCCTTACATATTATCTGTTGCTTTAAATATGTACTCCTATATCCTACCTGTGCTTCATGTTGTTTAATGTAAATCCTAGAATTGATTATGTTCTGTTCCAGCAATTCCTCAACCCCATACTGGATCCTTGCTAATGCTATATCTTTGTAAACGTATATTCTTTTACCCCATGACATTGCCTATGGAAATGTTCTTGACACCGTACGGAAATGCCTGCCCTTGTCCTTGCCACTAATTGTACTAATCTCACACTACGTAACCCGCCTTGATTCTCAGTGAGAAAGGTGGAAAATCCATCCATCCATCCATCCATCCATCCATCCATCCATCCATCCATCCATCCATCCATCCATCCATCAATCTTGCTGTTTCAGTATGAGTATAAATCTCCTCTAAGATTTTATACCCAAGGTCTTTTCACAGTGATCTTTTTTTTTCTATGAGGGAACAAAGAACGTTTGAGGGGAGGGAGGGGCAACTGAGACTAAAAAATATGATGAGGGTCCCAACACAACCCAGCCCACCATGTGAGATTCTGATACTCTCTCTCCTGTGGGTAACGTGGTTTCAGGTTCAAGTTCCAGGACTGATCCTGCTACAGCAGGCTGTCCTGAGGAAGGTCTAAAGTTCATTTTTGTGAATTTTAGAAAGTGGAGAGAATTGGAAAATCTAAAAGAAAGGACAGGACGTCCCAATACGTATCCCTAGCTTAACCTCTTCTGCCATGAAAGCCAGTCTTTCCGTTTGAATGGATGCGGCAGGACATTTATTCCTTCTGCACAACTGTCCCCCACGTTCTTGGTCTGTCTCTATTAGGTCGTCTTTTTTAAGGAGGACTCAGGCTCAGCCCCAGGTGGCTTGCACATTTTATTTACTAAAAAAAATAGTGGGGGGGGGGCAAAGGTGGCTT
Organism: Eublepharis macularius; assembly: GCF_028583425.1. NCBI lineage: Eukaryota > Metazoa > Chordata > Lepidosauria > Squamata > Eublepharidae > Eublepharis > Eublepharis macularius. The sequence continues at coordinate 1,375,102 of NC_072799.1, forward strand.
GCAGAACGCAGGCATCCGTAATGAGTCATGACATTAAAAACTCTTCGACATTCAGGAAGCCACCAGCAGAGGAAAAATGCCCTGGGCAGCCTGTGCTCGGCCCATTTCCTTGCAAAGCTGCTGTTCTAGAGGGGCTCTGGATGTGTCCTCTCTTGCCATTTGACAAAGACATGGATTGAGATGGAGGTTGTACATTGCTGACTCCATGCAAACTCCCGCCCAAATAATAAATCTAGTTGAACATTTCTGCATATACCTCACAGCCTAGTGGCATTACAGGGCGACTCACTGGATGGTTGCATGACTTCCTTGAACGCCATCTTTGGCCATCTACAAAATGCGAAGTCTCTCTTCAAATTTAGCCTGGATCTTCTCTCTTCTTTCTCTTTCCCCAGTGCTCAGTCAAGACTGAGGACAGGCCTCCCCTGACAGAGAGTGGAAATATTTCATGTGCAAGTCTCACCACTTGTGTGTGTGTGTGGGGGGGGGGCCCTTTTGGGGCATATCCAGAGTGCCTGTTCTAAAGGTCACTTCATGGTCAAATGGGCCTTGAGTGCAGTACACTCACTTGCTCTCATACAAGAGTTGTCAGCAAACAGGGGAAGACAAATGACAGAGGAATGAACTCCTGGGTGTCGGAAACTCCCTATTAGCGCACGCTGGGCGGAGTAATCACTGGGAAATCAATGGCCACAGTGAGTCCCAAGGGGTGGTTTGTTTTTTCTTTTGCTGCAAAGCTTCATTCAGAGTTCTGTTCTTTTCTTAGTTCCGCCTGCCCCCCCCCCCCGCCACTGGTGAAAATAAACTTCTGCTGCAACCCTGCCTCCACCCTGTTACTCTTGGGCCTCTGGCAGCTTCGGGACGTGTTTCTTCTTGCATTTTGAAAGCACATTGGATCAAGATGTGGCCAGAACAATAGCCAAGGATGCATGCTCTGGAGTGGCTGGAAAGGTGAGAATCTCGCCCTTCTGAGAGCCCTTTCCGAGGGCCAGTGGTGTCCTTGCCTAGGGCGACCAACCACCAGGTCTGTGGGAAATTGCAGTTCCAGAGGCTGGACATTATGGCATCGCCTCCCCACTGAGTTCCTGCCCCCCCCAGTCCCCAAATCTCCAGGAATTTCCCAAGCTGCCCTACAGAAGCACTAATAAAAAATATCTTGACTCCACAAATGTAAGTATGTCCCTAGTCACCCTGAAGAACGTTTACTGCTCTTGGATATGGGTTGGCCTGTTGCAGAGGCACTGAGAAGGACCTAGAACCAGAGTGCCGAGTGTAGGGGAGGGCAGGGGGGTGGATTTTATTGGTGCCCCTCATTCTGTGAGCCGTGGCTGGCATCCCTTGGCGAGGGTGGTGCTCGGGCATCTGCCGGCTGCCGTGTGGAAGAGGAGGGGGTTACCTGCAAACTGCTGCTGTCTTGGGGGGCTGTGGAGTGGTGGAGGGAGGCCTCCCCAATGGCTTTTTGATGCACAGCTTGAAGCGAGGCAGATGGGAGCGTCTTTCAAAGACTGATGGTGCTCAAATAGTCTCTTCTCCATTACACAGACTTCTCAGGAGCTGCCCACGTGATTCTGCATTCACAAAACGCTTGTGGGACTGATGGATGGGAAAGCCAGGCTGGCCGTCCATCTTCGCACCCCGACGGCTTTTCTCGGGCCTCCCCCTTCTCATGACATCCGCCTTGCTTTGCATTTTCTGCCTGGCCTTTCACCCCCGGCTCATCCATAAACACAGAGAGAGTCTGACTGTGCCAGGGCAGTGACAAGGCGGCGCATCTGTCTTCATTAAGGAGCTGCTGGCTGCTCCCATGTGAGTCCCTCACATCCAAACTTGGCTGGGAAAACTGTGTGTGTGTGTGTGTGTGTGTGTGTGTGTGTGTGTGTGTGTGTGTGTGTGTGTGTGTGTGTGTGTGTGTGGAAAAGAGGGGCACCTGCTTTTTGCCTTGTGTTACCCGCCATGCACGCAGCATGAAAGAGTTAGGATGATGGCGCGTGCGGGGGGTGGGGGTTGAGGGGTCTGGAGCTCAACATCTCTTGGGGATCTCCTGGTCAGCGGGGCTGGTACTCCTGTTGCAGCCTCGGTCCATCTACGGAATGCAGAGATGGCCCAGGCTGTGGAATGGATTGCTACAAATGGCGCTATTCCTCCTGCCTAGAGAGCCGACAACGCCCTCGATTTACTGAAGAACTTGGAGCAATGAGGCGGTGGGGCAGGTGGATGGAGTGCAAGTGGAATTTCACTTTGGAAACTCGCAGGGAATTTGACCGAACACAGCTTAGAGCACAGAATCTTGACTCTGTGGCAATGATGGCGGCCAAGCAAGCTCCGCATTGCACCCTCCCAGTCCTAAGAACATGGGAAGAGCCAGGGCTTTATTTTCAGGGGGAACGCGGGGGAACGGAGTTCCCGAACCTCTTGAAAATGGTCACATGGCTGATGGCCCCGCCCCCTAATCTCCAGACAGAGGGGAGCTGAGATTGCCCTCCGCGCCGCTCAGCAGCACGGAGGGCAATCTCAACTCCCCTCTGTCTGGAGGTCAGGGGGCGGGGCCACCAGCCATGTGACCCTTTTCTCCGAGGGCAACCCTCTGAGTTCCACCACCTCTTTCCCCAGAAAAAAAGCCCTGAGAAGACCTCTGCCCAATCGATCCAGTGGTCCATTCAGTCCAGTGTCCTGCCTCACACAGTGGCCAACCGGTTATGCTGGAGGGACAACAACAGGGAAGAGAGGCTGGCGCCCGTCTCTGACCTTGCCTGCTGGCACTGGGATTCAACGGTTTACTGCCTCTGAACATGGAGGTTCCCCTTAGGCACCTATCCTCCATGAATTAATCTAATCCCCCTTTCAAGCCATCTATGCTTGTGACCCTCATTACATCCTCTGGCAGTGAATTGAGCATTAATAACTCATTGATTAAAGAGTACTTCTTTTTCTGTGTGTGATGTGCCATCAAGTCGCCTCTGACCTATGGCGACCCTATGAATGAAAGACCTCCAAAATGTCCTATCATTAACAGACTTGCTCAGATCCTGCAAACTGGAGGACGTGGCTTCTTTTATTGAGTCAAGCCATCTCCTTTTGGGTCTTCCTCTTTTCCCACTGCCTCCCACTTTTCCTGGCATTATTAACTTTTCCAGAGAATCTTGTCTTCTCATGATGTGACCAAAGTACAATAGCCTCAGTTTTGTCATTTTAGCTTCTAGGGAGAATTCAGGCTTGATTTGATCTAGCACCCACTTATGTGTCTTTCTGGCTGTCCATGGTATCCACAAAATTCTCTTTCAGCATCACATTTCAAATGAACCAATTTTCTTCCTGTCAGCTTTCTTCACTGTCCAACTTTCACATCCATACATAGTAATGGGGAATACCATTGTTTGGATTATCTCGAGCTTGGTTCCCAGAGAGACTTGGAAGCTGCTCTTCCAAGTCTTAATCTTCTGATTTCTTCACTGAGGTCTCCCTTTTGGTTGACGATTGAGCCAAGGAATAGAAAATCTTGAACAATTTCAATTTCCTCATTGTCAACTTTAGAATTGTATAATTCCTCAGTAGTCATTACTTTTGTTTTCTTGATATTCACCTGTAATCCTGCTTTGGTGCTTTCTCCTTTAACCTTCATCAGTAGTTGTTTCAAGTCTTCACTGTTTTCTGGCTGCCTACTTCTCATGTTTCATGTTCCTACTATGTGTGTGTCACATAGTGCCTCTGGGTATTCCCTTTGCATTTATTCATGTCTGCAACTGGACACGCTTTTGGCTTCAATCCAGTCCCATCATTAAGAACAGTGCTATTCGTCCTCGTCCTCGTCCTTACACAAAAACTCCAATCACCACCCTCGACAGAAAAGAGGCATAATAAAAACATTAGTAGACCGTGCAAGATGGATATGTGAACCACACTTTCTCAATGAGGAAACTAATCATCTAAACCACTCACTTCAAGCAAATGGCTACTCCAGAAATGAAATCAGAAGAGCAATTAAACCAAGGATTAATTAAACAACTAAGGAAAAACAGTCTCCCACAGGAAAAGTGTTTTTGCCATATATCAAAGGAATCACTGATCAGATGGGAAAGCTTATGAAAAGGCACAACTTACAAACAGTATTCAGACCCACCAGAAAAGTACAACAGATGCTACGATCAGCAAAAGACAGTAGAGACCCCCTCACCTCTGCAGGAGTATACCGCATACCCTGCAGCTGTGGACAAGTTTACATCGGGACCACAAAGCGTAGCATCCAGACAAGAATAAAAGAACATGAAAGACACTGCAGACTTGGCCATCCGGAAAAATCAGCAGTGGCTGAACATAGCCTAACTCAAACAGGACACAGTATCCTATTCCAGGACACTAAAATACTGGCCAACACTTCCAACTACTTCGTCAGATTGCACAGGGAAGCCATTGAAATTCATAAGCATAAGCACAATTTCAACAGGAAAGAAGAGACTTTAAGAATGAATAGAGCATGGTTTCCAGTCCTGAAAAACACCAGGCTAACAAAATACTCTACACCCGACAATAGCCCAGCAGAGATTAGCATATCACCATATCACCAATCCATATGCAAAAGAAGCTCCTCAGGATACAGTGAAGCCTCCCGCCATTAGCATTCCACACTCCTGGAAACTCTTACAGGATGACTCAGCCCAAACCCACCTTCCTGAGTAGATATAAATTACCTGCCAACATCTTTTCCACACTGTGACACTGAGAGATCTCTGTCTTTTGGTGCTACACCTCTGAAGATGCCAGCCACAGCTGCTGGCGAAACATCAGGAACTACAATGCCAAGACCACGGCTACACAGCCCGGAAAATTCACAACAGGATCAATATTGTTCAAAATACAGAATGATTCTTTATAGTAAAGTGTCTAAGTGCAATAACTATGAGTTACCAAAAGTTACCAATAAATGAATCCGTTTCTATATCCAAACTATCTCGATAATACCATACAAAAATAAATACATGAGTCATAAACAACCAGAATTGCCAGAAAAATTAATAATCTTATGTTCTCTTTTCATTTATCAGGATGGAAAGAAAGACCACCCACCTGGCTGACTATCCACCAGGGTAAGGAGGAACTATCTTTCGGGCTCCGCTCTACGAGATGCCGGCTCACATCCTCATTTCGAGACCACTTTATCAAGAACGTGCCATTTTACATGAAGTGCTCTGGTACTTTACATGACTTGTAATAAAGCTGATTCGTTTATTGGTAACTTTTGGTAACTTACATTTATTGCACTTAGTTGCTTTACTATAAAGAATCATTCTGTATTTTGAACAATATTGATCCTGTATTTTGTGTGAATAACGTTTGAAATGGGAATTTAACTTAGTGTTTTACTAGAAGATAACAGTGGAAGTTCTGTCTCCCCCCCCCCTTTTTCCCCTATGGTCTATTACCGTGGCGCTCCCCTTCCCCCTTTTTTTGAATCTATTGCCCAGCAACTTCATTGGGAGCCCTTCAGTTCTAGTGTTTTGGGTAAGGGAGAAAAAACGTTCTCTGTCTACTTTCTCAGTCCCCTGCATAATTTTATAAATTTGTATCATGTCCCCTTTAGCCATCTTCTTCTAGACTGAAAAGTTCCAGCCTTCCTTCATAAGAACTGTGCTCCAGACCCTTTGAACTTCTTGGTTACCCTCTCCTGCCCTCCTTCCAGCACTTATGTATTTTTTATTTTTTAAAATTTATGTTATTTACAGTCTGCGTTTCTCACTGAGGCTCAGGTTGGATTACACAGTGTGAGTTAGTACAGTCAATTTCAAAGACACTTCAATAAACATGTAATAGAGTAGATATATGAACATTTGCAAAGATTTAAAACCAGCAGAAATCCAATACAGAGCTGAAGAAATGCTGAAACAGAGCATAAGCAATTCGAAGACTGACATATTAAACAACATAGGAACTACCCAATATGATCATATATACAGAAATAGAAGGAGTCTATAGTCCCTCCCTATCCCTTTACTGATGCCTCTCGTTGAGAGCACTTCCTCACGGTGCAGCCCTTCTATTTGAGTAAAAAGCCCTCTTGAATAATTTAGTTTTGCATCCTTTGCGGAAAGCCAGGAGGGTGGGGGCTTTCTTGGCCATGCTCTAAGGTGGGGGCCACCACAGTGTACGAGCAGCGGTTGATTCTGACCATGTGCAGATTGGCACCCGCAGAAGGCCCTGTTCAGATGCGCAGAGCTGCTGTGGAGGAACATAAGGAGAGAGACGGTCCCCTTGATACGAAGGACCAAGGCCGTGAAGAGCTTTGTGTGTGACAGCCAACACCTTGAACTGAGCACCATAACTGATAGGTAGCCAGTGGAGTGACTGCAGGGTGGGAGGGATGTTTATGGTCCTCTCGCTCCCAATAAGAATGAAGCTGCAGGATTCAGTGCCCACTGAAGCCTCCGAGTTCGCTTAAAGGGGAGACCAGTGTACGATGCCTCACAGTAGTGATGCCTCTCTCGATGTTGCCGTGGCACGGATCCAGGAGGCCAGATCAGCTGTGTCAGGATGATAGGAGGCCATCTTCCAGGCTAGGCTGAGTTTGTAGAAAGCCTTTTTTGCCGCTGCCTTTTCTTGCTTTTCCAGCAGTAGCGCTGGATCCAGTATAACACTTAGGCTCTTAACCGAGTCTGCGTCAGATAAATTCTCTTGAAAGTGGGGAAGGGGGTGCCCTTCAAGATCCCTGCCTTCCCAACTAGCATCACTTCTGTCTTGTCTGGCTTCAGTTTCCGTTCGTTTGCTTTCAGCCATTTGACCACAGCTGTCAGACAGCAGCCCAAAATCTCTACTGCATACCATGGTGGATAGTGAGATATAGAGCTGGGTGGGTGTCATTCGTATATTGATGGCATCCAGTTCTGTAGCTATGAATGAGTTCTCCTAAAGGCTTTACACAGAGCTTGAATAACATGGGGGATAAGACTGCACCGTGTAGGATCCTGCAGAATCATTCCCACTCTGGAGAAAGCTGGTCTCTGACAGCAACCCTTTGAGTCCATTTCATGACTCTGCCATGAAATAGTATAGTGGTTCAGTGGCTGGACTGCAAATCAGCACTCTGCTGGTTCGATTCCCACTACTGCCAGGGGCGCAGCAGGTGGCCTTGGGCAAGCCACTCCTCTCAGCCCAGCTCTCCAGCTATATTGTAGGAATAATGAAAACACTGACTTTGTTCTCCACTTGGAGTGGGGCAGTAATCTGTCTAGAAGAGCGATAAGTAAGTGCAGTGGTGGTGGTGGTGGTTGTATATGGTGACCAGAACTGCACACGGTATTCCAAACGAGGACACACCATAGAACCATACAGGGGCATTATAATATTCACTGTTTTTATTTTCTATCCCTTTCCTAACAACTCCCAACTCAGAGTTTGCTTTTTCCAGTTCTGCCGCCTACTGAGCCAACATTTTCATTGAGCTGTCCACTATGACCCCAAGGTCTGTCCCTCTTTCAGCAAGGCCAAACTTTATCAACATATAGTTTAAGCTGAGGGTTTTTTTTTTGTTCCAGTGCCCATCAGTTTATACTTACCTACACGGAAACTTCATTTGCCACATTGTTGCCCATTCTATTTATTTAAAACATTTTTATGCCATCTTCCTGCCCAAAATAGGGTCCCCAAGGTGGTGAACAATAAAACACTAAAAACAATTTAGAACAACTGTTTAAAACAATTTAAATTTAAAACAGTACAAAACTATTTCATAAACACATACACAAACAGTTATTGGGGGTATGACAGACAAAACAAAAATGTCTTCACGCGCTGGCAGAAGTCACCAATAGAGGGGGACAAGGGCACCTCCCCGGGGAGTGAATCCCAAAGTTCTGATGCCGCGACCGAGAAGGCCCTCTGCCAGGTTGCACCTGAGGGGGTAGGCAGTCCTTCAGGCATGTTGGTCCCAAGCCATATAGGGCTTTAAAGGTCTACACACCAACGCCTTGAATTGTGCCCAGAAACAGATTGGCAGCCAGAGGAGATGGGCCAAGACCGAAGTGAGACGGTCCTTATGACTCACTCCCCTTAACATTCTGGATGCAGCATTCTGCACCAAGTGATTCTTTCCGAACAGTGTTCAAGGGCAGCCCCGCGTAGCGTGGATTGCAGTAATCTAATCTAGACGTAAGCAGAGCATGCAGCACCGTGGCTGCTCTCTTTTAGACACCAGAACAAAACATTTCTGTTCATCTTGGTTTTTAATCCAGGGGTTGATCTTTAACACCATTTTAGTGTGTTTTTCATCTGGAAACTGTTATTTTATGCTGCTCAGTGTTTTTATGGTATATGTTTTTTATGCTAGATTTTAATCACTTTTTAATATTTCTCTAATTTTTTTAACTTGTAAGCAGCCTGAGGCAGGATCCCTGGAGAGGCAACATTATTTGTGTTTTAAATAGATACGTTTGTGGTGCGTGCCTAAGACTGGGGTGGGGGGGTGGGGAGATGCTTTGGTCGCAACCTCTGTCAGGTTCAGTGCAAAGGAGTGTCGTGCGTTCTGATCGTCACATAGTCCTTTGGTGTGCCAAAAGGTCTTTAAGCCATGCAAGCCGAAGACTTCATGTATATGAAAATCTCTCTCTGTTCCTGCTCGCAGTGGTGAAGCAGAGCTGAAGGGGCTCCGGAGTCTTTCTTTGAAGCAATCAGGCAGGAACCTCACAGACCTTATCTGAGCTGTCATTTTTGTAATAAATAATGTGTTGTCTAGCCGAAGAGATAATCTGCTCCTTATTGCTCTTTGGACAGCTCAGAAGCTGAACTCTGAGATAGAAAACAGGTTCTGAAGCCAGGCTTGGACAGCCGAGGTTGTCATCAGAACACACATCCCCAGTTAAATTCTGTTGGGACGCTGGCCTGAAAAGGGCTTCTTCTCATCTCAGAATGAGAATCCGAAAACTCTCTGCACATGGCCAGAGGTAGTCCTTTGTTTACTCAACCCATTCTTGGGTTGCACCCTGGCACTGAAATGGGTTCTTGAGTTAATCCCCAGATCAGGTTAGGTGGTGGTGTGCTCTTGTGCAATGATGAAACCGATAAGAACAAACTTCAGATTGCTACATGTTGGGAAAGAAGCTAGCAACACAATAAAATAAAATAAAAGGGCACAAGAATTCCACATAAAGGGAAGGATGGTGAGCGAGGGACTGAAACCAAAAAGGCAAAGACATCCTGGCACAACAGACTCCCTTTGTGCATGCGGCAGATGGAGGCATGCCGACATTGAATGAGAAACGGCTGTCCAAGATGAGGGGTGGAGGAAGAAGGAGACCTGGTACCGAAGCCACACCTCTCTGCATCGCAGGGGTGTCAGCAACTAGCCACAAAGCTCAAGGTAGGGAGGAAGGGCCGGTGGGGGGTGGTCTCCGTGGGATGTGGAGTTACGGCCCAGGAGCAGGTGCAGAGAGCAAAGCTGACAGGGGAGGTTCGAGGGGGAGCCTCAAAGGGTCGCCCAAAAGACAGCCATCCCAAGGGAGCTGGAAGATCTGCTCCGATTAATCTCAAGTGCCTGCAAAGCAGAACACATCACTCAGGCTCCAATGCCTGTATGCTGGTAAAGGACGAGGGCAAGCATAGCTCGTCCTCTGGTTTTGAGCAGAAGAGTTCTTGAGCCAGAGAGAGGGCGGGCGGGCAGCAGGCAGGGGGCGGGGGGGGGAGGTAGGTGCTTGTTCGTTTAGCGTTAACTTTAGAACCCCTCCTCCTGGACAGCTCAACCAGTGGGCAACAAACACCTACACACGGTACATGCTAGTTTAAAGCCAATTAGCTTGTTTAAAGCCATTTCACTGTGGGCTATTTGCCCCAGGTTCAAGGCTGTTGGGAAGTGGGGTTTTGTCTTGCTTCCCCACTGTATTCTCGGACATTCATATACCTTCCCGGCTTTCCCTGGCTTTTCTCCCAAACCTGCTTTACTGTGAAGTTTTGGGGAAGATCAGAGCAAAACCTGCCATGTTTGGGTTTGGGTTTTCCTGCCCACATGGCAGTCATTTCCCCTGCCCCTGTGCCCCTGGTGGCCCTTTTCTCTCCCCTGCAACCTGGAGGATTTTTTGGGTTAAATTGGCAATTGGTATTATAACAATACACTGTGATAACAATCTATTACTGTTTTAAGAAAAGTTTCTAGCCCTTTCACTGCAAAGAGTTGAAAGGGTTGCCAACTCTCAGTTGGGAAATTCCCAGACTGGGGTGGGGCCTGGGCAAGGCAGGGTTTAGGGAAAGTCCTCAGAGGGGTATACTGCCAGAGAGTCCACCCTCCAAAGCAGCCATTTTCTTCAGGGGGAACCATCTGGACATGAGATGTCATTCTGGGGGGTCTCTGGCAGGTTAGCACTCTAGTAGAGATAGAAGGGGACTGACATATCTTTGCAATGAAAGGAGCTAAAGACTTCCTTTGAGGAAAGATCCAGAGGAGTTAGCCGTGTTAGTCTGTAGTAGCAAAATAGTAAAGAGTCCAGGACCTCCTTTAAGACTAACCAACTTTATTGTAGCATAAGCTTTTGAGAACCACAGCTCTCTTTGTCACACCTCTCTTTGTGGGGAGGTGGTGCTCTGTTGTCTTGGTGCTGGAAGGAAGGCAGTGGGAGGGCTTCTGGTGTCCTGGCCTCACTGACAGTCCTTTAGATGGCACTGGATTTCTAGCCACTGTGTGTGACAGAATGTTGGACTGGATGGGCCACTGGCCTGATCCAACATGGCTTTGCTTATGTTCTTATGTTCTTATGCAACCACTTTCGAGAACCACAGCTCGTCAGGTTGCATCTGATAAAGAGAGCTGTGGTTCTTGAAAGCTTATGCTACAAAAAGGTTGGTTAGTCTTTGTTGGGATTTTTACCAGTGTCATTCTCTTCAGTCATGAAAGAGTTAATCTATTTGTGTTTCGTTAGAGGCAGCTAGTTAGCATGAGGCCAGTTATATGTCGAGTTGTTCTTCCGGCCAGGGTTAAAGGGGAGTTGCATGCTTAATGAACAGACCTAGGATCGATTATTGGCTGACCAGGTTTATTGGGGGGGGGGAATTGACATTCTTTCCTTTACTCAGGACGCCATCGCTCTCCAGTGAGTTAGACCGTTATCTCCAGGATGTAAAGATGTAGGAACTCAGTTAGCTCTTCTTTATTTTATCTCCAGTGTACCCTTTATTATTTTTCCCTATATGTAGTAAACACTTATTTTAGAAGCTGAACACACACGTGTCTGTGATTCTTTATCTGCTGTGCAAATTCTCTACTCTGCAACAATACATCCAACAGTCTTAAAGGTGCTACTGGACAATACTACTTTTGAGGGGGAAAAGCCTGAAAATTCAGAAAACCTGATACACAGTTTCTTATCATGGCACTTGATGGTCAATTTAAAAAATGAAAACGTCCCTTATGGCACGCGTGTGTGTGTTGGAGAAGGATTTCTGCCAGGGCGGGGAAACTATGGGGGCCCCTGCCATGTGGAAGCTCCGCAGTTGCTGCGCTGAATCGGCAGGGGAACTACACAAGCCTGTCCCCATGTGGAAAACAATTAAGTTGCTTTGCGTTCGCTGTCTCCCCCCCCCCCTTGTCATTCTGCTTATTAGCGGGTGCTGAATGGAACAAAAGGAAAATGTGTTTGATAGCTTTAATTTTACCACCCATGAAATCTGAAAAACTCAGACCGTTATGAAGTGGTATTTAAATCAGTTCAAGTGATGTTTCCGCCCCTTTTAGAATGGTAAAATGGTGTCGTGCCTTTAATGCCTCTTGAATGAAAGTGACTGTTTAATATTTTTGCAAACTAGAATTACTTCTGAGCTAAATTTCTGATGAGATAGTCTAAGGGTTTCCCCCTCTCAGTTAAAGCATTTTTGAAAATAAAAAGTTTTAAGAAACAAGTATAGATAATAGAATATTGCTTGCAAATGTACCTTATTCGAATTGTATTTTATAATGCTGGCATTTTCCCAAAAGAGTTCTTGGGGGATGTCAGCAAAATGGGCACCCCCTCTCCCCAACCCATTTTCTACTTGGCATATAGTGGATGCTCAGTGCGGATAAGCAATCGGCACAAAAAAGGACATGTAATATGTGTACATGTCTAATGCTAATATATATGAGTACTGGGAATATTGGGAGCACTTATGTGGAATACTGGCTATTGAACATGAGAAATCGAGAGGACTGAAGGTGGAGGAACAGATTAGTTTAATCATGGCATCAGAGTCCATGCTCCACAAATCTTGCCATAGATGCTTTTATAGACAGTAAGTTGAGGGTGTGGAAAATGGAAGAACCTCTTACTTTGAGTCCAAACACTTGAGCCTGGTTATGGCCGGGAAGCTAATCAATGGAGGGGGGTATTTCATGACCCCCACCCGTGAGTGCTGCAGTCTCTAAGCACAGGTGCAGACAGGTGGGCAATAATCCTTTGGGCAGTTCTCTCTTCTCCTCTGGACTTGGAGATTATCCTGGCTTCAGGACAAAGTCACGGCTTTCTGTTCACCATTAGAAGGTTTGTTTGTTTAATAAGGTGACACAAATGGGTGCTCTTAGCTACACTAAGCTGGTTTTAATGCATTTTCTGTAGCAGGTGCGCTCTAATGCATCTATTTTAAACAATGATTGTTGCACGTCACTTTTTTAATTTAAAAAGGCAACACACACAGTATATGTTTTTAATGGCTTGTTTCTATCTGTCTGTCTGTCTATCCTATTTTTACTCCACCTTTCTCACTGAGACTCAAGGTGGATTGCACAGTGAATACAATTAATGGCTGGGGTGGCATTCAATAAAAAAAATACAATAGACTATGGATTGCAGAAAATAAGCATAAATCCAAATACAGCATAAATAAGCATAAATCCAAATACAGCATAAATAAGCATAAATCCAAATACAAAGATGAAACATTGCTGAAACAAAACATAGTTAATTTGACATGATATATTAAATGAAACAGAATTGTTTTTATTCATAAGGCACCTCAAGAGCAGGAATCTGGAGAGGTGGCGTATCAATTACCCCAAACAAACAAACAAACAAACAAACAAACATCTTGAAGCCAATGGTAATGTATTAATTTTTCCCCAATTGATGCTTCATTTCTGCAGTCATTGATATGGGATTGTCGAAGGCTTTCACAGCCGGAGAGCAATGGTTGTTGTGGGTTTTCCGGGCTGTATTGCCGTGGTCTTGGCATTGTAGTTCCTGACGTTTCGCCAGCAGCTGTGGCTGGCATCTTCAGAGGTGTAGCACCAAAAGACAGAGATCTCTCGGTGTCACAGTGTGGAAAAGATGTTGGCAGGTCATTTATTATCTACTCAGGAGGGGTGGGGTTATATCTCCTGAGTAGATACAAATGACCTGCCAACATCTTTTCCACACTGTGACACTGAGAGATCCCTGTCTTTTGGTGCTACACCTCTGAAGATGCCAGCCACAGCTGCTGGCAAAACGTCAGGAACTACAATGCCAAGACCACGGCTATACAGCCTGGAAAATCCACAACAACGATTAATATGAGCGTTTCATTAAAAAACACCTAAAAACCTCTCCGGTGTCAGGGGGAGGGAATGGCTGCTATGGGGTGGGGCTGGGTTGAAGGAAAGAAAAAGGCTCCTGAGAAAATGTGCGCCTTCCCATCTACAAGACCTCCAAAGGTCCTTCAACCCTGAGCATATCAAGCCAGGCTTGGGAAAGATTGCAGCAACTTGGGAGGTGTCATATGGATGCCCCCCCCCCCACCTTGAATGTTGATCCAGAGCAAAACCTCTGTGTAAAAACGTTTTGTTGCAGACAGACAGCTATGAATTGCCAGGAGACTTAATAGTTTGGAAAGAATTTGGAAATTGTCTGAGTACAAAAATGACAAGAGAGTTTTGTCCTTCTCACAAACTGCTTTTAGTTTCCTGGTTTGGGTTTATTTCTGCATGTAAGCTGAATCCTTCAGATAATAGCAGCCTTCCTCACAGGGTTGCTGTGAGGATAAACTGAAAAAGAGGAGAATGCTGTCAGCTGCGCTGGGCCCCCATAGTGGAGAAAGGCAGGGTATAAATGAAGTAAATACAATTAAATGACTAAATAAAATACAAACATTTGTGGAATTCGTCCTTGGGGTGGCCCCTGCTCGCTGCTGTGGGTGGGGGCGGTAAGCCTGGGCCGTACGGCGCCGGGCAGGAGGAGGCTTATGCCGTACTGTGAAAGCTAATAGAAAAGCATGTACATTTTAATAGTGAAAAGCTAACAAAAAATCTGGAGGAAGGAAAAGAATTCTCCTTGATAAATATTGTGAAAAGTGTTTGAGGATCTCCCGCTCTGCCCCCAGGGCCACATAGATTTCTGAGACAAACGTTCTTCGTACAAAGTGATGGCTCCCTTTTCCGCGGGTGTTTCTTTCTTCCCTGTTGAGCTCTTGGACTCGGGATGGTTTTGCAGGGACGGCTCTTGATTGACTCCCCTCTTAATCTCAGATACATGAGAGCGGATGGCTGCTAATCAGCGGAGTTCAAAAGGCACTCTGTCCATGCTCAAAGACCCCTCTTCATTCCCACCAGATCCCATCACGCCCGCTGGATTTCTTCAGAGGACAGGGGCTGTTCCTTCAGCCTGGGAGCCTCAGGTCGCTCGCATGGATGGAGGGGCTGGCGGGTGTCATTTCTCAAAAAATGCCGGTTACACCCACGGGACGAAACCTTCCTGCGTTTCCTGATAAGGAAATATCTCCTTTATAGAAGGACACATTTTCTCCCTGCTTGCTTGAACCCTGAACTCAGAGACTGTTGTGTGGATACCACCCTGGGCCCTGGCGTTGTGTGCAACTCCTGGGGCAAAGCGCTGGTGCCTCCTGGCTACCCTTCGGCAAACAGAGGAGAATAGCTACGAATGTGGGAGCAGGGCCAGGGCTGCCCTCGGATATATTAAAGGGCATGGAACCCGAGAGACTGTTTGAGAGGCGTGCGCTAGAAATAAGGCAGAAAAATTACGCAGTTTAGGCTGTTTCAATCAATGCCTCCCGATGTGGATGGGCCGGAAAACTCAGCGCGGGAGACCAGACAGAAATCCAGGCCCTGTCGCGTACCGTATCAAGGCCCAGCCGTTCACACCTGACTAGCCGAGGGATTCTCTTCTGCACTTGCTGTACTGTGCAGACTCTGACAGCCCTCAGGAACTGTGTTAAAGATATCCGCCAAAAGAATGGATTACGATTCACCACCTGACCTGTCCACCGAGAAGATGTTTGACGCCACCCTTAGAGGGGCGAGCAGAGAGCAGGCCTGTGGGGCCTGGGGGTGGCAGTCTTCTGCCTGTTCTCCAGTCCCCCAAATCTACGGAATGGGGGCTGGTGATCATTTCCCTCCTTGCCTCTCTCTTTTCACAATGCTATTGCACAAACGGAGAGAAGGGGACAACTGGGCTTTTACTCTGGGATACAGTTCAGTTGTCCAAAGGTTTAACTGACGGGGTTCTTGGGGTGGGGGTGGGGGTGGGCAGTGCAGGGTCTCTCAGCCTTCAGCCCTCTGGACCCAAATTGCCTGCCCTGCTAATTCCCGCCTAGCAGAACATGCCCGGCACAGCAGGCAAATGTGACAGGCTTCCACGGTTCCTCGGGGTCACCCAGCGTTTGCCAATGCTTTCTACTAACAAATCTGGATGTTTGTAAAAAGGAGCATTAGTAAGCTTTTATGATCAATCTAAAATATACATCCAATATTTTAGACGTCTATTTTAGATGGATCAGCGGGAGTCCCTTGGCTCACTTGTGTCTCAGGTTACATCGGCATTTCAAAAGCACAGGAAAATTCAGCTGAGTTATTTTCCCTCATTAGCTGCCTAAGATGTTTCTCGTTATGGCTTTTTAATTTTATCAAAGGCAGCCTCTTGTCTGGAATAATGGGGGCTGTATTTTTGCAATGATGCAAGAATCCTTTCAAGGGGGGGGTGAAAGCTGCCCGCTGCCATCCGTGCTGTGCTAAGAGGGCCCTCCGTCCGCCTTGCGCGGGAGGAAGCAACTCTGGAAGGAGGTGGGAGGAAAGGAAAGACCCCCCCCCCGCTCCCGTCTGGGGGTGGCTTTGCATTATTCCAGGGAGAAACTTTCCCCCAAACGCTATCACTCACTTTCACAAATGTTTAAATAAGAGTTATAAAAATACTAAGGCATTTTCTAAAAGCAAGTGTGAATGTTCAATCAAAATCTAGAGAACTCAAAACTGCAGTTGAAAACAATATATTTGTTCTAAAGAAATCAGTGTAATTCCCAGCAGAATTATTTAATTATAACCAAAATACACGGTAGAGAGCAAGACTACTCCAATGATCTAAACAGCCAAATCGAACAAAGAGAACAGGTCCTGCTTGAATGCAAATTCTGTATTGCCTAACGCTAATTTTTGCATGAACATGGT
This sequence comes from Eublepharis macularius, assembly GCF_028583425.1. Taxonomy (NCBI): domain Eukaryota; kingdom Metazoa; phylum Chordata; class Lepidosauria; order Squamata; family Eublepharidae; genus Eublepharis; species Eublepharis macularius. Next base: position 1,391,477 of record NC_072799.1, read on the forward strand.
TGAAAGGGTTGCCTTTATTTAATCACAAATTTTAAATTAGGAGTTACTTCAATAAAAGCATAAAAACAAATTGATTTCTCCCACCAAATAAAAAAAAAGAAAGAAAAATTTGGAGGCCTATGCACAGATAATTTGAAATCCCAAGTGTTCCAAAACTGGGAAAGCCGGAGACGTGATTCCTACTATGCAGAGACTGTTCTTAGTTGGCGGTTGGCTATGCAGCCCGCCCCTCCCCCCCTTGCTTCCCACTCCAGTATCTCAGGGAGGAAACCAAGTTGCTCCTTTCCTGCACTTTTCCCATAAAAATGTTCCCAGTTAGCAAGAAAGGGCCTCTGATTCCCAATTTGCTTTAACTGCTTCACAGTCCTGCAGCTCCTGAACAAAACCTAGTTTATACACCAGACTGAGTTCCTCTTGGAAGCGCCTGAAGTGCATGTTGAAATTGCTCCTACCTGCCGCACTCACGGACCTTTTCCCTCGGCAGGAGGGTGCCTTTTCTCCTGTGTGTCGTGGCGGTGCCAAATCTGGGTGCCTTTGACTGATGACGGGAAGGACTAACGTCTGGGAGCTGCCAGCCACTCTGCCCCAGGGGACGGAGACTTTGCCAGCTGCTGCTGAGGCTGGCCTTTCCCCATTAAACAGCGCGTGAGCGTGTTGCACTTGGAGGAGGGGGCCATGCTAGGCAAGGGAGGGAAGCAGCATTGCACGGAACAGCAGTGCCCACCCACCATGTTGCCCCTCCACAAATGTAAAATGTAAAATTTGTGCCTACAAGTGCTCCCCCCCCCTTGCCGGCCTTGCCTTCTCCTTCCTTAGAGGCCCCCATTGCCTGGTGCCTCTTGGCTTCTGTCCACCCTTCCTTCACCCACTCCACACCCCACTTCCAGAGTCCAGTCTGAGAATCTCCAGACCCCCTGCTCCTGTGGGTCCCGTGGGATTTTACAGGCCGCTTCACATACAAGATTTAGTATTTGGATTAAATGGACAGTACAAAAAATAATAAAAAGATTCTCTACACATGAGAAATGGTTCAACGTTGGCATGCTGGAGAGGGAAATGCCTTGGGTGAGTGATTTGGGTGGTGTCGGGGGGGGGAGCAGGTGGCAAGAAGGATGTCTGCACCTGAGCCTTGTGCATGGAAGCCCTCCGACTGCTACACACCTGGGCTGGAATAGAATTCAATACCGCAGCGATTCTCTAAGGCCAGAAGGCTCCTTTTCCGGGGGCTGCAACAGACTAACATGCCGCTTGCCCTCCCATGTTTGTGACATTTCAGATTGCTGCAGAGCAGGGGTCCCCGGAGTGGGTGGGGAAGAGAGGGCCGTGTCTTTGGCCCAGCCACCCAAGGGACTGCTCGCAGTGCACAAGGGGGAGGCTGCCAATGCCCCACAGGGCTCAGCTCACCCCCTTCCGTCAGCGGCAGGGGAAGGGGTTGGCAGCCCTCTCTTGGGCCTGCCCTGCCACACGATGGGCCCAAGAGGAGCTCCCGTGGCAGGGCAGTCCCAGACAGAGATGAGCGTGCCTTGCCTGGGGCAAGAAAATACCTTGGAAAGAGAAAGTACAAGCTGCACTTTGCAAGCCGGGAAGAACCCGCCTGCTGAGAAGAGCGAGGGCATGTCCCAGCCCCGCCAGGCTCCTCTGGGCTACTGCCAGGGACCCTGGGGTGGCGCTCCTGGGCTGCCCCTGGCTTCACTGGCACCCATGAAATACTGCAAGGGGGGGGGGTGTTAAGCAGGCCTTGGCCCGGCTGAGTCCCGCAGCTGACAGGGAGGTTTAGAACTGAGAGTACATCTCCACACTGGCCTGCCACATTTTGTGGAAATGGATAAAGCTAGTCTAAAGCAATTTCTATACAGCACGGCCACTATTTTAATGACTTGGCCCCAAGAGCTAAGGTTCTGGGCTCCCTTGAGAGGCACGCTACTCTGGCTGCCAGATGAGAGCCGATGTGCTGTAGTGGCTGGACTAGTCTCTGGGAGGCCCCAAATTCGAATCCCCGCTCTGCCACGGAGGCTTGCTGGGTGGCTTTGGGCCAGTCACACATACTCAGCCTCCCCTACCTCAAAGGATGGTTGTAAGCATAAAACGGAGGAGGACGGAAGGATGTGAGCTGCTTCGTGTTCCTGTTGGGGAGGAAGGTAGGAGCTGCAGCACAGTGGTTAAGTGGTTGGGCTGTGTATCAGCACTCTGCTGGTTCAACTCCCGCTACTGCCCTGAGCTCAGCAGGTGGCCTTGGGTGAGCCCCTCCTCTCAGCCCAACTCTCTGTCTGTATTGTGGGGATAATAATAACACTGACTTTGTTCACTGCTCTGAATGGGCCACTAATCTGTCTAGAAGAGCAGTATATAAGCACAGTTATTATTATCATTATCATTATTAAACAAACAAACACACGGGTGGGAAAAGAATGGATCTCTCACACATTCTCAGCTCCTGGGCCTGTGTCTGGCCACTTCGGATCACCTGGCGGCCTGGGCAGGCTGTCCGACTGGCCCAGTTAGGGCTGGCCCACTCACACAGCCTGCACTAGCTGCTGTTTTGTGCAGTCAGGATTTCCTAGATGACAACGAATCTCTCTTTGACTAGTATTGCGGGGTCAAGTAGCTTGAGCCCTCGCTTGCCTCCCTGAGACACTGTCATAGCAAAAGAGGAGCATTGTGAGCGCTGCCGGGTCAATGCATCAATGGGACACCCCCCCCCAGAAAAAGCCACTGTCCTAGCCTGCCTCTTCAAAGCACCCCTGAAGTTTCAAATGAGCCTTTAAAAATGATTTTAAAAGCCAGAGGCCAGAGGCAAAGCAGCGAGAGGCTTTGTGCTCGGCCGCCATTGCCTCTAATAAAGTCTGGACGCTGCCCAAGAAGCAATTTTCTCAAGCAAAATCACAAAGCGAATATCAGAACGATCTGCCTCCTTTCTCTCTTTAGTATCCATAGGAAACAAAGGAGAGACAAGGAAAGGGGAAGAAAATCACCTGTTCCCAGACAATCTTGGGACCATCGGGGTCATTCGTTATCCCCGAAGCCTCACGTTTCTAAAGAGCCTCTTTAGACACTGACATCTTGTTCCAAAGGAGATGCTCTGGTGTTCTCTGTTTTTTAAAATGAAAATACACACAAATACACCCCTGAACTGTCCCATCACTCCAGCCCCACTCCAGGCCTCCCAAACTTCAAAAGGGAGAGAGAGAGCATGTATCGAAACCAGCCTCCACCAAAGCAAGAAATAAACCGAGTGTGCCTAAGAGCTTTTCCGAGGGGTGTTCCCTGCCGTGGACAAAAGCCCCTGGTTCTCTGTCATTCCTTTCATTGCCTTGATGGATCCCCAATTGTTGAGCCTTCAAGAAAATGCACTCTATCTCTTTGTCGTGAAATGTAATTTGATAAACTCTTTGCAGAAACACACCGGTTTCCAATTCTTTTCAAAACCTGTTACAGGCAGGGGAAGGAGAAAGGGAAGAAGGGGGGAGATATTCGAGATGCTCAATTGAACATTTAAAAAACAAGTCTGGGAGGGGGGACACGTCCCATTCCTGATCTGCAATGTGTAAATTCATTGGAAGCTGTAGTCAGGGGTCTGTGCAGAAAGGTGTGTGTGTGTGTGTGTGTGGGGGGGGTGTCATTATGTTGTCCATTGCTTAACTTTTACAGCCTTATGATTCCTTATTGGGCTGCCCTGCGGGTCGAATCAGGCCATGCTTCCTCTCTAGCAGTTCTTTCCCCGGAGGCTGTGTGTGCCGGAGAGGCAACCGAGCACTCCCTGGGGTGAGGCCACTTGGACTCTCTTGAGGGACTTTTCCGGCTTTGGTAAGTTGTGTGACTTTTCTTTCATACCATTTGTTTGCCCGCTTAGTGGTGCTGGGCGTCTTGCTGGAATCCGCGATTACCATTCCTTTCTTCCTCTGCATATCTTGGAATCATTTGTTTGCTTACAAAAATTAGGAATTTAAAAAACTATAGCTAAAATCAATTATTTCTAGAAACTCTGCACATTTGATTATGAGGGATTTAAATTTCTAGCAAGGATACATCAGATGTGTAATAAAGCCAATTGAACACAGGTAAGGATTTAGGCCCCCAAATTTAAAATTGCCCTTTAAAAATTAATCTCAAAAGACCTACTAGGTATATTACATTTCCACTCGGGCACAAAAACACTGGATGAGTAAGTTGATGTGAATTATGTTCTCAGGAGAGAAAACACTGAAATGCAATTACGTTTGTGTCAGTAATTGACTTGTCCCTCAGCCTCCGATACACAAACAGACATTTGTTGGATGCTAACCTGACGAATGTGAAATATTAAATGGGCAGGTGCCACACGAGGCCGAATCCTGGTGCCAGTTTGTTCTGACACCAGTAAGGAGGCCTGCAGGTGAAAGCACCCCTTCCGCTTCCCCAGTAACTACAGCTGCCCATGGAGGTCTGTCCACACAGGTCTGCTTTCAGCGTGATGCTTGCCCACTTTGGGGTGCTCGAATTTACTTATGCGAAAGTCAGAAAAACTGAGGGGAGATTTCCAGATCCTGTAATTTCTAATTCTGGGGCACAATCCAGCCAAAGTCAAATGCTTTGCAGCCCTAGCAAATGAATGCAGGCAGTTAAACGGGTCTGTCTTAAAGACGCTTGCGGAAATGAACAGGAATTCTTAGTGATTGGCTCTGGCTCAATTACGCGTTCAATGGTAAAAGATGGTCACCCCATTCAGCAATGTAACCTATGTTTAAAAACAGGCTCCTGAAGATAGATCTGCTATAGGTAGTAGTAGTGAAAAGCCTTTGGTATGCGGGAGGGGGTTGCATCCAGCTCTCCCTCTTACAAGCAGGACCCCTCAGGATTACCCCACTGTACTTAAGAAACAGGGCACGAACTGTCCTCGTGGACGCTTCAGGGCGTGGAATATCCACCCAATGTCCACGCCATCGTTCTTAGGGCCAGGGTGGTGATGGCTTATCATGGGGAAAGGCAAGCATTTTTCAGAACAGAAATCCCAGCAAACGCTTCCTTGGTCCCCAATTGCCGTCCATTTGGTCAATTAATGAGACTCCCACGCAAGACTAAGCATTTATATATGGCAATACAGTATTTAGAGCACTTCACATTTTCCTTCCTTCCTTCCTATCTTGCTTTGATAAATGCACATGGGTGCTTGGAGAAAAAGCAAATGCATGAAGTGTTACCTTCTTCTAATCTAAACAATTCTGTGGCACCATAAAGACTAATTAAACATTATTCCTGCATACGTTTTCCTGGACTGCTGCCTGCTTCTCCCGATGCAAGGAGTGGCTCCTCACTGGGCAGCCATTTACGTAAGGAATGAGCAACAGTGTCAAGGGGCCACGGAACGATGTGAAGCTCAGATCAGATCACGGAGGATGCAGCAGGGTCCAGGCGGGCGAGCGGGCGGGCGTTCTTCTGGCCTGCAACGCAGGGGGCAAAGGCTTCCTTGCAACCGCGTTTCTCCGCCACAGCTTCCCCAGGGATGCTGCTCGACAGTTTCCTGAAACAGCTCTGATTGCAAAAAGTCCTGTGGCAGGATCAAGAAAGGGCGAACAAACTCATTGGCTTGCTAAGAAGAGGTCGTTGGCCCTGGGGGCTCCCGAGGGATTCACGCTGCTGCTTTTCCTGCTGGAATGTTTCTGGCCAAACTCAGAGCAGCCGGGACCTGAATCTTTACGCCAGGTGCGCATTCAGACAGGCCCACAAAGCAGAACACCAAACATTTCCAAACGATGATGGCCAAGTCACGTCACTTCCATAGGCGCTCACCGGTTTCCCATATAAGGATTCCCAGGTATGAGAGAAATTGAAATGGACAGTGCTAATCTCACACTGCGTAATCTGCCTTGAGTCTCAGTGAGAAAGGCGGACCATGAATGACATAAGCAAGCAAACGAACAAATGAAATCAATCCATCAATCAAAGGGTTTATTACGGTCACAAGACCAGCCAAGTAAAATACAGATAAAAAGAACAGTTTTTAAATACTTAAAATGGGTAAATACATAAAAGATAAAATCATATATATATATAATTGACCTTTCCTTCATCAAGTGATTCCGCTTTCTGAGTGCCATCACACAGAATTTTGCAACTGCGTAAGATACAGTTCTCTGGCTATCCTCTAAAAGATATACCTGAAGGGTTTCAGGACTAAAATCCATGTAATACTCTAATGGTTTAAATCTATAGAGTAGTGGGATAATTAATCGTATCCTTTCTTCTTGATAGCATTCGCAGTGCAAAAGTATGTGTGTGATATTTTCGACCACTTTATTTGAACAGGGACAACACCGCTGCTGCAAAGGCAGGCGGGAGAATCTCCCATACAAAACTGCAGAGGGGAATGCATCAAATCGTGCTCTAGAGAAGGCCCACCTACATCTTTCGTTTATAATGTCTGAAAGATATGGGGATATGGTGTAACTCAGTCCTTTTTTAAAGCTCTTATAGCTTAGAGGGAGCATTGCCTCATCATTTTGGGACTCTATATTAACTAGTCTTTGGGTGATTAAAGCTTTTGCTTTGTTGAGTCCCATATCAAACAGGGCTACCGGGTCCAAGCCAAGCAGTTTAATTTTATCAGCTGTCTTTGAGCACCACGTAGGAGAAGGGTCAGAAGCTAGCAACAAGGGAATTAAGCCCTTTGGCTCAAGATGAATTCTTAGCCAGTAATAGTTGACATGTTCCCAGTTTTTTATTTCAACTCTGGGCAAGCCAGCTTCTTGCCTAAGAATGACATTAGAAGTACATCTAGGTGCATTAAACAGAGATCTGAGAAACGTAGATTGGACCGTTTCTAAGATCTTAACATTAGCAGGTAGTCCCATTTGTGATCCGTATAAGAGTTGCGCTAATGATTTTGTTTGGAATAGTTTCAGGGCTGCAGGTGTAAAGCCCGCCCCTTCTCTTCTCAAGAATCTCAGGGTGGCATTCGCACTCTTTTCTGCAGCGTTTGCTGATGAAATCATACGGGTTTTGAAGTTAGCATTGAATGGAAAGATGACTCCTAGGCATTGGAAATTTTTAACTTGATCTATAGTGTTCCCATTTATTTCCCAGTTAGTTTTTTAAAAGTGTCTACTAAAACATATAATTTTGGATTTCGAGTAATTAATTGTCAGAAGCTCAGTACCACATTGATTGCTAAATTTTTTATGGCATGCTTTAGACCAATTTTTGTTTGGGACAGGAGGTCCGCGTCGTCAGCATACATGAGAATTGGTACCTTCCTTCCTACAAGTCTCAGGGCATGGACATCTGTCTCATGTAAACACTGAATCAGTGTGTTTACATAGATGTTGAATAAGAAGGGCGCTAATAAGCAACCTTGTCTAATGCCCTTCTGGACCGGGATTTTCTTAGTTTGCCATCTTGTGTGTACCTTATCTGGAGTTCATTGCTCTCATGAAGCTTAATCATCAGGTATAACAATCTTTTATCAGTGGATGTATCTCCCAATTTTGCCCATCGTCTTCCTCGAGAGATGGTATCAAAAGCAGCCCTGAGGTCTATAAATGCTGCATATAAATTTTTCTTGGGAGACATGGCATGTTTGTGGATGAGGTAATCCAGCACCAAACAGTGATCCGTGGTTGAACGGCCTTGGGGAAAGCCAGCCGTTAGATTCTCTTGGTCTAGCCAACAAATGATTCTCTTGGTCTAGCCAACAAATGAAATAAGCCCCTGATGCAGCAGCCGTCCGGGAGCTGAGTCCACAGACATGAATGAAAGCAGGCGAGCATTTGTGCAACGTGGCCCTTTTGGGGAGCGCTTCAGCTGAAGAAGTGGAACAGGCAAGCACAGCTGTGTTCTGGAATTCAGCCCATCGCTGGGCTGGATCTCACCCGGGGAGGAAAGAGCCAGTTCAGGTAGAACACAGGGGGAAAGCTGCAAGGGACCCCGAAGGCACCGGTCCAGAAGGTCAGCTCCCAAGCCACGGACAGCGAAGAGCGAGCCGAGCATGTCAAGGCCATTTGGCTCCCACTGGCTTTCCCACCCCAAGCATACACTGGCCCTATTGCTGTCCCAGAAGAGATCTGGCCTGGCTAAGCCAAGCCAAAAGGAGGGCGGGGGACGGAGCCTTGCTGGGGCCTGGGCAGTCTGTGTTTCCTCCCCATCTGAAGCCTCAGACGGCTCCCTAGAAAGGCAGTTCAAGAAGCTGATCAGGCCACACTGTCCTTTTTCAGATCCAAAGGTTCTGCAGTACATCTCAAAAATGCTGCGCTGCTGAACCTCGAGAGGCCAGAGTTTCCCAGGCCACACCTCTTCCTCTGCCTTTGTGTTGGCTCTGGCTCACCTTTGGAATCGAAGTGTGATGGAAGGAAGGTGGCTGGCCATATTGCTTGTGGAGCTGTTTTTAACAGGTTAAAGCCTGTATCTAAAAGGCAGTCATGACTAATGTTCTCTGGCTGATGATCTGCTGCCTCACATTTTGCCCCAAACTCAGCATCTGAACAATTTCCAGGGGCAGCCCCAAGTGGAATGGATCACAGTAGTCAAGCCTCAACGTTACCAATAGGAATGATGGTTAACTGGTCTAAATCTTCAAGAAAAGGGCTGCAGCCTTTTCAACACAGAGATGTGGTGGAAAGCTCCTGTAGGGGTGATTTTTGCCTACAAATCTCAGCATAGCAAATGGTTCAGGAACAGCCCTTGGCTATGAGCCTTTCTGGGCAGGGCAAACTGGGTTCTCTCTTGATCAAGTGTCCCAGGCACGGTGAGGCCTCTTCAAGACAGGGGTAGGGCTGGAAGGAGTAACAGAGTTCCCCCTCAAAGTTCCTCATAAATACACAAACGTAACAATCCTAAATAGTAAAAAATCCAGTAGCACCTTTAAGACTAACCAACTTTATTGAGGCCTAAGCTTTCGAGAACCATAGCTCTCTTTGTCAGATGCAACTTTATTGTAGCATAAGCTTTCGAGAACCACAGCTCTCTTTGTCAGATGCAATTATACTGTAACATAAGCTTTCGAGAACCACAGCTCCCTTCTTCAGGTGTGGCTCTCAAAAGCTTATGCTACAATAAAGTTGGTTAGTCTTAACGGAGCAACTGGACTTTTTACTATTTTGCAGCTACAGACTAACACGGCCAACTCCTCTGGATATGGAACAATGCTAGAACACGAATTTGTGACACCCGTATCACACTACCCTACCTGTCATTGTTTCCTAGAGGAGCGATCATTTCTAAGCTTCCCTGCTGCATACCAGTCTAACTGCCTTGTTTCTTCCACCTCCTCTTTTGCACGCATCTTTTGTGGCTGCTCCTCAGCACCAAATTGGCTTCACTGCCTTAAATGTGTTGGCTCTCCTCCTTATTTCTCCTGAGGAAAGACAGCAAGCCGACATTTCATTTTTGCCAACTGCCCCGATTTAATTGCCCCAGTTCCTCCTTCACCTGTCCGCCCATTGGTCAAAATAAACAACAATTTAATAACAGTAACAGCAATAATAATAATCTGCACAAGGACATTGCAAAGTAAACCACTGCATGGTCAATAGATAATACTGAGGGTAAAGTTGGTAAGAGTAACAACAGTAACAAGTAACAAATGATAACAACAACAAAAATAATAATAGAAAGGGCTAACTCAAGGGATATTGAAAAAAGAGACAGGACTTAAATTAGCCACACAAGAACACATTAAGAACAAACTGTATAAAAGCAAAAATTGCAAAGTCCACCAATGACAGCAAGTGTAGATTATGTAATGAAGCGGCTGAAATGGTGGACCATCTACTCAGCAGGTGCAGTCAAATCATACGAACTGACCGTAAAAAGCACCATAACAAAGCAGTCGCAATACTGCCCTGGAATTTATGCCAAAAAGCACGAGTTACCACCTGTGAAATATTGGAGGGAATATAAGCCCAAGAAAGTTGTTGAAAAGGAGAAAGTTAAGATCTTGCGGGATTGCAAAATCCAAACGAATAAGAAGTTAGACCATAATACTCTGAATATTACCGCGGTTGAAATACGAAAGTCAAACTGATTGATATGGCAGTCCCAGATGACAGTCAAATTGAAAAATGAGAGATTGAAAAGATAGTAAAATATCAAGATATAAGATTTGAAGTTCAGCAACTCCGAGGGAAACGTACAGCGGTTATTCCAACGGAGATAGGAGAGCTAGGTGCGATTCTAAAAGGGCTAACTGAACATCTAGGCAATATCAGCACGGGCAAGATAATAGCTGGACAGCTGCAAACGGCCGCACTGCTGGGAACGTGAGACGTACGAAGGGGATACCTCAGCGACTCCTAGATTCTTGGATAAAATCTGAGGCCGTGAAAGCCTCCCAAAATTTCAGCCCAAACATCCGGTGGATTGTAAAAAATAGAAATAATAATAATAATAATGTCTATAATGCTTTCAGTGTTCAAAACACCCCATATATATTATTTTATAGTTCTCAAAACAGCCCTTTAAGACGGGCCTATGTAGCTGCCCCCACACTGGGGCTGTTTGAGGTTGAGAGTAGCTTGCTGAAGAGCCCCTAGTTGCGGGGTGTGTGTGTGTGTGTGTGAACCAGGGACCTCGAAATCCCAGACTGTTTGCTCTTCCCAGGACGCAATGCTGGCTCAGATGGCTGTATGGCGTGAAGGGTACTGATCGAAGGGAAGATTCTGCCAGCAAGAAAGAGATGTATTGGTCACAGTTGGCAATGATGACGGTTGCAAAAAGAGGCCTTTGCAGCTTTGCCATCGCGAAAGCCAGCCCTGGGACTGTGATCCAACTCGGAGTGTCAGAATTCAGTGGATGGGTTTGTGGCAGCCTGGTGCGTAGCCCAAACTGTCCGCCAGGTGGGGTTACAGGGCAAAGAGTGAGCGCGGAGACAGGCAGCCTCCAGCCCGGGAAGCCCCCATCCCTCGCCGGCTGCTTGGCAGCTGCCTCTGGTGCCAGAGGCTCATCCGAAAAGCTGAGGCGGAGGACAGCTTTGCAACTGGGGTGATGCTGTCCCCCTCCAAAGCACTCATCTTCTCCTTTCGAGACTTCACATGGATTCTGAATAACCAAAACTCTCAGTTACCTTTAAAACAAAATGAGAGGGCAAGTGACTGGCCAGTTTCGGGAAAACTTCAAGTTCGTTGGCCCAGACCTGGGGCATCTTCTGACCGAAAGGGACTTCAGGCTACAAAAGCACCCCCTTGCACAAACTGGGCAGTCGGCCTTTGCAAGGTGCCACAGGACTCTTCTTCTTGTCTCGACCGAAGCAGAGGGACTCCAGCGCTCCTCTGTCCCATGGAGCTTGTGCAGCCCGGGCCCAGCCAGAGGTTCTTCCACCTCCTGCCGAGGGAAGGGAGGCCTTTTCTTTCCGGATCGTCTGGAGCAAACAGAACCCAGATCAGCCTCTGCAGAGCTACGTACTGACCAGCCTGGGGGAAGGGAAAGGTCTGTCTCTTTGGCTACAGACGGTCAACCGGGGGCCTTTCACAGAAAAGAACCCCCCACATATGTAACAGCACTTCATTTGAGCTGAACAGCTTACAGGGGGGCAGAGAAGCTCTTAGGCAGTGGCTGAAAGCAGACGGGGGGGCAGGTAATCAGAGCCCGTTTCTCTTTCCTCGCTCCCTGCCCCTACGGCACACCCTTAAGACCATGTACCCCAATCCGGCAGGGGCCCTCCGGACGTGGGGAAAGGCTTTCAAGTGCTGAGCTCTTTGCATCAAGAACACATGCACAGTCCTATGTTCCTCTCACTGCGCTAGGCTTGTCACTCTGGAAGGGGGTGGGGTGGGGACAGGAGGAGCCGAGAAGTTGAGCACATCAGCCTCCGTTGCACGGTCCTGTGCTCATGCAGGGAGGCAGTTCTCTGGATGGGGGGGGGGTATTTGCATAAAGGCAAGGGTGTTTAAATCTCCCTTGACAATGCAGACCTTAATAATGACGCAATTAAGGCCTGATTTAAGCATTCAAAGTTGCAAACGGCATTTTAAGCATGCCCCTTTTAACCATAATCTAAGCACCCATCTCCATTGGAAGCATGATTTATGCATGAGTGAGGCTCATTTAGGCGCAGTCCAGTTTATGTCTGGTTTTAATCTGAGGCTGGCAAAGCCAAAAACCTTCCTTGCTCTCAGAGGTCTCTTTTAAAATGAACTATGACCTGTGCAAAGGAGCTGCAGGAGTTTGGTTGCACATCAGCATGCAACCGGAAGGCATGCCGCTGCTGCAGTTGAGAGGAGACTTGGAGTCCATGCTGAGTTGCCCTGGGAAGGGAAGCGCATTGCCTCGCTTGAGATGCTGCGCACTAGTGAAGTCCCTTGGGAAAGAGCTTTCTCCTTGCCAGCACCAGACTGAAGGGGGTTTTCCCACATGAGGCTTGAAATCACCTGTGAAACTTTGCTGTGTAAAAATGAATACTGCAAGTGCTGTAGTCATGCAAAGTGCGCTAAGTAAAAAATTCTCTACACATCCTGTGCAAAAAAGAAAAACCGCCCATATTTTAGCTTCCGGAATAGGACGGGTGTGGAAGACACATGATGCAGCCCCTCAGCATGCGCAAGATGCGCCTCCCCCCCAACGGGGCCATATTTCTGTCCCAGAAACGCAACCGAGTTGCTCTGACTGCACAAGCAACTTGGCTAGCGCACTCTGGAGGGCTGTGGCCAAAGCCACACAGGGCCTCAAAGGTGTGCCCCCCCCCTTGTCTGTGCATTGCACCAGCACTCAGGGTGTGCCGCCATTTGGAGCAGTGGAACACTTTGGACTGGCCCTGCGCCTTCTGGCCAGACCCTCTTAATGGGCAACTGGCGCCTCCTGCGTTGCTTTGGTTCCTCTCGAGGGGGTTCTGCTGGGACTCCCGAGTTTTTGCTGTCAAATAGCTGCAAGAGCTTTGGCTCCTCTGCCCGCATGGGAGATGGCAGGGACAGTCTTCTGGGGCCAACAACGCTGTAACTGGCTTTCAAGCAACACTAAAGAGGAAGCCTGCAGCACCTTGGAAGAACAGCAACATTGATTCCGAGGGGAGTTTTGCTCTGACCCGCCCAAGCCTCTGCTGGAATAAGCTCGGTGGGTCTTTCAGGTGCCACCTAGGGGCTCTGGCTTCACGCTGCCGACAAGCCTCACCTGGAGAACACTTTGGAATTCTCACCTGGGACGTCTCTTTCCGGCCAGTATCCCAAACCATTTCTGGAGGAGGGGGTCAGCTGTGAGGGAGGCAGCCCCTGAACCTGGAAGGGGGGCAGCAGAGCCCTCCCCCTCCCCCTCTCCTTCTGCTGTGCCACTGCCGAAGAGCAGGTCTTCACGAGCCCACAGGCCACTCGCTCCCTGGGAGCAGAGGCACAGGAGGGAGGGAGGGAGCAGTGCGGGGCCACCCACGGCCCTGCAGCTCCCCTCCCAACTGGTGCCACAGGGGGCTGTGCTGGTTGTCATCGTTCTCCAGGGAGGGGGAGTTGCTGAAGACAGGACGGATGCAGAGGTGACGGGCAGAGATGCCCGGCCTCTTTGGACGGGCAGGGGCAGCCATCTCGGTCCGCAGCAGAAGGTTCGGTCCGGCAGCACCTTAAAGACCAACTAGATGTTCTGGATAGTTGAGGAGGGTAGGCATGTTGCTCTGCAGTAGAACAGCAGGATTTGAGTCCTGGGGCACCTTAGAAACCCCCAAGGTTTCCAGACAGTCAGATGGCCTCAGCAGGGGAGCTCCGACTTTCCAAAGTTTGCAGCCCGAAAATCTTGTGGGCCTCTAAGGTGCCACCGGGCTCAAATCCTGGATTTCCAAGATATGAGCTTTGGAAAGTCAAACCCCGGAAATCTCGTTTGGGCTGGAAGATGCTGGACCCGGATCCTGCTCGGTCATCTTTTCCACTTCTAGTGCCGCCGGATCAGGCCAGGAGAGGCAGCCCCTCCCGGCGAACACCCCAAGCGCTCCTCTGCCATCTGGAGGGGGCAACGGGCACATCTTGGCTGCCCCTCCCCGAGGTGCCCAGGGGGGAACTGCCCCCCCTTGCCAATCTGGATCGGAAAGAGATGGACGAGAATATGCACCCCCCCCCCCCCGGCCGTCGCCCGCTTTCCTTCCTAGCCCGGGGAAGGCGAGGGGCCGTAACTTTTTTTGGGGGGGGGGCGCTCCTTTCCGCCGAGATGGCCCAAGTCTGCGCGCCCCTCCAGCAGGGCGGCCCTGGGCGAGGCGGGCCGGGCCCTTCGCTGCCGGCAGGACGGCCGGGGCGGCGCAGGTGAGGCCGCCGCGGCTCGGCTCGGCCGGCCGGGGGATCCTCGCTGGCTGGCGGGCGGGCGGGCTGGTCGGCGCGGGCCCGCCGCCAGGGCTGGCACGCTCCGCCGCCCGGCCGCGCCCCCGCCCCCGCCCCCGCCGCGAGAGGGAGGGCCGGCGAGGGGAGGAGCTGCCCCCGCTCGCCCGACGGCCGCCCGCGGCCCGCGCCGCCCCTATATAAGCGCCCGCCGGGACTTGCTCGCCCGCAAACTGGCGCGGCGCGCAGCGGCTCCTCCTCCTCCTCCGGCGGCCCAGCCGAGCCTCCCCGCCCCCTGCCCGGGAGCCGCTTGCTCGGGCGCCCGCAAAAGTTGGTCGACGGCGGCCGCCGCCTCTCCCCGCCCCGTGCAACAAGCAAAGCAGCCCCGACGCCCTGCCCGGCCTTGCCCTGCCCCGGTGCTCGTTCTCGCCTCCTCCGGCTTTGAGTGCAGCAAGGAAAGCAGCAGCAGCAGCAGCCCCCGCCGAGCGGGCGCGTTCTCCCCGGTCCCGTGCCAGGCTCGCCGCCGGCTCGCGGGGGTCCCCTCGGGGCAGGGGGCGGTCGGTCGGGCGGCGCCTGGAGGGCGCCCCGGCCGGGGCCTGCGCCTGCGCCCCCGCGCCGCTCCTCTGCTCCCGCCGGGCTGCCCGGCAAGATGCTCTTCCAGCCCTTCGACGTGGTCTCGGCGCTGGCCACCTTCGTGGCCTGCCTGGTCTCGGTGACGCTGCTGCTGGCCGTCTCCCAGCAGCTGTGGCAGCTGCGCTGGGCCGCCACCCGCGACAAAGCCTGCAAGCTGCCCATCCCCAAGGGCTCCATGGGCTTCCCGCTGGTCGGAGAGACCTTCCACTGGCTGCTGCAGGTAAGGCCAGGCGCCGCGCCTCGGGGAGGGGGCTGGACAGCGCCGGGCACGCCGGAGCCGGGAGCCGGGAGCGGGCCGGCCGTCGGAGCGCGCCTCGCCTCCGCCGGACTTGGGCATTCGCTGCGGAGGGGCCGGGCCGGCGGGCGAGGGGGGATCCGGCCCGAGTGAGCGCAGGGGCTGCGGCACCGCGCTGGGCATCTCCGCTCGGGAGCAGCGCCGCTCGTCCCCGGGGACAGGCAGGCGGAGCCCGCGCGCAGCTCCCGGGCAGACCCTCCGAAGTGCGGGAAAGTGGCCCGCGGCCCGTTCCGCGGCCGGCGCTGAGCGCCGCTGCGGTTCTCTCGCCGGGGCTGCGGACCCCTCCCGGCCTTCCTGCCCGCGGCTCCTCGGAGGCCCTTTTCGCCCCCCTGGCAGGAGTTCCCGCCCGCCGAGGAAAGCCAGCGGGCTCCGTCTCGGCGCCCCGGGGAGCAGGTCGGGGCCGGCGCGCCGCCTCCGGAGCGCAACCCGCGGCCGTCTCGGGGCTTAACCCGGGGTTCACCTCCGCGAGCGCCGCAACTTCGAGGAATCCCCTCCCGGCCGCCGGGCGGGGGGAGTTCCCAGGCGCGCGCGAGTCCCGGGCGGGGAGCGGCGGCGCTTGGCCGGCCCGCCGAGCCCCATCTGCCGGCCAGGGCTCGCCTCCTCCCCGGCGGCTCCGGGAGGGCGACGGGGCGGGAAGGGCCGCGCGTGGAGCGGGATGGGCCGCCTCGGCGCCCCACCCCCGCGGGCCCCAGAAACCGGAGGGGATCCCCTACAGCCCCCCCCCCCCCCGGTTCATTCCAGAGATCCGTCAGCGCCAGTCAATGGGGCCTTTGATTGGCTGATGGGCGGCATGCCGGTCGCAGCCGCGCTCTGGGCCCCGCTGGTGCCCGTGTGGAAGGGGCAGGCGGCGACCCGCAGTAGAGGGGGCAGAGCCGAGGTCTGCAATGCCCCCCCCCCCGCCCCCAAACACACCGGTTTGACAGGACAGAGTAGAGACAAAGTGGTCAGCTTTGGCTGGGGAGGGGGAGGCTGTGTTTTCCGCTCTCCTGTTGCAAAGCCAGAACTCCATCATGATACCCAAGAGATTGCATGCTGGGGGGGGGGGTCCCTGCCAGCAGCCAAAGGGTTAATAGCCCTCACTCAATAGGGCTTTATTTTCAAAAGAAATTTATCAGATTTTTACAGGGGGACCGAGAAAGGGTTCTCCCTTTTCCACAAGGCTCCATCCAAACGGAGTCCAGAGCTAAAAATACAAAAAAAATTGTATAAATTGGACTCTGCTTGAAAACTCTTGCCACATAAAGGTGGCCTTTGTACAGCAATGGAAATGTTGTACAAATAACCCTTTATTAATGCCACAAAAAGTACTTTAATTATATTTACGCAGATCAAGAAGCGGGGGTTACCTGAACATCTGAACTTCACAACTGTGCTTTTGTTTTTTAAAAAAACCCCAACCTCCCCCCACTCCCAACCTGGAGACGTTGCAATGGTTAAGGGGGAAGCTGGGCGTTCGGCCTCCTTCGGAAGGCTGGATTTAAAGGGGCAAGGTCTGGAAAAAGGTATTTGGGGGGAAGACCCGGCTGCGCCAGAGGGCTCTTCCAGCTCCCCTTCTGGGCACCCCCCTCCCTTTCCGTGGCTCTCACCACCATGTTGGAAAGTCACCAGAAAGGCCAGACTTTGTCCCAAAATTATTGGGCAGGTCATTCTCCTCCCTCCTTGCAAAAATGTACATACTTTGCGATTGGGCAAGAGGCTTTGTTTGGGGGGGGGGAGAGCCAAGGGGGAGCCGCTTCTCTTATTGGGGGGGGGGACTCGAGAACAGCAAGAAAACCTCTGCTGGCATCCACAGAACGGGTTGGTTTCTCTCTCCCAGGTGTAGGGAGTTCACCTGCCAGATGGGAAACAAGCCAGCCTAGATTTGGGGGTTACAGACTGGGCAAGATTTGATGTCAATGGGGGGTGGGGATTGGGAGCCTCTTGGGGCACATCATGCCCTGGGCACTGTGTCAGTCAATCCTGAACTGACATGCTGCCTCTTGGGTCTCCCAGTCAGCACCTGATACACGGGCACCCCTCACAGCCCCATGGAGAGTTACCCAGCACCCCCCCCCCCTTACCGGAGGCTTTCCCTTCCTTCTGCAGCCAGCTGGCATTTCAGGCATGGCGGGGGGGGGGGCTCTTAAGTCCCTCTCAGTAGTGACCTGAAGTGTGCCAGTCTAGGACAGAGACCCACATATTGCCTATGCGCTGAATGGTGATTTGCAATATCTGTGGGGCGTTTTAAAGGGCTAAGAGGGACTTGGCCCTAATCTCTTTTTGAGGCAGGCTCAGCTATGGAACAAAAGAGCAACTCTGAACATACACAGAGTGCCCTTTATGGAGGGAGAGCTGTGCTGGTGCTGGGCCTCTGGGGTCAGGGTTTGCTGACCCTCCTCCTGGTTAGTCATCCCTTATCTTTCTGCGGAAGATTAGCAGGTGGACTCTTCTGGGAAGGAGGATCCTCTTGCTGGGGGAGGTGAGGTGCCAGCGGGCCCTTGGCTCTGGCTCCCTCAGTCCTCCGGGGCCTCTGCTTTGGGGGAAGGAGGCGCCTGCCCCACAGATGGCTGCAATGGGGCCTTCCACGCTGGGACTCCCTGGCCTGCGGGGGTGGGGGTGGGGGTGTGGGATTCCTTTCAAGGAGGGGCCAGCCCCAGGCACGTGTGATCCCCAGGGGTTTTCCTCCAAGGCCAAGTGCAGGGGTGCCAGAGTGCTTCCGCACAGGGCTGCAGAGGGGCTCTGTGCCCCGCATGCATCCCCCCAACTCCAGCCCTGGGCCTCCAGCACTCAGATCAGAACCTGATCTGTCCCCCCCCTTCTGCCCGAATGGGTAGGCCAGGGAGGAGGAAGGGGGCAGGGAGCGTTGCAGGGGGCTGCCCGCCTCCGGGATCGCCCCATTCCCTGGCGCCCGGCTCTGCGGAGGACTGAAGGCGGGTGCCTCGCCCGGGCCCGCCCTGCTGGACTTTTCAGGCCCGAGACGGACCGAGGGGGCTGGCCACCGGCTGCCTCTGCGGGGACCCGGCCTTCCTCGACGGCCTCCCACCCAAGGGCTCAGCGGGGTGCCTCGCTGCGCTTCTGCCGGCGAGGGCCCCAGGGAGCACCGGCCAGGCGGGCGCATCAACTGGGGGGGTGTGACTGGGGGGAGGAGGGGGGTCCCGCAGTGCCTCGACGCCGCCCGAGGCAGCCCCCGGCCCTCCCGCCGGCCGGCTCGGGCAGCGCGGCGGCGTTGGCGGCGGGTGCGTGCGGGGCGGGCTGACGCTGTGCGCCTCCTCCGCAGGGCTCCTACTTCCAGTCCTCCCGGCGGGAGAAGTACGGCAACGTCTTCAAGACGCACCTGCTGGGGCGGCCGCTGGTGCGCGTGACCGGCGCCGAGAACGTACGCAAGATCCTGATGGGCGAGCACAGCCTGGTCAGCACCGAGTGGCCGCGCAGCACGCGCATGCTGCTCGGCCCCAACACCGTCGCCAACTCCATCGGGGACGTGCACCGCCACAAGAGGAAGGTAAGGGCCGCGACCGCGCGCGTTGGGGGGGGGGGAGCCTCTGAGCACATGCAGAGTCCCGGGCGCTGGGCGGCTCCGCTGCCTGCCGGCCGGCCGGCCAGCCGGCCCGCCCGCCCGGGCGCCGCGCTGGAGCAGCCTTCGAGGAATGGAAAGGGGCGGCGCGCGGCGCCTGCAGGCGGGACCAGCGCCCGGCCGGCCTGCCCGTCGGGGAGCGGGGGCCGCTTTGCCGCGCCTGGCCCCAGAGCGCCACGATCCGGCGCGCGTCGGTCGGCCCGGCCCGGCCTGTGCGGGCGGGGGGGGGCGGCGGGGGCCGCGGGGGGAGGAGGCGAGCGCCCCCCGCGGCGGCCCCGTCTCGGCTCCCGGCAGGGCTGCGTCGCGCTCCTAATGGCTTGCCGATGTCTCCCCGGCACGCGCGCCCGGAGCGGAGCGGGGCGGGCGGCCCTTAAAGGGGCAAGGCCGGGGGGGCGGGGGCCGCGGGCGCGGGCCGGGGGCCGCTTCCAGCGCAGGCACCGGGGGCTGGGGGGTTGTGTGCGCGCGCGCGCGCATGGGGGGGCATGCCTGGAGCGGGAAGCCGCAGCCAGGGCTGCTTCGGCGGGCATCCGGTCGCAGAAGAGAGTGCCTCTGAGCATGTGCAGGGCGTGGCCCCGTGCTGGCTTTGCAGGCAGCCGCCTTCCCCGTTCGTGCGGTGGTGGCTGCGGGTCCCCGGAAGCCTGGGGCGCCCAACGGAGCCCCTCACCTAAGCCACCTCTGGGGGAAACGAAACGAAACAGGAGCCGCCCTTGAGGCCTCTGGAAGGCCCGCTCTGGTTTCGTGCAGCATGCGCTCTCGTGCGCAGGGTCCGGTTGGGTCCCAGCACGGAAGGGTGTGGAAGCCCACCACGACCCCAGGAAATGCTGTCCCAATCCTCGATGAAGCCTCCTCCCTTTGGAGACCCTGCCTGGCAAGTTTCTTGGGCGGAGAAATGGGCCAGCCAGGCGGCTGAAATAAGCTCACCCACCGGTCCTTGCCCAGAAAGAGAAGGTGGGGCCTTCAGGAGGACACGCCGGGTGCAATCCTGGACAGAGTCCCACTCATTTAAGCCGGTCACACTGCTTAGGATGGCGCTGGTGGCTTCGTGTTCTCAGGAGATTGCAGCTGAGTGGTTCTAGAACTTCTAAAAATGCTGTCCCGGCTGTGGAAGAGTGGCTCCAGTGAAGGTCCAGCCCCGCTTGGCACAGGTCTCTCTCCTAGGGCAGGCTGTGCCTTTCTGCAGGGAAACGGCTCTCGCTGTTGCCTGGGGAGCCTCCCCTTCTCTCCCTGTGCCCAAAGGGGCAACCCTGGTGGCCCGCCCTTGGTCTGCTTGTGGCTGGCAACCCCCAGCTGAAGGCCAGCGGGGTGCACAGCCTGTGGGCAGCTTGGGTTGGCTTTGTGGCTCATTGAGTGATGTGTGGGCAGCAGCATTGGTCCAGAGCTGGAGAGCTGACCTTGTGGCCTCCGGCTGGAATCCGGCCTCCTGCGCCTTGTGGCTATGCAGGCTGGCAAAGGAGGCCAGAAGGAGCAACAAGGTGACGTGTGGAGCCGGAGGGCCTTCTGCTCACAGAACGAGGCAGGGTCCCGTAGCTGGGGGCTTTAAGGATCGCTGCATATCTGTCCATGTTCCTCTGGGCCAGGAAGGCTCCTGTGAGGTAGAGGGGGAATGCACAGCACGCCTGTTTTCCATCTGTGATGAGGTCTGGAACATGCAGCATGTGCCTCTGAGCATGAGCGAGATGTCTTGGCTTCCCTTGCCAAGGGAAGGTGCCTCTTGAGAGGGAACAGCACTCTATGGGGCCTTGAGGCTCAGCCCCTCTCACACTAGAGATGGAGCTGGTTTCCCTGCAGACTCGATGCAATCAGGTGTCCCTGTCCCCCCCCCCCCCTTTAATCTTCACAACTTTAGAAACCGTATTGAGTGTCACAAGAGTCAGCTCCAGCACTACCAGATTCAGGACAGACCAACCCTATGCCCCCCCCACCCGAACAGCTTCAGGTCAGTCGGCCCACTGCATGCCACACCTGAGAGATCCGTTCCTCCCTGTCGGCCATCTCCGTGGCGTGGCTGTGGCCCACATGCGCTGGGAATTCTGGAGCCTGGAGTGGCCCAGTGGTGGAGCATCCCACCCCCGCCCCCCGCATGTCAAAAGCCCAGGAACTTGTCTTGGGTAGGTGAGTGTGGGACGGGCTTTGCCCCACCTGGAACAGACTCCGCACGTTCCCGTAACGATCGGCTCAGGCAGGCCAAAGCACTTGTGCCTCAAGCCCCTGCAAGCGCATGTCTGTCAGCATCGCTGGTGCAAAGCAAAGCAAGGCCTGGAGGACTTTTCTTCCCTTCCTCTTCCTGCCCACTGGGCCAGGCACTTGACCCCGAAGCCCTCCTCTTGTTTGCGGCTCCACTGGACCTGGCAGCCAGCTCGGGAGCTCTGCCCCAGGAACCGCCAGCGCTGGCACCAAAGACTTGCAAAACCACCAAGCCCTCAAGCTGGGAGTCCTGCCCCAAGCAATAGTCAGCGCCGCGGCTTTGGGGGAAGAAGGGCTTCCCAGACTGCTAGGCTGGGAGGGGGCAGGTGTGTGAGGAGACCCGGGGCTCTTGGAGCCCGGACTTCCATGGCTACCGTTGAACAAAACTCCCTTCTTCAGTTTTGAAGCTTTTGGGGATTGCTTATTCTCTCTGTTCTGCCTGACATGTTTGAAAACTAACATTATGCCACCCCCCACCCCACCCCCTTGTTGGATTCACTGTAGATGTTCCAATGTGGAGCTCTTGGGTGCTCTCCAGCCTGTACGCTGTCGCCGTGGTGTCCCCATGCAGGGAGCACATCTGCCATGCATGAATGAGTGCGCTTGCAGATCATAGAATCCTAGGGTTGGAAGGGACCTCTAGGGTCATCTAGTCCAACCTCCCTGCACAACGCAGGAAATTCACAAATACCGCTGCTGCCCCCCCCCCCGACTGAAGGTAGGAGCTTTGTGGGCTCCCCACAGGTCTCCGATCGCTCGCACCTGGCTGAAATGACCAGCTGGGGAGCTGCCACAACACCCCCTGCAAGGCAATAGGAAGTAGAGGGAAGGCCTTTCCGGCTCCAGACTCCAACTCGTGGCTGTGCGGCAGGCTGATGCTGTGCTGGAAGTTGCAGAGCCTTCTGACCGCGCTCAGCTCCAGCGTGGCCACGCAGCCGGATTGCTCCATCAGTGTTCAGTTGAAACCCCCGGGACTGGGGGGCACCGGAGAAGGCAAGGTCATTATTGCAAGGCCCTACTGAGGAAATGCTGGAAGCCACACATAGGATGCTTGGGGGGCCCCCCGCCTAGCGGCTGCCCTCCAAATCCTTCCAAATTGTCAAAAACATCCTTCAGGTCTGAGCAGCACCCACCGAAGGCCCCCCCGGCCAGGACTGCTGAGGACCATCCTTTGACGTAGCAAGTCCTGGGGGTGTGGAGATCGAATGTGTTGGCGCGTTCTCAGGTTGCTCACGTGCTGCAGTGTGAGACTGGTGGTACATTTTTCTGCGTCTTGCCTATTCTCCAAAATTCAGGACACGGGTTTCTCTTGTGAACATGCACAGGGAATTCTGGGCTGCCCCAGGGTTGCCCTGCGAACTGCCCCTCTAGCAACACCCTGCTATTCATTGGCCCGAGGAGGCGCCGAGAGGTGAGGCGAGAGCATGCGATCTCGCCCTGGCTGCCAATTCTCTGCCAGCTCATTGCAGTCTTGGATTCACCCCCAGCCTGTAAACAGATCAGAGGTTGCCGTGAGTTCAGGGCTGGCTGGAGGGTCGCTGATCAGGCGGCTGGGCTTGCCCGCTGCTGTTTCCGTTTAACAGTTTCCTTTGCTACAATTGTATAGTGCTAAGCGGAATAGTCTTTAGAAGATTGTATCTGGCAGCTCGAAGAGGGGATTTGCGTGGTGCCAGTCTGGAGCTGAGAATCTCCGTCCAAAGGCTGGAAGGTCGTGACGCTGTCTGCCCTTCTTCCAAACAGAAACGAGGCTCAGAGTTTCCCCGGGAACACGGCTTGGTGTTGTGCATACCTGGAGTGCGCCGTGCATCCTGCCGCCGAGAAACCTAGGGCAAGAATTTTCTGCCTAAGGAAAACCATAAAGCCTGAAATATCCTGTTTTCATTCCAGGCAGTGGCTTAGTTGGACGTTTACAGCCGGGATCATTCAGCCCCTGTTCTTAGCGGGCTCCCCCTCCACACCTCTTTGTGGCGTGTGCCCGAGGTCAGCTTGGGGCCGGACAGATTTGCTTTGTTTTGAAAGAACTGCCCCTTATATTGCACTGCTGCCCCCCCCCCCAAAGTGGCGTGTTGCTTCTGCCTTCAGAATATAATAACAGAACAGACTATTTCTGTAGAGCTTTCAGTATGCTTTACATACATTATCATAGTAATCCTTACAACAACTCTGGGAGGTAGGCCAGTATTTTCCCCGTCTTACAGACAGGAGGACTGAAAATAAGAGAGAGTAGCTTGCCTATGGTCACCTTATGAGCTTATGGCAGAGGAAAAATTTGAACCCAGGACAATCCTGGGCCACGTCATTCATTTAGCCACTCTGCCACCATAGCCCAGCAGCACATTTCCATAAATTTAACACGCAACCGCCAAACCATGGCATGGGCTGCAATAAACTCACGGTGGCATTAGATCCTTTCACCTTAGTAGAACTTGCTTCTGAGAACACACACGTGAAATGGATCGTGCCCCCTCAAGAATACCAGGATCCAAAGCACCCCAAAGTTTAGCAAGTACCCAATGATTGTCGAGTATGAATAACAACAACATTGGATTTATATACCGCCCTTCAGGACAACTTGATGCCCACTCGTAGCGGTTTACAAAGTATTATCCCCGCAACAATCACCCTGTGAGGTGGGTGGGGTTGAGAGAGCTCAGAGAGAGCTGTGACTGACCCCAGGTCACCCCGCTGGTTTCAAGTGAAGAGCAGGGAATCAAACCTGGCTCTCCAGATCAGAGTCCTGTCACTCTTAACCACTACACCAAACCGGCTCTCACGTCATTACACTAAGATTGTTATTATATTATTTATTACATTTCTGACCCGCCCTTCCTGAAAGCGGGCTCAGATGAGTCTATTCCTAACATTGGCCTTGTTGTTGTTACTCTTTATAGCTCGCTTTTCTCTCCGTGATCCTTGCCAAGTCCCCAAAATGTCTGAAATGCGTTCCAAGGGATTCAAACAACTCCCTCTCTCAAAGGCTTCAATACTTACAACTGTGAGTCTTTGCTTAGCCAGTTGTTGTTCTCTAGTTGCAGAAGTGCAACCACGCTCCTTTGATGTCGCCGCTACCTGGGGCCTCCCAGGGCTCCTTGCAGCGTTGCAGCACTTCAGGGATGTATTGGTGTGATCCAGGGCTGGGCACAGTGTTCTCAGTTGTGGGAAAGATGCCGTGGCTCCTCTCTCAGCAAAAAGACCACTACCGTTGGGCCCCTCTGAGGTCTCATGGTTCAGCTTACTTGTTGGTGGCATGCTGGATGTAGCCCCCGGCATTTAAAAAAGATTTTATGGCCAAATTTGGAGTCCATCTAACTGAGCCGCCCCCCATACATGGGATCACTAAAGCACGTTTTGTTTTGTTCAGGTGAGGGCTAAGAGAGCTCAGCTGCAATATTCCAAACATCTTAGCTGAAGCACAAGGGGTGCCCTGTCCCGCCGTGTCTCCAAAGCAAATTTCTACAGCGCTCACCTCTCTTCTTTGATACTAATAGTTATTTATTTATAGTCCGCCTTTCTCACGGAGATCCAAGGTGGGTTGCACAGTGTAAGTCAAAAGACAATATAATCAACGGCTAGGAGATTTACTGAGCAAAGTACAATTGCGAACAACAGTAAGGACATTCAGTGAAAGCGATATAATAGAGTATGGTAGAAGAAGATTTGAAAACAAGCATGAAGCTGAGCACACAGAGATGAAATCTTTTTGAAACAAAGCATAATTAATTTACATGGCATGCTTACTCCTAATAGGTGTACTTCTATATTAGCCGAGTATCCAGCAGAGTAGCATATAGTCCCTGCCCTCGCCAATGCCTCTCTCTGAGCTACTTCTTACCACACAGCCCTGTTATCCAGGTAGAGAGCTCTCCTGAATAATTCAGTTTTGCACAGTTTGCACAAAGTCAGAGGAGTGGGGAGTTTTCCTGACCGCCGGCAGGCTGTTCCGTAAGGTGGGGGCCACCACAGAGAAAGCACGTGTGGAAGCAGCTGTTGATTTTGCCCAGCTGCAGCTATCGGACAAAGGCTCTGTCTAGATGAGTGGGGCTGCTGTGGTGGAACGTGGGGGCAGAGGCCATGAAGGGCTTTGCATGTGAAAGCAGAGGAGACCTGCATTGTGCGGTGCCTGCATTTCACGAAATGCCTCTTGGGCCCTGGTGGCGCTCCAGGCAGAAACCCACCCTGTAAAGGGCCTGCCTGCCCCCTCTGGGGTTGAGGACCTTTCCTTGGTGCCCACCTCTTGTGATTTCTATGCGTGGGCCAGGAAGAGCTATTTGGTGAATGCCCACTAGAGGGCACAGGGGGCTCGAGAGAATCCGGGAAGAGCCAAAGCCGGGCTTTGAGTAGGCAGATGAAAGGAAGCCGGCTGCTTCTGAAAGCAGCGTGTTGGGAAGGCGCAGGGAAGGGCTGGGGGCAGGGGTCTGGATCTGGCCACCTGAAGGAGGGCTGGCAGGACCCCCCCCCAGCAGGCCCGGCCACTGCAGCCCCTCTCTGGGCTCCTCCTCCTGCAGGAAAGAATTCTTGCGCTCACAGCAAAGGGGAGAGGGAAGACGCGGTGAGATGGTGCCCTGCTGGCTGCCCTGTCCGGCCGCCGATTCAGGCAGGCCCTATTCCTGCATGAGAGGCCTTGCAACAGCCAAGAGAGTGCCTCTGAGTTTGTGCAGAGGGCATGTCCCTTACCACTGAGCCTGCTACGTACCTGGGCCTCAAAAGCCAGGGGATAAATTGACGGCCTTCTCTTTATACAGGAAATTACCTTGTTTAAATGTCAACTTGCAGGATTGGTGAGATGCTTCTGGGAGTAACTGTGCTTGACCTCCAGGCCGTGGTGGCGGCAGGGACTCCTGCGCCAAACGTCCTAAGGAGCCAGCCTGCCTAGCAGTGCCTCTTGCTCTTCCCCTCTAGAAGTTCCTCTAGAAGTGTCACTTGATGTGCACGGGGTGGGGTGGGGGCGCCTCAGGCACAGCAAATAAGCACGGCAAGGAATTTAAAAACTGGATGTGTGAAGCTGGCTGAGAGCATGTTTTGCACCTGGGTCCATTTAACTCAGCCTGGCAGCAGGTCTCCAGGGACTCGGGCAGACAGCAGCCTCTCCTGGCACCCGCAGCCCTTTATGAAAATGTCAGGAACTGAATTCGGGACCTGCTCAGCCGGCAACTCACCGGCACTTTCCAAATCAAACAGGCTTTCAATGGCCCCATTGACTGCCATTTGATCGTTTTATTGGAAGGGCTAAAATTTACCCAGGATGTGAGGTTTGTATTTTACCAGTGAGGATTACTTGGCTTGGATTTGGTGCAAGTTGGCATAGCTAGTTTGGACCACTTCCACCAGGGTGTGTGGGTGAAAACATGGCAAATGAGGTTCCTCGTGAGCGTAAAGTGATGCGTTTGGGGGCAAAAGTTCTGCAAATTTCACTTCTCAGCTGCTGTTGGGATCTGAACTGGTGGGGCTTGCCGAGGAAAGAGAATGGATGGCGTCCTGGTTGGATGAAAATGTCGCCGTTGGGTGTGGCAGCCGTAAAAAAGGCAAATTCCATATTGTGGATGGTTAAGAAAGGGATTGAAAACAACGTGGCTGGTATTGTAATGTCTTGGGATAGATCTGTGGTGTGGTTGCCTTTGGAAAACTGTCTTCATTTCTGGTATTGTAGAGCTGGGAAAAAGTGCAGTCAAGGGCAACCAAGGTGATTAAGGACTGGAGCAAGTTTCCTAGGATGAAAGGCTGGAGAGATGGGGGCTTCTCAGCCTAGGCAAAAAACCCCAAACAAACCCTAAGGGGGAACACGATAGAAGTTTATAAAGTTATCCCCCGGGGTAGAGAGAGTGGACAGAGAGAGAACTTTTTCTCCCTCCCCCTGACCTCAGGGGCACCCAGCAAAGTTGACAAGCAATGGGATCAACGGAACTGCTTGTGGAATTCCCTGCCACTGGAGGTTGTGATAGCCATGAATGTAGCTGGTGTTAAAAGGGATCTATGGAGGAGAACTGCTTCAGCGGCTGTTAGCCACAGTGACAAAATGTTCAGTGTTCAGAGGCAGCATCTTTGTGCCTTCCAGTTGTTGGGGAGGAAGCAACAGGGGGAAGCATCGGCCCCCATGCCACGACTGCGTGCCTTCTGGAGGTGTCCCTTTAGCTACTATGAATCGGGCTGCTGGCCTGGATGGAGAAGGGCTCTGATCTGGCATAGGCAGTGCTGTTACGTTCTCTTATGTTCAGAGGAGTTAGCTGTGTTAGTTTGTAGTTGCAAAATAGTAAAGAGTCCAGTAGCATCTTTAAGACTAACCAACTTTATTGTAGCATAAGCTTTCGAGAACCACAGCTCTCTTCATCAGATGCATCTTATGGTTCTCAAAAGCTTATGCTACAACAAAGTTGGTTAGTCTTAAAGGTGCTACTGGACTCTTATGTTTGTGGCAGTAAATTCTCCAGGAAAGACCTGAACCACTGGGGATCACCACAGCCTGCCAGATGTTTGGGAGGTGCCCTTCCCCCCGTCCAGAACCACTGTTGTTGTAGGGCTGTGCCTGGTGGCTGGCAGGTAGCCTTGTGCTTGGTTATGGAGGCCAGATTGGAGACCATGCCTTTGAAGAAGGGCACAGAATCTTCTGTATTTAAGAACAGGAGCCCAAAATGTTTAGGCTGGATCATCACTGCTTTCTAGCACATCCCTGAATTCACCCTCAGGAGGCTGAGTGTTTGTGAAGATCCCGGCATCTTGCCTCTTTCCCTCCTGCCTTACAGAGGCAGCAGATTCCTCCAGAGCAGCAGCCCTGCCACGCTGGAATCTAAGAGCCAGCACTCACTTGTGGCAGCAGCCCTTGCTGGCCCTGAAACCGGCGGCCCCATCTGCCAGGGAACGGCCTCCTTCCTGGCTCCCGTGTGCAACTCGCCTGGTGCGTCGCTCTTCCATGCCCCTCCCTCCTGTTTCTTCCCAGGTGGTTCTGGGTGGGTTGGGCGTGTCTGGAAACAGGCCTTGCCCCTCATTAGCTCCGGGCGGGAAAAGGCAGCCAGGCTTGGCAAGGCCACCCTGTTGTCAGATTTTATAGCGACGGCTTTTTAAAAAACCACTGCGCTGCTCCCCCCCCCCCCCACGCGCACACACACACATGCAGGCACACACGTCTGCTCCTGGAACGCAGCAAAGGGCTCTTGGGCTGTCTTAAAATAGAAGGCAGGAAACGGCCTCTGAATGTGTGAAACTGATGCCCTGGCAGGGGGACTGGGCTGGCCCCTCTCTTTCTCCGCCTTTCTCTCCGAGTGCATCAGCAGGCCTCTGATTTGGAGGCTCAGGTGCCATCCGGATCTCTGGTGTGCCGCAGCTGTGGCTAGTTCTTTGCTGATTTCGTGGCCGGTCGGGGACAGCCTGGACTTGCCCGGGGCTTTGTGTGCCCTTGACTGGTTTCCCACGAGGAGAGAAGGCATGCCCTTTTGCGGTGTTCCGTGCCCAGCTGATTGTGCAAGGGGGCACCCAACGTTGCACCGTATGAATGCCAAACCGTGCGTTGGCCTGCAGAGATGCAAGAAATGACCCAGATTTGGCTTGTCTTCTTGTTAAGTATGGTGGCAAACTCAGGCTTGTCGCCGTGTAATGTGTGAAATAGTCCTACAGACTTGGCTTGCCTCCTCCTTTGTTCAGTAAGAGCCATCCACTATTGTGGCACTCTCTGCTTGCCTGAAAAGTGGGGGCATCTCTGACTGCTGCCGGGCGCCTCTCCTCGGAGCCCTTCCCTTCACTCCAGGTGCAAACAGGCTGTGCTGTGAGAGGGAAAAGCTCTCTGCACGTGTGAGCGTTCGAACATCTGGGCAGCAGAATGATGGGCAGTGGAACATTGCGTGTTCCTGTATGGTGTGCTGTGCTCTGTGGCCTCTCAGGGCAGCTTTGGGGCTGCTCTATTCCTCCTGCCTCTTCTGGATCATAGGAAACACCGATGGTTTATGTGCACATGGCGAGTCTGCCAAGTGGTGTGCAGATTATCTGCCAAGTGGTGTGCTAGTGGTGGGCTAGCTGGGCAAGCGGCCGTAGGCGTGGCTTTCTAGCAAGGATTTTCTGCACACGGGAGATGGAAGGAACCCTGGACTGCACTTCTGTCTCTGCGCCCTGAGTGGCTGGCCGGCCTTGGATTGGATGCATAATTCAGAGCAGTAGAAAAAAGCAAAGAGTCCAGTAGCACCTATACGACTAACAAGATTTGTGGTAGGGCATGAGCTTTCATGAGTCACAGCTCACTTCTTCAGATTCACTGAGCTGTTACTCACAGAAGCGCCTACCCTACCACCAACTTTGTTAGTCTTATAGGTGCTACTGGACTCTTGCTCTTTTCTACTGCTACAGACAAACATGGCGACCCACCTTGGCGTTATTCAGAGCGGCACTGAAATTGGGCCAGACAGCCCCACATGCTGCTCCTACAAGGGCCTGATCCAGACCTCATTCTCTGTCCTGATACTGCCTTATCTGCTCTTGAAGGGCTTCCCTCCTCCCAAACCTTGGCACATAAAGCTCAACCTGCTTACGCAACGGGCACTGTGGGTCCACATGGCAAAGGCCCTGGAAAAGCTGGGACTGTTATTTGACTAAACAAAACTGCTGGGAAGAAGGGCGCCTTCCTTTGCAGGGCCACCACTGGAAAGACGCGAGACAGAATGAACTCCCTCTTTTAACTACTGCCCACCCCGGGTGCGGGGGGGGACGGGACCTGCTCCATAAGAAAAAGTCTCCGTTTGATTTCCAGTTTGAGGAAGTGAGTGGTGACTCACGAAAGCTCCTACTGAAATAAGTGTTGTTTGTCTTTAAGGTGTAGTGCCACCTAAGGTGTAGAGCCAGTTTGGTGTCATGATTAAGAGCGGCAGGACTCTCATCTGGAGAGGCAGATTTAATTCCTCACTCCTCCGCTTGAAGCCAGCTGGGTGGCCTTGGGCCAGTCACAGCTCTCTCAGAGCTCTCTCAGCCCCACCCACCTTACACGGTGATTGTCGTGAGGATAATAATAACACACTTTGTAAACCACTCGGAGAGAGCGTTAAGTTGCTCTGAAGGGTGGTGTATAAATTGAATGTTGTTGTTATAAGGTGCCCCTGGACTTTTGTTTTGCATCAAGGAAATTGTTATTTTCCTGCATTGCCACGGATGCCGGGGGGGGGGGAGAGACTCTCACATTTGCAGCTTGAAAGGGGGTGCTGTTTCAGAGAAGCTTCCTTGGCTAGAAAGAGTGCCCATGTCCCCCTTTCTCCTCCCAAATTCAAACCTCTCCACACTCCGCCCACATTTCCGCAGTAGACTTGTATAGAACCGTCTGACCTTTACCTTGGCGTGTGCTCACTGCTGCTGCTGGAGCCGCCAGGCTGGGCACATGGCAGCACTGTGCCCACTAATAAAAAATAAGCAAACCGTCTCCTTCGACTCACACCCTCTGGCACGGGTGCTGTGGGACAGAATCGCGATGCAAGAGTTTTCCTGCCACTCAGGTGGGATGTTGCCGAGGCTTTTGCTACTCCCGGCTCTCTCGGCTAGAAGGGACAGTACAAGAGGCTCTGCTGTGTCAATGCGAGCTGCATGCCCTGGGATCCACTGCTGGGGCTGGCTGGTGTGCACTCCGTGTCTCTCTGAAGTTGTGCATTGTTTCATGCCCCCTAAAATTGCCGGCTCCGGTGACGGCTGCACACAGGCCTGTAATAGCCCGTCTCCCGAGTCAGTTCTGGGCTTGCTGTTTTGCTTGATCTGTAGCTGGAGAGTTTGCAGCTAGACGGCGCATCCCGTGGGGCTTCCTGCCCTTGGCTCTGGCGACCCCGAGTGTGCGGTCTACAAGTGCGGGAGGGGGTGGCTGTGCTTGCAGCTGGCTCCATGGCAGCATCACGCAGGTGGAGGAAGGAACACCGACACCTGCTCTGTGCGGCTGTGAGGAATCCTGGTTGGTGCCCCGGTTGGATTGCAGAGCTGCTCCCTGGGAGGCCCAGAAACCTCTGCTGCTGCTGCTGCTGCTTGAGCTGACGACCGAGCGCAGCCCGGGGGGCATGTGGCACCTCCCTGCCTCCTCTCTCGCGGTGGCTGGATTCTGTCCACGTCTCTGTTCACAGCAATAACAATAACAATAACAGCACCATCATTATTATTAACTGCACTTACGTACCACTCTTTTAGTCAGATTAGTGCCTACTCAGAGAGGTGAATAGTGCAGTTATTAATCTTCACAATGTAGCTGGGGAGCTGGGCTGAGAGGAGGGGTTCACCTAAGGCCGCCTGCTGAGCTCATGGCAGGAGTGGGAGTCGAACCAGCAGAGTGCTGATTTGCAACCTTGCAGCCACTATGCTACAGCAGCTGTCATGATCCTAGCGGTTACTTACATGTGGCTCCCTTCTTCTTTCCAGGTGCTCTCCAAAATATTCAGCCATGAAGCCCTGGAGACCTACCTCCCCAAGATCCAGCTGGTGATCCAAGACACGTTGCGGGCGTGGAGCAGCAACCCGGAGCCCATTAACGTCTATTACGAGGCACAGAAACTCACGTTCCGCATGGCCATCCGCGTCCTGTTGGGCTTCCGGATCCCAGATGAAGAGCTCAGCCACCTCTTTGAGGTCTATCAGCAGTTTGTGGAGAACGTCTTCTCCTTGCCCGTGGACCTGCCTTTCAGTGGCTACCGGAAGGTAAGAGATGGCTTGGCCACACGGCCACCCGGCAGAACGGGAGAAGGTGGCTCTGGCTTGAGGGCTCAGGTGGGCCGCTTGGCCCTTCCCCTCCCAGCAGTTTCAGCGTGTGGGTTGCTTCATCTGCCCTAGGAATCGCCAGCCGGGGACTCACTGGCCTTTGCCGGCCAGCGTCTCTTTCGGGCGTTCAGTCCCTCTTCCTTCTGTCTCCTGCAGGGCATTCGGGCCCGGGAGGCATTGCAGAAGGGTCTGGAGAGAGCCATCCAGGAAAAACTGCAGAATATGCAAGGCAAGGACTACTCGGATGCGCTGGACCTGCTGATTGAAAGCGGCAAGGAGAACGGGAAGGAGCTGACCATGCAAGAGCTGAAGGTTCGGGACGGGCGGCTGGCAGTTGCCAGGGCGGGGCAGGGAGGACTTAGGCTAAGTCCTGTGCGGGAAGAGTGCGAGAAGCGTCACAGGCTGAGCTCAAGGGCAGGATTTGGTATTCCCTAGAAGGAGGGCAACAACCCAAGCAGCGCAGAAGCCCTGAAAGTTGCGGGCAGCTCTTCCAGTACCCAGAGGAGTGGGCTGCGTTAGTCTGTAGTCGCAAAATAGAAAAGAGTCCAGTAGCACCTTTAAGACTAACCCCCTTTACTGTAGCGTAAGCTTCCGAGAACCACAGCTCTCTTCGTCAGATGCAGTTCTCTTCCAGTAGGAGCGACAATACTCCCTTCCCCTTCAGGCCTGGCTTCTCTTCCTACCCCGTCTGCCCATCCTTTCTGCCGCACCCTGTCTGCGTGCCTTGCAGGAGTTCTCTTTCATGACCCCATTTTGCTTAAAACACAAGCCCAAGAGAACGGTGGAGGTTCTGGCCAAGCTTCTGTGGGGGGGGGGAGCGTGTTTGGGAGGCTAGAAAGGTGTCCCCCAAGAGTGAGAAGGCATGCTGGGAAGCGCCTCTCAGTCCCCAGCCACGGCAGAACGGGCCTGGTAACTTGGGGCCTGCTCTTGGACTTTCAGGACGGCACCCTGGAGCTGATCTTTGCAGCCTACGCCACCACCGCCAGTGCCAGCACGTCCCTGATCATGCAGCTCCTGAAGCACCCCCAGGTCCTGGAGAAGCTCCGCGAGGAGCTGAGGAGCAAAGGGATGCTGCACAATGGCTGCCTCTGCGAGGGCTCCCTCCGGCTGGACACGCTCAGCGGCCTCCACTACCTGGACTGCGTCATCAAGGAGGTGCTGCGGCTCTTCACCCCCATCTCGGGCGGCTACAGGACGGTGCTGCAGACCTTTGAGCTGGACGTGAGTACTGGGATTGGGCAGCCTTTCTCTGAGATTTTATCCCCCCCCCCACCTTTAACATGTACTAATGGGTAAAGATGTGCGTTCTCCGGGGCTCCGAGGAGTACAGTGTGGGATTTGTTCCTTAAATAGCTTTTGCTGTGTTTTAGACAGAGCAGTAGGTTCCAGGTTCATGACGGGGCATGAACGGGGCATGACGGGGCATGCCGGGTTCAAGCAAGTCTGCCGTTTTTGCTGCCACGTGACGTACCAGCCAGAAGGGGCTGCGCTCTGGTCCTCTGCCAGTGGGGAAGGGGCAGGCGTCCTGTGCAGGGCATCTACCGCCAGTACCCTATGGGGGAGCCCCTGCAACCTCAGAACCGGCCCTCTTCTTGAGATTTAGCAGCCCATTCTCAGTTGGAAGCCAGCCATGGGAAGATGCAGTCTCATTCAGGGAGAGGCCGTGGCTCAGTGGAAGAGCCTCTGCCTGGTATGCAAAAGGTGGCTGGTTCAGTCCCCAGCACCTCTGTTTAAAAGGATCAGGGAGGAGGTGATGTGAAGGCCGCTGCAAGAGACCCTGGAGACCCACTGCCAGTATCAGTAGACACCGCTGTCCTCGATGGGCCAAGGGGTCTGGTTCATGCGACGCCCCAAATCTCCTTGAGAATGAAAGAAGGGATCCAGTTGTTTGGATGACATGAGGTCATGCACTGAGAACGGATGGAGTTTTCTGCTAACAAAACAAAACTCTTGCGGCTTGGCTGTTATGGCACGCCTTCCCAGGTGTGAAGGGATGTGCTCATAGCCTTTGGAATGGGATTGAGGTACGATCGTTGCTCTCCGTCCAGTAACTTGTTCTCTCACACAGTTTCCACGCAGCCAGCCCTGTACACCCCAGGCGTCCTTGGCTGCTCTGCACAGACGCACAGCTAACGCACACAAGGGGAGGCAATCCAGCGCTATTCTGTTGCTACTTGCTCTGGAAAATACTTTGGCTTAAGGCTCGCTCAAGGGCTGTGTGTTACTTCATCAATTTACCATCTGTTGACTCGTTGCATGGAGTTGTGGCTGGTGAGAGTGTGCACAGGCACAGATTAAGTTAGGGGCTCTTTGAATCCCGGCTCTACCTGAGTTGCAAACATTTTCAGGAATGTAGCAAGCCGCAGGGTAGGTCCAGACAACCATTTTCTGCCACCAAGCATT
The DNA here is from genome assembly GCF_028583425.1 of Eublepharis macularius. Lineage (NCBI taxonomy): Eukaryota > Metazoa > Chordata > Lepidosauria > Squamata > Eublepharidae > Eublepharis > Eublepharis macularius. The sequence continues at coordinate 1,425,432 of NC_072799.1, forward strand.
TGCTGGCAATTCCCAACTGTGGGGAAGAATGCATTTGTTTTTTTTTTTTTAGCCAGCCCTCCATACATGATCCTCACCCTCTTGTATTTTCGCAACATCCCTGTGAGGTCGGTTAGTCCGTAGACGCTGCCTTCTGACCTGCAGTTTATCTCCAGCTTGCCTGGTTCTGGTGCCGTCCCAAGCCGGGAGCGTGGCCTCGGCAAGCCCCTTAGCGTTGTGCTGACTCACAGCTTAGCAGAGCTGCTTTGGGGTGCATAGTTTGGGGTTTGGGGTCTCTGCCCAGCCGCTTCTTCCCTCCCCACTCCTCCTCCGCCCCTGCCTGCCTCTTCACACTTGCGTAGGTTGTAGGGAGGGGCCCACCGGCTCAGACCTGCTCTTCAGAGTGAGGAACGATTTCCTTCTTCCTGGCCAAAACTCTGGAGCGGATTGAGGAAGTGAGAATGGCGGCTGCAAAACACTCTGGGCACGTGCAAAAAGAGGACTGGCACGAAAAGTGAGCCTCTTTGCAAATGCCCAAATCCTTGTGGGTCCAAGAGCTCCCCCTTGCCCGCTGCGCCCTGAAGGACTTTGCTTTCTGGATGTCCAAGGGGGTGGCTTCCAGAGCAGCAAGGAGAGCAGCCATGGAGTTAATAGGAACGCCTCCGCTTTGCCTTGCTGAAGGGCATGGTGGGGGGTCTAGCGCAGCTGCAGGTGCTTCTAGATCACCCCAGGGCTCCACTTCTCATGCCCGAAGCCCCCTCCTCTGAAGCAGAAAGGGGAGGTGAAAACACCCCTGCCTGTTCTTTGCAGTGGAAACCCCGTTGGCTTCCAGAGCAGGCTTGCAGCCCAGTGGACGTGGTGCCTGCCCCGAGCTTGGCTCCATAACCACAAGCAGCCTGTGGCGTCCGCTCGGTGCCATCCGCGTCCGTATACTGACTCCATGTTGCAGCTCCAGACTCTTGGTGGGCAGGGACGAGATTCTGGTGCAGCAGCAACCTGCTCCCCCCAGTGGCCTGTGACTGTGCGCGCTCTTCTAGGAGTGATGGCTGAGGCCCTGCTTGGTACTTAGAGGGCTGCACCCCTTCTGACACCTGCTGCTCTCCTTTTTTTCCCAACGCTTCTCTCCAGGGCTTCCAGATCCCCAAAGGCTGGAGCGTCATGTACAGCATCCGGGACACTCACGACACGGCCCCTGTGTTCAAGGATGTGGACGTGTTTGACCCTGACCGCTTCGGGCAGGGCCGCACCGAAGACAAGGACGGCAGGTTCCATTACCTGCCTTTTGGTGGAGGTGTACGGACCTGTCTCGGCAAACACCTGGCAAAACTGTTCCTCAAAGCTCTCGCCATTGAGCTGGCCAGCACAAGCCGTTTTGAGTTAGCCACCAGGACTTTCTCTCGGGTCACGCTGGTGCCTGTGGTCCACCCAGTCGATGGACTGAGGGTGAAGTTCTTCGGACTGGATTCAAATCAGAATGAGATCTTGACAGAAACTGAGGCCATGTTGGATGCCACTGTCTGAGGCACAGCCCAGGTTTGGTTCTCTCAACTGGTGTGCTTGAGGGGCCCCAAAGGAAGGGGAAAAGAAATGCCCGCTGCTGGTGCAGATACGCCACGACACCGGCGCTTGTGGTACGCCCCTGGTCGAAACCTGCTCTGACTATGCCAAAACAAAGCGATGATGTGTGTGCGTGTGTGTTTGGGAGGGGATTGAGGGGCTCCTCTTGATGGCTTATGTTTTATTTTCCTGGACATAAAGCAGAAAAAGGGATTGTCTTGACCGTAAACAGAATATAGATGTTTTTTATATATATATATATTTATGAATATGATCTGCAATGGAAACGTGCAGGCCGCAAGAGGAGCTGGCTGGTGCAGGAGACGAGGAGGCTCCTGACCTCAGCAGGTCTTCCGCCGTCTGAAGCGGCTCTCCGTCCGGGGTGGGCCGTGTTTCCTGGTGGGAGCAGGGGCAGCGACCTCGGGCAGACTTTGAACTTTGAAATAACAGTGTTAAACAAGTTAGTGACAACAGTATTGGGGGAATATTTTGGGGTCTCTCTGCAGAAAGTGGCCATGAGAATCCCTCGGCAGGCCATGGTTCCAATCAGTATTCGCAACGACTGCTTTGTTGTGTCCCCGGGGGGCAGCAAGGAGCAGCAGGCCGGGCTAAGCCAGGGCTGGCTGCAACCCCGCTGTGTATTAGTGGTCTCGGGCCCCTTCCGGTGTTAACGTTTACCTCGTCGTCTCTTTAAAGCCCCCTTCAGGGGTATCGTCAGAAAATGGTTGAGGAAGAAGCTGAAAGGATTAGACATGGGTTTGTGCAAAACTCTCGGGGCTTTCTCTGGAGCTCAGCTGACACTCGAGGCTGTTTTCTGGCTGCGACCCTCCACCCACTTTAGGAACCGGGTAGGGGAGTGTTCTTGTGGGTTCTAGGCTCTCAAAGGATTTCCTTCTGTGGTTGTTGAGCAGGAAAGCGCTTTGGCCTTTCTCTCCAAGACTCAAATCTACAGTCAAATTCTAGCTGTGAGCATCTCACACCAACTAAGATACAAGTCCGTGGCACTGCGGAGAAATGAGGTGTTTTCTGAATTCTGCCAACTGCTGCTAGGCCACCTGGCTTTAAGCCCCCTGTGGTCCCCATCTTGCCATACACACCTCATGGCACTCGCGAGTTTCCCAGAAGGCTTCTCCCAGAAGCAGGAGACCAAGGCCTGCCTCCGTGTCAGTAGCCTGGCCGTGGTTCCGGGTGCCTGCAGTTTCCCCCTTGCATGAAGGGAAGTCATCCTACTTAACAGAGCAGCATCAGAGCCAGTTTGGTGTAGTGGATAAGAGTGCGGGACTCTAATCTGGAGAGCCGGGTTTGATTCCCCACTCCTCCGTTTGAAGCCAGCTGGGTGACCTTGGGCAGTCAGAGCTTTCTCAGAGCTCTCTCAGCCCCACCCACCTCACAGGGTCTTTGTTGTGGGGATAATAATGACGTACTTTGTAAACCGCTTTGAGTGGGCATTAAGTTGTCCTGAAGGGCGGCATATAAATCAGATGTTGTTATTATTATTAGGCAATGACACTGAACACGTACTGCCATAGGTTAGCTTTTGAATTCCTTTGTCTGTGCAGCAGTGTTGCATTTTGCATGTTCAGGCATTGTACATTGTTGTGCTCTTAGAAATGCCGTCCTAGCACTTGTTGGGGAGAGCAAATCTGTGCTCCAGGAGGGGAGCTTCTATCTGGCAAACTATGATAATGGGGAGGAGTCCAGTAAGGTGTCTCTTGGGGGCCTGTATTTATTTGGAGGAAGACGAGAACCTCAGGCTTTCGAGTCCGAAAGGGCCGTCAGTTGACTTGCGAATGGGAATTACTTCCATTAACAGCTGCACTAAGCGCTGCTGCTCGCTTTCAAGGATACTTGGACCAGGGACTTGTTTGGAAGTTTCGCTGACTTTCTAAGCCCATCCCTTCCTCATCAGTACTGGGTGTTGCAACCATGTTGTGTCCAATGATGAGCCTCTGAACCAAGGAGAAAACGGGGTCAGTGGGTGTTTGGGGAAGACGCTTCCAGGTAACCGAAATAAGTGAGAACAGAGGTTACCTTAGACAGTCCCCAATTTGCAGATCCAGAGGAGTTAGCCGCGTTGGTCTGTAGTTGCAAAATAGTAGAGTCCTTTAAGACTGACCACATCTATTGTAGTATAAGCTTTTGAGAACCACAGCTCTCTTGGTCAGATGCATCCATTGCATAAGCTTTCACAAACCACAGCTCTCTTGGTCAGATGCATCATCAGCTTATGCTACAATAAAGTTGGTAAGTCTTAAAGGTGCTCCTGGACGCCTTCCCAATTTGCTGGTGTGCTTAAACCTCCTTGAGTGAATGGGCTTGTTAAAAAAAAAAGTTAAGACCAATTTAAAATGACAACTCATTCTCTGCCATCTTGCGTACATGCAAGATTTGGACTGGAAATCAACCCAAGCGCAAGCTTTGCAGAAATTCAGCCATCATTTGATTGGCCAGATGATAGTGTAAAAGGGGTGGTGGAGATGCAGAGGGGAGAGTTCATTCTAAGTCCAGACTTTATTTTTTAATTTGGAGCAAGCCTGCACTGAGTGAAGGAGTTTGGGCTGTGCCAAAACAACTTCACGGGCATTTTGCGTGTGTTGAAAAACACCTTCCATTTGCCTCCATTTTGTGGGCCTGTTGGGAACAGCCTTGCGTTGTGCGACTGCTCTTGGTGCCATTTTTGTCCTTTGCCATCAGTGCCCTTGGCCTCATTTGTCCCAACCAAGTCAATGGCAAGTGAAGTCAAAAACTGAGAAAGACAGGAAAGGCTGCAGAAAATGACTGGTGAGGGCACGGCAGCATTGAACTGACACCCACAATTCACCACGGTGAATATTTTTCAGCAACCTCTTTGCTGTGGTGAAATGTGTGACTTCTGGTGCAAATAATGGTAAACTAGAGACCATTCGCACGGGGCCCAGCAGTAGCTTTCAACTCATGGGGCAATTCAGGACGTTCTGTTGCCTGAGCCCCCTTACATGGAACGGCTGCTGCTCAAGAGCTCTACTGTGCTTGTGCAAGAGAACGTTCCTTAGGGATTCTGCCCCATGAAGAAAAAGAACTGTGTTAAACTGTGTTAAACTGTCACCGGAGAAAGGCCAGGTGGTTCCCCTGCAGCGCTGCCAAGGGGTATGTTGCTGAATGCCCATTTTTGCCATCCCAAACTGTTGTCTCTTGACTGAGAGCCAACCTGTGGTCACAGCAGCCACACACCGCTACAAGCCTAAGGCCGATGGCTCCGGGGCAGAGAGAGCACCTTTCTGACAAACTTAAGCGCCTCTGTCATCTCCCTCCTCGGAAATGAAACCCATGCGTACATGTTGCCCTCGTTTGCACACAGCATAAGGTGTTTGGCTTAAGCTTCACACATTCAGTATTGCTTGCGAGCAGTGCTTTGTAGGGATCCCTTCTGAGAGCCTTCCTTTTTAGCTCCGCTTCTTCTCTCCGGAGACTCCCAGATGCCTGATGTTTATGATAGACCTCCTCTATAAACAAGACGTGTGTTTTTGTGTATGTGTAGGGGCACAACCCATAACTTGGGCTGCTGTGTGTGTGTGGTGGCGGGGAGAGGAATATTTTTAAAGAGACCAGTGAAATGGCTTGCAGTTTGATAGATCCATCCAAGGATACTGGGCGGCTCCTCAGGCGGCACGGGGCGCTCCCTGGACCAAGAACATGCTGAAGCCAGCCTGGGAGAGTACCAGGAGGCCAAGAAGAGAAAGAGATCTGGAAGTTTAGATATCCAGTTATTTGTACACATGCAGAGAAAGAGTGTGAGAGAGCATTTCATGGAAAGTTTGGTGTGCCTCTTTAAATGACCAGTAATGGGTGGGTGGATGGGTGGGTGGGGATATAAGAGACATACATCTTATGAATATATATGCGCGCGTGTGTGTGTGTGTGCGCATGTGCGCACGCGAGCGTATCTGTAAACTTGTGTGTATTGTATCTAGGCAAAGATAGCTCATGATGGAATTATTATTCTTAACTAATATAACTTGACTAAAACTATTAAAATGTTGCTGCATTGGATCTGCAGGATTAAGCACTTTGGAGTCCCAGAATATGTTTGTTTTGTGTTCTTTGTATTTCTGAGTCCAGTCTAATTTGATATATTATTTTATATACAAAGGTGGTATCTGTGTGTGTGTGTGTGTGTGTGTTTTATGGTCTGAGTTTATAAACTATTATAATTATTATAAGTACTATTTTTGTTATAATTCAAAATAGATATTTAGTATAAAAAGTTTTGCTGTTAAATATTGTTATTTAGTAAACTATGAATTCCCTCTCCCTTCTCTGGCCCTTTCCTTTATTGTAAACATTGTCTGGCAACAAAAAAAGTGTTACATGTAGTAGTGCCATCATGGCCGTGGGACGGGCACCTGCGCAGGCTCCGCTGGCATGGATGGGACTTGCTCAGGCGGCCTCTTCTCTCAGATCGCGCCCCTTGGTATTCATGTTCAAGAAAACAAGCAAGCACCTGTGGGACGGGGTATGTTTTGGTGCCGTATGAAGATGTGCTTTGTGTCATGTGGTTTTAAATGTGTTTTTAATGTGTATATAATACTGCAGCCAACTCACCAGGGAGTTCTGTTGGGGCAGCTCTGTTGAAAGGGGCGGGATTTGCGCACCAGTGCTCCCATGTGCAGTTGCACAACGCCCATGCATGTCAGGGGGGCTCACAGGTGAAGACTTTTGGGTGGGCTACCTTCATTATGTGTTGAATAAATGAATGTTGTGTATTTCCCGATGATCTTATAAAGAAAATAATCAAGTGGCTATTTTATAGACTTCCATAATAAAAGAGTCAAACCTTCAGCTGTGGTCCTTTCTTTCAGAGGTGGCTCTTCTTTGTGTAATCTCCACGGCTGATGTAATGGGATGTTCACCGATTTACTGGCCTCAGTTCATACTTTTTCCTAGGCTGAAATAGCCCAGGAGCTCTGCTATATGCTTAATGTTCCCAATAAGTGGTGCGTAAGGGTGGGTGCAGGAGAAGAAAGTTGGATTCAGCTTTCTGTAGCCCCCTGAACAGATGCCCGGTACTATCGCAGACGACACGACTGGAGCCGCCTGCACTCTGCTTCGGCCAGAGTAAAATGCTTGTGGCTCATGGCCAAGCAAGACTTTCTTCCTCCCACTAAGAGCCAAGCTACAAGTAACGAATGACACAGGTTGGACACGTGTCAGCTTCCCTCAGGTTTTGATGGGAAATGTAGGCATCCTGGTCTTGCAGCTGTAATGGAGAGCCAAGCTGTAAAACCAGGATGCCTACATTTCCCATCAAAACTTGAGGGAAGCTGACACATGTCCAACCTGTGTCAGGCGTCACTTGTAGCTTGGCTCTTAGGCCGTATCTGGCTTGGAGCATCAAACTATAGATGTGGGAAGGCCAATTGTACAGCCTTGGCAAATGTGCAGCTTATGAAGAAAGGAAACACGAGGTCAGTTTGGCAAAGGGGAAAAACATGTTAACTCCATCTAGGGGCAGACGAGACCAGGAAGGCAGGGCGGGGGGGGGGGGAGCTGGGGTAACAGGTGGGGCGACTGAGATCCCCAGACCAGGGTCAGGATGGAAGAAGGCCAGGGAGCAGGGAAGTATTTCAAGGGGCCAAGGAGCAGTCTTTGCTCAGGGAAGGGCCTGAGGGTCTCTCTCTCGTTTAGAACCAAAGTTCAAGTGACCAGCGAAGGGAGCTTTGACTCTCTCAAAAGCTCACACCTTGGAAATCGAGTTGGTCTCTAAGGTGCCACTGGACCAGAATCAAAGTTCACGTGGAGTTTCTTCCTGATTGCTCCAGAAAATCCTAGGGAAGCAAAATAAATGTCTTTCATTTCGGAAACTAAAGAGGGCCTTCACAGGTATGGTTGTACTCTTGACCACATCTTAGAAGAGAGCGAGCGAGAGAAGTATTGGAAAGAATTGTTCTCCAAGAAGGGGGGGGGGGCTTTCTGGAGCACCCGAAGCGCTGAGGTACGGCCAGCCACTCGGCTCTGTTGCTTTCCCCTCCCCGTGAACAGATTCCAAAGCTCCTGTATAGGAAGCTTTTTCTTCCATACAAACTTAGTCTTGTTCTCAGTAAAAGAAAACTCCTGAGGAATTAATGAAGTGCTTTATGGCTCACTGGAAAATATGACCGTGCTGTAGTCCAAAGGACTGGTTCCTTCTCCCAGGCCAGTGAAACCAGATCTCCGTCTCCTCCGAGGCCTGCTTTACTTTCCCAGCTCAGGGGCTCCCCTTCGAGGATGTTGCTTGCCAGTGAGCTCGAGGCACCCTTTCTATTTGCAGCCCAGAAGACCCTTCGGGGACTTGCTCATGTGCCCCAGAAGCTCTCCCAAAGGATGGGGGGGGGGGCGCCTGCAGTTCCTTGATCTCCCCAGACCATGCAGCCTTCCCCATACCCACCTCACACTTACTTAATAGAAGGGAAGGCCATTTCCTTTAGAAAACACCCTCCCCTCGGCAGTTTTTGTCTCCCTCCCTCCCTCCCTTTCATTTTATTTATTTTGTCTTCAATTTACAGCTGTATTGAAAAACTGCAGCAGACCCAGAGAGAGGGAGGGAGAGAGAGAGAACGCGCCAATGCAGCCAAGCCGGCTGCAACAGAAGCACTCTGCTTTATGGGCTGCTCTTGTGGGGCCTTCCATATGTTAGGGGCAGGTCACAGAGCCAAGGCAGGCTTTCCACGCTGCTCCGGGACCGAGTTTCATGTTACTCACTTTTATTTTAACTTTAACTGAACTCATGGAAAGTTTCTCTCTTTAAAGCCTCCCCCCCTCCCTTGTGAACACTGAACGGGGTATTTGCAAAGCCCTCCCCTGGAGAGAGCCCTGAAATAAAACGGTGCCGAATAAGAGAGCAAGTTTATTTTTTAGAGCTCTGGATTTCATTTCCAGTTCTCAAACGGCATCATTTCACTTCCTCTCGACAAGCGACTTTGGATCTCGTTGGATCAAATTGGGCTGCTGTTCTGCACCTCCTTGTGTGCAGGCAAGGACCAGTCACCCCATTAAGTTGCGGTGGGTTCCCTTTTGTTCCCGAGGATTTTGACACAATGGCCATTTGCTGTACGTGGGGTCTCTTGGGGTTACCACCACCACTCAAGTTCTGTTCCTTTATCCCTCAAATACACCTTGATATTAATATAGTTTACTGATAGATGCAGTTAAGAGGTAGGACATAGGGACTGATTATGGAAACAGATTTATAGAATTAATTAAGTGGACAATCAACTTAAAGTTATACTAAGCCAAGAAATATAATATAAACATGAAACATAACTTTAACATACTTTGCTCAGATAACAGTGTATTCATTTATTTACGTTATTTTGTTACTTATAGTCCGCCTTTCTCACTGAGATTCAAGGTGGATTGCACAGTGTAAGTCAATATGATCTGTGGCTGGGACATTTAATAAACAATGCAATAGGATACTGGATAGCAGAAAAATGGAAAACAAGTAGAAATCTGATACAGCACTGAAATAAATGCTTAAGCAAGCAGAAAATTGAACTAAACGAAACTGAAACAAAATAAGCAATTTAAACTTGACACATGAAACAATGGAGAAATTACCTAGTAGGAGCATACTTACAGCAGCAGACAGTATGCAGTAGTGTAGTCTACAGTCCCTATCCCTTTACTAAAGCATCTTTCTGAACCCTTTTGCCACAGTACAGCCCTCCTACCTGTGTAAAAAAGCCCTCCTGAATAAGTCACTCTTGCATAGTTTGCAGAAAGCCACGACAGAATGAACTGGGAGAGAAGAAGTGCTGCAGGTATGAGGGACCAAGGCCATGAAGGGTTCTTATGTGAAGACCCAAACCTTGAACTGAGCCTGGTGACTGATGGAGTGACATACAACGGGAGTAATATGCATGCCCCGCCCAGCTCCTGGTAATAACAAAGCTGTGATGCTCCTTCCCATTTCCAGTCCATCCACAACATGCCCTTTCTTCGGCTGCTCAAGTCGCACTAGCCTTGCCAGGACCTTCATTCTTCACAGGGTTTCTTTCATTGCCTTCTCTTCCCCTTCCCCTTGGCCCAACTGTCCCTCTTTGACTTCTCCCTGCCTTGGAAATGTCTACAAGTCAGGCATCTGGCTCCCCAGCCGCACAAATCACAGGCAAAATCCAAAAATAAGAAGAAAATGCATGTAACGCCTTTGGTGGTGGTGGAGAATGCCATCTAGTCACAGCTGACTTACGGCAACCCCTGCTGGGGCTTTCAAGGCAAGAGTCTAGCAGAGGTGGTTTGCCATTGCCTGCCTCTACAAAATGACCCTGGTCTTCTTTGGAGGTCTCCCATCCAATTACTAACCAAGATTGACCCTGCTTAGCTTCTGAGATCTGATGAAAGCAGGCGTGCTCTCTCTCTAACATGTGCAATATAATCAAGATCAGTGCCCACCGGCCTGCATCCCATAACTCATGGAAGTTGAAAGTTTTAAAGGCTGCAACCCCACATTTACTTGGCAGTAACCTCCAATGAACTCAGTGAAATTGACCTGATGTAGAAGCACACGTGCTAGGATCAGGCCACGCAGCCCAGTACAATCAGCAGGGATTTAATCTGCAGACTCTTCAATATCTCCACTTTTCCAGAGACAGAAAAGTCCTTCTCTGTTCCTGAAACTGAATCCGTGAGCCCCCCTTACAACCGTTACCTGGCTGGTTCAACTCAATGGAGGGATACAATTGCCATGCATTGCCTGTTAATGTGCGCCCATTGTTGTTGCAATAAGGTGGGGCTTGCATGTGCAACATCTTTGCACCAGGACTATGGCTACTCAAGGATGTGCTGCCTGGGTCATCATTACTCATAAAACAGACAGTGTTCATCTCAACCCGCCCCTTTGACCCTATTGCTCCCCGCCAGTCCTTATCTATCATAACTGATTCAGTATCATGCATGATGGCAGCACTTTATGGACCTCTGTGGGGCAATGTTCTCTTCCCACCAGGATAAGGGGCTTGTTCAGGCTGCTCTCTGTGGTATCCGTTCCTGCCAGACCTCCACAGCCCTCTACCCCACCACTCATTAAGCAGCCAACATTCATTCTTTTGTTTAAATGTCACATAGTTGCTGCCCCCTGGCCCATGAGCAGAGAAGATGGCGTCTTGCCCTTTCCTGCCCCAACTGACTGGCAGCGCTGCAAGGAGCTGCTCAGCTAGGCCATGGGGCACAGCACTGCCAGCACAGCCCATAGAGCCCTGGCCCCCAGGGGCGCATCAGAGCAGCAGTGCCTGGGAACTTGCCTTGTAAAGTGCCAGTCCTCCACTAGCGCTCTCCAGAAGTTTGAAAGACCGGTCCCTGGCCCCAAGCGCTTGCAAAGCTCTCTCAGCAGAAGAGGAAACAACTGAGAGAGGAACGTAGCCAGACTAGCAAGTAGGGATCTGCATCTGGAAATGAATCAACATCCAAACCAGGAGGATTTGAGTCCAGTGACGCCTTAGAGAACAACAATATTTCCAGGGGATGACATTTCGAGAATCAGAGCTCCCTTCTTCGGATGCAAAGAGGCAGATCTCCGAGTCTTTACATCCCAGTCAGGAGGTGGGTGGGGTGAAGCAAAGAAGAGAGTCAGGGTGTAAAGAAAAGAGTCCAGTAGCACCTTTGAGATTGACCAACTTTATTGCAGCTACAGACCAACAACTTCTGCAACTACTATTTTGCAGCTACAGACTAACACAGCTAACTCCTCAGGGTATAAAGAGACAGGGGAGCTGGATGGGAGCAGAAATTAGCATCACAGCACATCATAACATCGCAAAACTCAAAAACCAGTGGGAGAACATTTTATTGTTCCAGGAAATTCCATTGCTGACCTAAAAGTGTCTGTCCTCAAACCAAGAAGCTTCAAGGAAAGATTGTTCATTCACAGGTTGAGAACGATGGAACCCCTGGGTCTGAATAGAGACATAGGATTCTTATCTCACTGCAGATGCTAATTTCTGCTCTAATCAAGCGGCCTTGTGTCTTTAAATCCTGACTCCCTTCTTTGCTTCACTCCTCCCACCTCCTGACTGGGCTATAAAGACTCTGGGATCTTCTCCTCCCTGTATCTGAAGAAGGGAGCTTTGAGTCTTGAAAGCGTCTAACCTGAAAGTCTTGTTGGTGTCTAAGGTGCCTCTGCACTCAAATCCTATTGTTCTACAGCAGTCCAACACTGCTATCTACCTGGAACCAACATCCACAACAAATCACCGTGAATATTGTAATTACATCCTTTTTGCCCTATTAGATCCACAAGGTACAGTACAACAGATTTGCAAAGCTATAAACACACAAAGCATTACACACCATCAAAACCTTTATCAGCAGCATCAACCTTAAAGGCTGAAATGTTTCTTGAGAAGAAATTCCCCTCAAGCCACATGCTACTGGGAATGGCCCCTCATTCTCTTGTGGCCACCTCCCATGTTTCATAGGCTGGGGGCACATGGAGAGAGACCTCAGCTGGTCAGACTCTTCCCCCAGTAGATCTCTGTGGCAAAAGGCAGCCCTTGAGATTTCCCTGGCTCCAAGGTCTGGTCTGTATGACCAACACACAGAATTGTGCCCAGAAATTAATTGACGACCAGTGTAGATAAAACAAAGCTGGAGCTACATGTCTCCAGTAATTCGCTCTGACTAGTAGCCTGGCTTCTATATTAGGAAGTAGCTGGGATTTCCAAATACAGTAAAGGAAGCCAGGGCCTTCAGGTTGCAAGACCTGAGCAAGGCTGTCAGTGATAGACCATTTAGGAGGAGGTTGTTAATTCATAGTCTTGCCATATGTTGGCAGTGACTTGACAAGACATAACACACATGCACACTTCGAAGGCAGCCCCACAAACAGTGCAATACACTAACCTGGTATACTGAATGCAAAATAACAGCTGGAAATCTTTGGCATGATTGTTACTCTGATGCCTCGTTGTCTGCTTTTCACAGCTCTGATGAAGCAAGAACAGTGGGAATGATAGCAAGGGAAGAGAGTGATTCAGCAGAAAATCAAATTGATAGGGACATCTTCCAACCAGAACAGTTAGCAGATTTTCCTGCCAAAGACGATCATCCCCATAGGCCTTCCTGTGCAGAATGTTTCCACTTGTTGCCAATGTCTGCAGTGCTTGACTGGTTTGGAGAGGGCGTTCTCGATTCCATATAAACTGGAAGCAGGCCCTGTTTACTTGCGGTTCCGTTCTCTGCCTTGGCGCTTTGCCTGCTTTTATGTATACTTTCTGAACCCAGGCACTGCTGACTGAGGGAACAGAAGATGGGAGGGAGGGAGAGGGAGAGGGAGAGGGAAAGACAGAGACAGAGAAGGAGGCCGAGGACACATAGAAGGCAGTAGCAGGACCAGCCTTTGCATGGTGTCTTATTGACAAGTAGGATTTGAATTCAGTGGCACCTTAGAGACCAACAAAGTTTTCAGAGTGTAAGTTTTCAAGAGTCAGAACTCCCTTCCTCAGACACCCTGAATATCTTGTTGGTCTCTGAGGTGCCGCTGGACTCCAATCCTGCTGTCCTACTGCAGACCAGCTTGGCGACTCACCCCAAACGAGCCTCTTCCTGCCTCACCGTTACCCTCAACCCACAGCACCTCCATTTTATCTGGATCTCATTCCAGCTTGTTCACAGCATTCAGTCCCTTATGGCCTCTGGACACAGGTTAAGCTGAGCGTCGCCTGCGTCTACCATATCCCCAGATGATCTTTCTCCGTGGTTTCATAGATGATAAAAATATGGCTGACAACGGCCAAAGGGCTGAGCAGGAGGCTCTTGGTGCCACCTTGGGAGACCTGAAAAGGATCAAAGCGTGTGTGTCCTCCTGATTAGTTTTCAGGAACTATGAAACTAACTAACCAAAGACTTCCTGTGTTGGAAATGACTCCCTTTGTGGGATGCTCTGAAGTAGAGTCTGTGGGCAAGCACAAAGGAAGCAATCTCCTAAGTTTATTAAGTCCAATTACTGTCGGAGGAAAGCACTGGGCTTACTTACTCACTGGGTAATTATTACCGGAAACAAGAAATCTTCGAATATTGTGCTTCTTGTCTCCAGTTTGGATCATGTCATTCATTGCCTTTCATTAGGGGACAGGATTTTCCTATGTGTGTGTGTGTGTTTCTGGTGGGGAGCCATGTTGGTCTGTAGTAGAAGGGCAAGATTCAGGTCCAGTAGCACCTCAGAGACCAACTAGATTAACAGGGTAGGGGCTGTTGAGAGTCAAAGCTTCCTTCATCAGACCCAATGAAAGGAGCTTGGCTCTTGAAAGCTGAAAATCTAGTTCGTCTTTAAGGTGCTACTTGACCCAAATCTTGCTCTCTGTGTGTGCGCGTGTGTGCACGTGTGTGAGAATGAGACTGCACGTGAATTAACGGGAAGTTCTTCTGTGCAAATCCCACTGAAGAGCATGCATTGCGCTCTTGTTCATTCGCTACCTTTCAGTCCTCTGGTATGGATGACAGGAAAGTAGCAAAGGGGTTCCGAGGGGATCGAAGGAATTACAGGCCAGTTAGCCTAACATCCCTTCCAGGTAAATTCATAGAAACTGCTACTAAAGACAATTATTAGGCACGTAAAGGAACAAAGAGGGAAAATCAGCCTGGCTCCTGCAATGGGAAGTCCTGCCTCACCAATCTTTTGGAGTTCTTTGAACAAGTGAACAAGCACGCAGATAACAATAATCCAGTAGACATGATATACTTGGACTTTCAAAAGGCTTCGGACATCATCCCTTCCTTGCCAAAGACTCCTGAGTAAATGTAGCAGTCACAGGATAAGGGGATGCGTCCCCTTATGGATTAAAAATTGGTTGAACGACAGGAGGCAGAGAATAAGAATCAACGGGCATTCTCGCGATGAAGGGAAGTGAGCAGCGGGTTCCCCCAGTGGGACCAATGGCAATTTGTTCATAAATTATCTGGAATCAGGGGTAAGTGATGTAGCAGTCAGGTTTCTGGATGAGACCAAATTGTTCAGGATGCTGAAAAACAAGGTGGATTGGGAGGAACTCTGGGGTCGGGGGGGATCTCTCCAAACTGTGTGGATGGGCAGCAACACGGCAAATGAAATCCATTGTAATTGCACACCAGAAGAAAAGAACCCCGACTTTCAGTGTATGCTGACTGGCCTAGACTGAGAGCCAAGCTACAAGTGATGCCTGACACAGGTTGGACATTGTCAGCTTCCCTCAAGTTTTGATGGGAAATGTAGGCATCCTGGTTTTACAGCTTGGCTCTCCATTACAGCTGCAAGACCAGGATACCTACGTTTCCCATCAAAACTTGAGGGAAGCTGACAAGAGTCCAACCCATGTCAGGCGTCACTTGTAGCTTGGCTCTGAGAGAGCAGGAGTGCTGCAGCAGACAGCATGAAGAATTCGTCGAGCCTTTAGACAGCTCCTGTTCTTCTCAATGAACTTTCTACTGGATTGATTTATTTACTCTATTTATTGCCTGCCGTTACATTCATAGCCAATTACATTTTTATATATAGCCCACTTTTATGTTTATGGCTGCTTGTGACATAGAGGCAGCCCAGGGGACCCCTTGAGTCCAGGATGGTCTCCTCTAACTGGCAAAAGCTGCTCAGCCCCTTGGGCAGATGCTGGGCTGATACAGAAGATCCCACTGCCATCTTGGGAGGTGGTACGCAGAAGACCTCTCCCATAACTGGCAAATGATTACAGAGGAACTTCCAGACAAACACATCAGCTCCAGAATGCCAAGGAACATGGAAGGGTTATTCTCACAGAGAAGTTTTTTCTTCCTGCAATACAACTGTGGGACCCCCTTACCAAATTCCTGTCCTCAGACAGTTCAAAATTGCTCCTTGTTTTCAGTATTAAGACAACGAACGGCAAGAGGATTTTATCTCTAACCTAAACGTATCCAGTTTGGGGTTCTTTTTCTGTCTGGTCTTCCTCATTTGGTCACTAATTGGCATGATTCAGCACTCCCTTCCAGTGAAAAAGTTAGATTAGAAAACGTGAAGTGTGTTATTTATGCATTTAAAGTCCAGCCTGACCTATCACAACAACTCGGGGCTGGTAACATTAAGTAAAAGAGAAGGCAGGAAATCTCAGGCGTACGTCCCAGGAAGAACAAAATGCAGGCAAGCCAAAACCCGAACCTCACCTGTCCAGCTGCTCAGGTTCAGCTAAGTTTATTTTAACGAAAACGAGAATGCAAAAGAACGGATGTCTTGCAAACTTTAGACTAGAAACTCATGTCCTGCGAGGTTTATTAAGGATCAAGGGATCTGCTGGCCAGAGTAGCGGCTTTCAAGGACCTAATGTGTGTTGTGATGATGAGTTCACCATTGACCTGTCAGTCTCAGCTCTCGGTCACTGATGCGGGCAAAATGGATATTAAGTCACAGCCGGGAGATTGGCTTTCCAGCCAGATGCAAGGGAGATCACCTGCCCAGTGTGGGAGAGGCAGGGAGCCAGCCCCAAAGCCCCCAGGGCTGGAGACTTCCAACAAGAGGCTTCTGAATGTCTTGCTGGGGCATTTTTGTCCTCTCTTGGTCAGCCTGCAAGGCCCAGCCTCTGAGCTGTGGGAGTCCACTCCATGTCCCATCCCGGTGTTTTGTCTGCTGGGTGGGAAGGCCGTCTGGGTGGCAGGCACAGGGAGTTCTGTGGTTCAGACAGCCAAACCAAATGGACTTCTGGAGCAGACAGAAGAGGAAGGAACAGCTCCACCAGCCCACAGCCCCGGGACTCACCGTGCTTTGTTACTGGGCCCTTTGCGATATATTTACACTCTGGGTGCTTCCAGGAGAGGCAAAAAACATTCAGCTGCCTGTCAGGAGGAAAACAAGAGCTCTAGTCAGGCTTTCAATTTCCCTGACTTTGTGCAAGGGAGGAAGAAAAAGGATAGTCAGTGGAGAGGTGAAATAAACTACTCCCTTTGGAGATGATAATACTCTTATATACCGCTCTTCTAGACAGATTAGTGCATACTCAGAGCGGTGAACCAAGCCAGTGTTGTTATTATCCCCACAATACAGCTGGGGAGCTGGGCGGAGAGGAGGGGCTTGCCCAAGGCCACCTGCTGAGCTTATGGCAGAAGTGGGGTTCCAACCAACAGAGTGCTGGTTTGCAGTCCAACCACTGTTTTGCGAATGTGTTAGAAGCCATAGATTTCACCATTATGCTGCCTTACATATTAGCTGTTGCTTTAAATATCCTACCTGTGCTTCATGTTGTTTAATGTAAGTCCTAGAATTGATTATGTTCTGTTTCAGCAATTCCTCAACCCCGTACTGGATCCTTGCTAATACTAGGTCTTTGTAAACTTATATTCATCTACCCCATGACATTTGTAACGAAATGGTTTCCAGGGGTGAAATGGTTGCCACTAGCAGTTAATCTGTCTTAAAGAGAAAAGAAAAAAACGTTCCCCCTGAGGGTTGATGGGCTGTGGGGCCAGGGAGGGGCCTGCAGGAGTCTTGGTGTGGGACGCCCTTCTTCCTGGACTACAACTCCCAGCTGCCCCGGGGCCAAGAAAGGGCGGGGAAAATAAGGGGTGGAGCCTGAATAGACCCAGCCCATCCTGAGGGAAAAGAGTCAGTCATCTTCTTGGTTGGAGAAGGCGAGGCTCCTGCTGCTGGGTGAAACCAGGTTGCCTGGGCCCTAAACGTGGAGGGCCTGGGAGGCAGCAGAGAGGAAAGGAAGGAAGGAAGGGGGAACCTTCTTCCCTGAGACCCCCACCAGCCCCTTAAGGCAGAGCAGGGAACAGTGTGGAAGGGAAAGCGGACGGCGGTTCTCCTCGGTTTGATCTTCTGCCCTGTGGGGTTCTGAAAAGGGGGGGGGGTCTACCCCTGTGCGTGGTGCCTTTACCTGCTTTGTATATAGTGCTCTGTATATAGTTATTAAATTATACTTTTGGGGAATATAAAGGAGCTTGTGGTGCTCTGACTACGTAAGCTCCCCCACTTGGCACGCTACAGGAAGGGAGGGAGCCCTGGAGAAACGGATCAGGCCAGACCTTGGTGGCTTGCCAGTTCTCCAGGGCCCACCCAAAGATTGGGGAATTCACTTCCCAGTAAGGAACCTCAGCCAGAGGGGTCTCACTGCCCCTCAGTCAGGCGGTGTACAATTCGGTGAGTGGTGGCAGCGACAAAGAGTGTGAGCCACGCCCACCAGGGACGGTGGGAGGCGGATAGCGGGGCTAGCAGGCCATTGACGGCGGCTCAGTTGCCCGGACTGAGAGCCAGCGCCCGTTCTGCCACAACATTGTTTAGGGAAATGTTCTTGACACTGTATAGAAATGTCTGCCCTTGTCCTTGCCACTAATTGTACTAATCTCACACTGTAATCCGCCTTGAGTCTCAGTGAGAAAGGCGGAATACAAACAGACAGACAAACAAACATTCTGCAAGGTTCGTTTGAGATCCTGTGGCTGATTTTGGGTGGAAAATTGGCCACTCCAAGGAAGTTTTTAAAAGGAAGAGGTTTAATTCTAATTGTAGTGGGGTGGGGGGGAGTGATCCCTGGTATAAATTAGTGGATTGACAATAGTAAAGAGTCCAGTAGCACCTTTAAGACTAACCAACTTTATTGTAGCATAAGCTTTCGAGAACCACAGCTCTCTTCGTCAGAGGCATCTATGCTTATGCTACAATAAAGTTGGTTAGTCTTAAAGGTGCAACTGGACTCTTTACTATTTTGCACCTACAGATTAACAAAGCTAGTTCCTCTGGATTGACAATCAGAAGTGGGACAA
Source organism: Eublepharis macularius (assembly GCF_028583425.1). NCBI lineage: Eukaryota > Metazoa > Chordata > Lepidosauria > Squamata > Eublepharidae > Eublepharis > Eublepharis macularius. The sequence continues at coordinate 1,443,684 of NC_072799.1, forward strand.
TGGTATAAGGTCACATGAACTTCCATACAGGTCAATGAGTGTTTCCCCATTAGCTGCGGGAGTGGCTGCTTTCTCAGAAGCCCCCCCTCCCCCATTGGCATAGTCCTCGAATAGCATTGAGGGGAGAACAGGCCTCTGGGTTCAGCCAGACGCTGACCCGAGAGCAAGCCTTGGTGGATCGCTTGGTCAAGAGACTGGAGGAATGAAAAAAGGGGACTGAGCAGCTCCGTCTCAATGAAGAGTTTGGGAAACCTTGTGAGCATAACACAAAGCCATGTTTTATGGCCAAGGCTGTCCAGCATGACCAACTGATCACCCAGTGGAGCTGCCAGTTCATGCACAATGGAACAAAATTCCAAACTATTAATGTAAAGCATTCATTTGGCTTCTCTGCCATCTACCTGTCTTCCTTTTAGCAATTCTTCCCCTCCTTTGTCATCCAGGCATTCAAGTGTGTCCCTGGATGGTTTAAAGAAATTCTTTATTCTTTATTTTTATTAAATGTAGAAAAATGTAGACAGAATAATACATAACAACACATATCTAAGAAACATAAAGAATTTCTTATCTAAAACGCGTCTCAAATTCTGGTTTTGCTTGCCTGTCAGCTTCCATTTGTTTTAGCAGATCAAAGAATCAGAATCATATCATAGAATCATAGAGTTGGAAGGGGCCTTACAGACCACCTAGTCCAACCCCCTGCTTAGTGCAGGATCAGCCTAAAGCATTCCTGACAAGTATTCATCCAGCCGCTCCTTGAAGACTTCCACCACGTCTCTAGGCAGCCAGTTCCACTGCAGTACTCTTAATGTGAAGACATTTTTCCTAATGTCCAGCTGGAACCTTCCCTCCTGTAGTTTAAGCCCATTGTTTTGAGTCCTATCCTCTGCCCTCAACGGGGACAGATCTTGTGTTCTTTCTTGTTCATTTCAATAGGGGAGGATTTCCATTGTTTTAAAGAAGCATAGTGGATTTGCGTGGCTTCCTTGAGTTTGCTCATTATTTATTTACTTCATTCATAGCCTGCTTTCTTGGAGAGACTTAAGGCGGATTACAAAATATATAAAAAAAATTCATTCAGGCAGCACGAGACATCCAATAAACACTGCAATATGCCTAGAATTACAGAATTAGAAAACTATGCAAACAACAAACTGCCAGAGACAAAGGTGTATCCTCAACCACACAAAGTGGAATGAGAATTGTAGATGGCAGTGCAGTAAAATCCATGTCGTGGTTAAGAGCGCCAGGACTCTAATCTGGAGAACCGGGTTTGATTCCCCACTCCTCCACTTGAAGCCAGCTGAGTGACCTTGGGTCCGTCTCAGCTCTTCTAGAGCTCTCTTAGCCCCACCCAACTCACAGGGTGATTGTTGTGGGGATAATAACATACTTTGTAAACTGCTCTGAGTGGGTGTTAAGTTGTCCTGAAGAGCTGTATATAAATCAAATGTTGTTGTTAAATAGTAGAGTCCAGTAGCACCTTTAAGACTCACCAACTTTATTGTAGGATAAGCTTTCAAGAACCACAGCTCTCTTCATCAGATGCAACTTTATTGTAGCATAATGCACCATCCTGTTTTAAATGTGTATGGATTTTATTGTAACAGGATTTTGTTGAAAACAGCCCCGGCACACTGGCAAACCACACTCAATGTATGGTCAGATGAGGGCAGGATTGCGCCGAACTCCCAACCCCTGTGTATCCATCCAGCCTTCTGAACGGGGCCACGCACATCCCCCCTTCAGGAAGGCACGTCATTAAAAGATGCCAGGAAAGGACATGGCAGCCTGCAGGTCTTTCCTGTTGGGATTTAGCAAGTGTTTTTGTTTCATTCATGAATGAGTTAAACTGTTGGTGTTAATTAGTTAGTGAAACTTATTTACATAGAACCACTTAGAGCCAAAACACACGAGAAGAAATACCCAGGTTCAGCACGTGTTCTCTTACCTCAAGGTTTGCTGGGATCTGTAGGCGTTCTGGAAGCTTAAAGTTTAGCATTTACAGAGCAGCAGGAAGGGAAATACAGGCGCCTGTATTTCCCTTCCCCTTCCTGCTGCTCTGTAAATGCTAAACTTTAAGCTGCCAAGACACCTACACTTCCCAACAAACCTTGAGGTAAGAGAACAAGTTTAGCATTTACAGAGCAGCAGGGAAGGGAAATACAGGTGCCTGTATTTCCCTTCCTGCTGCTCTGTAAATGCTAAACTTTAAGCTTCCAGGACGCCTACAGATCCCGGCAAACCTTGACGTAAGAGAACATGTGCTGAACCTAGGTATTTCTTCTCGTGTGTTTTGGCTCTTAGACCTCGAGTAAGGATTCCCACCAGGGAAAGGGGAGTCACTATTCCTAATGAACTAGAATTAGGATTCTCTATTGGACAACCTGTTTATTGGGGGAGGTGCAATTAAGTGAAGACATATACTGAAGTTTTATTGCTCTTTGTTCAGTCCACTATAGGGTTGCCAGCTCCAAGTTGGGAAATTCCTGGAGATCTAGGGGGTGACACCTGGAGAAACCTGGAGAAAGTGGGGTTTGGGGAGGGAAAGGACCTTGGCATGGCATAATTCTATAGAGTCCACCCCCCAAAAGTAGGCATTTTCTCCAGGTGAACTGATCTCTGTGGCCTGGAGACCAGTTGTAATTCCGGGAGGTCTCCAGCCACTACCTGGAGGCTGGCAACCCTAGTTCACTATCAGTCTTGAGTTTATCTTCTACTAGCAAAGATGTAGTCAGTCAGCTATTTCTTATTTTCTTCCAATGTAACCTAATTTTATCCTTTATGTAGTAAACTATTTTATAGCACTAAACTGGAGTGTGTTCTCATTATATCCACTGCACATTTCTGCTAAACTCTGCTAATTTAAGTATTAAGAATTTATCCTACATTTCCCCAGCCCTGCTTCATCCAGCATAAAATCCAGTGATGTTCAGTACGAGTCCGGATTGTGACTGACGGCACCTCAACTCAACTCACAGTTATGACCCAAGCTTTTAGAAAGTGTCTCTTTATTTGGAAGACAAACATTAACAATGTGTGATGAATGAACTGGCCTTCAGTTTTGCCTGGGAATCAATTTTGCCCTTCAAATGGATCCCAGGGTCTTACCCCCACCCCTATCTACAAAACTGAACCACATTGATCTGAGGCATGATCCAGTTCTCTTGCATAAGATTCATAGAAATGCCTGCGAGCTCAGCAAGGACAATTTCCCTTTGGGCTGCATCCTTAGTGGTCTAGCCAGCCGTGTCGAAAAAGGCTCAAACCAAGATGCATTGACAGTTGTGGAATCAGGAATCGTTTTAAATATAAACCCCTACCATTAAAAAAGCAGCCACTGAAAGATCCCCTCCCAAACTCATTCCTGGCCACAAAATCGTTGGCCGGTTAAAGGTTTTACGTCAGTTTTGGAAGAGGCTTGTTCAGGCAGGGGCTTTCTCCGACGTCTGCCATGAGGGAGTCCTGGAGCTGTACAGCAGGCAGGCAGGCACGGTTGCACTGGCTGTCCCAGCTGCTTGGGTCTGTCGCACTGGGGTCTGTACCAAGACCTTGAAGGCCTCAGTGGGCCAGAAGCTGCCTCCTGAAGATGAAGGGCCCAAACCACTCGGGGCTCCCGGGATTCCATCATGCTGCAGGCATCCGAGGGATCCCGTTCTGCGGTCACAGCACAGTGGGAAAACCAGGCCGTTGGAATCTACCCTCAGCCATGAGTCAAAGCCATCAAAGGGCCAAGACTGCAAGGAGAACTTTGCCCTTTGCCTTGGAACCCCATTCCAAGTCTCAGTGGGCCAGAGAACCCGCGAAGGCTGGCCGGCTGCCTCTGTCATTATTCACTTAGAGGGTAGGAATGACTTACCGAATGTTGCTATTTTGAGAGCACCAAATATAACACCCTCCCAGAGGACTTTGAAAGGACTGGCTGTGACAGAATCGAGAGCCTTGAGAAAACAAACCACTCTGACTTCCCATCCATACAGATGATGCTAAAGCCATGTGTGTCCCCTCCTCAGGAAACCACAGGGACGAAAGACGAGACATCCAAACCGTTCCCGTTCCATTCCATGGCAGACTTGCAAAGGAGGCCTGAAGAGAGAGTGCTGGATTTTGCTCCAAGGGGATTCCGCCTCCCCTCCTGCCTGTGAGCTTGGCAGGAAACCCAGGCTCTGTTGATGCGCTGAGCGGTGCTCTTCGCCGCTACTGTGCTGGTGAGATTGGCCACAGGCTGCAAGTCTTCCGGAATGGGAAGGGGCAATCGGATTACAAGAGCTGAAGGCTCAGCCGGAGGTCTCTCTCTAGGACAAAGGACACCCTATGCCCCGAGGATTCCTGAGGGTTGCCTGGTCAAACCTTTTCATGAAAAGCCTCCAAGAATGGAGATTCCGCAGCTGCTTCAGGCAAACTGATCTGTTGATGAATTCAGATCTTGGGAATTTTTCTAATGGGTACTAAAGTGAACCAAGTAGAGAATGCATTTTTAACATACTGTTGTCTACCCAAGACATTTGTAGAATTATTTAAGCTAATAAAGTAATTTAAAAAACCCCTCAAGGGTCTGGAGGAAGCTATGGAAAACCCTGCGAAACACTGGGCAGTATATGCCTGAAAGAAGACCACTGGGAGCAGCCTGTAATGGCTGGAGATTTGTGCATCCGTGGGGCATCACCTTCACCAGGGACGAATTGGACTCTCTGAATCCATCCTGGTCCTGATCTCACTGCGCTTAGCACTTTGGGCACCTCTGGGACCAAGGTGCAGGAGTGGGAGAAGCCTCTCAGTCACCTGGGGAAACCTGGACATCAGAAGACGCTTCTCACCTCTCGGCATTCCTTCTCGCACTTCTGGGATCTTGGCTGACCTAAAAAAAAACACCCTGCCTCTCCGAATCCCTCAGCTGTGGGGGTTCCTTGGGTCTGTCTTAGGGCTGCTTTGCCTGCTCTTACCTGCGTGGGCGTCCCCATTTATCTGGCAACCCTCCATGCAAGGCTGCACCGTCTAGACAGCTTGCCACATGGATCCGCCCATTCATATGGAGGCTTTCCAAGGTCAAGCCAGGCTAGAGGTAGAAATGTGACAGGGAGGAGCAAAGGAGCAACCTGTGCTCCTTGGGCATGGCCAGTTGTGTGCCACCAGGAAGAGCGAATGAGAGAATGAGTGGAATGGCCCAGTTGACCTCCTGTCCCTGCCTCCTGCTCAGCTCTTTTGGAGAAAGCCAGCCCCTTGTGCAACCTCCTCAGGGCACAGTTCCCGTCTCACATTCTCTGTCTGTGCATATTCAGATGGCCTTAAATGAGGCGCCTGCGCCAACTCCCCATCTGAAAGTAAGTCTCAACCAGAGTAATTGCACTCTTTGCATTCTTCCTCCCTCCTTGTCTCTTCATTGACTGTCCCACGCCACCTCCTAAGGAAGGGAGTTCCAAAGCCTGGGGGAGCCCAGAAAAGGCCTGTAGAAAGCCACATCAGCTCAGGAGCTGGAGGCATAGGGAAGGCTCCTAGACAAAGATATTCAGGCAGGACCTTTAGAGATCCTGGCCCAGTTGCAGAATGAGTCAAGTCTTCAAGGGCCTTTGTGTTTTTTTTTTAAAGAATTTTTATTGGATGGGTCAAATACACCAATCATAATACATAACTTCAATATCCATCACATTATAATAATCCCACCCATTCCTCCCCCTTTTCAGTTGACTTACAACAGTTTTCCATTCCCCTTATATATACTACTTCCCTATCTCCTATTTTATTAACACCTATTTCTATACTATAATATATAGTATACATCTATATCTACTAATTTTGAAATACATCTCTTATTTAGATTTCCACATTACTATAAAATATACTATATCACTCTTAACTATACAATATCATAATTCAATCTCTAGCTAATATCAAGTAAAGATCTATCTTCCCCTCTTAACAGCTATCCAAAGACCACATTTTACCCTTCATGTCCCACTTTTTTCCCACGTAATTCTTAAGTTTCTCCCAACTCAAAGCATATTCCAACGTATCTTGTTCTTTCAATTTCCTCGTTAGCTTGTCCATTTCTGCCATGTTCAATATTTTCAGAATCCAATCTTCCACTGATGGTATCTCTTGAGTCTTCCATAGTTGAGCATAACACATTCTAGCCGCAGTAATCATATAAAACACCATTACTCTGTCCATTTTGTCAAACACTTCTGGGTTCATACCTAATAACAACAATTCTGGGGTTCTAATCACATTTTTCTGTAAAACATCTGACATAACCTCTATAATTTCCCCCCAGAACTGTTTAGCTTTTTCACATGTCCACCACATATGATAAAATGAACCGTCATGTTTCTTGCATTTCCAACATTTATCTGACATTTGGCTATTACTGTTGGCTAATTTCTTTGGTGTTAGATACCATCTATACATCATTTTATATACATTCTCTCTCACAGTGGTACATGCTGAAATCTTAATTGTATTTTTCCACAACTTTTCCCAAGCTTCCGTCGGTATATCTCTATTACAATTTATTGCCCATTTAACCATTTGAACTTTCACAACTTCCTCTTCTGTGAACCATTTCAACAAAATCTTATATACTTTAGAAATCATCTCCCCCCCCCCCCTTGGAGTAGACATTCTTCTAATTCTGAGTTTACCATTCTAAAACCTACTTTTCTACGATCCACATCATACAAATCTTTTATTTTATTTATTGGAACCAACTATATTGAAATGGCAATTCGTCATTCTTTTTAAGAACATACACATTCTGACTAATTTCAGGAATTTCTTTATACATCAGCCACTCTTCCCCCTCATATTCCATTTTTGGATTCATGACTTCTGCAGGTATAATCCACATTGGGGTTTTCTCCTCCAAATATTTCTTATATTTTGTCCATACCGCAAATAAGCTTCTTCTTACAAAATGATGTAAAAACATACCATCTGCTTTCACCTTATCATACCATAAGTATGCATGCCATCCAAAGAGTTTATTATATCCTTCTAAAGCCAAGAGTTTATGATTTTTCAACACCATCCATTCCCTCAACCAGACCAAACATATAGTTTCATGGTATAGTTTTAAGTTCGGTAACTGCAGTCCACCTCATTCTCCAGCATCGTACATTACCTTCTTTTTCACTCTGGTTTTTTTCCCAGCCCAAACAAATTTCAAAATCTTCCTTTGCCATTTTTCAAATTGCTTATTGTCTTTAAAAATTGGTATTGTTTGTAGTAGAAACATTATCCTTGGAAGTGCATTCATATTAATCACGGCAATACGCCCCAACCATGACAGATTCATCTTATTCCATTCATGGGTCTTCAAGGGCCTTTGAACTGGGCCTGGAAACAAATAGGAAGCCACGGGATATGATGAATTCCTGAGTTGTTATAGGCTCCCTCCATGCAATGTTTCCCAGTTAGGAATTCCATCGCTATGGTTAAGACCAACTGAAGCTCTGCTCTTCAGCGCTGGAACCCATTTCATGGAATCATAGAATCCTAGAGTTGGGAGGGGTCTTACAGACCATCTAGTACAACTCCCTGCCTAATGCAGGAACAGCCTCAAGCCTCCCCAGTAAGTATTTGTCTAGCCGCTCTTTGAAGAGTGCCAATGAAGGGGAGCCCACCACACCCCCAGACAGCCGATTCCTCTGCAGAATTGCTCTTAACGTGAAGTTTTTCCCAACGTCCAGCCGGTACTTTTCCTCCTGTGGGATAAGCCCATTGTTTCGAGTCTTATCCTCCATTGCCAATGGGAACAGCTTCTTCCCCTAAGTGACAGCCTTTTAAATACTTCAAGAGAGCAATCCTGTCTCCCCTCGACCTCCTCTTCTCCAGACTGAAAATTCCCAGGTCCCTCAGTCTTTCCTCGCAGGGCTTGGTCTCCAGGCCCCTGATCATCCTGGTTGCCCTTCTTGGCACCCCTTCCAATTTGTCCACATCCTTTTTGAAGTGAGGCCTCCAGAACTGCACACAATACTCCAGGGTGGGGCCTGACCAAGGGGGTATATAGTGAGTCAATGACATTCTGTGTTTTGGATGTTATGCCTTTGTTGATACACCCCCAAATTGTGTTTGCCTTTTTTGCAGCTGCATCACACTGACTGCTCATATTTAGCTTTCCATCCATCCGTACCCCAAGATCTTGTTCACACAGACTGCTTCCCAGAAGTGTATCCCTCATCCAGTATGCACGCTTTGCAATTTTGTTACCCGGGTGCAGAACTCAGCACTTATCCATATTAAATTGTATCCTATTCAAACAACAACTACTACTACTACTACTACTACTACTACTACTACTACTACTACTACTACTACTACTACTACTACTACTGCACTTATATACTGCTCTTTTAGACAGATTAGTGCCTCACCCAGAGCGCTGAACAAGATAATGTTATTATTAAGCCCACAATGCAGATGGGGAGCTGGGCTAAGAGGAGCGGCTTCCCCACGGCCACCTGCTGAGCTCATGGAAGGAGTGGGAGTCGAACCAGCAGAGTGCTGAATCGCAGCTGAACCACTTAACCACTGTGCTACAGTTCAGATCTTGTTGAATTCTATCCTTGTCTTCAAGGATGTTTGCTACTTCTCCTAGTTTGGTGTCATCTGCAAAGTTAATGAGTAATTCCTTCACGCTCTCACCCAGATCATTTATAAAAATACTGAAAAGCGCTGGCCCAGGACCGAGCACCGTGGCTCTCCACTGGACACCTCCCTCCAATCAGACATGATGCCATTGACAATTATTCTTTGGGTGTGGTTATCCAGCCGGTTCCCTATCCATCTAACCGTGCTAGAGTCCTCCAATTTACCCATCAGAACATCATGAGGAAACTTGTCAAAAGCTTTACTGAAATCCAGATAAACGACATCAACAGCATTCCCACCGTCTAGTCAGCTTGTCACTCAGTCATCGATGGAGACGAGGTTGGTCACAAAAGGAGATTCAGGTTCTCCCAAATCTCTGTGATGTTTGCTTAGAAGGGCACCATATTCATCCTTACATGTCTTTCCATCTAGACTGAAAGCCCTCGATTCTTTCATTTTCCTCTTAGGAAAAGAGCTCCAACCTGTGAATCATTTTGGGCGTGCTCGTCTCTATTTTTCCACCTCTGAAATAGACTTTGAGATGCGGTGACCAAAACGGCACAGAGTTTCCCAAACAAGATAGCTCCATAGGTCTATACAGGAGCATCGTAATATTGGTTATTTTATTTTCAGTCCCTTTTCTAATAATCCCAGTCTTGGAGTTTGCCTTTTTTTCTGCTGGCTCACTCACACCGTGAACATTTTCTCAGTCTCTTTTCCTCTTGGTCTCAACCAGTTAAGACCCCGTGTATATTTAAAGTCATTTTTTCCATTCTGTTTTGCATCACCTCACACCTGCATACCTTAAACTTCATTTGCCATATTATTTCCCACCCACCCAATACTGAGCGACCTTCCCGTAACTTCACAATCTACCTTGGTGTTTACCATCCTCAGTAGTAGTAACAACAACAACAACAACAACAACAACAACATTTGATTTATATACTGCCCTTAAGGATGACTTAACGCCCACTGAGAGTGGTTTACAAAGTATGTTGTTATCCCCACAACAATCACCCTGTGAGGTGAGTGGGGCTGAGAGAGCTCCGAGAGAGCTGTGACTAGCCCAAAGTCACCCAGCTGGCTTCAAGTGGAGGAGTGGGGAATCAAACCTGGCTCTCCAGATTAGAGTCCTGCCGCTCTTAAACTTTACACCAAACTGGCTCTTTGATGATACTTTGATGTCATCCAGCAACTTGGCCGCTATACTGTTCAACTCCAATTCCGAATGGTTTATTTAAAAAAAATAGCATTGGTCCCCATATAAATCATTATGGGACTCCATGGCACCCTCTATTGTGGGAACTGTCCATTTATCCCTTCTCTCTGCTTCCATGTTTTAATCCATAGAAGGACTTCTCTTCATATCCCATGGCTATTAAGCTTACTCAGGAGGAGACTTTGGTGAGGAGCCTTGTCAAAAGCCTTCTGAAAATCCAAGTAATCTCTACCAGATCACCCTTATCCATAGATAACCATATCCCACTGATTTTCTCCAATCAACCAGGTTGCCCAAATGCCCACGGTATCTAAATTGTCGTTTAGCACCATGCCCTCCAGCGCCCCCATCTTGGTTTGGACGATTCCAGCACCGGTGTAGACACTGGTACCTTGTTCCTTGATCCAAGGTTCCCTGCCTCTCTTGGCTTTTGGATTCTTCACACGGCCTTCCTTAAGCACCCAGCTTTTATTCTCAAGTTCTCTCCCGCTTGCACCAACATGGCCCCAAACATTCAGCACATCACTCTTTAGGATTGAATTTCTCCAAACTGGAGGCCATCTACGCTCCTGTCAACCGTGCCCTGGGAAAACAGAGTGTTTATTTAAGAAGTTATATGATTGGCTAGAGAGAGAAGTTCTAAGCTTTTAGGGTCATGGCTGACAGGGAGAGAACAGAGAGCGAGAAGAAAGAAATCAGCTTCACGGGTAGCAAGAGGGAAATACACTTATATATGGGATATGCACTGCTGCGGGTAGGTTGTGCAATTGCCGCTGCTCTTTTAATGCTACCAGTTTTAATTGTCCATATTGTCTATATTGTATTGTGTTTTAACTGGATGTGATCTGCTCTGAGCCTGCTTGCGGGCAGAGCGGACTACAAATCGAATGAATAATAATAAGAATAAATAATAACTCCAAATCAACTATCCTTGCTCCTTTGCTGGCCCCTGAGGGAGCTGACTTCTTTTGGAGGCTTGAGGCTGCATATCCCAGCAGCTGGCCCCGTTCTTTGCCCAAGCAGCCTTCCTCAGAATGTGACGCTGGAGGTTCTGAATTTAACCTTCTGCCGAGTCACCTAATTTTCTTCCTTTGGAACCTCATGGCTACATTGGTGCAACATGCGTCATAACCTTTGACTCCTCCCCTGCACTAGCTACCACCCTACCTAGGCAGAGGAGTTAGCTGTGTTAGTCTGCCGTACCAAAACAGCAAAGAGTCCAGTAGCACCTTTAAGACTTTATTGTAGCATAAGCTTTCGAGAGCCACAGCTCTCTTCGCCAGATGCAACTTTATTGCAGCATAAGCTTTCGAGAGCCACAGCTCTCTTTGTCAGATGCAACTTTATTGCAAGCATAAGCTTTCGAGAACCACAGCTCTCTTAGTCAGATGCAACTTTATTGCAGCATAAGCTTTCGAGAACCACAGCTCTCTTCGTCAGATGCAACTTTATTGCAGCATAAACTTTCAAGAACCACAGCTCTTTTTATCAGATGCAACCTGACGAGCTGTGGTTCTCAAAAGTGGTTGCATCTGATGAAGAGAGCTGTGGTTCTTGAAAGCTTATGCTACAATAAAGTTGGTTAGTCTTAAAGGTGCTACTGGACTCTGCTATTTTTCTATCTAGACAGCATGTCTGCAAGCTTCCCGCCAGACAGTCAAGTCACCATGAAAAAACACCCCTCTGAGACCCTGCTGTCCATATTCCTAAAGCTTGGAAAGCCCCCTACCAAAAGCCCATCTCCCTCCAACTCCAGAGCAGTATCCTTGGAATGGAAGAATATCGGCTCATTTTGGCAAGGAAGGAGTCCCATCGGAAGGATTATTCCTACCCTCCTCTCTACACCCTCCAACCTCTCCGTAATAGCGAAGGAGCAGGATGTGCCTGCTGCAGGATGGACCGAGCAAGCCCCTGATGGCCTCATCCACACGTCTCTCTGTCAGCAACTTGAGCCTCAAGGAAACAACCTCGTTCCCTGAGGGCACAGGCGCTGGCAATCACCCCCAACTTCTGCTCAGGTGGGAGATAATTGTACGTGCAGTCTTTGCTTGAAGCACATGAAATCAAGCTAGAGGCTTCGCAGGGACTCTGAAGCACACACACACACTTGGTCTGTGACCAGCAAAACTGAACTGGGCAGCGTGCGACCCCAAAACCTGGACCCAGGAAGATATTTCTAGCTCTCTCCTTAACATCACAGAGATAAGTTTTAGCCTCAGGGAAAGAAGGCTGCATTTATTCCTGTTTGATTTTCTTCTGCTCCAACGATTGTAGGTTTTTACTGTTCAACTGTACTCTTTTACTCGTTGTATCCATGGATTGCTTAGCTGTGTAAAGATAACATTTTCTTTTTCTGAAACTGGAATTATTTGGTCTTTGTAAGCAGGAAGATCCTGCCTGGATGGGGATATCTCAAACAAGTGAGATTCCCAACATTGCTTCCTACCTCCACACTGGCTGAATTGAGGAGTCTGATTTTTTAGAGTCCGACGGTAGGCTGGCAGGCCACAATTATGTTAAAGGCCTGGTGGTGGCAGCAGAGAGCAAACTCTATTAGTGAAAGGGAATGAGGGGGGCGACAGCAGGGGGGGCTGAACTCCTCGCTGTGGTCTAGGTGCTTGAGGCCTGGGCCAGCTGAATAAATCTCTCATTCTCTGTTGTAAGTAAGGATGTTAGGGATCCTCTTACCACACAGACTTTCACTAGCCATTGCAATTTCCCCTTCTTTGCCTTTTTGCTGCTTTGACTTTCATTTTCTTGACTTACCGCTATTTAAAATGATCCAAGAAGAAGGTGGAGGGGTTTGCCGTAGCCGCCTGTGTGGGAGTCAGGAGCAGTTAGTCAGGCCATCTTCTCTGTTCCACCAGCAAGACACAAACTGTACTGGGGATGTAGTAGCAGGACCTTTGCAAACTGGGGGTGGCGGCAGCAGCAGCAGCAGGGATGAGACTGGATTGCTGAACGATCCGGTGTGCTTATTTATCAAAAATGTTCCTCGTGCACAGGGCTGGGGTGGGGATCACAGCAAAAGCATTCTCTTAAAACAACCCGGGCAACAACCAAAGAATCACAAACACCAACCAGACCAACATGCTAAAAGCCATTCAGAGATAAAGCAATTCAGCAGGGCAAAAAACAGCAGTCCCTGGTTACAACCCATTTAAAGCAGAATAGAACCAAAAGGAGACCCTGCCCCCCAAACCCATTCAGTTACAAGTCGGCCAAAATAAAATAGACTTGATGTGGACTGAGATGACGGTTACAATGTAGGGCTCCCCTCTAAGCTAACTTGGAAACTCCACCTGGTGCAGAATGCTGCAGCGCATTTATTCTCAGGAACATGGATATTATTCACATTCTGCAGTCACTCCACGGGCTAAACGTAAGTTACTGGGTTCAGTTTGAGGTATTAGCTATCACCTTCAAAGTTTTTTACCACTTTGGTCCGTCTTATCTATGGGACCACTTCTCTCTCTGTGAATGTACTGACACTTTGTCATAGATCCAGAGGAGTTAGCCTGTAGTTGCAAAATAGTAAAAAGTCCAATATCACCTTTAAGATTAACCAACTTTATTGAGGCATAAGCTTTTGAGAACCACAGCTCTCTTCATCAGATGCATCTGACAAAGACAGCTGTGGTTCTCAAAAGCTTATGGTTAGTCTTCAAGGTACTACTGGACTTTTTGCTATTGTGTAATCCACCTTGAGTCTTAGTGAGAAAAGTGGACTATAAACAAAATAAAATGAATGAAGGGTTGAATGAATATCTGGGCAGGGCTATCTGGGAGTTGTTAGTCCTTTAAGCATACTGGGGGCCACAGCCGAGAAGGGCTTCACGGGTCAAAAGAGACTTGAGGGTTTAACCTGTAGTAACAACCAAGAATATCCATTATCCCAAAAGAGGCTTGATTGAGAAGGGAAGATACACCTGAGTTCATTCTGGAAATCCCAGGGCATTTTATTGGAAACCTGGAAAACAAAGTAAAAGGCGACAGATATAGAATCAGAATTTTGAACTCAGCTTTTCACGACTTGCACATAGAGACAATGAGAACTACTATAATAACCAGTGCAAAGAAACAGAAGAGAACAACAAAAAAAGGAAGAACAAGAGATCTAAGAAATCAAAGGGAAATTCCAGCCCTGCATAGGGCTGCTGAAAGCTCAGCACAGAAATACTTTATCAGTACACAATCAAAAAAGATGGAAACAATGCACTGAAGAACTAAACAAAAGAGAGGAAAGCCCGACAGAGCCCTTTAAGAAAAATCTTTTGAGGAAGAACCTGCAATTTTAGAAAGTGAAGTGAAAGCTACGCTCAAAGGAATTGGGAGAAACAAATCACCAGGAGTCATTCAAATACCAGTAGAGCTATTTCAAGCTACAGAAACTGAGCCTATCAAAATCTTAACAAGAATATTGTAACAAATACACAAATGGGATAATGGATATTCTTGGCTGTTACTACAGGTTAAACTCTCAAGTCTCTTTTGACCCATGAAGCCCTACCCAGCTGTGGCCCCCAGTATGCTTAAAGAGCAAAACAACGGCCCACACATTGGAAATGCTCATTTCACATTCCGATTCCAAAAAAAGGAGCTGCTGAAGATCGCGGCAGCTATTGGATCACTGCATTGGTTTCTTATGCAAGCAAAGCGATGCTCAAATTTTTACAACAAAGGCTATTACCCTATATGGAATGAGAAATGCCAGATGTTCAAGCTGGATTCAGCAAAGGAAAAGGCACTTGCGATCATATTGCAAATTTATGATGGCTATTGGAGCATACCAGAGCATTTCAGAAGAAAATCAGTTTGTGTTTTACAGATTAAAGCAAAACTGTGGACGGTTTTAAAAGAAACGGGCGTGCCTCAACAGCTGATTGTTTTGATGCGCAACTTGTACTCTAGACAAGAGGCAACTGTCAGGACAGAATATGGAGAAACAGAATGGTTTCCTTTTGGCAAAGGTGTCAGACAAGGATGTATATTAGCTCCCTAGTTGTTCAATCTATATGCAGAACATGCCATAAGGAAAACTGGATTAGACTTAGAGGAGGGTGGAGTGAAAATTGGTAGAAGGAACATTAACAATCTGAGATATGCAGACGATACCACATTGCTGGCAGATAATATTAAAGACTTGAAACAATTACTGATTAAAGTTAAAGCACAAAGTGCCAAAGTGGGAATACAGCTGAACATCACAAAGGCAAAAGTAATGACTAATGAGGGAATGCACAACTTTAAGGCTGATAGGGAAGAACTTGAAATTGTTCACGATTTTCTCTTCCTTTGCACAATCATCAGCCCAAAGGGAGAGAGCTACCAGGAAATCAGGATAATTTTATAATCCATGTCTTCTTCTTCTTCTTCTTCTTCTTCTTCTTCTTCTTCTTCTTCTTCTTCTTCGACCCAGACTCTACAGCCTTTCTACATAGAAAAGGTGCTTTAACCCTTTAATCACCGTGGTTGCCCTCTTCTGTACTTTTTCCAGCTCTGAAATGTCCTTTTGAGGTATGGTGACCAGAACCGCATACAGTATTCCAAATAAGACCACACCATAGGTGTATACAGGGACATTGTAATATTGGGTGTTTTATTTTCAGTTCCTTTTCTAATAATCCCCAGCATAGAGCTTGCCCTTTTCACTGCTACTGCACTTTCATTGAGCTCTCCACTATGACCCCAAGATCTTTCCCTCTCAGTCAGCGAGTTCACACCCCATTAACATATACTTGAAGATGGGATGTTTTGTTCCATGGCGCATTCCCTTACGCCTGAGCTGAACTTCATTTGCCTCATTGTTGCCCACCCACCCAATTTACAGAGATCCTCCTGGAGTTTTTCGCAGCCGGCCGTGACTTTCACCATCCTGAACAGTTTTGTGTCGTCTGCAAACTTGCCCCCTACACTGCTCAACCCCAATTCCAAACGGGGTCTCCTGCAGGTGCCAGCCTGCATATTGGCAAAATCTACAGCAGTCTGAACACAGGCTTTCTCTGTTGTGGCCCCCACCCTGTGGAATGGCCTGCCTGAGGAGGTCAGGAGAGCCCCCACTCCCCTGGCTTTCCACGAATGATGCAAATTCAAATTATTCAAAAAGGCTTTTTACTCAGGTAGGAGGGCTGTATTGTAGGGAGGGGATCTCAGATGATCCGCTAATGAGTTAGGAACCAGAGACTTCACCACTATGTTGTACTGGATTCCTGCTAATTCTATGTCTTTCTAAACTTGTATCTGTTTACCCTTTGTTTATAGAAATGTTCTTGATACTGACTGTACTAATCTCACACTGTGTAATCCACCATACATACATACATATCTACCAGGTCACATGTTTGTTCCTTTCTGTGTAATCCACCATACATACATACATACATACCTACCAGGTCACATGTATGTTCATTTTCCCCAGAACTCCAAAAGGTTGGTTAAGCAGGATTTGATGTCAGGCTGATTTTCCCTTGGTAGACTTTGTCCCTCTGTGTGCCTAATAATTCTATGTTTGATTACAGTTTCTACTAATTTGCCTGGTGTTAGGCTAATTGGCCTGTAATATATTGATTCCCCTCTGGACCTCTTTTTAAAAATTAGTGTAACATTCGTTACTTTCCAGTTCTCTGGTACAGCGGCTGATTTTAGGGAAAATTACATCAATGAGTTATTATATCAACAAATCTCGCATTTCAGTTGACTAAGAACCCTTGGGTATATGCCATCAGGACCTGGAGACTTATTGGTTTTTAATTTCCCCGATAGGTCCAGAAATTCCTCTCTTGCCACCTCAGTTTGACTCAGTTCTTCAGACTCCCTTCCAGAAAACAGTGGGCGTGGCCGGTGTCCATGCCCCACCCTTTCCACAGTGAACACAGATGCAAAGAATTCATTGAGCTTCTCAGCCATCTCCTTAGATGGACACATGCCATGAAGGACGAAGCCCATCTTGACCATATGTGGAGGAACAATGGGGGGGGCAGAAGTCCCAACCTCTGAGAACTAAGGTAATGGAGAACTAAGGTAATGCTGTGACTTTAAGTGTTAATAACCTATTCTTGTTTAATGGCATTTTGGCAAAGTATAGAACAGCAGGGCCCCGACCTGGATAGCCCAGGTGAGCCTGATCTTGTCAGGTCTCAGAAGCTGAGCAGGGTCAGCCTTGGTTAGTAATTGTGATGGGAGACCTCCAAGGAAGACCAGGGCTGCAGACGCAGGCAGTGGCAAACCGCCTCTGTTAGTCTCTTGCCATGTAAACCCTGCCACGGATCGCCATAAGTCAGCTATGACTTGAGGGCACTCTCCTCCACCCCCATGGGGGGAAGGTTTGGCCCAGGAGTGGGTGTATCTCCTGTTTTGAATGGGGTTGTGCAGCTTCACAGCTTGGGAATGCTGCTGGAGCCAGACCTCCTGTGGGGTACAGAGGGGGCAGTGGTGTCTAGGGGGGGGGGTGGCTTTTACCAGCTTCATCTGGTCAGGCGGCTGTGGCCCTTCCTGGGCAGGAAAGACTTTGCCACCCTGGTTACATCTAGATTGATTACTGCAATTTGCTCTACGTGGGGCTGCCTTTAAAGACTGTTTGAAAGGCAGGATCATAGGGACTGTATCAGTCCAGCCTTGTGCCATCTGCGCTGGCTCCCAGTTTGTTTCTGGGCTCGATTGAAGGTGCTAGTATTGACTTTCAAAGCCACAAACGGCCTGGGAAAGAAAATGCTCCACATACTCCCGAATTTCTATGAGAATGACGTTGGAAGGAAGGTGCGCTCGGGCTGAGCTCTCCCACAAATGTCAGGATCTTTTTTACAAGATATGGATCTTGTTGCTGGCAGACTGCGATCCCCACCCTGTGCATCTGGAAAAGGAAGAGAGGGAGGCGCGCACCCAGCCAGCCATCACGTCTGCACCAAAGGGTGGACTCCAATCCGACCTCATTCCTCTGCCAAAGATGGCAGTCACTCCAAAGGGGCTTGGACTCAATGGAGTCTCACAGTCTCCTCCACACACATAGAAAAGTAGGATTTGAGTCCAATGGCTTCTTAGAGACCAATAAAATTTTCAGGGTATGAGCTTCAAGCATCAGAGCTTCAGACACCTCTAGCGAGGCATAGAGTTAGGGTTAGGAGGTTGGCATTTTTACACCATTTCTTTCTACCATTGTTCAGCCTAGTGCTGAGAAGTTGCTAGCCCTTGGGGAGTAAGGGAAAGGATTGCCTTGCAGGGGGGGGCAGGGGGGCAGGGGGGCTTTTCTGATCCCCCGGACACACGAGGACAGGGCTTGTGGACTGTTTTCTTCATACAGATATTAAAGCCTTTTCCAAGTTTCAGAGGGATTAGTGGCATGTTCACTCCAACCAGGCTTACCGAATTCCTGCTGGGGGCAGGCAGGGGGTCCCCTGCGGCCAGTGGCCCTTTCTGCCACCACTCAGCTGGTTGGTGTAGGAAAATGTGGGGGAGAGGGGGCGCAGTGGGCAGCATCCTGATGTGCTATTGTCACTAGCTGTTCACCCGGAATTGACCTCAGTGCATTACTGGGCATGCCGTATCGTTTGTACAAAACTCTATGATTAACCCATAGAGTTTTGCTCAAATGCTAGATTGTCCCCAGCGATGCACTGATGTCACTTCCAGGAGCGTGGGGAGTGACATCCATGTATCACCAGTGATGTTACTATGTTGCCAGTGGCACGTCTCCTTCCGACTGCCTTGTGCTTTGTGCTGGCAGTGGCAACCTTACCTTAACCAGCTGGAAGAAGATGAACTGAGGGGTGCAGGGAAGAGGAGTTGGGGAGGGGTGGATGCGGCTTCATGAAGTGGCATTTCTTCCAATGTGTGGTGCCTTTTCTTGCCCCCCCCTTCAGTTTCTTTCCTTTTCCCAATCTGGGCTGTTTTGGGATGCATCGTTCACTATCATCCCCGTTTCTTTGGCTGCCAGGCTATGCATCGTTTGTTTCCCCTCCCATAACGGCTCAGTCCTTCCAGCCACTTAATCATCTCCTTGGTCTTTTGAACCCCCTCCAGTCTGACAGCATCCAAATGGTATTGAGGTGTCCGGAAGGGAGCGCATGCAGCCTCCTATGTCCCCGGAGGTAGAGGAGGAACACAGGAATGATGTAGCCCTTGGCTTCATGTCGGTGGGAAAATCCTCGTAGAACCCTCCATGGCTGCCTGGGTCGAGATCAAGGCTGAGCGCTACCCATGAGACTGAGAGGGAGGGAAGTTGCCAAAACACATTTTCCATTGCTAATGTCCCACCGGCTTCTGGATCTGGGAACAGCCCAACGCAGGGGCCGTCCGCATGATGCATCTTGCCTACAAATCTGGGCGTGGTGAACAATTAGAGAGTGGGGAGCGAGTTCTTCTGTCGTGTAGTATCTTTCATGTAGTCACAGAAATCAGCGTGTCTTCCCAGCCACAAGGTGGTTGAGGTGTTGGCATTCTGAAAGTGCTGCAATTTTGGGAACCCTCTTTTACATAGTTCTTCGTATCAAAACATTTTTAGGGGGCGACCAACCAATTGCAAAGAACGCATCCAATTCCGTTAAAAGAGAAGTACAATCAGTCTAGAATCTATTAACCTCTTCCCTGCTTTTCTGCCAGCTTGTGACATATGGAGATATCTTCCCCTACCCAAGAGATTTGACAGTGCTCCTGGAAGGGCTCGATAGCAGTAGGAAGTCCTGTACAAAGCCATTTCTGCAAATCCAGGGGAAATGAATTCTTTGGTTGGACGTGTGAAAAATAATCAATTCTTCCAGACTGGGATTGGAGTGTGTTCAACCACTATATCCTGGAACATGATGCCGACATCTTCACCATGCATTTGGGCCCAGGATCCTCAGGCTGGGCCCTGGATGTTGCTATGTGTGACTGCACCAGGAAGCGTGGAAATGTTTCGCTGGGATGTAACCCATGGGTGATATGTGGCCCCTGTGCTCTGAGACCTGGGCTCTGGGACGCTGTTCCTTGTTAAAGAACTGGGATCTGGAGGCTTAGGCCTGTGGGCCATTCTTTGAGCGCAGCACCTATAGCACTGGGGCTGCAAAAGATCTCAGTTTCTGTTTACACTAATGCCTGTGGGTCCCCCAGAAGCGATGCATGCCAGCATCATTCTGTATTACAGGAGAAGAAGAGCTTCGAAACTCTCCATCATAGTAGCTGGACTTCTGAAAGGAAATGTAAATCATTGTGAACTACTCATAATTGCACAGAACCTGTTTCTTTTCTTTTCTTTTCTTTTCTTTTCTTCTGTAAGCTACCTTCAGGGATGTATGCTGAAAGGCGAGATAGATATTCCCCCAATAAGCAAATAAAATAGAAATAAAATAAATTGAAAAAAAAAAAGACCCAGTGCATTTTAAGAACATTCGTTGCAGGGTTTATCTCATAACAGCTGAAGCAATAATAGCAACGTAAGTCAATCTGTTGCCTTTTTTGTAAGCATCAGGATTTGTGCTTTTGTTCTGCATAGTAGATCCCCACCTCATTTCATTGTTACAGACCTTGTATCAGTAGATCCAGTGAGCTGGCTAGAGATCTGTCATATCTAAGCTAAAATATTGCATCGGGTGGACAACACACACCCTGTACTGTCCTTAAATGGCCTTTGTGGTGGGTTGGAGTTACTCATTGGTGAGGGAGATGCACTTTGCATGTGCTCAGAGACATTCTCTTCCTTGCTGTTACTTCACAGGATCTGATTTCACATGGCTGGGTACTGCAATTGTTGATGGGTGTGAGCAAGCTCTGACAAGGGCCGGAAGAACAGTCTTTTACACCTTCTGGGTACTTTCAAGGAAGAGTTTCAAGAGTCTCTTTATGGCTTTAACAATTCTTCTATTTGTGTGCAACTGTAAAAATAGCATTTTGAGCAAACAATGTGAGAAACTATTAAAAAAATCTCTCTGCGTTCCCACTGAAACACCACCAGTTTCCACAAATTGGAGATTTCCTTTTTCCCTTGGCCAAGCAGAAATCTTTCAGATTTAGGCTACCACAATTAACAGTGGTCAGGAGGGGAAGGACTGGGAAAAATGTAGCCAAGAAACCAGAGCCTCAAAACCTTCCTTGTTTCTTTCCTTTGAACTCGCTGTTCCCTAACCCTAATAAAGAACATCTTCCCAGGACTTTTCTAGAGGCATTTTAGTGGCATGTATTTCTAACAAGTCATAGCTGTAGTTGATACAAAGAATTGTTTTGCTCCTCCTGGGGGAAGAACTACCCAGGGCATCAGGCAAAGGGGTGCGAGAAGCGAGGGTGACGATGCCAATAGATCTCTCTTCACAGAGCCCCAACCCAGGGATCCAGGAGGGGGGCCCAGGGGGAATTACCCCAGGGGCAACTCAGGGGCTATGTACTCACTGCACTGCCTCCAGCATCAAAGCCCCCTTGGCTAGCAGGGACCAGGGCACCAGGGAGCACCAAGCAGTGGCTGGGTAGCATGGATCATGCACACAGCCCAGCCTAGGCACCCAATGGATGTGTATTCATCGTCCCTCTTCCACCCTCCCAACAGTGGAGGCCATGTGCAAATACGCAATGAGTGATAGTTGTGGAGGCACCAGTCCCAAAGGCCCGTGCTGGCCAGGGTGTGGGTCCCACAACCTTAATGTCGGCATTTGCTGGCCAGGGAAAGGTGTCATCCAGGACTGAGCTATCTATCCACTGCAGGTGTGTGGAGCCCAGGAAGGGGCAGCCGAGGAAGAGACGATGGCCAGTCTCCCCGCCCCCCCCCGCCCCTGTTGGATTGCAGGTGCACCCGCTCCCGTGTCCGAGTGCCTGCGAGTACCCACCAGCGACAGCCAGCAGCAGCAGCCCCACGTGGGCTCTTTCCACCGTCTCTTCTCCTCCCTCTGTATCAATCAGCGCCCTCTTTATTCAGCACTGAGGCAGTTGGTCAGCATGAAGCACAGCAGCCAGCGAACAACATTAGTAAGATTCTACACAGTAAATTCACAGTCAGAGATTGTGGCTGAAAGGAACTTCTAATAACTACACATAAAACCTAGAAAGCATGGATAACTGCGGCAATCGGTAGACGGGCCACTTAGGCAGAATGCACAAAGAAAATACGAAAAGGTACCTTTGCTAACTCATCCCACACTTGCAAGACAATCTTGACATTCCTGTTCTGGGAATGGGCTCCAAGTGGGCCATCCTGGCACGGCCTGACCGGGCTTGCTTAGCTGCCAGCATCTTGACACCAAACCAAGCCACTTATACTGGTTCTCCTGCAGTCTGAACAGTTTCCCTTTCCCCCAATCAAAATTCAGGGTGCAGGCTGAAAGTTTTCCATCCAAGACTGCTTTAAGCAACCCACATCCTAACTTGGGATAAAGCGGCTAAGGCACCAAGCTGGGCGACTGAAACAGATCTATCTTGGCTCCACCAACAGCCTGACCCCATGGCAGGAGGAACCTGGGACTCGATTCCCAGCTCATAGGTGACCACATCTCTGCTTTCCTCCTTCCTGGGATGCAAGTTTAAGACTTTTATTGCCCACAGATGTGGGTGTGTTATGAGAAGAGCACATTTATCCTTTCACAACCCCAGAAACAGAAAGGGAGGACACAGGACACCAGAGGCGCAAAAGACCAGGGAGACCCCTGAGGCAGGGTGTCAGAGGGCTGCAGGGAAAGGTGCAGCCGGGGTGTCAGGCCCCCCTGGGGGGATGAGTTGTGAGGGTGGTGTGTGCATGCGCACACGCACTGGGTGTGTGGGTCAGGTCCTGCTGGAGAACAAATGGCTGGGATGCCCCTGGGCAATATGCAAATAGGACACGTGACAACCCTGTGTGGTAGGCTAGGTTGAGGGGAAATGGCCGGCTCAACATCAACCAGCGAGCTTCCATTAGCAGACTGCAGGGAAAAGTGAATCTCTGTGAACCCAGCCCTGTGGCTTCCCCTCGCACTGTTTTCTTCTGTGGCGTATTTGAAACTGGTCATCAAAATTAATTTTTGTTCTCCTGTTGCTTTTTGCCTGTTTCTCTTTGAGCCGTCTCTTGCGTCCTAAGAAATGGGGGAGGCCTTACATGTTATGGGCTGAGGCCCTAGAAAGACAGCTTAGGCAACACTAATTAATGCCATATGTTCCAAGAGGTACTTCAAGATTCCCAACTTAAGGTCAAGAGTTGGTTCCTCTTCCTATTGGCATGCCAGATGCTTACTTGGAACGCTCCCCTCTCATCATAGGATGACTCGCCTTGAAGAACAGAGGACGCGTGATTCATCCCGTCAGCTCTGCATTCCCTCTTTCATCTTTGCAGTCCCAAGATAGAGTATCGCTGTATACTGCAAATTGGCAGAGACGGGCAAAGTTTTTATATCTATGGTTCTCAGTCTACATCTGAGCCACTTAGCCCTAGAATGTGTCACCAGCACCATGTTTTTAAAGCCGTTCATTTATTAGGTTCTTATATTCTACAACAATAATGAAACTCCTAAGAATATAGTGATTACAACAGGGAGATATATTTAGGTGTGTAGATAAGGACTACGCCCTACCTGAATATCTAATACAAAGGTGGAGGCTGTGTCAAACTTCTCTGTCTGCATGGAGCATATCAATAATATTCATTTAGCTTTGGCGGCAGAGAGCTGCATTTCACCACCCCGTGGGATTCGGGCCAGGAAAGGCTACAGATTTAGGGCGTTCCAACCAGAACATTGCCGCTAAGTGCAACATTTCATTTTTTATGGGGGAATGGCGAGTACGTATTTAAATGAGAAAAGTTGGGTGGGAGGCTAAACCACTCATTTTTCTGTGTGTGTGTGTGTGTGTGTGTGTGTGTGATGTACCATCAAGTTGCCTCCAACTTACGGTGACCCTCTGAATGAAAGACCTGCCAAACGCTCGATCATTAACTGCGCTGCTCAGATCTTGCAAACTAGAGAACCTGACCAGCTGAATTCTCCCTAGAAGCTCACATTTATTTATTTATTTATGTCATTTATAGTCCGCCTTTCTCACTGAGACTCAAGGCAGATTACATAGCATGAGATTAGTACAATCACTATCAAGTACATTTCCATACAGTGTCAAGGACATCTCCGTAAACAATGCCATAGAGTATTGCTGAAGCTATCCTACATTGGTCACATCATGAAAAGGCCAAAATTCATTGAAAAAAAAAACACAGTAATGTCAGGAAAAGTGGAAGGCAGTAGGAAAAGAGGAAGACCCCAAATGAAATGGAGCTCTGACATGAGGGGGGGATCTGCCCTGGGGAAAAGAGCTGCCACTACCCTCCTATAACAAGTGGCTCATATTTATCTTACGCATTCCTCATATGGCTGCTTTCACTCATTAAAATAATCCTATGCTTATGGATCGCCTTGACTGGGATAGCTGTCAGGATGTCAATTCTCTAGCTAGAGTAACGCCATATTAACTTGTGTTATAATCAGTAGTTGTCTAGTTTTCCTCCCTCCAGCCCCAGGTGTCGACCAGGCCGCTCATATCCATGGGAGCGAAGAGCCTTATCTATCCAGTGCAGCCAGCGACCTTGATGTCCTCGTCTTCTCATACCTTCGCAGACGGGACTAGGAGGGGAGGCTGGGAATGGGTGTTTGAAGTGTAACTTTCCTTTTCCATGCTATTCTCAACAAAGCTTTCGTTCAGCCCAGGCCTCAACCGCCTTGGGAGTATGGACACCTGTATCCTGAGCATAGTCTTTTAATAAACCTTTTGGAACCAAGAAACCTTGTGCTTCTTGCAAGAGGCGGGGAGACGAACTCTAGATAACTGGGATTCCATAGTCTGACAATAGCCCAGGTGAGCCTGAGCTCATCATATCTCAGAAGCTAAGCAGGGTCGACCTTGGTTAGTAATTAGATGGGGGACCTCCAACGAAGATCAGGGTTGCAGAGGCAAGCAACGACAAACCACCTCCGTTAGTGTCTTGCCATGAAAACCCCACCGGAGGTTTATCTGCCGTGAGTCAGCTATGACTTGAGGGCACTCTCCATCACCATCCTTACGGATCAGTTTGCGTGATATGCTATGGCTGTTCCTTGAAACTCCTTGATCAGGAGGACCTTCAATGATCCATGTTCCCATATAGGCTAGATTACTATAATGGGCTGCCTTTGAAAACTGTCCGGCAATTTCAATTGGTTTAAATGGGGAAGCCAAGTTATGTGTGTGTGTGGGGGGGGGGGGGGGAGGTGGCACTTAGCACTGGGATTGTATCACCTCTGTGTGGAAAGATCTGCTCTGACTGCCCATATGTTTCCAGATGCAGGTCAAAGTATTGTTTCTTACCTTTAAGACCCTAAAGATTATTTTAGTGCTCCCCAAAATTTCCAGTTTTTTCATTGGAAAAAAAAGGGGGAAATATTAGCTTTTTCCCTCAACCAGATTTGTCTGGGTGTTTTTCCAAGCTTCTGTACCTCTAACCCCATGAGATACACTACATGTCAGAAAAGATGCTCTGTGGTTCTCTCTTGTGTCTGACTTGCAGTAGACTATTTCTGGAGACCAGTCTGGCTTTTTAATCGGTCCGTTTGCTCTGTTGGGTGGGTGTTGTAACCCCAAGAATGCCTGTTGAAAATCCTTCAGGTGAGAGTACCTTTCCACGGGACTGGAAAAAATGTAGTGGTTTACTATAGACAAGAGGAGTTAGCTGTGTTAGTCTGTAGTTGCAAAATATTAAAAATTCCACTAACACCTTTAAGACTAAGCAGCTTTATTGAGGAATAAAATCACAGCTCTCTTTGTCAGATGCAACATGCACCTATACTTTATCTATATTTTACTATAGACAAGGTGAATCTTTGGTATGCTCCAAATGGTGGCTGGAAGAATGCAGATATGTATGGTAGTCAATAAGTTTCTGGTCCAATGTGGTGCTTTTGTGTCCAACAGGGAGGTATCCCGCAGTGTCCAGACAAGGTCCCTTCTGTGTGGACTGATCCAAGTTCAGGCTGATGGTTGAGTGAAAGTGCTGATGGGATCTCCTGAACGCTTCCTTCCCATGTATCCAGATGATGAAAATGTCATTGATAAACGATCTCAAAGAGAGGAGAGGTGTTAACGTGTTAATGTGCACTGGGCTGGCCACTCTGCTCACTAGGCAGGCATTTATATATGAGGTCATTAAAAAAATAAACAGCAGGATCCTGAGTTGCACACCCTGCCTCTGGCGCATGACATGTGGAACCTCTAAAGTCCCCCAATTCCTGGAGCCAGTGCAGAGGAGGGCCTCTCACCGCGATGGGCTTTGGGAGAAGCACTCCCGGCCTCTTCCTTCTGGCAGACTCCTTGAGAGCAGCTTGTTCTGCTACTCATTTACTGCCCCTGTTTCTAGGTCTCTTGTTTTAGCTCTGGACTATAAATAGGGCAATCCAAACTGCCAAATCAGGTTCAAGACAGTCCTTGAATTAGGTCTGGGGCTAAAGAGTTCCCTGTTTTTGCCAGGTCGCTCTTAGACCTGGATGTAATTTGCTTGGATATTAGTTTTGACTGCTTTTAAAAATATTTTAAAATTTAAAAAATTAACTTTGAAAACTCCCAAATAACTCTGAAAGTTTCATACCAAAGGGAAGCAGACACTTTGATCCAAGAGCCTGGCATTAGGAAGGGGAGACAGACGTGATTGAGAATTCTTGGTTTTAAGAGAGCTGGAAGGAAGCAGCGTTGCATATTTGCACAAAGCAGAACTAAATTATGACTTTCGGGGTGAGTAAAACCTTACTGATTTGAAGACAAATCAATGAGCTAGTCAAAGGCAAGGGTTCCTGTGCAAACCGCCTTGAAATGGATGGTGCATAGCAGAACTTTCTTCCACCCAATTATGCCCTAATTAATACGTCTTAGAAGTCAGCTCTTGTGTGGAAAATAACTTGAATCTCCAATAATTTACAACAACTGCCAGAAAGGCACATCTGTCAAAGAGCAGCTTTTCTGCTGTTCGGACCTTCAAATCATAACAACCCACAAATCCCAGTTCCATTTGAAACAAAATCACAGCACTAAAGGGGAACACTGAAATGGGGGTTGGGGAGGGGGAGACAAAATGAAGCCGTGAGAGAGCTGTAAAAATCCGCTTCATGAGCTTGTCCAGGAGAAATCTCCCAAATGCCCACCTCTTACCTTCAGGCCTGCTTGCGTCCTGTCAGTCCGTGCCAGCGCAGCAAGCTTGAGAGAATTAAGCGTCCTGGGAATGCCAGTTTTCATTCACGGAGAAGTTTGCAATCTCTATCTGTAGAGGAAACGCCTTGCTGGATTGGTTCAGTGTCCTCCTTTCCCCAAAAAACTCTCAACCAAGAAGCTTGCAAACAAACCACAAAGGCAGGTGCCCTAACCATCTGGTTACACAAGAGTGCGCATGGCCTCAACGTACGGAGGTTCCCCTTGCACATCATGGCCGATGAGGCTGCAGAACATGCACGCGCCACCTTGAAGAGCTGGATCAAAACAACCCCAAGCCAGGGCATCAAGGGATCCCTTCCCACTGGCATCCTTCCGAAATTTGGTTGAGTCATAGCTGAAGTCCCCCACGGCCAGGCTGTCCCAGTCAACACGAGGGGTTGGATCCCATGGAGTTGTTCCACAAACAGGCATCTAGGGAAGGCACCACCACCCGCAGCAGAACAGTTGCCTGGGATCTAACCCTACATGAACTTGCAGGGAGCTCTTGTCTCCTTCTGTGGTATCATGAGATGACCTACTGTGACTGGTGTGTAAATTTTACCAGACTGAAAACAGCCTTGTTTTTAACAATACAATACATGTCATGTCATGTCATGTCATGTCTGAGCCACATCCATGCCAATACCGATGCTGTTGTCAGCAGTGCTAATGCTAAAGCAGACCTGTTGTCCTGAACCAATCTTTCATGCTGTAACTTGCTATAACTTGATATCATATTGCCAATGCCATAACTGTTTCTCTTGCAGGCTTAGTACAGGTGCTTATCTAACGGACTGTAGAATCTTTCAGTGTTCATGACCTTGTATAATACTCACTCTTGTGTACTGCTATGTCTTGCTTTCTTGGTGACTCAGTTTGATAGTACAAATATGTGAAACGTTCTCACGCCAGGTTCGCACCAAAAACCCTATTTACTGTTGGGAGGGGGGAAGGAGCAAACGTGTGTGCTAAGAGGAAGGATTTTTCCACATATCACTATTCCTGTCAATCTTGCTCTTACTGCTCAGATGCTTACCTTGCTTCTGAGTAATCCTATGGACATATATATGGAAATGACTGGATTTCTGAATAAAACCATTTAACCAAGAGCTTGGACTTCTTATTGCAATGGTGCAGGGACCTGTCTGCCATATCCTGTCATCCATAGCCTGATAATCTAATATAATATAATGTGCAATGAAATATTTGACTGAGGAGAGTTTACGTCTTTGGTGTAAGAAATGAGCTTGATTCCGGGGCCACTTCCATGCAACGTGCCCTCTTCATCCTTTTTGCTACAGGAGAGTAACATGTTACTCCTCTGGAATAAAGTCCATTTTTGTGTAAGCAAATTTTCAATGTTTGAATCCAACCTTTCAAAAATTAGTTTTTGTGTTTGCTTCTGAGTAACTTCTTTAAAAGGTCAGTCTTGAGTCTTGTTGACAATTATAACAGCTGTAATTTTACCAAATGAAAGCCCTGAAATCCGCAGCAGCTATAATTGGGATTGTTACAAAAAACCAGATCAGAAAAGTATCAATTCCATTTTCTTGCGAGCAAAGTGGAAGGACTAGAAGTGGTCTGCGGATTCCTGTTCTCCATCTCCTTTCTACCTGCAGCTGTCCACAGAGAGAGAGAGAGAGAGAGAGAGAGGGACCATGGCCTCCCCTTCTGTGTTGAGACGCCGTCTGTTGCTAGGCATGAACTTCTCCTTGGTGGCTTGCCTCACCTGCAGCCAGACACCTCACCCTGACATTTCCCCCTTCACTGTCCCGTATTTCCTCTTCTCAGCTTCGACGGAGGCACGGAAGTACTCACGAGCCCACTTCCTGGGCTACAGTCTTCTCACCTTTGGGAAACCCAGCCAGGGCTTCTCATTCTTGGATGGACCAGTTCTTGCCTGCGGCTTATCATCACTGGAGTCTAGAAGCCCATTTGAGCTCAACCTGGCAGTTCGAGAATGTCAGCATTTGCCAACAAACTCTTTTGGCCACATGTGAATGAACACACACGCACACATTCTCCCTCCCCACTTGCTGTCTCTCCCTCTCCCTCCCCTTCAGCTAGCCGGTCCCAACAAAAGTAGGACTTGAGAAGAGGTAAGCCATAAATCAGGTCTTGGTATGTCTGGCACCTCCATCTGCCAAGGGGAACGTGCCGTGAATCCTGAAACAAAATGCAGGAAGCTCAAGGGCTGAGAGCTGTTCCAGAGCTTGGAAACCCGGGCGATTGGCAGGGAGGCCTGCAAGGGAGGAGGGAGAGAGGAGAAGGGTTTTGAAATATTGAGAGGAGATTTATGCGCCTGGAATTCCTGCTGAATTTCGATCAGAGGGAGATGAAAAACTACTCTGACAAACAGCTCATTACTGCCTTGCTGTGAATAAATATCTTTAACTCTTCACATTCCCCAGCACGGCAGATTCCTGGAAGTGGTGTGGCTGATTCCCTGCTTGCCAGGTAACAGGTTGTCTGCAGTTTCCTGAGTGCAATGAAGGCGGGCCAGACCGGTGGTGCTGCGTGGTACCTGGAGAGAGTCCTGAGCCCTTTTCCTGGCCCGGAGAACGGCCAGCCCCTCACAAAAGGATAAGAAGGGAAAGTGACGGCAGAGGGGCTTACGTAGAATGCCAGGGCTGCACCCACCACGATACGAGGTTCTGTGCCAGGCAAGGCGTGGAGGAACTGGGCTTTGACACCATCATCTGAAGGCCTCTAAGCTGCCTTCGGGGCTGCCCCAAAGAGGCACCAGATTCACCAAAGCCTGACAGGCCCAGGATACTCAACAAGTCTGGGCACTTAGCGGACTGGCCTGGAAAATGCTTTCCCCACACTTCAGGATTGGTCATGGACCCCGCCCCGCAAGGACCAGGTGACGGCAACAGTTTCCCACCGGAAATTCTTATTTTTTACTTCATCGATACCCCGCCTTTCTCCCCAGTGGGGCCCAGCGCTGCTCGCCTCCTTCTCTCCTCCACTGTAGCCTCTCAACAACAATCCTGAGAGGTTGGTTAGGCTGAGAGGTCACCCAGGGAGCCTCCGTGGCAAAGTGGGGAAGCGGGCTCGGGTATGCCACCTCCTGCCCCCCCAGTGTTTCCGGCTGTTGTCCAGGGTCCTGAATGAGCAGAGAGGCGGAGCTGCGGACCCTTTTAAACCAAACATGCAGCGGATGGCTGTGAAGAAAACCTCCCCCCCCTCCCACTGACTTTTGGGGCTGCCAGACCCTTTTAGCCCTACGCTCCAGCCGAGGAAGCCCCCCTCAGGTCAGCAGAGGGTCGCCCGGGAGAAGGTGAACTGCCTCTCCCTCCTCCCCTAATATCGAGCCCCCCAGTTAATATGCCCCTTCTCAAGCGCTGCTCACTCTGCCCCCACCTGCAGCGGTGAGGTGGGTGACGCTGAGGTTGTTCAGTGGTGGCACCCCCCACCTTCGGGATGCCCCCCCTTTGACGTTCACCGGGCACCTGCATCACTTTCCAGTCAGTACCAGGCCCAAACATTTCTCTTTCCCCAGGGCTCTGACGAAAGCCATCCAACTTTTTAAGGAGTTTTGATTATTCTCTTCTAGCCTGAAGATTTTTTTTAAAAATCATTTTAGGCTGCTTAATGTTGTTTTTATGTCATTTCATCATTGATAATCTTATGGCTGTTTTAAATGATTTTAGTGTGTTTGCTTCTGCTTCGTCGGCCACCTGGAGCAGGTCTGAGGAGAGGAGGCATTTCCCCAGTGAACAGAAACAGGCAGGCAGGCAGGCGGACAGGCAGGCAGGCAGGCAGGAGGAGTTCTCCAACGTCTGGCAGTTCTCCTTGAAGATTGTTGTGGGCCTGAAGCATCCAGTGGGCTAGCATAGTGGTGAAGTGGTAGGGCTGTGAGTAGTGCTCTGCTGGTTCAACTCCCACTTCTGCCCTCAGCTCAGCCTTGGGTGAGCCATTCCTCTTAGCCCAGCTCCTCAGCTATATTGTGGGGATAATTATAACACCAATTTTGTTAACCATTCTGAATGGAGCACTGATATATCCAGAAGGGTGGTATATAAGCACACTGTTGGTATTATAAGGGAGCTGCTGTAGCATGGTGGTGAAGTGGTTGGGTTGTGAATCAGCCCTCTGCTGGTTCGACTCCTGCCTGAGCTCAGCAGGTGGCTTTGGGTCAGCCACTCTGCTCAGCCCCAGCTCCGCAGCTGTATTGTGGGGATAACAACAACACTGACTTTGTTCAGGGTTCGGAGTGGGGTGCCAAGCTGTCTAGGAGAGCAGTATAGCAATGCACGGTTGTCGTTAAGCGGCAAGAGGGAGTGCGGAATCTCTTTCTTTGGAGATTCCCAGGGAAGAAGGCTGGGCATCCTATGAAGTCATCCATTTGAGGCTTGTCTGAGAAGCTGAGACTGCAGCTGTGGTTGAAACTTGACTGAGGAAATCTCTTCTGCCCCTTCCAGCTCCATAGTCCTCCCCAATGCTTTTTTGTTAAAAAAGCAGCACTATTCATAGATAAGGTCACACCAATTTCCTTCAACCGCCCCAAGAATCCCCCCAAAGGTGCCAGTGCCCAGTACTGGTGAGTTCTGTCATCTACACACACAAATGCCCTGTTCCTTCTAGGTGGGCCAAGAGAAGGCGGTTATGGCAAGGCCTTTGGTTCCATAGGACTCTGGGGGAAATCCCAGATGCCAATTCTGGCCTAAAACAGGGCTTTAAAAATATATATGACTATTCTGTGCCATGCCACCTATATTCTCCTGGAGCACAGTTCTCCAACCAGCCTGGGTACGTTGATACATACTGGCTTGTTTGCTTATCCCACTCACCCCTTTTGCTACTCAGAAGAAGGACACTGAAGTCCTACCCAAGAAAGAAAGGGTAGGAAGAAAGAGCTTTCTCAGGGGGAGGAAGGCCTTCCGCGGAACTATATTTCTATGTAAGTCTGAAAACGTATTTATTTTCTCTTTCCCATGTAAGTTAGTTTTCAAAGAGTCTCACAAATAAAACCCACAAGATGGCAATTCAAATCCAAATAAGAACAGTATAAATATAAACCCAATTGTTTATACCAAGTTGAGAGTTGGTGTGGTGTAGTGGTTAGAGCAGGGCTTTTTTTCAGGGGGAATGCGGGGAACGGAGTTCTGGCACCTTTTGAAAATGGTCTCATGGCTGGTGGCCCCGCCCCCTGATCTCTAGACAGAGGAGAGTTGAGATTGAGCGGCGTGGAGGGCAATCTCAACTCCCCTCTGTCTGGAGGTCAGGGGGCGGAGCCACCAGCCATGTGACCATTTTCAAGAGGTGCCAGAACACCGTTCCCCGCATTCCCCCTGAAAAAAAGCCCTGATCCTAGAGTTGGAAGGGGCTTTACACACCACCTAGTCCAACCCCCTGCCCAATGCAAGAACAGCCTCAAGCATCCCCGACAAGGATTCGTCCAGCCGCTCCTTGAAGACTGCCAAGGATGGGGAACCCACCACACCCCCAGGCAGCCAATTCCACTGCTGGATGTTGGGCCTTTGAATGGGTCCAGGAGAATCCTTTTGGCAAGCGGGACTTAAGTTGTGAATGGCAGCAAGTCTTTCCCCTCCGTCACGGAACGCCCGTCTCTCAAGTCTCACACATGTTTCATTGTGAGCCACTGAGGGAGTCACCCTGGATCTATTCCAGGCAGAGGAGAAAAGAACATTCTGTTTAGAGAAAGGCTTTGAAGGGCTGTGTCTCCCAAGGGGTGGTGCCACGTGATGGTTGCTGGTGGTGGAACCGCCCCGCCTGGCCCAGCCTTGTAATTAATTCAGAACTTTAAAAAAAATGTGTCAATTGTGTCACGTAATGGAGCTTCAGGGGAAGGCTAAGATGCTGAATGTTGCTGTGTGGTCAGGAGAGGTGTGAAAGCTTTTCAGGTGCCTGTAGGGCTATGCCAGACATTCTGCAGCACCAGGTACAGGTGTTTCACCTGTTGTCCTGGAGCAAGTACCAGAAAACCTCTCTCTCTCTCTCTCTCTCTCTCTCTCTCTCTGTCCTCCTCCTCCCCCAAGACTCTCCAGAGCCTCTGCCCATCAGAGAAGACATCATTGGTGATATGGACCAAAGGCTGCCTCTGTAGAAGAGAGCTCCCTATGTTCACAGACGTGTCCAGTTCACAGCAGGGCTGCTTCAAGGAGAGCCAGTTTGGTGTAAATCTGGAGAGCCGGGTTTGATTCCCCACTCCTCCACTTGAAGCCAGCTGGGTGACCTTCAGTCACAGCTTCTAGGAGCTCTCACAGGGTGATTGTTGTGGGGATAATAATGACATACTTTGTATAAAACGCTGAGTGGGTGCAAAGTCGTCCTGAAGGGTGGTATATAAATTGAATGTTATTATTATTATAAGGTGTTTTGTTGCAAGATACACCCACCCGCTCCTTGGCCGATGCCATCGCCAGCTGGATACAAGTCAAGCCCCTGTGGCTCTGGAGCCGGGGCTTGGCTTGGACCTGGCAGGCAGTGGCACCAGACCAGGACAGGGTGCCAGGCCCCTCCCCTACTGCTGGTGGCTGCGAGGGAGCTGAACCCCTGCTGGGCATCAGGGCCTCCCCTGTTGGTCCACCCTAAGCAGTTGCTTGGGTGGCTCGAGTGGAGGACCAGCCCCGGTCTACAGGGAGCTGCAGCCAGCAGGCATTGGCTTTTTCGGGCTCCTGTCTGTCGCTCTAGGCCTTTATTATTTATTTACTTAAAACATCCATTAGCTGCCTTTCTACCATGCAGGAACTCAAGGTGGCTCAAGTTACAACATAAATAAAAATAATCACAGATAAAAACAAAGTTTAAAAAAACAACACCGTTTAGGACTGCCAGTAACATAAAAACAAAGTTAATTAAAAGCAGTCCTAAATAAAAAGGTCTTCAGCTGCCTCCTAAAGATCGATAGTCAAGGGGCCAGGCACGCTTCCTGGAGGATGCTGTTCCATAATTGTGGGGCTGCCCACAATTTGGCCCCAATCGAGGCTGAAACGGGCCCCGAATGGCCAAGAGTCAGGTAGGCGGGGCCACCTGACATGTGACTTCTTTGGGGAACTGCCAGAACTGCGTTCCTGTGCGTTCCCCCCTTGATATGAGCCCAGCAAATGGGAATGGAGATCCCTGAGCCTTTATATCCCTGTCAAAAGCAGGGTGGGGTGTTACAGGGAAGGACCTCAGGGTGCAAAGGTACAATGCAGCTTGATGAGATGGGAAGGGTGTAGAGAAGATTGCAGGGTGTGAAGGTACGATGGGTTTCGGTCTGGGCTGTGGCTTCTGTAATGCAAAGGGGCTTTGCGTTCAGTATTCAAAGGACGGCGTGCCGAGGCCCAGACTTTCTTACCTTCTCCTGGAATTGGTAGCCAAATACCAGTGAGTTTGATTTGGGGTGTCTGGTCTTGACAGAGTCCAAAATTTCTGTTGCTTGCAGCTGCAGCTGTGACTGCGTAGCCACAGCTAACAAAGCTTGGTTCTCCCTGCTGTTCGGCTACAAAACGTTTAATTCACAACTGAAATTTGCCATTGTGGACAAACCATCAAATTACACAACATGAAAATCTATAAACAAAATGAATTTGGAAGCCACCCAGCATGCTAGGAATGAGGCTCTGGCCTTCTGGTGTGGTTACCATTCCCGTCAGAGAGATTCATCTCAGTTACCTTGGCATTATTCTGGGAAAACCTCAGGAAAGCGGAGCTTAATTTGAGACAGGACTCACTCATGCAACTCCAGCTTCATGCCAGGTTTCAGGCTCAGGACATACGAAGCAGATATATTAATTTTTCCATACTACTAGCAACATAAAGCAGCTTGAAGCTGAAGTTGGCTTTAGGAGGTCCGAGTTCAAGTGTGGGATCCACTAGAAAGACTGCCACGACGAATATAATGTATTTCAACATACATAAGTGGGAGGAGGGAGAGGAGAAACATTATGTAGCTTTAATGATCTGCTATATGTTCTGTTTTTGATATTATGTCTATTCTTTAATCTTATTTTTGTTATATTATTATGTAGTTTTAATATTTTGTTACATATTTTGTTTTTGATATTAAGTCTACTATCTAGTGTCACTTCCTGTTATATAGTCTGTTTTTGATATTTTTTCTACAGTCCAATGCTAATTTCTGTTTTAATAAAATAAAAAAGAAAGAAAGAATGCCATGAGGTCTTTGAAAAGTAACCCTTTTTCCTCCAGGTCATAGATCCCAAGGAGTTATCCATGTTAGTCTGTAGTTGCAAAACATTAAAGAGTGCAGTAGCACCTTTAAGACTAACCAACTTTATTGCAGCATAAACTTTCAAGAACCACAGCTCTCTTCATCAGATGCAACTTTATTGTAGCATAAGCTTTCGAGAACCACAGCTCTCTTCATCAGATGCAACCTGACGGTTGCATCTGATGAAGAGAGCTGTGGTTCTCGAAAGCTTATGCTACAATAAAGTTGGTTAGTCTTAAAGGTGCTACTGCACTCTTTACTATTTTCCTCCAGGTGTGATTACTCATTCAGGTTAGAATGGGAATTGCCTGCATCATGTCTGCATGAAACTCATCTTTAAAACCTGAGAGAGGCCACTTCGAAGCCCTGCATGCAGCACGGACCTCAGTTCCATTTCTGACACCCCTATTAAAAAGAGCTCGGGTACAAGGACTGGGAAATATCTATACCTGAAACCCTACAGTGTCCCTGCCAATTAACACAGGGACGTTTGGCCAGTGGCTGGACTTTGAACAAGGTAGCCCTTTGGCTGCCCCCTGTGGTCAAATACTTTGTATGTCTCAGAGCACCAGGATTCCAGCTTTCCCTTTCCAGAGACCACTGCCGTTGTTGGAGAGAGTCCTCATAGGCTGTAACTTGGGTGAGCCAACCAGCCCCAAGGAGCAGATCTGATATGGTGCGGTCTGTTGCCTCCTGCTAGCATCACTGGGCTTGCCAACTGGCTGGGATCTGGTCACTCTGCTCAACTTCCCAAACTCTCCCTGCATAGCTCTTGAATAGATCTTGGCCCTCCGTTCCAGCATCTAAGACAAAAGGATAAAGCTTAAAATACAGGGTGGCTGAGTCTTTAAGCCTTGTATTATTTACTGCCACCACCTTTGATGCTAACATACCCTGAGCTGACTTAAAAGGGCAGGAAGTGTTTCTCACGTAAGAAAGTTGGGCTCAGGGTCACCGAGTAGCCATTAAGTTCTTGTAATTGGTAACCATGGAGAGCCGTTGTGACTCCCAACAGACTGGTGACCTCCAACAGCCGCTTCTGGAAATGGTATCTGAAAACCATTTGGGACATTCAGTGAAGAAGGTTGTTTTGCACCAATAGTTTATGAAAAGACTTATCTTATTTGGGTTGTCTGGCTAAGACATGCATGTGTGCAAATCAGGATGTGGAGAAATGGCCTCCGCCCTAGAATTCCCCTTGTATTTCAGCCGTTGGGGATACACTTGGTTTGTGCATCGGAGCCCAGCTGCGGACTTGTAGCTGGCAGCAAGGAGCGGGCCAGGGAATGAGCCATCCAGCCCCACGCACAGAGTACTTCAGTGCTAACAGATGCCAATGACTCTGGGCAATGAAGAACAAAAGGGATCTCCATCACACATCTTGCTGGAATGGTGCACCTCGGGGGACAGCGAGAAAGGCCCAAGTGGCTAGAATGCATTCTCTTGGTGGATCAAAACAACCCCAAAGTGGGATGGACAATCCCAAAGGGAGATTATAAATACTCAGGGCATGGGAAAGAAGCTCTCTTCCATCTTGCTCTTCTCCTTGGATGGGCACAAGCCACGAAGGACTTACCCAGGGCCTCTGTCTTGGTCATATGGCTGGGGACAACGGGGAGAAGTCCCAGCTATGAGAACTAAGGCAATGCTGAAACTTCAGCTGCTGCAAATTCAAGTAACACTGGCCTGTCCTAATTAAACATCATTTAGAATAAGTACCAAGTGTAGGGAAAGAGGAATGGTGTGTTCTCGCCTTTTCTGGTGCCCTTGTTCAGCCGGATGCCTGAACAGATTGTGTGGATTCTTTTTATTCATGTTAAACTTATATTTTGACGCCTGATCCCTGTAAACATATCAGACCTCTTCAGTCTTGGTATCTGAAGTGTGATAATGGGAAGGGGCCGAGGGTCAGCTCACCATCCTTGGAGTGCAAAAGCTCCAAATTACGAAAGTGCAATCGAAGTCCCTGCGCTAGCTTGGCTTGCAGGAGTGAAGCGGGGGGGCGCTGCGACTCGGCAAAGCCCCCGAGTGGCACGGTGGGCACTGAGTGCTGGGGGTGCACATCCATCCAGCGAGAATTGTTGTGGGGAATATTTTTTTTCTAAACTGAAAAGCCCTAATTGTTGTAGCTTTTCCTTGCACTCCAACCCTTGATCATTTTGGTGGTCTTTTTCTGCACTGTTCTCAGTGCTTTGATAACTTTTTGAGACACAGTGGCCTGGAGGGTATGCTGTGAATACTGGACAAATGGCCAGGGGAACCCTGAAAGGCTACAGGGCCAGTTTGTGCCCCTCATGGCTGGTGGGAACAAACCTTGCTTAAGGGACTGCAGGGCAATTCGAGGCATGCATGCACGACCTTGTTCTTGGGAGAAGCAAATATCATGGGGCAGTTCCTGACTTTGCAACCAGCACGTGGCATCCTCATGCACAGTGTCCCTTGGCCTCACCTGGGACCCCTCCCCAACCAACAGATTATAGAAAATCGAAGTGTAGCCTCGGCACATTAGCCTCAGTTTCCCATTTGTAAGCAATTGCTTCCACAGAATCTGCTGCCTTGCCTGCATCTCCATGTGCTTCACAGCCCTGCACATGGAAGGATCTCTGGGACTCATTCTGTCCAGTTTCAACATGATGTGGTGCGGACGGTGCAGCATTTAAATACTGTTCCATGTGTACATTGCCAAAGACTTCAAGTTTCCACTGTGCCTCAGCACCCTCACGGGCCATTTCCATGCTCGTTGCCTGTAACATGCCTTTGCTTTCCCTCCTGCCACTCTTCGAGCCGGAACTTTTGGACACAAGAAGCCCATCCGATTTGCGCCAGACACGCTTCCTTTGCCTAGCTGTGCCTGCTGTTTCCCCAGTGGGGCATGGAATACTCGTAGACCTTTCTATCAGCCCAGAGATCCAAGGAGTGTCAGAGAAGAGCATCCCGAAGGAACTGGCCTTTCGTCACGGCCCGGAAATGTGTCTCCGGATCACAGAATGAGGCGCATGCAGTGAGGCCGAACGGTTTGCCTGGAAAGGTCATCAAGGCTGTGGCTGCATGTGCAGGCGTGGGGTGAGATGTGAGGCTGCTGTTCAGTCTCCACTGTGGGTAATGGCACTAATAACAGGTAATAGCCTGACATTTAATAACTTCCTAGGCAAAGGGCCCTTGAGCCTTCCTGCTCTCAACAAGCTCCTTTAAGTGTCAGGCAGCACTGAGTCAGGCACACCGGTGTGTTCCAAGCGGGGCCGTCTTCCTGGCTCCCACGTGCTGCTAGAGCCCCTGTAGCATTTGGGCAACTGATCATGTATAACGATCCATCTGACGAAGAGAGCTGTGGCTCTCAAAAGCTTATGCTACAATACAGTTGGTTAGTCTTAAAGGTGCTACTGGACTCTTTACTCTCCTGCCAAGGTTGTTATCCTTCACGCTACTTTCGAGACCTGCTCCACCCTTTGCCTCTTCTGCCGGTCTTCCCCAGAGGCAGAGGTGGAAGGGAAGTGAAAGTGCCTCGGAGGAAGGTGAGCCAAGCAGTCGTGATGATGGGAAAGAAGCAAGGGGAGGGCCTATGGAGTCAGCACCCCGCCAGACAGGTCCAAGCCCAGCAGCTGCAGGAGAATCACCCGTGCCTAGAGGGCACAGCTGGGCTTGCTTCTGGTCACCAGAGGCCCTCCACAGCCGTGTCCCACCAGGATCTTTCCTGGTTAGTTAAAGGGCCAGTCCTAGCTCCCTAGAGGATCCATTTCAAGTAGCGTTGCCAACTCTGGGTTAGGAAATTCCTGGATAGTTGTGGGTGGAGTGTGGGGAAGGCAGAGTTTGGGGAGGGGAGGGATGTAATGCCATAGATTCCCCCCTCCAAAGCTTCCATTATCACCAGGAGAACTGCTTGTTGTAGTCTGGAGATAAGTTGAAATTCTGGGAGATCTCTAGGCCCCACCTGGAGACTGGCAACCCTAATTTCAAGCCTGAACTTTTTAGGGTTGCCAACCCCAGGTTAGGAAATTCCCGGAGATTTTGTGGTGAATCTGGCAAAGGGTGGGGCTTGGGGAGGGGAGAGACCACAGCTGGGTATAATGCCATAGAGACCACCGCCTGAAGCTGCCTTTTTCTCCAGGGTCAGAGACCCAGGGGAGTTAGCCGTGTTAGTCTGTGGTTGCAAAATAGTAAAGAGTCCAGTAGCACCGTTAAGACTAACTTTATTGAGGCATAAACTTTCAAGAACCACAGCTCTCTTCGTCTAACAAATCTGATGAAGAGAGCTGTGGTTCTCGCAAGATTATGCTACAATAATCTGACAAAGAGAGCTGTGGTTCTCGAAAGCTTATGCTACAATAATCTGACGAAGAGCGCTGTGGTTCTCAAAAGCTTATGCTACAATAATCTGATGAAGAGCGCTGTGGTTCTCAAAAGTTTATGCTACAATAATCTGATTAAGAGAGCTGTGGTTCTCAAAAGCTTATGCTACAATCATTTGATGAAGAGAGCTGTGTTTCTCGTGAACTTATGCTACAATAATCTGATGAAGAGAGCTGTGGTTCTCGAAAGCTTATGCTACAATAATCTG
Source organism: Eublepharis macularius (assembly GCF_028583425.1). Taxonomy (NCBI): domain Eukaryota; kingdom Metazoa; phylum Chordata; class Lepidosauria; order Squamata; family Eublepharidae; genus Eublepharis; species Eublepharis macularius. Next base: position 1,483,356 of record NC_072799.1, read on the forward strand.
ATTAAGAGAGCTGTGGTTCTTGAAAGCTTATGCTACAATAAAGTTGGTTAGTCTTAAAGGTGCTACTGGATTCTTTACAAGTTGAAAATGGATCCTTTTTTTTAGCAAAACATATTTCTTTTGTTAAAGCAAACAAAAGAAAAAAAAAGAAAATAATGCTGGCTACAAAACCACTATCAAATGTTGGCAAAAGTTACAACGTCTTTTCACAATGGACCTCTTAAAGTGACATAGAGCCAACACAAATCAATGTACATTCAAAGAATCATATGAAAACATTGAATTGATGTAAACAGTATAGGTTTTCTAAAGAACATTACAACAAACTCCTAAAGTGGCGTCGTGCTAGAATGGATCAATGTACATGAAAAGAATTCTACACAAATGTCAAATTAATGTAGACAAAAGAGGTCCCAACTTTCTCAGGTCAGTCTGGTGAAGTGTGCCAGTGCAACAGTTCCAAAGGTTGCGAGCTCAATTCCTTCTATTTTCTTCTGTTTCAGAGGAGGTGCCCTCATCTCCAGCCCTTCCTCTCAAGAATGTGTCATGATAAAAGCCTGCTCTCCAGAAGATGAATTATTTAGTCCATAACCACAAGTCATGCAGCAATCTGTGATACATTCAAATATTGACAAATTGATAAGGTTTCGATCTAGTGATTTACAGGAAGTGGGATTTTGTCTTTCCAATGTTGAAGTATAAGTCTTTTAGTAACTGAGAGTCCTTTTCCATTGACCCTCAGTTAGAGTCCAATAGACAGGCTAGTAGTTTAACAGTACATTGACATCCTCAAAAATAAACAGGTTTTCTAACACAAAATTAATAAGACTAGTAACTTCCTCCCCAAAGGGCTGAATGACTAAACACGTCCAAAGTATATGCTTAAGAGATGCATTTTGTGAATTACACCGCCCAATCTTGACCTGGTCCTGTAGATCCATACGATTACCTCAGTGCTAGACTACTGTAATGCATTCTACACAGGCTTGCCCTTGGAGTCAACTCATAATTGCAGTTGGTCAACTCATAACAGCCTGGTTAGGCGGAGCACACATATCACTTCCATTCTGCAGTTACTCCATTAGCTGCCAATCAGTTATTGGGTTCGGTTCAAGGTACTGATAATCACCTAGAAAGCCCTTCATGACCTTGGAACCTCATCCCTGTAGCCCTGCCAGGGCTGGCCTGAGCACTTATGGAACCCCAGGTGTGGCAAGAATATGCACCCACCATGACAGGAGGCTGCTCACCCTTCTCACCTCCCCCCCCCCATCCACCCACAGCAAGCGGTGGTGGTGGGGGCCGGTGACTGGCGGTAGCATGGCAGAGACATGGCATGGCTGCACCTTCCCTCCTCAACCCCATTCCACTTCCCAGAGCTGCTGCAGGACCTGGCAACTGATGGGGGGCTCGGTGGGGGATACAAGTTGCCATTGCTCCAATGGAACAATGTCATGTCTGGCTTGGACCCAGGAGAGACATCATCAAGTCAGGGTGAAACTCTAGGATTCCACTGAAACTCTGTGGTTTTATGACAGAAGGGTCCCCTGCATTCATTCCCCCCCCTGCTGCCCTACCAAACTGCTGGGAGTCGAGGGCTGCCAGTTAGAGGCTATGGGAGAACTGGCAGCAATGCCCGGCCTTTTTGCCCTCCTTGCCCACCATCTGAGCAGAGCTGGGCAGGAAGCCATCACCCGCCATCCTCCAGAGAGGAGGCAAGGGAAGGAGGCAAGGGATGGAGTGCCAGGACCTCCCCATCCCCTTGGTGGAGGAAGGGAGGGAAACAGCAGGCTCCCCACAACCACTCCCTGGGGCTGAGGGGCACCTCTTGGGCTGCCCCTTGCCATGGCATGTGCTGGCTGGTTGTGCCCCTTCCCACCTCTGGTGCCCAAGCACTGTCTCTCTCATCACATTCCACCACAATTTCAGAGCAAAACCTTCTGAAGGTCTCATCTTGCCAGTGGGCAATACCTGCAGCTGCCCACTTCCACGCATTCTCTCCGGTGGCTCTTGGCTTGTGGAACTACCTGCCTCAGGAGGTCAGGAAAGCTCCCGCGTTTCTACCATCCTGCAGAATGTGCCAAACAGAAATGCTCAGGGGGGTGCTGCTTTGTATAGGATTGTAGCCTACTGATAGAATGACAGCAGGCCTCACCTTGCTTTGACTGCATTGTCTTCTGGCTCAGTAATTCTGGTCCCCGCATCATTTGTAGCGCAGCTGGCCTCAGGCAGTGTGTGTGTTACTGCTGTGTGTGCAGACGCATCGCTTTTGTGCTGCTACCACCTCTGGACCAACAGATACTGCAGTTTTTTGAAGCATTGCAAAAACGGGCCAAACCCAAAGCATGAGTGTACACGCCAGACGGCATGGGCAGCAGCGCCTCTCTCAGGTCACACTCCAAAAGCGCTTCTTGCCTCCAGCTGCAGCTCCAGCTTTCCTGGCCTCTCGGCTCTTTTATTTTATGCTCAGTGCCTAGGGGAAATATTTGTTTCCCCCCATACTTTGGACATTGTCCATGAGTTAGATCCCTTAATCTCTATTGCCCTTCACTTACACCTTTCTCTTTCCATTATAGTTCTACTTTCCCCTTTATGATTCGTGCAACTCATCTGAATCCTTACGACGGTCCTGAGGCAGTGAATTCCACATGTTAACTGTATGTTGTACAGTTCTATTCGTCTACAAAACCCGCTGGTACAAATCTGTTTCATTGGCTGACCCATCTGGGGAGAGCCAGCATGGCACAGGGCTTAGAGAGTTGCACTCTTAGTGGGGATACCCAGGGTGCGGGTTTGGGTTCGGGTTAGGCTCACAGGGCAAGCCTGGGCCACTTGTTCTCTCTCAGCCTAGCTGATCTGACCAGGTTGTTGTTGGGAGGAGGAGGAGGGGGAAGAACCTTGAATGCCATCTCAGTCTTAGCAGAAGGGGGGATAAACAGTTGAGAGAACTGAGTTTCATGCGTGGGTCCGGAGGCTGGCCTGAGGCCCTAGTGCCGGTGGTGGGTCATCTTTGTCTGCGACTGCCCCAAAAGTGCTCCAGGAAGGGGGTCTGCAGGGGCTCTCCGGCTCTGGACTGGTGGTCGTGGTGCGTGCCCGGCCTGTGTCTCATGCAGCTTCTGGGTCTGCATGGCCACCTTTGGGGCTCATGTTGGAAGGAAAGAGTCTTGAGGCAAGTCTGAAAATCAAGAGGGAAAAGTCTGGGGGCAGCAGCCCAGGAAAGTGGCCCGTGAGCCTGGCGGAGGCAGGCGGCCGACACGGTTCGCCTCTGATTGAGTGTGCATCTTAGCAATAACAAGGAATTAGGAACGGTGGATGCTTTCGGGGTAACGAGTCTGGATCTTATTTTCTTTTCTTTTTGGAAGTGCATCAGAGAGAGAACAAACATGCGCCTGATAAATGGACCATCAAGAGAAGTAACTCATCCAGATACAAAGATTAACTAAAAGAAACGGGGAGGGGGGGCAAGGAACAAGTTGTGTCTTCTATTTCCATTGATGAGCCTGGAAAAGTAATCTAAACAAATAAGATAATGAATTGGGTCAAAAGAAAAAGACTAAATTAGAAGTACAGATGGCTGGAAGTTAGCAATGTGGGCCTATTCTGGAGCTGGTTGCGGCTGAAAGACCTCCTGAGAACTTTTCGTCTTCTTGGCAAAACTTTGAGCAAGGAAATAACTTCTCTGGACCGCTACCATTTAATACTCTTTTTATACCATATTAAACTACTATTTTAAACAAGCATAAAGCCCATACTTATTTTTTTTAAAGTTTTTTATTAATCTTTGTTGCAACAAGTAACGTACAAGCAATAAACACCATTACATATCTGGTTAGTAAGCCAATGTACAATACATAGTTAATCTTATATCCTTATTAATTGCCATGAGTATGTCCATGTGGTTTCATATTTAGACTACTAGCTTAATAGAAAGTAAGGTATCCATTGTTTGTTATAACTTGTAGGATTTTTGAGTTAGGGTGCAGGTTATTCTTTTCTATGTATTCCAGGAATGGGAGCCACTTTTCAATAAAACCGGTATTTTCTGTGAAGTGTTCTGCATTTTGTAAATCATTGCTTATTTTTTCTAAAATAAAGCGATTCCAAACTTTAGAAAACCAAGTCTCAAGTGTTGGTATTCTTCCTAACGTCCATGCTGTCGCTATTGTACTCTTCGCTGCTATAAAGAGAGAGGCAATGAGAAGTCCATACTTTTTAAAAAGTTAACTGTTTATTTTGAAGTAGAGATTTGATCTTGATGCCCCAAACCAGAGTTTCAAAATTGAAAAATTTGCCTCCAAATGTTAAATTTGCTTGTTCAGTTCTGTCATCTGGCTAAGTGGATACGAGTATCAGGAACCCTGAAAGATGAGACTTGTGCATGGGAGTTTGTTTTGTTTTTATTATTAATTCCCAAAGGGGCTGTTTCATTATCGGGCTGTTTCATGTGTTTCTGTTGTCTTGTTTCTTTCATTATTGAGGATTCATTTTCATAATTCTATTTCATTACTATTTCCCCTTGGTTTCAATGGAAGTACCCGCCCCCCCTTTCTTTTGGGGGTTTTCTGTCTCAGGAGGGCTTCTCTACTCCATCAGGACAACGACACTGGCAAATAGCATAGGAAACAGCAACACATAAAGCAGCTCGAGGAATTAGCACTGCAGGCGCTTAGCTTGAAGAACAGCAGCTCGTGCTTGGAAGGGGGGCTTCCAGTCTGCTACTACTGTCAGCCGCTGCTTTCCCCAAAATCACCCCTTCCTCCCGCTCTCCCTCTGCCAGGTCTGCCCCCCACCATGCTGCACATTCTTCCCATCAGAGCCAGAAGAACACACACACACACCCCAGCCAGTCATGATGTGCTGCGTTTGTGCACAGAGGGCAGATAAGATACTGTAGTGTGTGTATGAAATGTATGCAATTTTATTACTGGATTGTGTGTGATAGAATAAGTAAATAAAAGTGCTGTGATTAGGTTACACTTGGGACATCCAGACATACAACACAGACTGGGTAACACAAGACAGACAAATCCTAAATTAATTGTAATTCCCAAAGAACCACAGCAGCTTGTTGGGGAAGGGAACAGTTAAAAATCAAAAGGGTTTGGTAGGAGAAGGATACTGAGATGACACAATATCAGCAAGTCGCACACTGAAACAATGAAAGCTGCTAAACAAAACTAAAGAAAACCATGGGTTTTTAGTTAAGGAATTTGTTTCGTTTTCATATTAATTTCTATAATTACAAAACAACTCAATGCACAAGTCTATGAAAGACCAAACATTGCTATCAATAATCCTATGCCACAGCATCTCAACCAATGCATGTAAATTGGATACATGGTGGAACAGCCTCAACGACTGAGCGCATGTGAGCGCTGCCCCTTCTTGCCCTCTGGGGTGTCTGGGGTTAACCAGTGGCAGTCCAGTTCTCCGCCTGGCATGTGCCACCCAGTTGCTGCCCCCCCAAGCCCTCAGAAGGGCTTCTGCTCCTTCTCTCTTGTACCCGCTGCCACCACTCGGCCTTTGTGGGAATTGCCCATGGAGTGGATCTAGGCAACCCTGTAAAGACTTGCCACTCTGAGCCCTGTCTTGTGCCCAGTCTCTTGCTACCCAGCACCTGGCTACTGCAGAGACTGTCTACTGGCCTTGTGCCCCACGGGGGTATCCGCCAATTGCCATCAGACCACCCCCTTCCCGTGGCACCTGTTATAGAATGTGTGGTTGAGCCGTGGAGGTCTATGTGGCAAAAACATTTATTACAAAAGAAAAACTGCCCACACTAATCCTTTTAAGCACAGCACCAAAGCAAGCAAGGGATGTCAAAAGAGAAGGGTCAAAATGCAATTCCTCTGGCCCTCCCTCTTACGTGCCTAACTTGGACCTTCTGTTTAGGCAGCCTCTCCATCGTAGCAAGTTTCCGCCTTCTGAGAAGTCCTCCTCATACCTTCCATGGTTTAGGCCTTCAGCCGCCCCATGGCCAGTGAACACCACCTGCAAGGAGCCAGCCCTCAGCTCCTTCAGCTTCCAGCCCAAGTCAGCCAAAGAGACCGTCCCGCCTGTGGTTTTATTGTCACCCTTTGCCCATCCTGTGAGCAGGTCAAAGGGGCAGGTCACAGAAGCTTTCTTTTTAAAAAATCTTATTTTTATTAGCTATTTTATCCACCCAGACCTCCCCCCAAAGTGCTTTGCTTAGCTGCCTTGAGCCTATTGGGTTATGGGTGGAGCTGTGTGATTTGTCCTTTTACAAGTCTAGCTGTGTCCATTTTGTTTGCCTGACTCCCACAGTTGAGCGCCTTCTTCATGCTAATTGTGTTCTAAACTGGATCACAAATACTTTGCACATTCTTGCGTGGCTACCTAGCAGCTGCAGTTCAATCCCGTGAGCTCTGACCATGTGCCAATGCAGCCGCCAAAACAGCACTTACGTTGGGGATGCGTCTGTTTGTAAAAGATGTGTGACTCGCCCCTGATGTCATTGAGGCAGATATAAGCTCAGCAAGTACCACCTGCAGCCCCCTCACCAGCTGCCACGTTGAAAGCCCCCTTTGCACTGGCCCAGAATGGCTCAAAATGTCACTTTGTGGGACGTGCTCCGTCAGGGCTCCCAAAGCCTGAGCCCGGCTGGGGCATCTTCAGAAGGCCTTTCTGCTCAGCCGGAATATCAAGGAACCCTTTAGAGGAAACTAGATTTGATAAGCCACACAATTAGGGTTTCCAGATATGACAGATGAGTTATGTTAATTGCCCGCAATGAAAATGTGGAAATTACCTATAACTCTTCGACTCAGGGCATATTTCCGTCATGACCCTGTGCACTGAATAAGTTCCCCAGCCCTGCCTTAGAGGGATCGACAACCTCTGAGTGTTGTTTCTGAAATGGCTTCTGCATATCTGAGATAAGCCGACCAAGACATTGGGTGTGGGAAGGGAATGCGTTTGGAGAGCATGTGTGTGTTCATATGAAAATCTGTGTCTGTGCACGCAGGCCCTGTGCTTTCCCTTGGGATGTTGGAATCGGTAACCCTTCCTGAACGACAGCAACTGGAGTTTCCAGGCTGCTCCACACCTGTGGGCGAATTTCCTGCTGGCAGCACCTGGGAAATGAATGTTAAGCAGCTCAGATGGTTTGGCAGAGCTGGAGCAGCGGCTGTTGGGAGTTCAAGACGGAGGAGTGTTGGTGAAACTGGGCTAGAGACGGTTGTGCAATCAGTGGATCGTGGTAAACACGCTGCTGTTGTAAGCAGAAAGAAGCAAAGATCCTTTCTGAACAATACTATGAACCAACACACTTCTTCAACTAGTTGGTTCTGTTACCCGCAGAACATCTAGGGATCTCATTCCCCCAGTGAAGGCAGCGGGTCCCCCAGCCCTACTTTTCGCCTCCCACCACTGCTTACCCGGCTGGTGGGGGAAGGATGGGGAATGGGTCTCCTGGGCACGGTCCCAGGGCCAGCGTGACGAAGTCACTGATGCCATCGCGCTGTCCCAAGACGTGCTCCCATGCTTCACAGTGGGCTGAATTGGGCCTGTTTTGGGTACCGCTGTGAAGCACACATGCCTTCCCCTGCCTTGTGCAATGACATCTTTTCCTGGAAGTAACGTCATTGAGCTGGTGTGGGTCCAGGCACGTGCGGAGAAAATAGTAAGCACCGGGTCCCCCCTCCCACTGGGAAGGTAGGGGGATCTAGCATGCCTAGGATCTCCCCTTCTTCTTCACTCTCTCCCACAGGCCAGAGGTTGTCATATCCCAGGCTCCCAAGCCGCCTTCAGGCGTCCCGGCCCCCGCTGGTCCAGGGGCTGAGACTGGGTGCTGCTTACAATGCTGTGGCCTGGCTTGGAGTCCCGATCAAGGAAGCCTTTGAAGGCAGAGGGGGTCCTGGGGGAGGGGGCGCCATGGCTCAGCAGGAAAGCGTTTGCTCGGTATATAGGTGGTTCCAGGCGGAGGCCTTGCAGTCTCCAGCAAAAAGCACCTCCGGTCCTGGAGAACTGCTTCTAGGTCAGAGAAGACCACCCCGAACTAGAGGTCCTGGTGGCCTGACTCGTGAGTGTGAGGCCACCTCAGACACGTCCCACAGCTGAGCTGCACTGCGCTCTCTGGGGTTTGACTCCCCACTTGCTGGTCTCAAGGTCTGCACCTCTGGGTGGCTCCGCCGCTGTTGCTCTTCCCTGGGTGGGAATGAATAGATTTCACCTTTATTGTTCCGTGGCTTCACTCGTCCTGCTAAATGCCAATTCAACTAGGACACTGTCTAAGGTGAAGTCCGGAATCACCGTCATGAACGGCTTGCCATAAGAACAGCCCTGCCGGATCACACCAGGGGCTCATCCAGTCCCGCATCCCCTCTCACACAGTGGCCACCGGTTGCTCTGGAGGACCCGCAACGGGGCGTAGAGGCTGAGGCCTTCCCTGGATGCTGCCTCCCGGCACCGGGACTGAGAGGCTGACTGCCTCTGAATGTGGAAGTCCCTTTTGGCCACCATGGCTAGGACTAGGGTGCCAACCTCCAGGTGGGGTCTGGAGATCTCCAGGAATTACAACACATCTCCAGACAACAGAGATCAGTCCCCCTGGAGAAAACGTCAGCTTTGGAGGGTGGTCTCCATGGAATTATACCCCATTGAGGTCCTTCCCATTCCCAAACCCTGCCCTCTTCATGCCCCACTCCCTAAATCTCCAGGGATTTCCCAACCTAGATCTGGCAACCCTAGAACTTAGGACAGATCTATCCTCCATGAATGTCTAATTCCCTTTAAAGCCGTCTATGCCTCTGGCCATCACCAGTGAATTCCACATCTTAATTACGTTTTGAGTAAATTAATATTTCCCGTTGGTCCTTCTGAGTTTATTGCCCATCAACTTCATCAGACGCCCCTGAGTTCTAGTATTTGGGTGGGTGGGTGGGGGGGATATTCTCTGTTCACACTCTCTACCCCATGCATAATTTCATAAACCTCTATCATGTCCCTGCCTTAGTTGTCTTTTCCCCACCTCCGCAATGTCCTTTTGGAGATACGGCGACCAGAACTGCAGTGTTCCAAATGAGGCCGCCCCGTAGATCTCTACAGGGCCAACTATAACACTGGATGTTATACTTCCCATCCCTTTCCTAATAATCCCCACCACAGAGCTTGCATTTGCCACTGCTGAGGCCCGCTGGGTTGACACTTCCATTGGGCTGTCCATTATGGCCCACGATCCCTTCCCCTCTTGCTCTCGGTCCAACAGGCAGCACAGGCGCCGCATTCTGTTCCATATCCAGCAAGTAAAACCACGGATCCCCGGATGATTTCTGGGGCACCCGTTCCACTTTGGAAACAAGATCTGGTCCTTCTGAGCTTCAAAATCTAGGGAGAAATCTGGAGAAGGATCCTGGAAGGACCCTGGCCGCCAGTCAGGGCCAGTCACCATCAGCTTGCTTAGGACAAGAGATGGCAGAGGGAAGCTGGACGGACACCAGAAGACTGATCTGGACCAGAATGCCCCAGGCTGTGCCGCAAGAGACGTGCTCGTGCTTCAGGGCAAGAAACAAATCAGGGGAGGCATCAAAGTTTCCCAGGAGGCCCACATTTCTCCAAAAAGTACGGTTGCAAAATCCAGCTTCGGAAACTCCTGGAGATTTGAGGATGGAGCTGGAGACGGTGGGGTTTGGGGACGGGCAGGATCTCAGCAGCAGCAGCAGCAACAACAACAACAACAACAACAACAACAACAACAACAAACACTCGATTTATATGCTGCCCTTCAGGACAACTTAACGCCCACTCAGAGCACTTTACAAAGTATGTTATTATCCTCACAACAATCACCCTGTGAGGTGGGTGGGGCTGAGAGAGCTCCGAGAGAGCTGTGACTGGCCCAAGGTCACCCAGCTGGCTTCAAGCGGAGGAGTGGGGAATTAAAACCCGGTTCTCCAGATTAGAGTCCTGCCGCTCTTAACCACCACACCAAACTGGCAATACAGTCCACCCTCCAAAGCTGCCATTTTCTTTAGGAGAACTGATCCCAGTAGTCTGGAGATCAGTTGTAATTTCGGGAGATTTCCAGGTCCCTCCTGGAGGTTGGGAACTCTACCAATGAGTCTGCCTGTTGTGTCACTGCTCTACTCTGACATCTTTTCAGTCAGGAAGGAACCTGAAATTCCAGCAAAAATGGGGAAGGAGCTCTCCTTAGTGCAGGTAGCTACACTGGCGCAGGGAGGGGGCCGCCAGAGTAAAATATGTTCTATTTTTCAGAAGTCTTTTCAGAAGTCTTTCACCTGACCCTTTTAACCGGAGATGCTGAGGATTGAACCTGAGACCATCTGCATGCCAAATAGATGCTCTACCACTGAGCCACAGCCCCTCACGTGAAGCCTGGGAAATTACGAACCAGAAAAATGCAGAGGCCTGCTGTTGAGATGGCGTGTAGCATGGAGATGATGTGAGGAATGAAGGAGGAAGGGACACCGATAAACATTAGAGGGATATCTGAGAACGACGAGCTCTGCAGGGGCACCCTGAAGAGGGCAGGAGGAGACCAGCCAGGACGATGTTTTGGGGGTCTTGATGAGAGCCAAGCAAAACACCCCCTTCTGTACCTGCCTATTGACCTCACCCAGAGGCTCCTCGCTGGATTCGAACCCTGCCCTCAATCCCAGACTTTGACCCTTCTCTGCCCTATTTAATGACTCACCTCTGCCCGACAATTGATCCCTGATGTGCCCTAATCCTGACTCTGGCATGGCAATCCTCTGGAGCCTCAGCCTGCATCAACCTGCCTGTATCTGGACAGAATCCTGCCCGACCGCCCACACGCTGGTCCTGATGGTATGGCAAAGGGTTGCAAAATCCACTCCTCCTGGGATATGCCGTTCAGCTCAGACACTTGCCACCTTCTCTGCACTTGCCAAAGCTCCCCACCTCCCACCCGGGCACGGAAACACGATGCTGGGGAAAAGCCCCGGGCTGCTGCCTCCATGGCCTCCGTGTGAGTTTCCCGCCCTGCTGCCTTCTGCTAGAAAGAGAGGGAATGCTGGACTGGATGGAGCCGCCTTGCTGTGCCCTGGCGGGATGCTTCTCACTCCGTGTTGTTCTGATCCTCGGGGAGCTTTACGAGCCGTTGGTGAGCAGGCTGTGCTCGAGAGGCACACCCATGGCTGAAGGTGATCATTACCTATTATCTACCTGTATAGCTCTTGGCGTGGGTAACGTGTTCTGGGCTGTTTATCTTGTCCATCCCTGCAACCTCCCTGGAAGATAATAGGTGTTAGAGCTCTGCTTTAGAGATGAGTTTCTGAAGCTGACAGCGACATGCGAAGGCCACCCACTGAAATCACCGGGTCAGAGCAAGAGCCCCGAGGCCCAGCTCCGAAGCGCTGCCTGCCGGGCTGCAGTGGGCCTGTGAAAGTCGGGGGCCCTGGGGCTTGCGGGCTGCGTGGGTCCGATCTCAGCTCACCCGTGCACTTGCTGGGTGGCCCCATGCCAAGCACTACCCCTCCACCTCGGGCATCCACCTGCGCTCCCGAGGCTGAGCAGGGCTGCTGTAAACAGTCTAGAGCATCCTTGGATTAGGTGGGGTAGGAATGGAATTAATCCGAATAGTAATATAATAACAGGATTGCTGGCACTTCGGTGGACGCTTAGGAGAAAATACAGGCGGATCAAACCGTGCGTTTGAATGGGTAATGAATGCCACCTCCTGAGGCCATTCCACAAACCACGTGAAATGGAGCTGTTCAGGAGAGCGTTTCGAAGATGGCAAAAGGGCGATACTATAAGAGAATTGATCAGGAAAGCCATAAAGGGAAAGGGTCTGTGGACTGCCAGCGCCAACCACCATCTTAGGCTGTCACTGCCCAGGGAAAGAGAATAATAATAAATAATAACACGCGATTTATATCCCACCCTTCAGGACAACTTAACGCCCACTCAGAGTGGTTTACAAAGTGTGTCATTATTATCCCCACAACAATCACTCTGTGAGGAGGGTGGGGCTGAGAGAGCTCTGAGAGAGCTGTGACTGACCCAAGGTCACCCAGCTGGCTTCAAGCGGAGGAGTGGGGAATCGAACCCAGTTCTCCAGATTAGAGTCCCACTGATCTTAACCACCAGACCAAACTGGCTCTTAACCACTACCCCAAACTGATAGAAGCAGACCGAGTGTGTTTGTGTGTGTGTGTGTGGCGGGGGGGGGGAGTTAGAAGAATCTCAAATTGTGTGATTAAATGGAGGGTCTGTATATGTGTGCTGAGTTGACCCACCGCCCTTGAATGACCAGCAAGCAGCTTTCCGTCCTCCAAGACAGACCGGAGGTCTCGAGCAACAGCAGAAATCCTTCCTCTTGCTCCTGGCCGTACCCTCATAAGAGCCAAAGAAGAGCCCTGCTGGACCAGACCCATCATCCATCTAGTCCAGAATCCTCTTGCACGCAGGGGCCAACCAGTCAGGACGGAGCACCTACCAAGAGGACATAGAGGACCAGAGGAGGACCCCCCTTCTTCAACTGGCCTCCTGCTTGGGGGGGGGCTCTGCCCCCCAGTTTGTCTAACTTCTGTTAGTTCATCACCTGCCCCAGGGGTTTTAGTGAGGGAAGGACAATGTGAGTGCCCTGGATTTTATAAACTGAACCTGTTTTTATGATGCAACCTGTTTTTATCACGTGAAGTAATCTGCTCTGAGCCTGCTCGGCAGGGAGAGCAGAATATAAATAAATAAATAAATAAATAAATAAATAAATAAATAAATAAATAAATAAATAAATAAATAAATAAGGCCTTCCTTTGATGCTGCCTCCCAGCACTTGTGTTTGTAGTTGTTACGATCCTGACATTATAGCACTGGCCACCCAAGACCTCGTACACATTTATACAGAAGTAGATCTCACTAAGGAAGGGAAGGCAGCTTGGCATCGCCTGATTCAGCAGATCTCGGAAGCCAAGCAGGGTCAGTACTTGGATGGGGGCCCATGAAGGAAGACTCTGCGGAGGAAGGCAACGGCAAGCCACCTCTGCTTCTCACTTGCTTTGACAGCCCCTTGACGGGGTCACCGTAAGTCGATTGTGACTTGATGGCACATACGTACACACGTAAATCTGGCTAAAACCGATGGATCTTCCTCCAGGAGTGTAAGAGTAGGACTATAATTTGGGACCGAGGTGTTGTACGATTCTCCTGACTGATTTTCCAAGTGAAAGCAAGACCTCTAAGCAAATGTCATGTTATCAATAAGGCTTTAGAGATCTGGCAGCTGATTGGAATAGGCATCAGCTTCCCAGAGGCACTGGAGACTGACGGATGAAGGTGAGGGGGACTTTGGGCCTTTTGCCACGTAGGCTCTCCCTGTACATGAAGGGTTTTTTTTAAAGTAGGGGGAACATTCAGTTGTGCATTCTCCTCACCCTCTGGATAGAATGTAGGAAGGGCTATACCAAGTGACAATTGACACCATGTGATTTGACTGCGAGAGGCCAACCTGTCCTCAAGTGAACTTCTGATAGGATTTCCACAAACAAGAGGAAGGTCATTTTGATCCATCGCTGTCCATGGTACCTTCTGCTAAAGGAAGGGCAGCAGCTGCTGTCTCCCATGCTAAGGTGGTTTTAATGCATCTATTTCTTAGCAAATACTGGAATAAGCGTCAGCAGGTTCCACTTTCTGAGAATCTCCTTAGCTTTCCTTTAAAAAAGGTGTTAAATTAGCTAAGCACAGCTAGGAGAATGTTGTTCTCACTTATGGTCACTTTTGCATCTCTGGAATGCATCTGAGCGTTGCGCAGACATACTTCTTGCCTCTCATGGCTGCTTTTGCATTTTCCTTTTGTGCCTATGTATGTTTGTGTGCATGTGTGTGTATAACACGTGAAGAGCCAGTTCATATATTTGATGATCGAAGCTTCTGCCCGAGTAAAAGTGTTTGCGCTTCACTGTGCCTCAGAGCCCCCTTATATGCACTTTCAAAAGTGTTGTGCAGAAATGATGGGAATACAGTGCCTTAGAAGATCTCCGGAGCATTTGGGGTTGTGTTTCAATTTAGCTCTTGTTTTTTGTGGCCAGGGGCATGCCAGGCAGCTGGAGCCCCATGAGCCTTTGCAATCTCCAAAGCATGCAGAAAGCTGCAGCTCTCCCACTGTGTGCAGTAATGATACACGAGGACTGCAGGGGTTACCAAAGCAGCCTTGATGGCATGACCATAAGAAAGTGTGGGGCGACCTCTTAGATTGTATACTGCCTGACTGGTGGACCTAAGAAAATGGCTTGGGTACCTAGAGGAACAGGGCTGATGCTGAGCTTGAACGTCTTCTTCCGACCTCCTGCACTTCAATGCAGATTAAATGGTAAAGGTAAAGGTAGTCCCCTGTGCAAGCACCGCGTCATTACTGACCCATGGGGGGGACGTTGCATCACGACGTTTTCTTGGCAGACGTTTTATGGGGTGGTTTGCCATTGCCTTCCCCAGTCATCTACATTTTACCCCCAGGAAACTGGGTACTCATTTTACAGAATTAGAAACCATTGGGGGAAAAACAGTATAATATATTCAACAGTCGATGCAATAAAATTAGATCACGACACTAACGAACAATGAGGCAAAGACAATACGACACATCCAAAAACTATGTCACCGGTTCTGCAGACAAAAGGGGAGGCAGATTCTATTTCCACTTGGTTGTTGATAAGCGATTCTCATGTCCGGTGGAGACTTTTAGACTTTGGCTTGGAAAGAAATAAACATTTATTCTCTTGCAAAGGTATCTCAGCCTTTGGGACCTCCCCCCGCCCCCCCCCCCCGCCCGCCAATTTTGCACAGGGAGAAAATCAAACATAGAAACTTGGAGCTGGGAGGGACCCAAAGGTCCCCCAAAGTCCAACCCCCAGCACAATGCAGGAAATTCACAGCTATCTCCCCCTCTTCCCCCCCTGCCCCAACCTAGACCAGATTTTCTTTATCTGTTGGAACTGATAGCCATTCTTATGGGAAAGTAATAAAAGCGAAGGATCAATGAGAAACAAAAGGGCTTCAACATGTGTTTTGTTCCTTATGGCTTTGACTTGATTTATTTTATTAGAAAAATTAAAGAAAAAACATCTCGTGAGCGGGGTGACTCCTTGGATACAGGGTGCTCAATTTATAGCAAAAAGTGCCCAGATTCCTTCTTTTCCAGACTTCAAGGGCAAAGGTTTGACGAGGGAGAGGCGCCACCCTATAAAAATGTATTTCTTCACCTCCCACATTTAATTAGCACCTTTTACACAGAGGGAAACAAAGCTTCAATTTGTATGAGATGCATCAGGCGTCCCCCAGCATTGCACGCCCAGTAATAAAGGTGCAGGTTTCTGTTCCTCAAAGGGGAAAGGGAGGTGTTATATAATCGTGCACTCTCCTGGCTAGGCATGCACAAAGGATTTGAATTATGGGGATGTTTTCTGACCATCCTAAGGCCAAAGGGAAAGGAAAACGATGCCAAAAATGACTGTTCTCTGGAGCAGCTCCTGTTTATGAAAGTGGGAGGACTTTCCAGTGAACTGAGGGTAGTTTCGGTGGGTTTCGGTCTTCTTGGATGCCACGGTGAGGCATGCCCCATATCCCTGGACACTGCTGTGGTCACTCATTGCAGCATCTGGGGCTTCCGGGGGCCTTCGGGACTGTGATCCCTGGAGCCCTTGGTGTCGCTGTGCAGCTTTGCAGCTGTACCGATGGGGCCCACCAAACATCGACTCTGAAACATGGCCCCATTTCAGACCCTGCCCCTTCATGAGTGCAGTACAGTTTGCCCTTCTATGCCACACTGTGGTCCTGGTCTGCTTTGTAAAGGATACTTCTCTTTTTACATTTTCTGTGTCCTAGCTCCAACACTATGCATGTTTTTAAAAAAAAAATTGCATCCAAGCAGACTAGTCCTCATGCTTCTGAATTCTAAGATTTGATGAAAGGGGGGCAACGAAGAGATTCAGGGGCAGGGAAAACAGGGGAACCATCAGACGTGTCCATTCCTGCTCCTTACTCTTTGGCGAAGTTTCAGTAGGGAAGGAAGACTGCGTGGCGAAAGAGAGTGTTGAGGAAGGGGCTGCAGGAAGGGAGAGAAGGGGCAGGTGGTCCAGGAGGCAGTTCTACCTGAGAATGGGCCTTCTTGGTCATGGCACCCCAACTTTGTCTTCCATCAGCAGGAGAAGCCTTTTTGTGTTGTTTGGTGTACCTCCAGTAAACTCTTATTGGCCCTCCTCCCGAGTTACATTGTTAAGTGTGTTTGTGTGTCTATATGCTTTTACTGAATTGTTATATTTTATACATATCCTGTCTTAAATAGTAAAGAGTCCAGTGGCACCTTTAAGACTAACCAACTTTATTGTAGCATAAGCTTTCGAGAACCACAGCTCTCTTCATCAGAAGCATTGTCAGATGTATATGACGGAGAGAGCTGTGGTTCTCGAAAGCTTATGCTATAGATGCATCTGACGAAGAGAGCTGTGGCTCTCAAAAGCTTATGCTACAATAAAATTGGTTAGTCTTAAAGGTGCTCCTGGACTCTTTACTATTTTGTGACTGAAGACTAACAGGGCTAACTCCTCTGGACCTATTTTAAATGCTGCTTTAAGCTTTTAAATGTATTAATGGGGCTCCTATTTTGTTGGAAAGGTGGCATAGAAATGTTATAGGTAAGTAAGTAGGGAAAGAATGGGAAAGAAAATAAGGAAGACTGCCTTTCCTTCTAATACTGAGTGGCAGGGTTTTTTTTAATTAAATTGTAATTTGTTATGTAAGCATTGCAGTATCTCTGCTGAGGTTTTGTAAGATACGCACGCGTGTGCACACACAAACTCACACACCCTTTTCTCCCCAGTGAAGACACAAAGTAGTTTACCCCCCCCAAAAATCACACTTTTTGGCTGAACCCCCTCTGGAAATCATCAAAACTCATTGCATATTCTGTGCCAACACAGGGGGGTAAAGATGAGACATTCCTACCCACAGGTCTGAGGAAGTTTGTGGGAGGTCACAGAGATGCTGTCTGGAAAACCCTTCCCCGTAAAACAATTCTAAGTGTTGCTTAATCCCAACACACTCAGGCTGAACAAGTTCAGGGTGAGGCGTGGTCCTCTTGGGGAGCTGCGTGG
This sequence comes from Eublepharis macularius, assembly GCF_028583425.1. Lineage (NCBI taxonomy): Eukaryota > Metazoa > Chordata > Lepidosauria > Squamata > Eublepharidae > Eublepharis > Eublepharis macularius. Next base: position 1,500,446 of record NC_072799.1, read on the forward strand.
AATTCCTTTGGCCGTGGGAAAGCTGAGAAAGGGTCTCTGCTCAGAAGGGGTTTTCCGTCACACTTGCTGGGGCATGTCGGAGAAAGGGCTTCTGCGGCTGAAGAGCTCACCCCCCCTGAGGGAGCACAGCCCCGGCAGGCACAGCAGAACATTGTCGGAAGGCAACACCTGTCACCGGCACAGGGGGTGGAAACGGACTTAGAATTAATTTCTGTCTTGAGCCAGATGAGAGCTATGAAAGACAAGATCTAGGGGAGTTAGCCGAGTTAGTCTGTAGTCGCAAACTAGTATAGAGTCCAATAGCACCTTTAAGACTAACCAATTTTATTGTAGCACAAGCTTTCGAGAACCACAGCTCTCTTCGTCAGATGCATTGTCAGACGCATCTGATGAAGAAAGCTGTGGTTCTCGAAAGCTGCTGATGCATCTGATGAAGAGAGCTGTGGTTCTCAAAAGCTCATGCTACAATAACGTTGGTTAGTCGTAAAGGTGCTACTGGACTCTTTACTATTTTATGAAAGACAAACCATTTTTCCCAGGCAGAGGTTTAAAAAAGGGCGGAAATACACTCATGATCTAGTGGCAAAAATGGGCACTTGTCAAATCTGGCTGCTAAATGCTTCTGGCATACCCTCTGGCAACAAAATGTGCTCAGTAGCCACAGCTGAAGTCCTCTCTCCATTTGTTGCCCACCACTGGAATCAGATTGCACAGCACTGATGAAAAATGTGGATGAAGAAGCAAGTAGTATGGATCCCATCAAGAGAAAAGGCTCCCTGTAGCTACAACTGACAAGTGTATGTTTTTGTCGGCCACACCAGCTTGCTTAGCCTTGCCCTCCCTGTGACCCCGGGACCTCGTGGCAGCAAGCCAGGGAAGGTTTGTTTGGGAATGCTGAACTTGCTTGCTTGCTTCGGGGCATGCCGCAAGACCGCCTGGCTGAGCAGGGAAGGAAACATCTCCGGACCAAGTCTCCAGTGTCCCACTCAGCCAGGTAGACCACACTGGTTCTCTGCTGGTTGCTAAGCATGAAGGAGACTGTGAGCCAGGGGCAGGGCTGGGACCCAAACCAACTACGCCTTGCTTGGAGGCCCTAATTACTCCAGGAGCCGGTTTGTTAATTTCAGGGTGCTAAATCCAGCATTCTGCCTTTCATACAAGAGGCTCCAAGGGTCAGGATAAAGAAAAAGCACCACCAAGAAGAGCCAGCTTTTCAAATTAAAAGTTCAAGACATGTTTCAAATGATAATGATAACAAATGATAACAAGAGCCAACAACCTGAACACAGCTGCTGCATAACCAGACCCTTCTCCGCTTTCCCTTTACAGCCCTGAGCATGCCATGCACACTGTAGCATCCAAGAGAGGTGACCCCAAAGCACTACCCCAGTTAAAAAACATTCCCAGAAAATCCTGTCAAGTGGAACCAAATTTAAACCGCCACTTCTGTTAGGCCCTCACCTGGATAGCCCAAGCAAGCCCCATCTCAGCAGACCTCAGAAGCTAAGCAGGGTGGAACTTGGTGCGTGATTGGACCTTCCATTGAAGGCCAGGGTTGCAGAGGCAGGTGATGGCAAACCACCCCTGTGAGTCTCTTGCCTTTAAAACCCCACTAGCGGTGGTCATGTGTCAGCTATGACTTGGCAACACTCCCCTTGGCCACTCCTGTTATATGAAATTTGTGTATTTGCTTTAAACAATTCTATAGTTGGTAAATAAATAGTTTGATCCCGACACTGCAGCAGAATCCATTCAAAGATATCCAAGTAAATGATAGTATAGCAGCTTTGTGGGTCAATGGATTTCTGCCCTATTGTGAATTCAAGGAAACGCTATCTTGAAAGACAAAACCAAATCAACTGGCACACAATGTCCCTTCAAAAAGGATGATCAACAGAACAATTCCAAAATATACCCTACCTGCATCTCAGGGAGGGAAGGCAACATGGTAGAATCATAGAACTATAGGGCTGGAAGGGATCTCAAGGGTCATCCAGTCCAACCCCCTGCACAACGCAGGAAATTCACAACTATCTCCCCTCCCCACACCCCCAGTGATTTATGGAGACCCCAGCTAGGGGCTTTCAAGGCAAGTTTATGTTACAAATGCATCTGTCGAAGAGAGCTGTGGTTCTCGAAAGCTGATGATGCATCTGACAAAGAGAGCTGTGGTTCTTGAAAGCTTATGCTACAATAAAGTTGGTTAGTCTTAAAGGTGCTACTGGACTCTTTACTATATGGGAAACAAGAAACTTCCTTGAACCTCCTAGACTGGTATCACGCAAGCCCGAGGACTTTGAAAAGAGGACACAATTCTCTCTATAAGTGAAAAAGAAGACACACATTAATCCACTACTAACTTTTTCTCCTGCCCTGGGGAAATATGGATCCCTACAGGTCTCATGAAAGGCTACCCAGGGTCAAACCTCTAGCCACAGGGCCACTGGCCTGACAGCTTCTTACAGCCTGCCTTCTTGCCCTCATGCAGAGGTCAGAGGGCCTGTTGGGAAATTCTGGAGCAGATTGTTCAGTGGTTGCTTCCAACCGGAGGCGTCTATCTGTCCAAAGGGTTGCTATTTGCTAATGACTTCCTCAAGTGGCAGGCCCTCTTTTTTCTCAGCCTGCAGATTTTTTAAAGATGATACTGGAATTCATGATCCCACACCTCTTCCCAAGAAAGAATTATCCAGGTGCATTCAGAAGAAATGATGCCCTGCCCAGACGCATCTCCTTGCCTGCAGATTGCAAACAGATGCCCCTTCTTGACTCATCTGCTTCTGGCAGCATTTGTGAGACAAAGAGGAAGCCCCACTGCCTTTCCCTGTTGTTGTCTGTCTCTGGGAGAATTTCTCTCCTATGAGGTCTTGCCATTGATTGGCACACATGACTATTAACTGGCCTATTAATTGGATTCATCGGAAACTCTAATTCTCAGAAACGGATGGTGGTGAAGGCATTATCCAAGAAGTCTGCTGTCCGTGGGGATCGTTCCCTCAACTGCCAGATTCACAGAAAACTCTTCCTATGGGCCTGCCAGCGGTTCAGCTGCAGAGAATTTCCATATGTGATAAAGGAGAACAGCTCATTTTGCTAGGAAATGCTCTGCGTCAATGTCGGGTCAATCTGTCGGAGGGCTCCGAAATGGTTTGACGTCTTTTGGTGGAACTTAGGCTGGCCTCCTTCTAGTTACTTGAGTGGAGTAACCATGCAATGAGCGTTCTGGTGGGGGAAACAGGTGTTCATGCCCTAAAAATAATAATATTTGATTTATTTGATTTATATACCGCCCTTCAGGACAACTTAATACCCACTCAGAGCAGTTTACAAAGTATGTCATTATTAGCCCCACAACAACAATCACCCTGTGAGGTGGGTGAGGCTGAGAGAGCTCCAAGAGAGCTGTGACTAACCCAAGGCCACCCAGCTGGCTTCAAGTGGAGGAGCGGGGAATCAAACCCGGCTCTCCAGATTAGAGTCCCGTGCTCTTAACCAATACACCAAAATGCCAAAGGTAGTGGCCACAGAGGCTGGAGGCAAAGGGAGAGGCCGGGAGGCAAAGGTGGAGGCCATGCCTTTGACATGCTGGAATGCTCCATCTGCCAAGAGGTGCCTGCTTCTCAAGAACCGTGGACTTCAGTGAAGCTTTTCCAGGGGGCATCATGGCCAGAGGCACTGCCGGTGGCTGTTGCTTTGGTGACTTTACAAGGGGATTACTATGGCAGTTTAAGGAGGATAGGTCTGTTTGTAGCTACTAGCCAGCTAGCTCAATAGGACTGTCTGTCTCTAAGTACCAGTCTCAGGATAGCAAGCAATGGGGAAGGGGACTTGCTTTTCAGACCAGCTTATGTGTTTTATTGGAAGCACCTGGATGATGCTTGTGGGAAATCAAGCCAGTCAAAGGTAAGTTCATTCATTTATTTTAAATATTTTTATTCACTTCATACATTCAAAGCAGCTTATTTTATCATTTAATTATTTAGTATATTGTTATCCACCATTTCTCCTGATGGGGACCCAAAGCGGCTTACAAATAAATTTACAAATGTAGTATAAAAACAAGCAGACAACGCGGGATAAACAAGATCTCCTGGGCTGATGTCCACCAGATGACAGGCAAAGGCACGGGCTGCAACCCATGGGCTACGAGACCTTCAGATCACATCCCCAGCACACACAGGCTATGGACACCTGCATACCTGACACATCTCTAAGAAAATTACATTAAAACAAAGCTAAAAGCACATTAAAACAAATATAATTCATCAGTGGCCTTCCATGTCACTCCATATTTCTTTCTGTGAACAACCTCAATGCAGTATTCTTTATTTAGAACATTTAATTATTTAGTACATTTTTATACCTCCACTTAAGAGTAGGGGGTCACCAACCTTTTTGAGCCTGCAATAGGGTAGCCAGAAGTCTCAATCCCCCAGACGGGAGGTTGGAGGCCTGGCCCTACCTTTCAGCGTTCCTCTTGCGTGCGTGCTGCTCGTACGCTCCCAGCCTGCACAATGACATCACTTCCGGTGCTGTCAGAGTGTCAGCTTGCTAGTCAGTTCTGAAGCCAGAGCTACGCCATGTTCTTGTGTTATAATCTGTAGTTGTTTAGTTCTCTCCCTATAGGCCCAGGTGCTGCCCAAGCCATGGGAGCGAAGAATTCTTATCAACCCGTTCCGGCCAACCTTGATGTCCTCGCCTTCCCAGGCCTTCTAGACAGGACTAAGGGGGAGGCTGGGAATGGGTGTTTGAAGTGTTGTTACTTTCGTTTTATGTGTCATTCTCAGCCAAGGCTTTCCTAGTCCTTGGAATATGGCTACTTGTATCCTGAGCATTGTCTTTCAATAAACCTTTTGGAATCAATAAACGTTGTGCTTCTTGCAGAAGGGGGGAGACAAACTCTAGATAACTGGGATTCCATAGTCTGACAGGTGCCAATGTTCCAGTGGGGCCTGGAGATCTCTCAGGATTTAAACTGATCTCCAGACGGCAGAGATCAGTTTCCTTGGAGAAAGAGCCGCTTCAGAGCATAAATTCTATCGTGTTATACCCACCTGAGGTCCCTTCCCTTACCCAAATTCTGTTCTCTCCATAGGGTTGCCAGGTCCCCTGACTCTCCCCCCCCCCCGCCCCCCAGCAGGAGATCTGGGGCCCAGCTCCCATCTTTTCCTTTTCCTTTTTGCGTGCCTGCACAGCGCTCACGCCACATGCTCCTGGCTTGTGCGGTCACAGGCCACCCTGGGACAGATCCCACACTCCCCAGTGGGCTGAATTGGGCTGCTGCGGAGCATGGCAACACTCCCATGCTAAGCAGCAGACCGATTCGGCCTGATTCAGCCCAAATCTGGGCCAATTTGGGCCCAAATAGTCGAAATCCAGCCACTGTGGAGGGCGGGTGCGCTCCCATGCCCTGCAGCGGTCCAATGTGGGCTGAATCCAGCCCGAATCTCGCCGAGTCTGGCCCGAATCAGGCTGCATTGGGCCTGATTCAGGCCACTGCGGTGTGCAGAAGCGTGCCCTGCAACCCGGGAGCATGCCCTGCCGCCAGCCGGATAAGCGCAGCCAAGGGGTGGGCTGGCATCCTTAACTCACCTGGCAGGGGACTGGCATCCCTAATTCTCCATGCTGTACCCTCAGTTCTCCAGGAATTTCCCGGCTCAGAGGTGGCAACCCCAGCTGGACCAGCAGGAGAAGAGATGCCAGGAAGGAGCTTGCAAGGCTTCCTCGGGCAACGGGGACTTCCTCCTCCTCGCCCCTCTCCTGCCTTCTGCTCCATCACCACCAGGTAGGCAAGCGCAGCTCTGCCAGTTCTCCCTTCCAGTAAGAGTCAGTGTGTTTTGGCACACACCTGCTCAGGGCTTTTCTGGCAGTGCTGAAATACGCAGACGGATCCTGCACCAGCTTTTCTTGCCTTTTCCTCTCCTGGCTTGGCTCTGAGAGGAGATTTGTTTTGAGAAAGACGCCGCTCCCCGCCAGAACATTAAGCCACGTCAAGACCCATCCATCAGACCCTCTGGAATCTTGTAACCACCAGGCATGCCCTGCCAAAGAGCGCTTTAATCCTATTTGGAAAAGATTAGGGAGCTCTTTCAAATGACAGCTCCTCACCACCAGAATCTTGTTCGAGGTAGCGGGCTGTTGGCAGCAGCGGAAGGAGCCTGCAGCAAGATAGGCCCACAGAGCTCTCGGCAGGCCGTTGTGCTCACCTGACCCTGGCTGTGCTTAGGCTCAACTCTGAAACACGAGAAGTAGGCATCTAAGCATGCGCAGAGTGCCTCTGGGTATCTTCAGCTTTCCCTCCCATTCAGTAGGTTTTAATCCCTTTCCAGCTGGGGACACTAAAGAACTTGCAGGAAGCTGAGATCACTCTGGTGAAAGGAGCTCCTCTGACTTGCAGGCTCCGACCCGGCCTGGAAACCTAGTTGGTCTTTAAGGTGCTACTGGACCCAAATCTTGCTCCTCTGCATGAAAGTTATTTATTTGACTTTTGTTTATTTAAAACTTTTATATCCTGAGTTATCTCCTCAGACCCAAGGCACTTAACAAAGCAGCACCAAAGCAAGGGCACAAGCTGCAAAAATCCAATTAACAAGATTTCAAAGGCAAAGATTAAAAACGTACCTAATTTAAAAAGTAGGAAAAACTGGAGGATTCACATAAGTTTTAAAAAAATTAAAAGGAAGTGAAAACATAGATAAACGTAAAGGGAGAATTTAAACCCATTGTTATCTCTAGTTGTCACTTAAATTTTTATCCGGTCCTCCTTCTCAGGATACCTCATGGGCCACATCCATTTTATTTTCACAACCACCCTAGGCTGAGAGACAGAACAACTGACCCAAGGCGACCCTATAACATGTATCAGAGCTAGCTTTCTGACTGCAGCCGTGCACACCTTTCTGCTCCGGGGTGATAAAATCCCTTCCCCCAGTCCCTAGCTGTTGCATCTTGGACCAGCTGAAGTTTCCCACATAAAGCACATTAAAAGTAATCAGACCGGGCAGCACCGTGGCTGGATCATGCTTTTGAGGAAGGGCAATAGCTGGCATATCAACCTAGGGTAGGGTTACCAGGCCACAGCGGACAACCCCCAGGAGCATTTGGGGCAGGGACAGGTATGCTGACATCACAGGCAGTGAAAACTGGAAGTGATGTCATCTGACACTCTAGGATTTGCACCCCCCCCCAAAAACCCTATGGTAAAACTATAGAGTTTTTGCAAATCTTAGCACATCCCATGATGTGACTTCCAGTCATATCACGTGCCACCATGATGAAGGCATGTATGCCCCCAATTTGTCCTCTTCATCAGATGCATCTGATGAAGAGAGCTGTCTTTCTCGAAAGCTGACAATGCATCTGACGAAGAGAGCTCTGGTTCTCGAAAGCTGACGATGCATAAAGTTGGTTAGTCTTTAAGGTGCTACTGGACTCTTTACTATTTTGCGACTACAGACTAACATGGCTAACACCTCTGGATCTATGATGATAACAGGATCCTTTTCAATGCCTTTTGAGCATTCCTTCTCCATGGAAGAGAACTGTGAGACTCCGAGGAGCCGAAGCCCCTTTGGAGTGACTGCCATCTTTGGCAGAGGAATGAGGTCGGATTGGAGTCCACCCTTTGGTGCAGACGTGATGGCTGGCTGGGTGCGCGCCTCCCTCTCTTCCTTTTCCAGATGCACAGGGTGGGGATCGCAGTCTGCCAGCAACAAGATCCATATCTTGTAAAAAGATCCTGACATTTGTGGGAGAGCTCAGCCCAAGCGCACCTTCCTTCCAACGTCATTCTCATAGAAATTGGGGAGTATGTGGAGTATTTTCTTTCCCAGGCCGTTTGTGGCTTTGAAAGTCAATACCAGCACCTTCAATTGAGCCCAGAAACAAACTGGGAGCCAGCGCAGATGGAACAAGACTGGACTGATACAGTCCCTATGATCCTGCCTTTCAAACAGTCTTTAAAGGCAGCCCCACGTAGAGCGAATTGCAGTAATCAATCTAGATGTAACCAGGGTGGCAAAGTCTTTCCTGCCCAGGAAGGGCCACAGCCGCCTGACCAGATGAAGCTGGTAAAAGCCACCCCCCCCTAGACACCACTGCCCCCTCCGTACCCCACAGGAGATCTGGCTCCAGCAGCATCCCCAAGCTGTGAAGCTGCACAACCCCATTCAGAACAGGAGATACACCCACTCCTGGGCCAAACCTTCCCCCCATGGGGGTGGAGGAGAGTGCCCTCAAGTCATAGCTGACTTATAGCAACCCCTGGAGGGGTTTTCATGGTGAGGAATATGGATTTGATTAAAGGGATTTTGTATACCATTTCTGTGCCTTTCAGTATTATATATACCAGTATTATATATACCATTTCAGTATTATATGCCTTGCACCTTTTCTATGCTCAGGATCCATTGTAGTATTTTTAATGCAACCTGCAATAATATGACACTTGAAATAAGAAGATCAAAGAAGAATGTATGTTAAAACATGTTAAAACTCTGTAAGAACTGAGGGCTAAACAACATATTGCTTGTAGAGAGGCACCCGTAGAAATGTCACACAAATGCTTTTTGAAGAAACTGAGTAATATAGCAAGCTACATCAGCCACATGTGGCATTATCTCTCTCAAGGCTGCAAAAAGGGGAGAGAGTGCAGAAGTGGGGGAACATTCCTTTCTGTCCACGAACCTCAGTTATCTGAAGGCCCCCCCTAAAGCTGCCAAGATGAGATGTCACGGCGCCGTCGAAGGTAACATTAGCAAAAGGGAGGTGGGCAGGAGGAGGCAGGTGTCCTTCCAAGGGGAACAAGCACAAGGACAAGATAAGGAGCTGCAAATCTTGGAATTCCCCCAAGTAAGTAGCTGACCTAAACTTGCTCTTCCAGTCAAATTAACCCTAGACACCTGTGTCAAAGACTGCAAACCAATAAGATAACAAATGTATTGTCGAAGGCTTTCACGGCCGGAGAACGATGGTTGTTGTGGGTTTTCCAGGCTGTATAGCCGTGGCCTTGGCATTGTAGTTCCTGACGTTTCGCCAGCAGCTGTGGCTGGCATCTTCAGAGGTGTCACTGTGACACTGAGAGACCTCTGTCTTTTGGTGCTACACCTCTGAAGATGCCAGTCACAGCTGCTGTCGAAACGTCAGGAACTACAATACCAAGACCACGGCAATACAGCCCGGAAAACCCACAACAACCAAGATAACAAATATTAGAATATTGTGATATTATTATAAATAACCTGAGGGTATAAATTGCTTTGCACTTCTATTGTAGCTTTGATGAACTTTGGACACAAGGAGACCACCTACTCCTGTGTAAAAGGGCTCCTCCATTGTTTAAATTAAACAATCATATATTGCTTCATTCTACTGGACTCCACGGTGTGCGTGTCTCTTATTGTGATTGGCGAGAGGGACACCTAAGGCACAAGTTTGTGCATAACCATGGCAAGGGACTAACAGAGGTGGTTTGCTGTTGCCTGCGTCTGCAACCCCTGTCTTCATTGGAGGTCTCCCATCCAATTACGAACCAAGGCCGACCCTGCTTAGCTTCTGAGATCTGACAAGATCAGGCTCACCTGGGTTATGCCCGTCAGCCCCCCTCCCCACTAGTAGCATCTTTGTTTTGTCTGGATTAAGTTTCAGCTTGTTAGCTCTCATCCATCCCCAAACTACCTCCAACTGGGTTGCCAGCCAACCTGTGAGAGTGGAATGCAGAAAAGGGGGAAACGGCACTGTGCCGGCTGTGTGATGTCACTTCCAGTATTTGATGTCGAGGAGATGCCCTAGGATTTGGGGAAAACTCATTTGTAATTGAAGATTGCATCAGAAGGTCTGCCTAGCATTGCCCAGACACGTCTGTGTGCTACGGAACTGAGCCAGGAATGGTAAGAATGATTGATGGAAACCCCCCCTGACCCCCCCATGATGAACTGGAACGAATGGGAGCTGCTCAAGAGAATGTTGCCCCATTCATTTCAAGGGCGTTTATGCAGGAGAACTTCCCAGAAGATTGTGCCCATTGATTCAGTAGAACAAGTCGCAATTCTGACAGCTGTTAATTGCACGGCTCCTGTTCAACATTAATTTCCAGACCAAAGTGCACCAGAATGTCTTCCTTGGCACAATCGGGTCATACTTTGTAACTCCTTTGGATCAAAGCTACTACATAAATGCGAGTTATTAACACTCATAAATTAGTTACTAGATGTTGGAACCTTTTGAGGCTGCCATGACGCAGAATGGGGGGAAAAGACAGTGTGCTTTCAAGTTCCACCCAGGAATGTGTTGTGTGCTCATAAAGGAGCATTAAGAAATTGCCTAAAGCATCAGGTACATTTGCAGGCATACATACTGGGTGTCACTCTTATATTGCTATTAAAAAGTGCCAATGGTCTGGAAGGAAGCATTTTTCTGAAACAGAGGGGAAGTTGCAGCAATTACACCTGACACCCCCACACACACTCTCTTGACATCCAGGGAACTTGTAAAAACAATTTGACAGGCTGTAGAGTGTCCTTGTCCTCCTCCGAAAACTGAGAGGCAGGAGGACCATCCTTGTGACATTGGGCTGTGCCTGGATTGGGTGGTCCAGTCACATTGCTAGAAGTTCAGCAATCAGTTTACGTGTCAAGTGTCCAACCTGTTCTTGGCAGGATTGCGGGCCTTGCTTGGGGGACAGACACAGATTCTCTATTCCCCCTATTTTCAGGGGGGCAGCTACAAAAAGCCAAGAAATGTTCATCTCACTTACTGGCAGTAGACAGTACGCTGTCTCCTGCTGCCACATTCCATTTTCTAAGCAAAAATGTCAGAAGATTGTGCAGCATTGATTTGTGAAGCCATAATTTTTATTTCATTTATGTACATACTAGTTTGATACCCGTGCTTCACTACGGTATTTAACTACTTTAAATCCAGTTATACTTATGGGTATGTAACATTTTTTGGTCTGTGTGCATGTGTGCTTTTTTTTTTTTTTTAGTTGGCAACCGTTGTGAACCTTGAGGGGAAGACTGGGAGGTGCATTTGACCTCAGGACACATTCAATGACTCCCAATAGCAACTGCAGACTGTTTAGAATGGGGGTGGGGGTGAGGACCAATCAGGCCACATATGCAAATGACCTTTGTGTTCCAACTGTCTGGGGAGGGGGATGAGATGTGGAATGTTGTGAATCCCAATCAGCCTGCATATGCAAATAACCTTGAAAGGCTGGCACAGTCAGGGAAGAGTGGCCGAGCTGGCAGTGGGCAGGGGTACAAGCAGGCAGCAGCCTGCCAGCCACATAGGGAAGCTGTATCCCTTTGCGAAAACACATTTTACCCCTTTCCCCCCCCCCTTAGGGGGCAAATTTCTTAAAATCTCTTCTTAGTGGGTGTTTACATCATGAAAGCAACTTCCTGCCCAAATTTCATGTCTCTAGGTCCAGGGGTTTGGGCTGGGGGTTGATGAGTCAGTCAGGACACTTGTTTATATATATATAGATAGATTTATGCCCTGCTTTTCTCCCCAGCTGGGGAACATTTTATCCTCACAACAATCAGGCTGTGCTGAGGTTACGCTGAGGAAGTGACTGGCCTAAGGTCACCTAGCAAGTTTCTGTGGCAGAATGGGGCTTTGATCTTGGGCCTCCCAGGTCCTCGTCCAGCACTCGCCTCTGACCACCACACCAGGCCGGCTCTCTGAGTGAGAAAAGACTTCCTCCCCTCACCTTGTTCTTTTGGTTGAACAGAAGAGGAAAATATTGTCTGTCCGAAGCAGTAAGCTCAGATGGTGGCTACCAGAGGAAAAAATGCCACGCGGAGGTGTGGATCTCGTGAACCGTTTCACTCCCTTCCCTGCCAAAGCCCCTATCTTGAGCCAAAACAATGGCGCTCCAGACCTTGGGGTAAGCAAGTACAATATTACGTGCTTATCACTCACGGCATGATTCGTTCATGGATGACTTATATATGTGAACGATTCTCTACAGATTCTCGTAAACAGAACTTTTGCAGCATTTTTGACATTTGGTATGATTCAACTGGGATACAGTTTTTTATAGTGGAGCTGCGCACTTTCAGCCGAGAGTCATCAAGCGGCAACAGGTCAGAGACCTGCAGCGGTGTGTGAGGCAGCCGTGAGTCATGCATAGTGCTGTTCTTCGTAATTCGGGAGCTCTCCTGCTTCGGGAGGAGTACGTGGCTAGGAGGACACGGGATCCGAACCCTCTCAGCTCCTGATAGTTCTGTCCCTGTCCTAAGATCACATTTCAGGAGGCCAGATTTGGTTGGATTGCTTCAAGGATCAGGAAATCCTTCGTGTCTAGGTGAATGATTTTATTGTACCACTGAGAATTTTAAAGTTTATACTATTATATCATGAATGATTTTACCCAGGTATTGTGAATGGTTTTATTGATGTTTTATTTTCTTCTGTGGTACCTTTAATTGGTGTTTTTGTAAATTGCTGGTCACTGACCGTGGAAAATAAACTACTACTACGACTGTCGCGAAGCATTTGGCTGGGAGCTGAAAGGAATTCCCTCCCTCCTGGTAAATCTCTCTGGATGTGCTGAGCCTATTTTTCTGCTGCCCCTCGACAAAGTTCTTGAGGTGATCGCGGAGCGTCAGCAAAATCCAACCCGAAAGAAATCATGTTCAGTAAAAGAACGGCATTAAAATCAGGCAAAACCCCAAGGAGCAAAACAAGCAGCGAATCATTATAAAACAATTGGCACAAGCCGTTGTTGCTGGATGCTGAGGTGGTGCTGGGTGTCCCGCAAAGAAGACGGCGCTATCGTTCATGGTCGCCCACCTCATCCCTGAAACGGGGGGCTCGAAGAGCATGGCCTCTGGTGAAGATCACACTTGCCAGGCAAGCTGATACGGAGGGACAGCAGGATTGGAGTCCAAGGGCACCTTAGGCAGCCACAAGATTTTTAGAGCTTTCGAAAGTCAGAGCTCCTTGAGACAGAAGGGAGCTCTGAATCTCAAAGGCTTACACTCTGAAAGGAAGGTGTCACTGGACGCAAATCCTGCTGTTCCACTGCAGGCTGACAAGTCTGCCCACCTAATTATTATACGGGAGAAAGAAGCTTCTTAGAGTCTCTAGTCGCAGGCAATTTAGGGTTTTAAAGGTAGGAACAGGGAGGCTCAATGAAACTCAGAAATTAATGAGTGGTGACTTATTTTGGTAAAGAGTCCAGTAGCACCTTTAAAACTAACCGACTTTACTGTAGCATAAGCTTTCGAGAACCACAGCTCTCTTCATCAGATGCATCTGACAAAGAGAACTGTGATTCTCGAAAGCTTATGCTACAGTAAAGTTGGTTAGTCTTAAGGGTGCTACTGGACTCTTTACTATTTTGCTACTACAGACTAACACGGCCAACTCCTCTGGATCTAGAGATATTTTGACTCTGCTGCTGCACTTTGAACCAGCTCCAGCTCAGGAACCACCTTCATAGGTGTGTAGGATGCTTTGGAGTAACCAGACCTGGATCACGGCAGCCCAGTCATGGTTTGCAAGGAAGAACCGCAATACTGGACATGCAACAGTCATTATTTTGCAGTATCTGATTGATGCAGTATAATTTAGTATGGATATCATTAATTCCTTTGGACAACCCAAATAGCAGAATTTGGTCTTATCTTTATTCCATAATGCTGGTTTTTAAGGTCAGGTTTCAGCACCAAGGAATTAGGGTTAAGGGACGGTTCCTCTGCAGTTTGTGGGAGGACGTTGAAATATTTGTCTTAGATTTTCAAAAGTTGGCAGGTGTGTCATGTTCCCAGCTTAGACTTGAAGCAATCCTTATCTGGCTGCTTTCAGACTGAATCTGGGAGTAGTTTTGCTTGGGAATTTGCCGTGTCTGTGGCTGATTCCCCAGCCATAACACGATGGACAAACCTTGCTGGTTGTATGGATAAACTGAACCCACCACTCCTCTTGGCTCATTTGCTCTCCCCAGTCCAGTCCTCGGACTTTTACTAAGCCTTGCAGGGCTGAGCTTCAAAGCAGAGCTCCTGGAGAAATCTGTGCTGCACCACCAATCGGCAAGGATAAACTCTGGTAAAACTGCACCACTGATTAACGCCAGTCCAACAATTCCAGCCAGACCTCGAGGGGGATGCCCCCCTCACAACATGCGGGACAGAAGCGACCATGCTAAGCATGACATTATAAAGCATTTAAAATGTGTGTTTAAAAAGAACTGGGGGATTCATAGAATCATAGAATCATAGAGTTGGAAGGGGCCATACGGACCATCTAGTCCAACCCCCTGCCCGGTGCAGGATGAGCCTAAAGCATCTCTGACAAATATTCATCCAGCCTCTTCTTGAAAACTGCCAGTGAAGGGGAGCTCACCACCTCCCGAGGCAGCTGATTCCACCTTGGAACTACTCTGACTGGGAAAAAGTTCTTCCTAATGTCCAGCCGGTACCTTTGTGCCAATTCAGGGTAACTGGGAGGGGCGTTCAGGGCCCCCTAGGTTCCCGATGCAGGACTATGTCACCACCCTAGAGGGGACGGGTCCTGGCCTCTTGGAAACCACCTTCCTGCCTCAGGAACGTCAAGGCACAGCGGCTGGTGCTGCTGAACTTTAATTTTCTGTAGGAAGAATGAGGAGGAAATGGCCTTCGGTGCATACCTTCCGTGCCTCTTTGATGCTGAGTGATTTCACAGGCTGGTCATGACACGAGGCAGCAGCGGGCAACTCCCTCCGCACTTAGCACTCAATTCATCACCCCAAAACCTGGGAGATGCATCGTGTCTTCCTTCCTTCCTTTTTTTTTGAACCTGAAACAAATTATACATGTTTTCAGAACCTTTGCCTGAGGGGCTTAATTAAAACAGGCTGGTAAATTATACAGGACACTCCTTCCTTGTTCTCGCCCATCACCTCCCCCTCCACCTTGCTGGAATCGCCTCTATAAACTCCTAGAACATCAGCTATTGTAAGAAGCTGGGGGTGGGGGGGGAGGGTGGACAGGCTGGATGGTTCCTTTGCTTTGAGCTTCTGCAGCTGCCACCCTGGCTTCCTGTCGGGTCCTATGTAACGTCCTCATTGTTTAAAGACTTTCATGGGCTTCTACCTTCCCACTCTCATATCCCAGGGCTTTTATAAACCTAGCTCCAGCCCTCTCAGCCATTTCAAAGTCTGCTCATTCCATAAATACCACCTTTGCTTCCCTGTTGCCACTTATTCCTGGAATCCCCTCCCAGGTCACCTGCACGATGTCATCTCTCTCACACCTTTCAAATGTATTTATTAATTTGAAATATTTGTATGGCCGCTTTCTCCCAGGCATCCTCGGACTCAGTGCAGGTAGTAATAACATAAAAACCGTATCAACAGTCTAATGAACCAAAAACATTAATGCAACACATTGAAAATCAATGCTCCTTCCATCACTTCCTTAGTAAAATTGTGTTTATTGTTTATTTAGCATCCAAACCACCATTTGACTCACACTGTGTAATCCACCTTGAGTCTCAAAGAGGGAGGTGGACAATACATAATATAAATAAATAAATAACCTATGCACCTGTCACAGGTATGCACATTCACCCCTGTTAATTCACACAAGAAAACACATCACTTTGTGCTTGATCATTTTAACTGGAGATACTGGAGGATCAAACTTGGGACCTTCTGCTAGCAAAGCAAGCGCTCTTCTATGGAACCACGACCCCATGACCCTGCCCCCGCAATTCCCCCCTTCATTTTGCTGTCTCCTTCATGTCTAGTTTTAGTGTGGAAGGCCCTTGAGCAGACAGCTGTCATTTTGTACTCTGTAAAGCACCATGCCGATTGTTAGTTCTATATAAAACCACCACCATTCATTATTCTTTCAGAATGTTTTTTTGAGGTTTCAGATTTTTCTGCAAACCTGGGCAACCCCCATCTTTGCAGAACCATCTGGATTTGTAGTCAAACAAAACATAAAAGCCTTCATCTACTCACAGAATATGCATCCCGCAGTGAGAGGACACTGAACTGGACTCTGCTCTTCATCCACAATCTTGCTGTAAGCTCCTGCTTGGGAAGACTGAATGTTCCTTTGAAGGTTACTCAGCACAGTCAAACAGAGAGCCCCTTTCAATTCAGTGGGCAGGTCTGGGGTCCTCAGCTGCAGTGTTGCTATTGCTGGAGCAACAAACCAACAAAAGGAACCCCCTGGCTATACAGACAACACAAGTACAACAACCAGGGTCACAAAAATTAATCATGCAAGGTTGATATAAATTTTTGTATTAAATCCAAAGTGCAACAGTGCAGAGGTGCAATATATATCAAACAAGATTTAAAGTGCATATATATACAAGAAGAGGTAGTCTATCGGGTAGACAATAAATATATTTCTATATACAATGAAAATTCTGGTGGTGGGAGAGTGTAGACAGATGGAAGAATGCACACAGGAAATGTCCATATGTCCAAGAGTGGAAAAAGGACGTGTCCAGAGACACCTAGCCGACGGGCTACAGCTTGCTATTTCCAATTCCCGTTTCGGTCTTTCTTCATCCTGGGCTAGACTCTATGGACTAAAGAGATAAATAAATTTAAGCCAGCAACTTCCAGGACCAACGGTTGCCGTTAATTGTAGCTTGGCCCCAAGTGGGCTCATATATCACAGTGCCTAAGAAAACAAACTGTGGTCCTGGAAGTTGCTGGCTTAAATTTATTTATCTCTTTAGTCCATAGAGTCTAGCCCAGGATGAAGAAAGACCGAAACGGGAATTGGAAATAGCAAGCTGTAGCCCGTCGGCTAGGTGTCTCTGGACACGTCCTTTTCCCACTCTTGGACATATGGACATTTCCTGTGTGCATTCTTCCATCTGTCTACACTCTCCCACCACCAGAATTTTCATTGTATATAGAAATATATTTATTGTCTACCCGATAGACTACCTCTTCTTGTATATATATGCACTTTAAATCTTGTTTGATATATATTGCACCTCTGCACTGTTGCACTTTGGATTTAATACAAAAATTTATATCAACCTTGCATGATTAATTTTTGTGACCCTGGTTGTTGTACTTGTATTGCTGGAGCAACGTCAGGCTTCCTTGGGAGCTTTCCCAGGTCCTGAAGAACCCAACCTTACTCTGCAACTTGCATCTGGCTGTCAGATGGCTCCTGTGCCTTGCATGCCAAAGGTCTGAGGGTCAACCCCTCCAGTTTATGAAAGAATCTTAAGTAACAGCTATGGAAAAGCTCTTGGAAGGCCACTGCCAGGTGGAGAAGCATTAGGCTAGTGCAAGGCTAGAAGGGCTCCAATGCACCATAGGAAGCAGCTTCATATTTGCTCAAAATTATTTCTCAGTGCTGCACGGGGTCTCGGTTCTGTCAGGTGAGGCAATGAATATCCTTGAGAAAGTGGGATAGAAGCAGGTTTATTTTTTAAAAAGTAATTGCTGCTTGGAGCCACGAACACAACTTTCAAAGCTCTAATTATTGCTGGATAATGTGTATATAGCTTCCACAGACTTCTAGATGTTTTACAGAATGCATACATGCTATGTTCTGTACACTTAGCCACAGAATCTACTTGGCAAGGTAACTCTGACTCTCAAAAGATGTGAGAATCATAGAATCATAGGTTTGGAAGGGATCTCCAGGGTCATCTAGTCCAACCCCCTGCACAATGCAGGAAATTCACACCTCCCTCCCACAGCCAGTGACCCCTGCTCCATGCCCAGAAGATGGCAAAACACCATCAGGATCCCTAGCCAAACTGGCCTGGGGAAAATTGCTTCCTGATCCCAAAGTGGCGATCGGCATTACCCTGGGCATGTAAGAAGGGGCCACAAGAACTAAGCACTAGTGTAGCCCTTCCTGCCCTCCCTCACATGATCTGCCCAGGTTCACAGAATCAGCATTGCTGTCAAATGGCCATCTAGTCTCTGCTTAAAAACCTTCAAAGAAGGAGAGCCCAAAGAAGGAAAACAATGGATAGAGAATGTGTGGTCATTCCAGACAGACTGGTAGGAGACAAAGTGGTATGGATGGAAGAAGGTGACAATGGGTGATATATTTGAGAAGAATGAAAAGTGAGAGGAAGAAAGGAATGGGCAAAGAAATATTGTCATGGGTAGTGAGATGCAAAAGCAAGGAATAGATGTCTGAAGCGAGTAAGAGTCAGTATTAAAAGTAGTTGAATAAACACAGACATTATAAGCACTGATACACTGTAGATATTGTGAGGAATTCAACAAAGGCATTTTAGTGTGGCAACAGAAGCCATAAGGTTACCAGAGGAGAAATAAGTGGCAAGAGCTGGATAGAACAACATAAGAAACTCCTCAACCAGTAACAGAGAAGAAGAGAAGCTGGGGCGGGGATGGGATGGGACATGGTAACAGCACCCCTTGCCTGATGGTGGGGAAAGACATTCTTGTAGATGCAGAAATTCTTATGGAAAGATAACCCTCAAGTATGAAGCAAAGTTTTGGCTGAGGTGATGCCTGTTTGGATTTCAGAGAAATTACATACTGGTGTGCAAGAAGAGGTTTGCGAAATGTTGGGCTGCACCTTGGCTTCAGGCCTCAGCTTTCTCAGTAAGGGCGGGGCTCCCACCTTCCACCCACCAGAGTCACAGGCCAACCCTCTTCCAAGCTCCGGAGACAAAGGCTCCCCCCCCTCTCTGCAATTCCAGCTCGAGAACCTCTTAGCGACATTAGATTCAGGAGGACTAGTCTGACACGTACATCGATCAGGGACGAGGCCCTTGCCTTCCTTCTCCCAACAGCCGTGGCCTTATTTTATCTGAACACACTCAGCCATGAGTAAGCTCTTCTAAGCTGCTTACTTCCCATCTCAGAGAATCATCCCCCCTTAGTTTTAGCTCTTCTTGTAGAAATATGTGCCTGAAAAGCAGCGTGAGCTATACTTAAAAAAAAAATGGACGGATCCCCAAAGGGTGATTTAAATGACTTATATGGAATGGGGGAGGGGGGTATGGTGTCTCTCTCCTGACCATGTCTTCTCTTTCTTGATGCAAATTCTTTCTCTAGATTTCTGTGTATTAATATGTAAACTGGACAAGAATAAATAATATTTTAAAAGAGGAAAAAAGATTGGACAGGTGGGATATAGTAGAGAAACAGATGAAGTTGTAAACAGCTGTTGCTCTATGTGCTGAAGGCCTCAGGTTCAGTCCCTGGCAGTATCTCCACGGAATGGGCCTCAGGTGATGGGAAAACCTTCGGAGCTGCTGTCATTCAGGGGGCAATGAGAAATTCAATGGTCCTAACACCGGTTAGACTTGCTAAAATGTATAAAAATATATCTAATAACTGCTGGAAGTGTGAGAAACATAAGGGGACATTTTATCATATGTGGTGGTCTTGCAAAGAGGTACATAAATTTTGGATAATGGTTCATAGACTTTTACAAACAATTTTACGGATTGCAATTCCATTGAAACCTGAAATATTTTTGTTAAACTGTGTACCAGAAGATTTGGAGAAAGATCAGAAATATTTTATTATACATGTAGTGACAGTGGCAAGAATTCTACTAGTGTTTTATTGGAAAAGACCAGTAATACCCCAGCAGGAAAAGCTAATAGCGAAGATAACAGAAAATGCGGAACTAGACAAGCTAACTTTACTCATGAAAGGACAAATGGAAGAAGACTTTGCTGCACCCTGGACCCCCTTTTACAACTGGATGAGAAACAAATATAAAGATTCGAATGTAGCAATTATATGAAGGCAATATTGTAATTTCTTACTAACAATCACAGTTAAGTGATGAGCAGTGTGGAAAATGTAGATAAGCAGAGTGCTGTTTCTTCCTTTCCCCTACTCCTAACAGAAAAACTAATTAAAAATATTTTTTTAAAAAGAGAGAGAAGCTCAATGGACCAAAACTCTGGCTTGCCGGAAGGTGAGCCTCATAGACATTGTGGCTGTTTGCAACGAACACTCTGGGAGCCAAGCTACAAGTGACGCCTGACACAGGTTGGACACTTGTCAGCTTCCCTCAAGTTTTGATGGGAAATGTAGGTGTCCTGGTTTTACAGCTTGGCTCTCCATTACAGCTGCAAGACCAGGATGCCTACATTTCCCATCAAAACTTGAGGGAAGCTGACACGTGTCCAACCTGTGTTAGGCGTCACTTGTAGCTTGGCTCTAAACAACACTTCTGTATCCCACAAAGAACGAGGAGGGTTTTCATCAACATGCCCTGCGCCCCCCACCCGGCTGCAGAATGGCTTCCTCTCACTGCATAGGCCCTGCATTTGCTTCCCGCAGAAGAAGGCGTTCTCGCTATTACAGCAGCCGTGCTGACCTTGCATAGAAAAGTCCCAGGTGGGACTTGCGTTTCTTAGCCTTGGGACGCCACAATGCCTTCTCTATCCCGCTGTGCATAGATCCTCCAGGTGAGAACATCTTCCATGTGTCATCAAAGGAGAAGGATGGCTCATGAACACGCCTGCTAAGACAAGTCTGCTGACTTGTACGGCGCCACAGAACTCTTTGTTTGGTTCGCTTGACCACGAGGGAACAACACGGGGACGTCTCGTTGGAATGTCCATCCCTCTTCGAAGCTCCCTTGACTGTCCACTCTTGGGGTGACGACTGAGAGGAGAAGGGGGGCTCCGTGTGTTTGCTGGGCTGGAGGGACGCTTGATGTACCCTAGCAAAGGAGCTCTGGCGAAGGGACCCACAGAAGCTCATGCCCCGGAAATCTAGTTGATCCTTAAGATGCTACCGGACCCAAATACTGCTCTTCTAGCAAGGGAAGGCTTTTTCTAAAACTCTGTCTTTGATTGTATCTTCAGGCACCAATTAATTAAGTTAAAAGGTTATATTCTGCCTTTCGATGTATGTTTCCAAGGTGGATTTCGATAACAGAAAAACAAAATCTAACAACAGACATAAAATCTGTTATAAAAGACCACCACAGTTTAAAACATCTTAAAAGATCTTAAAACACTAGAAAACCAGTAGCAGTGTAAGAATGAAACAAGAAAAAGTTCTGGGCAAATGGCAAGGTTTTAGACCAGCACTTGAGGCTAAGCAAACAAGCCCTACAAAAAAGGTGCCACCACAGAGAAGGTAGCCACCAGGGAGCACGAGAAGACTGCAGGCAGGATCAAAGGGGAGCAGACAGCCCTTCGAGCCCCCTGGTCCCACACAGGGTGCCGCCTTTAAGGTCGTCGTCATCACCAGCAGTTTGAATTGTTCCTGGAAGCAAACTGGCCCAGTGTGATTCTGGTGGTGTCACTGCTGCATTTTGTAAGGGAAGCTTCCGCAAGTAGACAATCCTGGGCCAAATGTGGGCAGGGCTCCCAATGATGACCACGCAGAAAATGCTCTGTTAAATTTGCACGTCAATCAGAAAGAGAAAATTGCAGAAGGAAAAAGAGAACAAAAGAACGCGGCGGTAGCAGTTTCTTCATAAAAAACCAGGCAACAGCAAATTGCACCAGTGTTGGCTTGCAACGATTCACTGGCCAGTTTTTATAAGACTCTTAGTACCTGGATATGAACACCTGAGAACATAACAGAGAGGCAGGGCCAGCGCCAGAGTTTCTGGCGCCTGAGGACAGGGAGGCAGCTTCAGGACTGCTCCTGCGCACGCGCACCCAGACTGCAGGGTGGCGGGTGGCTGGGCAGGAGGGCTGAGAGGCTGCCGGCCTTGCCAGGCACAGCGTGTGTCCTCCCAGCCCTCCCATTCCATTGCTCTGTGCACTGCCCCAGATGCCAGCCGCGCCTGCTGCTCCTGGCTGGGGGCACGTGTTGGCGGTGGCGACAGTGCCGGAGAGCTGGGAGGCTACAGTAGCTGCGGGCCAGGTGTGGCAGGCGGCTGGGGCGGCGCGTGGGCAGCTTCTCATCCCTCCCGGTCAGCCGTCCATGTGCTGCTGCCATCAGCTCCTTGGTGTGCCCCCACCCCAGCTGTGGCCCTGGCGCCCCCTCTGGCGCCTCAGCGCTGGAGGCGATCACCGGGGTTGCCTCAATGGAGACACCAGCTGTGCAGAGAGGATGCACTCAGGTGTGTTACTTTAACCCATTCTGTCTAAAATAAAACAGGTAGGCAGGTAGGAGCTCCTCGACCCTTTCTACAAATGGGAAGGGCCTGAGGTGGTACTTCATGCAGAACGATGGTATTTTGTTCAAACAAGGGGCTACTTCCAGTTTCATTGATTCCCTTTTAGTCCATAGTCCAAGTCCCATCAAAGATAAACTGTAAAGCATTTTTTTCATTCATTTAATAAGTGAAAACGCACACAATTTTTTAAAAAAATACTCCTTTAACGAACGTCTTGCTGTTTGAGGAACTTTTCTTTGTGGATCCATTTTTCTTTGAGGAGAAGGCCCTGCTTTCTTCTTCCAGCACTCTTCCAAGGAATCAGATCAACAAGACCAGCAAGGATTGGCTAGTCGGCGTCACCACTGCATTTACAGTCATGGAGAGACTCAGCAAAGAGGAGGGCGTGTGGACTGGGGGCGAGAGCAGGAACTGCTGAGGGACCCGTTGATCTCTCTCCCGTCCTCCAACCCTCATTTATCGAGCCTGGAACCACAGAGGGAGTCCAGAGGGGCAGGACATTTTTCTGGGGAAAGAGGGGGTGGAACTCAATGGTAACGTATGCGCGTGCAAAGTGCACATGTGCTCCTGGGACCGTGCGATGATGTCACTTCTGAGGACATGGCCATCCCCCGGGAGAGCGCCCACGATTTAAGTCCTCTGGCCTCCCCACCCCAGGCCATTTCAGGCCCAATCCTGGCTGCTGTTGGCCTGTTTTGGCCATTTTGCGCTTGAAGCGGCCCAATCCTGGCCCTTTAGAGCCCAATCCTGGCCATTTTGGGCCCATTTCGGCCATTCGGGGTCTGTTTTGGCCCAATTTGGAGGTCCAACCATGGCCATTTTGGGCCTGTTTGCCGGGCAGGGGAGTGTTCCCTTGCCTAGCAGAGGCCTGATCCTGGCTGAACTGGGCCTGAACCTGGCCATTTGGGGCCCATTTCGGCCCAGAATGGCTAGGAGTGGGGTGGCAGTTTTAAGAACTGCCAGAACGCCGTTCCGGAGCATTCCGGCAGGAAAAAATCCCTTGGAGTAGCCATGTTAGTCTACTGCAGCAAAACAAAGCAGAAGTCCAATGCTACCATACTGGAACAAATGGTGTTAATCTTTAAGGTGCCACTGGACTCGTCTTGTTACACTGAAAGAGACACATCCATGGGTACCTATGTTTACTTTATTTTTATTTTAAAAAATTCTTAGCCACCTTCCTACCTTATGGAACTCAAGACAGCTTACAGAAGACACGAAAACCTCAATTTCTATATAAAACAATCAATAAATAGTAAAAGTTAATTGAACACAGTTCTAAATAAAACTGCCTTCAGCTGCCTGCTAAAGATTGAGAGTGAGGGGGCCACGCACACCTCACTGGGAAGGCTGCCACCGAAAAGGCCCTCTCTCATGGACCCACCAACTGAGATTCTATGGCTGATGGGACAGTTGGGAAGGCCTCTCTCTGTTATCTTAACTCTACACTTTGTACTGTTGCCCTAAATCTCTCCACACAAGAAGGTGCGGCATCCCCCCTCTCTTCCTTGCCAAATGGCTGGGGTTTCTTGCTTCACCTGGACCCCCCCCCCCCGCAAGAAGTAGCTGTGTTTCTCCTTCTGACACATTCATGCCTCTAGCAATGGGCCCCTTCCAGCTGCTGGAATGATTTTCTCTCCGTTTTCCTCTTCCACCCTCCTGCTTTTTTGTGTGTTTGTCATCACAGCATCCACTCACCACTTATCTCATCAGGGTCCCACAGAGCTCCTCTATCTTTGAGGAAGTTTCATCATCTTGACACGTTGCTTCCATGCCTTGCAAGACTGAAGGGTTGGATCATCTCCTAGTGAAGACAGGTTGGAACAACTGGCCAGTCTGGCTACGAAAACGTAACTGAGTTGGATGTCGGCGAGGCAGAGGTGGCAGTTGGAGTCATTCACTGGGGACAGGGTTCATCTTGGATCTGGGACACAACGGCAGAGGGGTCATCGGGGGGTCATGAACAGCCACGCCTGAAGCAACTTCTTTCTGCCCTTCCTTTCATAGGACATTGGTTGGGAAAGCCATAAGTCAAGATTGAGCAAAACCTTGCAGGGTTCGAATCAGGACCAAGAACTCAGAGCTTGCTTGCTTGGCTTCTGACTTGGGTTTGCCCCTGGGGTCTCTTAGGTAAATCCCAGCCCTCCTCTGACTTCATCATTATGCAGGGGACCATTTGTGAGTGCAGCTTTTTGGGAAACTTAGACAGGGAGTTTGTTCAAGATACATTTATGGCCTTCAGTTGAGGCAGGGAGATGAAATAGGTTTGTCCAAAGACATAAAAGGAATGGCGGGGGGGGGGGGGTCGGGGGTAGGAACTGCAGTGGGATCATCTGCAGCAGAGCTGTGTAAGGACATAAGCCTGTGCATTTCTCAAGTGCACACAATGGCGTTTGGCTCTCCTGACCTGTGGCTCCCTTCTAATGCCTCTGTTCACTCTTCACCCCTCCTAATGTTGGTGTCATGTAATCTTTGTGATGGATCCATTCCTTGAACTTGGTCAGGATCCCAGAGGACCCTGACTGCAGGTTAATCCACTCCATATCTTCTGTTGACACTCTGGGACAAAGGACTAGAAAGAGATCTAGTTCAGTTCTTGTAAGGAACCACAGGCAATACCTTCCAGCCTTGAGGTCTGTTCGTTCTTGGGGACCCACTGCATCGGACCCAATGCCGCTGCACAGGCTAAACTAGAAAGTTTGGGCTTGACCCATAAACGATTTTTTGATTGGAAAGCACAGCCATGTTTTCACTGCTCAACCACACACATCATTTAAGCTCAGTGCAGCTGTTCTTCCATCAAAGGCCAAGGAGAGAGTTTGTCTGTAAGGAAGGTGAGCGAATTGGCATTCCAGGCTCAGCTGGATCAGATACTCACAACTAGAGATGGGCACGATCCGCATTACGAATGTCAAAAACCCACGAAAATGGCGATCGCGCGATCGTGACCCAGTGGATTGTGATCGTCCATGGCCAACGATCCAGCAGTCGGGAGAGGCCTGGATCGTGGCGTTTGGGCTCAGTTCAGGAATCCAGACACTCAGGCACCAGCAATCTATTCTCCTGGCAACGGAGCCAGGGGAATGCCTGAGCTCTGTTTGCCCTCCTTCTGTCACCCTGGAAACCTGAATGGAAGCCCAGCTTTCCTTGATCAGCAGGGCTTCCTTCCAACCACAGAGCTGCAAAGCAGTTACAAGTTGGGAGAAGACACCCAGGGGAGGGAGGGGGAAGGGGGTGTTCTGTAGCCATGGGCACTCCAATCTCATCCCTGCAAACCCTGATAGGCAGCTCTGACGGCCAAACACAGACCTCCTGTGTTGCTGAATGGGACCCATGCTTATAAATAGCCATGGTCTCCCAGGCTGGGTTTCACTTTTTGCGAGCAGTGGAGTGGGACAGAGCTCTTGCTTGCCACTTGCTAGCCTTTGGAAGAGAGAGACTGAGAGAGTACAATTGAGCTTGGCTTTGGTGGATAGAGATCTATCTCCTCTGGTTCGCTGGGAACAGCAGGGCGCCCCTCCGCTGTGGCCTCCACAATCCATGGTTCGGTTCGGGAACGGGAAATGTTCGTTGCTGTTTGGGAATTCGGGATCGTGGTCTGCACCGAACCACAATCCTCTGGTTCGGTAATTTTTTTTGGTTCGTGC
Organism: Eublepharis macularius; assembly: GCF_028583425.1. Lineage (NCBI taxonomy): Eukaryota > Metazoa > Chordata > Lepidosauria > Squamata > Eublepharidae > Eublepharis > Eublepharis macularius. The sequence continues at coordinate 1,526,145 of NC_072799.1, forward strand.
CCATGTCTACTCACAACAACTTATTTTGTACCAAATGTACGGCCCGAATTTTTCCAGTGCCTTGAGTTATACATGGTAAAGTTTCAGGATGGTAGTAAGTAACCCCCTTTCCAATTATAAATAACTGTAGTTGAGACCAGTGAGTGCTGATTATTATTGTCTTTAATTCCTTGTAGTCAGAGTTCTCTGGAATCCTGACCAAGATCAAGGAATGGATCCATTGTCAAGAGACAAAGAGACTAGTTCTTTAAGTCTGTAAACAAAATTTGGTTTTTAAATTTCCAAGTGTTGGACTATATTTTCATCCCCCATTCCAATCCATAAATCAGAGCGGTACGTTCATTTCAGTGATGCCGTGCATGCAAACATAGCTCCCCCTGCCCCCCCCCCCCGCCCCGCTCCATCCCGACATCACACAGTCAATGAATTAACTTTAGCAAAAATCCATGGAACACTTTCGATAGGTGGAGGGTATCTGGGTATAATGCAACTGTTTTGTTTTTTTGTGGGGGGATCTTTCTGCTACAGACATAAAACCACCGTGCCTGGTGGCAATCAGCTCACGACAACTCGTGTCTTGGAGGACAGGCTTGAGAAACAGAGACAGACAAAGGCTGGGAGGAGATACTGGAAGGGAACATCAGAGACGGAGGTGAGGCCAGATGCTCCGGGCCCAACATAGCAGAAATGCTTGCTGGGATGGGAATCTCATCGCCTGTGGATGCAAGACTTGGCAGAGGAGCAGAATCTAATCACACGAGCCCCGTACCTGAGCACCGCAAGGGGAAGCCTGTTTATTTGGAAACAAAACTTGTTTTTCTCATTTCCAAACTTTTCCTCGCTCCATTTTGTTTGTGTATTACTTTCACCCCCAAGGCTTTGGGAGCCTCTTCCAAGTCACACCATTTTAATCCTCTCTGCCTTTTAACCCTTTGGGGTTGGGCTTGTGAGAGAAGCAAAAAAAAACATGCTGCAAGATTCGAAGAAGCAAGATTAAGAATGTCTCTCTCGACCATCCATGTCGAACCTCTGCAGATGATGGAGCGAGAAGCGAATTCACTTGTGGCCGGAATTGCAGGATTCTAGAACTTGCCAACTACTTGCCTTCGAAGTGTGCCTTGACTTTCAGGTCTAAGAAATGCTGAAGCAGGATTCTCTCTGCCTGAGCACTGTTGCTCAACAATAAAGACTGTACCACATGTGTTAATTAATAAAATATTATTGATTGAAACTTGTGTATTATGTCCATTAGCTTTCAAAACTAATTCCTTCATTGCTAACAACTGCACTTGCCATTTTTTAACATCTCCTGAGTACCTCATACATTATTTTCTTGGAACATTTAGAACGTATCTAGCCCAGTATTGTCCCTCATAATGATCATTTCAGGGGGTAGCAATGTTAGTCTGCAGTAGATGAGCAAGGTTCGAGTCCAGATGCAGATAGGGTTCCTTGGCAGGTCATGAAATTGGCCATCTCGTAAGGGTATCCACTACAGGTGCACCCCTTGGATGGTGGTAGTTCGGTTATGAACAACAACAACAACAACAACAACAACAACAACATTCAATTTATATACCGCCCTTCAGGACAACTTAATTGTATCATGAGCTATAATTCATTGTCTATTCATTGGATTTGCATTTTCACTGTGCACTTTGCACTTTATAAACTATTTGATATAATTCCTGTTATAATTTAGTTTCATTGCATATTGCTTTCCTTATTTCTTGCGGTTAGCTTGGTAGCAAGTGGAGGCACCCCTGTGTTGTTGTTTTTTAGCCTCCAGGTAGTGGCTGGAGATCTCCTGGAATTACAACTGGTCTCCAGGCCACAGAGATCAGTTCACCTGGAGAAAATGGCTACTTTGGGGGGGAGGGTGGACTCTATGGAATTATGCCATGCCAAGGTCCTTTCCCTTCCCAAACCCTGCTTTCTCCAGGTTTCACCTCCCAGATCTCCAGGAATTTCCCAGCTTGGAGCTGGCAACCCTACTCCTGCCAGGAGGGTAAGGGGACCTGGCAATCCTAGGGGGGATGGCCATTAAGGCCTAGAGCCATGCCTGGATCTGGGGTCTCGTTGTTGGAGAGCTCAGATTTCTTGGTCCTCAGACTCTCTCAAGCTGTGGCAAAGGTTTCCCACTGGAGTACTTAGGACTTGGTTTCATCTGGGGCCTGCCAGGTATATTCAGGCTTCCAAGAGGGCACATCAGTTGTCCAGGGCCGTTTCCACACTGCCTTAAGATAGCGGCAGGCTCCTGGAACACAGGCGGCTTCTTCGTGTGATATGAGCTGAAAAAACGCCCCGCATCCGTTTTAAAGAAAACATCGCGTGAAAAAGCAGCCAGTGTTTTGGGAGCCTGCTGCTTTTTTAAGGTAGTATGGAAACGGCCCATTTCTGTGCGCTGGGGATGTTTGTCACCTCGAAGTTGAACTTGGAGAAGAATAAAGGCCAGCAGAGCTGCGGCTGGTGGAGTTTGTGCATGGTCCATCCGGGTTCGGTTGGGCTTCCGGGCCCCTTCTCGATAGTGGCACCATGGCTGAATCCACATTACCTCCGCGCGTCGCGGTGTTGCACTAAATGTTCGCTAAACACCCGGAAGTATAGCGTCTTTCTAGCGCGATTCAGAAATTGCGCTTGAAAGACGCTATACTTCCGGGTGTCTAGTGAACATTTAGTGCAACACCGCGACGCGCGGAGGTAATGTGGATTCAGCCCATGTCTCAAAGGCTACGATAATCGCCAGCAGCTCCTTGAGCAGGGGATAGTCCTCTCGATAAAATGACTGGTCCCCAAAACAATTACAAGATAAACAACAGGTGCATTTTGAAATACACCCTAAGAGTGCTCAATTATTTCTCAAGCAAGGTACAAAGGCTGAATTTTGGCACTTGCTTGCAATTAAAAGAGCAATAAATCTGCTATTCCTTCGGCTACATTAACTGACTGTCAAAGATCAAAGAAATCCTGACCAGCTGGTAAGCGCCACAGAGCCTATGAGAACTGGCTAAGACACACATGATTAGCGCGAGTATCTGTGGTTTCAATCATGCACCACAGTGGCTCCTGCCTGCAGGCTGAGCCTCAGATCTCCTGCTGCACTGCAGTCACTCTGGGATAGTGGGGCGGTTGCGGTGGGCTAGCACCACCTCACACAACCTTTCAAGCAGCATCCACTTCTGTGTGGCAGGTCTGCTGTCTGTCCACTTGGCTGGCTGTAGCACAGTGGCTGGGCTGTGGATTAGCACTCTGCTGGTTCGACTCCCACTCCTGCCCTGAGCTCAGCAGTTGGCCTTGGGGAGGCCCCTCCTCTCAGCCCAGCTCCCCAGCTGCATTGTGGGGATGATGATAATAACACTCAATTTGTTCACTGCTCTGAGTGGGCACTAATCTGTCCAGAAGGGCAGTATATAAACATACTGTTGTTGTTGCTATTGATGGTTGTTGTGGGTTTTCCGGGCTGTATAGCCGTGGTCTTGGCATTGTAGTTCCTGACGTTTCACCAGCAGCTGTGGCTGGCATCTCCAGAGGTGTAGCACCAAAAGACAGAGATCTCTCAGTGTCACAGCGTGGAAAAGACCTGCCAACATCTTTTCCACACTGTGACACTGATAGATCTCTGTCTTTTGGTGCTACACCTCTGGAGATGCCAGCCACAGCTGCTGGCGAAACGTCAGGAACTACAATGCCAAGACCACGGCTATACAGCCCGGAAAACCCACAACAACCATCGTTCTCCGGCCGTGAAAGCCTTCGACAATACGTTGTAGCTATTGTTGTTATTGTTATATGACCCGAGAGCAGGAAGTGGTGGGGGAGAGGGGACAGAACTAAGACTTGCACTGGGTGATGGCAAGAGGGTTGCCAACTCTGGGCTGGGAAATTCCTGGAGATTTGGAGGTGGAGCCTGTGAGGGTGGGGTTTGGGGAGGGGAGGGACCTCAGCAGGGTATAACACCGTACAGCTCACTCTCCAAAGCCACCTTTTCCTGCAGGGGAACTTATCTCTGTAAACTGGAAGTAAATTGTAATGTGTGTGTGTGGGGGGGGGGTGTCTCCAGGCTCCGCCTGGAGGTTGGCAACGCACACATGGCAGGCTTGTGTGATGCCCTCTAATTGCACTGAAGTATATTGTGCTGTTGTGAGAAATGGCCTGGAGAACAAGGCTGGGTCCCTTTCAGGCAGCCAAACATCCCTCCGGGAGGCAGGACACGAGCCGAGCCAGTGCGTGATTGAGCAGCATCCTGAGCTGCCATTTATTTATTTACTTATTTAGAAAACTTATATGCTGCCTCTCCAGAGACCTGCTCAAAGTGGCTTACAGCTAATAAAAGAAACTCATTAGAACACATCCATTAAAAATAGGCCCGATAAAACAGGGCAGAAGGATGGCATATAATACACACTAAGCAGCCGGAAATGATGTCAGGCAAGAGGCATTTGAAGAAGCATTTGCAGCAACAGCTCAAAGGGTTGCCCAGTCTGGCTTGGGAAATTCCTGGAGATTTGGGGGTGGAGCCTGGGAAGGGCAGGGTATGGCAAGGGGCGGAACCTCAGCGGGGAATACTGCCATAAATCCACCCCCCAGAGCCGCCTTTCTCTCCAGGGGAACTGATCTGTGTCACCTGGAGGAGAGGCCCCACCTGGAGGCTGGCAACCTTGCTGCCCACTTTTCCTCTGCTTCCAGTCCACTGCTCTTTTTGTACCCCCTTCTGTGCTGACCTCCACTTTTCTTTCTCTATGTCTCCAGCTCTCTGAAACACCAGTTCTCTTTGCCCTTTTATTCCTTCAGCCCCCTCCCCTGGCCCCGGCCAGGGGAGGGGGCTGAAGGAATTGTTTCTGCCCTCCCTCCCACCCCGCCTGGCCATCTTTGTTCCAGTTCTCCTGCCTTAGCTTGCCAACAGACGGCAACAGAACACAAGGCTTTCACTCAACCAGCAACTTGTTTTCCCGATGCTCTTGGGCCATGTATAATAGCTTCTCGGCTGCAATAGCCCCAACTGGAAAAACTGGCACTGACTCTGCCACAGGCCTCTCAATTTAGGCAGAAAAGCAATACAGACCATAATAATGACAGCTGCTGGACAGGTCTCAGTGTGCTCAGACAGGGCTGCAAATAATAGGGGCTAGAATTCCATCCCAGGCCTACCAACAACCTGACTTATGACCCAAAGAAGACCCTGGATATTTTACCCCCCCCCCGCCCAAGGCAACCCAAAGGGGCTCACAATGTCACTCTCCTGTCCTCCATTTTCTCCTCACAACAACCCTATGAGGTAGGTTAGGCTGAGACTGTGTGACTGACCCAACGACACCCAGCAAGCTTCCATAGCAGAATGGGGATTCGAACCTGGGTCTCCCAGAAAGAATTGCACCACAAATATACGTGAAGACCCCTCAATGGGTCTCCCCACTAGAGGTATTCACACAACCAAATGTATGTTCCACAAATAAGATTATTAGATATAAAGAACTGTTAGATGATAAAGGAACATTAAAAACGAAAGAATTGCAAAATCAAGATATTAATTTGGACTGGTGGTCAAGAATAAAGAATGAATCTAGATCTAATAAAGATAAAGGGGGGGGGTTTCTATTTAGAACAAAGAGAATTCGAAAAATTGTTATGTGATTCAGAGGAAAAGTTGATCAAGAAAATGTATATGTTCCTAATGCAAATGGGGAAAAAATGAAGGGGTGGAGAAATGTAAAACATTATGGGTACGGAACTTAGGTAATAATATTGACTCGGCTCAGTGGAATGAGATATGGAAATAAATATTAAAATAACTAAGTCCGCTACGTTCAAAGAGAACTTTTATAAGATGTTTCATAGGTGGTATCTAACACCAGATAGACTGGCTAAAATGTTTAAAAATATGTCAAATAAGTGCTGGAAATGTAAAAAATGTATAGGGACATTCTTTCATATGTGGTGGTCCTGTAAAGAGGTGCATAGATATTGGATAATGGTACACAAACTAATACAAACTATTTTGCAGATACCAATTCCGCTCAGACCAAAAACTTTTTAATTAAACTGTATGCCGGATATGAGCAAAGAGCAAAAACATTTGATAATTCATGTAGTAACGACGGCTAGAATTTTATTAGCGTCTTACTGGAAACAACAAAGAATTCCGCAGCAAGAAGAGTGAATAGAGAAAGTAATGGAAACTGCGGAAATGGACAAATTAACGTCGCTAATGAAAGATCAAATGGAAGAAGACTTTTCTGCCCCATGGGATCCCGTCTACAAATGGATGACAAACAAATACAATGACTAAATGTAATGTAATTATTAAGGGTAATATATGATACAATGTAACTCACAGGTAAAGGTGTAGTAGGATGAAATATAGGAGGTGAAGAACTAGCTAATGGATATAGGCAAGCATGTTTGTTTTATGCATTCGTGAAAAATTAAAAAAAAATATTTAAAAAAAGAAAAAAAAAAGAACCTGGGTTTCCCAGATTGTAGTCTGACACTCTAACCACTATACCACCTAGGTTGACAATGTTGGTCTGCGTACATACATTGATCACCCCTACGTAACGGAGGGGAAAGAATAGCTGGTCTTATCTTCCTACCCTGTTTTCCTTTCCAGTTAAGTATTTAATTCTCTGCTTTCGTAACAGCCGCACTGTGGAAGTCAGGCATGCTACCTTGGATTGTACAGGTACAAGTGACCCAATGTGTCAGGTTTTTTTGTAAACTTACCAATTGCTTCCCTCCAGGTTGTGACAATGAGATATAGCCAGCTTTACCTGTGGGATGACAGAGATAGCGCTACTCAGTGATGAGCAAATGTTTCACATCCCATCTTAGTCTGTCTCGTTTAAAGATCTCAGGCAGTGACGGTGCAAAAGATTTCTTGGTCTGGAGCCTCAGAAATCCAACACCACCTGGAGAGGACAGCGTTAGGCTTGATGGACCATCGGTCTGACTTGGGATAACGTAGCTGTGTGTCTTTACAGATTACACACAAAAAGGAACATCAAGGTTTTTTTTTTAAAGGGTAACACATCAGGAGACAACTTCACAAAACTGAAAGACAGAAACACACACACGTCTTAGACTATTCACCTCCTTCTAATAGTTTCAAAGTTTCCTCTCTATCCAAGCCCCACCACATCCCTTGGTAAAGACATCCACAGTTGAATATTGTTCACAATCCCACAGAGCAATGAAGGAAAATGACTGGGAGGGGAACCGACCAAGCTGGAATTGGGGTTTGGCTCTCTGCAAAATCCTTCCGCACCTCAGCTAACCTTAAAGCTTTCACTCAGCAGACGGCGAGTTGGGCCAAACCAACCCTTTGGGGAAAGCGAGTTGTCTTTGTTCCTCCATGTTTGATTTCCAGCATTCCAGCCCTTCCTCGACGTTTCCTCCTCCCTCCCCCTTGATCTTCATGCCACTGGCGTCAAACAGCTTGAAGGGGTATTTAAAGAACCAAGAAGCTGCAAAGAATCAAGTAAGATAACGGGAAGAAAGTCTGAATGGATCCCCAGGGGCTTATCACGGTTTCACTTCAACCATTTAACATGGAGTCGAAAGTTCAGACTCACATTTTCTGGAAAGGGGGGAAAAGGGGAGGGGAGGGGGGAAAGGACAAGTTGTGATGTGGGAATCTTTGGAAGATGATGAAGATGGAAGGCGCTACTTGAGAAAGCTGAGTTCTCCCAATGAGAAACAGATGTGCCTGGGCATGTACCTAAAGCCATTCAGGCAGTTTTCAATTAGATGAGAATTGGGGTCACAACAAGAAACAAAACTGAGTGGCTGGGGGTTTATTGTCTGCCTCGCCGTGGCCTCCCCCAGCTGGACCATTCGTTCAGGTGGCATCTTCTGTTTTTACCTAAGCCAGCGGTGATCATGTCTGTGCCTCTGGGCCCTTAGTGAGTTCTCTGTTCTCCTCTCTCACTTGGCTTGAATTAATCAACTTGTGGGACGTGGTTCCTCCCTTCCCAGGGGTGTTTTTAGCTTCTTCGCTACTAGTGATTTGTTCTGGTCATTTTCAGCTCGGAGGAAACTCATTGATAAAGACAACTTGATGGTTCTTTCCTGAAGCCAGATGCAAACTGGAATCCTCCCCCTTTTTTTCAGTTCTAAGATTCTTCCAAAAGTAGGAAACCAATCCAAATGTCTCAGTGTTAAATGGAAGCCTCCTTCCTTTTGCAGGCTAATCGATCCCAGAGACTGGAACAAAGATGTTGATTCTGGAGTTCTTATTCCTTCCCATGGTCAAAAGACTGTAAGAGCTGACTAGGAGGTACCTGGTTTGGGGTCTAAGGCGAGAGGATGTGTTAAGGATGGATGGAAAATTCCTCAATTGTGATTTTCAGTGCTAAAGTGAGAGATTTGTTTGGCTTGTCATTGGAGGTGTGCACTGAAAAAATTTCTATTTCAGTTTTGGACCCAGAGCTTCTGAAGTAACTACATACCATTATTGTTTTTTTTTTCTGGATGGGGAGCTGCCGGCTCAGATCTAACCTGTTTGGTTTTTGTTTTGTTTTGTTATCATGAGTTTCGGCCCCGTTCTTTGCACTAAAGACTTCCAGTCTCTTTCAGGCAGGTGTTTTTGCACTTAACAGCACTAAAATTGCACAGAACACAGCCCTCCCTCTAAACCATCAACCCGCCAAGGTTTTCCTCAGTTACACTACACACATGCATAATGGACCCTGAAGAAAACAAGTGTTCGCAGGTGCACACTCTAGAGGGAAAATGGCTGGCAAAGGGGTAGTGGGATGGCAGCATCATTAAAAACAATCCTGCTTTACATTCTCTTTTTTCAATAGTGCTAATAAATTACTACCTTTGCATCTTACTGTTTTCTGTTAGTTCCATGTTGTCATGTGCTTTGCAGTTTTGTTTCCGCAATTCATCGCTGCCAGTCTCCATCACCCGAGTGCAGGCAAGCAGTCAGGCAGCCTGATTGTCTGAACCAACCCCTCTCCCTGCCTGTATTTTTTCTCATCAGTTTTCCTTTTGCTGTGGGCAGGTAGGATTGTTTTAGAAAGGGCAGAATTGTTGGATGGCTTTCAGGATGAGAAGGAGGAAGCAATCAAAATCCCCTATGATTGAAGTCTTCCTGGAGTTTTATCAAGTTTAACTGATTGAACAGACCGCTTCACCCTCCCAGCAGTACTTTTCTGGACCGCAATTGACCATGTGACCAAATCAGACTGGGGGAGGCAGACCAGTGCCCGGCTACCACCTTCCAAATGTTTCCAAGGTTGACAGACAGGGAGGGGTTTCTCCTTGAGAAAACCTGATTGGCGGGGAGACAATGTCACTCAAAAGATGCACTCATGTGCATTGTGCACCTCCCCCCTTCCTGCCAACAGAGTTAATTAATAACACAAGGTAAGCCTTATGCTCTCTCCCCTTGGGATCCAATTGGTGAATGCCATTAAGGAAAACAAGATGCCGCTATCGCTGCAAAATAAGAACCGAAACGAAACATAACCTTTTTGGTGAGACTGTGTTGCTATAATTTGGTTTCCCAGATCTGGATCATAATTCTGAAAGCTTTTAACTAAATGAAACAGTGATTTCTGGGTGTATTTCTGGCTCATTTGTTTTGCTTTGCACACTCCTAGTTGTCAATGAACAACTTTTGCAGAGTTTTGTTTTTCTTTACATTAGACACCTGCATTATTTTAGGACTTCCCTTCCTGATGCTTATCTCTATTATATGAAAAAGAAATCTTCTTGAGAAGTGTGTGAAAACATGCATAAATTGCTGAATGATCAGTGGCTGGCTGTGCATCATGCATAGCGCAGGCCCATGGGAAGTGTCTCTCCAGTTATTGACTACTGTCACTGTGATATTTATAATAATTTCAGGAAGGAGGAGTGATTTCATCCCCGTACCCGTCCACACTCCAGCTCTCCAACCTGCACAACTAGTCCTTTGTGTGACTCTCTTAAGTTCCATGCTGGGACTTACTCTCTGATTAGAAACTGGCAAAATTCTTGAGAATAATTCCATAATCACTTTTTTCTTCACAACGGCTGCATGAATGGTATTACGATATTGCTTTATTAGAACCCGTGTGGGGAAAATCTCCCAGCTTTAAATTTCTTCGCATTTTCTACAGAGCCGGCCTGATCTTGTGTGTGTCTCTCTCCTCTCGTATTGTTTCCAGGTCTTTAGCAGCAGGCTCTTCGTATTCCCATTTTGCTTGCCAAGGGTCTCTGACCTACATGCTGCAAAGTCCTTAGTCACAGCACTTTGTGAACATCAGGAGGTGTTGCTGGAAGAACAGCATCGCAGTTCATGCTGAAAACTTTATACAAGAGACCGAAGTATGGAAAAAGCAATGATTATCTAGCTGACCTCTGAGTAAGGCTTCAGTTTTTTGCTGGTGTTCTCCAGAACTCCTTCCCCCCATGCACCCGCTGGCAGAACACTTTGGTTCCCACTATCATTGGAAGAGAGGGAGAAACAGCACAGGAGGCAGAGGGAAGGAAATAGTGGTCGACTGGACTATCCCCTAAATGTTTGGGGGCTCCTAAGGGAGGAGCTGGGGCAATGTGGTAGAGCACCTGGTCTGTAGGCGTAAGGCCCCTGGTTCCCCCTTCAAAAAGATCGCAGGTTGCACATGCTTTGGGGGATACCAGCCCTTGCCTGAGATCGTGAATAACCAAAGTTTGCCTGAGTAGACATTATTGAACAAGATGGATCAGTGTTCTGACTCAGTACAAAGGAGCGTCAGCAACGATGATTCTGTGAATTTAGGTAGATTGGGAGAGGGAGGGCATGAAGGAATGAGCTGGTGCTTGGCTCTCCAGGTCCTTTCTTATATCCCCAGGGTAATGCCAACGAGGGCTTTTTTCAGCTGGAATGCGGTGGAATGGAGTTCCGGCACCTCTTGAAAAGGGTCACATGGCCGGTGGCCCCGTCCCCGATCTCCAGACAGAGGGGAATCTAAACTCCCCTCTATCTCGAGATCAGGGGGTGGGGGCACCGGCCATGTGATCATTTTCACCAAGCGCAATTTAAACTTTTAAAAACTCCCCCCTTGTTCCAGCTGACCCAAAGTGATGTCATTGTGCAGTCCCGAATTCCACCACTGAGGTCCACCACCTCTTTCCCCAGAAAAAAAGCCCTGATGCCAACTGCCACTTTGGGGTCAGGAAGGAACTTTTCTCCAGGCCAGAGTAGCGGGGGACCCTGGAGGGGTTTTGCCTGCCTCTGGGCATAGAGCAAGGGTCACTGAGGGAGGTGGGCGGGTAGGGGCGAGTTTCCTGTGTTGTGCAGGCGGCTGGACCCTTCAGGTCCTTCCAGCTCCATGTTGTTATGCGTGAGAGCCGGGCGTCCTGGACGTTGGATGTCAGTTGCTTTATTCGTGGACTGGGGGTAGGGGGTGGGATGAAGAAACGTGCTACGCCAGGAAAGAAGCAGTGACCTCTTCTCAGAGCAGAAGCCATACTTTTATCCACCTTTTTTCCACCATCCCCACTGTAATTATCAACCTTTTTCCACTCCACCCTTGGAAATTCCTCTTCTCTCATGATCTTGGCCTTGGGTGCTTTGTGGTCTACGAAGGGTGTGGTGTCTGCTTTTACCAAACACATAAATGACCCACATTTCCCTGGGGAAAAAGTACCAGAGGTATGGAACAGAAAGCACTTTCCCCACGTGACGCTGCTCAGGTAGGAAGCACCTTTCATGAGCAGTACACCTTGTTTCTCAATGTTCATTTGGAACACTTTGATGTGGCCTTCCGAAAATTGCACCTTGCATTACTCTGCAGCTTTTGTGATTTCCCAGCAAGATATTGCTTTAATCAGGCAATACATCATATCTGGAAATCCAGATCAGCTCTTAGTGTTACTGGTGGGATAGTGGACTAGAAGCTGGCAAAGCAGTCTAAGGAGGGGGTTTCGCTGGATGTTTTAAACAAGCAAGGGGGAGAGGAAGCATCTATGCACCCCTGCTCCTTTTCCAGCCCCACAAGAGGCAAACGCTCCACAGTGGTAGATTTCTTCTTTGTGCTTCTTCAAGCTGCTCCTGAATCTCGTATGTTCAGATTCAAGGTTCTGGTATTGGCCTCTAAGGCCCTGTGCGGATCGGGACCAGCGTATCTACGGGACCGTCTCTCCCCATACATTCCCCAGAGGACACTCCGATCAGGGGATAAACAGCTGTTGGTGGTCCCTGGCCCCAAGGAGGCCTGCCTAACCTCGACTAGAGCCAGGGCCTTTTTGGTCCTGGCTCCCACCTGGTGGAACCCTGTCTGCTGAAACCAGGGCCCAGCAGGACCTGCTATCCTTCCGCTGGGCATGCAAGACAGAGTTGTTCCGCCAGGCATATGGCTGAGGCTGGGCCTCTGCCAGCCTGGGAAAAAAAAGGGGTGTATAAATCTTAACCCTCCCTGTGAAGGCTGCCCACCACCCTGTTTTAAATGTGTTGTTTTTAATGTATATGAATTTTTTAATTGTATTTTTAATATGTTGTTATCCGCCCTGAGCCCGCTCGTGAGGAGGGCGGAATACAAATCTGAAATAAATAAAAATAAATAAATAAAATATGTAGCCTTTTCCTTCTGCCCTTCCTCTCCATTCTGATACCTCTGAATACATCAGAACACCCTCCTCCTCCTCCTCCTCCTCCTCCTCCTCCTTCCCCTCCTCCTCCTCCTCCTCCTTCACCTTCACACATCTAGCACATTTAGCCTGTTAGGTGGCACGTCTATCACTTGCATTCTTTGTTGTCTTAATATGTAGCACTTAGAAGACGGGCTATTTTCTTTCTTTCTTTCTTTCTTTCTTTCTTTCTTTCTTTCTTTCTTTCTTTCTTTCTTTCTTTCTTTCTTTCTTTCTTTCTTTCTTTCTTTCTTTCTTTCTTTCTTTCTTTCTTTCTTTCTTTCTATCTATCTATCTATCTATCTGTCATCACCATCACCCTCATCACCACCTTGGAAGTTCTCTTCAGACTCCAGTCCGGCTCCTCGGTGAAGAAGCGCCGTCTCTCTGGCCTTCCGAAGGCATCAAGCAGAACTCGATATGGTCTCAGCATCCCATTAGATCCCTTGCACGTGCCCCGGAATGCTCCCTGACATTTCTGAGCCTGGGGCCCCTCTTGCTCCTTTGCGGCCAGATGCTGCTTGAAGTCGATGGAAATCCAGTCTCTGGACGTGGCGATGTGGAGGCCGTTGGCTTGCAGGCTGTAAAGGTCAGCCTTGGCAGCGGTATGGGTCTCGCTGTCAAGGGAGTCCCGTCAAGCTTCTTTCTCCAATGTGGCAGAAGCACCAGCCTCTCTGACTTACAGCTCGATTCTTCTGCCTTTTCCTTTTCCTGGAAGCCTCCTTTCATTCCTTGTTCCTGGGGGGGAAAACACAGAGTCATCTCTCACAAAGACACCCCATAAAATATGTCATTCCTCAAGAGGGAGATGTAGGTCATGTTGTGGCTGAAATGCAGTATCTCAGACACGGAGTTACTCGTCCAACATGATCCTATGGGACATGAATACTGGGGCTTACAGGAACACTGTGTGTATTCTATAATCCCATGATTCCACTGCAGAGGCGATGAAATGGTCAAAGCATGCAAAACTCTGAACTCTGACACCCTTCTATGAAGATAAGGTTGAAACTAGTAGCGACTCCAGTAGCACCTTTAAGATTAACCAACTTATTTGTAGCATCAGCTTTCGAGAACCAAGACAGCTGTGGTTTTCGAAAGCTTATGCTACAAATAAGTTGGTTAGTCTTAAAGGAGCTACTGGACTCTCTACTATTTTGCAACTACGGACAAACACGGCTACCTCCTCTGGAAGGTTGAAACTGTCTCTAATGCAATGTACCATGGTGAAATAGTGGTAGAGAATACTAGGATTTGAATCTAGTGCCACCTGATGGTACTCACAAATTTCTCTAACAGAGGTGGGCAGAAAAACTTGGGTCTGCTCCACTATTAAGTTGGCAGATTAGGGTTACCAGATCTGGGGGGGGGGGGAATCAGGGTTGAGGATTTAGGAGGGGAGGAACCTTAGTAGGTTATAATGCCATGGAGTCCACCTTTCAAGGCAGCCATTTTCTCCAGGGGAACTAATTTCTGTAGCCTGGAGATCAGCTGTAATACTGGGAGATTGCCAGATTGCCAGAATACCTGTGTCAGACTGTGGCTAAATAAGGCACTCACTACAGGGTTCCCTTTAGAAGCAAACACAAGTCCATTGTTTGGAAAAGGAAACTTTACTGCAGAAAAGGTCCATTATAGTCCACTGTCCTGAATAGGAGAATCAGGATGGTACATGATCATTGTTACCAATGAAGAGCAAGCATAAGATACAGAGTAATAATACCCATCTGGATCAGCCTCCCCCCACAGTTCTCAAAACAACATCTCTCAGTCCTGGGAAGCTGCTCTCCCTCAAGGCCAATGCTTGGTGGAACGGTGTTAGACAAAACAGTCTCCTCCGGTGGGAATGCTGCCTGGGAACTGGTGCACCTGGGAAGAGAACACTCAAACACTAGAAGCATTAGAAAATGGAGTCAGTACAGTTTAGATATACACTGGACCTGACATTCTGCCCCCCTTAAAATAGATCCCCCCCTGGCTTATATGGGTAGCGAGTATGAAAAGCTTTGGTTAGTCTAGGAGCATGAACATGTGCAGAGTTCACCCATTCATCGTAACCAGAATCAAAGTCCTTCCATCTAATGAGGTAAAAAAGCTGATTTCGTTTGAGTTTAGAGTCCAGGATTTGCTGTACCTCATAGTGTATTTGGTCGTCAATCAAAGTTGGAATGGGTGGAGCTTTGACGTGCCATTTGTTGTCGGTGGGAGCTTTCTTTAGAAGACTGACATGGAACGTGTCATGCACATGGCGCAGGTTCTTGGGCAAAGTTACAGCAACAGTCACTTTATTTATTATCTTGCGCACAGGAAAAGGTCCTAGGAATTTCAGAGCGAGTTTGCGGCTGGTCTGAGCAAGTTTTAGATTTTTTGTGGAAATATACACATGATCTCCGGGTTGTAATTCCCATTCGGCCGCACGATGGCGGTCTGCGTATTTTTTGTAATCCAGTTTGGCTTTGTCAAGGTGCTTCTTAATAAGAGTCCATTGCTGCGCCGCCTCCCCCCACCACGAAGATACATCTGGCAATTTAGAGGAATGGAGAGGGGGGGCATCCAACGGGAAGGGATTGAAGTGAGTCCCGTAGACAATTTTGAAGGGGGCCTCCCCCGTTGAAGCGTGTACACTGTTGTTATATGAGAACTCGGCCAGAGGGAGAAGGTCCACCCAATTATCTTGTTGAAAATTAATGTAGCAACGAAGAAACTGTTCTAATATTTGGTTTGTTTTTTCGGATTGCCCGTCGGTTTGTGGGTGGTGGCTTGAACTGATGCCTTGTTCAATATTCAACATTTTCAAAAGCTCCCGCCAGAAGTTGGCAACGAACTGTCCGCCGCGATCCGAAATCACCTTGGACGGAAAAGAATGTAATTTTACGATGTGTTTTAGAAACAAATCTGCTAGTTTTCGAGCGGAGGGTATAGTAGTACAGGGGATAAAATGAGCTTGTTTGGAGAACAGATCTACCACCACTAAAATGCAATTATGTCCTTTTGAGATAGGTAGATCAGTGATAAAGTCCATAGATATTATTTCCCAGGGTCTGTTTGGCGTTTCCAATGGTTGCAGGAGACCCGGAGGCTTCCCTTTTCTGGTTTTGGCGCTGAGGCAAATAGGACAGGAACTAACGTATTGGGAAATGTCTTTGCGCATGCCCGGCCACCAGAATTGTCTTTGGATTAGGTGCAAAGTTTTCAGATACCCATAATGTCCAGCAGTGGGAGCATCATGACAGCGCTGCAAAACTTCCAGTCGGAGGCTGTCTGGGACATAAAACTTGCTCCCGGCTAACCAATCCCCTTGTGGGGATTGGGTCAGTTTGCTTCGCGGAGCCCTATCCCCCTCCTTCTCTACCTCAGTTTTGAGTTTCGATTTCCACTCTTGGTTGGCCGGGAGGGGCTGCTTGGTACGGCTGCGAGTAGTCACCACGCCCCCAAGTTGCGTAGGCGAGAAGACAGTGTCGACAGTCTCCTCCCGTTTGCTCTTATGTTGGGGCATGCGCGATAGGGCGTCTGCCAAAAAGTTAGTTTTGCCCGGGAGATAATTTAGAGTGAAGTTGAATTTGGAAAAGAATTCCGCCCATCGCAATTGCTTGGCATTCAGTCTGCGTGGGCTTCGGAGGGCCTCCAGATTTTTATGATCCGTCCAGACCTCGAAAGGGTAGCGCGCCCCCTCCAGCCAATGTCTCCAGTTAGTAAGGGCCGCTTTTACTGCAAAGGCCTCCTTCTCCCACACATTCCAATTCCTTTCCGCCTCCGAAAATTTTCTAGACAAGAAAGCACACGGCCGCAGCCTACCATCCTCCCCCTTCTGCAGTAAAACCCCCCCTATCGCCGTATCGCTGGCGTCAACCTGTACTATGAAAGGGGATTGTTCGTTGGGGTGGGAGAGGATGGGTTCTGTTACAAATTGCTTTTTTAGACAATCGAAGGCCGTTTGGCAATCGGGGGTCCATTGCAGTTTGGCAGAGGGTTTTTTAGCTTGGTCCCCTTTATCTTTGGTTTTCAGCAAGTCTGTTAAAGGGAGCGTGATTTGGGCGAAATTTGCTATGAAGTCTCTATAGAAGTTGGCAAAACCCAGGAAGGATTGTAGTTCTTTACGGGTGGTGGGTTTCTGCCAGTCCTGGATCGCCTGTATTTTGGCTGGATCCATTTTCAGACCTTCTTGGGAGATACAATACCCGAGGTAAGTGAGTTCGGTTTTATGGAATTCACATTTGGACAGTTTGATGGGCAGTTTGTTATTCAGCAAGGTGGCCAGGACCTTTTGTACCATTTGAATATGTTCTTCCTCTGTGTCCGAGTAAATTAAGACATCATCAAGGTACACCACCACCCCTTTGTATAGAAATTCGTGCAGAACTTCGTTTATCATGGACATGAATACAGACGGGGCTCCCGTCAATCCAAAAGGCATAACTAGGTATTCATATTGTCCGAGGGGGGTATTAAATGCGGTTTTCCACTCATCCCCTGCCTTGATACGGACATGGAAGTAAGCATCTTTTAAGTCTAATTTTGTAAAGATCTTACCTTGGGCCACGACGTTGAGAAGGTCTCGGATGAGTGGTATAGGATAGGCGTTGTTGGTGGACACTGCATTAAGTCCCCGAAAGTCCGTGCACAGTCGTAGTCCCCCATCCTTCTTTTTCACGAAGAGAACCGGAGCGGCGTGGGGGCTGTTGGCTGGGCGGATGAACCCTCTTCGGAGGTTGGTGTCGATGAATTTCCGGAGCTCTTCTCGTTCATGGAGACTCATGGGATAGAGTCGTCCTTTGGGCAGTGAGGCTCCGGGTAAAATTTCCACCGCACAGTCTGTTCGTCGGTGCGGGGGTAGAGTATCAGCCTCCTCCTCAGAAAAAGCGTTTAGGAAAGGCCAATACGGTTCGGGTATTTGGTTGATTTCTTCTTGAGTAAGGAGGGCCTTTTCAGTGTGAGTTGGATTAATGCCCCAGTTTTGGTTCCAACGGTGGGTTTTGCAGTTGGCATGACTGAAAGTGATGCATCCTTGGGCCCAGTCTATGTAGGGATTGTGATCACATAGCCACTTGCTGCCTAGAATTAACGGGTATTTGGCAGTGGAGCTGATGACAAAAGACCTCTTCTCCCAATGTTGTCCCATGCCTGTGATCACGGGGATGGTCTCAGTGGTAACAGGGTTCATATTGGTGCCATCCATCTGTTCAAAGATTACTGGATTTTGTAATTCCCGAGTTGGTAAGACTAGTCCATTGACTAGGGCTGGGGCGATAATGTCTCTCGAACAGCCCGAGTCGATAAGGGCTTGCACTCGGATGTGCATTTTTCTCTCAGGGTTAACTAGAGTCACTGGCATGAATAAGATGGACCCAGGCGGCCGGTTCCGTGCAGGGACGGGCTTGCGATGGATCTGTCGGTTGGGTCCCTTTACGACAGATCCATTTCGTTTCCCGACTGGGGGCTTTCTGGATTTTCCTCGGTATTGGGGGAAGCGGGGTCGTATTCCATAACTTCTTCCGCTTCCAGTCCCCTTTCCGCGGCAGGTCGTTGGGAAGCTCCCCGACCTCTGCTCGCTCGTGGCGCGGGTACAGGGCGTTGGAGATTTGGAAATGGAGCAAGGGTTGGACGCCTTATTTGAAGCGGGGGTCTTTGCACAGGCCGGTAGGGGCATTGCGCTGCAAAGTGACCAGGTTGTCCGCATTGCAAACACAGCCCTTGTTGCCATCTAGCATCTCTCGCTCCACGGGTGGCGTATCCAGCTCCTCGTCCTCCCTTCTGCAAAGTTAAGGGTTTCCTTTGTCCCGTTTGTTGTTGTTGTTCAACCAAACGGACTTCCAAAATGCGGTTTTCGACTTCACAGGCTAGCTGGATCCAGCCTAACAACGTCGGGGGATTGTCCTGCATGAGGGCTCTGTCCAGAAGCCTCGGGTTTAGCCCTTGCTTGAACAGGATAATTTTGGTGGACTCTTCACACCTAGGGCATTTGGCAGCTAGTTGCCGGAATTTTGTAATATAGTCCCTTGCCGACATACTGCCCTGTTTAATGGCTTGCAATTCTGTTCGGGCCCGGGTTTCCTCTAAGGGGTCTTCGTATTGTGCTCGGATAGCATCTACCAACCCCTGGAGAGTATTGAGTTCGGGAGCCCCGATGTTATATAAGCCTACATACCAGTCAGCTGCTTTGCCTTGCAAGCGGGAGCCGAGGTGCTCAATTTGACTGGCCTCGCTGCCGAAGAGGTGTCCCCACCGGTTGAAAAATTGCACGACTTGCACCAGGAAAAATCCTAGTTTGGAGGGATCCCCATCAAAAGTGGCTTCCCGTTTCACCCAGCCCATCGGGAGATCTTGTCTCGGAGCCGGTGCTGGGTAGAAGTCCATCGGAAGCATTAGTGGCGCTTGAGGTGCGAGGGGAGGTAACTGGGGCCCCGGCTGGGGCAACGGCGCGGGTTGCATTGGCGGCGGCAACACCGGCTGTGCTGGCAGAGGCAGCCGGGGCTGGGCTGGAGGGGGTGGTCTCGGCTGGGCCGGAGGTGGCCTAGGTTGGGCCGGAGGCTGCAGTAGTGGCCGAGCAGGTGGCTGCAATCTTGGTCTGGCTGGTAACACGGGGGGCGTCGGCAGTAGCTGTCGAGGTGGAGGAGGCCGGTGTGGTTGAGTGAGGAGCGGCCGCTGAGGGGGGGGTTGGTGGGGTCGTAGTGGTGTAGGCCCTCCCGGTTGATTCGGAGGTGGTAATACGGGCTGATCCTGTGGCCAACGGATCGGCTGCTGCAAAGGTGTGAGCTGTGGTCGGAGCGGGAGGGGCCGCAGCGGCGAAGGCCGGATGGGTGGTAAGCCGCGCGGGCTTGCCCCTCCAGGCGTCGTTATTCTGGGAGGCAAAGGCTGGTCTTGTGGCGCCGGTAGACCGTCCCCTGGAGTTTGCAGGATGGGGACAACTTCTAGCGGTTGTCGTGGTGATTCCTCCTCAGGCGGGGCCGGGCGCTCTTCCGATTGATCCGGCCGAACCGTTATCGGAGAAGTATGAGGGGGTATCACCGGTGTCTCGAATGGCTTTTCTTCCCCTTCCGTAGGCCTCTCAGTGGGGGTCTCAGCTGGAGTCTCCTCCGGTGGTAGATCCCCGTCCGATTTGGGAGGTTCAGTCGGAGTTTCCCCAGGTGGCTCAGCCGGGGTATCCCCTCTAGGTGGAATTTCGTCTAATCTGGGAAATTCCGCGGGCTGTTCTCCCGGTTCTCCAGGGCAGGCTTCCTCCTCTCCCGTGGGTGCCGGCTGTTGCTGAACTACCTCCACCGGATAGGAGATAACACTTTGGAGGGTAGCTATCTGCACCGCCATCTCTTCAGGTGATAGTCTCTCTCCTGCCCCCATTGCTGAGATTAGATGAATGGCATGAGCCAAACTTTCTTCCATGTCCATCAGTCTAGCTTCTAACTGTTGCATTCGACTTGGTCCCGGTTGCTCCATCATGGAACCTCCGTTCGCTGCACTCACCGGGGAAAATGGGCCCCAGGGCGGAGGGTCTCCTTGATCGACTCGCGATCTCGCTGCTAGAATTCCCTTGGCCAGGCCCGTCACTGCCGAGATGCCGGAATCTACAGCATGGGTGCGACTTTGCATCTGCACCCAACTTTGTTCAGGAACTTCCGTTGACTCTTTCCACGGAGCAAGTTCCGAATAATCCCAACTCAGGGCGCCGCGGTGGGATATGTCCCCCTCCGTTTGTTCGGTCGTCCTGTTCCAATATCGCCATGGTTGGCTGCTATCTAGCTCAGGGACAGTTTCTAGGCTTCGGCGCCCGTCCATCGAAAATCGTGGATGTAGTCCCCCAGCCCGGCGCTCTCTCGTTTCTCGGGGTCTGGCTCCCCACTCTGACGGGGTGGGTAAGGAGACCAAGGGAAGAGTGGCCGCCGTCGGCCTTGTCCCTTCAGCACCGAGGTCGATGAGAGGCGGGGTAGGAGTGGAGGCTCCGGTCCCGGTTGATCTCGGTTCCTGGGAGACTTGAGCTTGCACTGGTTGACTGTCGGGAGACGCATACGGATCAAACAAAGGATCCCTGTCCGGGACAACCTTGGATTCCGCTGGGCCCGACTCAGGCATGATTGGTAACAAAATGTCAGACTGTGGCTAAATAAGGCACTCACTACAGGGTTCCCTTTAGAAGCAAACACAAGTCCATTGTTTGGAAAAGGAAACTTTACTGCAGAAAAGGTCCATTATAGTCCACTGTCCTGAATAGGAGAATCAGGATGGTACATGATCATTGTTACCAATGAAGAGCAAGCATAAGATACAGAGTAATAATACCCATCTGGATCAGCCTCCCCCCACAGTTCTCAAAACAACATCTCTCAGTCCTGGGAAGCTGCTCTCCCTCAAGGCCAATGCTTGGTGGAACGGTGTTAGACAAAACAGTCTCCTCCGGTGGGAATGCTGCCTGGGAACTGGTGCACCTGGGAAGAGAACACTCAAACACTAGAAGCATTAGAAAATGGAGTCAGTACAGTTTAGATATACACTGGACCTGACAACCTGGAGGTTGGCAGCCACAGGTTTCTGCCAAAATTCTTGGGAGGGGGTGAGAAGTACTTTGAACTGGCCTAACCAAAAGAATCCACCGAAAGCTCAATTATGAAATATTACAATAAACATAACAGCTTACGAAATATCTGTGCAGTAAGAACATGGTGTTCGTTGGCATGAGCAGAGGACCAGGTTTTCTTCATGGCATGCAACACCGACGCATCAGTCTAGAATGCACAGATGAATGTAGGACATCTCTCGCCTCTGGAGTTACAAACTCCTGGTGCCTGGCAAGCGTGTGCCCTGAAGCAGTCGAAGGCAGGAACAGGCCCTTGTCGTGATCAGAAGCGCCTGCAAGCCTGGAAGCAACAGCACGGCTCCGCACCGGCATTCTTTGTGGGTCGAAGTCAACCCTGAAGAGAACATTGAAGGGCCGGCCTCACACAAGCCCTTCTCCCCTGTTCCCTTGCCTGGCACAGCGCCTCCCCTTTCTCGTGGCTTGCAATGACAGTCTGCTCATCTGGCCTGTGACCGCTGGTGCTTTTGCTGCCCCTATTGGATGCAATGGCGTTCCGCCCGGTCTTGTTCCTGCTCCCGCTCCTGGCTGTGGCTAACCCACCGAGGAGATGGTGCTGCTAAGGGCTCGCTTCCTTGTCTGTCCCAGGGACGTGGGGCTGAACACATGTCCACAGGTCACGGTTATCTTCTCATCTGCTTTGAATCCCCCCCCCTTTTTTGCCAGGGTTCAGGAAAAATTGGCTGTTACTGATCAGCTTGGGGGCTAAGGCTGTCTCTGGGTTTCCTTTGACATTGTCTACTATCCCGGGGAGGACTGGCGGGAAGATTTTTTTTTTAAATGGCACTGTGCTAGTGGTGCGATGTCACTTCCAGTGAGTACCTGGAAGTGGCGTCACATTGCCAGCATGACATTCATGCAACATTCAAGGATATAGGATCTGGGCAAAACTCTGTGGTGAAAGTGTTCCTAGGTGGGGGGAGGACTGGTTGTTTGGTTGCTGAACTCGGCTTCAGTGTGCTCGTGTGAGAGAGGCCAGGTGCCTCTTGTCACTCCCTTTATGTGCTTGGCACTAGCAAGTGGGAAAGCGTTGCTCCTCTGCTCCCTTCCAGCTGCAGCGTCTTCGCTCTGCACTAGAGACCAGAGGACCAGAGGCTCCTATTAGCTCTACTCGTCTTGACCCAGTCCACCAAGCCCCATCCCCTGGCCCTGCCCAAGAAGAACTGGACTGTTTACGAAACCAAAGCGAGAAGTCCTTCTCTCCCCTTCCTCTCACAGGGCTACAGACTTCAGGAGGGCGGAGCCGCCAATTTAGCCACCTCCCAGCACCTCCCAGGCAGAAAACCAGCCTGCCACCTTGAGATCCGCTTATCTTGAGTCACCAGGAATTTGTGGATTACACAACCATCTCTTCCCCTTGGAGATGTCAGTTTGACCTGCGAGAAAATTAAAAATAATTTGTAAACAAGCCCTTTCATTCCTGCTTGTTTGGATGAACTGATTAGCATCTTAATAGCTAGGTGAGGTGCCTGCACAGGTGCAAAGCGAGGGAGATTGATGGACTCTCCCGTTGTCTGCAGTCGCTCCCGCGCCCTGGTTCCCTCCCTCCCTCCCTCCCTGTGCAGGTACACAAGGGGAGCTTGGCAAGAGAAGGTGAGAAAAGGGGCGGGTGGGGGGATCCCTCCTTCACGGCTCTGGTTGGATGAGATCGCTGAAGGTTCGCCTGCCTGCTCCGACGGGACTGGTGACACCACAGCCTCATCTGGAATGTTCCGGCCAGGTGGAACGCAGCAGGGAAGAGAGGGGAGGCACGGCCTCAAAAGGGGGAGGGGGGAGATGCTGAGCTCTCCTCTTTTCTCTTCCAAGGAGCCTCAGCAATTTAGGCCTCCCCTAGGCCTGGCCTCTCCTTCCTTCTCTCTGCCTGATGCCCTCAGATTCACACGTGGACACCCTCCTCGCTTCCCCCCTCCAGGCAGGCTTTTGTGGTGGTGCAAAGCAATGGGGCAAAGTCAGGGCCACTTTGATTGGGAAATGTCACTGAACACAGAGAAAATAGGTGGACAGGTGGACAGAGCAACAGCCTAAAGCAACAGCGTTGCCTTGGAGAAGATCCAGAGGAGTGAGCCATGTTAGCCTGTAGTTGCAAAATAGTAGAGTCCAGTAGCACCTTTAAGACTAACCAACTTTACTGTAGCGTAAGCTTTCGAGAACCACAGTTCTCTTCGGCAGATGCATGGAGGGTAAGAAGAAACTGGTCAGATATATAGGTGGAGAGGGGAGGGGGGAGTCGATGCATACAGTAGCTCTTGGAGAAGTAAGCTAAGTCCCAGGGGGCAGGCTGAGCTGGTGGGAAGGCTCAAGACTTTCAAGGCAAAGGGAAAGCGGACTGCCTCTGGTTCCAGGGCAGCATGGCACTGCATGCCAGAACGCCACAGCCCTAGCAGCCCACAAACATATCTGGGGATTAGGGTTCCCAACCTCCAGGTGGAGACTGGCGCTCTCCCAGAATTACAGCTGATCAGTTCCCGTGGAGAAAACGGCCGCTTTGGAGGGCGGACTCTGTGGCATTATATTCAGCTGAGGCCCCCCAAACCTCCAGGAATTTCCTAACCTGGAGTTGGCAAACCTTCTGGGGGGTGGCCGGACCTTCTGGCCAATGCTAGGGGGGTGACAGCACCAGATCAGGTTGCATCTGACGAAGAGAGCTGTGGTTCTTGAAAGCTTATGCTACAATAAATTTGCATCTGATGAAGAGAGCTGCGGTTCTCGAAAGCGTATGCTACAATACAGTTGGTTAGTCTTAAAGGTGCTACTGGATTCTTTACTATCCTTCAACCAGAGCATCCAAGCATTCTATTAGCTGAAGAAGAAACATTTAGGAGAACAACGAAATACAGCCACATCAGCTGGCTCTTTTTACCTGTCATGAATGCACTCCATTTATCTTTCCCCACTGTCAATAGTGTTTTTTTTTAAAGCTTCCCCTTGTGGATTCATCTAACCAATCACTCCATAAATTGTTCAGCAGACTCTTTCTTGCCCACCTCTTGAAAGCCGAGCATCTTAGCCAGACCAAGGTGTATTTGGGTACCCTAATGGAAACTAAGTTCCAAGATCTTGTGTGTGTGTCTGTGCGTGTGTACTTCCATCCCAACAGGAGACAACCTACTCCTCTTCCATGTCAAGTGTTGCTGGCTACAAAATGCTCTTCTAAAAACAAGTTCATCAGAATGGTTTTCGAGCAGCCCCTGTTCTTATCAATGAGACCTGGCCCCCTACCAGAGACGTGGGATTCCACATGTCCAGCATACCTTAGGCAGCACTCTTGCCATTGTCTCCTGGCAAGAAAGGAGAATTTCAGAATGTTAGTAACAGATTTCACACACGCACAAAACAAACTGGTTCCTCAGAATAAAAAAAATCATGATTGCAAAAGTGGTTTTGCACAGCAATTTTAAAAAAAAAAAAATGGAACAAGAACCTGCTTTTTGGTAAGAAACACGTGCCTCCTTGTGTTATCGTTTGTCTTGCCTGCTTGCAGATGTGTGCTGCTTTCTATACCATCTGCATCTAGCTAATACATGGCTGGCCAATCTCCAGGTGGGCCTGGATATCTCTGGGATTACAGCAGCTTTCCATACTACAGAGATCCGTTCCCCAGGAGGAAATGGCAGCTTGGGAGGGGGGATTCTCTGGTATCACATCCTTGAAGAGCTCCACCTTCTTCAGGGTCTACCTAAAATCTCCAGGAATTTCCCAAGCTAGAGTTGGTTAAAAATAGGTTGTGGAGAACCAGTAATACTGATATAATCAGTACCATCCTGGTCAAAAGTTCTGGTAATCTGGACCCCTAAAACCAGAGAGAAATGTGGCCCATAAGAATTCTAGAAGTATCTCTACCGCCCAGAGTGAAGCTCTCTCAGCTGCAAAATAGGATGGGCAATGAACTGGGTCTATGGCAGAGGACAGGATAAGGCAGTGTCCTGCCTGCAAAGTTTTCAGGATAGATCTGGGTTGCCAACTCCATGTTGGGAAATTCCTGGAATCTGAGTTGCATCAGTTCCCCATGCCTACTATGTAGGATGTCGTCCAATCCACAGGGAATCTTCCTCCCCCCCTTCCTACCCACTGCTGTTTAGGAACAGGGCAGACTGGCTGTTGAGTTTAGAGGGAGATTTTCCAGAGGGCTACTGGTGGCCAAGGCCTAGCAACTCTGCCAGGGCCTCAGGGGCCACCTTGCTCAGGCCCTTCACTGGTAATCGGTACCAGCTCCACACCTGTCTCCTCTTGCGCGGCTGCCATTTTGTAGATGAGGCAAGGGTGAGCCAATCTTCCAGGGCCATTTTCACTTCCTGTGCAGGTGGCTGGTCGGTGGTGGCAGTAGACAGGCAACCTGGCAGAGAGCCCTGACCTCCCCCAGTCGCTGGCACATCAGACACTGTCGTAGTAGTTATTTCCCACCTTAAAAAGCAGGGGAGAAGGAGGGGAGCCAGGAGAGAGATGAGGTTCTCTGCCCCTTCACCTGCAGCAGCAGCCATAACATGAGGAGTTGGGGTGGGTGACTTTTTCTCCGAGGGTCCTTGTGGCAGACAGTTTCACGTTCCCGGAGCCTCAGCCAATCACTTTCAAACGGTGTCTTGGAACGTTGAACAGAAAAGTTGGCAATTTAACTGGTGGCCAACTGACAGAATTGGGGGCTGTTCCTGTCCAAAACAGTTAAAAGTCCTCTTCCATGTTTTAAGTCTGAATCACTTGCACAATAAACCTGCTTTGGAACTTACGCTTTTCAGGCCCCAGAACTCTAATACATCCCTTTGATACTCTAATAGAATCTTAGAATCCTAGAGTTGGAAGGGCCCTTACAGGCCATCTAGTCCAACCTCCTGCCCAGTGCAGGAGCAGCCTAAAGCATTCCCGACAAGTATTCGTCCAGCTGCTCCTTGAAGAGTGCCAGTTAGGGGGGATCTACCACATCCCCAGGCAATCGATTCCACTTCTGCCAAGAGGGTTGGAGAAAAGGAAAACAAAGAAACAACCAAGCCATGCATAACTACTCAGATAGGAGGGCGGTATTGTAGGGGGGGGGGGTGGTCTCAGATGCTTCGCTAATGAGTTAGGGACCACAGACTTCACCACTATGTTGTCTTACATATTATCTGTTGCTTTAAATATGTACTCCTATGTACTACCTGTGCTTCATGTTGTCTAATGTCAGTCCTAGAACTGATTATGTTCTGTTTCAGCAATTCTTCAACTCTGTATTGGATCCTTGCTAATGCCATGTCTGTAAACTTGTATTTATTTACCCTATGGCATTGTTTATGGAAATGTCCTTGATATTGATTGCACTAATCTCACACTATGTAATCCGCCTTGAGCCTCAGTGAGAAAGGTGGACTATAAATGACATAAATAAAAATAAATAATAAATGAACCTGTTTCTTAGTTGTTTTTATCAAGACTCCTGTGTGGTTCCTTCAAGCTTATAGACCCCTAATAATAAGCCAAGTGAAAGTCTGGAGTTTGGCTGGCTCGGTTGAGAGAGTCAAAGTTGAGGCAACTTCCTCTATCTGCGGCATATTCAGGCACACACACACACACACACACACACTTTTAGCCTCAACTTCCCCCTTTCAGTATTGGCAATATGGGGATAATACATATTGACCTGCCTTACAAGATTATTGTCAGGGTGAGCAAGATTATGTGCATAGAGCATTGTAGAACCTCTGGGGCCCGACATGGACGCTACGTGTGCTATGCAGAAGTGCTTTAGTGCCCACAAGGGTGCCTCACCTTTGGAGTTGCCAAGTTGTCGCTTATTCACCCAACCTAAAGCAAGCAATACTTATCCCCCTACTTTCTCGCTGGGTGCCATTCTTCAGTTGCTTTGTCACCACAAGCTATGTTTCAGCTCAGGATTTCAGAAGGAGCAACGGCTCAGACTTTCTGGCCTGGCAGGGCGAAACGGAGCCAATCATCGCAGCAAAGAAATTAACTGACAATAACAAGGATCCAGCCAGCGCTGCAGGGTTTTCTTGTCATTTTTAGAATCTCAAAGAGAAAAGTACACAGCTTTGATAACAACAGACTTGCCAGCAAAAAAAGGTGGGTGCTTGGCAAGGGTGGCGTTTATGTTGTTCCTCAGGTCCGTCTTGAGTACCTGTTTGTTAACATCTTTGCCTGTTTATCTCGGGCTGCTTTGGGGGTAGATGGTGTTAAGCCAGTAGGAGGCAAAAATCCGAATTGGATTTTTAATGTCTCCGATCAGAGAGAGAAACCACAGCACCCTACAAGCGATGCTCGAGTCCCTTCTGTAGGATAACAATTTCTGTAACAGGGACAAATTTTGTTTTTTTTCCACTGATGGTTTAGCCTGGGGCTTCCTTGCAGCAGCTGTGAATGATCGAATGAAATACACTCTTGCAAGAATTGTTTAGTGTTGCAACATTCAGCCAAAGGGATTTCTACTCTTTACATAACAAGTTCAGAAGGCCGCTTTTAAATGTAAGAAGAACCGCTCAGGGCACCCAGAGTTCACCGGGACTAAAAATGAGACAAGACTGACCTTGCATTGAAGGACCAATTCTCTCATTACCTTGGAAGGAGGGACTGATCTGGTACTTCCAGGTGTCGCCTACTTATCTGCACTTTGGGGGACATATGAGCAGGGCTTTTTTTCAGGGGGAACGTGGGGGAACGGAGTTCCAGCACCTCTTGAAAATGCTCAGCAATCGTGCTTGAAAATAATACTGTTTCTAAGAATCCCGTGTGTTTCTTCCTCATTTCCCTCTTGAGAGTTCCGCCACCTCTTGTATCAAAGGGGCCATAGCGTCGAAATTGCAGGAGGTCATAGCCCCTCTCTATACTGCCTTGGTCAGGCCACACCTGGAGTATTGTGTGCAGTTCTGGAGGCCTCACTTCAAAAAGGATGTGGACAAAATCGAGAGGGTGCAGAGGAGAGCGACGAGGATGATCAGGGGTCTGGAGACTGAGCCCTACGAGGAAAGGCTGAGGGCCTTGGGAATGTTTAGTTTGGAGAAGAGGAGGTTGAGGGGGGACATGATTGCTCTCTTTAAGTATTTGAAAGGCTGTCATAGGACCCAAAGCAACGGGCTTAAATTACATGCACAAAGGTACCGGCTGGATATTAGGAAGAACTTTTTCACGGTCAGAGTAGTTCAAAAGTAGAATCAGCTGCCTAGGGAGGTGGTGAGCTCCCCTTCACTGGCAGTTTTCAAGGAGAGGCTGGATGAATCCTTGTCAGGGATGCTTTAGGCTGATCCTGCACTGGGCAGGGGGTTGGACTAGATGGTCTGTATGGCCCCTTCCAACTCTGTGATTCTATGATTCTCTTTTCCCAGAAAAAAAAGCCTGCATATGAGCAATGTGGATTTGGAGGCCAATGATAAAGAGGGCGCACTCTGCTTTTGCACTGCTTGCGTTCATTCCAGCAGGACTTATCCAGGAGAATTTCCCACTGGCCTGTACCCTTCCTTGTATCGGTCTTTTTCAAAATCAGATTTTTAAAAGTTTCAGAATCTAAATGTTGTGATTCGAATATGGCAAAGCAACCTTATTTTGCTTTCGTTCCCGTGCTCTGGGGTGAAGGAGAGCACCGAGTTCAAAATCCTGCCTTAAATCACAATTATCGATATAGATAGGCAGAGTAACTCAGAGGATATATCTGAATGTCAAAGGGAATTTCAACCCGTAAGAAAAAGAGGGGAACTCTCTGGGGGAAAAGTGGAAATGCAAGCCATAAGACTAACGAAGCTAATTCCCCAGAAGAAGAAGACTGCCACCTACTGAACCATCGGCGGGAGGAACAGCCACTGCACATTGCCGGCGGGGATGTCGCTTTTGGAGAGTGCCAGTTTTAGGCATTCAGTTAATGGATTGCCAAAAAACACACTGGAGGATCTGCTGACTGATTTTCCTAGGCTACAAATCTCCTCTTTGCTTTTTGGAGAGGGATTCACACATCCTTTGCAAATCCCCCATAAAATGCTATAGAGGCTGGTATAGAAAAGGAGGCAAGTTGAGTGTTCTCTGATATTTCAGAGCACCTCTTGATAGCCAAAGATGGAGGAATTTGTAGGCAAAGGAAGGTATGCTGGATTGGAACTGAAAGGAGGCAGATGTTGAAAGAACTTTTCCCAGTGGAATCCATTGCCTAGAAAGATGATGGATATTTATTCCCTCGGAGGTTTTCCAGGGCCATATTAACCCCTGGCTGGGCCCTTGGGCTTTCAGGTATTTCGGGCCCCCTCCTGCACTTCAATCTTTCACCCCACTACAGCTGACAGCCTGGCCCTAGACCACAGTACATAGCCCTATATCCATTTTGAGGGTCTCCTGAAGAATTCTATGCATATAAGAGAGTATATATATGGATAAATACATATGTAGACGTATTGCTATGGCACAGAGTGCAAAGTACCATTGGAGCTCTAGGGCGCAGGTAACAGTGTCTCAGCAAAAAACCTGATGGCCCCCTCGTCCCTGCAGGGCGCCTAGGCTTCAGCCTAGTTGGCCTTATGAATAACACGGCCCTGAGGTTTTCAAAGCTTCGACCGGACAGGGTGTTCTCTCAAGCAGATTTTTGTTACCTGCATGTTTAAAAAGGGGGCCAGGTGACACAAGGCCCAGAAACACACGCACACCCTCAGCTGTACCTTTTTATGGCCACAGGCAAAGTCCACCGCTGGGAAATGCCAGAGGTAGAGCTGGCTCGCTCACTCGCTCCTGCCTGCAACGTATCATTGACAAACAGCGGCGTCTGGCCGGAATGTTTTCAATAAAAGATTCTGTTTTGGGGGAGAATCCAGGAAGATGTTTACACTAACAGCAGTAACAAGAAATTACCTCCAAATGGTGTCTCGTGTGAGCTGAATATCCTGGGAACGTTGTTACCAGGGCATCTGAGGCAAGAGAGAGGCAGTACAAAAGCAATCAGAATTGTTTGGATATGGTGAGTCTGCTGCTATAAACAGATATCTGCTCTCAAGTGCCTTGGGAAGATCTTTCCAAATGGCCAACTGGAACTATGACAACTTGGAACCACGTGAATGAAACTCAAGGTGAACTGGAGTGCTCGGGAAGCTTGGACTGAGTTTCTGACAAGGTTCTGTGAGTTATACTAACAGCTCTTCTGCACAGCCAGCCTTTTATTCCCTCTCTGAACAGCTCTTCTTCTTTGACCCAAGGACATCTCCAAGGTCATCACAGAGTCTTACAGATGGGGGTGCTCCAAAGTTCACTTTTGCAGTTCTGAAGGTGGATATTTTCTGAACGTTTTTATGCCGTGAAAATATCCACCAATTATTTGGTCATCAGCAGTGGCGCCTGACAAGCAAATGTTCTGCAGTCCTTGCCAATATTTGGCAGTGGGTTGGATCCCTCTAATCCCCTGTATGGTTGGAGAGGCTTCCTTCCGGCCAAGAAGCCAAAGGCCAAAAGCGCCAGCTTGTGTTGGAGAAGAGCACCACTCTTGGTGGAAAGGAGGAGCTACAGGATCCAACCGGGGTTGCCAACAGCCAGGTGGAGCCTGAAGTTCTCCTGAAAGTAGAACTGATCTATGGAGGAGGACGAGGATTGGAGAGGGGAGGGACCTCAAGCGAGGTGCAATGCCATAGAGGTGACCCTTCAAAGCAGCCATTTTCTCCTGGGGGACTGATCAGTTGTAACTCCATGAGATCTCCAGGCCCCACACAGAGGTTGACCGCCCTAATTTGAACCCAGGTCTCCTAGATCTCAGTTCAGTACTCTAACCACTACACCATACTGGGCATGGGGGCATGCTCTA
Organism: Eublepharis macularius; assembly: GCF_028583425.1. Lineage (NCBI taxonomy): Eukaryota > Metazoa > Chordata > Lepidosauria > Squamata > Eublepharidae > Eublepharis > Eublepharis macularius. Next base: position 1,557,053 of record NC_072799.1, read on the forward strand.
CCATACGGGTCATTATTTGACAGTATCTGACTGTCAATAACATCTGACTTGCAATAACATTTAGTAAGTCCTCTATTAATGTCACTCATCCATTTAAAACCAATCCAGTCCCCCCCCTACCCGCAAACCCCCAATTTTCCTGTCTGTCAGCTGAAGACAATTTTAGAGACCCTGCCAGCCACAGGGGTTACGCAGGCAGGCACCAGAAGCAGGACTAAACTTTTCCTTCTTTCCCTGTCAACATGAGCAGCATACTAGCTCAGCTGTGCTCAGCTCCTAGGCTGAGGGTGTGCACTCACAGCGCGTGGCACATTCTTTCTCTTCTGGAGACATTTTGAAGGGCAAAAGGAATTAAAGGGGGGGGGGGAGTTGAAGGGCACGCAAAACTGTCCTAATTTAAAGGGCCTTGTGCTGAAGGTGTGGAACATTGGGTGGGTTTTTGTGTTTTCTTGTGCTATGTAGTTTGCTAAGCAACCAATTTTTTTAATTGCAACGTGCCTTGAACTTTACGGAAGGGCAGGATAAAAATCTAAAAATGAATTTATTACATTTTAGTCTGTCATTCTCTCCCCCTGGAGCACAAGGCAGTATTGTAAGTAGTCGGCCCCAGTCTCCACCATATTTAATAGCTGTTTGATAGCTGCCTGTGATATAAAAATCAAAGGGCCCCTGGATTAATGCAGCCTGATCTGCGGCAGGGGGAATTCCAGCCACAGTTGCTGAGTCCTGCCGGGGAGATCAAGCAGGAATAGGACATACATTCAAATGCAGAGTGACCGCGGTGATTGTATTTACTGCCTTCCCAGCTGTGGGCGTGAGTGGCAATAAGACAGGGTCTCATTGAGTCACCCCTCTTAGCACATTCCAATACCCTCCTTCTGTGATGAAATCCCCACCCCAAGATCGAGGAGCAATCAATTAGCACTGATAAGTTTATAATTTGTTCCTGGGAAGATGCCATCCCTATCTAAATTCATCAACTCAGCTCTGGGGAGATTCATTAGCAAACTGCCACTTTGTGAGGCAGCAGGAGAGACTTTGCATTTCCTTTCACACACCCTGGCAGCAAGTAATCAAAGTAATTAAACCTTTGTAATTCCCAGGAACTGGCCTTTAGGGTCTTTGTTCCAACAGATGAGGGGACTCCCCAGCCTCAGGACATGTTTTGCCCTATGGGGCTCAGGCCCCATTCAAATCGTGCATACATTCTGGATCCAAATGCTGGTCCCTTAGGCTCACTCTCCCTAAGACTCTCTCTCCTGGCCAAGAACACGGGATGTTTGAAGCTCTTCCTCTGCGGACTATCCTACTCTCCAGATAGGTCATTATCGCCCTGGAATCCTTAAAATCTATTCCACCTTCACTCCTGCTTTTCCTAGGCAACTTGTGCATTTGTGAACAATCTTGTGTGTGTGTGTGTGTGTGTGTGTGTGTGTGAATTTTCCCCCTTTTAATAAAAATACTCTTTTATTCAAGATGACCGGTCTCGTCTGCTACCTTGGGGAAGGGACCCCATAAATACTGGTGGAGATATCATGTTGCTTCCCTTCTCGCATAGCCTTCCTCCTTGCTGCTAATTCTCCCATTTACTTGCAAGGAGACCCATTCCCGGTAACAGTATTCAAAGGCTTCTCAGGAGATATCCTGTTCAGGTACCTCTTGGACCCACTCTGGCTTAGTAAGGTTCAGTAAACTGAATCAATTTCTTTCATAGTGGGACTAGCTCTATTTGTATTTGGAAGTTAATCTGATAAAAGAGAGAGACAAATTCTTCTGTATACATTTTCTTCATATAGATTGTTTCTAAACTAGCAGTGCAATCCTAAGAAAACTTTCCTAGGAATAAGCCTCAGTGAACAGACCTGAATAGGATTCTGAGCAGACCTCCTACTACAGATATCTTTTGTTTGGGCAGTTTTTCCAGTTACTGCTGCTGCCAAACTGTTGCAGTCCAGTGTTTCCTATGTTATCCTCCCATCATTTTTAGGCGTGGTTTGGGGTGATATTTTTGACTTTAAACAGAATTGCCATGATGACCTGTCCACATGGTGTGGAAAAGTGCTACTGATGCATCTGACAGGAGGAGTTTGTTGGGGAGGGACTATGGCACAGTGGTAGAGCGTATACTTCACATGCAATAGAACCCAGGTCCAGTCTCTGGCATCTCCAGGTAAAAGGATCAGGCAGTGGGTGATGGGAAAGACCTGAGACCTTGGAGAGCTGCCACCAGTCAGAGGAGCCAGGACTGGCCTTGATGGAGCAGGGACCAATAGTCTTAATCTGTGGAAGGCATCTTTGTGCATTCTTGAGAGATTATATCGGTGAGGTCTGTGATGGCCTGCCATTTCCTGGTGGGATGCACAGATGTACACTTTCAGTTCTTTTGATGTTCTGTTCAGGGAGCCCTGTGTCACTCCTCCCTGGGCTCTTTTTCAAAACTTCAGATATGTTGAGTAATTGCACCTAATCTCTCTTTTGAAAATCAGGGGGGGGGGTGTTACAGAGATTCTTCCACTCCTCTTAGGGACAACGAGATAAGACACCATCCCCCAACACCACCATTTTGTGGACTCAGTTCCCACCCAGGAACCCCTTCTAAGAGGGCTGCGAGGGCCCAGTTTTGGTCAGGTCCCCATGGTGTCGCGGGGAGGAGCTCCCTCTCCCCCCACCCCCGCATACTGTTTCCCAACCTGAAATGGTACCATGGGAGCATGTCGGCAAATAACTCCCCCTGGTACTGTTCGGGGTTGGAGTCTTGCTAATGTTATGTGGATTCTTGCTAATTCTATGTCTTTGTAAACTTGTGTTTATTTACCCTATGGCATTGTTTATGACATTGTCCTTGGTACTAACTGCACTAATCTCACACTGTGTGTAATCTGCCTTGAGTCTCAGTGAGAAAGGCGGACCATAAATGACATAATTTTTTTAAAAAATGGTGTGGTGGGAGGCAGGAGCCCCTCCCTCTGTGCTAACCAGACTCAGGCCCCATGGAAAGGAGTTTCCCAGTTAGAACCCACTCTACAAAACAGAGGCACATCTGAGAGGTGGACTGAGGGACAACGGCAGTTTCGTTCATCTGAACAGGGTCTCCTGCAGGTGCCACCCTGCACATGGGCGAAATCAATAGCATCCCGTACATGGGCTTTCTCTGTGGCGGCCGCCCCCCTGTGGAATGACCTGCCTGAGGTCAGGAGAGCCCCCACTCGACAGGATTTCCACAAACGATGCAAAACCGAATTATTCAAAAAGACTTTTTACTCAGATAGGAGGGGTGTATTGTAGGGAGGGGATCCCAGATGATCCGCTAATGAGTTAGGAGCCATAGACCTCCCCAGTATGTTGTACTGGATTCCTGCTAATGCTCTGTCTTTGTAAACTTGCATTTATTTATCCTATGGCATTGTTTATGGAAATGTCCTTGACTGTACTAATCTCACACTGTGCAATCCTCCTTGAGTCTCAGTGAGAAAGGTGGAGTATAAATGACATTAAAAAAATTAAAAAATAAAATAACATCTCATCAAGTCCAGCTCTTAGGTGTTACTGTGTATTTTATAACCTGAGCTTCTCCTTCCCACCTCGAATAAATGCACATAATTTCATCCAGTTCTCTTTTTTCAGGAAATCAACCCATTTCTTTTTAGGCACTAAATGTTTTTAATTAGTCGATATGCCCTGATCAAGTTTGTTTTAATAAGCAGTCGCTGCTGTGACTCGTTATTCATTCTCCCCCCATGCACCTTCCTAATCTCTTCCATTGGGAGGGGTCCCCTCCTCCCATCCCCCATCAGGGGCTCTCTGAATTATTGGCCCCCACCGAGAAAGCTTCAGGCAGCCATTCTGCCCCATTGATCCTCCAAAGCCCTGGCCAGCCAACATTCCCCGCAATAGAAATCCAGACCATAATAGGACCCTCAGGATGAGTCCCTGTGCGAATACACCCAGCAAGAGATCCTAACCATGTTCCAAATCGAAAGGCCCTAAAGAAATAGAGGATCTACCCCCCACTATCTCCTCGCCTGTCTACTGTACTGTACCCCTAGAGTCAGTTTTTTGGCAGCAGTTTTAGATAGCTGCTTAAAGCAATACTCAGAGGTCAAGAAAATGTCCATCTTGCTATCTGATACAGATGCGGAACTGTCTTATAAAGTCTTGATGTCTTTGTCTTAATGACTTTGACAAGCCATTGAACACGTGTGGTTGTGTTTTCTCTGTACTGTGATAGAAACAACGGCAAAAAGTTGTTGAAGGGTGGGTGGGTGGGGGCAGATGAACCTGAGAATGTCCTTCTCTTACCCCTATTTCCTGGATGCTGTGCGAGTTTCAAAATGATCTACGAGATCTTTCTTCCGTTACATTTAAATAGCTAGGGTTACTAAGAAGAGAGAAAACCAGGAAATGGTTAATTCAAGCATCAATTACATAGACAGTATGAAATCACAGGGACGGGGCTTTTGCAAGTGTAGAAACTATTTATTATTTTCTATTTGTTTGCAGCAGTGGAAAACTACCACTTACAAACCATCTTTTCTTTGCTTTTTTTTAAAAAGCAAAAGGTAGGATTGCAAAGAGGAAATGAGGCCAGGATGTGATTAATTAAAGGACCGGAGAGACATTAAAGTCTCGGCCAGTGGGGTGAAGGGCTTAGTGAGTGGGGTGAGGGTGGCAGACAACTGGGCTCCTATGCTGCTTGCCATGGGACTTGGTGAGTTACACTGGGCCATTTGTTCTCTCGGCCTAACCTACATCACAAGGTTGTTGTGGGAATTAACTGGAGGAGGGAGAACCACGTACGCTGCACTGAGCTCTTCGGAGAAAGGGTGGGATAAATATGCACTCAGGAAAACCAGTCTGCAGAGACAGCCCTGCTCTTCCCTCTGCCTTGGCATGGGGGGGTCAGGACTGCGGCAGCCTTGTCTTACCTCCCCATCAGACCAAAGGGCCCCGTTCCTGCCATTTATCCCCAGCCTCTGGTCCCTTCCTTGCCATTTAAGAAAGTCATAGATCCAGAGGAGTTGGCCGCGTTAGTCTGTAGCTGCAAAATAGTAAAGAGTCCAGTAGCACCTTTAAGACTAGCCAACTTCATTGTAGCATAAGCTTTTGAGAGCCACAGCTCTCTTCGTCAAGTGCACCGTCAGATGCATCTGATGAAGAGAGCTGTGGTTCTCGACAGCTGATGATGCATCTGACAAAGAGAGCTGTGGCTCTCAAAAGCATATGCTACAAAAAAGTTGGTTAGTCTTAATTGTGCTACTGAACTCATTACTATCTAAGAAAGTGAGGCCAATGTGATTTATGGGGTAGGGCTCCAAGGCAGGTAGGTGAGTGTCCCATCATGTTAATGGCCCACCGCACCACAAGATGCCAGAGGAGAGTATGGGAGCCTCGGAGCATTAAGTGACGTAATGTCTGGGTATCATTTTCCCGCTTCTAAATCTTCATGATTGAGCACAGCTCCCGCGCCCCTTGGAGACTGCCCTGAGATGGCGCTTCTCTCCTTACGGGTAGAATACAAGACTTGTCTGAGTTCCCTTATATAAGATTACCGCTTCCCACCCTTTCGTTGTTGGGATTTTGTGTCTTGGGGAGAGGGAGGGACAGGGCTCAGCTCCTGTCGTGGCCAAAATAAATGAGCGCCATCAGCCCTTCAATTTTGTGGACGCCTCCCTGAGCACCACAGAGCTGTCCAGAATCACACTGTGGTGTTTGCACCAGGGAGAGTATACCATTGCATGATGCTGTGTGCACCTGGAAGAGGCAGGGCCTGTGCCTGGGGACACTGAGCGTTAGAGAAGCAGCCCTAAGACGGATGAAGTGCCCTCTGTCTCAGGCACCATTTTAATCATCTCCTCGGGAGACTTGGCTTTTTCTTCTTCTCCACTTTCCTGCGTTTATCCACAAGGGGATAACTGTATTCTAGAGAATCAAGCTTTGTAGGCCATCCAGCCCAGCTCCCGGACAAGGCAGAAAATCCAACGCTTGAGCATCCACAGCAGATAGCAGTGGATATGCCTATGAAATGTGTATATAGTGAATATACCTATAAAATATGTATATTTGGATATAAAATATAGATTTAAATTGTATATTTTATCTGTATCTGCTTTTCTTTCTAATCAGGGCCCAAAGGGGCTTATTACTGCATTCTCTCCTGTTCCACCTCATAACAACAGCAACCCTGTGAGGTAGGCCAAATTGAAAGATTGTGAAGGGCCCAAGGTCTCCTGGTGAGCTTTCATGGCAACAACCCTTCATGCCGTTGAATAGTAGGATCACGTCTCCCCCCTCCCCACCCCGGTCTGTCCAGAGCGCTGCTGAGCTCTTCTGTCGTACCCTCACAGAACGGCGCTTTTCATGCCTAGGAAATTTGCTGTGTTCATTTCTGGACGGGGACAGAGTGTCTTTCGTTGTACATGTGCAGGTATCCTGTGTGTGATCTCGAACCTGGGAAAATTCAGTAGACACATTGCCTGTAAAATTATACCTGTGCAGAAACTGTTTCATGAAATATAGCATATGCAGGGCTTTTTTTCTGGGAAAAGAGGTGGTGGAACTCAGTGAGTTGCCAGCACAGGGGGCAAATCCTGGTAGGAGATGGTGCCCCTGGTACCACGTGCACATGTGCAAGGTTGCACACGCTTCTGGGACCACACAATGACGTCACTTTGAGTCAGCTGGAATAAGGGGGGAGTTTTTAAAAGTTTGAATGGCCCTCAGCGAAAATGGTCACATGGTGGAGAGCGATCTAAACTCCCCTCTGTCTGGAGATCAGGGGGCGGGGCCACCGGCCATGTGACCATTTTCAAGAGGTGCCGGAACTCCGTTCCACCACGTTCCAGCTGAAAAAAAGCCCTGAGCACATGCAGTGCCGCTCAGCTTCCTTTCTTCAACTTTTCCTCATAGGATTGCCGACACCCTTTCTTGCCTTCCTCTGAACCTGTCCTAGTTTATCTCCATCTTTCCTCAAGTGTAGCACCCGGAACTGGCCATGATACTCTAGATGAGGTCTGGCTAGCACAGAAGAGAGCGCAACTAACTAGCATTGCTTGTGGCTCAGATACCATGCTTCTTTTAATGCAAGCTGAAATTGCATTTGCCTCGTTTGTAGCAGCATCACACCACCCACTTCTGTTCAGTTGGTGATTCTTTGTAATCCCAAGATTTGTACTACTATCAAGCTAGGTATCTCCCTCCCAAAAACTGCATTTGATTCTTTTTGCATCTATTTGTTTTTCTTGCTGATGCTTTCAGTCGAGCTAAGTTTCAGACAGATTTTCTCTGGATCTGCTCCTTTATCATTCTGAAATCCCCCTCTGCATACTGTTGCACTCCTCCTTAATTCTAAATAGCTAGAAGGAGAATTCCTAAAATTAATTCTGGAAATGGCGCACATGCTGATTGCTGCACATTCCTCTTCCTTCAGTTCTTTTGTGTCTTCCCCACCCTCTAAGTTTCCATTTTGTACACTGAAAAAGCACCGCAGAGGCGCAGTGGCTCTTTGATAGTATGTAAACTGTATCATGAATCGTCTTGAATGGCATTTTACTGATGTGCATGCAAACTCCTGTACATTGGTAACACCCCCCAAAAAAGAGTCCAGTAGCACCTTTAAGACTAACCAATTTTATTGTAGCATAAGTTTTCGAGAATCAAGTTCTCTTCATCAGATGCATGATACAGAGACTCTCTGTATCTCTTTGTGTCTCTGTACCATGCATCTGACGAAGAGAACTTGATTCTCGAAAGCTTATGCTACAATAAAATTGGTTAGTCTTAAAGGTGCTACTGGACTCTTTTTGATTTTGCTACCACAGACTAACACGGCTAACTCCTCTGCATCTATGACCACAAAAAAATTTCAATACTACAGTGTGAAACCATCTCATATACTTTACCTTTTCTCATGTTTTATCACAGCACACATGCACACAGCTGAAGAAACGATGCAAAGGAAGAGAAGGGACTGAATGCTTATGCTAAATGCAGAGGCACAGTGCTGTTTGGAAATAAGGAACAGAACAGTGGAAGAGCCCCAATCCATTGGTTCCATGACCCGATAACTTTAGCATGCTAGGGTCTAGAGTCACACCTGAGTTCTATGCAAAGTATTCAGTTCTGACATTACACTAAGCCCAGTCAAACTTTTTTAAAAAAATATTTTATTAAAACAGAAAATAGCATTGGACAGTAGAAACATCAAAAGCAGACTATATAACAGAAAGTAACGTTAGACAGTAAATATAATATCAAAACAAAATATGTACAAAGTATTAAAACCACATAATATAACAAGAAGTTACATTAAAGAATAAACATAATATCAACAACAGAATGTATAGCAGATTATTAAAACTACATAACATTTCTCCTCTCTATCCCCTCACATATTGTTAAAGTACATTATACTCACCATTTTACATTCAACATATTTTTAAAAAACTGTATCTTTCAACCACATACTCAAAAAAGACTTTCCAATTTTCCTGAAACTCTGAAATTGGTTATTATGCATGTAAGAAGTTAATTTAGCCATTGTCACATAACAAAGTTCCACCTTCCACATTGCTGCATATACTACTCTTGCTGCCATCACATATTTAAAGAGTTCACTGTGTTCTTTTGCAATATTACTTGGTAAAATATTTAATAACATATTTTTGGGGTCTAGCACAAAGTGGAGCTTTAATATCTTTTGCGTCTCTATGTATTTTTATCCAATATCTTCTCACTTTCTTGCATGTCCACCACATGTGATAGAATGTTGCACCTAGTCGAACTTTATACTGTGGCAATCTGCAAGTTTTTGCTGGTGACTCCAGTCCAGACAGCAACCAAAACTACTGTGCTAATCCATATTAATAAAAACAAAAACTCAAGTACACCCAAGTCCCCTTGAAGTATCAAGGCAGCTGTTTTTCCAAAATACAAAACCAATTAAAGCAAATAATGAAACAAACACAACAAGGGCTACTTCTGGTTCACAGTTTTTGTGTTTTGGAAAAATGGCATAGAAATGCCCTAATGAATAAATATATTAATAAATGTTATATAAATTTAAAATTCAGAATGTTTTTGTTTCAGTATTTGAATTGAACATTTAGAGTTCAGAATTTATTTCTGGATATTGGAATATACCGTACAGTGTGAGGGGATGGGGGGGGGGGGACCCTAGATCTGCACTCTGGCATATACATTTTTAAGGCTGCAATATTAAGTTTGAACTTCCAAATTAAGCAGTCAACATTGTCTCTAAAAGGTCCAGCACAGTTCAGAGGCAGCAGTCTTGTAACAAAAAATGAATTAAGACACATATAAAATAAAATATTTTAGAAACGCATTTGCTTTCATAACTGCGTTGAGAACATCAAGCTGCACTAGAAACGGCTGAAGCAGATTCAGGGTTGGAGAGTCGCCCCCGCCCCCGCCCCCGCCCCCGCCCCCGCCCCGCTAAATCCTTTTTGCTCTCGCTGGGTATATCCGCATGTCCCGTTTCCAGCAACGCTCCTGAACCTGATCTAGTTCCTTTTCAGCTCATTTGTTTGTTGCGCATTTTTCATGCTTAGCAATTCAGAAACGGCGATTCCAGAAGACGGATGAGTCTCCGGGGAATGTTTCCAGGGTGATTATTTTAACTAGCACTTTTGTACAAGGAAATCAGCGAGTTTAACCTAACAAGCAACTAACATGCTACAGGGACAAATAAATCTCATTCCCACCTATTAATTTTACAGCCTATATAAAGCAGCACTGAAGTCAAAAGTATACGTGACCCCAAAAGACATTGCTCATTTTGACACATATATGACTTGCCCCTAACTTGAACCCTGGCCTGAAACGGGAAAGTTGACTCCCGAGTTGAAACAGATTGCTGGGCTGTGACCAAAGCAGGTTCTACTCAAAACAGAGATTTTGCAGGAGAAAAGCAAAGGGGGCAGCGCCGAATGCAGAATTGACGCTGAACAGAATGTTGGGTTTACCGCAGGGAGTCCGACCAACATTTGTCTCCTTATCCGTTAGAATGCTGTAGTCCCTAGGAACTTTTTATTCTGCCCAATAAACCAGATTGTGTTCCAGTTCATCTGTTTATGCCTTTTAAACTACCCTTATCCTCTAAGGTGCAGGGAAAACAGCCACAGCAATATTAATTACAAAATATGAGCAAACAGAAGAGAGGATTTTTTTTAGTTTTAGCAGATGCTGCCCCCCCCCCCAAGCCAAGCCAAGCCCTTTGGGCCCCATGCGTGACGGCAGTGCTACTCTGAAGGAACTGGCAAGGCAACTGGGCATCCTGTCTTGCGATATCCTTGTGTTGCATTGAGGCAACGAAGCCTCAGAGTAGTTGCCCCAGCAATGGGGATCTATGTCCATCCCAACTTCACTATCCATTTAGAACAGAGGTAGGACAGCTTGACCTTGCATGGCCAGAGCAATTGTCCCACTGATGGGATACCCTAGGAAACGTTGCCATTTTCTTTGCCACGTAGGATAGATTGAGTTGAGCATAAATCAGAGGATAACCTCAACACTATGAACATTTTCACACATAGGCGCATACTTTCATTCCCTCAAAAGCGTGCCTTTTGCCATGAAAAACTTTGTGGGTGAACATTCACGTCTGATCGACAGTTTACGCTGTAAGAGTGCCATCACCCTACATCTAAAGGAATGGGCACGGGGTCCATTGCCTGGAGACATTCTGTTTTGGCAGGGGCACCTTTCCCTTAAGCTAAACTGCCTGTTTCCTAGCATGAAAGTTGCTCACAGTTGGCAGTGGCGAAATTCAAAACTGAAGCTTTAATTTGTCTCGAAGAAGCACCTCCTCACTGCACACACCATCACAAATTGCTGAAAAATAGAGACGGCAATCTATCTATTTTCCCTCCCCTCCCCTCCTCTCTCCTCCTCCTCTGTTCCCTTCCCTCTCCTCCCCCTCCCTCCCTTCCCTCTCCCCTCCCTCCCCCTCCCTCCCTTCTCTCCCCCTCCTCTCTCCTCCCCCTCCTCCCTTCCCTTCCCTCTCCTCCCCCTCCCTCCCTTCCCTTCGCTGGAACTGGGAGTTCACATCCCTGCCAGGCCGTGACAACCTTGGGCCAATGTCTCTCAGACTCACCAACCTCACAGGCTTGCTGTGAAAGGGAAAATCCTGTATGCTTCCTTGAACACCTTGGAGTAAGAGAGGGATGACAATAGGACAAGCAGGAGGCAAAAAAACTTGGTGCTCTGAAGTGGTCTTGGTTCCCTCCCCCTGGTTAGAAAACATGGGATAGCATTTCCCATTCAGCCTTGGCAAAAATATTGGCAAAATGTGTTGAGTAATTGCTGTCCACCCTTCATTTTCAACATGGACATATCCAAGGTCTCTCCCTGGTATATATTCCCTAGAAGACTCACAAATTCTGGTCATGAATAAGCAGGGGGTGACAATTTAGGGTGATAGAATAGAACAGAATAACAGTTGCTGTCTCTGGTTCTCTTGTACAAAAAGCTGAAGAAAGACAAAGGGAATTCTCACAGCCTTGACAGCAGGTCTAGCATTGGCCCTTGCCACCAGCCAGCCAGCCGCCTTGGCCTCTCTGGGATTCTCAGGATACACCTCCCTTCAGCAGAGTCAACTGAAACTGAACCCCACAAAGACAGAGGTCCTGCACTTGGGTCGTGGGCGGTTGGGTTCAGGGATCCAGCTCCTGGCCCTCGATGGGGCACCACTTGTGCCCGTTTCAAAGGTTAGAAGTCTGGGGGTGATTCTGGATGCCTCCTTATCAAGGGAGGCCTAGATTACAGCGGTTGCCAGGTCTACTTTTTTCTACCTGCATCAGTTCAGGCAGCTTGCCCCATACCTTTCGACCAATGATCGAAGGACAGTGATCCAGGCAACGGTCATCTCCAGACTAGATCACTGTAACTTGATCTACACAGGGCTTCCCTTGGGTCTGATCTAGAAGTTAACAATGGGTCCAGAATACGGCTACATGTGTAGGACACATATAATGCCACATAGGACTCGTGTAACGCCTGTTCTGCATCAGCCGCACTGGCTCCCAATGGAGTTCTGGATCAGGTTCAAGGTTTTGGTCCAAATTATTTATTTACTTATTTATTTTGATTACATTTCTATTCCGCCCTCCCCGCGAATGGGCTCAGGGCAGATTACGTCAGTTAAAACATAACCATAATATAACAAAGATTCACAAATCATAAAAGCACATTAAAATCACAATTTACATATAAATAATTAAAAGATATCAAGAGGACAGCAACCACAGTAGAACTTATCTTTGCTCACTAAAACAGAAATCTAAAACAGAATGGTGGTAACACATCTGGTGGAGGGGATTAACTTATAAAGTCCTTAGCGGACTGGGACCAGCATAGCTGTGGGACTGCCTCTCACTATATGTTCCCGAGAGGGTGCTCTGATCAGCTGATAAACAGCTGCTGGTGGTCCCTGGCCCCAAGGAGGGTCTCCTAGACTCAACCACAGCCAGGGCATTTTTGGTCCTGGCACTGGCCTGGCGGAACTCTTTGTCTGCTGAAACTTGAGCCCAGAAGGCCTATAAGAAAGAAAGAAAGATGTTCCACCAGGCCTACGACTGAGGTTGGGGCATGGGTGGGCTCTCTTGCCAGTCTCCTGTTGAGGGGGGAATCACCCAATCAGTCATAGCCGTTTTACCTCAGATGGGCTCTTTCTTCATCATCTCCTGCGTCCCCATTCTGCTTTAGTGCTCGGACTCACACAGTGCCTTGGCCAAGAAAAGCAACAGCAGCAGCCATCTTTGAAACAGTGAAAGCAAAACAGAATGTCTTGGAATCTTTGACTTCTCCTGGGGATTTTCAGAGTGCCATTATTATTGTTATTGCTTTTTCCTTCACATATTTTTGTGCTGTGTTTGATGCTTTATTTCTCCTCATAACTACATTTGTTTCCTGAGGTATCAGGATGGCCAAGTAACTTGGAAGAGGGAGGGGGCATCTCGCGAGGTGACAGGCCAGGGGGCAGTGGTCTCATTGACTGATGATGACCCATCTTCTGTCCGGATTGGGTCACTGCTCCAGTTTGGGTGAGATGTATGTTGCAGGACATGAAGTCTCCAGTGACTTCTTGAACAGCCAGTCTGTCTTCATGTATCCAACTGGGGAAATAATAACTTTTGTTGGCTCCAAAGAAATATGAGAAGAGAAGAGTTCCCAGGATGGCCAATTCCACAATCCATTATCCAGCCATGGGAGAACTGTGAAACTAAATAGCTTTCAAAAAAGCAAATTAATTCTTGGTCCTACTTTGAATCATAGATGTAGGATGATCTTGGACAGGGATCTCAAAACATAAACCAGCCATCTATGAATGCCTCTCAGGCCTCTATTGAGAAAAGTTCTTTAGAAAAACTGTTGCCTGTGGATCTTCCCAAACTCAATTCAGACCCCAGCCCATGCTACACTTCGATATTGGTGAAACATATTTCTAAGAATGCAGGTAAAGAAATATCTGGAAAACACCCAGGGTCTGCAAGACAATAACTCAGCGTTGAAATACACAAAGGGCTGATGGTTTCTGGGGATCTGATCCATGGATGTTGCCCACATTTTAAAACAATTTGACAATGCCATATCGGCCCAATCCTGAGCAGGCCCACAGTGCAGTGGGCTGAGTGCTCTTGTCCCCCCCGCCCCCCCAATGCCTTTTCAAGTGGTGAAATAAATGGCTGTTTCAGGCTCTTGTGGTATTTTAAAATAACTGTGGTCATTGTCCACAGGTCAAATCTTTGAATGTCATTATTTATTTATTTATATGTTATTTATAGCCTGCTTTTCTCAGTGAGACTCAAGGTGGATTCTGTGGCGTAAATCAATATGAATTACTGCTGGAACATCCCATAAACAATGTGATAGATTACAGCAACAGCCGGTACAGGGTAGTACAATCTGCAGTCCCTATCCCTTTTTCCAGAGTATCTCTCTGAACCAGTTCACTCCTGTACAGCCCTCCTACCTGTGTAAAAAACCCCTCGGGTCTGCATAGTTTGTGGGAAACTAGGAAAGCGGGGGCTTTCCTGACCGCTTCAGGCAGGCCATTCCATAAGGTGTGGGGTGTGTGGGTGGGGGTTGCACAGAGAAAGCATGTGTATGGGCAGCTGTTGGTTTTGCTGAACTGCAGAGCGTTACATACAGAAGGAGGTCCTGTGCAGATGAGCAAATCAGCTACGGAGGACCATAGGGAGAGTGGTGAGCCTGCAGATATGGGGACCGAGGTCAGGAAGGGTTTTTTATGTGATAGTCAAAACCTCTAATTGGGCCTAGTAAATGATGGGCAGCCTAGCCAATGGGGACACTGCCGCAGGGGAGAGCCACCATGTCTAGTTGCCCTAAGAGCTTTCCCTCACAATATGCATCTGCCTGGAAACCTAATAAAACTAATCTCTTACCTCATTAACATCCCCCCCCCATAGTAAGTCTGATTTCCTGCTGTTGACAGAAACCGCTCCTGATGTATTGTCGAAGGCTTTCACGGCCGGAGAACGATGGTTGTTTTCCTGTAGGAGACTGTTTTTCCTTGGTTGTTTGATTCATCCTGGGTTTGATTGCTCTTTGGATTTCATTTCTGGAGTAGCCATTTGCCTGAAGTGCGTGGTTTAGATGGTTAATGTCCTCATTGAGAAACTGCTCCTGTTTGGGGTATAAAAGGGACTCCCTTGTCCACAACATTTTGAGTAGGTCCTTTCCCTTGGACCTCTTTCCATCACTGACATGAGACCACATCTGCTTTTCAGAGCAAGCCGAATATGTTCTGATTTCTCCCCACTGGTTCTGACTCTCTGCCTTGCCTGCACGTTCTCTTTTCTCCCCTTCTGCTGCTCCTGCACTCCATGGCGCCAACCCTCCTCACCTGACCCCTTGCAATCCACTCACTGACCTTCTTCTTCTTCTTCTTCTTCTTCTTCTTCTTCTTCTTCTTCTTCTTCTTCTTCTTCTTCTTCTTCTTCTTCTTCTTCTTCTTCTTTCCCTCCTCCCCATAGATCTTCCCCATTCCATAAGGAATGTCTCCCTTTCTTTGGGTGGGTCCTTCTAAACTAGCTATGGATGGATGGAACACATTGGGCCATTTTAAAATTGGACACTAGGAACTTTATGGCTGAACACTGCAATGGCATTTTGGGATTGCCAGAAGCAAATCGTCATTGTGTTTTAATTACTGAATTGCATAGAATTTCCTTTTTAGAACTACTCCATATTTTGATTACATAGAATTACTTGGAATTTATCTGCTTATTTTAACTGCCTTTTAAATGCTTTCTTCCTACTTTATGTTCTTTGAGAGGTTAATAAAGTTGCAACCAGTTAAGTTTCTTTCTCTCTGTCTTTCTAGGAGGGGTGTCAAGCCATACTTGTGTATTCAAGCACTAAAAGATCTTTGGGGGCAAGATCTGGGATCTCTACATGTGAGGGATGCTGATACATGTGGACTTCTGACAGGTCACATTGTGACTCACCCTTTTGACCTTACACGGGCAGGAGTCTTTCACCATTTCCTGGGAGCTTCCTTATACATGCTTTCAAAATGTGAGCAGAGGCAGGAATGTAATCTCGAAAACAGCCTGTGGCTATCGGCTTCAGGCCCCCACCCAAGAAGGTGTCTACCTGTTATCTTGACTTTGCTGGGTGCACATTCCAAAGAAGAAGCGACGAAACCTTGCAGAGAATGCCACATCCTTGAGTTGCAGTTACTCGTCTCTTGATCTCTTCTAGGTCTCTTTTTCTTTCAAGGAAAAGGAAGGCTATTGAATGCTGCACTGTTGACCTCAGATCTGAGGCAGAGCCATTATCACAAAATCTTTGGAGGAGTCTCCTTGGATTGTAACCCATCGCCAGGCAGACTCCATTCCTTTCTCCCACATGACAGGGTAGTTCCTAAACACTCTCAGAGCAGAGCTCAGAGCGATGATCACAGGCGCAAGAGTCCAAGACTCGAAAGGCCCCGACTGTCTTCCCTGCCGCCTTCCGATCCCCTGACACCCAGTTTGGTTTTGCTGATGATTCTCAAATACCAACAACTTCTCCTGCCAGAATAAATTATCCTCATCACACTCCTCGGGCTAGTAGAAGACTGTAGAAGCCTCTTAAAAGATGAATCCCCTGCTGAAAACGTCCTTTCTCTGCCCACCACTTCTGCAGGTGTGGGCTCCGAGACCAGGGCTTGTGTGGAGGGCCACGTCTCTTAAAGGCCCTCTTCTCCCACACGTCTTGTTGCACCAGCTGTGATCTTCAAGTTGTTGTCACCTACTGGCTTTACCCCCATTTAAAGCAGCCTGCCTGGTATCAAGCAAACCCTGTGCCTTTCCCATTTTGCAGCTCCCACTTTGTGGAATGGGGTCCTTGAGAAGGGGCATCGCCGTTTCTGGAAATGTCCAGAAGATGCTGCCAGGCCATTTTACTCGCTGGAGCTTTAATGGGTTATAAGCTGCAGGCACTGTGTGTAAGGGGGGGGGCGAGTTATTTGGGGTTTTGTTATATTTTGTATGTTCTAAATTGTGATTTGTAAGCTGCCTTGAGCCATGAAGGAAGAGAGGGCATCAGTATTTCGCTAAGTGAATGGATGCATTTGGGGTTGATGCTGGGCTGGCACACAGAAGAGGTGCTGGCTCTTGAAATTCCGTGCATATTTCCTGCAGGCGCTGAGCTGTTCCATCCTGCCCTTAGTAACCTACAGCTCTGGTCCCTGGTGGAGACCATGTGCTCTCCTGGCTGGAGATTATTTGGAGCACGCACTTGCCAGGCAACTCCAGCCAATAAAAACTTGCCAGTGGCTGCCAAGGCCGTGAACTCGGCTGGGTTTCTGATTCTTGGCCCGCACTGAGTAATCATCCAAGACCCGCGTGTCATTTTTATTTTGGTTACTGGGACCTCAGTGTCTCCCTGTCTGTTACTCTATTTTTGAAACAGGGCTGAGCAGTGAAGGAGGTTTTGGCACGTAGGAATTCCACACTTGCTTTTCTCACATGTGTCTTGAATTCTCCAACTTCTGAGTGGCCACCTTGAGTGGAAACGGCACAAAAGTGCCACTCCCAAAGTGGGTCAGGACTGTTCTGCGGTTCTTGCACATGGAGGTGCAGAAAGAGCAACTGACTGAGCAACTGGTCTTGCAGATCCACTGGATTTAAGTGTATCAATCCAGTCTTTAACCCACCCACACCCAGAATGGGATGTTCCTCATGTAAAGCACTCTGTTGACAGCTCCGTTCTTATCTGAGCTGCTGACACCAAAGAGCTACCTCCTGAAAGCAGTTAGAAATTGTGACGTTCTCTAGAACACAGGAAGGGATGAGGGGCGTTTGGGAGACTTTTCCTGAGTTGAAAGGTTGCATGTTGCACAAACATGGGGCCTGCCATCTGGACAGTTCTGCACTAAAATCTCTCCTGCCCATCCTGACAGGACTCCAAGATGAACAAATGAATCGATGGTTAATAGAAAAAGTTTGCATTGCTCAGGTAAATCCCAAAATGTTTGTTACTATTTTGTTTTATTTAGCTACGTGTTTTACTTCATTTATAGCCCCTTTTTCCTCAACAGGGAACAAAAAGTGGCTTGCATATTTCTCCTCTCCTCCATTTTTATTCTCACACCAACTATTTGAGGAAGATTAGATTGAGCATCTATGACTGGCTAAAAGTCACCCAGCAAGCTTCCATGGCAAACAGAGATTCGAACCTGGGCCTCTCAGATCCTAGACCAATCCTCTAACCATTGCACATCACTAGCAAAATGAGTGATTTTTGAGAACCAAACAGTAGATTTCAGTCCATTTTTACACTATACTTATAAATTTGTAGCTAAGCATCTTCAGCAAAACAGCCACAAAATTTTAGTTCTACAAAAGGTTCTACAAAATATGATGGGGGGGAAAAGTCACTCCTTCCCAATATCATTCAAAACCAGCTGCCAAACAGAACCAAACGCCTCACAGCAAACGTCTCTTTGGACTACGTGGATTGGAGGTGCTTCTTTATGGCACAAGGAGCCTTACCCTGAGGTAAGAAGGATCCTTGATGTGGAGGAAGCACAACCCATAGTGGCATGGATCCAGTCTGCAGAGGTTTGGGGTGAAAATGACAAAGGAAATCTCTCTAGCTGCATCGCCACCAGCTGCGAATCTCTCAGCCCCTCAGGAGAGGTCCAAATCTTTTCTTTCTTTTCTTTGCACAAAAATGAATTTCCTCCTTCCAAATTTGATTGCTTCCTTTCCACATTCATTTCATGACAAGTCTGTTTGCTGCTTTTGGCTGCTGGGCGCGTGTGGATGTGGGAGACTACAAGAAGGCCTTTGTTCCCGCCTTCCCTGGCGACGCACAAATTGCCCGAAACATGTGCCAGTGGCCGTCTTAAACTTTGCGTCTCCCTTGTTGCAACGCAGGCATATACTTTTAAAAAGCTACTGACCTGATAATTGTTCTTGGGGTTTCTTCGACAGCCCAGGTCCTTTTGAAGTGATCAAGCCCCAGGGTTTTGAAGGTGAAAGTTGATACATCTCCGTGTGTCGATATAATAACGTCAAGCTGAAAAAGTGTTACCAGAAAAGAGTTGCCATCAGAGACCAAGTACAAGTGTAAGTCTGGAAGAGTCACCAAGGAGCTGTGCTGGAAGGAGGGGTGTCAACCTCCAGACGGGGCCTGGAGATCTCCAGGAATCACAATTTATCTTCAGTCTCCAGAGATCACCTTCCCTGGAGAACATGGCTGTTTAGCAGGGTGGAATTACGGCATTATATCCTGCAGTGTTTCCAAACCCCGTCCTCCAAGGTTCCACCCCCACCAAATTTCCAGGTATTTCCCAACCAAGAGCTGGCAACCCTAATTAGATGGTATCTCAGCAGAACATCTCTAGTCCAAACACTTTTTAAAAAAACCCTCTTCTATAATGTTATTTTGGAAATCAGAGCTCGGTCCTGGCATGTTTTGTACACATTCCACATGCTTGGCTGCTTCTCTGCAGTCCGTTCCTGTCCACCTTCAGCATAGGTCACTGGGGATAAATGGGTCTCCTCCTGGGGCAATGGAAGGGTGAAACTATGACATGATGGCCTTAAACAATGTCAGTTTAAGAGGCCCCATACAATAAAAACAATAAATTCTTATCCTCACAGAAAGGATACTGTAAATATAAATATGAAAACTTTCTTTCTGCATATATACAAAGGTGAAGGTAGGAAGGAAAAAACCTGTAATCTACCTTTAAAAAAATATGTAGAGGACTGTCATATTGTGAGTGCCTTAGGGGCAGAATACCCATTTATCCCTGGCTCTAGGCAACGGAGAGAGAAGTGAGGTGGTCACAGCCCAGAGCCGAACACAATCCACAATGAAGGCTAGAAACAGAGAAAGGTAAGGGGATAGAACTGGGAACTCACAAGGTCTTGAGTAGAGATGGGCACGAACCGGAAAAAACCCAAACCATGTGGTTCGTGGTTTGTCAAATTTCACGAACCACGAACCACGAACTTTCACGAACCTGCCCGTTTTGCTAACCAGTTTGTTTGGTTCATGAAAACGTTGCATCCGGGGTCAGAAAATCATCACTTCTGGGTCAGCAGAAGGTCACTTCCCGGTCAACAGAAGGTCTTCAGGAAGCCCATCCCCTGTTGCCTAGGAAACGGATTGATTGGCACCAGGCTGTCTGCAGTCACAAACCAAAAAATGAACCAAACGAACTAGCCTAAAGTTCATGGCAGTTCATCAAAATTGGGATCTGACAAACCACAGTTCACGAACCACGAACCGTGGTTTGTGCTTAATTTTGGTTTGTATTTTGGTTCGTGCTCATCTCTAGACTTGAGACCAAAGTGACTTGTCTACAGCTAAGCCAGCCCCCAAAAGCTGGATTTGAGTCCAGAGGCACCTTAGGGACAAACAAGATTTTCAGAGTGTAAGCTTTAGAGAGACAGAACCCTAGAACTGGCTTCTGGCCTTTACGTATGGACAAAGAGATCCATTTCTCCTCTTCCTTCCAAAGCAAGAGTAATTTGTTTTTTAAAAACTGAAATTTTAAAAGTTATGTAATTTAATACCTAAGCAGCATCTTTACCTAAGCAGCACCTGGTTTGAACTACAAGCCCCCCCCGCCCCACGTGTAGGTGAAGTGGCTGTGCCTCTGCAAGCTCATCAAGTGTTTTCATCTTTAAAGTGCCGCAGCACTCCTGCTTGATTTTCCAATATGTAGAGTTGCCAGCTGCCCTGACCTGGATAGCCCAGGCAAGCTGCATCTTGTCAGATCTCAGAAGCTAAGCTGGGTCACCCTTGGTTAGTAATTGGATGGGCGACCTCCAATAAAGACGAGAGTCACTTTGCAAAGTCCACCTTTGTTATAGATGCAGAGGAGTTAGCCGTGTTAGCCTGTGGTAGCAAAATCAAAAAGAGTCCAGTAGCACCTTTAAGACTAACCGATTTTATTGTAGCATAAGCTTTCGAGAATCTGTCCGTTAGCACCACCTTCTTCATAAGCCGCAGGAGAGCACATTCGGAGATTGTAACACATTCGGAGATTGTAACACATTTGCGTCCAGTCCGAATTCTTTCATGCCCAAGCTGAAGTGAGTTTCCCACTCACGAAACGGGTTAATGACATTTGCCTGCACATCCCCATTGGCGTTTTTTGAATAATCTAAATTATTGGACTGTGAATGACATGACACCTCTCCATGACTCTCCACCCTCGGCTTTTCATTAAAATAAGACACTTGGCACTTTAAATGAATGGAATGAACCGTACGGACTACAAAGACTTTCTAATGATATGTGTACTGGATATGATTATACTGTGTATTTTTGTATTGTGAATTTATTAACTATATAATTGGACACTTTGCACTATTGCACTTTTGCACTTTCATATGATATACAGAATATACAATATTTGTATAAGTGGTTCCCTGGTGCAATTGTTTTTCCTCTGTGTTAGTCTGTGGTAGCAAAATCAAAAAGAGTCCAGTAGCACGATGTATTGTCGAAGGCTTTCACGACCGGAGAACGATGGCTGTTGTGGGTTTTCCGGGCTGTATTGCCGTGGTCTTGGCATTGTAGTTCCTGACGTTTCGCCAGCAGCTGTGGCTGGCATCTTCAGAGGTGTAGCACCAAAAGACCAGTAGCACCTTTAAGACTAACCAATTTTATTGTAGCATAAGCTTTCGAGAATCAAGTTCTCTTCGTCAGATGCCTGATACAGAGACTGGTCAAATACAGAAGAGCAGGAGAGAGAAGAGGCAATTAGGGGGAGGAAGGGGGAGGGAGCAACCAAAACATTCCTTTGCTAGTATATGTAAACATCTCCTTTTAGTGTGTGTATCAGTTGGCTTCAAAGGAGTTTGCCCTGTTAGTTTGTAGCAGCCAAACAGCTAGACCATCCAATTCCAATGCAGTATGAGCCTTCGATAACCACAGCTCTCCCTGCCGGATGCATCTGACAAAGAGATCTGTGGTTCCCGAAAGCCCACGCCAGGTGCCACTGAGCTCCCCCAGACCCCACCTCTGTAAAGGAAATCTGTTACCTGTGGTAATGTGATAACCATTCATAGTCCCTATTCAGTCCCAGCTTGACAGAGTCAAATTTGCATATGAATTCCAATTCAGCAGCCTCCCGTTGGATTTTGTTTTTGAAAGGTTTCTGTTGAACTACAGCGACCTTTAAGTCTTTGGTGGAATGTCCTGGTAGATTGAAGTGTTCTCCCACTGGTTTCTGGACGTTTCCATTTCTAATGTCAGATTTGTGTCCATTTATTCTTTTGCGTAGAGGTTGGCTGGTTTGTCCAATGTACAGAGCAGAAGGACATTGTTGGCACATGAGGGCATATATCAGATTGGAGGATGAGCAGCTGTAAGAGCCACCTTTGTTAGTCTCTTGCCGTGAAAACCCCACCAGGGGCTGCTGTAGGACAGCTATGACTTGACAACACTCTCTACCACCACCAGAGCTGCTAGCCAGCGACAGAAAATATCCCAGTAGTGACCAATAATAGTAGATTGGCAGCCTCCTTCGGGCAGATTTTTTGCACTGAACTACAGCTGCAACGGCCTCCTCTGCACTGCGGCTTTACTGCTCCGGGTGGCTAGAGTGCATTACTGCAGCCAGCAGCCCCCCAAAGGTTCAGTGACTCCGATCCCGTAGGTTTCACATGACCCTAAAAAGCTGCCAATTCTGACTCCACTCTCTCGGGTGCAGGTCAAGCAGCCGTTGAGCCACTCTCCTCTGCTTGAGTGCTTGTAGTTGCCTCCAGGCTAGCAGACCTGCCCGTGGCCCGCTTTACAAACATCCAGGCATTCCTGCCAATCGCAGTGATGTCCAAAGGCTCAACATTTTGCCCTTCATGACCAGCCTTTCCAAACTCTGGGACACAAACAGTCCACAAAGTTGCACCACTGCGATATATATTTTAAATGTTAAAAATGGGAAGTCACAGGCTACTGACAGGATCTCCAGGCCCTTTAGCCAAAGGAATTGTTTTACAGCTTAGCACATGATGGATGGGATTTCCCAACCATATTTTTCAGTGCTCTCTGCTCAGCCGTGTGCAAGAGCCCCCGGGAAAGATAACTTTCTTGCAAGGCAACATTTGAGCGATGGAACCGTGTGCTAATAGCAATTAGTCTCCCTGCCGATACTTCCCCAAGTCTCTTCAGTTGCCTCGAAATGCATTGTTTGCGGCAAGACTCAATAGCAGTGTAAATAATGCCTTGGATAGAAGCTCCCCTCCCAGCATTAATCTGCCCCGCTGTATGTAAGAGATATATGGGGCTAGCTGGACATGATAAAGGATGGGTTTGTGTACCCGCTGTATTTTACTGAGATTCACAGCCAAAAACTGTGTAAGGGAAAGCAGGTGCCATGGGGCTGTCTGTGTGCAGCCACTTCAAATCAAGTTTTATGACAGGGGGAGGGGGCAAGTGAACTCCTGAAGGTGATAAATCTTCAAAAAGACAGGGACTGGTAAATGCATCCCCCAAAGAGTCCAGGAGGGCACCTGGTGGCTGGGAAACATGACTGCTTCCTGGGAGAACTGGACTCCAGATGCCACATCCCGTGTTGCCAATTCAATTTGTTCATAAATGATTTGGAATTGGGGGTGAGCGTTGTAGTGGGCAAGTTGGTAAACGATTTCAAAATATTCAGGATAGTGAATACCAAAGCAGATTGTAAAGAGTTCTAGAGTGAGATCTAGGAGGATCTCTTCCAATGTGGCAGCAATGTGGCAAATGAAGTTCAATGTAGGTAAGTGCAAAGTGATGCACATTGAAACAAAAAATGGGATCTCAACTAGACATGGGCATGAACAGAAAAAAACCTGAACATGGTGTTTGTTGTTCGTTGCCATCCACGAACAACAAACAATGAACACTGATGAACATGCTCCTGTCACGAACATGTTTGTTGTTTGTGGGGTCCAGCAGGCTCTCCTCCAGCCATCAAGATCCCTACTGCACCACTCCCAGAAACGCTACCTGAACAGGCAGCAGAAAAGGTATCAATAATAAATAATAGCTTGGCCCACAGCCTGGCAGCAGCCCTGGAACCTGAAGGGGTAGATCCCTATCCCACCACACACAAAGAAAATTCAAGCTCCAATGCACTCGCCCTGTCTCTCTAACAGCAGCTGTCTCTCCCTGAAAGCCAGAGCTGGGAGCCCCCCTCCCCCTGATCTTTTCCTCTTGTAACAAATTTGGAGCTCCAGTCCACACTTGGAAGGAAGACCTGCCTACCAAGCTGAATTGGGCTTAGATTGGGGTTTCCAGGGCAACAGCAGGAGTTCAGACAGAGTTCAGACAATGCCTGCCTCTGGTTGCCATGGGAACCGATTGCAGGTGCCAGACTGTCTGGCTTGACGAACAGCAAACGAGGCTTGCAACGACCACCTGCTTGTTTAGAATGGGGCCTCACAAACAGCTTCTTCGCGAACAGCAGATTGGGCTGTTCGTGGCTTTTTTTTGTCCGTATTGCCGTTCGTGCCCATCTCTAGTCTCAACTGGCCAGATGGAAAGGAAAAGAGATGCTGGGATTGTAGTGAGCAGCTAAATGAAAATGTTGACTCAAAGTGAAGCAGTTGTAAAAAAAAGAAAGGAAATAGAGGAATTATAAAGAAAGGGACTGGAAAATAAATGGCCAATATCATAACGTGCCTCTACAGATCAGTGGTGCAGCCTCATCTGGAGTACTGTGTGCAGTTCAGATACCTGAAGAAGTGAGCTGTGACCCACAAAAGCTCATACCGAACCACAAATGTTGTTAGTCTTAAAGGTGCTCCTGGACTCTTGCTCTTTTCTACTGCTACAGACTAACACGGCTACCCGCCTCGATCTGTATGCAGTCCTGGTTGCTGTATCTCAAAATGCACATTGGAGAGCTGGAAAAAGTGCAGAAGAGGCAACCAAGATGATCAAGGGATTGGAATACTATTCCGATGAGAAAAAGTGGGAAAGTTTTTCAGTCTAGAAGAAAAGATGGCTAAGGGGAAGACATGACAGAAGTTTATAAAATTACGTCATGATGTAGATGTCATGATGTAGAAAGGGATAGAGAGAACTTTTTCTTCCTTTCCCATAATACTAGTACTTGGGAACATCCAATGAAGCTGATGGGCAATAGGTTCAGAGAAGATAAAAGGAAATACTTCTATACTCAACGAGTAAATAATTGTGGAATTCACTGCCTAGTGATAGGTAGATGACTTTAGGGGGGTGGGCGCGGTTAAACAGATTCAAGGAGGAGAGGTCTACCAATGGCTACTAACCATGGAACCAGTAATTAAAAGCTGCACATTTCTGTATTCTAGTGCTGGGAGGTATGGGGCTGTCCATCACCAGGGGGGTCCTGGAGATCTCCAAGAATTACAACTGATCTCCAGACAGAGATCAGTTCCCCCAAAGAAAATTGCTGCATTGGAGGGTGAATTCTATGGCATTACACCCTGCTGAGATCCCTCCCCTCCCCAAGATCCGCCTTCCCCAGCCTCCACTCCCAAATTTCCAGGAATTTCCCAGCCTTGAGTTGGCAACTCCAATTAGAGTTATCATCCGGGAAGCCCTTGGCTTCTGTGCCCTTTTTGTTGGCCTTGCTGGCCAACCCTTTTGGCCAACGTGTGTATCAGGGTGCTGGACTGGACAGACCTCGAGAGCCAGAAACGCAGCAGAAGTAGAACAGAGTCTTTTGACCAGGACCCTAAGAGATTTTTATGGGCAGAACTTAGGAGACGTGGCTCACTTCTGTCCTCCTCAAGACCTCCTTAAGAGAGGCATAATCTGTCATCCGCAGACCTCCTTAAGAGAGTCAAAATCTGCCATCCCACCTTAAAGCGGGAAGCCTGTGTTAACCCTCTCTGCGCCTATTTGTCTCAACCACCCATGGGTCTCCATGGTCCGGGAAGCTAAATTTACCCAAACCTGAAAGGAGACGAGATAGAAACTATTAATAAGGGAAGAAGGAGCTGACGAAAAACGTAGAAACTTCCTCAAGAAATAGAAAGCCTTGTAAATGGCCAGTTTGAAGAGAAAAAAACACTCACTGGCATGATGTGTGATAAAACTCCTGGTATATAGTACTATGTGTAATAATACTCCAGAGGATAGGATAGGATTTTTGAAGCCCCTCCAGTCTAATGCTGAGAGCAGCAGAAGAGACTGTGCTTCCCTACCACGGAACTAGAAATTTGGTCCAGCCTCTGAGCATGTGCAGAGCTTTAAAAAAAAAAAGCCATTCCCCAAGCAATTGTCTTGGCTCCCATAGAACGCCCCCAGCCGAGCTATGCAAAACCCACCGTGACTGGGCCCTGCAAACCAGTCAAATGGGAGCGCAAATGCAGCCCCCTTAGGAGACCCAAAACGGCGTTAAAAACCACTGAGGTCAGCTAGCTTGGTCTCAGCTTTCCCGAACCAGCAACTCTGAAGAAAAGATTGTGTGGTGCATCTGTGGTTTAATAGTACTTGGACTGATTCAGAAACATTTGTGCATCTGTCTCCCCATTTTAAAATACTTAAGCCCAAAGTTTAGTGAAAAGGCGGAACCTCCAGTGCCAGGAGCAGTCATGAATGTAGTAATGCCCCCAGGCTGAGATCAGCCTAAATAAAAGTGTTCATTGGTTTCCTCTTAGAACTTGGAATAGAAAGGACCCAAGAGTAGTAGAACGTCTCCAGGATGGAATGTAAATTCGGGTCCCCACAACCCCATCCTTTTTTTTTTAATTGTAAGGTTCTCTCTCTCTCTCTCTCTCTCTCTCTCTCTCTCTCTCTCTCTCTCTCTCTCTCTCTCTCTCTCAATATGTTTATGAACCTCTGCTTTCAGAGGCACTTTGTTGTACCCCACTTTATGGAAGTCACTGGCCTTCTGAAAACAAGGGGGGGAGAAATAGCCTCTCCCACAACCCAATCCATTGTTTTCAGAAGCCCAGACAATCTTGGTTAAAGGCATAAACCCAAAATTATTACATCATCATTGCATTATTGTTGATTACATGCTGCAAGACAAAAATTTTCCCGTAGGACGGATCTTTCTTTAATAAACTGCCATATGCCCGGTTGAATTAACCAATAGCCTACCTTGCAGGAAGGGTGGTGCCTTTGAATAGCTGACAGCTGCACCCACCCCATTCTTTTGTTTGCTTAAGCCAACTCAGTACTGGCATATATATATATATGTATCCCCTTTTGTTATATGTCTAATAAATGGACTGGATTGTTGGGTGAAATGTTAATATTGGATGTTAAGTAGGAGCTAGATGGTGTGTGTAAAGAATAATTATTAAGGCAGAAGGAAAGATGAAGGCAAGCTGTATATTTCAGTTGGTCTAATAGGAAGTAATATGTAGAGGTAGGATCATTTGGTATGTGCAAAGAGGTTTAGAGATATTTCTGAGAACTGTTTGGAATAAAGATATAGAGAATTAACGCTTTGAAACACCCGGCAGCCAGTGTCCTCTTTACTACTGTACAATTTACCTTGATGCTGACCTGCTCAGCAGCAAGAAGTTCTTCCCCTCCCCCTTCCCCTTTTTTTTTGCTATGTTTTCCTTTTCCAAATGCTGTTAGTGTTCTTGTGATTCTTGAGGAAACAGACATGAGACCCTCCAGCAACCCCTTTTGGAAACCTACCTACGGAGAAGCCAAAGGAGCAGAATTTGAGACTCCTTCGCTGGCCAGAGGCTGCCTCCGTTTTTCTGGCTGATTTGATTCAAAGGCCAGCACCAGCTCCATGGAAGGGCAGCCCTCTCTTCCAAGGGGACCCCTCATTTTTTTCTCTTTTTGCTAAAGGACATGCGTGTCATTCCATTTTTGTTTTTGGGGACATTGCCGCTTATTCTGTCCAATGCCCTTTCTCTTTCCTTCCTACCTTGTGTACCTAGTTGCATTTCTTTTGCCCCTCATTCGGTTACTTATTTGATTGAATGTATTCCTGAACTGAGTTCATCAATCTATGCTTACTGTTCAAATTGATTTTGATCTGCTTTTTACATTAAGTTCATTGGGTGTTAAGCTACTTTTTATCTTTGGTTTTTCCTTACATTATTGAATTGTTATTTGCCTTCTTAATTTTGACCTGCTTTTTGCAGTAAGTTCATGAAGTGTTAAGCTAATTTTATCTTTGGTTTTCCCTTACATTATTGAATTGGTGTTATTTACCTTTTCATTTGTTCTATTCTGACTCACTAGTTATGATGATGCTTGTATGTTTACATAGGGCACTGCCATTTGATTGGATTCCTTGCCCTTCACCAACCATATCTGATTCCTATGCCTTTAATGCCTAGGGTTAATTCATAGTATCCCATTCACTTAGTGCTTTTGGTTTTTGTGCATCATATTGTTGCATTTTCTTCGCTTTAACTGTTTGCATCCATGTTCATGGTCAATGCTTTGCTGTTACATTGCTTTAAGGGTTGCCTAGAAATCTTTGTGTATTTCTCTGTCACCTTCATTGCTATGCCTCTCACCTGTCAACTCTCAGGCAGGGGAAGCCACTATACTGGTTGAATTAATTTTGATATGCTTTATTTTTATCAGTTGCTTTTTATATGTGCTATTTTGATATAATGCCCTCATTTATTCTATGCTTGTATGTTTTTGTGGAGCACTGCCATTCATTCTGATTGTTTGCTTTTCACTGACACTATTGGATTTCCATTGGACTCTCGCATTGATTATGCTGCCTTAATGCCTGTGTTACCTCACTGCATTTCACCCTGTATGTGTATACATATTGTTATGGCTTACTAGTACTATATGTATAAGAGCATGCATGATTTATATGAATGTAAGATGCTTGTGATGATGCTCAATGAGGCTGTCTGCCCACCCAGCAGCTCCCACCCAAGCTGCTCTGATGTATAGCCCCCTTGGGTACTAGGGGGGGAGGTCTCTTTTATTAGGGCGCCTCACCCCTACCAGCCTAGCTACTGCATGCTCAGACTACAGGGAATGGAAATGACTCCATCCACCTCCAAGCTCCACCAAGTGAAGACCCAGCCAATTGACCAGAAGCTGTGTGCCTAGAGCTCCTCATTGATCCTGCACTGCGAAGTGACAGCGGAGTGGAAGTGTGTTCTTGTTTCATGTATTCATAGGCTGAATGAGCTTGTTTCTGTATATATATGCGTAACCCAGTTTGACAGCTATACTGTAAACTGTGCCTCTGTGAATACTGTATGCTTGCATCTACCCGTTATTATTGATTGCATGTTGACTATGGCCTACTGATGGTGTATACTATGCCTGCTGATTCCTACTGGTCGCTCATTGCCTATTAACCCGCTATAATTGATTACTGCTTATTGGTTACTACCTTTAATTATTAATGTAATACTGAATATTAAGGTTCAGCCCTCCTCAGCTGGAGCCCCACCGCTATGGGAATATCCAATCTGACCATGCACCCAATTGTTGTTATGTTGGTCTTCCAGGTCTTGGTGCTCTCCGTCCATCCCTTGCTTGTTTTATTGCCCTTGTTGTTATGAACCATGATAGTTGTGTGTACATTTATGCGTACGGACTGAACCGGTCCCATGGACACTTTGCCTGCCGGACACCGCTCTGAGGCCCTCTTGTGGACTAGGGGGGGAGCGTTCCTCTCTACCTCTCGACCCACGATCTGCCTCCAGACGGCCACCTGTGGCTCCACCTCCATGAGGACTAGAAACTGTGTGCCTGACGCCTTGTCTACCAGCCCACGCTCCAGCACTGCAGTTCAACGCAGACGTCTAGGGGAGTGCACAGACACATGAACTAAGTTTGCTTGTCTCTTGTATATATGCAACCCAGTCTCATAGCTGTGCTGTGGACTGCGCCATCTGTGATCTTTTACCTCCCCCGGTCCCTATGGACTTATTCCAACGACTTGCCTTCTAGGAAGTGTAGTCCTATGAATTTAGTTCCCCAAGTTGTATGCCTTATGAATTGTTCTCTCAAATCCGTTTTCCTCAACTATAGTGCTTTTAGGTATTATTGTCATTATCCTTGTGTTTGTTTGTACTATGAACCACATTATGTTTTGAGTCTATGCATATTTTATTTCGTTATAAAATGTCCTCAGCTTAGCCTATGGCCATACCACCAGTACCCATGTCTCTGCTTTGCTTTTGATTTTGGCCATATATGAAATAACCATGGTTCTTATGTATGCATCTGTACCACTGTAAGCCACCTCTGAGTCTAGCCACATGGGAATGATGTCTGTTCATGAATTGTGATGCGACGTCTAGCCTTGTATAATTACTTCCACCCTCTATGAGTGGATAGGTCTATGAATGAATTGTTTTGTGTTTATGAATTGCTCTTTTATGAATTGCTCTGTACCCATGAATTACTATGCATTCATGAATTGCTTTACACCTGTGTCTGGGCTTATGAGTTGCTATGTACCCCTCACCCGGAAATGAGAGATGAATTGTTTCAAACCATGTATGTGCTGCTTCCCGCTTTTACCTGAATGAATTACCTTGTGGTTGTACAGTCACTGATCATTCTGTGAAGTATCTCTGCCCTTAAGTATGTGCATATGAGTTATCTTGCATATTATGAAATTGTGTATTCCTGCTTGTGCTAACGGTTGCATCTTGGATATATGTGTGTATATGTATCTATATATATACGCGTATTTATACATACATATATAGGTAGTTTTCCTGAGCTGGACAGAGAGATGTGCAGCCCATTGGCTGATCTAAATTTTGTAATCTGGATGTGTGGTTCTCCATACCAAACTTGCAAATGACACCTCCCCTTCCTCCCCCTTCCCTCCCCCACCCCCTGGATGCTCAACCACCAGAGGTGCCACTCTTGCTCAACGGTGAAGACATGTTCGGGGACCGACCCTCCTGGGTCGGGTGGTCCCCGAGGGGGGGAATTGTTACCGAGCAGCCCCCCTCCCTCCAGAGGCCAGCCACGAACTGGGTCTGAGTTCTACACTAAAAGACTGCAGTGCCTGTGTTCCTCTAATACACGTGTCAGTTTCATATCTGATGCTGCAACAGACTGACAGTTCCTGGACAATTGCTCTCAAAACTCTTACGTGGCACTGCCCTGCTCAAGCTTATATCTGGACTCTCCTGTGTGATGCTGCCCTGTTGCCAACCCTGGACTGTGTCTTAAACGCTGCTCCCTTGCCTGCCATGAGAGCTTGCCTCACTCTGGGCTCCAGCTACGCTGCCAGCAGCCAGATGCCAGCCAGGGGAAACCTTCTGCGAGGGTGGCCAGGCACTCCCTGGCCAGCTCCTGCCGGGAGCCTCCCTTGGGCTGACTGCCCTCACTGCCAGACAATCTGCTGGTAAGCCCTAGCCAACAGCCAAGAAGCCGAGGGGAACAGCCTGCTTTGGGAAGCCATTTCGAAGAAGCGAGCGGACCACGTACGCAGCAAGAGAATCCCACTCTCCTCCGCATTTCTTAACACCTATCCAGAATGGAGATTGATCATCAGTCAGCCAGGGCAATCAACAAGCGCACATCAAAGCAACCTTTGCACTCCGGACTTGAAGGCACTGGGATGAGCCTGGGAACGAGTAAACGGCCCGGTTCCCCTTCCTCCTCCCCATCCCCTCTCCCAAAAGGGTGTCATTACAGATCAATCAGATTTCAAACATGGTCCAATAAAGGCTGTCCCGATGGGCTCAAACCCTTTGATTTAAGTCGTGAGAACCACTGACAGGGGCGCCAGCCTCTGGGTGCTTTGAAAGTATATAAGCTAGCCCCTCAAACCTGAGGGTGCGCGCGCGCCAGCCCCATCCCACTTCCTTGCTGTCTCTCCGTGATTCCAGTGCGGGCGCTGGATCATGTCACCTCTGACATGCCTACTGCTTGTGAGTATGCCCTTGTCATCGTGGGGTTCCTGCTCAGGTCTCTAATTTTCATACTCTAATTTTCATACTTAGATCTTGTATGTAACCTTGGATGTGTGTGTAATTTCAGGCATATGCCACACAATTAGAAAATACATGTTATTGATTGAACATCTGTAGTCTGCCTCTTTGTCACGGGGATTTCTGAAAATGGACCTTGGTATAGCTGGCTAGATCCGCGCTGTTTTAGTTCTGGACTGCTAAGCTAACTCCCCATCCTATTAACAGAGCAGTTCCAGTAACACCAGCAGCAGGGCTCATATGGGCTGCTTCCACACACGTTGGATAATCCACTTTCAATACTCTTTAGTGAACATTTGAAACTGATTTTCCATGTGTGGAACAAAAAATCCACTTCAAAAGGATTGCGAAAAGTGCATTGAAAGTGCATTATTCAACGTGTGTGGAAATGGCCTTTGTTTATCTCCATGGTGCAGAAAGCTGGCTATGGAGAAGCACAAAAACTTGCTCCACTAGCTGTGGTTTACTGTGAGCGTGAGACGTTTGGGTTGATACATGCTGTGCAATAGCAGTAAATGACTTGGCTTGGCTGTGCCCTTCTGTAAGGACCTGTCAAGTGACTCTCAAAAAGACTTCGCTGCATGAGTTAAAGAACTTTATTGATAAGCTACAAGCAGGGCTTTTTTTCAGCAGGAACGCAGTGGAACGGAGTTCCGGCACCTCTTGAAAATGGTCACATGGCCGGTGGCCACGCCCCTTGATCTCCAGACAGAGGGGAGTTGAGATTGCCCTCTGCACTGCTCCAGTGGCGTAGAGGGAAATCTCAACTCCCCTCTGTCTGGAGATCAGGGGGCGGGGCCACCAGCCATGTGACCATTTTCGCCAAGGGCGATTTAAACTTTTAAAAGACCCCCCCCCTTGTTCCAGCTGAACCAAAGTGATGTCATTGTGTGGTCCTGAGTTCCACCACCTCTTTTCCCAGAAAAAAAGCCCTGGCTACCAATATCGGGAGATTACTCCATCTTTGCCAGGAATGACGTTTCTCTACAAGCACGAGACATATACAGGATTCCAAGCACAAGTGAATCCGCAGATCTCCACCCCCTTGAGGTAACGGTCAGCTAAGTTCAAGAAAAAGCATCTGGGGGGGGGAAGCAGAGCCGATGTATCAGGCAGTGTCCCTGCCAGGCTGAGGAGAGAGGAGTCTAGGAGAACATGCAGATAACAGTCGAGAGGTCCCCTCCCTTGCATACTTTCTCACCACAGTCAAG
Source organism: Eublepharis macularius (assembly GCF_028583425.1). NCBI lineage: Eukaryota > Metazoa > Chordata > Lepidosauria > Squamata > Eublepharidae > Eublepharis > Eublepharis macularius. The sequence goes on from NC_072799.1 coordinate 1,589,637, forward strand.
AAACAGTTTCTGCCTTTAGTTTTACCCACAGCATCAGAGCACAAACAAACATGACGCGGAATCTTGCTGGACATGACAGGTGATGCTGAGCACATGACACCTTCCTCCATGGAGTAGCTTGAGGAAATGCTCCTTAACTTCATGATATGCTGGATTTTAAATTCAGTGCATGTGTCGGTGTGGTCCAGCGGCTACAGTTTGCCTGCAGAGACCAGGGTTCACATCTCCATTGGCGACGAAGGTCACAGAGCCCATCACATATCCCATCGGCCTGATGTAAGGCTAAAACGGACAAGGGGAGAACTGTGCATGACACTCTGAGCTCCTTCACCTTTGGGATAGTTACCAACACTAATTCATAATGGTGAGAAGTTAGGAAGCCCCTCTGAGTCCGAGACTGAGGCCACCAGCTTGCCTCTGGCTCCGAGGCGCTATTGCTGTATGTATTATCCCCTGTTTCCAATCTTGTTTCACCCTTCTTGACTGAGCACCCAGGCACTCTGGCAGCTGTGACAAATTACCACCGAAGGGTTCACTTTCTTTTCATCAATCCCTCTCTCCCAAGAAAAGTCACGAATGATTATTAAAGAGTGATTAATGTGTGCAATGCCTTCGGCTTGTACCCAACCCTTCCCAACAGCTCATGCTCTGCTCTGTGCACCATAATGAACCTTCACTTCATGCTGGTGGGACCTCATGGGCAACACTGTGTTGATTTCTGAAACGGGAAGCCATCTGTTTGCGATGTGGATGCAGAGACAATGGGCGGAGGGAAACCCTACCTATGCCAGAGCCTTGTTAGCCAGCGTCCCCACTGGTTGGCATGCTTGGTTAGGATCCAGAGGCATCTGTGGGGGTTGGGACGCTGATTCAAGACGAATAAGGCCCAGCGAACTCAACCTGGTAGTTCTGGCAATCACGGGTGAAAGACGGACCTTCCCAGGCTCAGGTTTGACTTCAGGGTTGCCAAGTCCCCTTAAGCTCCCTGTGTGTGTGTGTGGGGGGGGGGAGACCAGGCTCTTACCTCCTTCTTGCATTCTTTGTTGTTTAATCCCACAGCTTGTGGATTCCTACTTCCCAGAAGGCTATGCCTTCCTCCCCTGCTGGCCAGGTAAGTGGTGGTGGAGGGGCAGAAGGTGAAAGCAGGGGATCCCCCCGCCTCCACTGGAGGAATGGGGTCCCTATTTGACTTCAATACATGTGCCAGACTGTTATAATCTAATGCTTTTCAGATGACCGGTCATAGCTCACTGGACCAGTTTGGCGCAGTGGTTAAGAGTACAGGACTCTAAGCTGCAGAACTGGGTTTGATTCCCCACTCCTCCACTTGAAGCCAGCTGGGTGACCTTGGGTCAGTCACAGCTCTCTCAGAGCTCTCTCATCCCCACCCACCTCACAGGGTGTTTTGTTGTGGGGATGATAATAACATACTTTGTCAACTGCTCTGAGTGGGTGTTAAGTTGTCCTTAAGGGCGGTATAGAAATCAAATGTTGTCATTGTTATTTATTAGACTTCTATTCTGCCCTCCCCGCAAGTGGGCTCAGGGCGGATCACATCATTTAAAACACAATAAAACGTAGTTTCATACAGTTTTCTGTAAAATCATTAAAACGTTATAAAAGTCTAGATCAGTTATAACAACAATAAATGGCAGCAATCACTGCTTAGTTATTCGTTTAGCGTCACGTGCGGTGGGTGGCAGGACCACATGGTAAGCCCCACTCCCAGCTTCCAGGCGTTCAGTGTGAATCGATCCTACGCACACACAGGCTGTATGCATGTAAGCTTTGTCCGTGTGATCAAGAACCCTGCAAAAGAATTTGGGACCACTATATACAAGGAAGAATTTATGATAAGATCTTTTGAGCAGAGCACTTCCCACGCGAAACTGGTTTTATAACAAAATGGGATCTATTTTTTGAATAATATCTGGAAAAAATTTACAACCACCAAAAAATGTAACAACCTATGTTATGATTTTATAAAGAGTAATTTAGTTTTGACTATGCAAGCAAAACATCAAAATTATGATATCCTATGGAAGAAGCGTGCTATATTATATATTTTTTGATTAACCTTAGAAAGTTTCTACTTGTTATTATGAATCCTTACTGATATCTGCTTATATGCTTGAAATTATATATGATGTACATCACTATGTTTATTATATGTAGAACATCTTATATATGTTGTGTAAATAGTTTATTTTGATTTTAATAAAGTGGGGAAAAAATTTAAAAAGGAACCCTGCAAAAATCAGGGATCCTGATGGTATGTGGACTTATCTGTGCACTTGTCATGAAACTCTATGAGCGGGACCACAAGTGACAAAAGGCACAGATTGGACACTGGTCAGCTTCCCTCAAGTTTTGATGGGAAATGTAGGCGTCCTGGTCTTGCAGCTTGGCTCTCTGTCTGCTGTCCAATGGACTTTTCCGCTGTCACTTGTCCAACATTCCGCCAAGCTGCCTACATTTCCCGCCAAAACTTGAGGGAAGCTGACAAGTGTCCAATCTGTGCCTTTGGTCACTTGTAGTTGCACTCTATGATGATCTGGAACCAGCTGGAACCAGAAGACCAACCAGAAAACTAGCTAGAGAAGCCGTGTAAATTAACATCTGTAGTGAAGAGAGACTAGCTCTCCCATTCCAGCCCTCCACCCACTCTGTTCACTGCTGTTCAGCTGGTCAGTGGAGGGAACTGTTGAGGGAAAGGGGGGGGGGTGCGATCAGCATCCTGCTGGCTTGAAAAGGTCAGCCTCTGCCACCGCAATCTCCTGCAGTGGCTGTTGTGGTATCTCCTCTCCGGAAGGCCACGGACTAATTCCCTCACCACCCATTTCTCCACTCCTGCCGCCAAGCTCAGGTGCATGTTTTAGTGTTGATAAATTTTAATTTCAGACCTCACCTGCAGGCAAGGAAGGCCTTTGTGAAATCTTACCTGAAGCTTTTTTACCCATGATCAGTTGTGAGATGAAGATGTCAGAGGTTTTGAAAAATCCCCCTGAGCCAGGAAGAGCTTGCAAGTGGGCCGAGCTGGATGCTCAGGTGGGCAGAGAACTACCGCCTCAACGACGACAATGATGACGACAACGACAACAATGACAACGACAACAGCAACAACAACATTTGATTTATATACCACCCTTCAGGACAACTTAATGCCCACTCAGAGTGGTTTACGAAGTATGTTATTTTTATCCCTACAACAAAACACCCTGGGAGGCACCGCACACTGCTGTTGACCAGAATTGTTCCCATTTTGGGGGGAAAACTCCTGTTGCTTCAGACAAATCTGTCCAGTACATTGGTATCCCACTTTTCCTCCCAAGAAATTTGGCAATGTACTTGTATCTTCTTTCATTTCCCCTTCATGTTACAAATCAGAATATGCCTTACCCCCTGCACCCCCCGGAGGGACTGACTAAGTATAAAGCAACTTCATAAGTTCATAAACCTAATTAGAGGTGGACCACCATGAACAAAATCATAGATGTGGGTCCAGGAACGCTGTGAATGTTTTGGGTGGCCATAATCCGACTGATGTATTCTGTTTTTAGGGAAAATTTACTTCAGTACAACTTTTGCCACACACTACCTTGTTTTGGCCCAACAGAGGTTTCCTTCATAGCACTGGCTTGACCTTTGAGGGAGTCGTGACCCCAGGAGGAAGAAGTGACATTTGGCAATATCAGCTCTTGAAAATCTGAGCTGTGACAGCAGTTGAAGGGATGCTGATCATTTCTGAAAACCTTGCTCTCTGCCACAGCCTCTTTCCCCGCCATGGAAGATCTCATCATCACCCGTTTACATTTCAATTACTTTGTCAGTTTAGCCCAAAGACCCACTAGAAAAGGCGAAGTTTGAAAAAGATACAATTTGGAAGAAAAAATATCATGTATTTATCTTTTCCTTCCCCGCTCTCAAACTCAATTGGCAGCCAAAGAGTCTCTTGAAGAGGTCAAATCTTTTGGACCAAGCTTTTCCAAATGCTAATGAAAAAGGACATATTTAATCATTTAAAATAATATTTATTTTTGAAAAGATCAAGGATTTGTCAAGCCATTGTTGTTCTATCTAAATCTTTTTCTAATTTGCAGCTAGAAGGCTAAAGCAAGCTATGCTAGGTGATTCAAAAGCCGAAGGAAAACAGGCAGCCATTCTTACCCGACCCCAAATATAACAAATGAATCAACGAATAAGTAAATCGTATCCACGCTGCCTCCTAAAACATCTCAAGATAACATTTTCTTAGCATTTAGACCCAGCATTCTGTCTTTTCATGGACTTACTACTAAAGCAAGCATCCCAGAGATCTTTGGATTTAAATAGCCACCTGGGTAAAGACTAATTTAGTTCCTGCTGAAAAATAGAGGAGTAATTCTATACATTGCAGGATTGTGGGGAAATTGTGAGCAGCTCCAGGCTTCTCCTTCAATCCTGAACACCAAAAGCTGGCTAGAGGATCTTTTTTTAAAAAAATGTTTGTACTGCTTTTTGCCCCCCCCCCAAAAAAAAACTAGGAAAAAAGTGCACCTCGCTATAAATGTGGTATTTGATTTGTTTTCAGAAATGGGGTATTTACCAAACCGCTCTGAATTTTTCAGCCCTCTTTTTGCTTTTTGTTGACATTTTGGAGATTTTCAAGAGTTAGTGCAATCCTGTCATCAAGAAAACACATCACTTTGGAAAACCTACGGAGTATAAAGGCCAGCACTTGGTGCCTGCGTTGCTACTGAGAGGCTCCACCGAGTTGCCGCATCTCCGGCTTCACTCCTAAAAGCTAGTGTCGAGACGATCAATTGCACTTTTGCAATTTTGGGTGATTGAGCTCAAGGGATGGCAAAACTTAACGGCTTCTTCTCCCCATTAGCATTCTTAGTAAGACCGCGTAAGCAAGACCACATAACAGCAATGTGTTTCAGAGCTCAGGCTTCAAGTATCCAAAATATAAGAACCTTAATAAATGAATAGAAAGAATACACACGGTCTGTTCAAAGGGTACAAAGAAAAGGTGAAACACGTAGTCCACTTTCCCTACACTCGGTACTTATTCTACATGCTGTTTAATTATACAGGCTCATATTACTGGAAGTTGCAGAAGTTTGAATTTACAGTAGTTAAAATTTCAGTATTACCTTACAATTCATGCTTGGGACTTCCTCCCATTGCTCTTCACCACATGGACAAGATGGTGTCCCTCAGTAAATAGGAAGGGGCGCCTTGTTCTTCCCTGGTTAGAAGATGTAAGAGAAGAGAGAGCTTCTTTCCTCTGTTCTGGGAATTTTATAATCTCCCCTTGGAAATTCTGATCTTCTTGCCACGGAGAGGAAAAGTTTCTAGTCATTCTAGCCACGTCTCCCTCTCTGTCCCTTGAGATACGACATTCAAGCAAGGTGTGAGATGGTCAACCGTGGTTCTTCTTCAGCCAGAGCCATTCGGACATGTAATCCTTCAAGTATCCTGTGCTTGGGGGGGGGGGGGCTTGATGGCTCACTCCCCATCTCCCTTCCTTTCTGCCAGCTACAAGTTTGCAGCTGGATTCCAACTCATAAACTGCATGTAGTCCCCATGGTTGAAATAATGGGGTGAATTCTAAGGTGGAAGGCATTTCTTCATGCCAATGATTTTATTTTATGGTTTTAACTTATTTCCTTTGGTAAGCTGCCACAAGCAGGTCTCTGACGAAGCAGTGGATAAATGTTTCAAATAAATAAATATACTGCTGTACATATTTGCCTGTGGTGGTCTACATCACACCCACCGGGCCCACCCCTCATTTCACTTGACCACAGAGGAGTCAGAGCCACACACCCTACTCTTTGCCCTTGGACTGTGGAGTTTACAAATCTTGTGTACGGATCCTTCACTGCCTGGGATGTACAATACAAGTCTCACTTCCTGTACCACCAGGAGATGTCCAATACATGGCGATCAGGCACCTTGGGAAGGTGGACCAGAGAACGCTGCTCCTTCTCATGCACTTACAGCAGAGTGACCACCATTGTGGAACTATCTGACCAGAACCAGAACCCAGCATTTGAGGAAAGGATTGAGTGAGTATTACTCTTATTCCTCTTCTAGGCAGCCAGTTCCTGGATTTGTCCTCCTTTGCTTAATTTCAAGAGAACCAGAGCCAGTTGGCACTGACCTCTTCTAACTCTGAACATGTTCACGTGAAAATCCGGCCATAATGTCTGCAAAGCCTTAAACAAACAGGACGTGTGTTTACATGAGCTGATAAGGTCATTGTTTCTTTTACAACGATTATTATTAGAAGCAGGTTTATGAATGATTGGGAAGGACGGCGAAAGTCGTTGGCCAGGCTGGCTTTGATAATCATTTGATTCTTTTACAAGAGGCGGTAGAAGTTTCACTCCCTCACTCCGTCTTATAAATCTAATTCTCAGTTTAAGGTGACAGTAATAATATGTTAAATACCAACAGATTATTAGAAACACATTCATTGAAAATTACCCATGTAATAGATGGTTATCTGTGACATCACTGGCCTAAATGCCTGCAGATGTTTCCCAGATGAGGGCAGAGATGCCACTGAAGAGCACCCTCATTTCGTTTGGGGGGATTTGACCTTCCGCAAAGTCTATTTATTTGTATGCTCCCTATTTGTGAAATACTGCAGATATTTCTCATTCCTAGGCAATGTGTTCTTGGGCAGATAAAGCACATTGCAATAATCATAAGAAATGTTTGTCTGGCCCCCGCTGGTTGTAGCAATCTCGGACACTTGGCAAACAACAACCGAGCATCAGAATGTGCAAACGATACAGCAACTGAGAACTGAAAATCAAACTCAGCACATATCATTCAGCGGACAACAGCAGCAGACATGGTGGAGGCCAAGCTTTAAAAGAATTTTCGCAGCATGTTGGAGAAGCAGAGCTCACGGACCTGGCAGAGCATCTTCTAGACAAGGATACTCTCATGTGAAAAGGGCAATCATTCCCCAAATACATTCGCCTGGACTTTCCCTCGGTTCTTTTATTCCCATGTCAGCTGACAAGCATCTTATTTACTGAAGTTGTGTCCACATATGGTGGGGTATTGTGTTACTGGTGCACTATAGCAACTGCGGACAATTGCTATAGTGCAACCCAAGTGCCATATCCAAGTATGCGTGGATGTCCTGCGTCTTCAGTAGGTTTCAGTTGTAGACCTGGAGTTGTATTGTAAGTTAGCAATAAGGGGGGGCATCAAGAGAATATTAGGAGCAGGGCCGTTTCCACACTTCTTTACCTAGCACAAAACTCATTCCACGAGTTTTGCGCTAGGTAAAGATGTGTGGAAACAGCCCTGGTTTCTAAAAACTTCAAGACAAACGATAAGCATTTCTCCATACATACCAGGAGCAGAAGAGAGGGTGAGGGAGGCGGTTGGGCATTTGGATGACAAAGGAGCGAAAGGATTGCTTAAGGAAGTGGGAGACCAAACAAATACCTCGCAGCAGTCTTCACTGTAGAAAATGTGGGGCACTTCCCCAGGCCACATCTGCTGTTTTGGGGAAGGGTGGCTGAAGAGCTGAGTCACACGGAGGCGATGAAAGATGTTCTAGGGCTGTCATATGGAGGACCGGGTGGAATTGTTTTCTGTTGGCCCCGAGAGTCAGAGTCCTGTGTAACGTCACAGTAGAGGAGGTGAACCTGCTACAAGGTTACTGGGGGAACTACTTTTGTGGAGGATTTGGCCCCTCTGGATCGGGATTGGACTGCAGGGAAAAGTCTGAATTTTACTGTATGGTTTAAAGTCAATGGCTTCCAAATTCAGGCAGGAAGGTTTGAGGAATATTAGAGGAATTTAGGGGGTCTTGCTCAGCTGGAAAAGATTTCACAGGTTATGTTCATGGGGCAAAACACTGGGTGGGATGAATGACTCACCTGGGATGTTTGGTAACATTGTGTCCTGGGTGCCAGTTTGGTGCAGTGGTTAAGAGAGCGGGACTCTGATCTGGAGATCCGGGTTTGATTCCCCACTCCTCCGCTTGAAGCCAGCTGGGTGACCTTGGGTCAGTCACAGCTCTCTCAGAGCTCTCTCAGCCCCACCCACCTCACAGGGTGATGATTGTTGTGGGGATAATAACATACTTTGTAAACTGCTCTGAGTGGGAGTTAAGTTTTCCTAAATCAATTATTGTTGTTGTTGTTACCATGCATAAGGGCTATTATAATTATGCATCTTGGAGACAACTCCAGGGTTCTGGATGGGGAAGCGGCTGATAAGATTGTCTTCCGAGTGCACCTTTTCCACAGGAGTGGCTGCTTCCCATTTTACACGTGGGAGTTCCCAACAGACGTTTGGAATTTTCCAGGGACCCCAAACTGCATGCCTATGTTTTGCTCTCATGTGTACTCCACATGTACCCTCAAATGGCACGTGAGTTGTTCGATGCTGTGGATCCATGCCTTATGCTGCACCAGCGTTCCAGTGGCTGTAATCAATAAAACTGTAGCCAATTCCCCCCCAAAGCACATGTGTAAGTGTCTTATTAGCCACCATGCTAGCCTCGCACGTGCCAAAACAGCTGCAACTAGAAATGTCAGCTTTACTGAAAAGAAGTGGATTGCTGTCTCTCTCACGCACTGTCTAGAAAGGTCAGAACATGAACAACTTGCATTTCAGATACCACAACAGCATCCACAGTTTCAGAGGGAAGCAGAAGAATCAGAGCGGGAGGCAAACGTCAAGGACATTTCAAGGGTAAGAGAGGAGAGTTTCAAAAACGGGGCTAACCAAAGGGGTTTCCCTGACACGGAGGGTCGCATTCCAGGAGGTCTCTGCCTTTGCATCAGCCCTTTGGCTGCACAAGACTCCAGGATGCCACGAATGCCGGAATTGCCCCTCATGCCTCACAACACACCTGGCAACGGCCCATAAATTGCCCTTCCTGAAAATGAGTCAAGGGGGATCTTCCTTTGGATGTCTAAGCTTGTGCTCTGCTCTGCTACCAATTAGCAGAGGAAACTCCAAAAAGGAGCCAAAGATGTACCAGGACCCCATCCAGGAAGCAAAGCGGCTGAGCGGCAATCTGCCTGTGAGGGTGGAGGGGCACGTATGAGTCATCTGCTTCTACACAGGGAGCTTTCTAAGCAGCCTAATGCAAACCAAATGGCCATGTCCTCCAGAAATGGAACCAAGCAATTGCTTCGAATTTACGTTGGAATCCCACGCTTGTTGTGCAGTGGTGGGATGTGCATCATTCAAGGGGGGAGGGGGTTTGTTGAGCTATGTACCCTCAGGGATGTCACTTATCCCTTCACAGCCTGGGCTTCAAGGTGCTCCGGGTAGGGCTGACCTTGGAGCATGCTCAGAAGCGTCATCTGGGGCAGAACGCAGCAGCAGCAGCAACAACATTTGATTTATACACTGCCCTTCAGGACAACTTAATGCCCGCTCAGAGCAGTTTACAAAGTATGTCATTATTATCCCCACAACAACAATCACCCTGTGAGGCGGGTGGGGCTGAGAGAGCTCCGAGTGAGCTGTGACTGGCCCAAGGTCCCCCAGCTGGCTTCAGGCGGAGGAGGAGTGGGGAATCAAACCCGGCTCTCCAGATTAGAGTCCTGCGCTCTTAACCACTGCAGCAAACGGGCTCTCCATCTTGCACACCATCCATCCCCTGAGGGTTTAGCACTGCCAGAACCGTCTAGCCCCAGATGCCTCCCCTGTGTTCAAGGGGCTGCTTTAGACTCAAGCCTAGAAGTGCCCCAAGTTTCCCCGAAAGCGCAACACAGGGCAAGTCTGGAGGATCCTGCTCAGGCAAACCATCTAAAGGGAAACTGAGGCGTGTTCCTGCATGAAGGGAAATGGTGCAATAAAACATGGCAATACCCGTTTTGATCCTGTGGTGAGCAGACAGAGGGCTTCATGAAAGAAAAAAGCCTGGATTTGCAGTCAACTGCAGCATTATGGGACACAATGGCAGGAAAGGCATATCTTTTTTGCAATCCGCGACATGTTTTGCCAACCATATCGTTTGGGAATCCTTAAGAAAAAGTTGATTGGTCAAAGCCTCCTTTAGTAGGACTTTTGAATGGGCACATCATTTTAATTGGTCCAAAAAGGGATCTTCATGCCTCAGAGAACCCCCTAGAAATACAGTCTCCCCAAATCCAAGCTTTCGTACCTTTTGCCAAGCCCAGATGCCAGCTATCAGAAAGGATCATCTGTCTTCCAAGGTGGCTAGAGATAGGGCTGCCAGCCTCCATCCAGGTGGTGGGTGGAGATTTCCTGGAATTACAGCTGATCTCCAGACTACAGAGATCAGTTCCCCTGGAGAAAACGGCTGCTTTGGAGGGTGGATTCTATGGCATTGGACCCTGTAGAGGTCCTTCCCTCCCCAAACCCCACCCTCTGCAGGATCCCCCCCCCCCCAAATCTCCAGGCATTTCTCAACCTGGAGCTGGCAACCGTAGGTGAAGAGTGTAAGAGTTCAGTTAACTCCTTTGCTTCCTTGATTTCATACTTTCGCTTGCCCCCAATAATTATTTTCTGGGTGCATTAACCAACACAATTTGTTTGGATCCTTTCCAATATCGTTTTGGGCTCGGTCACGGGACTGAAACAACCTTGGGGACCCTGGCGGATGGGCGGAGAGAGTGTGTTGATTCCTCTGGACATCCCAGCGGCTTTCAATACCATTGATCAGGCCACTTATCTGGACTAGGACCAGGGCCATTTTCACACTGCTTACCGGCCACGGAACATCGCGCCGAGCTCCTGGAACGACGACGTCTTCCTGGCGCAATTTCACACGAGAACGACAGTTCTCACGCAAAATCGCACCAGGAAGATGTTGTCGTTCCGGGAGCTCGGCGCGATGTTCCGTGGCCGGTAAGCAGTGTGAAAACAGCCCAGGAAGCAGCATTTTGTGGTAATTCCAGTCCAACCTGGAGAGTGGGTTTCAGAAAGTGGTGCTGAGGGACTGCCCCCTTGGCCTTTGGCTTATGGGGTCATGCACAACTCCACCTGGCTACCTACACTTTTCAGCATTTACACGAAACTACCAGGTGAATCATCTGGCGATTGGGGTTGGGTTGTCACCAATATGTGGGTGATGCCCTCATAGGGTAGCCAGGCCCTCTTACCCTCTTGGTGGTGGGGGGGAACTCACAGTCACCTTCCCTTTGTTCCACAAGCGTGCCCCTTGCCTGCATGATGACGTCACTTACGGGAGGTTACGTCATGGTGCAGGTGTGGGGCATGTGCAGGCTTCTCAGTAGGCTGATTTAGGCCCCAACAGGCCTCATTTGGCCTGTTTGGGGCCTGAACTGGCCCGCTGCGAAGCACAGGAGCACTCTCTGATCAGCACGATGAGTGGTAGCGGGGGGCAGAAGGTGGGAGCAGTGGGTGACGCCCCCACCGGGGGACCTGGGATCCCTACACCCACAACTGTATTTGTTGCTTCCAGCTGATCCCAGAGAGGCTGTAGAAACCCTGAATTAGTGCCTGGAAGCAGTTTTGGACTGGGTGCATACTAATAAACTGAAGTTTAATCCCAACAAGATGAAAATGCTACTGGTGAGCAGAACATCCGGCCCAGGGTTTAAGGTGCCACCTCTTCTGGATGGGGTTGCACTCTCCTTGAAGGAACAGGTCTGTTGTTTGGGGGGTGCTCCGGGACCCAGGCCTACTGCTGGATATGCAGGCGGTAACTGTGACCACGGGTGCCTTTTACCAGCTTCGACTGATTAGCTAGCTGCAGCCTTTCCTAGGTAGGACGCATCTGGCCACCGTGGTGCATGCCCTGGTTATATCTAGATTAGATTACAGCAATACACTCTGCATGTGTTGCCCGTGAAGAGTGTTCAGAAACTTCCATTGGTACAGAATGCTGCCGCCAGGATGTCGTCTGGAGTGGGTGGTAGGGGGACCATATTGCTCCAGTTCTGGCCCGTGGATGCTGGCTCCCAATCCGTTTCCAGGTTCCACGCAAGGGCGTGGTGCTGTCCCCTTCTTTTGCCATCTTCCCCCAGTAGATGAATTACTTTTTTTGTTCTGCCTGGCATTTTCTCATTATTCTTCCTTCCTGCCCTATGTTTTAATGGCTGTTTTTATATTTAGTAAAAAGTCCAGTAGCACCTTTAAGACGAACCAACTTTATTGTAGCATAAGCTTTCGAGAACCACAGCTCATGCATCGTCGTTAAAGGTGCTACTGGACTCTTTACTGTTTTGCAACTACAGACTAACACGACTAACTCCTCTAGGGCTGAATCCACACATCTCAAGTTTTCCGCTTTTTTCCCACCCATTATTCGCTTCTCAGAGGGCTGTTCACATACTCTTACCTCAATCCCGCCATTCTCTCACATCTTTCGCGTTGCGCCTCAGACAAATTTGTCATGTGTTCAAACGCTTCTCTTGCGCAGTTCCGGTTTGGGATTCATGGAGGTCTGACGCAGCTCCAACTGCGGAGCTGACCGGACTGCCGTTTTAAGCGGCCGGCGGGGGCAAAATAGCCCGCGGCCGACTGCTCTCAGGCGGAGAGCAGGCAAAGAATGCTCAAGACCTCAGGGCGCGTTGATCTCGGGCGAGGGGGGGCTCTACGCGACGGGCCCCCTCACGACCCTTGAGGTCCCACCCTGTGACAGGTCGGCTATGATCTCTGCGGCAGTTTCGGGGCCAATGCGGTTGGCATAAGACCTACGTACCCAAGCTTCAACAGGGGAAAGAGGAGTAGAGGAGAAACGAAGATTGAAACAGTGATTACAACCCACGGAAAGTGAATGGGAAGGTAAAGATCACTATCTTCTGATACGGGACAGATTGTTAAAAGTAAAGAAGATTAAAAGTAGATTTTAAAACTGCAACAGGCTAACTATAAGGAGGAGAAGACTCGGCAAGAGTCGAAATAGAAAAAAGACTAAGTTTAAAGAAGTTATTAAAGAATTTGGACTATTGTTTTGAATACTTGCGGTTATGGAGCTGTGAGAAAAATTTACCATCGCGAGAGCTACTGCGGGAAGTCGGGAGACAGGAAGTACGTAATAACAATAGAGTTGCTGGAGAGAAGCGGCCCCTGCCGGAGGGCAGGAAGAAGGGAATCGCCATCTTTGAAAGGGGAAAAGCCGCGGCTTCAGCGGAAGAGGAAGTAAGCCATTTTGGATTACAAAAACCATAGAAGAACCATAGAGAAAAGACGCCCGACATTTTGGATTTTCTAAAAGTTTTTTCTTTGCAAAAAGACTGGGACATTTAAATTAAAAATTAAAAAGACACTAAATTTTACGCCACGGAGTTAAGGAAGAGGGCGGACTCGTGGGAGCGAGCCAAGGCAAGCCCCACGATGTCGAAAAAAGAGTGGCAATCGGCAATAGAGAACCTAGACAAAAAACTCTTAGAAGTGATTAAAGAACTTAAGGACATGAAACCGGAGCTGATCAAAGAGGTTAAACAGACAGTGAAAAGTGAGCTGTCAGAAGTAAAGAAAGGTAAGGAAACAATGCAAAATAAACTGCAAGGAACACAGCAGAGAGTTAAAGTAGTAGAAGGCGCGGTGGAGAATCTAGCTGACACGCAACAAACAGAGATGAGGCTGATGAGGGGGAGAATGGCGGTTGCGGAAAGTAAACACATGGAGAAGCAGTTAAGATTTCGCGGCTTGCCGGAAGTGGAAGGAAAGACAGCGCAAGAACAGATGACTGAGGTGTTAGCTGAATACCTGGGGAAGGAGGAGGAGGAAGTTGTGGCTATCCTGGACGTGGTATATCGTGTAAATTCAAGAATTGCGACCCAGAGGAAATTACCAAGAGACGTGATTGTGCAACTCACGACCCGAAATATGAAAGAGAAGATTGTGACTAAACAGTTTCAAGATCCATTGGAGATTGACGGCAAGACGATTATCATTATGAAGGAATTACCCAGATCGGTGTTATTGGACCGGAAAAAATATAAGGCGCTAATTCAGATTTTGAAGGACATGAAAATTAGGTACAGATGGGAATTACCAGAAGGAGTGTCCTTTGAATTTGGAGGGGCCAAAAAACGCATCAGATCTGAACGAGAGATGGAGCGATTTATAAGAGACAATGAAAAGGACTTACCAGCAACAAGATTATGATTATGGAGTGTAAAGTTTTATCTTGGAATGTAAATGGACTTAATTCACCGAATAAGAGAAAAAGCATTTTTCACTGGCTATTAAAACAAAAATGTGATATTGTTTGTTTGCAAGAGACCCATATTCGAAAACAAGATGTAAAGTATCTAAAATCAAAAAAATTGGGCAATGATTTTGCAGCGGCCTCTAATAAGCAAAAAAGAGGAGTAGTGCTTTATATTAAAGAGGAGCTGCAGCCAAAGTTTGTAATGAAAGATGTGGAAGCCAGATTTATAGCAGTGGAATGCGTATGGAATTCAAAGAGAGTGCTGGTAGTTGGAATTTATGCACCTAATGGAGCAAAAGAAAGCTTCTTTGAGGATTTAAGGAAGCAACTAGATGAATTTTCATATGACCAGATAATACTTGCTGGAGACTTCAATGGAGTGACAAATTTGGATTTAGACAAAAAATCATCAACTGCACAAAAGAAGAGAGGACTGCTACCAAAGTTGTTTTTTGAATTGATACAACAGGAAACCTTAGAAGATGTATGGAGAAGACAAAACCCGAAAAGCAGACAATTTACGTTCTACTCCGCAAGACACTCTACACTATCGAGAATTGATATGATCTGGGACTCAAAAGACTTAGCGTTATGGACTAAGGAAGTGGAAATAATGCCGATGGTAGGCTCGGATCATAATCCAATTATGTGGAAATTGGGGAGAAGGAGCAAAAGGAAAGGATGGAGAATAAACGAGGACTTACTTCAAGAGGGAGAGAATATGGAGATGCTGAGAAGAGAGACAAAGTTCTTTATACAATACAACATGAATAAAGAAGTACCAACCAACAAGGTTTGGGACACTTACAAGGCGGTAATTAGGGGCATACTAATGGACTTAAATGGAAGAGCCAGAAAAAAGAAAGAGGAGAGGAGACAGGAGATTATGGAGAAAATAAAAGCCAAAGAAATACAGTTAAAGAAGGAAGGTCTCCTGGCTTTAAAACACCTGGAACGTCTTATCCAGCTCAGTGTCAAGACTGCCTATGCCAAGGAAGCTTCTACCAAGAAAATCGGGCTTCCTTTTCTCCTCTGGCATTCCTGCCTTTCCCCGATAGACAACTTAATTTCCACTTCTTGAACTGTGTCTTCTCAGGCAGCTCCTTGCTTTCCTCCAAGGTATCACCACTCCAGCTTCTGCACTGAACTTTTTCATTTGGGTGGGGGGATTTTGAGTATTACATTTTGGGTCTCTCGTTGGTTAATTGGTTGCTCTGCCCAGTCGGACACAGAATTTTTTCAAAGGGGAGAACAAAGCACCAAAGAAGTTTTTATCAGTTCCACTGTGCCACTGAATCGACAATGACCCAATTACATGGCGACTCAAGGTGTGATGGTGGGATCCCCACAAAGAACACGGTGCATGAGTGCAACAGCGCATTGGCAATGCATGATTCCAGAAGCAGATTCCAAACAGAGCACAGGGACTTGAGCTAATGACCTTGCCGTGGGGTAGGAAAATGTTGACCTGTTTGTCTATGATTGCTCATGATCCTGGTCCTAGGAAACACCCAGGGTTGTTCTGAACATCTCCATGTCAACCAGTGGATATTCTGACTGTGGTCGTCATGTCGCAGTTCGTAATGTTTGCCTTGGCTGCACTCATCAAGGCGAAATCCCAGTGCCCTCATCAAGTCATGTCAGAGAGTCATAAGGAGGAAATCTGGAGAAGACCGATGAGGTCATGTTGGCCAAAGCAGACTTGTTCCCTACACCCATGACCTCCATGGGGTTTTTGTACAGTCCAATCTGACAGAAATGAAATTATGGTGTTTCCGCCTCTGCCTTGGGGACCGTCTTTCAGCACACTCAGTGGTGGGACAGACTGGGTGGCTCATTTTTTCCACTGGTCACTTTGATCTCATAAATGCTATTTACAGTATTGGCTCAATTTCCTCTGGGGATTTTCCCCTTTTCTGCTTCCCAAATCGTTCTCATATTTCCTTCATTCGACAGAGCCTCAGATTTGTTGTCCGAAGGACTGTTCGGGGGAGGTCCATGTCCTTGAGAAGCCCCCACCCACCATGGCATCCTCCAGAGGACAAGATTTCTTTCTCTTGTGAATTTTGTGGACAATTCCACCCTCTCCCAGAATTCTTATCAGGTTTAGGCTTTTCCTAACTGAGACAGCTTTCACAAAGGGCACGGAAACCTTTTTAAAAAAATAGCTCATAGGTATATTGCAATATTATTGTCATTGTTGTTGTTAAAAATATTTATATCCTGCCTTTCCATCCAACCAGGACCCTCGTCTAGGGCAGAGGCCCCTTTTGGGAGCTTGTGGGCATATGGTTGCCGCCTCTGGTTTGGGAAATTCCTGGAGATTTTTGGGGTGGAGCCTGGAGAGGGTGGGGTTTCAAGAGGGGAGAAGCCTCTGCAGGGTATAATGCCATAGAATACACCCTCCAAAGCAGATATTTTCTTCAGGGGAAGTGATCTCTGTCTGGAGATCAGTTGTAATTCTGGGAGATCTCCAGCCACCACCTGGAGGACACAACCCTATAGTTGGCACCTTTGGAATTCTGACACAGGTTGGCAGGTGCACCCCCAAAATATCAGGGAGTGAAGTCACACCCCACAAAAAGGCAGAATTGGAATCAGCTATTCCAGTGCAGAGTTGGGCTTGCCTCGAATCTTAAACGTGCGTCTGGGCTTGCCAGCATGTAAAAATCACCCGTTTTGATACACTTCTTCATGGGTAGTAAACACAATTTACAAGGCAATGCATTCATCTCAAACATAACTGATGCACAACCATGTTGGTTGAGGGCTGACGGTCAAAGTGCCATTAGGAGTGAAGTCATGCATAACTCTAAGACTAACTCTTCAACATCTCTGTGCTTGGCTTTATGCTTGTTTAAAATCTTTCTGTTACCATTCTCTGGTGTATTTGTTTCCCCAAATGCCCTAACTCCTATTCATTCTGTATTTTGCTCAGTGAATGTCCTAGTTGTTAATTATATTGTGTTTTCACTTGTACTGCGCAATACATCTTGGATCTTAGTGAGCAAGGTGGATGACAGACAGACCAGACCAGACCGACAGACCGACCAACCGACAGACCGACAGATAGACAGACAGACCAGACCGACCAGAGAGAGAGAGAGAGAGAGAGAGAGAGAGAGAGAGAGAGAGAGAGAGAGAGAGAGAGAGAGAGAGAGAGATGGGCACTCTGGCATTTCTCAAAGACTATATGATAAAAGCATTGAGTTCTTGAGATGTACTAGAGTGTCTCCAGTGAAGTGCTGATGTCACTGTTGGCCGTAAAGGAGCTACATCATGTCGCTGGTGACGTGGGCATCTTTCCAGCACCATTGTGATGTTGACACTACAGCAAGGGCTCCCCTAGCAGTGGGTAACTCTCCCGCCAGCTGCTAGAGGGGGCCTGGCAACCCAACCCTTAAGGCACAAATGAGGAAAATGTGTTAGTACTGCCCGTGGCCTCCTTTGCTGGGTTGATAAAAGTCTCCCTGTGTCTGTCTGCTACCGGGAACTGCAACTGGCGCTTTCTCCTCCTGGTTTGAAATTTGCCAGCTGGGACTCCTTGGAGGAGAGATACAGCACCCGTTGGGACACGTCTCAGTTTGTGGTTGGCCACCTTTAGTCCTGGCAGGTATGGAGAAGCTTGAAGCCCCTGGAAGCAGGGCCTGGAAGGGCAGAGAGCTGCTGTTTCCGGCAGGCCAGAGCACAAGGCCAGGCTGCTCATTCCGGGGCTCAGTATACGGTTGCCAACATCCAGGTGGAGCCTGGAGTTCTCCTGGAATTACAACTGATCTCCAGACTACTCCCCTGGGACTAGCATAACAATACACACAATGTCATTGTGTTTTTAAAAAGTTTTCTCGCTGCTGCTCGGAACGGCAGTGGGCAAGGCAACCTGGGGATGCAGAACTGGCAAGCCTATACGGGGATGAAAACCATTCTAGATAGGGGGAAATCAAGCCGATACAGCATCAGGCACTTCCTCAAACATTCAGAAGGAAGAGGAAGCGCCTGAATCGAGACACATCACTGAGTTCAATGACGGTTTAGTTTGCAGGGTGGGAGCAACGCCCCGCCTGTCTCGTATCCCAATTTTTGGATCTTTTATACTGCAGACTGACTGCCCCACCCCAGGTGCAGCTTATTCTCTGCGGCAGGTCTGGTCTCGCTGTTACCCTGTCATCCAGTGGGGTTTGATGCTGTCCAGAGGTGCCCCCCCAATTCCTGACAGAAGGAATTAGTTTGTAATTTAATAAGAGGTTGTAGTGTTAGTTTACACAAAGACTGGAACAATATCGTTGTCTCTCTGCTCAGTAAATGGAAACGCAGGTTAATTTCATCGTCCGGGTCTCTCCGGTGGGGTGGGGGCAGGCAAAGAAAAGCCCCCTTTCATCCTGTTTACCTCTTTTTGCCTAATTACCTCATTTATTCTGTGTTTACTGAGGGATCATGTTCTTAGATAGCTAGGGAGAAATGCTGCAATTGATTGGAAAGGGCTGTGGAGAAGATCGGATGGCCAAAAAATGGGATATGCTAATGGCTCACATGATCTGGAAAGATATAGACACCAGCAAATGAAGGAAGGATTCCTCGGAGTGGGGTGGGGGAGCTGAGATTAAATTAAGGAAAGGGAAATGTTGACGAGAAGGGAGGATCATATATAAGCCAACCCGGGAGGTCTCTTAATTGGCGGCATTTTTGGAATCCAAACTCATTCATAAGCTTCTGTCTGCCAGTAACTTAGGCACAATTGATTTGCTTAAAAGAGGAATGAATGCCAGTTGTCTGTTTCAGGCCCAGTCCGATGGACCAGTTCCCATACAGCCCTCATCACAGGGGTCCCCCCCCCCAGCCTTTCAGGGCCTGCGGGCACCTTTTGAATTTGGAGGGGTGACGGTGAGCGCCATTCCAAAATGGCTGCTGAGTGAAGCGGTGCCAGGCCAAGCCTCCCTCTTCACTTTGCAAAACAACAGCAGAAGGGGGGAAAGAAGAAATAAAGGAAAGGCCAAACAGAGAAGGAAGGGCGAAGGGAATAAAAAGAAAGGGAGGGAGGCTCTTGAGGGGGAAAGGAAGGGAACAAGAGAAGGGGCAATAAAGCCTGAAAAGGCGATGGATCTACACACAAAATAAGGGAAGCTGGGAGCAACTGCTTTTGTAGCCATGAAAAACCCTTTCATTTGAACGACGGCAGGCCCTTACAAATGTTGCCTTACAATGGCCCTGCCCGCTTTCTGAGAAGCTTGGTAGGCAGCAGGGAGGTACTGATGAGTGGCATGGTGCCCACAGATCCAGAGGAGTTAGCCGTGTTAGTTTGTAATTGCAAAATTGTAGAGTCCAGTAGCACCTTTAAGACTCACCAACTTTATTGTAGCATAAGCTGTCAAGAACCACAGTTCTCTTTGTCAGATGCATCGTCACTCACTTATCAGAGCTATTATCCCCAATCCAGGCTCTGATCGCTTAACAAGATGGAGATGAACCTCTCTTTCTCTGGCCCTCAGCCTCGGTGCTTCTCAAGCTCTTTAAGAGCTTTGCAGGAGGTCAGTACCAGCCCAGTGAACCAACTAGTAACAAACCAGAAACGAACTAGTAACTTGCCAGTGGCGCTTTTTCAGTGTGGTGTAATATATCCTCTCCAGCCAGCTCTGGTTACTAGCCGGAAAGCTCCACTTGCCGAGTCAGGTTTCTATGCAACCAGCAGGAGTCGCTGGGGACATGGCAGGGGGCCAGCAATACCCGTATGACGTCACTGTCAGGGACACCTGGAAGCGATGTCACACCTCCCTAAGTATGGCTGGAAACTCTGTGATGAAACCACAGAGTTCTGAGTGATTCCTAGAGTGGACTGATGTCACCAACAGTGTCTTATAATTACTTTTCTTCCACTGGCTGCAGAAATCACAGCGGAAAACAGGAGCCAGCGCAGAGGATTCCTCCGCCCTGGTGGGAACACAGCAGCCCTGCCCGCTGGGACCATTACGCAGTTTATCAGATGTGGTTAGCCAGCTTGCAGTTTGGTCCCTGACGCCCAGAGGTGGACAAAGCTAGCGTACTAGCAGAAGGGGTCCAAAAGTGCCCCAGAAGTAATGCTGGCTCCCACCCACTGTGAACAACGGAACCCTTAGGGGGGAATGTTGTGACTGTTGCAATTTAGAGACACATCTTTATCGGGAACATAGAAGATGGCTAGAGAGGAGGAACTGCAGACGGTAAGCATTAGAGAGCTTTAAGAGAAGCTAGGAGAATACTGTATTGTAACTGCTGCACGTACTTTGCTTCTGTGTGAGGGAGGCAGGCCCTGGGAGCTGCACTTTGGCACTGCACTGTCACTGGTGGCCTGGTTGGCAGGGCCTTCCCTCCCCAAACCAGGACATGGCATGGGAGGAAAGGAGGGCAGTAGCCAAAGAAGCGGCGTATATCCCTTGGGCAGGACGGGCTTTGGCTTACCTGGGGATGGTGGGCAGAGGTGCAGCAATGGAGACTGGCACAGAGGGATCGAGAAGGGACAGCAAGGACAGGACACCCGCCTGAGGGCTTCAGCAGACGGCCAAGCTCCTGCAGCTGGAGAAGAGCCCCAAGATCAGACCACTTCAGTCCCAGCAATGGAAACCTAAATTGTAGAATGAGCTTAATGAATAAAAGACCCCCCAGAGCTGATGATGAAGGCGATCAATGGGAAGTACTCAACGGAGGACCGTCCCTGCCCCTGAGGCAACACCTAGCATGCATCTGACACTTTTAGAGAAGAAAATCCGCGTCCGGCAGCACCTTAAAGACCAACAATGTTTTCCAGGCATACGCTTTTGTGAGTCAAGCTCAGTTTGCCAGGATAAGAATGAAGATCCATTGATCCGTGTGCCCACGTCAGAAGATGGGAGAGGCGTTACAAAGTAGGGCCAGCTGGAGTCGGGATACAGACGTACAGTGCCAAATTTAACCAGCTTCGCCTGAGCAAGGAGATAAGTGCACTTATATACCACTCTTCTAGGCAGATGAGCGCCCCACCCAGAGAGATGAACAGTCAGTGCTGATAATAACAGCTGGGGCTGAGAGGCGTGGCTCACCCAAGGCCCCCTGCTGAGCTCAGGGCAGAAGTGGGATTCGAACTAGCAGAGTGCTGATTTGCAGCCCAACCACTTAGCGTCCCACTAAGAGGGAACAAAGTCAGTGTTATTATTATCCCCACGATGCAGGTGGGGAGCTGGGCCCAGAGGAGTGGGTCATTCAAGGTCCCCTGCTGAGCCCATGGCAGGAGTGGGAGTTGAACCAGCAGAGCGCTGATTTGCAACCCATCACTTAACCACTAAGCTACAAAGAGGTAGGAAATGCAGAAAATTAGCATGTGTAACAAGACAAGAATCCCATGTCCCTATTCAGCCCTGGGAGGTGGCGGGGGGGTGGCTTTACCCTAAATTTGTTAACGGATTCCTGTTTGGCAGTCTCAGGTTGTGATATCCCTTTGAAGCTCCTCTGTAGCAGAGCTGCCACTTTTAGGTCAGCAGTGGAACATCCTGGAAGCCTCAGTTGTCCTCCCGCTGGTTTCTGACTATTGTGACTTTTAATGTCAGGTTTATTTCATGCCCATTCGTTCTTTGAGTAGCGACTGGCCTGTCTGTCCAGTGTACCGAGCAGAAGGACAGTGTTGACATTTGATGGCATATATTGTTGGAAATTGCAATGTCTGGCGTACTGCAGCAGCAAGAAGGCAAGAAGAGGCTACCATGCAGGGGGCAGCAAGGATCACTTGGTGAAGACAGCGAGAGCAGCATCCCTCTTGTTTCCTGGGGGTTATTGCAATTTCCAACATATATAACATTCAAAGATGTACAAGTGGAAGAACCTAAGACCATAAAGATGATGTAGTGAATTGCAGCGACGAGGGTGTCAGTGATCCAGAGGAGTTAGCCGTGTTAGTCTGCAGTAGCAAAACAGTAAAGAGTTCAGTAGCACCTTTAAGACTAACCAACTTTATTGTAGCATAAGCTTTCGAAAGCTGAAGATGCAGCTGATGAAGAGAGCTGTGGTTCTCGAAAGCTGATGATGCATCTGATGAAGAGAGCGGTGGTTCTCAAAAGCTGACAATGCATCTGACGAAGAGAGCTGTGGCTCTCGAAAGCTTATGCTACAATAAAGTTGGTTAGTCTTAAAGGTGTTACTGGACTCTTTACTAGGGTGTCAGTGCCTATGGAGAACAAAGTTGGCATCTTGGTTTATTACCAATAGATTTTGTTGGTCTTTGAGGTGCTACTGGACTCCAAATTTATTTTACTACTACAGACTATCACAGTTACCCACCTGATGCTTTTCCTTTGGTGTGTCCCTCATATGACTGAGCTCCTAACACATCGCAGGGAATGTAAGACTTTAAATGAGGCGTCTGACGGCACGTTGAAGACTCCAAGATTTATCGTGGTATTAGTTTTCATGAACTAGAGCTGGTTTGCCCAGCCCGCAAAAGCTTGTGCCATGACAAATCTATTAATCTTTAACTTGCCACAAGCCTCCTTTTTTCTGCAACAGACCAATACCACTGGAATGCTTTGAAAAACCTTATCCGCCGCATTCGCAAAAGTGCAATCTCATGAAGTACGTCTATGAAAAGCTGCAACACAACCAGAGAACTAGCGTGAATTGGTTGTTCGTTGGTGGCTTGTACCATGTCAGCCTTCAAGGAGGGGTCCCAAATCTAGATACTTTAAGAACGTGAAAAGGCTGAATGAGGTAATACACGTCTGCAGGTGATACTGTAGCATCTCCAAGGTCGTTAACCCAAGGAACCCCCCTCCCCAGTTCCCCCAGCTCCTTTACTTCCAAGGAGCTAAAAAGACAGCCACGCATCACCTGGATAAGCCCATGTCAGGAGACCAGCTGCCTTCTCCAGAATCCTATAGGATAAGCCCTGGAGGTACACCCCCTCTGAAATCCTACGGCTGGTCTCCTGGCCCGCGTGACGTGGCAGCTTCAGCCCTGGGGTCGAGTCTGTTGCTTTCTGCACCTCGGCTGTCACGATGCTGGGGCTGCCAAATGTCCCAGCGATGACACACCAGCCTTGATGGGTTCTTTAAAAAATTCTGCTCTGTCCCACAGCCAAGCTCTCTGACCCTTGGATGAACTCCGTGAAAGAGACTGTCTTTGGAATCTGTGTTTGCCGGTTCCACATCTGTGACCTGTTCCAACTTAAATTCTACTTCTGTTTGGAACAGCAAATGAGAGGGAGAAGAAAGAAGAATGGAGACAGAGAGAGATTTTAAAAAAAGAAAAAACAACCTCTGACAATCTTGGAAAAGAACAAGCTTCAAAGAGGGAAAACGAACATTTCATAATAAATTTATATCTAGGCTGACTTCCTCCGCCACACTTTTCTTTTTTGCTTTAAGACGAAGAAGAAATTCAATTAAGGTTTAATTCCACGGCATATATCTTTCCATCTGTCGAAAGCTAAAGTGAACCGTCTCATTGAGAGAGGTGGCCGGAGGACTCGGCTGAAGGCTAGAAAAACGATTACGGATGGATCGGGGATGGAGCAGATCCACCCTGACCAATTCCTCTGCCGTCGAAGAGACGCTTTTTGCCCTCCATTCTGTTCTAATTTAACTTGGAGCAGGTCTAAAATTGGATCCAGCATGCTGAGCAAGACCAGTTCAAGGTATTTTATCACTCCAGGGAAGAGATCCCCTCCTCTCCTAAGAACGTCAGAAGAGCCCTGAGGGTCTCTACCTAGTCCACACCTCTTGTCTCACAGGGAGGGCCTGTAGGGCCAACAAACAGCACCGGTGGCAGCACAAGGCCCAGGAGGAGAGGCCAGTTGCCTCTTGGGCCACTGATGGCCAGGGGTAAGCCAACCCCGACCGGCTCGGTGGCTGGACCGGAGAACCAACCGCGGAGCAGCTTTCCTTACCGTTTCCCAGGGCACGGCAGCACAAATGCCCTCCTGTTAAATGACAGGCCAGAAGGAATCTTGATGCTACGGTGGCTGGATCTTGAGGCCAGGCTCCTCCTGCCCCACGAAGTCTCTGCGCTCAGCTCACCCCGAAACACAATTGCAGGAAGGCTAAGAAGCTGGAGAGAATAAATACGTGGACTTGGTGCCATCATGTGTGCCTGGGCGGCTGGGTGGGTGGAGGTTCAGAGGAGAAGCACCGCTGAGAATGCCCTGCGGGGAAATGGCACGTCCTCCTGGTATCTCGACAAAAACGTCGCCAAGTAAATGTTCAACTAGTATTCTGTGAATGCTGAGAGCTGAACTGAAATGATAAGCAGAAGACTGCAAACTGAACTTTCTCGCTTCCAACTTGCCGAGCCAGCAGGAGCTCAGCACATACGCTGGTGGGTTAGCCAGTCGAACAAGGACCCTTTCCTGGGGTCCCAGGGGTGCCACTTCAACCCGGAAGACTGCCGGGAACCTTCGGGGAGCAGGCTGGTAATTTCAGGCTAGGAAGAATGGGAGGGGTCTTATTCAGTATTGAGCCTTGCGCTCGCTGATAGTGATTTCAGCCAGGCAGTGATTTCCGCTCATGTGAGTAACTTTATTGCAAATACTACATAGGTGCGCTCCCGAAGGAGCCAGATATATACCCCCCCAAATGATGCCCCCTTTTAGTAACCCCCTAATGAGAACACAGACAACGAGGCCCCTTCATTTGCACGTGCTGACAAAAGGTAACATCTTTACAAGGCGGCGATTGGATCCTATCCCAGAGGATAAAATAAAAAAGAGTCCAGTAGCACCTTTAAGACTAACCAATTTTATTGTAGCATAAGCTTTCGAGAATCCCAGAGGAATGATTGGCTGCTGCTGCTAACCCGATTTCCCAATAGGATTGTAGACCTGCGGAGCCCCCGCTTTACTCAAAGCTCACCCAAGACATAACAGGCCTCCTGGGTTGTGTGGCGAAATCTCTGTTCTTTGGGAGTGAGGGAAGAGGAGGGCGATTTGGGGATTCGTTGGGAGGAGAAGAGAGTCAGACATCAAAAGAAAGGAGGCCGATAAAATGGCAATGGAAGTGAAAGACGTGATCAGACCCTGCACAGAACTCCCCAGTCTTTGAGCTTCTTTACTGCCTGCCTCTTAATTCACCATCAAAGGGGGTAAATTTTAGACCTAGGATGAGAAGAGGCATATATTATTCATTTTATTTCCCTTTGTTAGTCAATTTCTGCTCGACTATATATATTTCTTTTGATTGCTTCTACAAGTAAAGCTAATGTTTTCTTCCTTTGAAATGGATGTTATGGTGATCTGTTGCACAGATGGGAAAGCTGAACTGGGTTCCCACTTGCCAGCGTCTGAAGAGGAGGCGGCGAGACCTGCCTGGATATGAATTACTCATCTAAATGAGCATTCCAAGGTCTCCCTGACGTCCAGGGGGGCTTGCAGGGTGGTCTTAATTTGAAGAAGAGCCTCTTAAGAGACAGGGAGAGAGTTGGCTGGGTGGCTCAAGAGTAGGGTTGCCAACCTCCAGGAGGGGCCTAGATATCTCCTGGAATTACAAATGACGACACAGATCAGTTCCACCGGAGAAAATAGGAGTTGGCCGTGTTAGTCTGCAGTTGCAAAATAGTAAAGAGTCCAGTAGAACCTTTAAGACTAACCAAGTTTATTGTAGCATAAGCTTTCGAGAACCACGGCTCTCTCCGTCAGGTGCAATAAAATTGGTTAGTCTTAAAGGTGCTGCTGGACTCTCTATTGGAGATAAATGGCTGTTTTCCAAGGTCATTTGTATGGCATTACACAACCTGCTGAGCTCTAGCCCCTCCCCAAACTATGCCCTTGTCAGGATCCACTCCCAAAATCTCCAGGTATTTCCCAACCCAGAGCCGGCAACCCTGTCAGTAGTAGACAAGCATATCTCAAACTCTCAGCCTTTCCAATGGAATCAAAAGGAATTGAGATGTGGGTGGGGGAGCAACCTCCTCATTGAGGTCTGGTGGCTGGAGACCTGAGCCCGCTGAGGTCCGTTTCACCACAGGACAAACCCACCTGGCCCCAGAACAAAGCGGGGCCTCTGCTAAGGATCTCAGCCTGGGAGCAAGAATCTAGGAGCAAAGCTGGCCTTCCATATACCTGGTCCCAGGTTGTGTAGAGCTGGTAGGTCTATACAAACAACAATAACAACATTCGATTTATATACTGCCCTTCGGGATGACTTAACACCCACTCAGAGCGGTTTACAAATTATGTTATTATTTTCCCCCAACAAACACCCTGTGAGGTGGGTGGGGCTGAGAGAGCTCCGAGAGAGCTGTGACTGACCCAAGGTCACCCAGCTGGCTTCAAGCGGAGGAGTGGGGAATCAAACCTGGCTCTCCAGATTAGAGCCCTGCCACTCTTAAGTGACTGACCCAAGGTCACCCAGCTGGCTTCAAGCGGAGGAGTGGGGAATCAAACCTTGCTCTCCAGATTAGAGTCCTGCCACTCTTAAGTGACTGACCCAAGGTCACCCAGCTGGCTTCAAGCGGGGGAGTGGGGAATCAAACCCGGTTCTCCAGATTAGAGCCCTGCCACTCTTAAGTGACTGACCCAAGGTCACCCAGCTGGCTTCAAGCGGAGGAGTGGGGAATCAAACCCGGTTCTCCAGATAAGAGTCCTGGCACTTTTAACCACTACAACAAACTAGCTTCTTAAACTGAGTTGAGAAGCAACTTAAGAGAATTTCATAAGCGTTTCTATTGTGGTGGGGGGAGCAGGATTGTTAATACACTGGGGCAAAATCCCAGACTGCCTCTGGTTCCATGCAATTCTCATGGCCCACCTGCAGGATTCATCCATCCAGAGTCTGTGCTTATGACATTGTGCTTCGAGAATTTGCCCAGTGTGCAAACGAAGAACTCTGTCCAGTCAAGAGACCGACTCTGTCTTTGGGTTGCTTCCTTTGATGTGGCTGCGTATGGGATCCTGCTCCATTTGTGATGGAAAAACCACCCTCATGTTGTCAAGCGTCTTCCCTCAGTTTCAACCAGCGGCTTATTGTTCCTTGGCTACCGGAAGATCCTTTGTGCATTATCAGGTTGTAGAGAAAGCACGTGAATGACAACCTTTCTGCTGAATAAAAAAGAGTCCAGTAGCACCTTTAAGACTAACCAATTTTATTGTAGCATAAGCTTTCGAGAATCACGTTCTCTTCGTCAGATGCATGGAGGGCAGAAGGAAACTGGTCAGATATAGAGGAGGGGAGGGGAGGGGAGGGGAGCTTTCTGCTGATCCCACTGGGGGTTTTCTTCTAGGAGCCGGTACGTTGGCTGCTCAGAAGTCCCGCAAATGTTCAGCCAACACTTCCTTCCTTGACTCCTTCATTCCATTCTTGTTAAGTTATCCTTGTTTTCCTCCACCTCCCGGATTTGATTATCACCCAATTGATTGTTGGACAGATATGCCATTTGTTAAGCACAGGAAACTCACAACGTTCGGGAACTTCCCAATACTAGGGGAGGGGGGATCAACTAAAACTGGGAAAGGTTCACGGAAAGGAACGGTGCGTAGCAAAAATCACCCTGAGTTATTCCAAAGCAATCACAATTTTCCTCTTCTGTATGTTTGTGAATTAACGCAAGCCAGGAGGTCACAAAATCATAATATACTGTCTATGTCTACATTTACATTGACTGAGTTTGTGTGCATATTTAAACAGTGCCATCCCCACGTGTGGCATTGTACAGAGTACAAGAGAACAGTTCTCTGCTCCGAGGAGCTTGCAGTTCGAGACGAGGAAGAGAGCAAAGAGAGGCAGGGGTGAGGAGGGAAAGAACTCTGGCAAGCAATTCTAAAAGCAAAAGGGACTGCAGGGAAACTCTCTGGCAGAAACACTGAACAAATGAGTAGAAGATATATTCCTGGGGGCATGGGCAGCCTTAGCCAACGGGCACCACAGGGCAGGCAGTAGCCCTGGGCCCTGTGCTGGGGAGGGGGCGTGATTACCCTCAGCCACACCCAAAGGAGGGAGGGGAAGAAGAAAAAGCATAGGCCGCTGCCACTTGGCAGCCAGTGTCCGGAGATGGCTCCTGCTGCCTGCCTGGCATGAGTTGAGGGTTGCTCTTGCCTGACACTGGCAGGTGGCCCCAGTAATAACAACAACAACATTTGATTTATATACCGCCCTCCAGGATAACTTAACGCCCACTCAGAGCAGTTTACAAAGCATGTTATTATTATCCCCAGAACAATAATCCCCCTGTGAGGTGGGTGGGGCTGAGAGAGCTCTGAGAGAGCTCTGAGAGAGCGGTGACTGACCCAAGGTCACCCAGCTGGCTTTAAGCGGAGGAGAGGGGATTCAAACCTGGTTCTCCGCTGCTTTTAACCACTGCACCAAACTGGCGGTGATTCTTGGACTTCACCCTGGACTTTCCACTAAAACTGCCTGGTGGAGTATGCCATAGGACGAGAGGAGAGCCTCCTTGGAGTGAGTCTGAAAGGGTCGCTGGTGACTCCCAAAGGGGGCGCTACAACTCTGCTCCTCCCCCACCCCCCGATTCCTTTGACTCCCCCTGTCAAGCACATTATTGTCAGGGACGCATTCAGGGAGTTCTCTCCTCCATTCTCTCCTCCCCACGCTCTTGTGAGGGAGGTAAGGCTGAGAGACAGCAGTTGGTCTAGCGGTGCCCAGCCAAGAATCGAGGATTTGCAACATGGTCTCTCAAGGGAAACTTTCCTCCTATACTGAAAGCCCTATCAAAGAGCTGCTGTAGCATAATGGTTAAGTGGTTGGGCTGCAAATCAGGACTCTGCTGGTTCAACTCCCACTTCTGCCATGAACTCAGCAGGTGGCCTTGGGGAAGCCGCTCCTCTCGGCCCAGCTCCCCAGCTGTATTGTGAAGATAATAACAACGCTGATTTTGGGCCACTAAGCAGTCCAGCACAGTTACTACTATAGGAGCTGCTGTAGCATAGTGGTTAAGTGGTTGGGCTGCAAATCAGGACTCTGCTGGTTCGACTCCCATTTCTGCCATGAACTCAGCAGGTGGCCTTGGGTGAGCCCATCTTCTCCGGCCCCAGTTTTGAGTTGCCCAAGATGCCAAACTCACCAGATCTCAGAAGTTAAGCAGAACTGACTATGCTTGGATAGGAGACCTCCAAAGAAGACCAGGGTTGCTATGCAGAGGCAGGCACTGGCAAACCACCTCTGTCAGTCTCTTGCCTTGAAAACCCCAGCAGGGGTCGCCATAAGTCAGCTGTGGCTTGATGGCACTCTCCACCACCTCCATCTTATATTCAGGTTCCTCTTCCTTCTGAATAAATATTGTCAAGAATACTGGATTAGGCAAAGGTCACAAAGTGGACACAAGGCAGAAGGGTCTCTCAGCCCCCCAAAAACCCTCTCTGTAGGTTCAGTGTTTGCTGCCCCAACATAACACCCTTTTATAGATGGCAAACAGAGACAAGTCCAAGGGGCTTGCCCACTGACGAGACTCTTGCACCAGAGGAACAGACCCATGCAAAATATAAGTCTGAGCCCCAAACAGCAATCTGTCCAAATAACCCCCCACCCAAAGAATGTACATACCCTTCCAAGATCTTCAAAATGAATTCCTACCCACAATGAGTTCATTCCTCTCTCTCTCTCTCTCTCTCTCTCTCTCTCTCTCTCTCTCTCTCTCTCTCTCTCTCTCTCTCTCTCTGAGAGTTAAAATTCAACAAGACCCGAATACTCCAGAGAACTGGGCGGTTGTGAACAGGATGCAATTCAACATAGATAAGTGCACAGTATTACATCTGGGCCACAAAAATGTGAAGCACAAATACAGGATGGGGGATACACTTTGGGGTAGGAGTGTATGCGAAAGAGATCTTGGAGTAAGAGTGGACTGTAAACTGAATATGAGCAGTCAGTGTGATGCAGTGGCAAAAAAGGCTAATTCAATCTTGGGTGTATCAAAGGGGCCATAGCGTCGAAATCGCAGGAGGTCATAGCCCCTCTCTATACTGCCTTGGTCAGGCCGCACCTGGAGTATTGTGTGCAGTTCTGGAGGCCTCACTTCAAAAAGGATGTGGACAAAATTGAGAGGGTGCAGAGGAGAGCGACGAGGATGATCAGGGGTCTGAAGACTGAGCCCTACGAGGAAAGGCTGAGGGCCTTGGGAATGTTTAGTTTGGAGAAGAGGAGGTTGAGGGGGGACATGATTGCTCTCTTTAAATATTTGAAAGGCTGTCATTTGGAGGAGGGCAGGGAGCTGTTCCAGTTGGCAGCAGAGGGTAGGACCTGAAGCAATGGGCTTAAATTACATGCAGAAAGGTACCGGCTGGATATTAGGAAAAACGTTTTCCCGGTCAGAGTAGTTCAAAGGTGGAATCAGCTGCCTAGGGAGGTGGTGAGCTCCCCTTCACAGGCAGTTTTCAAGAAGAGGCTGGATGAATATTTGTCAGGGGTGCTTTAGGCTCATCCTGCATTGGGCAGGGGGTTAGACTAGAAAGACTGTATGGCCCCTTCCAACTCTGTGATTCTGTGATCTATCTGTCTGTCTGTCCTAATCTATCTATCGATCTATCGATCATGTACAAACTGCTTCTCCGGCATCCCGCAAAGGCAGCCTTGACCTCTGTGTGCCAGTCTCCTAGGCTGGAGCAGCCAGCATGCAAAATGGAAACATGCCTGGATCCCATTTGGGGGAATGGGCAGGATAGAAACCCTTGAAATAAAAATGAATGAATCTCTGATGTCTGGAGCAGAAGGCTCTGTGGTTCTGGCCTGCCGCCCTGTTTCATGATGGGCTGTGGGAGGATCGGCGCAAAGGAGCCTGAGTCAAGCACATCCATTTCCTTTAATCCTGATTTGCTAAGAGGATCTAAGTATTTATAGAACAAAAACACTAAAACATTCTCTCCCGGCATAACCTCTGACAGAGAGACGTTGATGAAGGTCCTCTGGCCCGGAGACAGAGATGTTGGCTTAAGGAAAAGAGAGGGGACCAGGGGAGCGAGCCAGATTTCAGGAGAGTCAAACTATTTCTTACATTTTGGCCATGTGTGACCATAAAATAAAATAATACATGTTGGAGGGAGAATGGAAGGAGAGAGGGGAGACTAAAAGTGGGCTGCCAGCTCTGCAGAGAGAGAAAAAATCCTGGCTGGGGCGGTTGAAAGGTGAGCTGCCAGGAGGCATTCAAACCAGAGAACAATGGGACCAGAAAATGTCCTCAAAGGTCAGGCCAAAGCCCGTTCTGCTTCCGAGGGCCAGCCAGGTGCTCCCGAGAAGGCACCCGACTGGGCATGAAGGTGAGGCTCTTGCCATTTGTTCCCTACGTCCAGTTCTCAGGCAGAGCTATGCTGCCTCTGAACATGGAGGCTCCATTTCGAGGCGCATCCCGTTAGACACTTTTTCTTCTCCCACCATGTTGTCACAGCAGAAAAGCTGTTAGTTTCCCTGATCAGGATAATACTAAATGGGTTTTCTTGGGAATGTTTCTGAAATTCTTCTCTTCTGAATTTCTTCCAGAATCTTACAGTTTCAAATTATCTGGCCTTGTTATCAAAGTGGAGCTGAAACATGGGACCAGAACCAATGAGTTGAAATTAAATCAAGAGAGATTTCAGCTGAACATTAGGAAGAACTTCCTGACAGTGAGAGCGGTGCCTCAGTGGAACGGGCTTCCTCGGGAGGTGGTGGGCTCTCCTTCTTTGGGGGGTTTTAAGCAGAGGCTAGATAGCCATCTGACAGCAATGCTGGTTCTGTGAACCTGGGCAGATCGTGAGAGGGAGGGCAGGAAGGGCTACATCAGTGCTTAGTTCTCCTGGCCCCTTCTTACATGCCCAAGGTAAGGCTGATCACCACCTTGGGGTCAGGTAGTAATTTTCCCCCAGGCCAGTTTGGCAAGGGATCCTGATGGTGTTTTGCTGTCTTCTGGGCATGGAGTAAGGGTCCATTGTGCAGGGGGTTGGACTAGATGACCTTAGAGGATCCTTTCAACTCAATGATTCTATGAGGAACCCTCCTTTGTTCTGCTTTTATTCTGGTTCCCCCCCACCCCCTTAGTGCCCAGTTTGCAGCAGCATTCACTTCAGACTTGAGGAGTTTGTGCCTGTGATTGTGTCAAGACCGGTTTCATGTGTGGTATTTTACTGAGGCAAATATACACTTTTACCCATTGGTCAAAAACAGCACAAAAAGAATCTTGATGCAGTCATATGGACAATTACAGGAAATGCTTTTTGTTGTATTTGTTCAATGCACAAAGGTGCACTGATAACAGAAGAGGAAAATGCAAAAAATGGGCGGAAGGGCTGACAGCAGGTGCACTGGACTGCTGAATTCCTGCAGCAGAGAAGGACCCCGGAATGAGAAACTGGACAGCCGCCACCAGGTGAGGGACAAATCACCTGAGTGCCCAGCTGTTTGGTACCAAAATGTTCCTGCAACATCTCCATGAGGACTTGAGCTTCTGTCCCAGATGGACCCTGAAGAACATTTACGAACAATGAAGCCCTGTTGTCATTTTCTAATGTAAGCCCCATTCACTGCCTCCCCTCCCCACAAGCAATCACATCCAAACTATGAGGTGAAGGAAAGGAGAGGAGATTGCAATGGGGCACGGGGGGGGGGGGGAATGAAAGCAAAAGGTGAGAATTACGGTCTCCTTGATCACCTCTTGGCCCTTTAGCCAAAATATACCTGAACAATACCTGAGAGATTATCTAGAATGATGATAGTTTTCAGGCAGGTAGCTGTGTTTGTCTGCAGGAGAACAGCAGGATTTGAGTCCAATGGCACCTTAGAGAACAACAAGCTTTGACTTTTGAAAGCTTATACCAGGGATCCCCAGCCTTTTAAAGCCTGCAAGCAAATTTGGAGCTCTGACACAGTGTGGGAGGTGCAGACACAAAATGGTTGCCACAAAATGGCTGCTGCAGGAGGCAGAGTCAGCCACAAAATAACAACAACAACAACATTTGATTTATATACTGCTCTTCAGGACGATTTAACACCCACTCAGAGCAGTTTACAAAGTATGTTATTATTATCCCCACAACAATCACCTTGTGAGGTGGGTGGGGCTGAGAGAGCTACGAGAGAGCTGTGACTGCCCCAAGGTCACCTAGCTGGCTTCAAGTGGAGGAGTGGGGAATCAAACCTGGCTCTCCAGATTAGAGTCTTGCCGCTCTTAACCACGACACCAAAATGGCTGCCACGGCTTACCTTCAGTCACACAGTGAAGATTCTTGTGCTGTGGAAGCAACTTCTGCCAAAGCAATGGTTTTATAAATCTTCACAGCCAATCAAAGCTTCACTGGCCAATCAGAAGCCATGCTGGGCAAAATCCCCACCTGGCCCCACCCACTTTTTAAGAACACTTGGCAGGCACCAGAGAAGGTGTTGGTGGGTGCGATGGGCACCATGCTGGGGACCCCTGGCTTCCACCCTGAAAATCTTATTCGGACTCTAAGGTGCCACTGGACTCAAAATCTGATGTTCTAGATTGATGGAAGGGCTACTTTGTCCTACTTTGATGGAAGGGCTACTTTGTCCTTCTGGATCATGGCCCATACTAGCCCGAGAAATTCCTGGCGGTACGGCAGTTCCCGAACAGAGGTGAGTGTGTTTGACTCCCGCAGTGGAAATGCCCACGGACCAATGATGCCGAGGCCAACTCCCCACTCCGAGAGCTGGCCCACTTCCAACATACAGAAGCTCTAGACACTGAACCTTTGGCCCAATCCTGCTGGGAAAACTTATTTTCTCTCCCGCTAGGAGAACGTTCATGGGCAAAGATCTTCCAAATGGCAAGCAGCCACCTGCTGTCTTCAGCGAGGGTTGGGGGGAAATAATGCCCCAAGGGGGGTGGGAAGCTTGTAGGCGTGGAAAAGAAGCAAAGGATCAGATTGGGGGGGGGGGCAGTCTGAGAATGGCCAAAAATATCCCAACCCTATTGCCTCCTTGGGAATTTAGAATATTTTACCCACAATGCTTTGCCTTGAAAAACAATCTGTTTTGGAGCCGGGCATAACCTAAAGTGACTGTATATTATTAAGGGTTTAACTTTGAAATTCAGCATTTGGTTTCCATTATATGATCATTAATATCCTCCGTTTCTTTCCTTTGGTTTGAATCTTTCACGGAAGGCTCCCTGTTCTCTGGGTCCCTCCGCGACAGCTCTCTGCCAGGGCTGTCCAGGGACATCACTCTTCTCCCCTCCGACGGGAGCCGGTGTTTGTTTTAACCGCTGATCCAACCGTGTGCCCTGGCTTGGAAGTCCACAAAGGCCGACCACAGCGCTTCCTGCCCCTCTCTCCCGGCTCTCCTTTTGGCCTCCCCTAAGGATCACTTTTCGCTCGGCATGCGGAGAAATTCCTTAACGCATGTGAGGTTCTGCTACAGACCTGGTCATCCGGAGGCCGTAACGTTATTAAAAATGGCAGCGATTTGGTGGGTTAGGCTGAAGGACCTCCAGAAGACATGGTCATCCTTGTGTTCGCTCCCTCCAGCAACCACAATGCGGCGCGGAGGGCAATCTAAACTCCCTTCTGTCTGGAGATCAGGGGGCGGGGCCACTGGCCATGTGATCATTTTTAAGAGGTGCCGGAACTCTGCTCCACTGCATTCCCGCTGAAAAAAAGCCCTGCATGTCACCATGCAGGCCTCAGGAATGCCCCCAGACTTCACGCTGGACAGATTTGGCCAGTTTAGGGGCCCAAATCAGCCCGTTGCGAAGCCGGGGAACACTTCTGGGGCCTGCGCAGTAACGTCTCTCTCGGAAGTGACACCATCGTGTTGTACCGGGAGGTTGTGCGCGCTTTGCATGTGTGCGAAAAGACACCCAAGGTAAGTGCTGGGTCCCCCTCCTCCCGCCGGGAGAATATGGGGACTTGGCAATACTACGTGACATGCCCTGGGAGAAGCATTTGAGCACCAGTGGGAGAGCTGCGCCCACTGCCTCCTTGCGCGGGGAAGGGGAGCTCAGGGCAGGGCCTCTGGACTTTCTGCTCTTGCGGCTTGCTGCTGCAGCCTGTCATGTCTGAGCCCCATCCATGCCAATGCTAATACTGAACCAATGTTTCATACTGTAACTTGATGTCATATTGCCAATGCTATAACTGTTTCTTTCACAGGCTTCTTGCAGGTGCTTATCTAACGGACTTTCAGTGTTCATGACCTTGTAGACTACTCACTCCCATGCATTGCTATGTCTCGACTTTGATCTCTTGCTTTCTCAGTGTCTTGACGTGATAGTACAAATATGCACACCAAGAGTCCTGTTTACTGGTGGGAAGGGGGGAAGGAGCAGCCGTGTAGGTTAAGAGGAAGGATCTTCTCACATGTTACTATTCCTGTCAATCCTGCTCTTACTGCTCAGATGCTTACCTTGCTTCTGAGTAATCCTATGGACATATATATGGGCCGATTCCAGACGGCCCCCCACCTCGCGAAACGTCGCGCGTCGTTGCGCGTCGTCGCGCAGAAAACGTGAAATATCGCGTTTTCTCGCGCGAGTTTTGCGCGATGCCGCGCAAAACTCGCGCGAGAAAACGCGATATTTCGCGTTTTCTGCACGACGACGTGCAACGACGCGCGACGTTTCGCGAGGCGGGGGGCCGTCTGGAATCGGCCATGGAAATGATTTGATTTCTGAATAAAACCATTTAACCAAGAGCCTGGACTTCTTGTTGCAATGGTGCAGGGATCTCTCTGCCATAGCCTGTCATCCATAGCCTGACACAGCCCAGAGAGCTCTTGCCCTGGCCCATGGGCTACCCAGTGACTTACCCATTTTGCTCCCTTACTATCATTAACAACAAAAGAAATGCACAAGTCTGTACCACGCTGATTTTCCCCATTCCACCAAGTTTCCAAAATGTCCACCATATCCATGTTCCCCTTTAATACCAATCTCTTGGCTCGGGTGCAGGTAAACCCCTGAGCCCTGTTTCACTCTCCAAATGCACGTTTCCACTGACAGCAGCTCTCTCTATGTCCCACACCATTCTTGCCCAGCAACGTGCTCTCCTGAAGACAATTCTCCCCAGCTCATGGCCACTCTCTCCTGGTAGGGTTGCCAGCCTCCAGATGGTAGCTGGCGATCTCCCGGAATTACAACTGATCTCCAAGCCAAAGAGATCAGCTCCCCTGGAGAAAATGGCTGCTTTGGGATGTGAACTCTATGGAATTATACCATTCTGAGGCCCCTCCCCAAACCCC
The DNA here is from genome assembly GCF_028583425.1 of Eublepharis macularius. Classification (NCBI taxonomy): domain Eukaryota; kingdom Metazoa; phylum Chordata; class Lepidosauria; order Squamata; family Eublepharidae; genus Eublepharis; species Eublepharis macularius. Next base: position 1,625,865 of record NC_072799.1, read on the forward strand.
ACCCTCTCCAGGCTCTACCCCCAAAATCTCCAGGAATTTCCCAACCTGGACCTGGCAACCCTAGCCCCTGGGAAGACTCTCTCTCTCTCTCTCTCCCTCTCTCTCTCTCTCTCTCTCTCTCTCTCTCTCATTTCTTACAATGTACAAAATAGAAATGTTCTGGGGGGAATTTTTATATAGGGATTAGAACTGTAGCAGGATAAAACAGCTCAGGAGAACGCAGCAAGGGCAGTCGTCACGTACACAGGCCTATTTTGAACTTGTGGTAGGCTAGGCAAGATATTGAAGGACCAAGATGGTTTTTCCAACATGCCTTTAGCTAAAAGATCAGATATTCACTTTGCTTTTCAACTCGTGCAGGACTGCCACGATAGAGTAAATGAACACAGGGGGTGGCAGCAGGCCTGCTCTGCGTCTTCCCGGAAATGAGGGGGACGTCCCTGTTTTCACCTGTGCACTACACAAAACTGGCTCTCTGATGGACCAAATGCTTGGTGGTAAAGAGTCCAGTAGCACCTTTAAGGCTGTCCACCACCCTGTTTTAAATGTGTATTAATAGAAATATACTGCAGTTTTAATGATGTTTTAATGTAGATGAATTTTTATTGTCTTTTAATATGTTGTTATCCACCCTGAGCCTGCTCGCGGAAAGGACGGAATAGAAATTTGAAATAAATAAATAAATAAATAAAACAAGACTAACCAACTTTATTGTAGCATAAGCTTTCGAGAACCACAGCTCTCTTCGTCAGATGCATCGGATGTATTGTAGCTTATGCTACAATGAAGTGGGTTAGTTTTAAAGGTGCTACTGGACTCTACTATTTTGCAACTACAGACTAACACAGCGAACTCCTCTGAATCTATGAAAATGCTTGGTATAACCTACTAAGAAACAACGGCCCCAATGACCTGATCTTGCAACCTGGAAAATGGTTTGTTTGACTGCTTTCCACAGACCTGCATCTCAACCATTGTGTGTTTACTTGGAAAATCTGTCACTCTTTTTCATGTGATGTGAACCCTTTCGAGCTGGCAATCTTGGTCACTTGTGGTTGGAGAAAAGCTTTCTTCCTTTTGCTGTCCCAAGTGCACCCCTCAGATCTCAGCTTGTCTTTTTCTCACTCTCAGTTGGGGCACATTGGAATTTAGAGTCAAAACACACGAGATGAAAAACCTAGATTCAACTTGTGTTCTCTTACCTAAAGGTTTGTCGGGAACTGTAGGCATCCTTGAAGCTTAAAGTTTAGCATTTACAGAGCAGCAGGGAGAGACGTGCAGGTGTCCTTGCAGCTTAAAGTTTAGCATTTACAGAGCAGCAGGGAGAGACGTGCAGGTGTCCTTGCAGCTTAAAGTTTAGCATTTACAGAGCAGCAGAGAGGGAAGTGTCGGGGTCCTTGCAGCTTAAAGTCTCCCGGTGCAGCCAGGCGTCGCTCTGCAGGGCCAGGTCGGGTGAGGGGAAGGGAAAATGCTGTGATGCACCTTGAGAGTGGGAGGAAAGGCGCCCCACACCTGCACGTCTCTCCCTGCTGCTCTGTAAATGCTAAACTTTAAGCTTCAAGGATGCCTACAGTTCCCGACAAACCTTTAGGTAAGAGAACACGAGTTGAATCTAGGTTTTTCGTCTCGTGTGTTTTGAGTCTTAGTCTCCGGGAGAAATGCTGGTCGACTGTGGCCCTGGAACGCTGCCTGTCCTAGAGTCCCGCCTCGTGGCACAGTGGGCAAAACGGGAGCACGGTGGTGCCGGCTCCTCAGTGACGACGAGTCGGGGACAGGGTGGGATGGAGGGATTGGCCCCCTTCCAGAGCCATTTTGACCTCCCAAGAGACCCCTGTTCTTAGCACAGCAGTGACACAGTAGGTAATGGAATGGGTGACACGGCTTCAGAGGTTTTCCTGCATGACTTTAGGTCACTTCATTGTGCCTCAGCCTTATTTAATTTGTAGGATTGTGGTAAGGATAATATGGGATAACATCCAGGTGGTTCCTCCCACTCACCTCAGCAAAGCTTAAAACCTTCTTCCAGCCAAGGATCCTTTGCCATGGCGGAAGAGGCCCTGACATGCAGCCTGTGTGTGGGGTGGGTGTGTCTGTTCTAGGCTGGAAAAAGGCTTCAAACTTTGCAGAAAGAGGTGGGGGAATCCAGGCCAACGGGACGAGGGAATGCTCCCTAAGGACTGATCTAGAAAATAGTGTCTGGGCCACCTCTAGACAGACCTTCCTAATGTGGCTTCTTGGTTTCTTTTTAATTTTGCCTTTTTTTGGGTCAAGTTATGGTTCTCTGTTTTTTGGTGGTTTTGTAGGTTTGCTGGTATTGTGCCATAGCACCTTTAAGACTAACCAATTTTATTGCAGCATAAGCTTTTGAGAACCACAGCTCTCTTCGTCAGATGAAGAGAGCTGTGGTTCTCGAAAGCTTATGCTACAGTCAGATGCATCGTCAGATGCATCTGATGAAGAGAGCTGTAGTTCTCGAAAGCTTATGCTACAGGTGCATCTGATGAAGAGAGCTGTGGTTCTCGAAAGCTTATGATACAATAAAGCTGGTTAGTCTTAAAGGTGCTACTGGACCCTTTACTATTTTGCGACTACAGACTAAGATGGTTAACTCCTCTGATATTGGGCTTGTTACATTTTTTTCATGCAATTTATTTTACAACATTTATCCACAGATATATAATATATAAAACTTGTTTATGATGCATTGATGATATTGAAAAATGTTTACCTTCATTGGAAAAAGGAGAGGAAGCACAGAAACGAAGACTCGCGGGTTGAACTCGTGCAAGGGAGAACAGCAGAGCTCAAATGTATGCAGAGGGTTGACAGGGTTTCTTTAAAATTGTCCCATCTGATTCTTGGGATCCTTTCATCTGGGATGTGGGCATCGATTACCTGCCTGCAAATTTCTTTTATTTCATTTCAACCCAGCAGCACCTTAGATTTTCACGGCATGAGCCTTTGAGAGTCATAGCTCCCTTCTTCAGATATTTATATTTATATTTATTTACTAGCTTGATAACAGTGCTTCACTATGGTATTTAACTACTTTAAATCCAGTTATAATACTTATGAGTATGTAACATTTTGGGGTTTTTACTTCAGAACACAGAGATCCACAGCTAACCAATCAGAGAGAGGGTGGTGCAAGCAGGGAGGAGCCTGCCAGCCACACAGGAAAGCCAGGCCCCACAGGGAGATTGGCAACCCTAGTTAACTTTGAGGGGAAGACTGGGAGGTGCATTTTACCTCAGGACATATTCAATGACTCCCAATAGCAACTACAGACTGTTTAGAATGTGGGGAATGAGGACCAATCAGGCCGCATATGCAAATGACCTCTGTGTTCCAACTGTCGGGGTGGGGGGGAATGAGGTGTGGAATCAGCCTGCATATGCAAATGAACTCGAAAGGCTGGCCCAATCAGGGAAGAGTGGCCAAGCTGGCAGTAAGCGAGGGTGCAAGCAGGCAGTAGCCTGCCAGCGATATAGGGAAGCTGTAGCCCTTTGGGAAAACACATTTGACCTCTTTTTACCTCCTTAGGGGGCGAATTTCTTAAAATCTCTTCTTAGTGAGTCTTTACATCACAAAAGGAATTTTCTCCCCAAATTTCACGTTTCTAGGTCCAGGGGTTTGGGCTGGGCATTGATGAGTCAGTCAGGAGTCAGGACATTTGTCTTTATATATATAGATTTCATTGTGATCCCGTTGGATGTTAATTGATCTTTTATTTGTGACAACTTTGTTTCCTATTCAATTTGCTTTTTCACGAATGTGTTATTTGTGTACCAAATGTGAGCTTTGCACCATCTAGGGTCCAAGCAGCCCTCGCAGCCTTTCTGCACGGATTCTACGAGGCTAATTAGGAACCCACGTTTGCACATCATATGTAAGTGAAATAATTCCTTTCAATAGTCAGAACAATCCAAATGAACTTTTAAAAACTAAACACAGAGGTGTGACATAGAACGAAAACATTCCAAGAATGTCTTAGAATTCTGCTAAGTAACTGGTTGTTCCTCGGTACCACTTTGGGGCGAGCAAAAGGCCAACTTTTCCGGTCCACCAAGTACCAGAATCTTTCAATACATTCCTCTTGATTAAAGAACACACTGGAACCCAGGCTTCAGGCTTCCGCTTATTCAGCGCTGCAATAATACGATTCCAGTAATAATACCAAAGTAAATTTAAGCCTTCTCCCCTTTACTCATTTTCACGTACAACATGTTTCCAATTATCTTAGTCAAGATGATAAGAACACCAAAATTTTAGCTAGCTCCCCAGCAACCAGACTCTCCCTTGGCCGCTCGGTTCCAGACACTCACTCTGCCCTGCTGGGCTAGACCAACTCGCTCATGGGGGTGTGTTTGTGTTACACCAGCACTGCAGGGGGCACTTGGCTCAGCTTGCTACTGGCTGCCCATGGCCCTCCTGGGCAGTGCCCCATCGAGGATTTACCCAGCAAGTTAAAAAGTCAGTCCATCCTCAAGTCCGTCTAGCGTGGTATTATCTCTTCTGAGGGGAGCAATTCCCTCCGTTCCCCACTCAGGCATTAAAGGGAGTTCTCCAACCCTGCTGTGATCACTGGAGACGCTGCCAGGCTCTGGGACTTTTGGCACGCACATCAGGTGCTTTACAACTAAGTTCACCTAAAACATGGTGGAAATCAGAAAGAAGCAGACCTTTGCTGTGTGTGGCGATCATCTCAGAGGGCTTCAGATTTAGCATTCTCCACAAATATTGGAATAAATATTCTGGAATATTGGCATGCATACTCTGGTTATCAGAATAGCAAGATTTGTCCAGAGGCACCATAGAGACCAACAAGATTTTCAGAGTGTAAACCTTCGAGAGTCAGAGCTGCCTTCTTCAGACTGAAAATACTGAGGTCCAATCCAGTTGTTCTACTGCAGACCAGCACAGCCACCCACCTAAAACTATCCTGATTATAAAAGTGTTGAAACACTTGAGTTCTCAGAAGCTGTCATGAATGATGTTTCTGGAAAATGTTTTGATGAAAGTCAACAGGGATAGTTGTCCCCTGCTCATCCCAGTTATCTTTCAGGAACTGTGGAGACAGTTACTGGTCAGGTGTTGGTGAGTTGGGTGTTTGAGGGGTTCTTTGTCTGGGTTTATGTGTGGCAAGGAACTCCCAGAGAGTGCCGCTGATAGGCAATGGCGTCTGGTTATATACCGCCCTTCAGGACAACTTAACACCCACTCAGAGTGGTTTACAAAGTATGCTGTTATTATCCCCACAACAATAATCACCCTGTGAGGTGGGTGGGGCTGAGAGAGCTCTGAGAGAGCTGTGACTGACCCAAGGTCACCCAGCTGGCTTCAAGCGGAGGAGTGGGGAATCAAACCCAGTTCTCTGCTCTCATCACTCCTAATAGCAGCCCAAACATCTATTGCTTCTTGTTGGAAATCTCCCTATCCACCTGATATAAATACATGTTACAATAAAGTGTGGGAATATACAGTAATGGAAAAAAATAACAAATATCATACAACACTCAACAGATTATGACAGAATGATAAATTTTAGAGAAAAATTGCAGCCTTTCTTAGACTATCTTACCACTAACGATATACAAGGTGCAACAACTTTATATCAGAAGTTTCTGAAATTAGAACTTTGATGCAATAGAACTATATTGTATGAATCTATATAACTTTTTAAGCTTTGAATACTCTAGTCTCACAAGGATAAAGAAATGTGTACACTTAAGGAAAGAAAAATGTCACAATAATGTAACATTTATGCTGTTCTGGTATAATAATGTTAATCACCTGCATTGTTAAATTATGCTTTGTTATTGTAAATATGTTTATTAGATTGCTGAGAATAATTTTTTTAAAAAAAAAACCAGTTCTCCAGATTAGAGTCCTGCCGCTCTTATCCACTACACATCTGTGATGCCGCCGGATGAGACAGGGGACGTTTCCACACGGCTCCCCGCTGTTCGTAACAACCTGGAATATTGCGGAAAAAACGCAGATCGCATTTTGCGAGAAAACGCGATCTTCCGCGTTTTTTTCGCGATATCCCGGGTTGTTACGAGCAGCGGGGAGCCATGTGGAAACGGCCAGGGCTGCTGTCTGCATCTACCCTTCCTGTACCCTTCATGCATCTACCTTTCACGTACCCTGCACCATCTGATCCTGCCTTCCTCGCCTTCTCCTTGCCTTTTCCTTGCACAAGCCTATGAAATACAAATTTGAATTACTTGGTGGGACAAGGTGAATGGTGCAGTTGAAATTAAATCATGTTTAGATTAAAGAGGATGGAGAATTGAAAATATTTTCCTTCGAGTTTTACAGTACAATTAGGAACTGTTTAAGCTTTCAGTTCTCGTGGCTTCTAAGTCAGGGCTGTGGTTAACCGAGCGCTCCCGAGATATCCCTTTCAGCTTCAACTGGGGAAGGTCATCCCTGTTTAGATGGAGAATTATACCTTCCGCTCCACAGGCCGCTTATCTTCGAATCTGCAATTTGCAGGGTCTCCCGCAAAAGGAAATCTTTTATTAAGCATTTTATTTTCCTTCGCTGCAGGCAAGCAGACTAAATAAACTCCAGGGTAGACTTTGCACTTTTTCTTCACGTTGGCCACATCCAAGAATCACAGACAATGCCGGTTTGCAAGAAAGAGAGAATTTGAAGAAAAACAAGCTGCTCAAAACCCCTCGTCAACTTCTCCTGCTGGATTCCTCAAAAGAATTTATTTCATTACTATAAGTGCTGTTGACTTAGTCTTAGTTTCAGCACTTGGATTCTTGGATAGCTTGAAGAAAACCACCACCTCCAAGATAAATATATTATGCAAAGCGTGTGCTTCATTCTTTCTCTGATATGTGGTCTGATTCCAACTGTACCCCCCACCCCAAGAAAAGTGTTTCCTGAGCGGTGCTGAGGAGGGGGGGTTTAATTGCCCCTGCTCAAGAAACTGTGGCTGCAAGGGGGAGAAACAGGGTAGGGAAACGATGAAGTCCAGGGCCTTCGCAGAGCCCATGTTCACCATCGCTGTTGCGGTGGGATCCGAGGCAACAGACCTTGACTTATTGCACGCTGGGTAGGGAATGGGGATTCACATTAGGAAACAAAGGCCACCATGCTGTTTATTTGTTTCCAGAATTTCTAAGCCAAGCTTTCTCCCAGCTCATCAGGGGTCCAAGGCAGGTAGCATCTAAAACTAAGAAAAGAAACAGAAGCCTCTACGAATGAGAAACATTCAAAATGACAAAAGTCAGACGGATTGCCATCTCAGGACAGTGAAGACACCTTGTGGACACAATTCAGGCCGTCTATTGTACCCTCCTAAAGAACTCAGTCTTATACTCCTCGGGAAGGTAATGTGTATTTTAGCTCTGGTTTTAATTGTTTTAGTGGTTTTGTTTCAATGGTTTTTAAGATGTGATTTTATTATGTATATATTTTTAAAAAATGTTATCTGCCTTGGTAACCTTTATGAGGGCAGAAAGGTGGGGTATAAAATTTGTAAAATAAATAAATAAGGTAAGCAAGGTTGACACTTTCCTTGCCTCTATCAGGAGGCTATTTCCAAGTGGAGGAGCAGGAAGAACTGGGGGAAAAAACTCTAGCTCAGATGACGACTGATTGCACCCTTGCATGGGAAGTACAGCGATGCTGCACCTAGGGAGAGGGTGAAGCTCTCCTGGCCTTTTCTTCCTGTGCCAGTGAAAATCTACCTTCCAAGCTGTGCTTAGAGGCACAGAAACAGGATACGAACATGATGACAACCCTTACCTCCTTAATTATCGATATATTCATATGTACCCACTTTTCTCCTCAATGGGACTCCATGCCAAAGGACTGGAGTGCAAATGTCACTTCAATTTTTAAAAAGCGGTCCGGAGGAGGTCCAGGAAATTACAGGCCAGTTAGCCTGACATTCGTTCCAGGTAAATTAATAGAAAACATTATTATGGTTGCAGTCAATGCAGCCAAATCCCAAGGCAAGGGCAGAGATGGTGGCGGCAAGGAGAACAACAGATGTGCGCTGGCTAGAGAGCAAAGACTGGACCTGCCGGCGAATAAAATTGCCACACTTAGAAATGGTGGTGGTTGGGTGAGGCCCCAAGTCAGAAATAACAGACAAGAAGTGTTCACAAAGACAAGTACGGCTAAAAGTAGACGGTAACAAAGGTTTCGTCAAGGTTAAACAGATAGGAGTCAATCCCACTGGTACTGATCTAGTAGATATGGGCAAAGACCAAGAAGTTAAACTTAAGCAAGGATAAATCCTCCGCATCGTCAACCAACAGTGTTCCTATACTGTACAACTCCAAGAAGAAATGATGGTGGGGAAGCAACGAGTATAGAAAGTGAAAAAAGGACACGGGTAGAATCCGAAAACCGCAATGAGGATGCCAAGAAAACGTGTTAAAAGCATGCCAAGAAAACGTGTTAAAAGGGAGCAAGAGGACCTGCCAGGCTGCAAGTTGGGGCACGGGCTGAACGATGGTAACGGTCCCGCTGCTGTGTCTGAAACGCCTTCTGGCAAAATTGAACTTTTGGGACACTGTATTGTCGAAGGCTTTCACGGCCGGAGAACGATGGTTGTTGGGGGTTTTCCGGGCTGTATTGCCGCGGTCTTGGCATTGTAGTTCCTGACGTTTCGCCAGCACCTGTGGCTGGCATCTTCAGAGGTGTAGCACCAAAAGACAGAGATCTCTCAGTGTCACAGTGTGGAAAAGATGTAGGTCATTTGTATCTACTCAGGAGGGGTGGGGTTGAGCTGAGTCATTCTGTAAGAGTTTCCCAGGGTGTGGAATGCTAATGGCGGGAGGCTTCACTGTGTCCTGAGGAGGTTCTTTTGCATATGGATTGGTGCTCGATGTGCTAATCTTCTCTGCAGGGCTGTTGTCGGGTGTGGAGTGTTTTGTTGGCCTGGTGTTTTTCAGAACTGGAGCCCATGCTCTGTTCATTCTTAAGGTTTCTTCTTTCCTGTTGAAGTTTTGCTTATGCTTGTGAATTTCAATGGCTTCCCTGTGCAGTCTGACAAAGTAGTTGGAAGTGTTGTCCAGTATTTTGGTGTCCTGGAATAAGATACTGTGCCCTGTTTGAGTTAGGCTATGTTCAGCCACTGCTGATTTTTCAGGCTGTCCAAGTCTGCAGTGTCTTTCATGTTCTTTTATTCTTGTCTGGATGCTACGCTTTGTGGTCCCGATGTAAACTTGTCCACAGCTGCAGGGTATACGGTATACTCCTGCAGAGGTGAGGGGGTCTCTGCTGTCTTTTGCTGATCGTAGCATCTGTTGTATTTTTCGGGTGGGTCTGAATACTGCTTGAAGGTTATGCTTTTTCATAAGCTTTCCCATCTGATCAGTAATTCCTTTGATATATGGCAAAAACACTTTTCCTGTAGGTGACTGTTTTTCCTTGGTTGTTTGATTCATCCTGGGTTTGATTGCTCTTCGGATTTCATTTCTGGAGTAGCCATTTGCCTGAAGTGCGTGGTTTAGATGATTAATTTCCTCATTGAGAAAGCGCGGCTCACATATCCGTCTTGCACGATCCACGATTTTGGGACACTTTTGGGAGCCGAGGGCGGGAGGCTTCTATGCAGCTGCATCGACCCCGAGCCTCTCCTCTCCCGTTCCTGTCGGTTCACCGGACCGCACAGGTCCCCTAGGAGCCTCTAAGAGCTCTGGTCGTTAGTTTGAAGCACCTTTGCTTCTGGGTTCTTTTTTTGTACTTCCTTAGCAAGCAACATTAGACACAGGCTGGTAAAAGATATAAGGATTTCTGAGAAAGGGAACATAGGAGTGTGTGCTAGGCAGAAACCGCTCATAAAAGCATTTAAGTAAGACAGAAAACAAGTAACAGCTTGCTAATTCTGTCTGTGTTCTGTCCAGGGCTGGCGCATCCATGGAGGTCGTGCTGGCAGCCGCCTCGAGCGCTGAAGTCTGAAGGAGGCGCGGCACCAGCCCCTGATGACCCCCCCCCCCCCGGAGGGATAAGGGTATGGAAATACAGATGAATAACTTGAATGGGAAATAGCCATCCAAAATACACTAAAACACTCAACCCTCCCCAGCTATAGCATACAATACCTTCGGCGATGAATTAAGCAAGGAGGAAGAGGAAGGAGAATCAAGGAGGAATAGAAGAAGGAGAGGACTCAGAGACTAACTCCTCTTATCCGGATGTGAAGAAACAAGATAAATAGAAGAATGATTCTTACAAGGCATTTCTGCTGAAGATACAGAAACTGTATATGAACTTATGGAGAGGGGTGGGAGGGCAATGGGTACATATGTATGGGAATAAGGATGTTTTGAAGGAATGGAAATTAAAAACAAAGTAAAAAAAAACCCCACAACCCAATCAGCTGTTCTCGGGGGGGGAAGATGACCCCCCCGACCCAGAGGCAGATTGTATCCCTGCTCGCCTTTCCACCCCTTCGCTGCTGCGCTCGCCTCAGGTGAGGGGGACGCTCCTGCGCGATGATGTCACAAGTTACGTAATTGCACAGGGTCGGAGCGCGTGCACGCTTAGCATGTGCGCACGGGGCAAGTATCTCGCCTCGGGCGTCAGAAACCCTGGCGCCGGCCCTGGTTCTGTCTAACTAAAAGTACTACTTTGCTGGCTATCTGTCTAAACATTCTCTGAGTTGGGTCCAAGGCAGGTTGTTCTTGCCAAAGTCCATCCATGCCAGCTCACCCTAGGCTCACCCTTGGCACGGAGCTAGAAGCTCTCCTCTTCCATTGCTGGTAGCTGGCAGTGGTTACCAGGTAGCATAGCTGGTCATAACTGGACTGAATAGTGTCCAGAGGTAGAATGGAATGGTAGAAAGGGATAAACTGCCCAGAAACAGTGAGGCCTCTTCAAAGCGGTGGGGGCCATCAGCTCACTCAAGGAACCAATCAGGGCTCGGCACTTAATTGGACATTATGTGAGTGTGAAAGTTCAGGGAGTACGGCTAGAGCGGAGAGCAGCGCTCGGCACTGAGCTTCTCAAGGCCGCTTTCTCCGGAAAGATGGGAATGCCGGTGCAGCTAATTCCCGGTGGCTGGGCCTCTCTCAGCAAACAGGCCTAGGAAGATCTCTTGCAGGCAGGAAGTCTGAACCAAAGTTTTACTCTGAATATGGTGGAAGGGGGCCTGCTCCTTACAGCACCACCCAACCATGCAGGTTTACAAGGATGTTGTCATTATGAGAGATAAGTCTCCGAAGGCTCGCTATTACTGGTTAGTGTGGCCATGGCAACCCCTCTCCAGCCTGAAAGCCGTGACAGGGGAACACCTTGAACTGCTGGACACATGCACATCACGGGGGAAAGGATGTCCCAGCAGTGCCCTGAGAAAGACCCCTTGCGCTTCAGATGGGACTACCATGCCATACCATGCATAAGCCACCCACGTCTTCAGGTCATGGCTTTCTTATTCTCCGCCTGTGTGGAGCGTTACCCGCCAGTTGATGACACCCAGTTCCAAAGGTACAAATGATTTCTCCTAAGGGCTTTACACAGAAATTGAATAGTAAGGGTTATGGGACTGCACCCTGTGGAATCCTACAGGACAGATCGGATGATCTTTGGTCTCCCACAGCAACGCTTTGGGTCTGGTCCATAAGATGCAAGGCACATCCAGTCCAAGGCACGTCCCCTGGTGCTTACTTTTGCCTCTGACCACTTCAACAAGATGACATGGTCCACTGTACCAAAGGCCACAGATAAATCTAGTCGGAGCAACAAAGAGGCATGGCTTTTGTCTGCAATCAGACAGAGATCCAGTGTGAGGTTAAACATCGTATTCAACTTTGCTTCAAGCCTTAGGGGATGGTTGGCTAGCACGCCTGCCTTGGAAGTCGACTCAGGACTCTACGGAAACCCTGCCATAAAGGAAAAAAACAGCCCGTGGCAGGCAGAAGAGACTGGGGAAAGGCTCTGCAGTGGGAGGGGGCTATGCTAGACCCTCGGAGTGTCACTCACAATGGCTGCCCGTGGACTGTTGGAGAGTCCGCTTGCACCTGAGATTTGCTGGGCCTCAAAGTCCTGACTTCCAAGTGAGCCCACCTGTTTGGGGAATCACTTAGGACAGCTGCCAACCTTCCCATCACCCCACCCAGTCAGAATCCTCACCCTTTCCTAACCTCTCGAGCTTTTCAGTGTCTTTCTGATGGCTCGAAGTCTAAAAATACCTCTCCTATGATGCCTGCCTTCAGGAGACCACAATTATTTCTCAGAATATCTCTCCTTTGCTCATTTATTTTGTTGGAGGCTTGGAAGGAAGCTTGTCAAACCGATGATTAAGTGTCACCTCCTTGTTCTTTCATGAATGGGAGGCCCTCATCCAGATGCAAAGGAGAGCCAACTCACGCAGCGGGCGGTCCCCCGTGTGCTTCCCGGCAGCCCCAAACAAATTTGGTGCCTTTTTTGTGTGCCGCCAAACAAAGGGTCAGAAAGGAAATACAAGCTTGAGAGAGCCAGAAAGATGCAGAGAGAGAGAGAGAGAGAGAGAGAGAGAGAGAGAGAGACAGAGAGAGAGAGGCACTTATTGGCTCCCAAAGAGACCCTGGAACAGAAATGGGTTGACAGTAGAATGAAGTGTGCCTGGTGGAAGGGAAGGAGGATTCACAGGCAGCTTGGGTCTCTCCTGCCACTGCCTCCTTGTGCAAGACCTTTGGACAGCCCATTGTCCAGATAAAACTCTGCCAAGAGATGCCAGTTGTTGGCTTAGTCAAGAGTTTTTGGAATGGAAGAACAAGACATGATGATGGGTTGTCTTTTAATTTTTGAATGGAACGGGTAAGGAGCGCCGCTTAATGAATGACAGCAGCATGTCTGAGCTCGTGCCTCAGTAGGGTTGCCAGTCTGCAGGTGGTGTGGCTGGAGATCTCCCGGAATTACAGCTCGTCTCCAGATGACAAAAATCAGTTCCCCTGGAGAAAATGGCTGACTTGGAAGGTGGATTCTATGGCATTACACCGAGGCTCCTCCCCTCCTCAGACACTGCCCATCCCAGGCTCCACCCCCCAAATCTCCAGGAATTTCCCAACATGGACCTGGCAACCCTATGCTCAAGCCCATCCTGGTTCACATATGTGTGATTGCAAGAAGGGGTGACTTGCATGTGTATCATGGATGTTGAAAAGAGTCCAGTAGCACCTTTAAGACTAACCCACTTTACTGTAGCATAAGCTTTCGAGAACCACAGCTCTCTTCGTCAGATGCGCATCTCATACCTGACGAAGAGAGCTGTGGTTCTCGAAAGCTTATGCTACAGTAAAGTGGGATAGTCTTAAAGGTGCTACTGGACTCTTTTCGATTTTGCTACTACAGACTAACACGGCCGACTCCTCTGATCCTATCATGGATGTATGAGTACTGGAGCGGCTTCGAGTGTTCTCCCCTTTTGATTCTGGTGTTGGAAACAGGGGGCAGGGGACGCATCCTGAAAAGGAAAAAAGCACAAGTTTAAAACAAAAACAAAAACATGGCCATTATTTCTCTCTGCCATTGTTCCAACACCAGATTTCTCTTCTCGTCCCTGAGCCCTTTTCTCTATCAGTTAACCACATGGGCAACCTCTGAGAATTGTGAGCCAAATGACATCACAGTCCTGCATAGCCAATCAGATTTGAGGGCACAAAGGTCTTTCCTAGCTCCCTGACCGCTAACCACCGGGAGATGCCAGGGACTGCCCTGGGAGACTTCTGCCTACAGATCTCCTAGGTGTGATTTTCAGGTCAAAACCCAACTAGTTCAGTGGAGTAGAAATACTCTTAAATTTTTGTGACGATTCCTCTTTCCCCAGCAATGGCTGGATGGGGGCTGCCCCTTGTTTCCCTGCTTCCCGAATTAGTCTCATGGGCAACTGAATCCAGCCCCCCAGGGATCCGAGAGTGATCCAGATGATACCCTGACACGGCATCCAGTGGATCGGCTTCGCCAGAGCCAAGTAAGGAAGACTCGAGTGATGCAACAAGAGCTGACTGTGCCACACCATGAAGGCAGAGAGGGCAGTGGCCTGAGCAGGCAAAGCAGGATTATTATTATTTTATTATTTTATCGTATTTATATTCCGCCCTCCCCGCAAGCAGGCAAAGCAGGACGGTGGAGAAATGAATTGTGCAAGGAAAAAAATCACGGAACACGAGGCAATATTTGGGGCGCCATCAAAACTGCTGCTGAAAAGGCTTCGGGCTTAACCGATGCACCCCAAGCAAGGTGGCGGTGTCTTATCCCAGCCAGCACCTCTTTTTGCCAGATTTGAACGGTGGTTAAATAGTACGTTCCATTTTCCTCCCCATCCCCTGCTTTTGCCTCACACGCCATAAATATCAAGTATAGCAAATCAACCATAAAAATATATTTAAAAGTTTCCATATTACCTAGAAGTACGCTATTGATTGGAGCGGGTGTATCACTGCTGCCCTCTTCTGTTTGCTTGGTGAATTGGTTGTGAAGCACCAGTGAAGGGGAGGTCAAGAGGGAAACTGCTGGGCGGATTTCCCCAGTGCCTCCAAAATGCTCAAATCAGCTTGAACTTTTTCAAAAAGCCATTATATTGCAACTGACGCTAGTAAGGTACTGCATGTCCTGGGGACTGCGGTCACAAAACCTTATGGGGTTTATATTTTCAAAAGAAACATTTTCTGTTGGGTTTTATTTTGATATAGATTTGGTGATGGGGTTGGTTTGAAAGTCTCGCTTTTATCAAGGCCTCTCCTTAGGATTATGGAGAAAAGTTAAGTCACCACCTGGAACCAGTTGTGGGTTGCTGCCCACTCTGTTGGGAACTGAATGCCAGCAGAGACCTGCCTAAGACCCTCCAGATTTCGGGAAAAGGTGCAATACCGTTGATTTCCTCAAACTTTGAATTATAATATTTGAATTAGTACATCGCTGTGACTTCACTGAGCTAACTTGTCCACCTGGGGTTGATTTCCTTTTATGTTTGGCTTCATTTGCACTAGCCAAACACTCATATTCTTACAGGCAAAATGCTCATCCTTATAGGTAGGCGGCCCATCCTTGTTGGTGAGTGTCACTGGAAGACCTACTTTGGGCAAAGACTGTTCTCCACTCCAAAGAAACATGTTGCTGTGCCCCCCAGGACGCTCATCTGTGTGGATGAAGGGCAGATGTTGCCTCCAGACTACATATGGGCACGAACCCAAAAAAACCCCGAACCATGCAGTTCGTGGTTCGTCAAATTTCATGAACCTGCCCCTGGTTCACGAACCGATTCGTTTGGTTTGTGAAAACGTCACATCCAGGTCAGAAAATCATCACTTCTGGGTCAGCGGAAGGTCACTTCCAGGCCAGAAGAAGGTCACTTCCGGGGCAGCAGAAGGTCTGCAGGAAGTCCATCCCCTGTTGCCTAGGAAACTGATTGATTGGCACCAGGCTGTCTGCAGCCATGAACGAAAAAACGAACCAAATGAACCAGCCTAAAGTTCATGGCGGTTCGTCAGAAATGGGATCTGATGAACCGCGGTTTGCGAACCACAAACTGGCCTAGTTCGTGCTTAATTTTGGTTCGTATTTTGGGTCATGCCCATCTCCACTCCAGACGCCTTAAATCTAGAACAGTTATTGCCTCCAGACTCCTTAAATCCAGAACTCCTTAAATCCAGACTCCTTAAACCCAGGTCCAGTGGCACCTTAGAGACTGACAAGATTTCAGAGTGTAAGCTTTTGAGAATCAGCGCTCTCCTCTTCAGATACCTGTCTCTCAAAAACGTTCGCTCTGAAAATCTTGTTGGTCTCTAAGAGGCAACTGGACTCGAATCCTGCTGTTCTATTGCAGACCAACATGGCTACCAACCTAAAACTTAAATCCCGAGACCTCCTTTTTCCTGTATGGCACGGCAGTCATACGAGGAATGTAAAGGGTATACTCAGTGAGCCTCCCCAGATCACCTCAGGGCAAAAAGACCCCTTCCAGTTATGTCTGAGACCACAACCTGATTCCTTTTAGGGAACAGTGATCTTTCTGCCAGCTCCGTTTGGAAGTGATCTCAGTACACCAAGTTATAACCTAAATGTCAGAAAAATAGCTCATTTTCCTCCCAAGCCAGTTCCACGGTTTGGAGCTCCTGTCACGCTTCCAGTGATGTCTGTCGTCATTGCGTTGATATTAATAGCTCCATCCCTCTCCACGGTGTAGTTCTGGGAGCCAATGCTGACCACAAAGGCACCCAAAGGGGAGGACGGGTAGTGATAGCCGCCGTCCACGTCTGATGTCGTTGCTTTAAAGACAAATGGGTTGTATACTAGCATCCCACGCAGCTAACAGCGGTGCTTTCCTCTGGCACGAGGGAGATGGAGGAGCCTCTTGCACTGGAGAAAAGTTCCTTACACCGGAGGAACGTGCTGCTGTTGGCTGAGTGGGATGCAGCCCAGAGCAGCTTCCAAGTGACCAAGCAAACGGACAGCTGTCTGTGCGGAAGCCGGCTTTTGTCCAAATAGTTTCGGAATTTGTGGAGGCTTGATTGGGTGTGGAATTTTTGCTTAAAGGAAGGTGAGCTTCTACGGATGGGGCCAAAAGTTTCTATGGGACAGTAGTTGGAGCTAGCCTCCTGCCCCCAACAATTAATCCAAAGTTTAGCTGCAGTTGGTATAGTGATAATCATATCACTAAATATCCCTTGACTTTTAAAAGAGCTTAGAAAATTATGGTAGGAAGTTCATTTACCGCTATTAGCCAGAATGTCCATGTTCGGAGGAAGTATACCGCTAATAGCAGAAACTGGCACGCTCTTCAGGGGATAGCTCTCACGGTCAAGTCTTTCTGGAGGCCGCTGGGCTATTGCTGGGGGGAAATGCTGGGTGAGATGACCTTGGCCTCATCCTGCATGACAAGGCAAATGGTTCTGGGGGTGGCCAGCCCAGAGGACAGGCAATCTGTTTCCTTCAGAGACGCTAGAAGGAGGTTTAGGTTCCCCATTCCCTCGAGGAAGCAATCCAGGAAACGAAGCATTGGCAATCTCGGGAACCCAAGCAAAGGGGGAGCTCACACAGGCAAAAGAGCGTGCCTGCAGGGCACAGGGGAGACTGCTTTAGATGGCTTTTATGAGCATTTCAGTTACGCCCAAACTCTGCACAGAAGCTGCCTGCCAGCTGGCAGGGGAGAGGGAAAGGAGATGGGACGTTTTGCGAGGCAGCTGAGCAGCAAATGCATTCTGGAAGGGGAGCCTTGAGACTCTTGGCTGCCCCATGCCTTTGAAACATTCTTGACCCAGAAAGCATTTAGGAAGCCCATCCTATGAGCAACAGCTGGGGATGCTTGGAGGGGAGAGGAGCCGTGGCACAGTTCGGTAATTTTACACTCTGAATTAATAGACTTGGGAAGGGGGCTTTAGACGCTATTGTGTATTTCACATGCAAAGGTTTGGGGGCCACCCCTGCTGAGCCCATGATGAGGCAGGTCCCTGGACTTCCATTGCTAAACCCAGCACAGCAGGCTTCGCTGGAGAAACAGGAGGAGGTGTCAATGATTCCCCAGGTACTGCAAGCATGTCAGAAAGAGGAGGGAAGAGTGTAGGCTTAAGAAGGCAGGGCAGATAAAAATGATTTACAGAATGAGGCATGGTATGGAGAAACGGGAGAGGCAATACAGTTCGGGGCTCCCCAGTTAAACTGATGGGCAGGCAAGTGGAAATCTTTCTTTGCACAGCATAAAACTGAGTGAAATGTGCTGCTTTGAGATGTGCTGGTAGCCAGAGCTTTGGAAAGGGGTCAGCAAATTTGTGGTCTCTTAACAGCATTTAATTACATGGCACCACCACATCTATTGATTAGACTGATATTTAAAAAGTATAATTGCAATTTTAATACTGGTTCAAACACTAAGACAAAAAGAATTTAATGTATTGTCGAAGGCTTTCACGGCCGGAGAACGATGGTTGTTGGGGGTTTTCCGGGCTGTATTGCCGTGGTCTTGGCATTGTAGTTCCTGACGTTTCGCCAGCAGCTGTGGCTGGCATCTTCCGAGGTGTAGCACCAAAAGACAGAGATCTCTCAGTGTCACAGTGTGGAAAAGATGTAGGTCATTTGTATCTACTCAGGAGGGGTGGGGTTTAGCTGAGTCATCCTGTAAGAGTTTCCCAGGGTGTGGAATGCTAATGGCGGGAGGCTTCACTGAATCCTGAGGAGGTTCTTTTGCATATGGATTGGTGCTTGATGTGCTAATCTTCTCTGCAGGGCTATTGTCGGGTGTGGAGTGTTTTGTTGGCCTGGTGTTTTTCAGAACTGGAGCCCATGCTCTGTTCATTCTTAAGGTTTCTTCTTTCCTGTTGAAGTTTTGCTTATGCTTGTGAATTTCAATGGCTTCCCTGTGCAGTCTGACAAAGTAGTTGGAAGTGTTGTCCAGTATTTTGGTGTCCTGGAATAAGATACTGTGCCCTGTTTGAGTTAGGCTATGTTCAGCCACTGCTGATTTTTCAGGCTGTCCAAGTCTGCAGTGTCTTTCATGTTCTTTTATTCTTGTCTGGATGCTACGCTTTGTGGTCCCGATGTAAACTTGTCCACAGCTGCAGGGTATACGGTATACTCCTGCAGAGGTGAGGGGGTCTCTGCTGTCTTTTGCTGATCGTAGCATCTGTTGTATTTTTCGGGTGGGTCTGAATACTGCTTGAAGGTTATGCTTTTCCATAAGCTTTCCCATCTGATCAGTAATTCCTTTGATATATGGCAAAAACACTTTTCCTGTAGGTGACTGTTTTTCCTTGGTTGTTTGATTCATCCTGGGTTTGATTGCTCTTCCTGGATACCTTGGTCATCCGCAAAGCAAACTTTCAGTTAGGTCACAAGGTCTACAGGAAACCAACTCACACTGATCGGTACTTACACAAAAACTCCAATCACCACCCCCGACAGAAAAGAGGCATAATGAAAACATTAGTGGATCGTGCAAGACGGATATGTGAGCCGCGCTTTCTCAATGAGGAAATTAATCATCTAAACCACGCACTTCAGGCAAATGGCTACTCCAGAAATGAAATCCGAAGAGCAATCAAACCCAGGATGAATCAAACAACCAAGGAAAAACAGTCACCTACAGGAAAAGTGTTTTTGCCATATATCAAAGGAATTACTGATCAGATGGGAAAGCTTATGGAAAAGCATAACCTTCAAGCAGTATTCAGACCCACCCGAAAAATACAACAGATGCTACGATCAGCAAAAGACAGCAGAGACCCCCTCACCTCTGCAGGAGTATACCGTATACCCTGCAGCTGTGGACAAGTTTACATCGGGACCACAAAGCGTAGCATCCAGACAAGAATAAAAGAACATGAAAGACACTGCAGACTTGGACAGCCTGAAAAATCAGCAGTGGCTGAACATAGCCTAACTCAAACAGGGCACAGTATCTTATTCCAGGACACCAAAATACTGGACAACACTTCCAACTACTTTGTCAGACTGCACAGGGAAGCCATTGAAATTCACAAGCATAAGCAAAACTTCAACAGGAAAGAAGAAACCTTAAGAATGAACAGAGCATGGGCTCCAGTTCTGAAAAACACCAGGCCAACAAAACACTCCACACCCGACAATAGCCCTGCAGAGAAGATTAGCACATCAAGCACCAATCCATATGCAAAAGAACCTCCTCAGGATTCAGTGAAGCCTCCCGCCATTAGCATTCCACACCCTGGGAAACTCTTACAGGATGACTCAGCTAAACCCCACCCCTCCTGAGTAGATACAAATGACCTACATCTTTTCCACACTGTGACACTGAGAGATCTCTGTCTTTTGGTGCTACACCTCTGAAGATGCCAGCCACAGCTGCTGGCGAAACGTCAGGAACTACAATGCCAAGACCACGGCAATACAGCCCGGAAAACCCCCAACAACCATCAAAAAGAATTTGATTACCAACATTTAAAACCGCAGTCTAATTTTAAATTGGCTTTCTGTTATAGCATGCATCTGACGAAGAGAACTGTGGTTCTCGAAAGCTTATGCTACAGTAAAGTTGGTTAGTCTTAAAGGTGCTACTGGGCTCTTTTCAATTTTGCTACTACAGACTAACACGGCCAGCTCCTCTGGATCTATGCTATAGAACTGTTTTGCCAGGAGCTAGAAGCTAAAAAACAATTCCTGGGGAAGGGAGTTCCAAAGCCTAGGGTGAGCGTCCAACCCAAAGCCACTTGCACAAGTCCCTGCCAAATCTTCCTCTGTAGTTGTGGGCCCCACACCTTCACAGACACTTTCAGATGATGGACACATGGGGGAGGGAGGGGGCACGGAATAGCCCGATCTCGTCAGATTTTGGAAGCTAAGCAGGGTCGGTACTTGGATGGGCGACCACCAAGGAAGACTCTGCAGAGGAAGGCACTGGCAAACCACCTCTGCTTCCCACTTGCCTTAAAATCCCTTGGCTGTGCTTGCCATAAGTCAGTTGCAACCTGATGGTTGCAGCGGCCTTGGGCCTCCACTTTCTGAGAGTGAGCAACAGAGGACTGGCTCTTGCCTTCTCTTGTTAGCAGACTTCCTGGAGACCTCTGGACGGCCACTGCTGGAACCAGCACACCAGACTGGATGAGCCTCGTTCTGATCCAGCAGGGCTCTTCTGACATTCTTATGAGTCTGTTCAGTGGGTATTGCACAAGAAGGCACGGCTGACGTCAAAAATGAGCAGATTTCAGGGTAAACACTAGCATGACTCAGCAATGGAACACAGCTCCATGGGGAGATTGTTGGGTCTCGTTCCTTAGAGGTTAAAGGAAAGGACTGGCCAGATTTTGTTAGAGATTCTTTACCTATCACATTCTGCTAGCCAGACCCAGAGCAGCACCGTTTATGCCCTGGGTCCCGGGCAGTGAAAAAGGCAAGCTGGCGGGTTTCAGTCATGACGACCTGGTGGTGCCTCGGCACACGTCTCTTGGGGCCAACCGGGATGCCTGAGGTTCTTCGATGGAGCCTCTGCAGATGGGCTCTGCAACCCAGAGGAGGTGAGCGGAGACAAGGACCAGAAGGAATGAAACATTTCTGCTTCCCCGTCCCTGCTCTCTCCCTCGCCAGGGCACATACGGAATCCGGCCTGCTTTGGGCCCAGGCGTGCCTCCCGAATGTTCACCATCCCCCATCAAATCCCATTTCACCCCCTGGCTCTTTCTTGGAAGGTTGAGGGCTTCAGATTGGCCTACAGACCAGTCCTGACATGATGCCCTTGGGAGGTGCAACCAGTGGGACCATCAGAGCCCGAAAATGATCGATTGGTTGGAGAAGAGGCACTGGCATTTTCTCAGAATTGCCAATGTATTTCTACTTGCTTCGTCTTCATCTGAAGACATTTCACACCTAAAGCTGATCTTGCCGCTCTTACTTTGGTTCCTCCTTCCAAACTGCATTTATGGGCAAAGGTTAAACATCCCCCAAGCCCAGTGAGATTCACTTGTCTGTGAGTAGCTCCCACGCTGCGGTAGTAACGGACCCAATCGCATGGCACCTGACCACGGGACTGGCACCGGCCGCTACGGTAATGTTAAAAAGGGGGAGGAGAATGGTATTTTCCTTCGGATCAGGTTGCAGTCCAGAAAAAAATGTTATCTCGTACCATCAATGATTTGGAAATGGAGCTGTGATTAGAAGAATACTGCCCCAAAGCCCCAAATGTTGGTAGAATAAATTGGAGAGCCACAGATTGACCCTATTGAGTTCTGGCTCAAATGAGGTTTTGCGCCATGCACCAAGAGTCAGTCAAATAATTGTTTTCTATACTTCGGAGTAAGAAAGGAAAAAAGCTTTTTCATTATACCAGACCTGTCATTCAGGCTTCTCTGGGCACTTTGGTCCAACCAGGTCCACTCCCTTGAAGGGAATATGACATGCCTCCGGTTCATGCCTTCAGCCTGTTCAGCAAGTCATGCATGGTTATGATGGAACATGTTGAGTTCATTTGTAGCCAGACCGTGCAAAACTAGGAAATTAGTTACCAACAGGAGGTCAAGATGGAGACGGGATGTTGAACTACACAAAGGATTGATTTTCTTTCCCTGCTACAGCACTTCTGGAGATTCCATTTCTGCATGCAGCAAATAGATGCTGATCTTTGCACTGGATTTTTGTTCCTGATCTTTTTTTACCCTGGCCTGACTTGAGAAATCATGGCTACCTGAGGTGTGCTGAGTGAACATCGAGGTAGGCTGCCGTTCTTTTTTCGGAGCTTGGCTTCTGGAAATCGGCTAGAGCCAAAACCAACAAACAGATTTGCACTCCTCACCGCTGTTTGCTGAGGAGCTACACCTCAAAGCAAAAAGAGGACGCTCCTCCATTTGAGCTCCTCTTCAAAAGCAGCAAAGTCACAGAAGAAACCTGAGGTCGCTGCTGACAATGTGTTCTTGTACTCATCGCTCAAAAGGAAAGCGCTCGCAGTTAATATTAGCTGGGCTGCATCAGACCAAACTGCTGAGCTCCAAACAGAAACCCTCACGACTCAGAACGGCTCATAGGCAGGGAGTTCTCTAGTCAATTGGCTCTGAAAATCTCAGTTTTATAAAACCAACCTCATTGCATAGAGAAAGAGACCAAGATAGAGACAGAGATAGACAGAGACAGAGACAGTGATAGAGACAGAGATAGAGAGACAGAGACAGAGAGTATGGACTTTCACCCTATCACTTGTTTCAATAGATGGAAAGGTTTCTGCAGTGGAGAAAAAGAGGGGACGAGTTCTGCTGATCTTGGGAAGAGTGGAGTTTGGGATGAAGAGGAAGTAAGCTGCCATTTTCCCTAGAGGAACTCATCTTGGTAGTCTGGGGAAGAGTGGTTGTAACTCTGGGAGAATGCCGAGGCTCTACTTGAAGCCGAAGCAAGGCCTGTGGGGTAGCAGTTTTAACACCTTCGCGTGTGCCCATTGCTTTCTTGGGTCTGACCGGAAGCTCTTTGAGCCATGACCTGCCAGCCTCCCCCAGGACCCAGAAACATTTTTTAAAACAAAAAGCCAGGTTAAAAAGATGTGGATACTGAAATGTCCAGGTGTGGCTCAGGTTTTAGGGTCTGATATTACCAAACAAGGGCTAAGCAAAGGGCAGAGATCATTTTTTTGATGCAGGAGAAACTTTATGAGGAGGAATTACTGTGCTGACCAATCAGCAGTGGGTCATAGAGCCCGCTGTAAGAAAAGGACTGTTTGGACGGTTGAGCCACATACAGCAGAGCTGCTCCAGTAGAAAACTTAGTCACGTGTGATTTTTCACAATGTTTACCATGGAATACACATCATAGGCCATTCCCACACGGCTTACCTGAACACGGAACGCTGCGCAGCATGCCGAAAAGAACACGGAAGATCGCATTTTCTCGCGCGAGTTTTGCACGATGTTGCGCCACATCGCGCAAAACTCGCGAGAGAAAATGCGATCTTCCGCGGTTTTTTCGGCATGCTGCACAGCGTTCTGGGTTCAGGTAAGCCGTGTGGGAACGGCCTCAATGTGGGTCACTGCAGGAAGCAAGTGATGCAAAGATGTATGTACAGGTAGATGAGTGACTTATATCAAGACGAGCTGGAATCAAAGCTCTTTTGGAATTCAACATTGCAATGCAAGAAAGCAGCGATTTCAGCTGCTGACTAGACCCGTGACTGGGGCAGAAATTCTTCTGGTTTCATTGATGAGGTTGGCAAAAGGATGCAGGTCCTCATTCCACAGCCTTTTTTAAAAAAATCCCTTCTGGTTCTTTAAAAAAATACTCCAGTGCTGAAAAACATATTGCACAATCTAGCCAGAACCCAGCATTTTGGAGCCCTGCTGGTTTCACTGGGAGAGCTGAGCTGAAATGTACTGAGCTTTGGCTGGCGTGTGCAAAACCCATTTAATGCTTGAAATTCAGGGTTTCAAAAGTCAGGTTTTGAGGTGAAGACGTTCCCACCCCCATGCGCTCTGAGGCCGCTCCCTCCCCTTGCAATTTCTTGCCTCTTCCGAAAAGGTGGATTGTGTCCAGAACGAGTTGAATCATGTTTTCCAAACAAAACCTCATGTAATCTGTCTCCAATGAAACAGAAGTTCATTCAAACGGTAATGGTGATCTTTTTCCCCCCCGTGAAATAGGGTAGCCAGGCCACAGCCAGCAGCCCCCAGGAGCCTTTTGGGGGTGGGCACCAGCATGCAGGCATCGCACTGGCATGTTAATGTCGCTGCCATCAAAAAGAGGGAGTGACATCATAACGTTGGGGAGGAGAAAGACGCTCCGCAGTTTTGGCAAACCCTAGAGCGGCACCCTCCCACCACTGCATCACTGACACACGCACATTTTTAATCCATGTCTGAAAAAGGGAGCGCTGACTCTCAAAAGCGTACCCTGGGAAAATGTAGTGGTCTCTAAGGTGCCACTGGACTCAAATCCTACATTTTAAATCCATTTCCTCCTGCTGCACTTCAGTCGCTACCAGCAGAGCGTTAGTATCCTATCATGAGAGAAAAAGTCACTTCATGCTATTCTTTTGGTCCATCTTAAGAAGAGATGCCAATAACTCCTTTGGGAAAGGCTCCAGCCAGACCTGTTGGGTAGCTGCTGCCAATGAGAGCGGAACAGAGCGGTGCTAGGTGGACCAGCGGCTGGAGTCAGGAATCAGATAACCCTTGGAGTAAGACAGCTTCACGTTCACAGCGCTCCTCAGACCCAGTGTGAGAACCAAATTCAGTTTACCTGACCAGTTGCTGCTAATCTTCCTGACTAGGGAATAACGGGCTGGAATCCCTACCATTAAGTAATCCTGGCCTCCAGGTGGATGAGTGAGAAAGTTTTCTCAGATTGCAACCGCCTGCTGTGACTTCTCCTGGCAAGCGCCTTGTAGCAAAGCCAAGAGGGAAGTGAAGTGTTTAGAAAAGGCTGCCAAAAATATTAAACCAAACTTTTTGGAACACCCAGAAATGTTCTAATTAGTGTTTGGTCTGAGCTGAGGTTCATATTGGCCAACCAAGGTTGCCCACAGCAGTCGTAACTTCTGTCCCTTCCTCTGCCAACAACTTGCCCTTCAGTACTGCGAGACTTGGGGGGGACAAGCATTTCATATCCACACGGCCCCTGGCCTCTCTCTCTCTCTCTCTCTCTCTCTTCTTGCAGATGGAGACATTCTGGAGGAAGAAATGTGGAGTGAAATTGGATGTCTGATGAGAAACTCAAGGAGTAAAGTTTAATTTTAATTTTAATGGGAACACTCTCGGTACCTCGAAAATCTGGAAGACACCTCGACATATAATGCTCACCAGAAACCCACATGGCTTCTTCCATTAAACTCCACCAAGCATCAGTTTTGGAGCAGAGACAGGAGTTAATTGCAGGCCTCTGCTTTCTGGCTGGCATGAGTGAGGGAAAGAGAGAGAGCCTGGCCTGGATTTTAAAAACACAGACAAGGTTTCGCTGTGGCCAGCCCAGCAGGGAATAGCCAATAGTTTAGAAGGACCTGCAGAAGAATCAGGAATGACAAAGCTGATTGGATTCTGGAAGGAAGTCGGGGATCTGGAAATGCCAGGCCTGGATCAACAGCAGCGGTGCTTCATAGCAGAGAGTCCAGTAGCACCTTTAAGACTAACCAACTTTGTTGTAGCATAAGCTTTTGAGAGCCACAGCTCTTCTCACCAGATGCATCAATGCATCTGATGAAGAGAGCTGTGGTTCTCGAAAGCTTATGCTACAATAAGATTGGTTGGTCTTAAAGGTGCTACTGGACTCTTTACCAGAGGCCATGGAACCCAGAGGAGGGGAGAGGAGAGGAGGGGGGTTGAGCCGTGAGCCCATTGTAACTGTTGGATTTATTTTAATTACCAATTTAACATGTCCCTCTACTGTGTTGGTGTTATAGATGGTGCATACTTTATTTTTTAATTTGTAGAAGGATAGGGACCATTGACTTTACTCCTACATGCTACTACTTGCTGTCTATTGTTTGGGTATCATCCCTACCGGGTAGTGCTATGTTGTTTAATATATGGGTCTTAGAATTGCTTACACTCTCTTTCGGCATTTCCTCAACTCTGTCTGGGATTCCTGCTGGTTTTAAATCTTTGCAAATTTGCATTTATAGAACTTACTAACATTGGTTGTTGAAATGTCCCCGAAATTGATTGCACTGTGTAATCCCGCTGTGTAATCCGCCCTGAGTTTCAGTGAGAAAGGTGGACTATAAACAACGTAAATAAAAAATTACAACAAATAATTTCAAGGATTTGCAGCCTCCTGTTTGATGAATTGATCTTCCGGGTGTCTTACCCCAGAAGAAAGCAAAACAAGGCTGCAGGGGAAACGGGATGAAGGGCAAGCCGATTCCATGCTTTGTAACAACAACAACAACAACAACAACAACAACAACAACAACAACAACAACAACAACAACAACTGCACTTGTGTACTGCTCTTCTAGACCGATGAGTGCCCTGTTCAGAGCAGTGAACAATGTCAGTGTTGTTATTATCCCCACGATACAGCTGGGGAGCTGGGCTGAGAGGGGTGGCTGGCTCAGGGCCACCGACTGAGCTCTTGGCAGCAGTAGGCATTGAACCAGCAGAGTGCTGATCCACAGCCCAGCCACTTCACCCCTTGGCTACAAAAACTCAAACTGGGGCCGCGAGGAGTGGGTGACCCAAGGCCAGCTGCTGAGCTCATGGCAGCGGTGGGAGTCGAACCAGCAGAGTGAAGATTTACAGCCCAACTACTGAATCACTATCATGCAGCAGCTCTCATAATAATAACTGTGCTTATAGACTGCTCTTGTAGACCGATCAATGCTCCCACTCAGAGCGGCGAACAAAGTCAGTGTGTTATTATCCCCACAATGCAGCTGGGGAGCTGGGCTGAGAGGAGGGGCTGACCCAAGGCCACCTGCTGAGCTCAGGGCAGGAGTGGGAGTCGAACCAGCAGAGTACTGATTCTCAGCCCAACCACTTCACCACTATGCTACAGCATAGTCAGTTTAATGACCCTGGAAGGTGCCACCTGGTTGATGATCTAGTTATTAGACCCAATGCTACAGCCAAGGCTCAAAGCTGCTCAGCTTGGCGATGTACTTCAGGCAAACTTCACAAGGGGAGATGAAAGTCGCCCAGTGAGGATCTTCCTTCACCTGTGATCAAGGAAGTGCAAAGAAGGTGGGAGCGAAATTCTCCATGTGCCCAAGGTCAACATTCCCAACATCTGCACCATTTCAGGAGTCCTTTCATTGTGGCGCCTTCTAAAATTCTATGCGCACTTCTGTCGGGTTTTGGAGTTACAAATTTCATGCTCTTCTTTCCGAAGGGAAGCTAGATTTTGCACAGGGCACAACTGCGCACGTACAGTTTGCCACAGCTCCTGTGGCGCAGAGTGGTAAGCTGCAGTACTGCAGCCCAAGCTCTGCTCACGACCGGGGCCGTTTCCACACGTCTTACCGGCCTCTGGAACGTTGTGCAAAACACCCAGAAGATAGCATCTTCTCACATGAAATCGCACCAGGAAGATGCTATCATCCGGAAGTTTCTCGTGACATCGCGTCTTCCTGGTGCGATTTCGCGCGAGAAGATGCTATCTTCTAGTTGTTTTGCGCAACGTTCCAGAGGCCGGTAAGACGTGTGGAAACGGCCCTGAGTTCGATCCTGACGGAAGCCGGGTTCAGGTAGCCGGCTCAAGATTGACTCAGCCTTCCATCCTTCTGAGATCAGTAAAATAAGTACCATTTCCTGGGGATAAAGTGTAGATGACTGGGGAAGGCAATGGCAAACCACCCCATAACAAAAAGTCTGCCAAGAAAACGTCGTGATGCGATGTCCTCCCATGGGTCAGTAATGACTCAGTGCTTGCACAGGGGACTACCTTTACCTTTACCTCTTCCTTCAGTTTGTTTGTGTGCCTCTCTTCCCTTTCTAAATCACCAATTGATTTTTTTTTTAATGTGGGAGGGGATCATTTTGAAAGTAGCTGTGCCCAGTTCTAGCCAGGGTGTGTGTGTGTGTGTGGGGGGGTGGGTGGGTGTGTGGGTGGGTGTGTGTGGGTGGGTGTGGTTTAGCACTGCATAGGAGTGCGGCTGTGCATCACTAAAACCATTCAAACAATCCCTTGCTACAACTGTGTGATGTCTCTCTTGGCAAGGCGCTCAAGTGCTTGGGTAACACAAGATGGAAAAGATGCAAATGAACTGGAGGAAGCCGTGGTGAAGTTTGGAGGTTCCTTGACTGGAATTAATTTCTCCTGGTTTCTTTCAAGAAGTCTTATTGGGGGATACCAGAGTTTTTGATGACCACACTTGACTTTTCGAACCCAGGTACAAAAAGTACCCACATTTTCATAGCACGGTTCATGTGGTTTGGTTAAAGCCAGTTTAAAGCAGCCAGATAAATTTCTTGAGTAGATCAAGATTAAAAACACCGAAAAATCAATCCCATCTTGACTGTATGAGTGTGGGGGGGATGAAATGGAACATGCTAACTTTTAGCTGCCTGCTAGTATGGTTGCCAGCCTCCAAGTGGGGGCTGGAGATTTCCCAGAATTACGACTGACCTCCAGCCGACAGAGACCAGCTCCCCTGGAGAAAACAGCTGCTTTGGAGGGTGGACTCTACGGCACTGTACCTGGCTGAGGCCCTTCCCCTCCCAAACCCCACCCACTTCAAGCTCCACCTCCAAAATCTCCAGGAATTTTCCAATCCAGAACTGGCAACCCTGCCTGCTAGAGATGTACAGCAATCTGTGAATGGATGCCCTTTTCACCTCTTTGCAAAAAAACGGGAGGACATCGGGAAGACAGCCTGAAGGAGTTACATCTACATCTGCATCTGACCAAGAGAGGTATGGTTCTCGAAAGCTTATGCTATAGATGCATCTGATGCATCTGATGAAGAGAGCTGTGGCTCTCGAAAGCTTATGCTACAATAAAGTCGGTTAGTCTTAAAGGTGCTACTGGACTCTCTTCTATTTTACATCTCCTGTGTGGCTGATAAGTCCCGCCGCCCAGATGAGGGGGAAAGGAATGGCACAAACTCACACACACAAAGGCTGCAAGGAACAAATAAGCCACCAGGAAAGCCCCCTGAGCGGAGTGTTGCAACACACTCCCCGAGACTGGCGCACTTGTGCTGGACTAGGCCCCAGACAGCTCGCAGGCTTCCAGCATCCTCTCTCATGAGCCATCCACTGACATCCCGCTGACCCCCTTCTGCCCCGGGTTCTCACTTCCGCTCCTGTCAGTTTGCTGCTCTCCCTGGGACGTTAATTGTGGGCCTCGTGCACACAAGCTATTTTAAAAAATACACAATGGGCTGCCTAATTTAAACATGAGGCCTACTTTGCATTGTGTAGTGTAAACCAGCAAAATGTCTGTGAAGTGACTCACCCCTTTGTCTTCTAAACAAGCCTCCGGCTACACTACTCCTTGTTCAGCGTTCGGCTTTTGTGGCTGGCTGTGGCCAGGTGGCAGGGAAATCTTGTGTTGTTAGGAAATTTGGAGCGCTGAGACTGCAAGCCGCAGTCCAGGGGAGCTCCGCCTGGGGGTGACTGCAGTGTAAACAGCACTGGGAGCGAAGGGTAACGGGAGCGAGAGGAGAGCTGCTCGCGTTATGGACTGGCTGGTGTTAGGGATGCTTGAAGGTCAGCTGGTTGGATCACATCTGAGTGATAGGGTGGATACAAACCTGCTTGGAATGGGTCATTCCCTGTCCTGCTGGTGCTCCCTAGTACTCCCTGATGGTGGTAATTGGAGCCGTGGAGGACAAATGGGGCTGAAACACACAAGACACAACCTGGGAAGGAAGAGAAACCCTGAAAAGGCTGACTAAAGCCCGCAACATTAGAAATAACTCCACAATGGAAGACGGGCCTTCCCGGGCTCTCCCTCCTTGGCACGGGTGTCTCCAGCTGCTGCTGGGGCTAAAGATGTTCCCCTGGCCTCGAGACTCCTTCTCTCAGGAGCCAGTTTCCACAGGAGTGTGCTCTCAGTATGATGAAGCCAGGAAAGGAACGCCAGCAAGAGGCTGGCCACTAGGGGGAAAACTGACCTGTGAGGAGGGGACCTTGCTGGTGACATCATGATGTCGCCAGCAATGCTATGATGTCACTTCCAGCTCGACCAGAAGTGACATCACCTCATTACTGGTTATGCTTTAGTATTTGGCCCAAACTCTATGATTTAACCATAGAGATTTGAATGAATGCTAGAGTGTTGCCAGTGATGTGGTGACATCACTTCCAGTCGTGTCAGAAGTGATGTCATTGTGTCATGATGGTGGTGATCCCTCCACCCCATTTTTCTCTCACTGCCCAGCTGAGCAGTCATGGGATGAACGGTCTCAGTGTGAAAGGTGGACTAGAAAGAAAGAAAGAAAAAGAAAGCAAGAAAGCAAGCATGGAGTAAATTCCCATAATGTTAAAAGCCTTCTTTAAAAATGATGCTCCTTATTTAAATTTGTTTCCCAGTATTCCCCGTTAAGCGTAATGCTTTTATTTTGTCAAAAGAGGTCAATGAAGTGGAGAGCAGGACGGTATGGAAATATCGGTTGTGGACTGCTGCTGCTTCTAAAATAACTCGTCCTTATTCCCTTGATATATGACGGCCTTAAGGGTCCCAGGTTACTGGTCTGGTCCAGGCTTGCTTTCCTTCAGTCATACAACAGCATCTCAGGTTCTGGACAACTGATATTCCACAGGAGCACTTTAAAATTCATCAAGAAGGTTTTTTTAAAAAAAGAATACAAATTGAGTGGAATTTAATCTTGAATTCTGCCTTTAGTTTGAGCAAAAAAGGCAGGGTATAAACAAAATTCATAAAATGAATAAGCAGAATTTCAAAAAAATAAATGTGAAAATGTTTCGTTTCTGAATTTATCAATGAAAGCACTCCAGGGCTTCACCACGGTGCTGTTGAATAAGGCTGTGCCAAGCCCCCCCCCCCCGCCCCTTCTTCGTTGCCTTTTGTCTGACCACAGAAGTGGTTTCCAGCTGCGTTGGGCCTCTTGCGCCTCCCACTGGCGACTAATAACCGCCACGGCCATTTCTGCTCAACATCATTTCCTGAATGTTGGAACCTCTGCCAGAGCCATGCCGGCAATATTTCCCGTCAGAACATTCATCAGAGGAATTTCTCCAAGATTCTGAGCCACGGCAGCCAACTTGTGTGTTTTTAATCATTGTCCTTCATGGACAAACAAGAAGCGCCTGTGTGAGAAAAATGGGTTCTGCTTCCCCACCCCACCCCCACCCCCAAAAACCTCCCTAATAAATATCCCCCCGTTTTACCGCAGACTTCCCGGCACTTTTCGCGATACCCTTCCATGTCGCTCA
The DNA here is from genome assembly GCF_028583425.1 of Eublepharis macularius. Classification (NCBI taxonomy): domain Eukaryota; kingdom Metazoa; phylum Chordata; class Lepidosauria; order Squamata; family Eublepharidae; genus Eublepharis; species Eublepharis macularius. The sequence continues at coordinate 1,657,091 of NC_072799.1, forward strand.
TTTTGGAGCTTGGCTACCAAGAACGAGAGCGTTTCCATTTGGGGAGAGCCCTTTCAGGGGAATGACTCAAGACCCCAAATGAGAAGAACAGGAAATGGAAACAAGGCTCTGGGGTTTGGTGATGGAACGGATCCATCCGGCACCAAGGAGGGGAAAGATCAAGGCCTCAGTCTTGTGTGAATGAATTTATGCATGAAATGCTCAAGGTTTTTACTTGCAAGCAAGAACAGACCCAACTTTTGATCACACACACACACACCTACTTTCTTATGATTTTGTTGCTGAACTTATTCTATAATGAAACACACATGCTAAGAAAAATGGAGCAAACGTTCTCTTCAAACGTTTATAAATCGGAGGGGGAGGGATTTAAAGTCACACACCATTTGTAAATTTCAAAATGCTTTAGAAACTAAAGAAGGACCCGTGAAGGAGATGAAAAGCAAGCAAGAGAAGGGCCCCCACAAAGGGCGAGTTGGCAACACAGAGAAGAAGAGCCCAACAATGAACTTCACCACCAAACAACAGCTGTGCAAAAGCACATCCGCTGAAATGGCCAAAAGTTCATGAAGGGTGACACAAATGTTTCCAGGAACAAATGGGCGCCTTATCCAAAGACGGCCAAGTCCTGTCCACAAGGATTAAGCATGAGGATGGGATGCCCAAAAGGAACCGAAGGAAATATTTGGGGGGCAGGGTTCCGTTCCGGCCTTTTTCCTCATGGCCCACTGGGCTACCTGCGATTTGTGACTGGCTTGGAGAAGATGTAATTTCATTCATTTAAAAGATCCAGATCCCCTTTTTCGACCTGTTGGGTCCCCAAAGCAGCTTAAAGAGCAGCGAGCATCAGTCAAAGCAGAGAGCTTCATATTCAGCTTATTCTATAACAGAGAGCAAGATTTTGCCTCACTCCCAAAGTACTTTGAAACAATGGCTAACGGTTAAGAGGGGGCAGGCAGTAGCTCTTCCTGGGGAGGGGCGGCACAATGAGTGCCACACAGGTAGCCTCCCCCATCAGACTTCCACTGGGGGAAGATGATGAAGCTTCAGTTAGAGTATGCTGATAATAATGGATGGCACACCTGGAGATCAAGATAGAAAAGAGTCCAGTAGCACCTTTAAGACCAACTTTATTGTAACATAAGCTTTCAAGAACCACAGCTCTCTTCGTCAGATGTAACTTTATTGTAGCATAAGCTTTCGAGCTCTCTTGCTGTGGTTCTCGAAAGCTTATGCTACAATAAAGTTGGTTAGTCTTAAAGGTGCTACTGGACTCTTGGCTATTTTGCAGCTACAGACTAACACGGCTAACTCCTCAGGATCTGGAGACCAAGGTCATTCATTACCAGTTGAGTGGGGAAGTAGTGAGGAGGTTATTAGGAATTAACATTCTTGCCGTAAACTAAAACCCCCAAAGTTGAGGCCTGACCTTGGAACCACCTGGACCAGACAAAAGGTCCTCCCATTGTGCCCTGGGTCACATCCCCAGAAAACCAGCTGGTACAAATGTACATGTAATTATTAAGCTAGCTCAGGAGAATGCAGAATCTCCCTCCCTTCTAAAGGATTTCCCAGGGTGGCGGTCCAGGAATATCTGAGGAATGTGATGCCCAATCTTTGGCCAGGGGTGGGGTTAGGTTTCCCGTTAGGTTCTTCCAGCTTGGTGATTTTCCGGCCTAGGTCCTTCCTGAACTTCTTTGGAAAGTCCACCTGCCAGTCCGTCATCAGAGCTGCTCTCAAGGTTTATTTCATGAAGCGTGGATTCAGTGAGAGCCGGGCAAGATGGTCATCACAGGCAGGAGTGAAATTCCTGTGAAAAACCAAACATACACACACACACGCGGACCAGCCCTTGAAAAAACAATGGAGGCATTTGCCCTCAGTTTGCTAAAGAACAGAAACAGGGGGAGGGAAGAGAAACTTGCCTAAGGTCGGAAAGACGAGGTCAGAAGAAGGCACACCAGAGAGAAAGAGGCGCAGCCTCCGAAATGGCCTTCTGGAACAAAGGCGTCATTGTGCAGCTTTTCTCCTAGCCGAGGAAACCAGCCCAGCAGAAGCCTCGGTTAAGCAAGCTCTACGTTTGTTTAGCAATGGGTGGGGGGCTAGAGGTGGGCTTAGGAGTCCAGGTAAGATAAATTTCCGCATGGTGTTGATCTAGACCAAGCTGCTGGTGCCTGAGGCTTGGATTCGATGGCAAGGGGAGGTCACTTTGATTTACGGGCTGGCAGCGACTGGGAGTTTGGAAAGAGCTGGTCAGATGCCTTTTGCACTGGCAAAGGGCTGTAATATCTCCCAGCTTGCTTAGAAGGCCTATCGTCGTTGCTGGCCAGCCTGAAAGAAAGAAAGACTCCGTGTGGGGTTTCTAAGCCTGTTAGGCCCCTTACTCTTTCCCTGCGGAAAGTGATAGGGTTCTCTCCGGACCTCGTGCACAGTAAATTACAGGCACCATCGGCAGTTTGGGACCCAGCTTGGAATGGCTTCATCTTGTACTTTTGGATCACCACCTTTTGGAGACACAGATTGTAAAGCGACAGTCTAGAAAGCGACAGGCCTAGGACTTCTTTGGGTACGGCCCAGTTCACTGCAAGTGCAGCCACCATGGAAACATATAACTCAGAAGAGCCCTGGTGGATCAGGCCAGCGGTCCGTCTTGCCCAGCACCCCGTCTCACACAGTCATGTAGCCCTTCCTGCCCTCCCTCGCGTGATCTGCCGAGGTTCACAGAATCAGCATTGCTGTCAGATGGCCATCTAGCCTCTGCTTAAACCCCCACCACCACCACCAAAGAAGGAGAGCCCACCACCTCCCGAGGAAGCCTGTTCCAATGCGGGACTACTTTGTCAGGAAGTTCTTCCTAATGTTTAGCCAAAAACTCTTTTGATTTCATTTCAACTCGTTGGTTCTGGTCCAACCTTCTGGAGCAGCGGAAAACAACTCCACGCCATCCTCTGCACTGATAATAATTTGATATCAGAGACCTCTTTTATTTCTGAGCTGACACCCTGTGCTAACTTCCCAGCTCTGGCAGTTTCTCACCATAAGCCGAATAGGTCAGGAACAAACAGGTAAGAAGAGGAAAAATTAAGACTGAAAACTTTGGCTTTTAGGGTGAGACGCTTCCTGGAGCTCGGTTAAACAAGCTCTTTGACTGCGCAGATTCTTTCCCCTGGAGATCCAAATTTTGGGCTTGCCCCACCACTGAGCCTTAAAAATTAATCTTTTGTTGAGTGTTTATTGGATGTTTATGCTTTGTGTCCAGATCTGGGCTAAATATGGATTTTAACTTTATATTCTTGGTATATACAGAAGCTCCAACTTTCCCCCTCATAAAATGTAGGGAAATTGCATATTATAAATGTACAAAATCCATGAACAAAAGACTCTTATTCCAAAGCAAACTGAAGAGAAACAGACATGTGGACAAAACATTAACAGGACACAGAAAAGAGGGAAAGCGCACGTAACCCTGTGTCTATGCAGTACCAGAAAGGGTCAGGTGAAGTTCCTTTCAGGGCAGGCCGTCCGCTCAGCTGGCCATTGCTGGCGTAAGGGGAGGGTGCTAGGAGTATAACTATCTTTAACATCCCTACATTAAAGGAATCAACAGCATAATCCAAATCTGACATGCGACGAAGGGTTAACCATTATCCCGCTATTTCAAAAAAACTCCAAGTTCGGGGTAGAACTGAACCATTTGATTCCAGCTGTCCCTTCAGAAATGGAGGGGGAAAGCGTGCACGCATGCCACACATCCCCGCTGGACGATTCCATAATTTCTTTGTGGGTTTCTCTGTTCTTGTGCCACAAATTCTCGTTAACAAGTGATTTATGTCCAGGAACTCGAGGCAGAGATTACAGTGTGCATACATCAAGTAACCTCGATTAAAGGGAAAGAAAAATGAACCCGCCCTGGCCACTAAAGTCTTTGCTAAAGAAAATAATTCTAATCGTGAGCAGGGAACGGGATCTGTGAGCCAAACCTGCTTCCAGCAGGCTGTGCAAGTCTAAGGATAACAAATGAAGTCATCCACTCTTCGGCCTTTGGGAACAGCCACCCTGTGTCGGTCGTGCTCATAGGGCCGCCCGAGAAAGGCTGCAGGATTCAGGGCCGTATCTCGGTGATGTCTGTCTCCTTCTGGGAGGAGAAGGCTTTCTCTTTAGGGCATTCAGAGAACGATGATGATGAAGGAAGGGCTTTCATCTTGCCATTTTCTTATCGGTCCCACAGTCTTGAAGTAGAAAGGCACACACTGTCAAAAGGAACAAAAATCAAACTGCACCCCTTTGCTAGAGACTGAGGCTGTTTCCACATGTCCTAAAAAGAGCGCTCTACTCGCTGAACCCTGGTGGCTTTTTCACGGGATTTCTGACGTCTCCGTTTCCAAAATGGACGCAGGCAGTTTTCATGGTGGCGCAAAAACGGAAGCTAAACTGCCTGCATCCGTTTTGGAAACGGAGAGGTCAGAAATCCCGCAAAAAAGCTGCCAGTGTTCGGTGTGTGGGGCGCTCTTTTTAGGATGTGTGGAAATGGCCTGAGCCTGCCTGCCCCAGGAGGCAATACTGGCTGTTCGCTTGAGGGGCAGAATTCCAGGGAAGCTGGTCTGACTGGGAATCCCCTGCCCCCAACCCCGACCCCCCCCCACCTCCACTCACTTGCCGGGGGAGAGAAAGGCACCTCTTCTTTGATAATTCTCGTGTTCTGGACTCTTTTAGTGGATTCAGAGCAGGTCATGGGACAGAGACAGCTCTAGTAGCTTTAGTGGATGATCTGTCTCATTATAGACAAATGCTGTAACGAAATGGTTTCCAGGGGTGAAATGAGTGCCAGTTGCTGTTAATCTGTCTTTAAAGAAAGGGGAGGAAATGTTCCCCATGAGGTCTGATGGGCTGTGGGGCCAGGGAGGAGCCTGCAGGAGTCTTGGTGTGGGACGCCCTTCTCCCGGGTCTACAACTCCCAGCTGCCCCGGGCCAAGAAAGTGCGGGAAAAATAAGGGGTGGAGCCTGAATAGAGAGACTCAGCCGATCCTGAGGGGAAAAAGGTCAGTTAGTCACCCTTCTTGGTTGAAGGAGGAGAGGCTCCTGCTGCTGGGTGAGACCCGGGTGCCTGGGCCCTAAATGTGGAGGGCCTGGGAGGCAGCAGAGAGGGAACAAAAGGTGAACCTTCCCTCAGACCACCAGCCCCTTAAGGCAGAGCAGGGAACAGTGTGGAAGGGAAAGCGGACGGCGGTTCTCTTCAGTTTGATTTTCTGCCCTATGAGCTCTGAACAGGGGGGGGGGGGTCCTACCCCTGTGTGTGGTGCCTTTACCTGCTTTGTATATAGTGCTCTGTATATAGTTGTTAAATTATACTTTTTTGGAATATAAAGGACCTTGTGGTGCTCTGACTACGTAAGCTCCCCCACTTGGCACGCTACAGGAAGGGAGGGAGCCCGGGAGAAATGGATCAGGCCAGACCTTGGTGGGTTGCCAATTCTCCAGGGCCCACCCAAAGATTGGGGAATTCACTTCCCAGTAAGGAACCTCAGCCAGAGGGGTCTCACTGCCCCTCAGTCAGGCGGTGTACAATTCGGTGAGTGGTGGCAGCGACGGAGAGTGTGAGCCACGCCCACCAGGGACGGCGGGAGGCGGATAGCGGGGCTAGCAGGCCATTGACGGCGGCTCAGTTGCCCGGACTGAGAGCCAGCGCCTGTTCCGCCACAAATGCTATGCCTCCTGATTGCTCCTCTTGGATCTATCTGCATCCTTTGAAACAGTAGACCAGGCCATCTGGTTGAGGCATTTGGAGACAGAAGTGGGCATCAAAGCATGTACCTTAAACTGGTTTAGACGGTTTCTCATGGAACGGATTCAAAGGGTTGCCATCAGAGATCAGTTATCTCCAGAATGGGAATTATCTTGAGTTCCAAAGGGCGCAATCCTATTAATAATCCCATGTTATTCAACGTCTATGTAAAGTCTTTAAGAGAATTTATTCACAGCTATGGAGTGGGATGCCATCAATATGTGGATGACACCCAACTCTATATCTCACTATCCAAATCACCACAGGATGCAGCAGGGATCTTGGGTCATTGCCTGACGGCTGTGGTCAAACGGCTGAAACTAAACAAATTGAAATTGAACCCAGACAAGACGGAAGTGATGCTTATTGGGAAGGCAGAGATTTTGAACGACATTGTACTCTCCGCTTTCGATGGAGTTCACCTTACCCTTGCAGACTTGGTTAAGAGCCTAGGAGTTATACTAGATCCAGTGCTACTACTAGAAAAACAAGTTAAGGCAGCTGCAAAAAATGCTTACTACAACCTCACTCTAGCCTGGAAGATGGCTTCTTACCTCGACACGGCTAACCTGGCCACCTGGATCCATGCTATGGTGACATCAAAACTTGACTATTGTAATGCTCTATACATAGATCTCCCATCTAAGTCAACTAGGAGACCACAGTTGGTGCAAAATGCTGCAGCTCAGCCGTTATCTGAAGCAAGCACGAGCAGGAACATCACTCCCATCCTGCAGTCACTCCATTGGCTGCCTATCAGTTTCCGTGCTCAAGTCAAGGTATTGGTTATCATATCCAAAGCTCTTCACTGCCTTGGTCCAGCATATCTACGGGGCCACCTCTCTCCCTATGTTCTCCTATGGCAGTTTTGCTCATCTGAACAGGGTGTCCTGCAGGTGCAAAATCAACAGCAGCTTGGACACGTGAATTCTTTATGGTGGCCCCCTGCCCTATGGAACGGCCTGCCTGAGGAGGTCAGAAGAGCCCCCACTCTCCCGGCTTTCCACAAACGACGAAAAACTGAACAATTCAAAAGAGCTTTTTACTTAGCTAGGAGGGCTGTACTGTAGGGAGGGGGTCTCAAAGGGATGCTCCACTAAAGAGAGAGGGACCATAGACTTCACCACTATGTATATCTATTGCAGTATGTCCTATCTGTTGCTTTAAAGTATGCTCCTACTGGGTGGTTATATGTTGTCGAATGGCAGTCCTAGAATTGCTTATGCTCTGTTTCAGCATTTCTTCAACTCTGTATTGGATTTTTGCTGACGTTATGTCTTTGCAAATTTGCATGTATATACCCCACTGCACTGTTTATTGAAATGTTCGTGATATTGACTGTACTGTGTAGTGCGCCTTGAGTCTCAGTAAGAAAGGCGGACTAAATAAATAAATGTGCAGAGTGTCTGTGCGCTCCCCTGTGGCACCACAAAATGACATTTTCTGGCACAGCAAGGACACTATGAGTTGTGCTGGGGGGGGTGGTGATTAAAAATCACCTCTAAACTTAGTGTTGGAGAGCTGTTTCAATGACTCACCCCCGGCACAACCCGTAGCTTCCCTGTAATGCTGAAAAACAACATCATTTTCCGGTGCCACGGGGGAGTGCAGGAGCACTGCGGAGCGAGATTCATTTACAAAATTGTGCGCATGCAAAACTGTGCTGATCAGAACAGTTCCATAGGCATTTAGCGAATACTTAGAAGAACACCCCACTGTAGGGTTTTTAAAACCCAAACCAAAAAAGCCTGTTTGTTTAGAGCTGATGCATGAGGTTTGTGACTTATTTAGCTGTCTCTTGAAACAACTTCCTGCTGGGTCCTGGATGGCTCAGCAGACAAACTCCCATCCAAAAATCAGCTCCCTGTTCATGAATGGCAAGTAGCTGGACCAGCACTTCTTTGGACATCCTCCCTGCTACAGAGAACTTCTTCACAGTTCTAAAGTGGAGGTGTGCACTGCCTGTGTGAGGTCACAGAAGGAGAGCACAGGAACCTGAGGAATTACGACACAAAAGATCACCGCAGGGGGTGCACCGTGTCTTTCGGCTTCTCCTAGGAGTTATCTGGCCACAGCAGGATCTACGGTATGAATGAGGAGGAGGACTTTGCGTCCCTTCCTGGAAAAACTCTCCAAGTGACGTGTGTGCAGGAATACCAGCCCAGGGAATGTTTGAACAGCTTCCACTCCCAGGACATCAAAAGTTGGCATTTTTGCAAACCAAAAGAAAGTCAAGGAAGGAGGCTAGTATGAAATTGCCAGTCTGGAATTTTTCAGCAAATTTAACAAGGAACTTTACTACTATAGATGTTAGATTAGCATAACAAAGCTAGGAAGATAGTAACAGCCATGTTATTGTGAATGGTCACTTCTCTTGCATACATTTGAGCTTTGCATAGGAATGTTACAACCTGGACTGCTTGCCTTTCGTGTCCTTTGCACTCCACTGGTCTCCCATGTAGCAAACACTTGACTCCACCGCCTAAGGGTAGCACTATGCAACTGCCGAAATGGACTCCAACCCTCAAAAGCTTCTTCCCCAATAAATCTGTGATCTCTATGTCTTTAAGATAGTAAAGAGTTCAGTAGCACCTTTAAGACTAACCAACTTTATTGTAGAATAAGCTTTCGAGAACCACAGCTCTCTTCATCAGATGCATCTATTTTGCGACTGCAGACTAACATGGCGGCTAACTCCGCTGGATCTATGTATTTAAGGTGGTGCAAGACTCTTTGTTGCAACTAAACTGAAATGGGTCCGCTCCCCGACCCAGTATTTATTTTGCTGTATGAGGCGTTCGGCCGGGGTTCTCTCTGGTGGTGTTAACTCTGATGGCCAATGCACACAAGTGCAAAACGATTTGCGGCTGCAAGCAAGTGATGAAATGAATGTGTGAACTTGGGCCCTCGGTATTAACGATTCCATTGGCGACCCTTGACTAGTGTGGGAGTCCCTCCAGAATCAAGTGCTGCTATCCTGTTTTAGCAACTCATGCACTACACTTTGGCCTGGATTACATCCCTCGGCATGCTAGAAAGAGAACAGGAGAGTGTGAGACCTCCGTTGAAGCCTCCTGAGAGCAGGGCCCTGCCAGAGCAGTAGCTCCTGAGAGCCTCCTTGATTGCTCCTATCACCATTAGCGTGATCACTTTTGCTTATCAGCGGCTGCTGTTTCCCATTACGCAGGGCCTGGACGTTTGCCCAGAGCTGCCGATCTGGCTGACTGTGGAGGTCCCTTGACAAGCCTAAATTGTTTCCAGCTACTCCTTCGAAGTTGTACTCTGCATAGCATCCGCCCCCCCCCCCCAAGAAGGCTGCTGCTGACTTCTCTCACCTCATTTCTCCTTTGCCAGAGAGCCTCAGTCCTGTCTCAGCTCCCCTGCAGCTCCGAGATCTGGAGGAGTTAGCCATATTAGTCTGTAGTAGCAAAATAGTTAAGAGTCCAGTAGCACCTTTAAGACTAACCAACTTTATTGTAGCATAAGCTTTCAAGAGCCACAGCTCTCTTCGTCAGATGCATCGTCAGATGCATCTAACGAAGAGAGCTGTGGTTCTTGAAAGCTGACAATGCATCTGACAAAGAGAGCGGTGGCTCTCGAATGCTTATGCTACAATAAAGTTGGTTAGTCTTGAAGGTGCTACCGGACTCTTTACTGGAGCTCCTAACATCACAGTTGGAGCAGAGAATGCTTTGCGCAGGCATGGGTGGTTGGAAGGACACAGATCTTTCCATCGACTCAAAATCCAAACACTGTGTGTGTGAAGGGATAGCTGTTCCATTTCAACCACACTTTGAATGCTTATGCTACAATAAAGTTGGTTAGTCTTGAAGGTGCTACCGGACTCTTTACTGGAGCTCCTAACATCACAGTTGGAGCAGAGAATGCTTTGCGCAGGCATGGGTGGTTGGAAGGACACAGATCTTTCCATCGACTCAAAATCCAAACACTGTGTGTGTGAAGGGATAGCTGTTTCCATTTCAACCACTTTGAGCTCCTTCCTTCCATACACCTTAGAAAACTTGGCCTGGGCTGTGGTCTGCCATTTTGACAGTGGTTTTGTGGGTCAAAGTGCCAGATTGGTCCTTTCTGGAGGCAATGGGGATGCTTTGTTTGGCACATCTGAGAATGCAGAGAGGTCTATGATCGTTCTTTGCACTCAAAGCAACCTAGTGAAGGAAGCTATGAGGATTGTTTCCAATTTACAGATGAACGAGGGATCCGAAGATTCTCACAAAGAATGGGCTTGAAAATTAGCCCATTTTCTTCACAAGTCGATCTTCTGTACTTTTGAAATGTTGACAGTCATTTGCAATTTAAAATAAAGTTCTACATATTTTACGTGGGTAGCCGTGCTGGTCTGCAGTAGAACAGTAGGAGTCCAGTGACACCTTAGAGTGACACCAACAAGATTTTAAGAGCATAAGTTTTTGAGATTCAGAGCTCCCTTCTTCCATTCCTGGTGTTTATCACGTGCCATCTCTGCAGCCACTGCCATGTGTTCTATGTAGACCTGCCTTCAAAAATGGAAGCTTCAACTGCTGCAGAGCACATCTGTCCATTTACCAGGCTGGAGTCAATTCTCATTCAGGCATCACTCCAGTTTTAAAAGATCTTCGTTGGTTACCAGCTTGTTTCCAGGCCAAATGCAAACTGCTGGTTTTGACTTATAAACCCGTATATGGCCTGGGACCAGGGTGCTTAAATGTCCACCTCCTCCCACATGATCTTTCCCAGACACTGATATCATCATCGGAAGAGCTCCCCCATGCCTCATCTTTGGACTGCTTTCCTACTGAAAGTCCACATGTCCCCCTGGCCCCTCTCTGGCTTCTTCCGGCTGGCAGCTAAAGATGACCCTATCTGGGCAACCATTCATTCATTCATTCATTCATTCATTCATTCATTCATTCATTCATTCATTCATTCATTCATTTATAGCCCACCTTTCTCACCGAGATCCAAGGCAGAACAGACAGTGCAAGTGAATGCAGCTGTGTTTCCAGTGTTAGAAGATAATCCATGGTAGCCGTGTTAGAAGACAATCTAAGTCATGGACAAGGTAGAATAACAATGCATACAAAGCATTGCGCAGTCACCCTGACAACGCGATGTCTTCATCCATATATGAATCACGATTCCTGAATGGCAGAGAGAGGCCATTTCCACACGTCCTTATAGGGATGGCCACCCATGGAACGCTAGCAGATTTCCCCCACGATCCAAGACATCTCCATTTGCAAAACTCTTGCAGGCTGCTTGGTTTCCATTTTTTCAGTGCCTTTTCTAGGACCACACTTCCCCTGATCTTTTCTTTTGTCATGAGCTGACATAGCGCTTCTTCTGTATTTTTAGGCATGTGAATGGTTAAAGCAGTCTGAGGAATCATCCAATCACAACCCAGCTCCTCCCCGGAAGTTCTCAGCATGCAGTCGCGCATGTGCAGAGCAAAAAAACCCAAACCCATTTGAAAGGGAGGCAGGCGACGATTATGAAAGTGCCTGACCTCCCCTCCCAAACCGCAAGGTAAGCGCTTTTGAGGAGTGTGTGTGGAGGCTGAGTTTTCACAGCGACTCAGCAAAACACACACGGAAAGCAGGTAAAGGGTAGGAATGACCAGGTGTGTGGAAACGGCCGGAGAGAACGTGCACCAACTAAGTATCCGTGTTCCCATTTAGAGCATCCAGTAGAAGTGAGCGTTCGTTCAAGTGTTGGAAGATGCCACCCACATTTTGTGATCAAATTGGGTGGGCAGAGTTCAGCCATCACCCCAGAGATGTGAGACAGAGGACACCTGCAGACAAAGATGTCCCCATAGTTGAGAAAGAAAGGGCAGCCTGTGTAACGCTGGGCCCTGAATGATGTACCCTGGCTTTTAGCAATACTCAACCTTGCTGTTATAATTACTAATATATTTCCCACCTTGATGTAAGTGGCATTTCAATGTGTAAGACAAATTCCACTGGTCAACTCCCCCTCATCTCTTCTACCCCTCTCTTACTTTTCAAGCACCTTTCCCAGAGCTTGTTATGAAACCTCAAAGAATCTTCTTTTTCCACCTTGAAAGGGAATGCCTTGGAAAGCAGCCGAGGGCCAGAAATAACGCTGAAAAGGTTCCCGGTTTCAGAAAATAATTTGTTTCCATCCTCTGGCTTAATAGAAAAAAAATACCTTATTTTTTGTTAAAAAAATGTTCTTTCCCAAGTGTTTCCTGGTGCCTTGGTGTCTCATGAACTAAATCCCGGGCACAGATCACAGCCAAGACTCAGTGCCACCAAGATAGTTTGGATGAAAACATGCACATATTTGCTTCCTCCCTCAGCTTGCAAGACATTGGCTCTCTCTGTCCGTGCTGGTTGGAATGCCTCTGGAGAGCAGCCATGGACAAAGGTCATTTTCACCACCTGACATTCAACCCCACCATCCTCCCCTTCTCCCCAAATCACCTCGCTTATATTTTTGTGAAAATCAACTTGGCTCTTATAAGACTTTTCCACCCAGCAGGGTTTCTGGGAAAACGGGACTCTCACTATATGGAATAGAGTATTTTCCAATTTACGGTAATCGGCATGTGGGAGCAAAATCCCATTTAATCTAAGGGAATGTCTTAATAGTAAGGGGAGCATTGCTTTTTTAAAGTTTTGCCAGTGGGTTCATTTTTATGTAGCCCAGACATCCTTTATTTTGTTGTGGCTTCAGGTCTGGCTATCAGAGTTTTCCAATTCTCTTATTGCAAACACTTCACCTGTAAAATTAAGATGAATGTGCAAAGCAAACTCAAACTGCTTTTCAGATCTAGATCTATTTGATCTAGTCCCCACTAGAGAGAGGCAGTGACATGCAACATCTCCTCTGTTCAAACTGTAATTGTCCGTGAACTCACAAAAAATGTTCACTTTTTATTGACTGTTTTAAATTGATCTGAATCATATTGCAAACATTTTGTGCATGTATGTTCTCTCATGGTTTCCCCACAGCTGCCCTAATCCCCCGTCTGCCTTTTGCCTAACCTGCCAAATGTTAGCTGAGTGCAAAAAGAGAAGTGAAGTTACGCTGTGCTGATTAAAGAGGCAAAAAGTTTATTTGAGGAAATACATACTTGATAGTAAAGAGGAGAGAGAGAGATTCCTTGCTATCTGACTACATCTTGCAGAGAGAGAGAAGAAGTGTGGCAGGAGAGAGAAGAAGCAGGATCTTGCCCTGTTGAGCCCCATAGGAGACAAGACAAGGAAATGACCCCCCAGGAAACAAGAGAGGTGCTGCTCTCACTGTCCTAACTGAGTGATCCTTGCTGCCCCCTGCATGGTAGGCTCTTCTTCCTTCTTGCTGCTGCAGTACACCAGACATTGCTATTTCCAACACCAAACCCGGGGTGGGGGAATGAACTTACAAAAGAGATGCTTTTCTTGGTTGTTCCAAGCCTGGTGGGGTGGTGGAGAGAAGCAGCAGCTGCATAACTTGGCCTCAGTATTGCCCATTCTGCCACCTGACTTACAAAGCAAAGTGTGTTTGTGTGAACTAAATGATCTAAATTGGATTGCACATTCTTTCTTGCCCTGCCATCAGGGAACTGTAGGTCAGTCCTGGAAGCCTTGAGTATACCAACTGCATAAAAACCAAAGCAGCCACTTACACAGTGATGGAGCAAATTTCATCTGCCAGGTTTTGGCTATTAGACATAGAAATGTTCCATTTGTTTCTATGTTCCATAGAAGTGACATCATCCTGTTGACGCGATGCTCTAGGGTTCGCCGGAAACTGTATGGCAAAACCATAGAGTCTGGTGAATCCTGGTGCATGGCACCAAAGCAGTGGCATCCTTTCTAGGCTTGTTCTAGAAGCGGCATCACCCTGTCAGAGCAACAGTGCCTCTCAAGTCTCCCGATGGGTGCCACTCACTGGCTGGCAGCCCTTTAAAAGAGAAGATGGAGGAGCGAGAGATCCATGCATTATAACCGTTGTGGCTGGTCCATTAGAGAGAATAGGGCATGGCCCAACAACTTAGGCTGTCCCCCAGCCCCCTCCAGCCTACCTCCTTTTTGTCCTCCTCACTATCCACTCGAGGAGGTGACAGCCTGTCAGATAAGTCAACCTTCCCGTCTTTAATGTATTGTCGAAGGCTTTCACGGCTGGAGAACGATGGTTGTTGTGGGTTTTCTGGGCTGTATTGCCCTGGTCTTGGCATTGTAGTTCCTGACGTTTCGCCAGCAGCTCTGGCTGGCATCTTCAGAGGTGTAGCACCCAAAGACAGAGATCTCTCAGTGTCATAGTGTGGAAAATAGATATAAATGACCTGCCAACATCTTTTCCACACTGTGACACAGAGATCTCTGTCTTTTGGTGCTACACCTCTGAAGATGCCAGCCACAGCTGCTGGCGAAACGTCAGGAACTACAATGCCAAGACCACGGCTACACAGCCCGGAAAACCCACAACCACCAACCTTCCCGTCTTTGTTTAACTCACTGCTGCCAGTCAGCAAGTCTCTCCCAGCCGAGGCAAAAATGTTTGCTTCCCTTTGACACCAGAATGCCTTTGACTTCACTGGGCAGAGAGGTGTTCTTAGGACTTTCCGAGTTCCTGGTTAGTCAATGGGTCTTTTCGCTGAGGAAGGAGGGAGGAGAAGGAAAAAAAACCCTGATCTATTAGGGGCTCTTTCAGAAGGAGAAAACGGATGGCTACTCAGAAAACTATTGGCTACCCAAACCCAAATGAACTAGAGTACTTTTAAAAGTCTCCATTTCCTCCCCTGCCCTAATTCAGAATCAGGCCTGTACAACAGAATGAGTCTAAGGTGGTTTGGGATTTTTTTTTCTTTTTACTTGTGCCTATTTCACTCAAGACATTTCACATGCCCCTTTCAAATGAAAAGGAAGAAGCCATTTTCTTAAAGAGGGGAAACCCAGGAGATGAGGATTTGTTTATGTATGCAGGGCTCAGGCCTGTATTATTACTAAGGCTGACTAGGTCAGGCCCGTATTATTCATAAGGCTGAGTAGGCTGAAACCTAGGCCAGGGCTGGATTATTCATAAGGCTGACTAGGCTGAAGCCTAGGTCAGGCCCGTATTATTCATAAGGCTGAGTAGGCCGAAGCCTTGGTCAGGGCCATATTATTCATAAGGCTGACTAGGCTGAAGCCTAGGTCAGGGCCATATTATTCATAAGGCTGAGTAGGCCGAAGCCTAGGTCAGGGCCGTATTATTCCTAAGGCTGATTAGGCCGAAGCCTAGGTCAGGGCCGTATTATTCCTAAGGCTGATTAGGCCGAAGCCTAGGTCAGGGCCATATTATTCCTAAGGCTGATTAGGCCGAAGCCTAGGTCAGGCCCGTATTATTCATAAGGCTGACTAGGCTGAAGCCTAGGTCAGGGCCGTATTATTCCTAAGGCTGATTAGGCCGAAGCCTAGGTCAGGCCCGTATTATTCATAAGGCTGACTAGGCCGAAGCCTAGGTCAGGGCCATATTATTCCTAAGGCTGATTAGGCCGAAGCCTAGGTCAGGCCCGTATTATTCATAAGGCTGACTAGGCTGAAGCCTAGGTCAGGGCCATATTATTCATAAGGCTGACTAGGCCGAAACCTAGGTCAGGGCATTATTATTCATAAGACTGATTAGGCTGAAGTAGGGCTGCCAGACCCTCCCACCCCCGCCTCCACTTACCTGGCCAGCGGGGGGGGGCGTGCACCTTCCATGCGCGTCCCCCTGCGGTGCTGCGTGCCCCCGCGCACAGCAGCCCCAGGATCAGGCCTGTTTTGGCCTGGATCGGGGCCGCTGTGGAGCGCAGGAGCGTTCCTGCGCTCCACAGGGGCCCAGAACGGGCCCAATCTGTGCCAAAACGGGCCCAATTAGCACCCGTTTTGGCACAGATCGGGTCCATTTTGGTGCAGATTGGGCCCGTTGTGGGCCCCTGTGGAGCGCAGGAATGCTCCCACGCTTCACAGGGGTCCAAAATGGGCCCAATCCGCATCAAAACAGACCCGATCCATGCCAAAATGGGTGCGGATTGGGCCCGTTTTGGCGCTGATTGGGCCCGTTGTGGTCCCCTGTGGGGCATGGGAGCGTTCCTGCGCTCCGTAGGGGCCCACAATGGGCCCGATCAGCGCCCAAACGGGGGCTGCGTGATGACATCACTCCCAAAAGTGACATCAACACGCTTGCCGGAGCGTGCGCGCACATGAGCTCCTCCAAGGTAAGAGCCAGGCCCCAGTCTCCAGCTGGGAGATCGAGGGGGCCTAGCAACCCTAGGCCGAAGCCTAGGTTAGGGCCGTATTATTCCTAAGGCTGAGTAGGCCGAAGCCTAGGTCAGGGCTATATTATACCTAAGGCTGACTAGGCCAAAGTCTAGGTCAGGGCCATATTATTCTTAAGGCTGACTAGGCCGAAGCCTAGGGGCCCTGCAGGGACTAGGGGCCCGTCCATTTATTTTGCTGAGGTGCACCCCCCACGTAAATTACAATTAATTGATTCTCTTATATAACCTCTATTAATAAGATAATTAACTGCTTCCTTATTGAAGTGAAACACGGTGTCTCTTATATTAAAACAATAATCCATAAATGATACATTTTTAATAAACAATACAAATTGTATTCACTTCAAAATATTACAGAATTGAACAATTATACCCTTAAAATGTGCTTTCCTGAAGAGTTCTACTAGTGCAATAAAAATATTTTTTAAATTGTGAATAGAATTATTCAGGAGACACTCAAAATAGATATAGGGCTACATACTGTGGTCTAGTACCTACCATACCAGGATCAGGCTGTCAGCTATAGTGGGGTGAAAGACTGAAGTGCTGCAGGGGGCCCGAAATACCTGAAAGCCCAGGGGCTCGGCCAGGGGTTAATATGACCCTGGCAGGGCTCTAGGGTTGCCAGGTCTCTTTAGTCCGCTGGCGGTGGATTGGGAACCCGGCACTCACCCTCCGTGGTGATCGGCGCCCCCTCTTGTGTGTGCGATGACATCACTTCCTGGAAGTGACATCATCATATGGATCAAAGGGCTGCCCGACATGTACTTCTGTGCTCGCTGAAGGGCTGAATCCCACCCCCCACCGCAGGCTCAATTCGGCCCCAAACTAGCCCATTGTGGGGCACAGGGGCATGGTGGGGTGTGGAGATGCGCTAGGGGGACGCCCCCTGCTAGCCAAGTAAGTGGGGTCAGGGGCAAAGAGGTGGGAACAGGGGATCTCCCGTCCCAGGCGGGGGATTGGCAGCCCTACAGGGTTCTTTTTGATGTAGTGGAACCAGCACCTTTCAAAGGTCTCTCCCAAGTCCTGAGTGGGGAATTGGTAGATATCAGTGCAATTAGATATACAAGTACTGGCACGTTTTTTAAAAATGAAGAAAAAAGCACTGCATGTATATATGCGTCACTATTAGAGGTAGGCTCTGAGATTTTAAAAAAAATATAATTTCAGCTCTGGGATTCAGGGAGGACACCTTTACTGTTTATTTCTACATTGGGTGGTAGGATGGGATCAGTTCAGGATTGAAATCTGTGGTACTTCCTCCACCCTGGGTCAGGGAATTTCAGGATCATTGTTTTCAATGGGGGAACCAATTGGACTATTTGGTGCTGCTGTTTTTAAATCCAGAGGAGTCGGCCGTGTCAGTCTGTAGTCGCAAAATAGCCAGGAGTCCAGTAGCACCTTTAAGACAAACCAACTTTATTGTGGCATAAGCTTTCGAGAACCACAGGTCTCTTTGTCAGATGCATCGTCGGATGTATCTCACGAAGAGAGCTGTGGTTCTCGAAAGCTGACGATGCATCTGGCAAAGAGAACTGTGGCTCTCGAAAGCTTATACTACAATAACGTTGGTTAGTCTTAAAGGTGCTACTGGACTCTGCTATTTTGCCGTTTTTAAAGGTAATGCCACCAAATGTGTACAGAACACAGTCCTTTCTCTAATCCAAAGACCCCCTAAAGTTTCAAGCGGAATGGACAAGGCGGTTCAGACTTACACACCCCTGAAGTAGGTGACCCTTGGCACACTTCTCTCCACTGTTTCCTATGGGAAGAAAAAGAACGCCTGCTGCCATAGTTTAAAAAAAAAAATCAGGAGTTGGCAAACCCTGCATCAGTTGCCCGCCAACGGCGCACAACCCAGGAAAGCGTGCATGGGGTGCGCACCCAGCAGGGCACAACATCATTTCCTAAACTGATGTAATTGCACCGGCCACAGGCCACTTCGCTGGGAACAATTTTGGCCCCAAAGGGGCTGAATTGGCTCTGCATGAAATGACATCATTGTGCCTTTCTGGGAGCATGTGCACACTTTACAAGCACATGAGAAGACAACTCCAGGTAAGTCCCAGGTAAGTCCCCTGCCGGCATTGGGAACCCTAATCTAAGGCCGTCACAAAGAAGACAGCAAGGACCTATTCTCTGCTGCCTCGTGGGCTTCAGCTACAGAAAGAGAGAATTTGGCAGCACTTGAGAAGAAGCTTGCTAATGGAGGGAGCAGCGTGATGGACTCTCCTCTCTGGAGATCGTTAGGCAGGGCTGGGCAGCCACTTCTGGGAAATCGTTTAGCATTGAATGCCTGCACTGAATCAGGGATTGAATGGCTTGTCAATCGTGTTCCAACTTTTTAATGAATTTATTTTTGTTGTTTATAGGCTGCCTTTCTCACTGAGATGCGGATTACGCAATGTAAGTCAATGCAATCAATGGGATGCAATATCTAATAAGCAATGTAATGGCACTGGAATTACAGCAAACTGAAACACAATATAGATTATTAGACATGATATTGCCAAGACCACGGCAATACAGCCCGGAAAACCCACAACAGCCATCGCAGACATGATATTGCAGGATTTGAGTCCAGTGGCACCTGCCACTGGGCTTAAATCCTGCTGTTCTACTGCAGACCAACACGGCTTCCCACCTAAACTATAGACATGATATAGTAAACAATGCAGAAATGATATATTGTCGGAGGCTTTCGGCTGGAGAACGATGGTTGTTGTGGATTTTCCGGGCTGTATAGTCGTGGTCTTGGCATTGTAGGACAACCAATGCAGAAATGGTATGATTCTTTGATTTATATCATCATTTCCCACTGAGGAAATATTTTATTGAAAGAAGAGTTAGATTTATTTTATATACATATATATGAAGAGGATAGCCTGCAGGAAAAATGTTGTGGTAAATGGCCTTGGCTCTTGTCTTTGTAACTCATTGATAAACAAGGTTGTAAACTGGTACGCTCCAAGAACCCAGCCTGAGTTAATGGAACCATCTGTGTACAAGCTGTGTTGGTGTGCAACCCATTGCTCTGTGCTGTGGAATTTCCAAGTTCATGAACAAACAGGAAATACTCTGAGAGGCAGCTGATAGATGGAAGATGCATGGCAGTTGCCTTCTCTTTAAGAAGATCATCTCATGGTGCGCATTGCCTGTATGTTCCATGGTCATTCTCACACTTGAGAGAGAGCCATTTTTTATCTGGAAGACGTGAGTACAACCCCAGAACCCTTCAGTTCCAGCGCAGTTTCTGAAGCCACACAATCACAGCGGTAGGTTCTGGGAAATATCTTTGGTCTAATAGATGGGATCTCCACATCAAATTTAACACGGCTGTTAAGACAGTGGGCAGAAGGAGAGGGCTGAGAGGCAGCAGTAGTTGTTCCAGTCCACTGAAATGGATGGGAACCCAGCTTGCTGGCATCACTCACTCCCCATGCTCCCGGAAGTGAAATTAGCACATTGTTGGGGGATGCTGTAAAGCGTTGCCCGGCATCTGCTGGTGGTGCACTGAGGTCATTACCAGGTATACAGGGAGTGACTCCTGCATGTCCCAACAAGCCCCCTCCATAATCTGCTACGTCATGGATCCTGGGAGGGACGTGGCAAGCTTTGCTTCCAAGGCAACTAGTTCCACTGCGTGAAAGAGGATGCGGCACTACATGGACAGCTTGTCGGATCCAGTTTACCAGCACAGGACTCCACAGTGCAATTGGCAGCATCTCAAACATACATTGGCACAAAGCCCCTTGAAGGGTCTAAGTTAGCCAACTTCCAGGTGGTGCCTGGAGTTTTCCTGGAATGATACGTTATCTCTAGACCTGGAGGAAATGGCAACTTCAGAGGGTGAACTCTATAGTATATCATAAAGTCTAGGAGAAACAGGAGTCCTAGAGTGGCATCATGTCCCCTTCTTACTTGCTGCCATCTCCAATCTCCACCCTTCCCAGATACTACCTCCAAAGGAATTATTGGCAACCATATCTCATATACTGGTCGTCACTGCACTCTGTTCAGCAGCCAATCATAAACAAGGTAAAAGGGTAAAGGTAGTCCCCTGTGCAAGCACCAAGTCATTACTGACCCATGGGGGGGACGTCGCATCACGATGTTTTCTTGGCAGACTTTTGTTATGGGATGGTTTGCCATTGCCTTCCCCAGTCATCTACACTTTACCTCCAGGAAACTGGGCACACATTTTACCAACCTTGGAAGGATGGAAGGCTGAGTCAACCTTGAGCCGGCTACCTGAACCCGGCTTCCACCAGGATCAAACTCAGGCCATGAGCAGAGCTTGGGCTGCAGTACTGCAGCTTACCACTCTGCGCCACGGGGCTCTTCCTTCCATAAATAAACAGTGAGCATATAAATTGACCCGTCAGTGATTATAAATAAATAGTTGCTTTAAAAGTATTTCCATTTGGTGTCCATTTAGGTATTCCCCCCACCCCACCCCCACGTCATTGGATTATCTGATCTGGCCATCTATATTCTTGGGGGAGAATGAGTTTTAACTACTATGCAGAAGCAAAAATGCCAAGAAAACAAGGACTCCAGCGACTGGTAGTTGGAGACAGGCTGTTCTATGGAGCTAGGTGGTTAGACCTATCCTCCTTACACTGCCATAGTAATCCCCCTGTAAAGTCACCAAAGCCACGGCCACCGGCAGTGCATCTGGCCATGTCTCCCTCTGGAAAAGCTTCACTGAAGTCCACGGTTCTTGAGAAGAGGGTGCCTCTTGGCAGATGGAGCGTTCCAGCATGTCAAACGCCAGGGCCTCTGCCTTTGCCCCAGCCTCTTTGGCTGATGCCTCTGGCATTTCTGGGCATGAACACCTGTTCCCCCACCAGATCACTCGCTGCGTGATTACTCCACTCAAGGAACTAGAAGGAAGCAGACAAAGTTCCACCGAAAGACGTCAAACCATTTCGGAGCCCTCCGACAGATTGACCCGACATTGACGCAGAGCATTTCCTAGCAAAATGAGCTGTTCTCCTTTATCACATATGGAAATTCTCTGCAGCTGAACCGCTGGCAGGCCCATAAGAAGAGTTTTCTGTGAATCTGGCAGTTGAGGGAACGATCCCCACGGACAGCAGACTTCTTGGATAGTGCCTTCACCACCATCCGTTTCTGAGAATTAGAGTTTCCGATGAATCCAATTAATAGGCCAGTTAATAGTCATGTGTGCCAATCAATGGCAAGACCTCATAGGAGAGAAATTCTCCCAAAGACAGACAACAACAGGGAAAGGCAATGGGGCTTCCTCTTCGTCTCACGAATGCTGCCAGAAGCAGATGAGTCAAGAAGGGGGCATCTGTTTGCAATCTGCAGGCAAGGAGATGCGTCTGAGCGGGGCATCATTTCTTCCGCAGGGTACCCGGACAGTTCTTCCTTAGGAAGAGGTGTGGGATCATACATTCTATTTGGATCATACATTTATTTGGGTGGAAAGGCAGCATATAAATGTTTTAAATAAATAAATAAATAATCATCTTCTATGTAGCATCCCAAACAAGGAACAATTTGAACGATTAAAAATAAAATAAATAAAAGCGAACGCTGCAATGAAACCATCGTGGGCCACCAGCTTGTTCAACAGCAAGTATCAGGGCGAGGGTCTCGTTGCGGACCAGAAGAGCCCAGGCACAAAGAGGTGCCGAATCTCCAGCCCCTCCACAGTTGGCTTATAGTGTCCATCTTGGGCCTTTTGAACAATAGACGCCTTGCATCTTAGAATCATAGAATCACGGGGGTTGGAAGGGACCTCCAGGGGCATCTCGTCCAACCCCCTGCACAATGCAGGAGATTCACAAATACTGCCTCCCCACACCCAGTGATTCCTACTCCATGCCCAAAAGATGGCAAAACACCTCCAGGATCCCTAGCCAAACTGGCCTGGGGAAAATTGCTTTCTGACCCCAAAGTGGTGATTAGAACGACCCATGGTGTGTAAGAAGGGGCCATGAGAACTACGCACTGATGTAACCCTTCCTGCCCTCCCTCTCATGATCTGCCTAGGCCTGCTTAGGTCAGGTCATCTTCGTCAGAGCCAGCCTGTGATCTGGAGTGTATGCCTACCATGGCGCTGAGGGGATGTCCTTCATTCCACCTGTATCATTCTGCATGGCATGTGATTTTGGGGTGCCCCTGGAATGTGCAACGCTCATGAAGTGGGGATACAAGCAGAGCCTGGCTATATCAGACTAGGCAGCCAGCTCTCTCTCACCAATATGGCTTGAGCGCCTAGCTATCCCTGCCACTTGCTTCTGGTCCCCGAGGTGCATGCCATCTGAACATGTTTGTAGCAACGAGGAACCAGAAACAATATAAGGAAACAGATCAGAACTGTGTTGATCTGGAACAGGCATGCCTGGGGATAACGGGCTGCTTAGTTACGTTCAGCAATAAAGAGACGAAGGCAGGCTGGTCACTTTGCATGTCTATAGATTTGGTTAGTCTTATAAAATTGGTTAGTCTTAAAGGAGCTACTGGACTCTTTTTGATTTTGCTACTACAGACTAACACGGCTAACTCCTCTGGATCTATGACCATGGAAAGCACTGCATTCAGCCGAATGGAGAGGAAATCCATCAACCTCATGAAGAAACTGGCACAAATACAAACAGACATCATCTTTCTTTCTAAATGCAAAAGACTGGACATTCTACCCAAGGGACTTCGTGTGAGGAATCCATTGAAATCCACTTACTACACAGACTACAGTGAGAAACTATGCAACACCTTATCCAGGAAACTCTTAATTCACCTCATTGGACTGATGTACCGCAAGCAACAATGGATCAAGCAAGAGATCTCTGAACTAGACTCTTCCATGAAGTACACCACTTCTGCACAGACCGGGAACTGGCAGATGTTTACCACAACCAGAGAAACTATTTATTGCAATCTATTCACTGAATTACAGAACAAGAAGGAGAAGAAATTCTCAAAACTCCTGCCTGCAACAGAGAGCAAAAACACTTTGGATCCACCAAGCAACATCATCAATCTTTCCAGTTACAAGCTGAGCCCAGCAGAGGAATCAGTCCTCTCACGTGGACTATCTTTTTGCCCAGCCAGACCCACACAAACCATACAACTTTGTGGAGACCTGGAGACCTATTTTAGACGCCTAAGACTGAAAGAATTCTTCAACTACTCTGCTGAACAAAACGATGAACAAAGCACTGAACAGACACCATCACAGCAGCCTCAGCAGCCCCCACCCCCCCAACCCAGCAATACGCAACCATCGTTACAAAACTCCAGGAAAAAGAATTCCACATGGACACCCCCTGAGGGCCGTAACTCCTCATTGGACTTTTACATTGAATGCTTCCGTAGACGTGCTCAGGCTGAGATAATTGACAAACAACAACACCTAAAGCAGAATCTCAGCCGTGGAGAAAGAGAGGCCATAAACAGCCTCCAAAATAATTCTGGCATCGTAATCAAGGAAGCTGACAAAGGCGGAGCAGTTGTCATCATGGACAAACAAAATTATATACAAGAAGCAGAAAGACAACTCTCCAACACAACATTCTATAAAATACTACCTTCTGACCCCACGGAGCAATAGAAAAGGGAACTCAATAAAATATTAAAAACATTCCCCATGGACATACAAGAATGCATCCATATGGACACACCCCAGGAACCACGACCAGGAAGATTCTACCTACTACCCCAAATCCACAAACCAGGTAACCCAGGACGCCCAATTGTTTCAGGAAAATGCACCATCACAGTAGGAGTCTCGGGATACATGGACTCTATCCTCAGGCCCTATGCCACCAGCACACGCAGCTACTTACGGGACACCACTGACTTCCTCAGGAAAATACAGTCCATTGACAACCTACCAGATGACACCATCCTAGCAACCATGGATGTGGAGGCCCTGTACACCAATATCCCACATGCAGATGGACTGCAAGCCATACGGAATATTATCACGGACAAAACCACAGCAAACCTCGCCACTGAACTTTGTCACTTCGTACTCACTCACAATTACTTCGAATTTGGTGACAACTTATATCTACAGGTTAATGGCACAGCCATGGGCACACGCATGGCACCACAATATGCTAACATATTCATGGCGGACTTGGAGCAACGCTTCCTCAGCTCCCATCCACTGGAACCACTACTATACTTAAGATTCCTGGATGACATCTTCATCATTTGGACCCATGGGAAGGAAGCCCTTGAGAGATTTCATCAGGACTTCAATAACTTTCACCCTACTATCAACCTAAGCCTGGACCACTCTACACAACAGGTACACTTCCTGGACACCACTGTACAACTACATAATGGACGAATAAATACCACCTTATACCGGAAACCAACAGACCGATACTCATATCTACATGCCTCCAGCTACCACCCTAAACATACCACTCGGTCCATTGTCTACAGCCAAGCCTTACGTTACAACCGTATCTGCTCCGATGCTCTCGACCGAGACTCACACTTAAGAGATTTACAACAAGCATTTTTGAGACTACAGTACCCACCAAATGAAGTGAAGAAACAAATCAACAGGGCCAGACTAGTACCCAGAAACAGTCTGCTCCAGGACATACCTAAAGGAACTAACAACAGAACACCACTGGTTGTCACCTATAGCTCCCAGCTCAAACCCATCCAACGTATCATCAGGGAGCTACAACCCATCCTGGAAAATGATACCTCTCTCTCAGAAGTCCTGGGTGGAAGACCTTTCCTTGCCTACAGACAGCCCCCCAATCTTAAACGACTTCTCACTTACAATCATGAATCGGCCAGCAGGGCCACCAGCACAGGTACCAGGCCCTGCAACAGACCCAGATGCCAGCTCTGCCCCTATATCTACCCAGGGAATACAATTACAGGACCCAATGGCATCAACTACACTGTTTCTGGCTCTTACAGCTGCTCATCCTCCAATCTGATATATGCCCTCATGTGCCAACAATGTCCTTCTGCTCTGTACATTGGACAAACCAGCCAACCTCTACACAAAAGAATAAATGGACACAAATCTGACATTAGAAATGGAAACGTCCAAAAACCAGTGGGAGAACACTTCAATCTACCAGGACATTCCACCAAAGACTTAAAAGTCGCTGTGGTTCAACAGAAACCCTTCAAAAACAAAATCCAACGGGAGGCTGCTGAATTGGAATTCATATGCAAATTTGACTCTGTCAAGCTGGGACTGAATAGAGACTATGAATGGTTATCACATTATCACAGGTAACAGATTTCCTTTACAGAGGCGTGGTCTGGGGGAGCCCAGAGACGCCTGGTGTGGGCTTTGTTTGTCAATTATCTCAGCCTGAGTGCGTGTGGGCTTTCGGGGACCACAGTTCTCTTTGTCAGATGCAGCTGGCAGGGAGAGCTGTGGTTATCGAGGGCTTATACTACATAGGAATTGTATACCTTCACTGCGGCAAACTGACTCCACACCAAAAGGAGATGTTTACATTTACAAGCAAAGGAATGTTTTGATTGCCTTCACACTAATTGCATCCTGTCTTCTTGTGATATATGTCCCGTTCTTTCCCCTCCCCTCCTCTTCTGTATTTGACCAGTTCGGATCAGGCATCTGATGAAGAGAACTTGATTCTTGAAAGCTTATGCTACAATAAAATAAAATTGGTTAGTCTTAAAGGTGCTACTGGACTCTTTTTGATTATAGATTTTGGAAATGTCGTATTGTGCAGAATATTTCCCCTTTCCTTACATACGTACATGTCTGACCTGGATAGCCCAGGTGAGCCTGATCTCATCAGATCTCAGAAGCTAAACAGCGTCAGCCTTGGTTAGTACTTGGATGGGAAACCACCAACAAAGACCAGGGCTGCAGAGGCAGGTAAAAGCAAACCACCTCTATTAGTCTCTTACCATGAAATCCCCTCTAGGGGTGGCCATAAGTCAGCTTTCTCTTGATGGCACTCTCTACCACCACATACATATGTACAGGTTTTTGTTATCCCCACAACAACCTTCTGAGGTAGGCATGACTGAAACATGCCAACAAGCAAGCAGCACAGCTGGGCGGGGAGTTGATGTGGAATTTCCTGGATCCAAGTGCAATGCATTGTGTCTACCACACTATACTTGGTGGTCTGACTGTGTGTTTTCCACATGGGGAAACTGGAAAAAGGAACTTGGTTTAAGGGAACGTTTTGTGATTCCATCAAAAATAAATTCGCTATCTTGTCATTCCAGTAGCGGAGCAAAGGAAGTTGTTCTTTACTGAGCTGGGCCACAGAACCACCTGGCTCAACTTTATCTGTTCTGCCGGATGGCAGCTCTCTGGGATCATTCCCAGCACCCAATGGAAATGGCAGGATTGAACCCGGGACCTCCAGCAAGCAAAGTGGGTGATCTGTCCCTGGAATATTGCTGTCCTCACTAAGGGATGACGTCCAGGAATAGATGGATTTGTGTGTGGATCAGTTTATCAGAATCTCAGGCGACTGTTGCCATGTCACATCCTTGGGATTGCTTCATGGTGGAGAAAATACCCTCATCAACTTTCTTTGTAAACTGCCAAGCAATGGCCTTCCTTGACTTACTAGCCTTTGGCACAAGGAGCTGACTCAAGGGTCAAAAGGACAGGAGGTCGCGAGCGACTTCAGGCACAGACGCAGAGCCACTTTCCAAACAGGATGCTGAAGCATCTGAAGCGCCTCCAAATCATTTCCTTCGGTGGCTTCCAAGATCACATGGATTTGTGCAAGGCCAACAAAGCACAGCTCACAAACATCTGTCAACTCCAGATGTGCAGCCATGGCAAGTCAACTGCTCGAAACCTCACGAAGTGGGTTCAGGGCGTCAGATTTATTTATTTATTTATTTAATCGCATTTCTAGACCGCCCTCCCCATCAGACGGGCTCAGGGCGGTTTAACAACAGCTTAAAACAATAAAAACATTATAAAAACATTAAAACATCATATCAAACAATTACAATTGGCGGGTATAAAATATTAAAATACCGCATTGTCCTGCATGGGTGGTGGAAGGTCTTCAGCAGTATGGCCGGCGAGAGGACAGCCCAGCCCCCACCAAATGCCTGGTGGAACATCTCCGTCTTGCAGGCCCGGCGGAAAGATAACAAATCCTGCCCTTCTGGGTTTCAACGAATATTTCCCCAGCTTGGGGTTACTCTCACTTCCTGCCTGCCGTGTGGCTCAGCCGTACCAGCATAACATGGTTGCAAGGTAGCTGGCAACTTTCAGTAACCCTAAACAGCAAATCGTTCCAGAGCGGAGGCCCCCAACCACGGTGCTCACGGGCGCCATGCTGCCTGCTGCTGACGCCTTACCTGGTGCCCTCAAAGTGTTTTTAGAAAGTGAGTGGAACCAGGAGGGGCTCTTGCCTGCCGTGTATTCTGAATGGCCATTGGAGGTGATTGGCTGTGCAGGTTAATATAACTTTGCTTAGGTGGCAGCTGCCACCACAGCGTTGGGCTCCCTCTCACTGCTCTTTTTCCAGTGTAGTTTTAAAATGATCCCTCTTCTCTCTTGCACTTGAGCAGATTCTGCACATGTTGGATAATGTACTTTCAATGCACTTTATCAATCGTTTGAGGTGGATTTTTTTGTTCCGCACACAAAAAAATCCATTCCAAATGATCTCTAAAGAGGATTGGATGTGCATTATCCAACGTGTGTGGAATCACTCTTGGACTTGCTTTGGGTATGTGGTTGGCTCCACCTCCTTCAGCAGCCATCTTGCGACTGGACCTACCACCCTGTATCAGAAGTCCAAAGGGGCCCACAAGCTCAAAAAAGGCTGAGGACCTCTGCTCTAGAGAGCTACTGTGGTGTAGTGGTAAGAATGTTGGGCCAGAATCTGGGAGATCCACGTTCGAATCCTCACTCTACCATGGAATTTTATTGAGTGACCTTGGGCCGGTCACACACTCTCAGCCTAACCTACCTCACAGGAGATAGATCAAGATGGGTAGCCATGTTAGTCTGTAGTAGTAGAAAGGAGCAGGAGTCCAGTCGCCCCTATAAGACTTACAAAATTTATGGCAGGATATGAGCTTTCATGAACCACAGCTCACTTCTTCAGATACTGTGGCTCACGAAAGCTCATACCCTACCACAAATTTTGTTAGTCTTATAGGGGTGACTGGACTCTTGCTCTTTTCTTCTGCTACCACACAGGGTTGTTGTGAAGATAAAATCGAGGAAAGGCGAATGATGTAAGCCGTTTTCAGTTCACCTGGGGGAGAAAGCCAGGATATATATATATAAATTTGTGTTGGGAAATGTTGAGAGCCCTTTGTATACATTCCTGCAGCAATTCCTGTATTGCCATGAACATGGGAATCCGAGCCCAGAAGAGAACAGTGAGTTTGTAGTAGCTGTCATACTTATTACTTGATTAATTTATTTTCTGTATTTTTAGCCCCTTTTTCTCTGAGACTCAAGGTGGCTTATAGTAAAGAGTCCAGTAGCACCTTTAAGACTAACCAGCTTTATTGCAGCATAAGCTTTTGAGAACCACAGCTCTC
Source organism: Eublepharis macularius (assembly GCF_028583425.1). NCBI lineage: Eukaryota > Metazoa > Chordata > Lepidosauria > Squamata > Eublepharidae > Eublepharis > Eublepharis macularius. Next base: position 1,685,653 of record NC_072799.1, read on the forward strand.
TTCGTCAGATGCAACTTTATTGTAGCATAAGCTTTCGAGAGCCACAGCTCTCTCTGTCAGATGCAACCTGACGGTTGCATCTGACAAAGAGAGCTGTGGCTCTCGGAAGCTTATGCTACAATAAAGTTGGTTCATCTTAAAGGGGCTACTGGACTCTTGACTATTTTGCAACTACAAACGAACACGGCCGACTCCTCTGGAGCTATGAAGGTGGATTTTGTATGTAAAGTATCATTAAGTCTCAGTCGACTCAGGACAACTTTGTAGAGTTTTAGAGGTAAGAGGCAAACAAAGGCGGTTTGCCATTGCCTGCCTGTGTGTGGCATGGCCATTCTGGGCTTCCTTGGTGTCTCCTGTCCCAGTACTAGCCAGGACCAACCCAGCTTCTGAGATCTGATGCGTTCGGGCTAGACGGGGCTCTTCGGTGTAATACAAAAAATATCATGAAACAACCAATAAACAATGCCACAGAAGTAGGACTGCAAAAGGTATCCAATGTGAAATGTCATAAATAATGCAAAAGCGGAATTACAAAAGTAGAAACCACGGCAGCAAGAGCAAGACAATATACACAATAGTGGAACCGCCTGCAGTTCTCCCGGGTCTTTTCTAAAGAAGCATCCTTACGAAACATCCCATTAGACTGCAGCCTGAGTTGCCTTTCTGAAAATGCCCTTCTGCGCAATTCCAGTTCGTGGAGTGGCAGAAAAGTCTCCCAAGGAGTGGAAAAGTCACTCCCAAGGAGTGGAAAAATTTAATTCACAAACTGGAAAACCTCCTTCCTCCTGTCTGTACTTTGGTAGCCCAGTGCCAAGCATTTCATCTGAACTTTCCCCCAAACCTGCCTTGAAAAATATATCGTGTAACTTCTCCAGCAATGAATGGAGGGCACTTAATTCATGTGAAGCCCTAACTCATGTGCAAGAGATGTATTCCAGTGAGCCATTCCCCGCCCCCGCCCGCCCCCCACCTCGCAAAAAAGTCCTGGCTCTCTCTTTTGCCTCACGCTGGTCTCTTCGTTCACCTCTTCCTTGCCCCAACAGGTACGGGCCAGTTAACCTTCACTTTTGTGCACAACACACCAGAATACACACAAACACACGTTCCACATGCAAGAATGGAAAATAAATAATAAAACATCATCTCCGAAGCCTGCTAGGGGAAAAAATAGTTTCTGACTCGTTGCAGATCATATCTGTCAGTGGAAAGCAATGCTCTGGAAACCTCAGGCATATGGTAATCTTTGGGGGGAGCAGAGAAGGGCTGGCGGAGGCGGAGGGCGGGGGGAGGAGGAAGCCAAGCGTCAACGCGGTCAAGGCAAGGGCAGAAGTTCATGCAATTGGTGGTTTCTGAAAATGTGTTTTGTTTGTTCTGGATTTGGGTGCAGATTCCTAAAACAAAACATGTTTTAGTAAGCCAATTTCACTTCAGAAGGGGGTGGGCGGGAGTAAGGTCAAGGGCAGAACATATTAGCATCTGATGTCAGGAGACTGAAGGGGGATTCAGGGTGGGAAACGGCAAGGGAGGGAGTGTTGCTGAGGGTTGACGCAACCAGGTGCTGCCAAATATCATGCCAAGTGGGAAGGGGCAGGAATGCCTTCCATGCGCCTGCCCCAGAATATGTTTCCAGTGGCGCAGCTCACCCCCTCAAAACAGGAAACCATCAAAACAGAGCACGTGCAGAGTGCATTTTCTTCTTAACTAACATCCAAAATACTTTTAGTTGGGTAGCTGCCTTGGGCTGCAGTAGAACAGCAGGATTTGAGTCCAGTGGCACCTTAGAGGCCAACAAGATTTTCAGCGTGTAAGCTTTCATGTGTCAGAGCTCCCTGAGCAGAAATGGTCTCACTACAGAGGCTCATTTCTGCTCTAATCAAGCTGCCTTGTACCTTTACCTTCTGATTCTGTTGGAGGGGGAGGTACAAGTATAGTATCCCATTGTCAGCAGTTGCTCCCATGGAGCCCACAAATGGTACGTGAAGGCAACAGCCCTGCCCCATTGGTTGCCCCCTAGCAAGAGGACATGGAGATTCCACATAGCTGTCCTAAACCACCAGTTTGATTAATCCCCATGCAATTGCCATGGCCTCCCATCATGAATTTAGAGATATCCCCAGCAGGCAAGAAAGACGGATGGCCAAGACAAATGGATCCCGCCATTTATGCAAGGTGCACCAGACTGCCCTCTTCTCCATTCTAGGTCCCGAGGTTTCCCAGCCACAGCAAGCTCTGTCTCGCTGGTCCCTGCCTCTCCTGCCCCTCTTGCGTCCTGTCCCGTTGCAGGCAACGTCATCATTTATTGGCTGTAATTGTTTGGCTGGAGGTTTGTGAGCTGCTTTGGGAACTGTTGGTCGAGACTGCCAGATATAAGGGTCTAAAATCAACTGTGAACAGGCGTCAGGACTGGGGTCTATATGTTATCACTACAGTGGGGCCCCCATATGTCATGTTGCCATGGAATTTTAACACTAGCTGTCCTGTACACACACGGTATGGACAGCCGCCAGCTGCTCTTATGGAAACAACCCTTTTCTACTTGCGTGGCATAAAACACACCATGCAAGGCATGCCTTGCCATGGCTCTTTCCACCCCTACCTAGGGTAGCCAGCCAAGCTCCAAGTTACAGCAGTAGCATTGGGGGGTGGGGGTGGGGGTGGGGGTGGGGGTGGAGACCTGCAAAACAGCATTGCATAATGTCACCTCTAACCAGGAACCCAGAAGCGACATCACCTACTCATGTGACATGCTAGGATTTCCCCTGATCTCTATCGTAAAAACCATAGACAGTGTGTACATTCCCAGAATGTCGTCAGGTCATGTGACATCATTCTTCTCCCCATTTCCCCCTGCCAATCCACTGAGCTCCAGCAAAGAACAGGAAGCACTGGTAAGGGGTTACCTGTTTAAGTGGCCAATGGCAACCCTACCCAAGCGCCTGGATCCTGACCGCCGCTCCTGCTTCCAATCAGAGGGGGACGGGCTGTCTCAGCTATGGAGTCCTGTAGTGTCTGAGCGAAGTAGCGAGAGGAGTCCAGCATCTGGTTCCTTTCCAGTCTGTGCATTGGGGGACAAAGTGGGGTGGGGGGGAAAGCCCCCCTTGGTGCTTTTCTGTTGCTCTGAATACCTGGACAGGTGAAACTAGCTCACACGGTTGTTGGGTTTAAAATGAAGAAAAGAAGGTCAAGCAGAGCAGGATAAAAATGAAAGGGATAGAAAATTAGGTGGGGTGGGGGTGGGGGGCTGCCTCAGGAGGATTGCCCTGGAAGAGGAGCAAATGATTTACCCTCGGTCTTTCTGCCTTAGCCATATGCATGTCGCGTTGCCAGCTCCAGGTTAGGATCATAGAGTTGGAAGGGACCTCCAGGGGCATCTAGTCCAACCCCCTGCACAATGCAGGAAATTCACAACTACTCCCCCCCACACACACACACACGGTGACCCCTGACCCATGCCCAGAAGATGGCAAAACACCGTCAGGATCCCCAGCCAAACTGGCCTGGGGGGAAATTGCTCCCTGACCCCAAAGTGGTAGATTGGCATTACCCTGGGCGTGTAAGAGGGGGCCACGGGGACTAAGCACTGATGCGGCCCTTCCTGCCCTCCCCCTCATGATCTGCCCAGGTTCACAGAATCAGCATTGCTGTCAGATGGCCATCCAGCCTCTGCTTAAAAGCCTCCAAAGAAGGAGAGCCCACCTCCTCCCGAGGAAGCCCGTTCCACTGAGGGGCCGCTCTCACTGTCAGGAAGTCCTTCCTGATGTTAATCCGAAAACTCTTTTGATTTCATTTCAAGCCGTTGGTTCTGGTCCGACCTTCTGGGGCAACAGAAAACAACTCCGCACCATCCTCTGTATGACTTGAAGATGGTCATCATCTTGGGAAATCCCTGGATATTTGTGGGGTGGAGCCCGGAGAAGGGGGGGCTTAGGGAGGGGAGGGACCTCAGTATGTTGTGAGTCCACCCTCCAAAGCAGCCATTTTCTTCGCAGGAACTGATCTCTGTGGCCAGGAGACCAGTTGTAACTTGGGGAGTCCTCCTGCTGCCACTTGGAGGCTGGCAACCCCATGTGCTAGTGGGGGGGGGCAGAGTTCCATGCCAAAGGCTGTTCGTGCTCCCCAATTTCCCAAGTCAGTTCAAGCAGGTCTACTCCAGCCCTGTCCTGAAGGGGGACGGCCTGCCTGTCCCCCCAAGTCCTCACAGCCCTCCTTCCAAAGCTGACTTTTGTGGCCACTCTCCCTCCCAGGCATTTCTCAGAGCAGAAGGAAGCCAGTCTCAGCAGAGGCCAGCAGCCCAGGCCTCTGCAAGTCCAAGCAGTGGAGCCCTGAAAAGGAAGGAGGAGAGGAGGCAAGCCGGGGCCTCTGCAAAGACCTGGACAGAGCGACCGGACAGGCTGCCCGGGCAGGAGAGAGACCCGGGCGAATGAGCCCTGGCAAGGCAGCCCTAATGGTGCCGCCTCTGGACTGATGCAGGAAGGATGGCAGAAGTCAGCCCCACAGACTGGGGTGGGCGCCATCCTGCCTCCTGGTGGGCTGACGGTGTCTCCTGTCTGAACCTCCAGAAGATTAAATCATACGTGTTTGTGTGTGTGTGGGGGGGGGGGGTTGTTGTTTCTGCATTAATGCTAGAAAATCTCTGTTAATATGGCGGGGGGGGGGTTGCGTGGGGGATAAATAATAGATGAGCTCTCCAGCTGCAGCGACGGATCCTGCCCAGATTGGAGGAGCCGAGTTTTGGCCTGCAGAGATTGATGATGCCCCTCAAAACCTTGAGACTGTCAGCCCCAGTGGAGAGTGCGGAAGACCGGGCGGGTGGTGGTGGGGGGCTGCTAAGCACAGCAGAGCTGAAGCGAAAGCTCTGTGGTGCGGCCACAGCCGTGGGGAGCCAGCATCCTTCGCTCCGGCAGTCCCTCTGCGATTCTGGTTTTTCATGCCGCACGGACCAATGTGTTTTAGATCAGGCCTGACAAAGAATGCAAAGAAAGCACTCTCTGCCTTTGCTCTAAGCTCATGTCTGAGCTGCCGCTGAGGCTGCGATCTCTCCAGCTAAGTGAGGCCAAATGGGTGAAGTGCAGGGATGGACCTGTGCCAAGAACCATCTGTGAAAGGGGGTAGGGGAGCAGCAGGGGGCCCTGTCGGTTTGGTGGGCATGGGCTGGGCTCAGTGGAGCCCTTGCTGCAGTGCCACGGAACGTGTGATGATGATGGCCGCTCAGAGCATGTGTAGAGTGCATTTCGTCCCCTCCGGCCAGCCTCCCTACATCTGCTATTAATGGGGAAAGATTTCCATATTACACGGGGTTGCTTCTGAGCAGAATTAACACTCAAAATCTTTCATTGCAGAGGGGGTCTGCTGTGCTTGTGTTGGTGCTTTAACTAAGTGACAAGCAGGTGTGTGTTTGTTTGTGTGTGTGTGTACCCAGCTGTCTGCCCAGGCCCTGAATACACCCATCCATGATTTCTGGCGAAGCTAGGGCCCTCGGGAGTTGTCCGCAACTGTAGCTGCATTGATGCAAAGCTTCCTCTTTCTCCAGTCCACTTCCAGGGTTAACTGACCTTCCTAATAACTCCGCACGCCTTCATCTGCCCGTCCAGCAACGCTTCGTGCTGGACTCAGTTCAGCAGCTGACACAGCAGAACTCCTCTGCTGTTGCGCCACGGCTGAGACGGAGCACCGGCGTCCGCCCGACCTGTGCCTGCCGGCCTGCCTGCAAACAAAGGCCGCTCCAGGAATGCCGTGCGAGCTCTGGATGGAGCCGGCGTCCACTTCCAGACTCCCTGCCGCTTAGGAACTCTCCTGTGACCCGTGGAAGCCTGCTGCGACCCCAACGGTTTGCTGTGAGAAGAATTGTTAGTATGTTAAAAATGTAACAATTATCTTGTCTTCTCTGCAGTATCGGAAATTCAATTCTCCTTGAACTGGGGTCCAGAATGCAGAACAATGCCAAGAGAAACACGCCAGCCAGCCCCAGCGCAGCACCAGGCCACCGAGGCGACCGGTCTGGTTCCACTGGCGTGGCTTCTGCCTGCCGGAGCTGCTGCCATGGCCAAGTCCAGAGAAGGGTCACTGCTGCAGAAGTGCAAAGATGCACCAATGTCGGGCATGCACAGCGGAGGCAGACAGGCCAGTTAACACATCAGGACAGTTTCAGGCAGGCTGCCAGCACTGCAGGAGCTGCTCGGCTCGGATCTGGGCCGTGGGGGCTGTGACAAAGGGTGCAGGCTCACAGCTGCCTGGGCCTTATCTAGATCTCTTTAAGAACTTGGTTGGGACAGGCCAGAAGTGGGAACAGACAGCTTCCTGCGAGGGATCCAGCGGAGTTAGCTGTGTTAGACTGCAGCTGCAAAATTCCACAGAGTCCAGCAGCACCTGCTACTGCAGATGCTGCAGAAGCTTTCGAAAACCACAGCTCTCTTTGTCAGATGCATCGATGCATCTGACGAAGAGAGCTGTGGTTCTCAAAAGCTTATGCTACAATAAAGTTGGCTAGTCTTAAAGGTGCTACTGGGCTCTCTTCCTGTTAGGGGGTCTGGAATCTGTAGTGTGGTGTCATGGGAATAAGATCTTGCAGCACAGATCTTGCTAGACATGGGGAAGAGGGCAATCTTGGAGGATGGTTTTGTGGGGCCGTTGCCCCCAAACCTTTAACTGAAAAGTTCTGCCCCAAATGAGACCTGTGTGTTCAAGCCCATCTGGTTCCTTCTCTTGGTTTGGCAACTACCCCTTAGTGCCAAGACCTGGCATCTGGGGCACATCCAGGCAAGATCCCAGCACTGTCACACCTCCTTGTGCTCTCCATCTCAAAAAGTCTGAAGAGCATTAGTTCAGGAAGCTAAAATGACAAAACTGAGGCTATTGTATTTTGGTTGCTTCATGAAAAAACAAGATTCTCTGGAAAAGTCAGTAATGCTGGGAAAAGTGGAAAGCAGCAGGAAAAGAGGGGGGCCCAACAGAAGATGGCTGGACTCGATTAAAGAAGCCACGTCCTCCAGTTTGCAGGATCTGAGCAAGGCTGCTAATGACAGGACGTCTTGGAGGTCACTCATTCAGAGGGTCGCCATGGGTCAGAAGTGACTTGACGGCACATAACACAGTTCAGGAAGCTTCCCCCCCCCCCCCGTCTGTTTTAGATCAATCTCCAACCCCCCACCCCACCCCACCCCTTTAGGAACAGGCTTTTGCAGATTAAGAAGCAAAATAGTGTTTCAACTTGCTGGCTTGGCCTTCTAAGGGAGATATTTGCATTTTGTGTCCTCCCAACTCCCTTCTTATCAGCCGTCTGTGAAGGAGATGAGAAACAGGAATTATCATCTGCGCAGCTGTTGGGCGTCAAGGGCCAGTTAGATCCTCTTTTGCAACAGTGTAGCTGACTGACCAGAAGGCCGTTGTTGTATCGCCTTGCAAAGCCGGAGGAGGCAGAAGGTAAGCGCTTTGCAGCCCCATTCCTTGCACTTTCGAAGGGTTGTGTGAGTGAAGGACATCCCAGGGCCTGCCTGAGACCAAACGGTATTCCGGGGAAGGAGCATCTGTGAAGTTCCCACCTCCTCACTCCCACACGTGTCCAGCTGAATGGTTTTTGTAGCACAGTTCAAGAATTGGTTACCTGCTGTGCAGGCATGATTTATCCCTGTCAAATAAGGTTATACGTTTTCATGCTGGAAGCCAGTTTTTAGGCATGCCATATATATATAAGCAAATAAAAACAAATTTGAGTTGGTTGATGTTCTGTTATCTTTAAGGTACTGCAGTCATTCACATCCATGCAGCTTGTCAAGGGGGCACAGATGTTACACGTTTTCCCATTTTTTAAAAAAATCCCTCTTTATTTTATTGATTTAAAACATTTGCTTGCCGGCACGTTGATAAGGCAGGCCAGAGCATGGCCAGCTGCAAAAATGAAGATGTGCTGCATGTCTGCTTTGCCGAAGCCCTTCAGGGATGCCGGAGTCAAAAGCCTGTCACAAGCACCCCTCCGGGCCGAATGCAGGCGTGCCTGCCCCTAAGGATGCGGGGAGAAATGGCGACGGGGCAAGGGAAGCGGGGAGGCTGATGGAATGTATTCTGCTGTCTATTCATAGCATCTTCCTCGAAGTGTGGGGGGAGAACGCAGAGTCCAGCTCACCCTACATCTCACGCTTCGTAGTAGAATCACTCCACCTGGAAAAGGCAGAGAGCTTATAGGTGACTCAAGCAAGGAAGTCAAGCCACATGTGGTGGAGGAGGAAATCTCTACAGCACAAGGGTCCTCACTAGCCAACTTGTCTTGGGGGAGAGATTTTTCCTCAACCCAGATATGGAGGTCATTCAGGCCCGACCTTTAGCCACCAAAGCCTCCCAAGGGACAGATCTGAAAATGTTGGCAGCCCCCACCCACAGCTGTTGATACCCCAAAGCAATGGAGTTAGGGAGCTGAACTCAGATCAGAGGTAAGGAAGGAATTGCACTCCCTGGCCTCTAAGCCAGATCAGAAGCACCAGAAAAGAACGCCATAAACGTTGGGGAACCTGCAGAGATCCTTCATTACCACAACTGCTAATTTAGGCAGATTTTAGCTCAGGGAGCCTGGGATTCATACAAATTCCTCTTCATTATAATAGCTACAGTAAAACCCCAGTTTTGCATCTGGCTTGAAGAACAGAAGTCACCCAAATGGTATGGTCAGCGACTGACTGCTCTTGTGGAGTAACTCACACCCAACAGCCAATAATGCCAATGAAGGAAAGGATGCCAGTCAACAATGCCACTGAAACAGGTCAGAAAGACTCCTGCAACTACAGGTGACTGCCTCCAATATTCCAGAGGAGTTAGCCGTGTTAGTCTGTAGTCACAAAATAGTAAAGAGTCCAGTAGCACCTTTAAGACTGACCAACTTTATTGTAGCATAAGCTTTCAAGAACCACAGCTTTCAGCATCTGATGAAGAGAGCTGTGGCTCTTGAAAGCTGATGATGCATCTGACAAAGAGCTGTGGCTCTCGAAAGCGTATGCTACAATAAAGTTGGTTAGTCTCAGGTGCTACTGGACTCTTTACTATCTTCCAATATTCCAGAGCCCATGGCATGAGTTGAAAACCTCCCAGCCCAGGGTGCCAAACGCCTTTGTGAGGATGCTCCTAGTCCCTGAGAGAGAGAACAGAAGGCACCACTTGGATGAAAACTTGGCTAGGATCGGCACACCTCTCCCACGGCTGCTCAGCAGGGGTCTGCTTTCGGACAAACCCCTCCTCCCTTTCATAATGCCAGGCAGAATGGAACCACCCTCAGTTCATTTTGGACTGCCTCGATCCCCAGTGACCCCGCAGCCAAGAAGTAACCTCCTACCCATGCAGTTTTGGAGGCCAAGTGAAGGAAATACTTGGGGGTAAGATTACTTGGCAGAAGTGACCCATTTCCCTGTCTGATGGGGGGCAGAGTCAACAGGGCAATGTTCTGTGGTTTCTAAGAAATGCAGCCACCCATGAAGCGCAATGGGGGAACCACCAGAGCCTGCGGCTTCAGCGAGGAGAGGACAAGCTGAACTCTCTCCCACCTTGGGAAAGCGTCAGCCACGGAGGAGGAAGCGAGAGGCTTTCGTGCCGTCACAGGCAGCCCAAGGAGGAGCCGTCCAGGCCTCAGCTGGAAGCCCAGCCCTTGCAGTCCAAATAGCAGCAGGGGGAGCGGAGCCTACACAGCAGGCTGCCAGAGGGGGCGCTGCTTCGCAGAGCAGCACAGCCACAGGCTCCTTCCATGCTCCAAGCAACCCTCGCGGTGGGCACCTGTGAGGCCAAGCAAGAATCCCCTCCCCACCCCTGGAGGTCGCGGCTGATAATGAGCATGGCTGCTCATCCGTCTCAATATGATTCAATATGAATGCACTCTGTTTGTTTGTTTGTTTGTTTGTTTATAATCCACCTTTCTCACTCTCATAGATGCAGAGGAGTTAGCCGTGTTAGTCTGTAGTAGCAAAATCAAAAAGAGTCCAGTAGCACCTTTAAGACTAACCAACTTTATTGTAGCATAAGCTTTCCAGAGTCCCAGCTCTCTCCGTCAAATGCATCTGATGAAGAGAGCTGTGGCTCTCAAAGTCTTATGCTACAATAAAGTTGGTTAGTCTTAAAGGTGCTACTAGACTCTACTATTTTGCTACTATAGACTACCACGGCTAACTCCTCTGGATCTATGAAACAGAACATTATCCATTCTAGGACTGACATTAGATAACACGAAGCACATGTGGCATATAGGAATACATGTTCAAAGCAACAGATAATATGCAAGGCAACATAGTGGCGGAGTCTACAGTCCCTAACTCATTAGTGAAGCATCTGAGACCCCCTCCCTACAATATGGCCCTCCCATTTGAGTAAAAAGCCTTTTTGAATAATTCAGTTTTGCATCGTTTGCAGAAAGCCAGGAGAGTGGGGGCTCTCTTGACCTCCTCAGGCAGGTTGTTCCACAGGTTAGAGGCCACCACAAAGAAAGCTTGTGTACAGGCTGCTGTTGATTTTGCCCATGCGCAGGCTGGCACCTGCAAGAGACCCTGTTCAGATGAGCGAAGCTGCCGTGGAGGGACATAGGGAGGGAGGCGGCCCCATAGATATGCCGGACCAAAGCAGTGAAGAACTTTGTATGTAATAACTAATACCTTGAACTGAGCACGGTAACTGATGGGTAGCCAATGGAGGGACTGTAGGATGGGAGTGATGTTCATGCTCCTACTCACTCCTGATAACAGTCGAGCTGCAGCATTTTGCACCAACTGTGGTCTCCTAGTTGACTTAGATGGGAGATCTATGTATAGAGCATTACAATAGTCTAGTTCTGATGTCACCATAGCATGGATCCAGGTGGCCAGGTCGGCCGTGTCGAGGTAAGAAGCCATCTTCCAGGCTTCTCAATATGATTCAATATGAATGTACTCAGTATAAATGTACACAGCTCCAGTGAGGAAGGGCAGGAAGGGGAGCGCTGGTGCTTGGCTCTTGGGGCCCTTCCTTACATGCCCAGGGTGATGCTGATCACCACTTTGGGGTCAGGAAGGAATTTTCCTCCAGGCCAGATTGGCCAGGGATCCTGGATGTTTTTTACCTTCCTCTGGACATCGAGAAGGGGTCACTGGAGGAGTGGGGGGATTCCCTGCATTGGGCAGGGGGTTGCACTAGATGACCCTGGGGGTCCCTTCCCATTCTATTAACTCTCTTCTGCATGTTTCAGGAGCCCTCAGATCTGGGGATACTGCTTGGTGGTACGGCATCACCTCTGCATATGGTTCCAGGTTCAATATTTGGCGTCCCTGGTTTAAAAATGGATCTAGTAATAGCTGATAAGAAAAACTTCTACCTGATCCCCTGGACATCTGCAGTCAATCAAAGCCGACAAGCCGGAATTTGATAAACCAAGGTTCCGCCTTGGAAGAACGTGGTTTCAGGCATGTTCTGTGAGCATTTGGGTGTGAATGTCCCTTTCATTTCTGGTGTCTGCATGTGTTATGCGTTGTCAAGTCACTTCCAACTTATGGCAACCCTATGAATGAAAGACCTCCAAAACCCTTGCTCAGATCTTGCAAACTGGAGGACGTGGCTTCTTTTATTGAGTCAAGCCATCTCGTTTCAGGTCTTCCTCTTTTCCTGCTGCCTTCCACTTTTCCTAGCATTATTGACTTTTCCAGAGGATCTTGTCTTCTCATAATGAGACCAAAGTACGACAGCCTCAGTTTTGTCATTTTAGCTTCTAGGGAGAATTCAGGCTTGATTTGATCTAGAAGCCACTTAGTTGTCTTTTTGGCATCCGTAATATTTGCAAAGCTCTCCTCCAGCACCACAATTCCAAAGAATCATTTCTGGTCCTTCCCCGCTTTTGGTTACCACTGTGACCATCCGCGCCTGTCTTTGAGGCGGGCTGAGGACTGTGTGGAAGGCCGGGCCTGGGCAGGAATGCTTCCTGGAGGCTTCCGGTTTGGGGCACTTCCTGATCTGCAGGTCCTCGATGGCCTGGGGCGGGAGGTTCTCTTACTGCTGCCCCATCCAACCTGCAAGTGGCAGATTATTCCCCACCGGCAATCTGTCTGGGATTTCATCCTTCTGACCTTTAGGGAGAGTAAGAGGCTGCTGGAAAAGCTGCCAAACCCGAGCACTTTTCCAAACCCTTTCCTTGCCTCTCTCCATGGCTGTTTGCCTCACGCGCCACTCCAAGAGGCGTCTGCCAGGATAGATTTCCAAGGCGTTTTATGGGCTTCATAAAGGGGGGATCACAGAGCCATTTTTTCCCAGAAGGAAGAAAGGACAAAAGAGAGTGCAAGGAAAAAATTTTTAAAGAGAGGTGAAGAAAGATTTTCATTTGGAAATAAAAATCCCTCCCACTTTTCCTCCCTTCCATTTCTTTCACATGGAGAGAGCGTGTCCAGTGATTCGAAGAGTTATTTTTAAAGTGTTAGCGCTCTCCCCACCCCCACCTCGTAACTCGATCCAGATGTTTCTGCTCCTGACAGCTGGCAATTTCTTGGGGTTTTCTCGGACTGGACACCCACAGCCGCCAGTTCCTCCTTGTACGCATCCAAGGCCTGCCCTGTCCTGCCCTGTCCTGAGTGATTCCCAGGTCTCCTGCCTGCCCCCACTGGCCGGGGCCGGAAAACCTGGCACTCGGCGTTGGCAGAGGCCAGCCTGGCTTGGAGTGGAGCTATTCTTGATTTTATTTGGGCTTTTAAACCATTGGAAACTCATAATCAAAACTCTTAAAGAACTTTATTGAAAGAAAACTCAGGAACAGACCTCCCCCCCTCCGCCCCGCCCCACCCCGCCAGCCAATGCTTCTCTCATGTTGCCTCTTTGGTAGAACACTGGGAAGAAGTAAGTGGCCCCCAAAGGTGATGATGAGTGGCCCCTGAAAGCTGCTGTGCCCAGGGCACCTTGGAGCGTGAACCAAGAGCTCTGTGAGACAGGCACTGCCTGTTCCCAGCTGCCTCGGACTGGATGAAGGAACTGCCGGCAGGTCAAATCAGGACACCTGCACCCACAGACAGAATTCTCCTGGGCCTGGGAAGCAGAGATCTGGTCCTGTGCCGATGCCTGTGTAACCCCTGTGAGGTTAATTGGTTTAGCCCAGTGAGGTGGAGTCAGAAGCGAGAGGCAGGCTGCTGAGGAGGAGGCTGTTTGCTGGGAAGCTTAATAAATTATAAGCTCTTATCACCTTGAATACGGTAATCAAATATTGTATGTAAAATATGATTTACGTGGTGTTTGTGTATTGTGTGTAGCTGGTGTCACTGGGGTTGTGTTGTTTTTGCAGGGCTACAATTCCCAACCAGAAGCCTGAAGCCCGGGGGTGCAGCTGCGTCGAATGGATGAGAGAGGACACAGCATCACGTCTTGGATGCCTTTTCCAGGACATTGTTGGTTTTGGAGGGGTTTTTTGTATGGTTGCACTTAAAAGTTAATTTTTTGTTAAAGTTTTATTAATTGTTAAAAAGTTTAAAAGAAAAAAAGTTGTTTTCTTAAAATTTTGTGAAAGTTGCTTCCTAAGCCCCATCGAACCCATGTAATGAGGAGAAGTTGCACCAGCGTCAGATTCCATGGTTTGCTACACTTGTGCTTCTCTCCAAGTAGGGGAATATTTGGAAGAGGAAATTGTAATTGTCTCTTAGAAGTGGGGCATTTTTCTGGAAAGAGCAAATAGGCAGCAAATGGTCCAGAGGGCCCTTTACATGTTACCCAACTCACACGTTAGCTCCATGTTTTCTGTTAGCCCGCCTCCTGTTACGTTATGGCTTCCCCCTGCATTCTATGCAGCAGCATAAACTCCGGCGTTAGCAGGCTTCCAGTGTCTGGCTCATGGCTGTGATTCCATCCCAGCATGGATGGAATTATATTAAAGAATGCTCTTTACCTCCCATCACTCCAAAAAGAGCCAGTATCTTGCTATATATCCCAATATCTAGCCACAAACAGAGTAGAAACAAAGGGGACATTTTATGAGTATTTTGAGCAGCACATTCTTGCAGTGATTTCCCAGGGGTAAAAGTGCTTTCTTTTTGATTTTGCTACCACAGACTAACACGGCTAACTCCTCTGCATCTATGTCCTTCTAGATCAAGACTAATCATTGATCTGATTAAATGGTCTCATTCATAAGACTGAAACTTTCATTCACTTCAGGCTTTGCTTGCTCTTGTGACATCATCACATAGCCGAATCTGATTGGCTATGCAGAGCATACGATATTCACTCCATGATCCCTGATTGGCTGGGATCACTCTAGGAAAGCCAAAGGAACAGAAAACAGCGGTGGCAAACAGGCCCATAAAAAGGCACGTGGCCTTCCCCCATAAGCTCCGTTCTGGCCTTGAAAAGCAAAGTTGGTACATTTTTGGTGCCACTCACATTTCGAGATGGCTGTCCTTCCTGTTCCGATATCATCATAGAGCCTCTAACGGATTTTGAGTAGAAATGCTTGAGCACCGGCTGGCTTTGCTCCCGTACCTCTCACCACTCACCATCGTGGAGCTGATCATTGGGCAAGCTATTTGGATGCCTCAAGAAGAATTAAGATACTTTATTGATTTTACACTCTGTCCTTCTGCCCTCCTAAGGGCCACCAAAACGGCTAACAAATACATCATAAATTCTCATCTTAAAACCATTAAAACCAACCAAAACACATTGTTAAAATAATTAAAGCTAATTAGAGCTAAAATGCATACAAAACCATTAGAAATAACAATTAAAACAGTGGGCAAGAAGAAGGAATGACCGAGGGAATGCCAAACAAAACAAAAAAGTCTTCACCTGCTGGCAGAAAACAGTAATAAATGGAGGCAGACGTAGCTCCCTGGGGAGCGAATTCCAGAGTTCTGGTGCCACAACTAAGAAGGCCCTTTCTTGGATTGCCACCCCTGTAGCAGGGGTACCAAAAGCAGAGCCTTTGAAGATGACCAGAGTGGTTCATTTGGGATAACAACAACAACAACAACCAATTTATATACTGCCTGTCAGGACAACTTAATGCCCACTCAGAGTGGTTTACAAAGTATGTCATTATTATCCCCACAACAAAACACCCTGTGAGGTGGGTGGGGCTGAGAGAGCTCTGAGAAAGCTGTGACTGCCCCAAGTGGAGGAGTGGGGAATAGAAACCCGGCTCTCAAGATTAGAGTCCTGTGCTCTAACCACTACACCAAACTGGCTCTCCTGGCTCTCTCCAGCATCCCTTAAGGACTGGCTTAAGGCAGTCCCTTAAGGTATGCTGGCCCCAAACCGTATAGGGCTTTAAAGGTCACTCCACTCCCAAACTGCCTCCAGGCACTGGTTCAGGGTTTCTGCATCCTCTGTGGAATCAGCCAGGAGTGTGAGATAGAGCTGACTGTGTCACCCACACATTAGTGACAACCCAGATATGTCTGTTTTGCATGATCACATTGCTTTCTCACCCACACCTCCATCCCCAATTGTCTACCCCCACCTTCTCTTCCAAAGTTTGTAAGGCACATTGTAAAAAGCAGGGGGAGGGGGGATCTGCCTGAGATTTGAGTTGAGACTTATTATTTAGGTGTCTCTATGTGCCCTTGAAGTCTGCCCATGAAGCCAGCCAACCTTACAATCTGTTCTTGTGATAACTTCTGAAACAGACGCTGCAAACCGTGCAGGTGTGAAAAGCAGGCAATGGCAATGTTGATGATTTAAAGGAAACATCGAACGACACAGGGGAAAAGATCAGAAAGCGACTGGGCACACTTTCAGGTCGTACAGGAACTGGGAAGGTGCAGCAAGCAGGAACTCCCTCCGCCCCCGGAAGATTGTCTATCACTTTCATCTTCGCACCAAGGAAGCACTGATGAGCAAAGAGCTTTGGGTACCTGGGAACAAACTCCGGACATCAACAGGCAAGAAGGTCACCGCCAGTGCCAGTCATGCAAACATCTCAGAGCGATTCTCTTGACATAAAACCCACCTTTTAGAAACATGGCCTCGTGAGGTCAGATTTGCAGCTGGAGAGATGAGCTGGGAATTCAAAACCCAGGCATGCAGGGGGCCCCGATTCAGCTTGGGACTATGATTTGATCAGAAAAGTCTTCAGCCTCCCCACATAAACCATTTCCCTTGCCTTAAACAACCTCAGAGGGCCGCCATATGCCCAGCATGCAACATGTAAGTTTCCCCAAATAATGGCTCCCCTGGGATCATTCCTGCTTGGGGAAATGGTGCTGGGGAGGCTAACGCCCCGTCTCCTTCTCCACTGCCGCCCCAATCTGGAATTGTCCCCCGTGCGTGCCTGGCAATAAAGCATGCCGCTGGGAACTCCCAGAACGCATCTTCGGAAAGCAGGCTTTGTATCGCGTCAATCCGCAGGCTGGTGGTATCTATATAATTAAATTGCTTAAAGGAATTGATTCTCCCAACCATGAGGAGGCTCTGTGCTTGCTTTTGTGTGTGGAGGAGGATCTCCTCCAGTTAAGCGTTCGGATAAATTCAGTTTGTCACGATGGAAAAAGTGGAAGTTTCCTCCCTGCCATCCAAGGGGGAAACCTTCAACTACATTCCAGAGCAAGCAGAAGGGCCTTTTTAGACTTCCCATTCCCCTGGTGAGGGCAAGGGATCCCCTGCCACCAGCTCCCATTGCCTGCCACTGTGTGGAGTGGTGGCAGGAGAAAATTGGTGTCCTCTCTATGGTTTTACCATAGAGTTTTCAGTACTTCCTAGAGCTACCTTATGTAAGCTCTGCATTTCCCTGGATGTGTCATAGCAGTGCAGAGGATGCCACGCCCCCCATTTCCCCACCTGCGACCATTCCACGGGCTGCCTGGCAATCCTACCCCTGCATCTAGGGTTGCCAGCCTCCAGGTGATAGCTGGAGATCTCTGATCTCCAGGCAACAGAGATCAGTTCCCCTGGAGAAAATGGCTGCTTTGAAGGGTGAACTCTATAGAATTATACCCCACTGAGGCCCCTCCCCTCCCCAAACCCTCACCTCTCCAAGCTCCACCCCAAAATCTCCAGGAATTTCCCAACCTGGACCTGGCAACCTTACCTGCATCGGAACCCCAATGCTCTCCTCCTTGACAGGTGCCTCTTTACTAACCTCTTATATCCGCAAGACCACTCACAGCAATTTTGGAGGCAAGAGCATCTCTGCAACTTTCATTTTTAAAGAGCATGCTAGGAAAACAGCTAGACAAATTAATATTTCACACCCCAGGCTTAAATAGTTACCCTGATTGGGGAGCTGCAGAAGCTAGAGCTGAGCTGCAAGCCAAACATTTCCCATGAAAATATTCAACAGCGTGAAAACAAAAGTCCCCCCCCCCACATCAGTTCTTTTGGAGAGACTCTTCCAAATTCATAGAATCATAGCATCATAGGGTTGGGACGGACATCTAGGGTCACCTAGTCCAACCCCTTGCACAATGCAGAAAATTCACAAATACCTCCCCATCTCCACACCCTCAGTGCCCCCGGCTCCATGCCCAGAAGACGGCAAAACACCTCCAGGATCCCTAGCCAAACTGGCTTAGGGAAAATGCTTTCTGATCCCAAGATGGCAATTGGCATTACCCTGGGCATGAAAAAAGGGGGCACAAGAACTGAGCACCGATGTAACCCATTCTGCCCTCCCCCTCATGATCTGTCCAGGTTCACAGACTCAGCATTGCTGTCAGATGGCCATTTAGCCTCTTCTTTAAAATCTCCAAAGACGGAAAGCCCACCATCTCCCCAAAAAGCCTGTTGGGACAAATGCGAGCATGGGATTTTGCCAATCCAGAGTGAGGGCAAGAAGCACGTCCCTTGCTCTTTACTGATAGTTGTGTGAAAATTCCCCAGGCAGAGAAGGTCAAACCATAGTGCCAAGCCAGCAGCAGATCAAAGAAACTATAGTAACCAGCTGCAAATACAGGAAATGGGTTGGGTTGGGAAATGGCCCTCAAAATAGTAAAGAGTCCAGTAGCACTTTTAAGACTAACCAACTTTATTGGAGCATAAGCTTTCGAGAACCACAGCTCTCTTCAACAGATGCAACCGTCAGGTTAGTCTTAAAAGTGCTACTGGACTCTTTACTATTTTGCTATTACAGACTAACCCGGCTAACTCCTCTGGATCTGTGTCCCTCAAAATCACACCCTTGGCTTCCAGAGATGTCTGATGTGAGATCTGAGCCAGCGATTTCTCAGCGCACGCATTCTTAGCCACAATACTGCACCAACTCAGTGTAAATACAGACAGACATTCTCAAGTGGTTTGAACATATGCTCCCTGGCCTGAAAACAAACACTTGCAAACTAATCTATTTATTTAAAATATGCCCGTTCTGCTCTCTCCCTCACAAGAGATTTGAGATGGCTTCCATAGCTGCATACGGAAGAAATAAAATGGCAATTTAAAAACACAAAAAAGCAAGCAGTAGAAAAATGGGGCACACAAGTAACAAAAATGCAAAGCAACATGGGGTAAATAGCAGTCATAAAAGCAAGAAGAACATCCTAAAATACAGGGCGGCCAGTTAAAACATGCATTAAATACTAATTTAATTTTTTAAAAACTGGAAGACTATATATGTTCTTAAAACCCAGAAGAATGGAAGACTGCATATTTGGGGCCAGGCGAGTTTCTGTAGGGAGGGAGTTGTCCTGCCTTTGGTTCACACCCACCTCATCTCAGTCAGTCGTCGTGGCACACAGAGCAGGGATCCAAAGAGGATCCTTACTGGCAGATGGATGGAGGAGAAAACGGGATCTTCACATTCCCCGTGCACACCCTTTTTAGGACTTTATAGGTGATGTGCGTAGGTATGTAAACTGCTGTCAAGTCACAACTGACTTATAGCAAATGCCGCTGGAGCTTTCAAGACAAGTGGGAAACAGAGGTGGTTTGCCATTGCCGTCCTTTGCAGAATCCTCCGTGGTGGTCTCCCATCCAAGTACCAACCCTGCTTAGCTTCCGAGATCTGACGAGATCAGGCTATACCAAGTTGCCTTCTCTTTGTCAGATGCAACTTTATTGTAGCATAAGCTTTCGAGAACCACAGCTCTCTTCGTCAGATGCATTGCCGCATCTGACGAAGAGAGCTGTGGTTCTCAAAAGCTTATGCTACAATAAAGCTGGTGAGTCTTAAAGGTGCTACTGGACTCTTTACTATTTTGCAACTACAGACTAACACGGCTAACTCCTCTGGATCTGTTTCCCATACTGATTTAAATTAATGATGGTGGGAAGAATATCTAAGTTTTTCTTCTCAGGGTTTAGTCTAGTTAGGAACTGGAAAATTCCTGTAATGTGTCCAGGAGTTGAACGCACATAAGAAACAGAGGTGGTTTGCCATTGTCTTCTTCTGCAGAGTCCTCCGTGGCGGTCTCCCATCCAAGTACCGACCCTGCTTAGCTTTCGAGATCTCATGACACAGCCCTGTAATCTGGGTAGAAACCTGTCACTCTCTCAGGCTGAAGTCATGGAGCAGAACCTGCACTTCCTGGAGGAAGGCAGACTACAAATGTGACCATTTTTAAGAGGTGCCAGAACTCTGTCCCACCACGTTCCTGCTGAAAAAAAGCCCCGGGTATCAAAAGCTGCTGAGAAAATCAATGCTGGTCATCATCACCTATAAGGGAGGGAAGGTGGCATGGTAGAGGGAGTGTCCTAGCGGTTGATTTTCACTTGCACTGTGTAATCTGCTTGGATCTCAGTGAGAAAGGCAGAGGGGGGATTTGACTCCCAGTTTCCCAGGTCCTAGTCCGGCGATCTCACCGCTACAACTCTGCATGCTTGAGAATAAGAACTAGGGTTACCAACTGCCAGGTGGTAGCTGGAGATCTCCCACAATTGCAGCTGATCTCCAGGCCACGAAGTTCAGTTCCCCTGGAGAAAATGGCTGCTTGGGAAAGTGCATTCTATGCCTTATACGCCACTGAAACCCCTCTCCTCCCCAAACCCTGCCCTCCACAGGCTCCACAACAAAAATCACCAGGAATTTCCCAGCTACGGTTGCCAGGTCCAGGTTAGGAAATTCCTGGAGATTTGGGGGATAAAACCTGGAGAAGGCAGGGTTGGGGGAGAGAAAGGTATGATTCCATGCAGTCCACCCTCCAAAGCAGCCATTTTCTTCAGGGGAACTGATCTTTGTCACCTGGAAATCAGTTGTAATTCCGGGAGATCTCAACAACAACAACAACAACAACAACAACAACAACAACAACAAACAAACAACATTTTATATACTGCCCTTCAGGACAACTTAATGCCCACTCAGAGCGGTTTACGAAGTATGCCATTATTATCCCCACAACAATAAGGTGTTGTGGGTGGGTGGGACTGAGAGAGCTCCTAGAAGCTGTGACTGGCCCAAGGTCACCCAGCTGGCTTCAAGTGGAGGCGGCTGGCGACCCTGATAAGAACAGCCCTTGAGTATCAGACCAAAAATCCTTTGGGGCTGGATTCTTCCGAGTTCCATTACTAGGCTCTGGGCTCTCTCCAACAAGGCGCAAAGGCGAAAGCCACCTCTGTGCCTCCCCCCCCCGAGTCAGACACCGAAAACATGCCTCTGGACATGTATTCCATTTAGCTGCTATGGCTAATAAATACTGAATCACCACCACACATGACCAGTCTTCCAAGGAAAAGAACGCTGAACTCGGAGGGGTTTCTTGCTTTCCGGACCACCCCTTTTCTAGAGAACACATGAAGGATGTCGCAGAAAAGGGCCCGGGGCAGGGATGCTCCGCCACTCCACCACCCAAGGCTCCGGAGCCAGAGGTGTTAATTTCCTTGGGGGGGCTGGAGCGTTGCTGCCTGCAAGCTGAACGCAACCAGCCCAGAAGGAGAGCCAGGGGGCCTGGAAGTGAGCAGGCCGGGCCTCTGCAAAACCAGCACATTCCTGGAGAGAACTGGGCCATTCATGCGGCATATTTCTGGTTTACCACACAGCTTCGGGAGGCCCTCACCAGCGAGCGCTCCGTCAAGGCGCCCCCTTCAATCATTTATTTTTTGGTCACTGTGACTCAAGACGCCGGGCATTCCCGGCTCTCATTAAATCCACTGCTCAGGCCCAATCCCTCATCAGAAGTCAACAACAACAAGATGCGGCTGGGATTAATTTCCCCCCTGAATCATCCCAGATCCCTGGTGGATTTTTGCAATTGGAAACGGCTTGGCTGCCTCCTTGCTCAGTTCACCCCTGAATCACTCCTGTGCGGTTCCTGTGACTGTGCCTTCCCTCCCCAGGTTGATAAACATCCAGCATCCTCGCAAGAACTTTCTACACTGCCGCCGCCGATGATGACGTGAGAAAAGCACTCTTTCAGCGCAGAACAGAAAAGGAGGACAAATAAACCTTTCTTTTATTTCCCCCCACAGGCAAGAACATCCGGTGCAGATTCATGAACTTGAAGGAGGGCGGGGGGGGGCAACACCCCCTCCTCTTTGCCTAAAGCTGCGCGGAGCGAGGTCTTTGGGTCCCTGTGAGTAATACGTTCCCTTTTCAGAACATTGACAATTCCCCCAGCTCGTATCTGACCTTACTGGATAACTGGCTTAGCTTTCTTCTCACATGCCTGCATTCATTTCCTGGCAAATGTGGGCATGAGTCACATGAACGGATCGTGTGATCGCAGTGCCACCAACCGGAGGATTTCTTTTTGAAGCTTGGGTTGTTTTAATTAGGCAACTTTATTGGATTCCCTGCCTCATATGTTTTCTTTGAAGAAATACCCACAACTGCAGTTGTCAACGTGTAATGACCTGGGTAAAACCTGTTCATCTTTGCGCCTGCTGGTGGATCCGTCCCGGGCTTGCTGCTCTTTTCACCGAGGTCCCCTATGACAGCTTTACTGCAGTTTTTAAAGCTGAGCTTCCAGGCAGTAGCCGCTGGACACATTTTTTAAAAATTACTTCATTTATATCCTGCCTTTCTTTCTGAGAAGTTGGATTACAAAATATTTTTTAAAAATCATACAGTATAAGACATCCAGTAACCAATATGATAGGACTAGGATTACAGAACTGGAGAACAATGCAAGCAAACAAAAAATATTGTCTAAGGCATGCCATACCACAATGCAGAGAGTGAATTACAAACACAGAAGACAATGCAGTGAAGGGAAAAGGGAGTGTACAAAGAACATTGCAATAGACTACAATCCTCTCATAACAGTGACCTCCATTCAACTACAGTTCTTCTAACCCTTTATAAAAATGCCCTTCTGAACATTTTCACTTTGCCCGTTCTACGAGATGATAGAAGTGTGTGCGTGGTGTCCTGACACCCTATGGCAGGCTGTTCCCCAAGGTGGGAGCCATCACAGAGGATGCGCCTGAATAGGACAGTCGATTCGCCAGCCTTACTCAGCTGCAAGGTGACATCTTCAGAAGGGTTTGCTCAGATGAGCGAAGCTCACGTGGCAGAACATAGTAGGAGCGGTGGCCCTGCAGGTGAGTGGGTTCAGGGTAGGGTCACGCCAAGCCTGCATCTACTACCCCTGGGAACTTTGGCAGGGCCAGGGTGAAGCCTGGAAAAGGGGGAGCATCAAAAACACCATGATGTCACTTCTGGGTTATCATTCACCACCAGGAAGTGATGTCAGAGTGTCTCCAGTCTCTATGCTGATTACCATAGAGACAGAGAGAACCTAGAGCATCATGGATCTGATAATATTACTTCTGAGCAGGGCTCATTTCGAGGGGGAATGCACAGGAACACAGTTCCGGCAGTTCCCCAAAGAGGTCACATGTCAGGTGGCCCCGCCCACCTGACTCTTGGCCATTTTGGGCCCAATTTCGGCCCTGAATGGCCAAGATTGGGTCCAAAACAGCTAGGATAGGTGATGTCAGGGGGTGTGGCATATGCAAATCAGTTATACTGATGACGCACTTCCGGTGATGGCAAGGGGCGTGGCATATGCTAATGAGCTATGCTAATGAGTTCCTCCAGCTATTTTTCTACGAAATGACCCCTGCTTCTGAGTGATAACAGTGTTTGTGCCATTGTCCCCCCTTTTTTTCTCCTGCTGCTCGGTGGTCCCTACCCTGTGGAACGGCCGGCCTGAGGAGGTCAGGAGAGCCCCCACCCTCCTGGCTTTCCACAAACAATG
The DNA here is from genome assembly GCF_028583425.1 of Eublepharis macularius. NCBI lineage: Eukaryota > Metazoa > Chordata > Lepidosauria > Squamata > Eublepharidae > Eublepharis > Eublepharis macularius. Next base: position 1,708,692 of record NC_072799.1, read on the forward strand.
CAAAACCGAATGATTCAAAAAGGCTTTTTACTCGAATGGGAGGGCTGTATTGTAAGGAGGGGCTCTCAGATGCTTCGCTAATGAGTTAGGGTCCATAGACTTCACCACTATGTTGCCTTACATCCTATCTGTTGCTTTAAGTATGTGCTCCCATGTGGTACTTGTGCTTTATGTTGTCTAATGTCAATCCTAGAAGTGATTATGTTCTCTTGCAGTATTTTCTTCTACTTTGTATTGGATTCTTGCTAATGTTATGTCTTTTTAAACTTGTATCTATTTACCCGATGGCATTGTTTATGGAAATGTCTTTGACACTGTATGGAAATGTACTTGATATTGATTGTACTAGACTCGTACTGTGTAATCCGCCTTGAGTCTCAGTGAGAAAGGCAGACTATAAATGACATAAATAAATAAATAAAAATGGATCAAGCACGCCATGGGCAATGACGGGGGGTGGGTGGGCAGGATCGGGGGGGGGGGTCATCCACCACAGTGAGGCTACTGGAATATCTAGTTCAAGACCATAAATGGCTTTGTAGGCAGTGATCAGTACTTAACACTGAACCCAGGAACTGAACAAGGTCCCAAAGAAAAGATTTCTCCACCGGGCCTTTAAAAATGTGGTGCCCAGCCAATACACATCTGTTGGGATTTAGCAAGTGTTTTCGTTTCGGTCATGAAAGAGTTAAACTGTTTGGGTTAATTAATTAGTGAAACTTATTTGCGCATAACCACTTAAGCCTCGAGTGAGGATTCCCACCAGGGAAAGGGGAGTCACTCACTATTCCTAATGAACTAGAATTAGGATTCTCTGTTGGGCAACTAGTTTATTGGGTGGGGGCGGCAATTAAGTGAAGACATATACTGAAGTTTTATTGCTCTTTGTTCACGGTGTTCTCAGTCTTGAGTTTATCTTCTACTACCAAAGACGTAGTCAATTATTTCCTATTTTCTACCATTGTAACCCTATTTTTATCCTTTATGTAATAAAGTATTTTTACAGAGCTAAACTGGAGTGTGTGTCTGTTCTCATTATATCCAATGCACAATTTCTGATAAACTCTGCTAATTAAGTATTAGTATTTATCTCCCTACAAAATCAAACCTAAAATAAGGGCCATACCGCACAAGACTCTCACTGAAGGCACGCCTGACATCTCCGAATCATAACTCTGACTCGTAAGTGGTTTTGTCTGGACTAGGGATGTGCGTTTCGGCATTCAGAATGCCGAAAGAATGCCGAAACAAAAGTGTTTCGGCTTCTTTCAGGGAATGCCGAAACGTTTCGGGGAATCCCGAAACGTTTCGGGTAGCCGAAAGAAAAAAGCCGAAACGTTTCGGGATTCTTTCGTCTTTCATTCGGCTTTTCAATGGGAAAATGCCTCCGTCTTCCCGGACGTCTGGGGGAGGCATCTTCCCACCGAATAAGCCCAAAATTGGTGGGGACCTTCCTCTAACCCTTCTCTAACAACCACCCAAGTTTCAGACAGATTGGACTTTGGGGGGCCATGTTATGGCCCCCCAAAGCAGGTCCCCCCATCCTCCCATAAAGGAGCATCTTCTTCATTATTTCCTATGGGGAAAAAATGAAGAAGCAGGCTTCCTTTGCCAGGGGTGGCATTTTGCATGCAAAATGCCCCCTTACCCTCAGGGGCCCTTCTCCCACCCCTCCTCCCACCCCCCACCAAGGCTCAGCCTGCTCCCACTTGGGGGGGCCATTTCATGGCCTCCCCAAGTAGGTCCTCTCAGCCCCTAAATTCCACCCCTTACAGCTCCACACAAACCCAATTCCCCCCAGCTGCCACACACAGACCCAAATCCCCACATTAGCCCCTCACAGACCCAAATCCACCCCCACCTGCCCCACACCCATAACCCCAGGAACAGGCTGGCAAAGGCCAGCCCTCTCCCTTTGTTCCCTATGCTGGGAACTTCTAAACTCTCTTTCCCTGGGCAATTCTGCACAGCCCAGGGGTGCCACAATGGTGGGCACACTTCTGAGTGCCAGCTGGTCCCTGTGAAAGAGCACCTGAACCACAGACACCCTCCCTCAAATTCCCCCACCACCTACAGAGATGGCTGGCCAGCCAGCCCCATTGTTCCCTATGATGGGAACCAACTGCACAACAAAGAATAAAACAAGAACAACACAAAATAAAGTTTTTTAAAAATTATTTTCTCCCTTCCAAAGTACAAGTAGGCAAAGCATTATGACACATAACACCAGCAGTCCCCCACACAGAAAAATAACACAACTCACTTAACATCAGAGAATCACAAAGCACGATTCCTGTCAAAAACACTTTATTTCTTGAACAGCTTTAGGCTACACAGCAGGGGGGGAACACCAAAGGGCATGGCAGCAGTATCTTACACAAAAATAACACAACTCACTTAACATCAGAGAATCACAAAAGCACAATTCCTGTCAAAAACACTTTATTTCTTGAACAGCTTTAGGCTACACAGCAGGGGGGGAACACCAAAGGGCATGGAAGCAGTATCTTACACAAAAATAACACAACTCACTTAACATCAGAGAATCACAAAAACACAATTCCTGGCAAAAACACTTTATTTCTTGAACAGCTTTAGGCTACACAGCAGGGGGGGAACACCAAAGGGCATGGAAGCAGTATCTTACACAAAAATAACACAACTCACTTAACATCAGAGAATCACAAAAACACAATTCCTGGCAAAAACACTTTATTTCTTGAACAGCTTTAGGCTACACAGCAGGGGGGGAACACCAAAGGGCATGGAAGCAGTATCTTACACAAAAATAACACAACTCACTTAACATCAGAGAATCACAAAAACACAATTCCTGGCAAAAACACTTTATTTCTGGAACAGCTTTAGGTTACACAGTAGGAGGGCACAAAAGGGCATGATAGCAATGTACTACAAAAAATAATACAACCCACTTCACCGTTTTTGACAGCAATTGTGTTTGTGTGATTCTCTGATGTGAAGTGAGTTGTGTTATTTTTGTGTAGTACACTGCTTTCCTGCTCTGTGGTGCCTTCCTACTGTGTAACCTAAAGCAGTTACAGAAATAAAGTGCTTTTGACAGCAATTTTTTGGGGTGATTCTTTAATGTGAAGTGAGTTGTGTTATTTTTGTGTAAGATACTGCTTCCATGCCCTTTGGTGTCCCCCCCCCTGCTGTGTAGCCTAAAGCTGTTCAAGAAATAAAGTGTTTTTGACAGGAATTGTGCTTTTGTGATTCTCTGATGTTAAGTGAGTTGTGTTATTTTTGTGTAAGATACTGCTGCCAAGCCCTTTGGTGTTCCCCCCTGCTGTGTAACCTAAAGCTGTTCAAGAAATAAAGTGTTTTTGACAGGAATCGTGCTTTGTGATTCTCTGATGTTAAGTGAGTTGTGTTATTTTTCTGTGTGGGGGACTGCTGGTGTAATGTGTCATAATGCTTTGCCTACTTGTACTTTGGAAGGGAGAAAATAATTTTTTAAAAACTTTATTTTGTGTTGTTCTTGTTTTATTCTTTGTTGTGCAGTTGGTTCCCATCATAGGGAACAATGGGGCTGGCTGGCCAGCTATCTCTGTAGGTGGTGGGGGAATTTGAGGGAGGGTGTCTGTGGTTCAGGTGTTCTTTCACAGGGACCAGCTGGCACTCAGAAGTGTGCCCACCATTGTGGCACCCCTGGGCTGTGCAGAATTGCCCAGGGAAAGAGAGTTTAGAAGTTCCCAGCATAGGGAACAAAGGGAGAGGGCTGGCCTTTGCCAGCCTGTTCCTGGGGTTATGGGTGTGGGGCAGGTGGGGGTGGATTTGGGTCTGTGAGGGGCTAATGTGGGGATTTGGGTCTGTGTGCGGCAGCTGGGGGGGAATTGGGTTTGTGTGGGGCTGTAAGGGGTGGACTTTAGGGGCTGAGAGGACCTACTTGGGGAGGCCATGAAATGGCCCCCCCAAGTGGGAGCAGTCTGAGCCTTGGTGTGGGGTGGGAGGAAGGGTGGGAGAAGGGCCCCAGAGGGCTGGGGGGCATTTTGCATGCAAAATGCCACCCCTGGCAACACAAGCCTCCCCCAGCTGTCAGTGGTAGAGATTAGAGCACCTACTTGGGGAGGCCATGAAATGGCCCCCCCCAAGTGGGAGCAGGCTGAGCCTTGGTGGGGGGTGGGAGGAGGGGTGGGAGAAGGGCCCCAGAGGGTTGGGGGGCATTTTGCATGCAAAATGCCACCCCTGGCAACACAAGCCTCCCCCAGCTGTCAGTGGTAGAGATTAGAGCACCTACTTGGGGAGGCCATGAAATGGCCCCCCCAAGTGGGAGCAGGCTGAGCCTTGGTGGGGGGTGGGAGGAGGGGTGGGAGAAGGGCCCCTGAGGGTAAGGGGGCATTTTGCATGCAAAATGCCACCCCTGGCAAAGGAAGCCTGCTTCTTCATTTTTTCCCCATAGGAAATAATGAAGAAGATGCTCCTTTATGGGAGGATGGGGGGACCTGCTTTGGGGGGCCATAACATGGCCCCCCAAAGTCCAATCTGTCTGAAACTTGGGTGGTTGTTAGAGAAGGGTTAGAGGAAGGTCCCCACCAATTTTGGGCTTATTCGGTGGGAAAATGCCTCCTCCAGGCGTCCTGGAAGACGGAGGCATTTTCCCATAGAAAAAAGCCGAAAGAATGCCGAAATAATGCCGAAAGAATCCCGAATCCCGAATCCCGAAAGAGATTCTTGTTTCGGCTTTCAGCTTTAACGATAGAGAATTTTCTTTCGGCTTTCTACTTTCGGCTATAGCCGAAAATTTTTGGCTTGCACACCCCTAGTCTGGACTGCTGTTTTGACGTCCTAATTTTTACTTAGGGCCTGGGGGCACATTTGATGATAATGGTCGAATCCACATTACTCAATCTAAGTCGCATGTTCCCCGCATTCCCCACGCAATCCCGAGTGCCGGTCACATTACCTCATTAAACAGACGCATTTCATTCGCATTTCTCCCGAATATGTGATAACAGGTTTTCATCGGGAGTTTCACGGTGGACGTGAACGGGCAAATGCGCAATGTACACATTTTTTTAAAAAACCACCCCCCTTCCTGTCTCTCCAGCCATTCCGAGAGTTCCTATTGGCTGATTCAAATTTCAAGTGCTCCGTAGTCTGCAAAAGACTGTTTTTGACTTCATAGCATTGGATTTATTGATCATGTTGTTTCTAAATCAAATCTGGTCGTTTGAAAAATCATTTTGGGGTGAATCCATCCTCAGAACGAACTCGCGAAACTTCCTTTTTAACTGTTTTTTATTTTTCTCTGGATTACTGTGATATCGAAATTACAGTGAATCAATCATTCAAATTTAAGAAAACACAGAGCAGGACCTCCATCACGCCTCCAACACCAACCAAACCCACCATCCACTAACACCCACAAAGAAATCTCCACAAAATGCTTGCCGTGAACCATTTGCTTTCACGGTCACGTGTTATATCGCTTCATTGATGTTTCCTTATAAGGTGAGATCGAAATAACGGAAAAGTCAGTTCAAAAAAATTTTAAAAAATGGGCGGGAACAAAAGCGGATATTCCAGTCGCTGTGTGACCGTAGGAGCGCGCGAGAACAACACATTTGAGGATGGAATGTGAACGGAGGGGAGACATTTGCGGATTGAAGACAAACGCAAAAATACCGGGGAAAATGTGGGTGAGAGGTGAATGTGGATTCAGCCAATGTTGCATCCCTGGGTGACGGTGGTAGCAGATGAACGGTTTAAGAACCAAGGCCTTGCCAAGGTCTTGGGGGAAACCTCTCTCTCTCTGTATCTGTGGAGGGGGCCTCTGCAGGGACTCAGTCCATACACATCGTGCAGGATGGATTAACAACACGGTGAGCTTGAGTGGCACGACTTGAGGGTGCAACCCCATTCAAGCACAGACTCCACTGGGAAATGCTGCTACTGATTTTTCTCCATCTCTCTCAAAACACTCCTGGCCATCAGCCTCAATTTCTGGAGATGCCTATTCTGGCGGGCGAACCCCCCCCCCCAAATACTGGCCAGGCCCCTTTGTTCTTGGTCAGATGGCAACCCGACCAGGTCTCTTGCAGCATTGTGTCCAGAAGTGGTCTGGGGTTAGGGGACAATGCAAAGGAGGAAAAGGAGCTGCGTTTGGGCAGCAAGAGATCACAGTGGAGTTCCTGCCGGAAGAACATGCTCCCAGACATTCACTCTGCCTGAATTTTTTCCGAATCACCAGATCTTGCTACCTAAGTCAAACTGCCAGATTATGTAGGTGTTCTGACTTCCATTTCTAAATGGTGAATGAAGGGAGCTGCTTGCCTTCTCTTCACTTGAGCCTTCCTACCTCCATCATCAATATGCACCGTGATAAAACCCTGCCAAAGAGTAGCTTTGAGCGGAGAGGAAGAAGAAGGGAACTGATTTTATGAATGAATTAACCAACTTGAATGCACCTTAGTGAGTTACAAAACGGAAGCAAGCAGGGCTTCCAGTCATGCGCTCTTTTGCACCTTACTCCGGCATCTTTGTTTTCTTCCAAGAATGCTCTTGGAGAGGGTGGGCTATTTAAAGGGTTGAGCTGAGAACCTATTCTTTTTTCTGTCCTTCCTTTTCTGATGTTTCTGATTCGGTGTGGCTGGCTAGGGTTGTCAATCTCCAGGTGGTGGCTGGAGATCTCCCAGAATTATCGCTGATCTCCGGGTGACAAAAATCAGTTCCCCTGGAGAAAATGGCTGCCTTGGAAGGTGGACTGTATGGTATTATATGCAGAAGAGGTCATCAAACACCACACTCCCCAGGCAGAAGTGACATAAATGAGGTTGGCAATGTTAGTTATAGGGAACATTCCCGCCACCAGGATAGGGACCGTTAAAGTTTTGAGCATGAAAGAGCCAGGGGGCTTGTCAGGGACAAGCTAGGTTTAGGCTACACTGAACAAAGAATGAAATCATCTCAGTTCCCAAGAAGGATCCATTTCGAGCTGGCCGCAAGCAGCCATCAAGGACACTTCTGGAAGCAGTGGGGAAAGAGAAAGTAAATACTTGTGAGATAACCTGCTGCCTTAACATCAATAAGAAACTTCTCATGCCCTCAGAGGACCAGTACAGAACACAGAATACGTTCATGGCAGATATGCAGACAGGAATATATGACAGGTGTTCATTTTGGGGCTTTTGTACGTGGCTTTCAGTCCTGCTTTGCAGAAGTGAAGCGGGAGAAAAATATTCACAGAAATAAAACAAATTAATTAATTTCAATCTTGACTACATTCCAGAAATGGCTTCTTTACATGAAGTCATGTGAGCAAAATTCAAGTCTCGGAAGCAATTGACCCAAATGCCAGAATTAAAATGGAGAATATCAGAAGAGTTCTGCTGGACCACGCCAGTTGTCTAAACCGAGCATTTTGTTGTACACAACAGTGGCCAGCAAACAGTGTGTCAAGGTCAAAGCCTTCCCTGATGCTGCCCCCAGGCACTGGGATTCAGAGGTTGACTGCCTCTGAATATGGAGGTTCCCTTTGCTCACCATGGCTAGTAGCCACTGATGGATGGGCTGTCTAGCCGCTTGAAGCCGGCTGGGTGCCCTCGGGTCAGCCCAGCTCTTCCAGAGCCCCCTCAGCCCCACCCACTTCACAGGGTGATTGTCGTGAGGATAATAATGACACACTTTGTAAACCACTCTGAGTGGGTGTTAAGTTGTCCTGAAGGGCAATATATAAATCGAATGTTATTATTTTGTAAAGCCATCTACGCTCATGGCCATTACTAAGCCCGCTGGAAGATAATTTCACAGTTTAATTACTTGATGAGTAATTTCCTTTCGTCTCCCCTGAATCTATTACCCACCAACTTCACCAAGTGCTCCTGATTTCTCATATCATGAGCGAGGGAGATAAACTCCCCCAAGCCGTTTTCAGTCTTGCACAAGAGAAGGATGGAAGGGGGGGGGAGCCATGTGAGCCAGACAGGGAAGAGGCGGTGGCACTGCAGGCCGGCACAGGAAGGGATGGGAGAGCAGTAGCAGCTGATTCTTCTGGGCATGGAGCAGGGGTCACTGGGTGTGTGTGTGGGGGGGGAGGTGGTTGTGAATACCCTGCATTGTGCAGAGGGTTGGACTAGATGGCCCTGGAGAGCCCTTCCAACCTTATGATTCTATGATTATATTCTATTATTCTGCCCCCCCACTCCCTGGGGAATACGATGGGGGGGCAGAACAGTGGGTAGGTCAGGCAGGCAGTGGTGGTGGGGGGCAGAAATAGGGGGCAAAGTGGCTGGGGGCAAAGGGGCAGGCTCGAAGACCAGGGGGATGGGTGGATTAGCCAAGTTTTCTCTCTCTCTCTCTCTCTCTCTCTCTCTCTCTCTCTCTCTCTCTCTCTCGTGAGCTTCTCTGTGGTCTTTGTGGAACTTCTGCTGCTGTTTGGGGGGGTTGGATTGGGAACCCCAGCTGCTGTCGCCACATGAGCCAGAAAGGGCAGCCCTGGAGGTGAGTGGTTGAGGGATTTAAAGGGAGATCCCCCACCCCCAAGTATTGTCGGGGCCCCTACTTGCATTTTATAATAAATGGGATCCATTTGAGGGTCAGCCCCAAACACAGACTGGCTGAGGGGGACAAGCGTTTCATAAACAGGCCGAAATCAACAAGAATCTCCCCCCGCCTCAGTCTTCTGAGAGGTGCAGTCAGCAGCCCCCCAGAGTACATCTGTCCCAAGGTCCATGGCTGTCTGGCCCATCTGTACAGTTTGAGGCTGATAAAGACCTGACTGAGAGCAGACGCAGCTGGCCAGCAACTAGACAATTCCTGCTCAAATCTGATGAGATTGTGCCCTCATATGGCCAATCCAGCAAGAGGCTCCTGGCGGAATTAGAGAGGGGAGGAGGAGGAGAAGCCGAGCGAGGCTTTACTCCCGTTTATCTGAAGGGCTCCAGGCATTTAGTTTATTTTCCTTTTTCAGCCCTGGACTTAACCAGTCTTTTAGTTGGTTAGTTTAATTGTCCAGTGGCCAGCTCCGAAAAGAAAGCAACTGAGATGAAAGACCTCCTTGCATTTGAGCCACGGGGGAAGGTGCCCATTCCTCTTCCCGACATTGCCGGGGCTGCGCGCCAGTTTTGGAGACGGCAGCTAGATTTATCTTTTAGAGCAACTTCTTTTCCCCAGCAAATGTTTTACAATGTTTTGTAATTCGCTCTGAGCCTGCTCTGCAGGGAGAGCGGAATATCAATCAATCAATCTCAAGCACCTTTTTTTGAAAAAATCATAAATGAACAACTGAACTTTTCAGGATTTCTGCATTCCAAACCTTATCATATTGGTTACTGAATGTCCCGGCCGTTGATCGTATTGAATTGCCCTGTCTGGTCCACCTTCAGTCTCAGTGAGAAAGGTGGACTACAAATAACAAGGAAGGAAGGAAAATATTTGTTCTTGATTGTACCTGGCGATGCTGCAGCTTCCATTAATGCTTCAGCTGTGAGCTTTGTCATATTTTCACAAAGCTCTCTTTCAAGTTGTGCAGAAGTCTCAGTACATCAGTGTGGTACCAGACTGGAAAAGACACATTATTACTGGCCAGTGCATATACTCACATCACTGATATGTGATGGAAAAGTTCCAGGTGGGCAGCCATGTTGGTCTGCAGCAGAAGAGCAAAAATCAGGTCCAGGAGCACCTTAAAGACCAACCAGATGTGAGGCTTCACCCTGCTGTGGCCCTGTCTTCACAAGTTCAGCTGTAGCCATGTAGACCAGGCAGGTATCAGCTGGGTGACCAGGTCTCAGAAAAGAGCGTGTGGTGGGCTAACTCTGCCCAGGCATCCCTCACTACTCTCTGGGCTGTGCTCTGAACACACTCAATGCTCTCCTTCCTCTCCTCGCCTGCTTGTTGGTGGGCTTCCCTTTTATCCCTTCACCATTCCCAGTCTCCACCTCCTGGCCCCACCCCCAGCAACCTAGCTGCTGTCCTGGCTGCCTTAGGTAGCCACACCTGGGGCCGCTCTGTCCTCCTCTTCTCCTGGCTATTTCTAACTCCCTTTAGCCTGCCTGCTGGTTTGTGGGGCTGCTGCACTTCCCCTGTCTGCCTCTGGGTTGGGGTGTGGCCTGGCCCCGCCTTAACCACCATTGATCTACTGCTAGTGTGGGGGCTGGCTGGCTGCTGCCTCCGCCTCCTGTACCATCTCCCTCTGGCTGGGCTGTTGCGCTTCCTCTGAGCCGAGGCAAGGGGTTGCTCTGGAGCCTTAGCTGGGAAGTTGGCAGTAAGTAGCCAGGAGGGCCCAGGAGCTGCTGCCTAGCCTGCCTCCTGTTGACAAGGCTTATTTGCACCTGGGGCTTCCTTGTTCCTGGCCTCTGTCGGTGCCTTCTCTACCCGTTTCCTCATTGCTGGGTGAGTCCTAAGGGTGGCAGGGCAGGATGGTGGGGTTGCAAGCTTTGTTTGGGGGTGGGGAGGTGGCGGCTCTGGGAGCGTTCTGGCCTGGGTGCCGGACACCACATTTCCAGAGTATGAACTTTCAAGAGTCAGAGCTCCCTTCGTCAGATACTGTGCAGTCTCAGTTTCCCGTTTCCAGAAGATATAACCCAACATTTCAGCTGGGCGGGAGATCCCGAAGCACCAACAATTTTTGCAGTTGCTAAAAAATAAATTGTTTGGCTTCATCCTAATGACCACTAAAGTCAAATTCAATAAGCCCAACATTTATTGCCTTCTCCTTCAATTAATGTCTTTTTTTGGCTAATAATTCCTCTTTCTTTCCTAATGTATGTCAAGTGGACTGTTGAGCAGCAAATGGTTCTGTTGTGTATTATTCATTCATTCATTCATTCAAAAGATTTATATGCTACGTTGCCAGAATCTTGCTGTAGGTACCTTACAGGTAAAAACAATACCATCAAATCACTAGAACACCGTGAATTATCCATATAAAAACAAAATAAGCTATTAGAAACAGGCTGTGGCATAAAAACAGCATAAGACAACCTCTGCTCTGAGTATGCTAATAATATCCCTAAAACAGACCTCAAACAGAAGCCAACCGTAAAAGAGCTAAAGAGATAAAAACAGGTCAGCTCACAGTAGCTGCACGGTTTCAGTCAGTCCTGGGTATGCCATGAATACTTTTGCCCATGATGATCCCATGCCAGCTGCTCCCACTCTGCCTCACCTGCCTCCATTCTTCCTGGTGAAAAAAGTGGTGTTTGTGCATTGTTTTTGGTCGGTGTTACTGGGATTGTATTAATTAATTAATTAATTAATCAATCAATCAATTAATTAATTAATTAATTCGACGCATACTCCACCCTTCCCGCTAGCAGGCTCAGGGCGGCTTCCAACGAATATTTTATTAAAAATACAATAAAACCAATATTGATACACAATGTTATATCATCAGCATAACAATCCAGGCGCCACCAAACAATCTGGCCACTATAGAGTCACCACCACAACCACGGGCTGTAATTTTTGCAGCGCTGTAATTCCCCAAGAAGAGGACAGACGCCTGAGCTACAGTTGCTTTGAACTGGAAGGATGGTGAAAAGGGACTTAGTGGAATCAAACAAGTTGAACGGTTTACCTTTCGAAGACATGGTTGGTTTAAAGTTTCTATATGGTTGCAGTTATATGAGTTTAAAAAAAAAATAGTTGTATTAATTGTTAAATGGTTTTTAAAAGATTTTTTTTCATAACTTAAATTTGTGTGAGAGTTTGCTTCCTAAGCCCCATAGAACCCATACAAGGAGAAGTTACTCAAGTGCAGCAGGCTTCGGGTTCAAGGGCAGGTCTTGCTTGTTAGGGATCCAATGAAGCCGAATGGAACACAGCTTCCAGGCCTGGAATCAAGATGGGGAGATCAGGCCTAGCCGGGACGGGAGCTTTGGCCCAGAAGGAGTTTCAGTTGCAGATATATTTGGGCGGGGGGGGGGGAGGTAGCTGCAGGAGTGCTGAGATCATGAAGGGTTACCTGTCGGGCCATATGATCCTCCAGGCATGCTGGCCACGGAGGTGGCCTCCCAAGCCCCCTTCTGAGCTTGGAGGTCATCTCTGCTCACACTCAGCTTGACAGCCTGGGAGTCTGGGGTGCCAAACTTGGTCAGTGGGGTGCACAGTTCAGTGAGGACAACCTTTCTCCCCTTCTTACTTTGTAAGGATTTCGCGGAAGAGAAATATTTCATCTATTTTATGTGCACGTGCATTTCATGTTATTTGGAAATGGGATTGCAGCCAAGCATTTGTAAAAGGTTAAGTAACTGGGTGATTATGGGATGCACATACTAGCATCCACAGTTCTTTTCTTTTATGATTGTTTTCCAGTAATTGTAGCTTGTTGACTGAATATGCAGAATTCCCATTGAAATAACCATCATTGTACACACCTGTGGGTTGGGGAAGAACGCACAGTGGCCCCAGGTGTAACAGGGACTATCATTTGGTGTAAATATTTATGAATCATTATGAGTGGGAGTTACGCATAACCACCTGTATTTGTTGCCATTTATCCCCCTACCCCCATTCAGTCTCCCTTCCTGAAAACTTGTAACGGAGACTGCGGGTTCCCTTGGGCATGAATCCATCATATTCTCAAGTTACACCTCAAAGCATCAGAGCTGCTACTTAGCATTAGTAATCATAAGTTGTCCTTTCTTTAGCTTTTGAAAACCTCTGAGACAATTACTCAGGCTGCATAGGGAGTTCAGTGGGTCCCATAACAGGTTTTAGTGACAGCTCAGCTTTTCAGATCTCTTGCTGTTGGGCCGATGCAGCCGATAATTGTTGACGAAGCTTGAAAGAAAACTTGGCAAACAGTAATTCAGATGGATTTTTGAAACTAGACTGGACAGGGTAACTTCTTGGTCCATAGCTCAGCCTTGGCAGAGATGGTACAATTTCAGAAAGGTGGCTAAGGAGTCTGAGGAACAGCGTGCCCCCGTTCCTGCAAAATTTTACCTTTTAATCTGAAACAAGAACCCAACTCAATGTTGATCGCATCCTTTCTGAGGATGAAGAGAAATGGTTCACCTCTAAGGAAATTTCACATTTTTCAGTTCTGTTGTTCTGGCTCAGAAATTTGGACTTCCTTTCTCTCTTGCGCAAACCTAATTATGCTCGTGCCATTTCCTGTCTCCTGGCATCCAATTATCCCTGTAAAATGTATGCATTTTTAAACATTATTTGTGCATGAATAAGCTGTTGCTTTATTTTTATTGATTAATAAATAATTTTGATGGTGAGAGAGTTGGGCTATAAATATGTTAATGCATAAAATTATTTATAACTATCCCTCCCACCATCAAATGGTGACTCAGCATTCAATGCTGCATGTCTATTATCTGTATAAATAATCAATGCTGTGTGTATAAATACCATCAAGATTATATATGAATGTTGTAGTGTGCATACACAATGCAAACACATCTAGAAGAGCAACAGAGAAAAGTGGAGAACTAAAGTTGTTCACAGTAGTATAAACAACCCCCCACAAAAATGGTCTGATGTGCTTTTAGGAGACTTATTTTCTCTTTTCCATCTGCAGCCTCTTGGGCCGCATTTTGCCTCTCCTTCTTTCTACCCACCATTTTACAGCTAAAAATGTTTATACATTTTCTCCAGTTGGGGTAAAAGTGCCCCAGGGGTGGCATTTTCCCATGGGGAAAATGACAGGGGAGGAAAAGGTTGGAGCCTTTCCCCTGCATGCCATTTTTGCCCCCTCCAAAAGGCCATTTGGAAATGTAGTTCAACATGAACATGGAATCCTGTACATAAAAGCCGAGCTCTATTGGCGACGACTCACCTCTTATCCTGGTGCAGGTGCACTGAGTGTCCTGTGGGTGCGCCTGTGCCAGGATAAAAGGTCAGTTGTTGGCACAGCAGGCCTCTGAGGGGCCACAGAGCCAGCGGGGAGGCACAGCGCAGGGGAGCCCTGCCACCCTGCACAGCCTTCCCGCCGCCTCCGTGCCAGCTGCAGGGCCGTCAGAGGTCCATGCTGGGCCTCCGTGCTGCTGGTGGCAGGTCTCCGAGGGGCCTGGAGATCAGTTGTGATTACGGGAGATCTCCAGCCACCATCTGGAGGCTGGCAACCCTAGTTCCCAGAGAGCTCCTGGGCATCTGGTGGTCAGGAGGATCAAGCTAACTCGAAGGAGAGATGCCAGCACTGCCCAGCCGTCTGGCTCAAGTTCTTTCAGGGCAGTTTCACCATCTCGGTGGACCCCCGTTGCAGCTTCTCTCCAGCTATTCGCGCCGTCTTAGGCAACGCTGTGCCTTACTTCCTGCTCTCTCTCTCCTGCTGAATCTTTGGCTCTGTACTCTCCTAATCTCTCCACCAGCAAGTTAAATTGCACCTTTTTATCAGACAGGATTAGAGCGGCTTCTCAAAAAAGGGTGACATTCACTGAGGCTGGTTCCCTGCCACAAAGTTTGTGACCTTTATGTCGACCTCATTGGATTATCAGTGGGGAAGCCTTCCGGCTCATTAACTTGGATCAAGGGGTCAAACGGGATTTGCAGGCCTCCCCCTGGAGCTGGCTATGAACTGCAGTGGGGAGGGGGGCGCCAGCAACTCTAGTTAAGCTAACTTTCCTTGCTTTGCATTTAGATGAAATAACATTTGTGTGCAGTGCGGGGGGGTGGGGGGGGATAGGAACTGCTAGGGACTTTGCCTAAAAAGAAATTCAAAGCAAATTGGGAGGTTCAAGAAAAAGAATGCAGAAAAAAGTTTTGATTTTTAAAAAAAATCACCTGTGTGCAAAACTGGCCAAGAAATGGGTTCTCTGCTCAGAGCTTTCCTTTTTATCTTTTATCATATTCTCAGTGTGCATAAATAGGTTTGCCAAACCTGTGACTGGCAATCGCGGGAGTTTTTGTTGGCCGGGCGTGGGGAGGGAAAGGGACATGCAACATGGGGATATCTGGGGAAGACGCAGAAGAGGTTTCTGAGTTGAGTAATTTTGAGGAGGAAGAATTACGAGGAGGAATTTGTCCATTCTCTATGAAAAGACCATGGCGACCAGGGGGACCCCTACATAACTGATCGATGCAGCGGCGTCACTTCCAACAATGATTTTATTTTTATTTTACTAGCTTTATATCCCGCCCTCCCCATGAATGGGCTCAGGGCAGCCAACAACAACAATAAATAACAATAAATACAGTTAAACCACATACAATTATAAAAAGGAAACGGAATCACTATAATCAAGTTCCGATTTTGGGAGCGCCAGTAATCACACCGGCCATTATAAAAGTGACAAAACTGAGGCTGCTGCACTTTGGTCACATCATGAGAAGACAAGATTCTCTGGAAAAGTCAATAATGTTAGGAAAAGTGGAAGGCAGCAGGAAAAGAGGAAGACCTAAAACGAGATGGCTTGACTCAATAAAAGAAGCCACGTCCTCTAGTTTGCAGGATCTGAGCAAGGCTGCTAATGAGAGGACGTCTTGGAGGTCTTTCATTCATAGGGCTGCCAATGGTCAGAGGGGACTTGATGGCATATAACACACACATATTATAAAAGTATAAAACTACAGAGTGCAATCACCCAGCAGTGACATCACATGTCATACAACACCCCCTTTCTCCATTTTTCTCCCACTGCTTCACTGAAGGGGGGTGGGTGCCTCCCAAGACCAGGCTAATGGCAAGTCTGCAACTATGCAAGTAGTGCCCCATGGACAGCTGAGGTTATACTGACTACTTTCTGGCCTGTAGGTGCCCTCTGGATTATCAGGTCTTCACTGTGATAATCCAGAGCCCCATGTATGTTGGAAGAGACATATGGAGCTCCTGTCCATGGATACTCCATGCAGTTCCACACAGGGGATTCCATCAGGTCAACTAACCCTTGGTTCAAGACTACCAGTCAAAGGAGCTTATTGTTAATAAATCCAGAGGAGTTGGCCGTGTTAGTCTGTAGTAGCAAAATAGTAAAGAGTCCAGTAGCACCTTTAAGACTTACCAACTTTATTGTAGCATAAGCTTTCGAGAACCACAGCTCTCTTCGTCTCTTCGACTGTCTCACTGACAATCAGTGCTGAGACAGAATAAATGGAATGTGAAGGAAGGCGGTCTAGCTGAGCAGCTGGGAGGGAATTTGCTTTGCAGGTCTCAGCTTCAGCCTCTGTTAGGGCCAAGCTACAAGTGACGAATGACACTTGAACGGCAAGTGTATTTCTCCCTGTTCACTTGCCCTCCACTCAATCCACTTGCCGTTCAAGTGTCATTCGTCACTTGTAGCTTGGCCCTTAGTCTCTCGCATCGCCATTTAAAGGCGTATCAGAACTGGGAACCCTGACTTGGATAGTGTGGTGGAGAGGGCCCTCAAGTCATAGCTGACATATGGCAACCCCTAGTGGGGATTTCATGGCAAGAGACTAACAGAGGTGGCTTGCCATTGCCTGCCTCTGCAGCCCTGTTCTTGGTCAGAGGTCTCCCATCCAATTACTAACCAAGGCCAACGCTGCTTAGCTTCTGAGGTCTAACAAGACCAGGCTCTCCTGGGCTATCCGTGTCAAGGCCCCTTCCATGTATGGCTGGAAGAATTCCAGGAGATTTTGTAAAACTGGATAAGTATTTGGGGAGAGGGAGTCTTTTGTTTTTCTGAGAATCGTAAAATAGCTTGCAATTCCCTGGCAGCAGTAACAGCCAGGGAATGGTGTTGCAGGAGGGGGAAAGAGGGCTGTAGGGCCACAATGTTGACTTCCTATTGAAGGCAAGCATATGAATTGCTATTCCAGCATCATCTGGGCAAACGGATACCCCCCTAGTAGTGCAGGACGGTGGCTGGTCTGCGTTTTGCATGCCGAGAAAGAATGCTGAGCTCGGCAGCAATCCCTGAAGCAGAGGGATTGCCTGTTGCCTCCCGTGCAGCCCGGCCAGTGTCTGCCAGGCCGAGCCCGCCTGGAACTGTGACTTCCTAATCCAGGCCCTCTTGGCTGCCCTTTTCACCACGCCTCTCCCCCTGGCTCATCTGAGACTTGCATTTGGCACAGGCCAAGAAATTGGAAGGGCAGTTAGTAAAGAGAAGAAGGGCAAGGGGGAAGAAGAGCGTCCCACGCTTTTCCATCAGATAAAAGCTGTTGAAAACGGGCCCTTTTTCTGCAACTGAGTGGCAGCAACGAGAGGAAATGCACAGTTAGGGGGGCTATTAAAAATGGGCCCAGCTGTTGTCACCGGGTGGGGGGGGGGAGATTGTGCCAAGGGGACAAGAGAAATCCTAAGCCACACAGACCTTTATCTCCTGCTAATGGCTCTCCGTGAAAAGGGTTTTCAAATGGCTGGGCTCATCCTCTCTGCTGGGAAGATTCTGTTCTCAAGGCCCCGAAGAACAAGCTCCCTTGTCCAGTTGCTTCCTCCAGATAAATATACAACACTAGACTCTTGTTCAGGCATTTGAGGGGCCCAGCAAGGGCATGGGATGGGAATGAAAAGGAGAAACCCAAGAAGGGTTTGCTGTCTTTGCAATTCTCTCCCCTTCCTCTGCCACAGAGAGAAGAATTGGCTTTATCTTCTCCAAGTCATCAGACCTTCTTCAGAGAAAGAATTCGATGTCCCACCATCTGGGCCGGTGCCCTACGGCAAGGCACAGGGAAAGAGTGGAAGCTGGGTCAGTTTTGTTCCCTTCATTAATACTCTGCCATTCCCCCCAAGGGAAAACTAGAGCAACTTGCATCATTCTCGTCGCCCCCGTTTTATCCTCACAGCAGTCCTGCAAGGCAGGTAAGGCTGAGGGCATGTGACTCACCCATGGTCACCTGGCGAGTGGAGGTTCAAATCTGGGCCCCCCCAGATCCTAGTCTGGCCCTCGAACCTCTTCGTCACCCAGAGTGGAATTCCCCCTCCCGTCCCATTTCCCAGTCCAAAGAAACAATTGCTTTGCTGTGGGCTCCATGGGCAGAAAAATGGCACGGCGCAAAACATCGCCCAAACATCTGTGTCTAGACAATAAAATTCTCCTCCTCCTCCTCCTCCTCCTCCTCCTCCTCTAGGTTGCTTTTGAATGAGGCTGTCCCCAAGGGGAAAGTCTTGACCCAACAGCCTCTTCCAAATTCTCAGGGATCTCTGTTCCTACTTGTGTCTGAAGAAGGGAGCGCTGACTCTCAAAAGCTTACACCCTGAAAATCTTGTTGGTCTCTAAGGTGCCACTGGCCTCAAACCCTTCTGTTCCAAGTTCTTCAGGCTCCATCAGCCTTGCTGGTTCTCTGGAGCTCATTTGGGGGAGCTAGAAAAGGGAACAGGCATATCCCCTTCCTCCCAGAAGCCTGATTCTGCCCCTTAATGCCTGTATGCCCATCAGACCCAAAGGTGGCAGTCCCTGCCACTTCCTAATCAGGAGGCCGACCAGTTAGGGGAAGGTGGCCAATCTCCAACCATCCTTTTGCACCACCAAAGGAACTCCCTGTAGGAATTTAGCAAGTGTTTTCATTCCAGTCATGAAAGAGTTAAACTGTTTGTGTTACCTACTTAATTAGTAAACATACTTTGAATGTAAGCATTAGAGCTTCGAATAAGATTCCCGCCGTAGAAAGGGGAGTCACTAAGCATAATGAAGTAAGACTAGGATTTTCTATTGGGCAGTTAGTCTATTGAGGGCAATTAATTGATGCTATATACTGAAGTGTTATTGCTCTCTTACTCACTTACTCACTTTCTTCATCTTGACTCTAAGTCACTTATCTAGCAAGATGTAGTCAGCTAAGCAATTTATTATTTTCTCCAAATGTAACCCTAATTTTTTATCCTTTAGTAAAGCAATTTTACAGAGCTACACTGGAGTATGTGTTTGTCAATCTATTCTCATTATTTCCAATGTGCAATATTTGCACAAACTCTGCTATGTTTTCCTACACTCCCATTCAGGGCTGCTGCCAGCCCAGGTGAGCTAAGAGAGGAGGCCAGCAACCCTCCCTTCTCTAAGGCCACTCAGAGCAAGGGCAAAGAGGGATGAGGGAGCCAGAAGGCCTCGGCTGCCTCTCAGGCAGCAGCACCAGTGCCAAGCCATCACAGAATAGTTGGGGGGCATGCGGCCCTGTAGCTGGCAGCAAGTCAGGTCTCCCGTTGCGTCAATGCAATGACAACATTGGCAACGCACATGAGGTTCGGGTGGCACCTGACGGTGTTTCGCCATCTTCTGGGCATAGAGCAGGGTGTGGGGAAGGGGGGCATTTGTGAATTTCCTGCATTGTGCAGGGGGCTGGACTAGATGTCCCTTCCAACCCTGTGATTCTCTGACGCCTGCTGTGGCCTCCCCAGGGCAAATGAGTAGGAACATGGGCCTGTTTCTGTGCTAGCCGATTCTCTTCCGTGTGTCTCCATTTTCAAGTATCAGAGCAAAGTTGAGGATATTGTTGGTGACAGGGCTTTTTTTCTGGGAAAAGAGGTGGTGGAACTCAGAGGGTTGCCCTAGTTGAAAATGGTCACATGGCTGGTGGCCCCGCCCCCTGATCTCCAGACAGAGGGGAGTTGAGATTGCTCTACGTGCCACCGAGCGGCGCGGAGGGCAATCTCAGCTCCCCTCTGTCTGGAGATCAGGGGGCGGGGCCACCAGCCATGTGACCATTTTCAAGAGGTTCCAGAACTCCGTTCCACCGTGTTCCATCTGAAAAAAAAGCCCTGGTTGGTGATAATCTGTGGTTAGTTGGCCTGCTTCTGACGCTCAGACAGCTCCCTCTTGATTCTCAGCCCCCCATCATTTTGTATCTCTCTGCCTGGGAGTGGAGGTGCATGTGTGTGTGCGTGCACATGGAGAAGATACTGGGCAAACTGCAGAGGGTGGGTCATGTCTGTGATGATATGGGCTGTGGGTCACAAAAGTTTTTAAAAAAAAATAGTGAAGACAATTGTTTAGAATGGTTTATGAATCATTTTTAAAAGTTCAGAACTTGTGGGCACTCAATGAAATTGCTGAGCAGTCGGGTTAGAACGGATAAAAGGAAGAACTTCTTCACCCAAAGGGTGATTAACGCATGGAATTCACTGCCTCAGGAGGTGGTGGCAGCTTCAAGCATAGACAGCTTCAAGAGGGGACTGGATAAACATAAGGAGCAGTAGCTATGAGCCACAAGGTATAGATGGAACTCTCTGTCTACGGCAAAATCAAAAAGAGTCCAGTGGCACCTTTAAGACTAACCAATGACAATAAAGCTGGTTAGTCTTAAAGGTGCTACTGGACTCTTTTTGATTTTGCTACTACAGACTAACACGGCTAACTCCTCTGCATTTCTGTCTAGGGCAGTAATGCTCTGTATGCTTGGTGTTTGGGGGGGGGCAATCAGTGGGAGGGCTTCTAGTGTCCCTTCCCCACTGGCAGACCTCCTGATGACCCCTGGTTTTTTGGCTGCTGTGTGACACAGAGTGTTGGACTGGATGGGCCATTGGCCTGATCTAACATGGCTTTTCTTATGTTCTCTTATGTTCTTATGCTTTTTGGTTGGTTCCATTTGGCAGGTCCACAGTGGATGGGGAAGAAGCTTCAGTGTGGGGGGGAAGGAGGCAAACAGTGATGGGGGCATGGTGCCCTCTGCCCAAGGGCACCCCCAAAAAGGAGTCTGCTGCTGGCTCCACAGAGGAGGAGGAAGATTGAGGGGGACAAGCCCTTTAGAGCTCTCTCTCTGAAGGCTGACAAGTGTTGGATCGGGGCCGAAGCAGATCTTAGCCCAGGGTTCTTCTCTCCCCAATGAGTCGTCATTGCAAAGTAATGCCGCAGAGTAAAAGAATAAGCTGTGCGAGAAGATGAAAAGAGTTATGCATCGTACAGGACTCTTTGTGTGTGTGTGTGTGTGTGTGTGTGTGTGTTTTGTGTGTGGTACTCATAGAACACAAATGACCACGGACGGTTCCCATGGAATGCCAGTAGCCTATTAGAGATGTATTTATACAGCCCTGAAGCCACTGAATGTTCGCAGTGTGAATAGCCCGAGTCCCTGATCTTTGTTCAGTGAGAAAGGCAGTGCTCTCGGCCTTGTCATAGACCCCGCGTGTCCTATGCTACCAGTCCGCATTGTGCTGGAGCAAAGTATCCTTTGCAAACACACACTCTCCGCTGGAGGGGAGTTGCAATTAAGGGGTTTCGGGTTGTCTAGCCACCGTCTTCAAGTTCCAGCTAAGGTGAGACTTAAACCGCGGAGTCTGAGAAGTGACATTATCGGATCTGTTCTCAGGGAAACCGTATTGTGGCTGAACAAGAACCTCGAGAAGCTAAAAAGCCAAGCCCGGAAAGAGAAAGATGCCTTTCTCAAGCTGGACAAAAGGCTAAGAAAGGAAGGTCTTCAGCGGAAACTTGATCCGCCAAGAGCAGCCCCTGAAATCTCAGAAGGGCCGGGGCGACCCCTCTGCCTCTCCGAGTCAATTAGGACCTGAAAGGGAAGTTAATGCGCCTCTCCCAGATAAAGGGAGCATTTAGCATGGGTGCTGAATGGAGGGGAAGGCCTCCCCTGGCTGGACCCCGTCCAAGGCCATGGGACTAATGAGGCAGCCTCCACATCCCATCCTTGTCACTCAGCTGCATTGTGTTGGAAAAACATTTTCCAGTCGGACAAAGCGCCACGAAAGAGAGATTTGCCGATACAAGGACAACAGCCCTGGGAAGTCATTGGCTCTTGCCAAAGAGAGTACCGAAGGAGTCCCCTGCATTTATGCCTCGGGGCAAAAGGCAGAGCCTTCCAATGGAGCCGAAGAGGCCGCGGAAGGGGTCTCAGGTGAGGGGCTTTGGGGAGGCCAGAGGGCAGCTGACGGAGCCCTCCTTCATGCCGCTTCCGATTGCAGCCTCAGCCAACAGAGGAAGGAAAGGGGGTCGGGGACTGGGTGGAGGGCGAGCAGGACTGAAGACCCTTAGAAGGGCCTCGGGGTATTCAGCGGTTTCTTTACTGATGGCTTTGAATGTCTCGCGCCTGTTTCAGTTTCACTTCTCCCACGTGCAGATCCAACCGGGGAGTCTTTCTTTTCATGCCATTTTATGTTTCTGCGCAGCAATATTTTGGTACATGTTTTTCAGCGCACTTTGTTTGGAGGGGAAAACATTTCTAGCTGTAACTTTCATTCAACATTTCTAGCTGTAACTTTCATTCAAAATTGCTGGCTGTAGCTTTCATTTTCACCCCACGTTTAGAGGGGTGGAATACTCAGGGATCAGATCAGACCCCATGCCCAAGGGATCTTCCCTGTCCAATTTCAGACAGAGAAGCGCACAGCACTCTCATGTGCATAGCAAACACAGGGAGCCAAGGCCGTATTAATAAATGGGAGAGGGAAGATCCCTGTATATTTCACATGAATCTCCTGGTAAAGAAAGCAAGGGGGTGTGTTTAACTTTTAATGAAAAGGGAGACATGGGGTGAGGGAAGCAAAACACTGCCGCCTCCCATGGCTCCGTTGCTCCCGGCATCATTCTCCGAGCGCCCTCCCCGAGTAACCTCTCTCTCACACTCTTATACGCACACAGAGACTTTACTTTGAATGTAATGAGTGTATTCATCTTCATACATTGCTAGATCTCAGTAATCTAGTGTGGTATTTGACTCCATTCTCTCCTCGCCCGTTTTGCAATGCTGTCTGTGAGGGTCACGTGCAGAAGATGTAAGCAAAATTGTCCTGAAGGGCGGTATATAAATAGAACGTTGTTGTTGTTATGGCCAACCTGGCCAACTGGATCCATGCTATGGTAACATCAAGACTTGACTATTGTAGCGCACTAGACACAGGTCTCCCATCCAAGTTAACTAGGAGACTTTAATTGGTGCAAAACGCTGCAGCTTGACTGTTATCAGGAGCGAGCAGGAGCATGAACATCACCCCCATTCTGCAGTCACTCCATTGGCTGCCTATCAGCTTCCGTTCAAGGTATTGGTTATCACATGCAAAGCGCCTCATTTCCTTGGCCCAGCATACCTACAGGACAGCCTCCCTCCTTATGCCCCTCCACGGCAGCTTCGCTCATCTGAACAGGGTCTCCTGCAGGTGCCAGCCTGCATATGGGCGAAATCAACAGCAGCCTGTACACGGGCTTCCTCTGTGGTGGCCCCCAACCTGTGGAACGGCTTGCTTGAGGTCAGGAGAACCCCCCACTCTTCTGACTTCCCACAAACGATGTAAAACCTAATTATTCAAAAAGGCTTACATACTACCTGTTGTCAAATGCGCTCCTGTGAGCTACTTGTGCTTCATGTGGCCTAATGTCAGCCCCAGAATTGCTTCTGTTCTGTTCCAGCATTTCTTCAACTCTGTATCAGGTTCTTACTAATGCTTTGTCTTCGTAAGATTGTGTTTATTGACCCCGTGGCGTTGTTTAGGGAAATGTCCTTGAAATGGATTGCACTAATCTCACTCTGTGTAATCTGCCTTGAGTCTCAGTGAGAAAGGCAGACTGTAAATGACATAAAGATAATAATAATAATAATAATAATAATAATAATAAAAATAATAAAACATATGCCTCTGCTTGCTCACCACAAAGGCAGGGCTCCTGGTGGCTTGGAGAGCAGCAAGTGCATCATTTGTTTCAGCCCCCCCCCCCGGCCATCTGTACAGCTGCCTGCTTGTATGTCAGTGTGTGCAAGCAAAATATTCAACACTCTGCCTGCCAAGCACAGCACCCGAGAGGACAGAAGAGGAAGAAAACAGGACAGAGCCGCTGCACTTCCATGGAGTCAATACAAAGCCCTCCCACCCACCAAACCACTTAGAAAATATAGGCCCCTTAGCATAAACCTCTTCAGAGGCAAGTTCTGTGTATAACTGCTGGCTGCAAAATATCCCTGTCAGTTGCAAATTTCCAGAGGAGCTAACCATGTTAGTCTGTATTTGCAAAAGAGTTCAGTAGCACCTTTAAGACTAACCAACTTCACAGTAGCATAAGCTTCCAAGAACCACAGCTCTCTTCGTCAGCATCACCAGCCACATCAGAAAATGTCTTAATATTATTACTGTTGTATTGTCGAAGGCTTTCACGGCCGGAGAACGATGGTTGTTGTGGGTTTTACGGGCTGTATTGCCGTGGTCTTGGCATTGACGTTTCGCCAGCAGCTGTGGCTGGCATCTTCAGACCACGGCAATACAGCCCGGAAAACCCACAACAACCATCATTATTACTGTTGTTTGATTTAGGGTTGCCAACTCCAGGTAGAGCCTGGAGGTCTCCTGGTATTATAAATGATATCCGGGCAACAGAGATCAGTTCCTCTGAAGAAAATGGCTGCTTTGAAAGGTGGGCTCTATGGCCTTCTACCCCACTTAGGTCCCTCCCCTCCCCAAACCCTGCCTTCGCCAAGCTCCACCTTCCGATCTCCAGGAATTTCCCAACCCAGAGTTGGCAACCCCCTCATCGATGTCTCCCTTTGGATAAGTTGCTATAACTATATTAATGAACCGGGCATTTTCGATATGCATTTTGCTGATCTAAAACTGCTCGCATGTCCCCCACCTGGCACCAGGCGCCGCCATTCCTAATCTAGGTTTCATCTTCTGAGCACTTCCATTCAGCCTTTGGCCAGCAGGTTGGCAGAAATACGGCACCTCCTTTTTCTTCAATCCAGCGTTGTGATTGCTTTGCGGAAGGTACATAAACTGCCAATGCACAGGGGAAAGGGAGCAGGACTCATCAATCAGACTCTCCGCTTTGCCACTGGGGGAGAGAAAGGGCATTGCGAGCAGCAGGACGGGAGGACTAGAACTTGCAGATACGTTTCCCTGACGCGGCTATGAAAGAGGGACTGTAATTCTATCCCGGAGTAAATGTGTTGGGTGCTCAGTGGCTGTTTTCACACTGCTTACCAGCCATGGAACATCGTGCCAAGCTCCCAGAACGACAGCGTCTTCCTGGCACGATTACGCGCGAGAAGCACAAAATCGCCAGGAGGACGCTGTTGTTCCGGGAGCTTGGCGTGATGTTCCATGGCTGGTAAGCAGTGTGAAAATGGCCAACGTTGACTTTTCATTCCCGGCATCTCCAGTTTAAGGATTGGAAGCCGTATTGCTCAAAGGCCTGCAGCTCAATCACCACTGGAGAGTGTGGGAGGGTGATAGTTTGAGGTGGGATGGACCACGGAAGGTGCAGAAAGCTCTCCTGCGAGGTGGGTGGGGCTGAGAGAGCTCTGAGAAGCTGTGACTGACCCAAGGTCACCCAGCTGGCTTCGAGCAGAGGAGTGGGGAATCAAACCTGGTTCTCCAGATTAGAGTCCTGCCCAGGGCTTTTTTTCTGGGAAAAGAGGTGGTGGAACTCAAGACCGCACAATGATGTCACTTTGGGTCAGCTGGAACAAGGGGGGAGTTTAAATTGCCCTCTGTGAAAATGGTCACATGGCTGGTGGCCCCGCCCCTTAATCTCCAGAGAGAGGGGAGTTTAGATTGCCGCTCGATGGCACGGAGGGCAATCTCAACTCCCCTCTGTCTGGAGATCAAAGGGTGGGGCCACCGGCCATGTGACCATTTTTAAGAGGTGCCGGAACTCCGTTCCCCCACATTCCAGTTGGAAAAAAGCCCTGGTCCTGCCGCTCTTAACCACTACACCGAACTAGTCCTGAAGACACAGGAACAAAAAATGCCTTAGCCAGGCGGAGAACTTTCCCGCTGCAAAGTCCCTGTGTGGAGAGCAAGTTGCCAGTTAGGCAGGTGTCACAGGACACAGAGGTTTTCCTGGCTTGGCCCAGGAAACCTGCCCTGGCCTCCAATCATTGTGACTGCAGACCCTGACTTAGGAGGAAGTCCAGAGTCAGAACTTTGAGTCACAGAGTCACAGATGCATTGTCGAAAAGAGTCCAGTAGCACCTTTAAGACTAACCAACTTTACTGAAGCATAAGCTTTCGAGAATCACAGTTCTCTTTGTCAGATGCATTGTGCATATGCACACAAATCCTTTGCATTTCCAAGTTTGGGTGGGGCCTTCTCTGCTGCCCCCCCATCTCTAGCAAGGTGCATAGGGGGGCTTGTCCGTCCCAGGGCAGGCTTCATTTGTGGAGGCGGGGAGTGTCTAGGGCCCACCATGCTCTTCATCTCGCCATCTCCGTGGCCTTGAGTCCGGCCTGCAGATTTTGCCTCTTGACCACCAGAAGCCTGAAAACTTTACTTTTCTTACAATGTAACATTGGATGGAGGAGGGGGCAGGATGGGAAGTAAAATAATAAGAAAAGCTGCATTTCAATAAGATGGCTGACAGCTTTTCCCAAGCACCTGCTGCTATAAATCTCGCCTGGAATTGTCAGAAGCATAAAGTATTTTGATGAAACGCCATCGGAAAAATCATATTTACCAGGATGATTTGTTGATTCTGAATCGCTAAACAGTCTGGCGTGCAGTAAAGGTGGGGGGATGAGGTGATTTATGGGCACGGCCGCGATGCTTTCCCAAATACTCCATCCGATAGCGTGAAAGTGATCAAAGAGAGCTGGGTGGAAAGGGAGCAAAAACTCCCCCACACCCCCCCAAGCTCCGTCGCAAAACCTCTTTTCAGGCAGAAGCAATATTAAGCAAGAGAATACCTCTGATCATGTGCAGAGGGCCTTTCAGCCACAGCCAATCCTAACCCCGGGGATGGGGATTGTGATTCCAGGCCGCAAGTGGTGGCTAGAACTGTTCCCGAGTTGCAGTTCAGCAGGAGTGGGAGAGGAAACACATGCTGTGGTTGTGGGCAAAGAATCCCACTCCGTGAGACTCTGTGCTTTCACGCCTTACAATAAGCAAGCTTCTAGCTCTCATGGCTTTAAAGAGATTCTTGAGGGGTGTGAGCTATGCCTGCAGAAAACGCAGATGCCAGGAAAGTGGCTAAGACTTCCAGTGGCGATGCGTCTGGAGAGCTCTTTGCCCTCCGCCCCGATCACTGGCAAGCAATGAGTCCGTTGTGGGGTGATGCAGACAGAGAGAACCCCGTTGGAAATGTGGTGGATGAAATTTATAAAATGATGCATACAGTAGACTCAGGAAATGCTATAAATGGGAAGGGATTAAATCTGTTACACTTTGCTGATGATTACTGCAGATGCAGAAGATACACGGGGTTTGTTTGTTTGTTTGTTCCGAGAAGATAAATGAGAATTAAACAAAGCTCTTAATAGTGTGGTAAGCTGGGGAAAGCTGGTGGCTGGAATATGGCAATGAAGGATGGATCAGAGGTCCCTGCTATACATCACAAAGCCCTTGCATATGTTGGCCAACTTTGGGGCTTTGCAACACATGCAGGGCTTTTTTTCAGCAGGAACGTGGTGGAACAGAGTTCCGGCACCTCTTGAAAATGGTCACATGGCTGGTGGCCCCGCTCCCTGATCTCCAGACAGAGGGGATTTGAGATTGCCCACCGCACCGCACGGTGCGGAGGGCAATCTCAACTCCCCTCTGTCTGGAGATCAGGGGGCGGGGCCACCAGCCATGTGACCATTTTCTCTGCGGGCTACCCACTGAGTTCCACCACCTCTTTCCCCAGAAAAAAAAGCCCTGAACACATATATGATGGGAGTTATGTCCCTCCCACACATACACACTGCACTGGATATTGTGCTGTCATTGCGGCTGCACCATCTTGTCCAAAAAGGGACACTCGCTTGCGAATGATTGCTACAACACAGCAACATTGTAACACTCAACGATGTGCCGATGCAGCCCAACTCTACACAAGACATTTTATACGGGGACGTTCAAATGAAAGATCTTACGCTTGTTTTCCCGTTGTGGATACACATGCACTGCTAGGGACACGTGAATATAAGACCACACAGCAAGTAAGAGTCTCTACATGAGACACCTTGGCGCATGCTCGTCAAGTGTAGGGACACACAATGTTAGCTGGGAAGCGTAGTTTAAAAAGACAGAGCCGGCCAATCGCTCCTCAGAGGGTTTGTTAATTTCATTTTAGCATCCTCAAAGGCTCCGTCAATTTCACCTCTCCAGTCTAAAACTGTGTGGGATCATAACCAGGGGGCAGCAAGGAATGGAAATGGGTTGGAGAGATTATAGTGGACTGAAGTTTCCCTTCTGGCATTTCACAGCCCCTTCACACAGCTCCAGTGTATAGCAAAGCCTTTGCCCTTCCGCCGCCTCTGTCTTTTTAAACTACCCTTCCTGACTAACATTGCATCTCCCGGTGTGTTCTTCATATATCAGATATCTGATGCAGAGAGACTCCAGTCACTTAAGCATCCCCGTGTAAGATGTCTTGTGTAGAGAGACAGTACAGCAAGCCGGGAGAAGGGGCTGTAGTCTCCCTACCCTTTGCTCCCAACCACTGTTTTTGCGTCCTCAAACAGTCCCAGGGAGCTCTATTGGGTCTTGCAATGGGATTCTCGCAAGAGAGGGACTACAGCAGCCCAGAGGGTCTGCCTGACGGTTCAAAAACATCAGGGGAAAGAGACTGAAGCATTTTTGTTTTATTCACGTTCTTTATAGTCCATCTTTCCCATTGAGGCTGAAGGCAGATTAAGTCAACACCATCAGCAGTATGGGACCTCCAATGAACGAGGCAACAGGGTTAGGGGTGCAGAAATCTGAGACCAAACTGGCACAAAGAATAAATATTAACGTGGCTTGTTAAATGATGAAGAAATTAGATAGTAGGATCATACATACATGCCTATCGCTTTGTGAAAGCATGTGAACTTTTCCATTAAAGTGTAGCCTTATTACCTGCGTGAAAGAGCCCTCCTGAATAATTTAGTGCTGCCGAGTTTATGTAACCTCTATGAGGTACTTGGTTTAGCCCGGTGGGGTGGCGTCAGTAGCCAGAGGCCGGCTGCTGAGGAGGAGACTGGTTGCAGGGGAGCTTAATAATTTATATGCTCTTTATCACCTTGAATAAGGGCTCTAATTGCCCAACAAGAGGACAGAAGCCTGGGCTACAGTTGCTCCGAATTAATGAAAAAGGACTCACCACTTTGTGAAATGTTGAACTGTTTTACCTTTTCAATAACATTGTTGATTTAAAATTTTCTGTATGGTTGCACTCAGGGCTTTTTCTCTGGGAAAAGAGGTGGTGGAACTCAGTGGGTTGCCAGCACAGGGGGCAACTCTTGGCAGGAGGTGGTGCCCCTGGTATCACATGCGCATGCACAAAGTGCGCGCATGCTCCCAGGACCGCACAATAATGTCACCTGGGGTCAGCTGGAACAAGGGGGGAGTTTTTTAAAGTTTAAATCACCCTCGGCAAAAATGGTCACATGGCCGGTGGCCCCGCCCCCTGATCTCCAGACAGAGGGGAGTTTAGATTGCCCTCCACACTGGAGCAGAGGGCAATCTAAACTCCCCTCTGTCGAGATTAGGGGGCGGGGCCACCAGCCATGTGACCATTTTCAAGAGGTGCTGGAACTCCGTTCCACCACATTCCAGCTGAAAAAAAGCCCTGGTTGCCCTTACGAGTTAGTTTTTTTTTAAGTTGCATTTTATTCGTTGTTAAAAAGTTTAAAAAGAAAAATTCTTTCTTAAAATTGTGTGCAAGTTTCTTCCTAAGCCCCACAGAACCCACGAAAAGAGAAGTTACATTTGCAGAATGCCAGGAACGGGGGGCGTTCCTGTCCTCCTCAGGCAGGCCAGTGCAAGGGCAGGGGCCACCAAAGAGAAGGCCTGTATGTGGGTAGCTGTTGACTTCGCCCATTTGTAGCTGTAGAAGGTTTTATGGCAGGGCAGAGGAGACAGACAGTCCTGCAGCTGTGAGAATCCAAGGACATGAAGGGCTTTGTAGATGAGGAGAGTCGTTGCCTTGAACTGAGCCCAGTAACTTTCGGGCAGCCAATGGAGTGACTGCAGAAGGGGAGTAAAAGGCATGCTGTGCATTGCGCCTGAGAATAACTGAGCTGCGGCATTCTGCCCCAAGCTGAGGGGAGCCCTGTGCAGAGTGTGTTATGGTAGTCTAATGTCACCATAGAAAAGAGTCCGGTAGCACCTTTAAGACTAACCAACTTTGCTTCTGATAATGACATCAGTTACTTCTGATAATGGGATAACCATTCATAATCTCTATTCAATCCAAGTCTGACTGAGTCAAATTTACATATGAATTCCAATTCAGCAGCTTCCCATTGGATTCTGTTTTTGAAAAGTTTCTGTCGAACTACAGTGACCTTTAAGTCCTTGATGGAATGTCCTGGTAGATCAAAGTGTTCTCTCACTGGTTTCTGGATGTTGCCATTTTTCCTGTCAGATTTGTGTCCATTTATTCTTTTGCGCAGAGGTAGGCTGGTTTGTCCAATGTACAGAGCAGATGGACATTGTTGGCACGTGAGAGCATATATCACGTTTAAAACACTCCATGCATCTGATGAAGTGAGCTGTGGTTCTCGAAAGCTTATGCTACAGTAAAGTTGGTTAGTCTTAAAGGTACTACTGGACTCTTTTCTGTTTTGCTACTACAGACTAACACGGCCAACTCCTCTGGATCTATGATAATGTTACCATGTCATCATTGGAGGCCCCACTTTTGGGTGCCCCTGCCTTCTAAGATAAGATGGACAGCAACAAAACTTCCAAACACTCCCTCAGTGAGTCTCACCTGTCCCCTTCTGTGGCCATCTTCCACCAGTGGGTGAGGACTTTTTGGTCTTGCCTGGCATTGCCTCAATGATGTCTGCTTCCCGCTTCCTGTTTTAATTGTTGTTTTTATGGGTTTTGTATGTGTGTTTCAGCTTTGGTTTTAATTGTTTTAATGATGTATTTTTGTTTGGCTTTAGTGGTTTTTAAGATATGCTTTAGTGTGCATATTTTCAATCTGTTAGTGGCCTCGGTGGTCCTAATGAGGGCAGAAACTGGGAGTATACATTTTTAAATGAGTATGGATTTTAAATAAATCCACACACTGAAGCCAGTCACATGAACTTATGGATGAAGTGAATTGGATAAAAAAGGGAAAAGAATGACTGAGGGCTCCCAAGGGCTGGTGCCAAATTCAGTCAGGTGTGGTCAGGTGCATTCTAAGCAACAGGAGACTAGAAAAAAGATGCAGCTAAATTAAGCAGATTTAAAAGACTGGAGATATTTGAGGATTTGAGAAATGGTGCATTGGACAAGAGCAACAAGAAAGTTAGCAAAATCTGAATGAGGTACCTTTTTTCTATGTATTGTCGAAGGCTTTCACGGCCGGAGAACGATGGTTGTTGTGGGTTTTCCGGGCTGTATTGCCGTGGTCTTGGCATTGTAGTTCCTGACGTTTCGCCAGCAGCTGTGGCTGGCATCTCCAGAGGTGTAGCACCAAAAGACAGGGATCTCTCAGTGTCACAGTCTGGAAAAATTCACAAGCATAAGCAAAACTTCAACAGGAAAGAAGAAACCTTAAGAATGAACAGAGCATGGTTTCCAGTTCTGAAAAACACCAGGCTAACAAAACACTCTACACCCAACAATAGCCCTGCAGGGAAGATTAGCACATCAAGTACCAATCCATATGCAAAAGAACCTCCTCAGGATACAGTGAAGCCTCCCGCCATTAGCATTCCACACCCTGGGAAACTCTTACAGGATGAATCAGCTCAACCTCATCCCTCCTGAGTAGATATAAATGACTTGCCAACATCTTTTCCACACTGTGACACTGAAAGATCTCTGTCTTTGGGTGCTACACCTCTGAAGATGCCAGCCACAGCTGCTGGCGAAACGTCAGGAACTACAATGCCAAGACCACGGCAATACAGCCTGGAAAACCCACAACAACTACCTTTTTTCTATTTACATAAGAGATGCCATTTTTGCTGCCGCAGAAATGTATTTTTTTTTAAAGTGCATGGACCCAGGTAGAGCTCCTGGTGGAGTGAGATTCTAGTAATCCTTCCTTTCCTCCATGCATGAAGTTGCATCTTGACTGGTGCTCCTGGCAATGCCGTTACGGCTCCATCGTTTGCAATGGGAGAAGTCTGTGAATTATGTTCACTCGGAAGTCAGGTTGTGGGATGTCACAGCCAATACTGGACTTAACTTTGGGACCTTTGCTGTTTAGTACTCATCAGCCGGTATTCTTCAGCTCTTCAAACGCAGAATGTCATTTATAGTGTACTGAAGTGACCAGGTTTGTTTGTTTGTTTATTCGATCTATAGTCTGGTTTTCTCACTGAGATTAAAGGTCTACATAATTTTAAAACATCTAATCAAGACACTATAATACAGTCAGTGATGAAACCTAGGTTGCAACATTAGTGAATAACACAAAAATGACAGTATGAAACACACAACTGATTGTGTAATGCATCCATCCACAATTGCTGGCATCTACTGCTTTTAACAAGAGAGAATCTTGGCAGCAGGCCCTGGGAATAACCTTCCCCAAGAACCACGAAGGGCTCCTGCCAGTTGGAGCAGGGGAATGTAGTCTAGGAGAACCAGAGAACCAACTTCACCCTGGTTTGTCCTCAAGCATTTAGAATCATAGAGTAGGAAGGGACCTCTAGGGTGATCTAGTCTGACCTCCTGCACAATGCAGGAAATTTACAAATATCTCCCCCCCACACACACACACCCAGTGACTCCTGCTCCATGCCCAGAAGATGGCAAAACACCATCAGGATCCCTAGCCAAACTGACCTGGAGAAAATTGCTTCCTGATCCCAATGTGGCGACTGGCATTAACCTGGACATGTAAGAAGGGGCCACGAGAACTAAGCACTGAAGCAACCCTTCCTGCCCTCCTCCTCATGATCTGCCCAGGTTCACAGAATCAGCATTGCTGTCAGATGGCCATCTAGCCTCTGCTTAAAAAACCCCAAAGAAGGAGAGCCCACCACCTCCCAAGGAAGCCTGTTCCACTGAGAGACTGCTCTAACTGTCAGGAAGTTCTTCCTAATGTTTAGCAGAAAACGCTTTTGATTTAACTTCAACCCATTGGTTCTGGTCCGACCTTCTGGGGCAGTGGAAAACAACTCTGCACCATCCTCTATATAACAGCCCTTCAAGTACTTGAAGATGGTTGTCCTCTCCAGGCTAAACATGCTGAGCTCCTTCAACCTTTCCTCATAGGACTTGGTCTCTAGACCCCTCACCATCTTTGTTGCTCTCCTCTGGACACGTTCCAGCTTGTCTATATCCTTCTTAAATTGTGGTGCCCAAAACTGAACACAATACTCTAGGTGATGTCTAACCAGAGCAGAGTAGAGCGATACCATCACTTCTCGTGATCTGGACACTCTGAGCCAAGCTACAAGTGACGCCTTACACAGGTTGGACACTTGTCAGCTTCCCTCAAGTTTTGATGGGAAATGTAGGCGTCCTGGTTTTACAGCTTGGCGCTCCATTACAGCTGCAAGACCAGGATGCCTACATTTCCCATCAAAACTTGAGGGAAGTTGACAAGTGTCCAACCTGTGTCGGGCGTCACTTGTAGCTTAGCTCTATGCTTCTGTGGATACAGCTCCAAATCAGATACATCTGTGAGAGAGCTGTTTTCATGTCTGTCTGCAAAGCTGCAGCTTTATCTCTGGGGGCCACGAACTTCCGAGCTGGTATGCTGGTTCCTTTGGTTTGTTTAAAACAGCAATGCCCCTTTCCGTGCCACTCCAAAGTGGCACAGAAAGGGGCATTTAAACCCGTGGATCAGCTGCTTGTTGGGGAGATACCCGACAAGCAGCTGATCATTTAAACAGCGGGGCTTGGCTGCCCGGCCGGGAATTCCCAGCCAGCCAGCCGAGCCCCACCTGCAGCTTAAATGGCCATTCCCCCAAGCGGCATGGAAATGGCCATTTAAACTGCAACTGTTTAAACGGAAAGGGGCATTTAAACCCCAGGAACTACGAACCACGATCCGGTTCGCGAACTTGCCCCAGTTTGGGGAAGTTCATGGTTTGTGAATATGCACGACCCACAAACCGCAAAAGTTTTTTTTGCAGTTCATGCCCACCCCTACTCCACAATGATTCTCCAGGCAGCTTGACTTCATGGGAGGCCCTTCTACCTGCCAGCAGACCTTCCTGCAGATCACATGGGCTGGCCGGGGCTACCTACCTATCCTGGGGAGAGGAAAAGGTATAGCCATCGACCGTGGACCTTTCCCTCCTCCTTGGCCTGCCAACATCCAGCAAAGCCTCTCCTCTTCTTCCCTAGCATGAGTGGGGATAACGGAGCCTCAGGGAGTATGCAGCCCGAAAGCCCTTCCGAAGCTGCGGAGGTGGTGATGCAATAATTGATCGAAAGATGGATTGCTGAGTGCAGGAACCCCAGTGAGAAAATCTGTTCCACGTCACTGAAGCTGACTTCCTCTTCTCTCTCTTTCACACACATGTGTGTGTGTGCGCGCGTGCACGGACACACACACAAACACAGAGCTTCCCTGGAAATCAAAAAGGATGCTAGAATAATTGTTGCAAATGTTGTGGGGGGATAATTCAGTTTGTTTATCATGGGTGCATGGCCATAATTTTACAAAAAGATGTTGTGTCGTTCAGTGTGGAACTTGATCAGTATATTTCTGACGGCATTTAGGGCAGGCAGTCAGGGGCTCTTCCATCTTTTGACAACACAGTTTGGGAGTTTTCCCTGGGGAGAGGCTAGTTCCAGATTAACCCCTGGAACCATCTGACAAAGGGAACTTGTCCCTCAACCCCCTGCTCCGGTTTCCACTAGTTAATCTATCAGCTTACCTGGTTACCTCTTCCCACCCCGTGGGGTGTGTTGGTTGGGGCCAAGAAAGTATAGTGACCATTTTGGCTGATGTTTAACTGCATTGAATTGTTTGTACTTAATGATTTTATTGTAGTTTAACTTCTGTTGTATCTGCCCTGAGCCCACTTGTGGGGAGGGCGGGGTATAAACTGAACCAATCAGTCAGCCAGGACCGGTGGATGATGTGGCCGTTTGCCAATGCTGCAAAGATGAGAGGGCATCTATTGGAGCAAGTATGGTCACATAAGCATTGGGGCATTATAAGTGGACTGCACATCTCCAGCATGCACAAGTGAATTCTGAACCACCTGCTCGAGCAGTTCCTCGTTTCTGTTATGCCAGAATTGGCTGTTTGTTCCTGCTGCAGTTCATGTATACATGACCAGAGTCAGCGGTGCCTCACATCTCTCTAGCTACCTACCTGGTTTGATGAAAACAACAACATTTGATTTATAAACCACCCTTCAGGATAACTTTACGCCCACTCAGAGCAGTTTACAAAGTGTGTTATTATTATCCTCATGACGATTGTCCTGTGAGGTGGGTGGGGCTGAGAGAGCTCTGAGAGAGCTGTGACTGACCCAAAGTCACCCAGCTGGCTTCAAGTGGAGGAGTGGGGGGAATCAAACCCGGTTCTCCAGATTAGAGTCCTGCCGCTCTTAATCATGACACCAAACTGGCTCTCCAACCATAGGGAGGTTACAGGTCCAACTGACTCCCTTAAGATTTCCAGCTCTTGGTTGGAAAATCCCTGTAGATTTGGGGATGGAACCTGGCAAGGGCACAATTTAAGGAGAGGAGAAAGCTCACCATGGATGTGATACCAAAGAGTCTACCCTCCATTTTTTCCAGGGCAACTGATCTCTGTAGTCTAGATGGGTAGGCATGTTAGTCTGTCTGTAACAGTAGAAAAGAGCAAGAGTCCAGTAGCACCTATAAGACTACCCAAATTTGTGGTAAGGTATGAGCTTTTGTGAGCCACAGCTTCAGATCTGGAGAAGTGAGCTGTGGCTCACGGAAGCTCATACCTTACCACAAATTTGGGTAGTCTGGAGATCAGTCATAATTTCAGGAGAACTTCAGGTCCCGCCTGGAGGTTGGCAACCCTAGACTCCCAACCTGTGTATCAGCAGTAGTTCTAAGCCTTGAGCTGGGATTATGTTCATTAAGAGCTATCATAAGGATTATAGCCATACGCTTCTGACTATTTGCCATACAGATTCATCCTCTAGTTTTGCCTCTTTAGCACTGAAAGATGTATTTCTGAGCAAATGGAAGAAAGATACAAGCCAAGAAGTTGACTATGCTAGACTTTCTACCCCAGTT
Source organism: Eublepharis macularius (assembly GCF_028583425.1). Taxonomy (NCBI): domain Eukaryota; kingdom Metazoa; phylum Chordata; class Lepidosauria; order Squamata; family Eublepharidae; genus Eublepharis; species Eublepharis macularius. Next base: position 1,744,523 of record NC_072799.1, read on the forward strand.
TCAGTATTTTACAATCCGGACATGTCAAACAAAGGATTTGTAATATAGATTATATGTATTCTGGCGCACATATGTATTCTGTTCACATTCAGCCTTGGATCTAAACCTTCCAGCACATAAGAAATGTGCAAGCTATTTAAAAACCTTGTGTACTAAAATATAGGAGCGCTTTTATATTGGCACACTGTAACATTTTGCCATCAGCAATCCCTGAGGGCTCTTGCAAGCACATAGTTTCAAACGGCTGAGTCCTGGCGGTGCCAGGCAGATAGGGAATGTGCCGCATATGCTGCACGTTGTATGTATGTATGTATGTATGTAATTGCCTCATTCCTGGCATTGGTTTCAGGATATTCAGTAGAAGAACTAGTTACCCTTCTTCTTGCAGGGGAGAATGTACATGTCACAGAAAAATAGTAAAGAGTCCAGTAGCACCTTTAAGACTAACCAACTTTATCATAGCATAAACTTTCGAGAACCACAGCTCTCTTCTGATGATGCATCTGACGAAGAGAGCTGTGGTTCTCGAAAGCTTATGCTACAATAAAATTGGTTAGTTTTAAAGGTGCTACTGGACTCTTTATTATCTTGTAACTACAGACTAACACGGCTAACTCCTCTGGATCTATATCACAGAGAAAATGGCTCTTTTTTAATGTAGCCACTGAGACTAGATCCTAGATGTCAAAGAATTCTGTGACTCAAACAAGTCTGTCCTGCTCCTTCCCATGGGACTGAGGTTTTAATAATTCAAAATAAACTACATATAGTATTGTTGTTGATGTTTCTTTATAGTCTTCCTTTCTCACTGAGATCCAAGGCAGATTACATACTGCAAGTCAATAGGGAGGATGTTCACAGCAAAAATACAGTATGATCCACAATTGGGGCATTCAGTGAAAACAGATACAGTGGGTATGGCAGCTGCACATTTGAACACTAGCATAAAGCCAAACACACAAAACCTTTCTGAATTAAAGCATAAGTAATGAACATAACATCTTTTGTCAACGTTCAGCTACCCAGTAGGAGCATATCTACATCAGCAGACAGTACCCAATAGCCTATCCTCTAGCCTGTGTCCCTTACCAAGGTATCTCTTTGAGGTATTTCTTATGACACAGCCCTATAGTCTGGGTAGAAAGCCCTCCTGAGTAATTCAGCCTTGCCTAGTTTGCAGAAAGCCAGGAGCGGGGATGCGCTCCTGGCCTCCTTATGCAGGCCATTGCACAAGGTGGGAGCTGCCACAGAGAGAGCTCGTGTACGGACAGTTGTTGATTTAGCCCAACTGCAGGGTGGATATAATAATACAAAATGCCTGATTAAATGACCATGTCCCTCGCCCGCTTCATCTTTGTCTCTGTATGCAAAAGCATAGAAAACGTGACCACAAGTTGGGCCGTTGGGTAGTTTCTGCCTTCCCCTGGAAAGAAGACGCATGCTGGCTGGAGCCACCTAGCACACAAGTCAGTGTGGCTCCTGGCCAGTTGCTGCTTGTGCATTGCATTGTGTAGGTGGAGTGTGGCCTGAGCCTACTGGCTCCTCCATCTCTTGGATGCTGCCACTGGAGCGTCAGCAGCCCCAGCCGCAAGTCTGCCTGGCTGAGATGAGCCTTCTTCCAATGGAGTATCACTGGGGCGGGCGGCTCCTCTTCTGCCTCTGCTGTGCATCAGCAAACAAGGTAGCTACTCCTCCACACTGGCTGCTAATTTATGGCCAGGGAATTCCTAGGAGAGAGGGGCAAAGAAGATTTATTTCACAGCAGCCTTGGCAAGCTTCCCGAGGGAGCTTTTATCATAATTACAGGTGTAAAATGTCAGGGTCCATAATTTTTCAAAGAAATAGGAGGGATTACATTTCTCTTCCTGACCAAACTAATGCAGAGAAGTTAGCCGTGTTAGTCTGTGGTAGCAAAATCAAAAAGAGTCCAGTAGCACCTTTAAGACTAACCAATTTTATTTTAGCATAAGCTTTCGAGAATCAAGTTCTCTTCTTCAGATGCCTGATACAGAGGCATCTGAAGAAGAGGCATCTGAAGAAGAGAACTTGATTCTCGAAAGCTTATGCTAAAATAAAATTGGTTAGTCTTAAAGGTGCTACTGGACTCTTTTTGATTTTGACCAAACTAAGCGGTCGCTGTGCAAGCCCAGCAGCTTTTGAACAGGCCTGTGTCTGGCAGATAAGAAGGAACCAGGCGGATGCTCCCGTGTGCCCAGCTTTGATCCGAACATCCTTCTTTCGGGCACAGGTTCTCCCTGCTCAGGCTGAGAGAGGTGTTGCCTTTTCCCCAACTACGCTCGTGTAATTCATTCATACTTAATTCCTGTTGCAAGAGTGATGATGGCTGCCGTCAATGAGAATTTCATCCCAATTCATTGGGAGACCCCCAAAAAGTTACAGATGGGACCGAAAAATGAGCAAATGTCACCAGGCAACACTAATGACTTCCACCATGTGGCACACTACACTACCATTAAGGAATCTGAACAATGTTGAATAAACAAAACAAGTTTGAATAGAATTTCAGTCTCAGAAACTCCAGCCTTGCAACCAGGGGAAATTCACATTACGAGTTTATTATTTTTCACTTTTGTGGCACCATCAATTTTTATCCACTGGCTGTTTTCACTCGGTAAACTGATGTTTTGTTTTAAATCAGCATAATTTACACTAATATGGTAAGCTATACCTCTTGCCTTGAAAACCCCATGAGAGGTCACCAAAAGTCAGTTGCAACCCGGCAGCAACTATTGAAACTCAGGCAGAAAACAGGGACACTTGGAGACCGGGATTTAAAAGTGTGAGCTTTGTTGCTTGGCTAATTTAGCACCTCTTAATCATGTTTTTCGCTATATTTGATGAAACTCAGTTTTTGTTACCTATTTATGGTCGGGCACACCACTTTTGGACCTGCAGGAGAAATCAGAGCTCTATCCCAGAGGCTACATCCTTAAACTTTAACTTGTATCTTGGAACACCCACTGCTTCTAGGATTGGGCAAATAAAAAAGGATTGCGATTTTAAAATGCAAAAAGTGATTGACTTCTTGGAAGGAGAACGGAAGGATCAGCTCAGGAGTAGAGATGGGCACGAACCGGGGGAAAAACGAACCATGTGGCTCGTGGTTCATGGTTCGTGGTTTGTTAAATTTCACGAACCATGAACCACAAACTTTTACAAACCTGCCCCCAATTCGCGAACCAGTTTGCGTCACATCCAGGTCAGAAAACCGTCACTTCCGGACTGGCAGAAGGTCACTTCTGGACCAGCAGAAGGTCACTTCCAGGTCAGCAGAAGATCTGCAGGAAGTCCATCCCCTGTTGCCTAGGAAACCAATTGATTGGCACCAGGCTGTCTGCAGTGACAAACCAAAAAACGAACCAAACGAACCAGCCTAAAGTTCGTGGAGGTTCGTCAGAAATGGGATCTGATGAACGGCTGGTTCGCGAACCATGAACCGGCCTGGTTCGTCATGAATTTTGGTTCGTATTTTGGTTCGTGCCCATCTCTACCCAGGAGTGGAATGCTGACACATTTCTCTAGCGGCAGAGCTGCGCTGAAGGAAAGGTGGCCGTGGAAAACCAAACTGCTCTTGTCCTGCATTCCAGGAGGCATTTCTTCAGAGAAGAGGAACCCAAGAGGAACCACAGGACCTGCTGAGGCAGAGACTCTCTCCATCCTGCCAATGCTCAAGATGCTATTTCATCGGCTTCTTCTCCCGCTCTGCCTCGCAACCGCAAGGAGCACAGGGTTATCCCAACATGTTATAATACACTCTGGGGTGTCTTATTACTTGAAATATGCTGCACAAATATAACTTGGGTAGCTTATCTTGGCCCGGCTGCTTTCTATAAAAAGTCTCTCAGCGCAGGTCTTGGGGGCTCCTTCCTGGTATGAGGAGGATCTGTTGCCTTGCGCTGCGTCTCCTTCTGCCTTCTTCCTGAGTTGTTCTAACCACATTTTTTCATCTCTCTGTCCCTCCAACTTTACACGGAGGTTGCCAGAGATTGCACATATACAGGCTGCCGTTTAAGATAAAAAAACAGAATCTCAAAAGGGACTGCTACATTGGCCACCAGGGAACGGTTTCTAAATGAAGAGATGCCCATTGGACTAAAACATACCAGGAAGTTGTGACCTCTGATCTGGGGTGAGTTGGGTGGGGCTAGCTGCCCGCTGCTTAGAGGTGACATTTTTAAATGAAGGAAATGGTGTGACAGATGCTGAGGGCAAGCCCTGCAGGAAGACAGGTGGGTGATTGTAGGGTTGCCAACCTCCAGGTGGGACCTGGAGATCTCTTGGCATTAGGAATGGTCTCCAGATGACGTCTATCAATTGCCTTAGTGGAAAGGGCTACTTTGGAGGATGGGCTGCATGGCATTAGACCCAGATGAGGCATACGCTCCCCAAATTCCACCCTCTCCAGGCTCCACCCCCAAATCTCCAGGAATTTCCCAACTGAGAGATGGCAAGGGAGTAGGGTTGCCAGGTCCCTTTACCCTCCCGGTGGGAAGGGGGGGCGACCTGGCTCTTACCTCCTTCTTCCCCTCTTTGTTCTTTGGCCACGCAATGACATCGTTTCCAGTGACAGCACTTCTGGTGACTAGAGATGGGCATGAACCAGGAAAAAAACAGGAAAAAACTAAACCACGAACTTTCATGAACCTGACCCTGGTTCGTGAACCGGTTCATTGGTTCATGAAAACGTCGCATCTAGGTCAGAAAACCACCACTTCTGGGCCAGCAGAAGTTCACTTCTGGGTCAGCAGAAGGTCTGCAGGAAGTTCATCCCCTGTTGCCTAGGAAACTGATTGATTGGCACCAGGCTGTCTGCTGTGACGAACCAAAAAACGAACCAAATGAACCAGACTAAAAGTTCGTGGCAGTTCATCAGAAATGGGATCTGACGAACTGTGGTTCGCAAACCACGAACCAGCCTGGTTTGTGCTTAATTTTGGTTCGTATTTCAGTTCCTGCCCATCTCTACTGGTGACATCACCACGCAGGTGCAGGATTGCACGCGCACTTCACAGCGGGCCGATTTTGGCCTCAAACAGGCCCAATCCAGCCCATTTGGGGCCCATATTGGCCTGCAGTGAAGCGCAGGAGCGCTCTCGGGGCGGCCTGCAGATGTCAGTGATACTGTTGCCCCACCCCAGGAGCATGCCCAGGAGCTCATTCCCATGCCTTCCTCCCCTGCCAGCCAGGCAAGTGGAGTTGAACCTACCAATATAATACAAGGGCAGACAATGTAACAACAATATACCAAATATAACAAAATGTAATATATCAATGATGAATAGAGGTTAAAAATTGAACCAAACATGAAATGAAGCCCCCAAACACAAGGGAGACACAGGCAGCAATAGTCAATGCAGCATAGCAACGTTTTAAGGTGCAAGGCAAGTGCAGTAGAAATCTTTTAAGATCTTGTTTGAAGAAAAAGCCTTTAGATCTTAATGTTGCTTGACTTGTGTGTTTTCTCTGCAGGTGTCCATGACCAAACAAGGGGTACAAAGACCCCAACGACTCTACAAGGAGCCAGCAAAGAACTTGTTTCAATTTCTCTTCCTCAGGAGTCGAAAAAGCAGAGGAACACCTTGAACACAATAAAGCACCTAGAATCTCTGTTGCGGCAACATGATGCCTACAAAGCCCAAAAGCACAGGCACCTTGCACCTTAAAACGTTGGTATGGTGCACTGGCTATTGCTGCCTGTGTCTCCCTTGTGTTTGGGGGCTTCATTTTATGTTTGGTTCAATTTTGAATCTCTATTCATCACTGATATTTTAAATTTTGTTATATTTGGTATATTGTTATTATATTGTCTGCCCTTGTATTACATTGGTAAAGCCAGGCAAGTGGAGGCAGGGGGGCAGAGGGTGAAAGCGGGGGATCCTCAGCCCCAACCGGGGGGATGGGATCTCTACAAGAAAGCAGTTGGTCAGGTGACCCTGAGAGAAGCGGGCTGGTGGGCGGAAGATTGGTCCTCTGTGGCAACACAAAGAGGGTGTCTGGCGGCCTCCCTCAATAACGCATTGCCCAGAGAGACTGAGGGCAGCTGGACTGCAAACTCTGGGATTGGGCCTCTGATATCATTGCAGGCCAGGAGGGTTCTGGGCTGTCTTCGCGTGACACATTGCCTGCGCCCTCCTCCAACCAGCAGCCCGAGTAGCACAAGGAACTAAGTCATGAGAGAAAGAGCTATGGAAGTGAGCGAAAAGGCAAAGCCCTTCTTTATTTACTTTAAATATTTGTACCTGGCTTCTCTACAGCTCTTACAGTGTAGCTGGTCAAGTCTCTAATACACTCCATAAAGCAAAACATTACTTCAACCATAAAAATATGACAGATGGCATCAGACTGAAAAGAAAATGCCTAAAGGATAATAAGACACTAACTTTGTTCACCATTCTAAGAGGGGCATTCATCTGTCTAGAAGGATGGTATATAAGTGCAGTTGTTGTTGTTGTTGTTGTTGTTGTTGTTGTTAAAGAAGAAAAGCCATCCTAGAAGAGTTCGGTCACATCTCTTCTCAAGCAGCCATGCAAAGCGCAGCAGGGACATATTCTTTGAGGGTCACAGATCCAGAGGAGTTAGCCGTGTTAGTCTGCAGTTGCAAAATAGTAGTGAGTCCAGTAGCACCTTTAGGACTGACCAACTTTATTGTAGCATAAGCTTTCGAGAGCCACAGCTCTCTTCGTCAGATGCATCAAGTTGGTTAGCCTTAAAGGTGCTACTGGACTCTCGGCTATTCTTTGAGGGGCGTCCCAAAATGCCTCCATGAATGAGCCAAGAAACTTCATGAGGATTTGTGACCGAAATACTTGAAAAACTCTGTTTGTATAGTTCTCCCTTGTTATCTCAGGGAAAGCAGTCCAAGCGAATCAGCCAGCGAGCTGACTCTGGGAAACCATCCCTAACTTTCCCTTGAAAAGTTGAACGGTGCACTCACTTCATCCCTTCTTTGCTTGACCAGACATCTGAAGGTGAGGCACACCTGCCCCCCGTTTCTGATCGGGTTTTTAAAAAACCGTCCCTGCTTGACCCCCCCCCCCATCCACTTCAAAGGTGGAAAGGCCTTCTGCACAGGCGAGCTTTACAAGAGTCTTAGCAACCCCTGTGATTATGCCTGAAAGCAAAGAAGCTGTTTTCTTGCTCCTAATCAACATGAATCTGGCGAGAGACCGAGCTGAGCATCTGGAGTTTTCCACATGTCAGCTAATGGCCATATCCTATTTTACAAGAGGAAGGTATTCCCACTGCAGGCTCCCTGGGCCTGGCCCTTCTCTTTGTTACAGTTCCAGCCCTCAGGTCTGGGCATTCTCCGCTTGTTTTTAAAGGCCACTCGGGGAGTTCAACACGTCAACTTCTGTTCAAGCAACCACCATTCTGCTTTTCAGTCCGTGCACTGCGCAGAAGGGGGAACGGGGCAAGCTCCCAAATGGCTCAACTTCGGAGTGAGGTCATTTCGGTCCCAGAATAAACCTCCATTTATCTTAGAACCACAAATGAGAGGGGGACATAAGCGACTGAAATGTTTTCTCCACATCCATGTGCTGTGCTTGCCAGAGATGCTCTCCTGCTACACACTGAGTGGTGCTGTCACCGACTGGTCTACCGGGAGACCCAGGCGTGGGCAGGAAGTGGAGAAGGCCATGTTGGGAGAAACCAGTCCCCACAACTGGAAGGATGTCCCCCTCTGAAGGGCCTCTTACGTGGCTGCTCTTCTCCATCACTTGCTTTTTGTGCAAAGTTTGTTCCGTAATTTAGGCAACTTTGGTCACACAGCCCAGCAGAGCATTCTTCACAACACACTGATAAAGGAAGCCCGGATGTGCTGTGCCTTCAGCAGCCATGACTCCTGGCAAGCATACCATGTATCTTTCACAGATCACTCTCAGAAGTGGAAGCCAAGGAGAGACCATAGCTGGCCATAGAGCAAGAGTTTTCCAGGCAGAGAATCCCAGGTCAAGCTCCTGCCCCTTTCCTGCACTGCCCCTTTAAGAGAGGCCTAATGTAGAAATGGGCAGCTGAGTCTTTTTTTTGGTAGCAAGGTCAACAAAAGTACCTGGCAAATACCATCCTAGTATCAATACTAACCCTAACCCTCTATTAGACAAACAGGAAATTTGTTCTCCAGTCAACGGGCTGAGAAATACTTCCGCCCGCAACCTCGAAGAGCTGGCACCGCCAGTCAGGCTAAAGAGACCAAAGGTTCGAGGCATCCTCTCGGAGCTTCCTATGTTCACAGACTGTGCAGGGAGGCCAAATGTCCCTGTGGGGGGAAACTCCATTCATATAATGTGCCCATGCCCTTGCTTTATAGGCGGAGGTGAAAGGGAGTCTGAGTAGAGGCCACGTGGCAGATGCAAACAACAAAACAACTCAACTTCCTGTAAAACTAATGGCCAAAAGAAATGGTCTCGGATATGGGCCAATATCTTGGAGGCACCTTAGTTGCCAGCCAGACACCATCAAAGGAAAACTGTTGTAAGGAAATGGCTCTAAGAGATGCTTCGATAAAGGGCTAGGAAATGTAGACTATCCTACTGAGCATTGTCTGTTACTGTTGTTTATTATGTCGTATCAAATGGCTTATGTTTTGTTTCAGCATCGGTTCAGCTCCGTTATCAGATTTTCAACTACCTGCAATCTATGCCCGACTGTAGTGTTTAGTAAGCGTCCCAGCTTTTGATCGTATTGACTTACGCTGTGTGATCCACCTTGAGTTTCAGTGAGAAAGGTGGACTATAAATAATGTAAAATAAATAAACAAATATGCTGGATCTGCCCCTGAGCTTGGGGGTCCCCAGTCACCCACTACCAAACGTCTTTCTCCTACAGCACCCTGGGTAGCGGGGGACACGTTGGCAACCACGCTCCTGTCTTTTGGCAAACGATGCAAAACTGAATTATTCAAAAAGGCCTTTTTGCTCAGCTAAGAGGGCGGTATTGTAGGAAAGGGATCCCAGATGTTTCGCTAATGAGTTAGAAACCATAGATTTCACCATTATGTTGCCTTACATATTATCTGTTGCTTTAAATATGTACTCCTATGTACTACCTGTGCTTCATGTTGTTTAATGTAAGTCCTAGAATTGATTATGTTCTGTTTCAGCAATTCCTCAACCCCATACTGGATCCTTGCTAATACTAGATCTCTGTAAACTTATATTCATTTACCCCATGACATTGTTTATGGAAATGTTCTTGACGCTGTATGGAAATGCCTGCCCTTGTCCTTGCCACTAATTGTACTAATCTCACACTATATAATCCGCCTTGAGTCTCAGGGGCAAGCTACAAGTGACGAATGATACAGGTTGGACACTTGTCAGCTTCCCTCAAGTTTTGATGGGAAATGTAGGCGTCCTGGTCTTGCAGCTTGGCTCCCTGACTGCTGTCCAATGGACTTTTCCGCTGTCACTTGTCCAACATTCCGCCAAGCTGCCTACATTTCCCATCCAAACTTGAGGGAAGCTGACAAGTGTCCAACCTGTGTCAAGCGTCACTTGTAGTTTGGCCCTCAGTGAGGAAGGTGGCATATAAATGACATACATACATACATACATACATACATACATAGCTCTCACTGCCAGCAGTCAGTCAACTGAGTTGAAGTCAACTTGGATGAAGTCATCTGAGAATATCGTCCATGTCTGAAGCCTGGAGGAAGGTGGGCTGTAATTCCCAGACAGGGTGAGGGGTCCGAACCAGAGCGCCCGTCGGAATTCCTTCCATCTTGAAAGGACAATCCTCACCCAAGAGGACCTCTGGATCTGGGACATCATCTGTCCCCATGAGGACCTCCGTTGGAGCTATGGTGGTGTTGCATGGCCTCGTGGAAGGCATCCATTCCCAAAACACTGGATAGGGCATTGCGCTAACGCGAACCGGCCCATGTTGTCAGTAACCCACCAAAGATCCTTACCATGGCCAGAGGCCAGTATGTTAACAGACACTTGCAATCTGGGCAGTGCGTAACGGGCGTTCTCTGTGAAAGATTCGGGCCCAGTAGAACCTTAAAGACCAACTAGATTTCCATGCATACTAAGAGAGTCAGAGTTCCCTTTGTCAGAGACCAGTGAGCCTCTCTGAGCAAATTAACGCATTACAAGACAAAATCTGACCATATGCATTCTTCAAACCATTGTGAGATTTCCTCTTTGCAGGAAACCTTTGCTAGAGAACCTATTAAGGGATTTGCTCATTAGAGCAGAAGAAGGTGAGGCAGTAAGGAAAGAAGCGTAAAGGGTCGGCCGTTCTCTCCTGCCCCAAGGCCACCAAAAAAGGGCCACTGCCTCCCCCCTCCCCCTCCCCGTCTCCTGTGAAATCTCTTGCAGGCAGACGGAGAGAGACCCTGCAGCTGGCCAAAGGAGGAGTCCTTCTGCGGGTTTTATGAGGCTTCCTGTCGTTTCCAAAAGCAGCAATTACATTTTATTCCATGAAGTTTGCACTTTGGTCCTGAGGTGGGAAAGTCACACCAGCTTCAGTCCTGTGCCTGGGGCAGGGGCAGCAAATCCAGGCGCACAAGGAGCCCATAAAAGGCCGGGGAGCCTGTCTGGATAAAGTAACATATTACAAGACGGGGATGGGACCAGATGTATTCTTCAAACCATTGCAAGATTTCCCGGTGGCAGGATATGCATTTGCATTTTTCTTTCTCTTTTAATAAATAATAAAATACTTTCCAAAAGGCCAGCGAGGGTATGTTCTGAGCCATCATTGCTCTAGCATCATGTACATTTTTCCAGAAGGGAAATCCTTGGTGCCTGTGTCTCTCTGTTTGAAGGTGAGCTATCATTTTTGGTAGGTTTGAACTTTGGCTTAACCACTGTAAGGCACTGAGGGAAGAGACCCTCCTCGCCAGGCGTGCTGGGTGGATTGAGAGCCAAGCTACAAGTGACGCCTGACACAGGTTGGACACGTGTCATCTTCCCTCAAGTTTTGATGGGAAATGTAGGCATCCTGGTCTTGTAGCTGTAATGGAGAGCCAAGCTGTAAAACCAGGACGCCTACATTTCCCATCAAAACTTGAGGGAAGCTGACAAGTGTCCAACCTGTGTCAGGCGTCACTTGTAGCTTGGCTCTCAGACAACCTACTAATCATCTGGGGGCTGACAACGTCAACACAAGGGAGCTCTCTTCCCGTTAAGGGCTGCAGACCTTGGACAGACTGAAGAGGATTTGGGGAAGAGATTTATCCAGAAGGAATCCAACTAGCTTTTGACCAGAAAGAATACTCAGTCGTCATTCAAATAATGCCTAAACCATGATCCCTAGCAGTCACAGATATGGCTGAAAGCGTTTTATGGTCATCTCAGTCAGCTGGGACATGCTTTTAAGGTGGGCCAGCAATGTTACTATCTCCACATTGCAGAGCAGAAACTGTGAGGGAACGGCTTGCCTAAGGCCACCCGCAGAGCGTGTAGAAGAGGCAAGATTGGGCCGCGTAGTTCCGTCTGCTCATCATTCATTCTGGGGGAAAGGGGTGTATAAATCTTAACCCTCCCTGTGCAGGCTGCCCACCATCCTGTTTTAAGTGTGTTGTTTTTAATGAACATGAATTTTTAATTGTATTTTAAATATGTTGTTATCCGCCCTGAGCCCGCTCGCGGGGAGAGCGGAATACAAATTTGAAATAAATAAAAATAAATAAATTCTCTTAGCTGTTATATAACAGAGACCTGGTCGAGCAAAGTAGGAGGGGTAGAAGAGCAACCCAGCCCCCTTCCCCCCAGGATTTTCCTCTAGGCTCAAGGGGCAGGGAGTCGCTTGGGCCTCTGTGGCACTTACCAAGGGCTCTAGCAGCCTAAGAGCCAAGCTACAAGTGACGCCTGACACAGGTTGGACACTTGTCAGCTTCCCTCAAGCTTTGATGGGAAATGTAGGCATCCTGGTTTTACAGCTTGGCTCTCCATGACAGCTGCAAGACCAGGACGCTAAGTCCAACCTGTGTCAGGCATCACTTGTAGCTTGGCTCACAGTCTCAACTTTGGGTGTAAGGCCTAGAGACTGCAGATTTGAGGCCAATACCACCCACCCTACAACCCCATGGTGGAGGTGGACTCAGACCTAGGGTTGCCAGGTCCCTATACCTTTGTGCTAGAGGTGTGCTCAAAATCGGCCCTGGATGAAGTGTGGGAGCGCTCCTCTGGCCAGCACAATGCGCCCATGTGCTGTGCATGTCCCTGGGCTGCCTGCCAGCGGCAGGCCACCTCCGTGAGCTTGCCACCTCCCACCGATCGCTGGGGTGTGTGTGTGTGGCTCACCATCAACATTATGACTGTGCCAGTAACGTCCTTGTGTCGCTGGAGACTCACTGTTCTCACTCCTGTGCACCCAGAAGTGATGTCAGCACATCATCGGCTGCCTGCTGGTATTTCGCAAAAACTCTATGGTTTTATCGTAGAGTCTTTGAGAAATGCCAAACCATCTCTAGCCATTTCCAGTTTATACCAGAAGTGACGCCAGAATACTGGCATGCCTGCAACACTTCAGGCCTTCCCCTCTCCCCAATTTCTTCCACCAGTGTTAGGATTGCCAGGTCCCTATACCCATGTATGGGGAAATAAAAGATTTTCAGGCCTGTGTTATATCCTGAAATGAACTTGCTGTGTAATCTCCTTGTGGTTCGCATTCACTCATCTTGTAGGAGTGAATGCTGCTGCAGCCTGTCCTGAAACATTGTAGAGTCCAGTAGCACCTTTAAGACTAACCTATTGTAGCATAAGCTTTCGAGAACCACAGCTCTCTTCATCAGATGCATCTGATGAAGAGAGCTGTGGTTCTCGAAAGCTTATGCTACAATAAAGTTGGTTAGTCTTAAAGGTGCTACTGGACTCTTTACGATTTTGCAACTGCAGACTAACTTGGCTAACTCCTCTGGTTCTGAACCATTAACATTTTGGAGTTGTGTTCAGCAACTTTTTGTGTTCTTCACCATTCATTTCTTTCTGAGGGCCAAGCTACACATGACGAATGACACTTGAATGGCAAGTGTATTTCTCCCTGTTCACTTGCCCTCCACTCAATCCACTTGCCGTTCAAGTGTCATTCGTCATGTGTAGCTTGGCCCTAAGTCAGACACTTTGGAGTGCACTTTACTGCTGTCTGTCCACTGACGAAGCATCTTTCAGGTATCCTAGAAGCCCTGGAATATGCTGTAGAATTAAACTTGACACATGAAATGAAATCACAAGTAGAATCACGGAAAAGGTACTTCGGCTGATTTTTATGCCTATAACATAATAACAACATTTGATTTATATTATTCTTCCCACAACAATCACCCTGTGAGGTGGGTGGGGCTGAGAGAGCTCTGAGAGAGCTGTGACTGACCCAAGGTCACCCAGCTGGTTTCAAGTGGAGCAGTGGGGAATCAAACCTGGTTCTCCAGATTACAGTCCCACCGCTCTTAACCGCTACACCAAACTGGTCTGTTGATGGCTAGCTTCTGGTAGAAAGTTCTTTCAAGAGCTGAAGAGAGAAACAAGATTTGACAAGTTAGAGGAATTAGCCTTGAATCAGAGGTAGTTCTTAACTGCTGATATTATTGAAGAAATAAAACAGTTCAGAGATCTGTGGCCGAAAATGGTACAAGAAGCGCAAGTTGTAGCAGAAGGCATAGGAATTCTGGCACAGTTGCCAAAGAAGAAAGGGGTAAAAACTGAAAGGATTTTATGATGAGAAATCACAGCCTGAGGAATCCTGTCCTACAATAATCGATGTACCAGAGTCTTTATTTAGAAGAAATGTTTTCAATGCAACTTTGGACAACGTCATGTGTGCATTAGAGCATACATTCAAAGCAACAAATAAGTCGCTTCAGTCCTAAAATATGTGACACTAGAACCCGGGGAACTGGAAGAAGCTTCCAAATGTCTACTTCACAAGTATTGCACGGATCTTTTTGAAAATTTTCACTGCAAAAAGTTGCAAATGAAAAAAATGTTCTAGTTGATTTTTGCAAAAGAATATAAACTGCCCCTGCTTATATTATTAGATGAGATTTACAAGAAACAACTGCAACTAAATATCAGTGAAGTGTGCGTAGCTGGACAGGTTTTTTTGCAACCTGCCATTGACTGCGGCAGAATCTAAAAGAAGTTTCAGCAAGCGCTTAGCACACATCAAAAACAGTCGGCATTCTGAAATGGGGCAAGAATTGTTTCGCCAACTAGCCATCTTGTTTATTGGGTGTAAATCTGCAAGGGAAATTGACTTTGGAGGGTTAATACGTGATTTTGTAAGGGAAATAAACTTTAAAGTTAATTGGCCTCATGTTTGCAGCCGTGATGTTTCTTTGGAATTTAAAAAAAAATGAGACATTGACAGGACAATGACCAAAAAGTTACAAAATAGCTAGCAAACTTGTAGCACTCTCAGACTGGGTGTTAGTGTTTACTTACTTACTTACTTGTGTTATTTATAGTCCACCTTTCTCACTGAGACTCAAGGCGGAGTACGCCACGGCGTGAGATAGTACAGTCATTAAAGCAAAGGCTAGTATTTTTCAGAAATGTAGAATACAAAACCATAAGTTCAGAACTGAAACCAACTTTTTTCATACCTCATGAGTTTGTATGCACGGGGTGAGGGATTGTGGTATAGGAGTTGGGTGGGGGGATATTACAAAAATTTGTGTCGGCCCCCCAAAAATAATGCTTGGGCCCTGCATAGCAATTACAATGCAGTTGGGCCAGTGGTCGTAAAGTTGCTGGTTTGTGATAAATGTATAGTACCTTGAAAACTATAGTATGTTGAATGTTTTCTTTTTGAAGCAATCTCATAATTGCTTGACAAGCCACAAAGGCATGGCCTTGTATTGACTTGATGTCGAATCACCCTCAGCTCTCCCACTGGAAAAGATAATTTAGGAGAGGGAACTAGGTAGCCAAGGTTCTGCTGGGCAGCCTCAAACACTTTCTTTGGCCTTCACGGGGACAAAGTTCATCGCCCTGGTGATGGGAGGAATCTCCACTCTGCACTTGTCAAAAACTGACCCTCGCTTGGTGAGGCTTAGACAGACAGGCGCTTGGAACCTTCAGAAGGCTGCTTTGCCCTGAGAAGTGGATGGGCCTAGATGGTTCCCTGTGATGTCTAGGGGGATTTCGAATTAACAAAGCAGGTACTTCTGCCAAAGCCCAGATTATTCTGAGGAACATGGAGTTGGATCAGGTGGGAGACTCAATCACCTTTACATGCTCTAGAAAAGAGCAAAAGTCCAGTAGCACCTATAAGAGTAACAAAATTTGTGGTAGGTTATGAGCTTTCGTGAGTCACAGCTCACACCCTACCACAAATTTTGTGAGTCTTATAGGTGCTCCTGGACTCTTGCTCTTTTCTACTGCTACAGACAGACTAACACGGCGACCCATCTTGATCTTTACATGCCCTGTTTGTGTTCACAGAGTCCAAAAACCCCTTTGGCTTACAAAGATGCTTGGAGTGATAGCAGAGCTAAGGGCACAAGTGGAAGAAAACTCATTGCGAATCCGACTGAACGCAAAGGAGAGCATGTTGTTGTGCCTGCTCTGCGGCAGAGATGGTGGGGAAGCACATTTCGTCCTTGGTCACCATTGTGCATCCACACAGTGTTGCCTGGCAGAGCTTTCCTTGTTGCGAGGGGCTTCTGTGTAGGACCCTGGCAAATGCCTACGCCCTCTGTGACTTGCTTGCAAAGCATTGTTCAGACGAAATCACCCACACCTCTCATGGGCTGCACTCCACAGTTATCTCACTGCAATCTCAGAAAGACAGCAGAATGCAGCATGGTCCCCGGTGCCTGGGCGGCTGTCAGTCAGTGAGGCCTGGGCAAGCGGCTCAGAAGTGTGCAGCCAGTCAGGCCTGAGTATAAGTCGCAGTGCAGGCTTTTAAAAACTCTTTATAGATTCCTGTTTGTTTTGCTGTCGTGGGCTTTGAACGTACTGCAATTTCCTTTTATTTAAACAACAAATTTGATCAAGTGTTATCGCACGCAGCACTTTTTTTCAGCAGGAATGCAGTGGAACCGAGTTCCGGAACTTCTTGAAATTGGTCACATGGCTGGTGGCCCCGCCCCCTGATCTCCAGACAGGGGGGAGTTGAGATTGCCCTCTGCACTGCTCCAGCGGCGTAGAGGGCAATCTCAACTCCCCTCTGTCTGGAGATCAGGGGGCGGGGCCACCAGCCATGTGACCAATTTCAAGAGGTTCCAGAACTCGGTTCCACCACGTTCCAGCTGAAAAAAAGCCCTGCTCTCACATATATATTTGATTTGTATAAACGATGATTTAATTAAGGACTAGTAAGCAGCCAGTGTCTGCCCACGCCTCTCATGGATTTCCCGCCGTGTGGGGCCATTGTTGCGATGAGTGAGCTACATCTTGGCCTTGGTCTGCCCTGCATGATTGGCTTATGAGGGGGCGTAAAGAGGAAGCATTCGGGAGGGAGGATAATGAATCGGAGATTCCTCCAGATGTTTTCAAAGTTCCTCACTGGGTTTTAAATTTTCCTTTTCTGTGTGCCCAGGGGCACACTTGAGACAAATTGGATCTCGCTCACTGGCAAATGAATTGACTGTTTTCTTTCTGTGTGTGTGTGTGCACGTGCGCATGCGCGCATGTGCTCACTAAAGATGAAAGTTTTAAAACGCAATAATGTTTTGTCTAAATTCTTGTGGAAATAGCTTATGACCTTTCATGAAGCGATGTGGTTTCGGCTTTCCAGTAAGAGAGCTCCCAGCTAATGATTTAGCTCTATTTTCTAATACATATTTGGCAAGAGACAAGTGCTCTTATAGCCCTGGTCATTGGGGAACTATTATTTATGAGTCAGGAGTGAATCATTGCGCTTGGCAAACAGCTCCGGCTTTGTGGCCAATGTATTTTTCCACTCAGTAGCTGCAAATGCTTGTAAATTCTTCCTCAATATTACCATTAAACTATCTAAAAACAAACTCTTTCCCACTTTGCCATAAATTCTCTCCATTCTGCTGTGCAGTGGTGGTCTTGCCAAGGCTACGAAGCCAGGAGATCGGCACCACCAGATTTTGTTCTCAGTTCCTGTTGCGTTTGCTGCCAGCCAATTATTCCTTATATTTAGCAAGGTAAATGGGTTTGCTTTTCCTCCCCCTGTATGCAGAGGGATGTGTTTCTTCCCCTACATCCGTGCAAGCCGTGGACTTCAGAAGGAAAGTGGAGGGACCCATGAGGTCATGCACTGTACAGGAAGTGGGGCCATATTTCCTTGCCAAGGCCATTGGAAGGTCACTCCGTGGCAGCAGGGCAGGCGGAAAAACTTGGGGCATGAATCACTCGAGTGAATTGATTTCCAACCATTTTTAAGAGTGCAGAATGAAGAAAGGAATCTATTCCAGTCGGCCAATTGTTGACTGTCTGACCTTTCTGTGGAGGTTTTGTGTGGCTGGAGCATTTCCAGAGCAGCGTCAGTCAGAGCATCTCTTGGAGGCATACATTTATTTCCTTATTTTTTTAAAAAAAATTCCACCATCTTCCCAAGCAAACTGCCCAGTTGTTATAAAATATAGAGCCTAAAACCAATTCAAGAACATCCCATAAATCCTGACAGACAAGAAAAGATGATCGGTTGCACTTCTGCAGGGCCTGTCAAAGGGCGATGTTCCGCAGGGCGGGCCTTTGGTTGAGGACCTGTGTCCGTCCCGTTTTCCATCTTTTTTCTTGACTGCCATGCCCCGTTTTCCATCCTGCTCTGGTACCTTTCCACAGCCAGCCCTGCAGAATTTGAGCTTGTGCCTTTTACGGCGGCCTATGCAGGGCTTTTTTTCTGGGAAAAGAGGTGGTGGAACTCTGTGGTGGAACTCAAGACCGCACAATGATGTCACTTTGGATCAGCTGGAACAGGAGGTGGGGTTAAAGTTTAAATTGGCCTTGGCAAACATGCTCACATGGCCGGTGGTCCCGCCCCTTGATCTCCAGACAGAGGGGGGTTTAGATCGCCCTCTGCACCGTTTGGCATCGTGGAGGTCAATCTAATCTCCCCTCTGTCTGGAGATCGGGGGCGGGGCCACCAGCCATGTGACCATTTTTAAGCGGTGCCGGAACTCCGTTCTACCGCGTTCCTGCTGAAAAAAAGCCCTGGGCCTATGAATTTTAATAGCAAAGAGTCCAGAAGCACCTTTAAGACTAACCAACTTTATTGTAGCATAAGCTTTCGAGAGGTTGCATCTGACGAAGAGAGCTGTGGTTCTCAAAAGTTTACGCTACAATAAAGTTGCATCTGACAAAGAAAGCTGTGGCTCTCGAAAGCTTATGCTACAATAAAGTTGGTTAGTCTTAAAGGTGCTACTGGACTCTTTGCTGTTTTGCTACTATAGACTAACACGGCTAACTCCTCCGGATCTATGTATTTTAACAACACCTGGAACTGAATTACTGAGACTGGTGGTAACTTTTATAGTTTTATGTGTTTTTAAGACTGTATTTATTGAAGTTTTGTTGATGTTAGCTGCTCTGAGCCCGTTCGTGGGAGGGCGGGATATAAATCTAATAAAATAAAATTAAAAAAACAAAGAGGAAGGTCTATCCCCATTTTGTAAAGGTCAACACTGGTCCAGGGGCAAGAGACTTTGGAAGGGTACGTGACACATCTGGAGAATGGACGGTGTCTGAGAGCAGAAACCGTATCGTGATGCTTTGGCGCTCCCTGATTTGACTCAAATAGAAAGCAGAACTCCATCAGGTTAGGACCAGAGACCAGGAGGGTTTCGTGGGCAAGTGAACGGTAACTGCACTAGGCGCCTACTCCCTTCTCAGAGGGAGGAGGCAAGCGGCAGCTGCTCTTCACTGCTGCTGGCTGCTTTGCCTGCCCCAGGGAGGAGTGAGGGAGCAAGTACAGCTGTGGCCGCCACTTGTCCACCAGCTTCAGGTTGGAAAATACCTGGAGATTTGGGAGATGGCGCCTGGGGAGGGCAGGGTTTGAGAAAGAGCAAGAACTCAGCAGGGTGTAGTGCCATAGGGGCTACCCACTGAAGCAGCCATTTTCTCCAGGGGACGTGATCTCTGTCATGTGGAGATCTGTTGCAATTCCAGGAGATCTCCAGACCTGAGCAGGAGGTTGACAACCCCACCACCACCTCTTCCCCACTGCTGCTTCTGTCCCTAGCCACTATCAAGGCTGTCCCCACATGCGCAGGGGCAGGTGGGAGAGGTGGCACGCATGCAGGCTTTACTGAAAGGGTTTCTTCTCCAGAGTCCCCCCAGCTGGGAACCAGTCCTGCCTTGTTAATAATTAATAATTTTTCCATTTTTCCTTCCTAGCCTGCCCCCCCCCAATTGTCCCAGTGGGGAAAAAACTCCAAAATATTTCTGCCTCTGCTTGCCAAGGAGGCAGGCCACCTGGAGATTGACCGCCATTGGCAGGGAGGTCGGGTAAATAGCCAATGACAACAGTACCGGTGTGACCAGAAGTGACAGCATCATGCCAAGGCCAATTCATTAACTACCGGGCCAAAACTTAGTGGAAATGCCCACCAGAAGTGACCTCATCATTGGGAGTATGGGAGCATATGCACATTGCCGTGTGAGAGTGAAGAAGACAATGAGGGTAAGTGCCCGTCATCCCCACCCCTGGTCGCCCGGGGGGCCTGGCAACTTTACATACAGAGCTCTTAAATCCAAGATGCATTTCGGCACCAAGGCACACCAAGCATGGCAGAGAAGAGATGCTTGTTTCAATTTACTGCTATGTGCCGTCTGTTGCCATAATTGTGATCCTACTGGGTAGTTTCTATGATGTTTAATCTGTCAGTGATAGAATTGCTTAGGGCCAAGCTACACATGACAAATGACACTTGAATGGCAAGTGGATTGAGTGGAGGGCAAGTGAACAGGGAGAAATACACTTGCCATTCAAGTGTCATTCGTCATGTGTAGCTTGGCCCTTAGGCTTTGTGTTAGCCTTTATTCAGCACTCTATTGGAGCCTTGCTAGTTTTAAACCTTTGCAAATTTGCTTTTATATACCCTATTACATTGTTTTTTTTAAAAATGTCTTTGAAATGGACTGTACCAACTCATATGGTGTAATCCGACTTGAGTCTCAGTGAGAGAGGAGGGTAGAAACAAATAAATAAAGTTTTCTGAAGAGCAGCATGAGGATAAATTTATTTATTTATTTGTGTCATTTATAGTACGCTGTTCTCACTGAGACTCAAGGCAGTTTATATAGTGTGAGGTTAGTACAATCGGTAGCAAGGACATTTCCATACAGTGTCAAGGCCATTTCTATAAACAATGCCATAGGATTTTACAAAGATATAGCATTAGCAGGGATCCAATGCAGAGGTGAAGAATTGCTGAAATAGAACATACTCAGTTCTAAGACTGACATTAGAGAACATGAAGCACATGTAGCATATAGGAATACATGTTCAAGGCAACATAGTGGTGAAGTCTATGGTCCCTAACTCGTTAACGAAGCATCTGAGGGCCAAGCTACAAGTGACGAATGACACTTGAAAGGCAAGTGGATTGAGTGGAAGGCAAGTGAACAGGGAGAAATACACTTGCCGTTCAAGTGTCATTCGTCACTTGTAGCTTGGCCCTGAGACCCCCCTCCCTACAATACTTCCCTTCCATATGAGTAAAAAGCCTTTTTGAATAATTCGGTTTTGCATTGTTTGTGTAAAGCGAGGAGAGTGGGGGCTCTCCTGACTTCCTCAGTCAGGCCGCTCCACAGGGTAGGGGCCACCACAGAGAAAGCCCATGTACGGGCTGCTGTTGATTTCGCCCATGTGCAGGCTGGCACCTGCAAGAGACCCTGTTCAGAATCAGAATTTTCAGAAACTGATTCGGATTAGAGGTTTGAGATGGTGATACTATTATTTTAAAATGTGACTAATTTTATACATAATTAAAATGCTATAATGCATATGCTGATAACATATTACTGAATAGTTTTGGATCCATGCCATGGAAACATCAAGACTAGGGGTGTGCATCTGAAAAAGATTTGGGTTTCCCTCTTTGGGTTTACCCCAAACGGGAAAACAATCCAGAATAACCCAAATCCCGTATTAAACCACTTCAGTATGTTCCGTAAAGATTTGGAGCACACCAAAGATCAAAGCAGCACTTTTCCTGCCCTTTTTCAAACAGCAAAAAAAGGTGCTGTTTTCAAAGCTTCCCACCGTCGGTTCCCTCCTCCCCTCTCCCATCGGGTGAAAGAAGGCTGCAGGAAGCTTTGAAATCAGCAGCATTCTTGCCATGCAAATGACAAGAAAAGCACTGCTTTGAGCTTCCCACGCCACCTACTTTCACCAGATGGAAGAAGGGACGAGGGACCCCCTCCTCCCCTCTCCCATTGGGTGGAAGAAGGTGGTGGGAAACTTTGAAATCAGCACTTTTCTTGCTGTTTGCAAACAGCAAGAAAAGTGCTGCGGCTGCTGCCGCTCTACACAAAGCTTTCCGAAGCATTACGAAGCGCTTCGGAAAGCTTTGTGTTGGAATCTGTGCAAGTGTCCTGGGCTCAATCAAATTGTTGTTCTGTTTGTTTAGTCAGATAGCTAGTTAGGCTTCGAGAGAATTTCCCGCCAGAGAAAGTGGGTGTCTTTAGTCTTAATGAGGGAATCCAGGATTGTCTATTGGATGAGCCAGTTTATTGGGGGGCAATTAGCTAGCAACATATACTAAGGTTTTATTGCTCTTTGTTCAGTCTGCTGCTACAGTCTACTACTACTACTTCACTAGACCATGCAGTCTAAGCTTTTCTCTCTCTAGAACCTAGTTGAGACTATCAAGATGTAGTCAGAAACTGTTTGTTGTTTTTCCTACCAAATGTACCCTTTTTACCCTATTATGTAGTAAAGTATTTTTATAGAGCTAGAATCACAGAAGTCTGTCTGCTTATTTCCATTGCGCTATTATCAAACTCTGCTACTCCGCAAACGTATATCTTATTGCTGCGGCAACCCCCAGCACTTTGCTTTTATATTTGCATCGGCTCAGCAATGTTAGGGCCGATTCGGGAATACAAAATCTGCCCAAACTGGGCCGAATTCAGGTTAAAAACCCAAATCAGAAGCCCAAAGTGCACATCCCTAATCAAGACTAGACTACTGCAGTGTTTCCTACATAAATCTTCACTCGAGTCGAAGTCAACTTGGAGACTCCAGTTGATGAAGAATGCCAAAGCTCTCCCGGCTTTCTGAAAACTATGCAAAACTGAATTATTCTGGAGGGCTTTTTTTTTACACAGGTGCTGAGAAGAAATGGCTCAAAGACGTGCTTGTGATAAAGTGACTGCAAACTATTCTTGTCTCAAGCCACAGCCTCCAGTTTACAAGTTCTCAGCAAAGCTGAGATGTTTTGGGGGTCATTAATTTGTAGGGTCACCAGGAGTCAGAAGTGACTTGATGGCACATAACACACACATAACCAATAGTGCAGGAAATTCACAATATCCCCCACTACAGAGAGAGAGAGTGAAAGAGAGAGAGAGAGAGACCCCTGCTCAATGCCGAGAAGATGACAAAACACTGTCAGAATCCCTAGCCAAACAGGCCTGAGGAAAATCGCATCCTGAGCGCAACGTGGCGATCGGCATTACCCTGGGCATGTAAGAACGGGCCACAAGACCAAAGTTCTAGTTTAAAAAGTGTCTCTTAACTGAGAACAGGTGGGGAGGGGAAGCCAAATGCTTTCTAAGCCACACTCAGCCTCGGGTTTTAGTTACACAGATGTGGCCAGACAACTGTCTGCTTACCATTCCAGGAGTGTATGGGGGGGGGATGGAGTACTAAAATGCCAGAGACATTTCTTCCTGGATCCCTCCGGAAAAGCTTCTCTGACTTGTCCCTTTACCTGCCCAGGGGTTGGGCAAAGGGAGATAATAAAAATCCCCTGGCACAGGGAAGAGAGCTGCATAGCTGGTTTCACCTGGAGGCTGAAGGAGCTGAGACCTACCTGCTGGCAGGCAGTGGCCATGTGCAGGCTGCAGGCTTGGAACCACAAAAGATATGGGAATCTCCCACTAAGCTGGAACTTTCCGATGTAGAAAGCCTGCCTTGACAGAATATCTAAATTTAGGAATGGACAGAGGGAGGGACAGAGGAACTGCATTTTTACACATTTCTTTTGGGATCCCCTACTCTGTGCTTAAAAGTATGTGTGGACATTTCCCCCTCTTTTTAAATAAACGCTTTCTTAATTCTTAAATCTTACTAGCTGTTCTCTGTACCACTCAGACTTCCACTGCTCTACGAGTGCACAGGTCTGCCGGCAACTGGCTGTGATGCACAAGGATGCAGCAAGCCGTCTCTGTAGTGGCCAGGTACTGCGTAGCGGGAGACTGAGCCCAAAGTAGGGCTCAGAGCAGCAAGCCTACACAGGGGATCGGGAAGCCTCTGCCCTCCCCGTGGGCAATTCCCCAAAAGGCCAGGTGGTGGCAGCAGGTACAAGAGAGAAGGAGAGAGAGCCCCTCTGAGGGTTGGGGGGCACCAAGGGGGTGGCACGTGTCAGGCGGAGACTGGACCCCAGACGCCCTGGAGGGCAAGAAGGGGCAGTACTCACAGGTCAGCAGGGCTGTTTCGCCACACCTGTAAACAAGAACTTACACAAAGGGATGCCATTTTACGGCTGTAACGTTTTCCAGAAATGGAGCAAAACCTGTGCTCTTAAATTGAAGTGAACCCAAACTGAACCTTTCTTGAGGTCTCCGGTGTTGGAATAACCTTTTCCCTCCTGATGTTTTCCTTGTACTTCTCAGCTTTCCGTTTCAGGCTGGGCTCGGCTGATATGCCAAGAGACCTGGAGATTTCAAGGGAGCCGGGAGAAGCCCCACAAGGGGGACTCCAGGATGGTTCTGCTCCACTGATCTCCAAACAGCCTCTTGTTCTTCAGTTGGACGGCAGCCCGGTCTTTTCCTTCTTGAAGCGCTGCACAGTGCAAGACGCTTGACATGTTGCTGGAAAGAATCTTCCTTTCAGCAGGGCTTGTTCAAGAACAACAAACCCTTGAAACAAGCCCTCGTAGATCACTGGCAATTAAGGGTGGTAGCCATCCAAGCTAACGCTTCTCTGGAGAGGCTGCAGGGGAGGGGAAGGCTTGGGGGAGTCCTCCTCACCGATATGCAAATCCATCCTTCTGTGGGCTCTGGCATGCTCCCGTGGCACTGACTCGCTGCTGACTTTCTGGTGAGCAAGAGAAACTTTGGTGGGCTTTCTTTTTGCCAAGAACACGGTCTTCCCAGAGAGGGTCCTTAGGGTCCAAAGCCTGCCGAGTTCCATTTACATTCTCTTCCTTTTTTGGCCTCTACATATTTCGCGTCGCCGCCCTGGGTAGCCAACAGCAGAACTTCAGACTATTTAGCCTACGTATAAAGGGGGGAGAGAAAACAGAACAAACCTTTCCTTTCTTTCAGGAAGCTTTCACAAAGTGACCTTTTGCTGAGGCCTGATTCTCACAAACGGAAAGCGAGGAGGTAAATCTGACCTTGTGTTGCACCAGTTCAGACTGCAGATGGCGGGGGGGGGGCTGGGGGGGGGGGCGTGGGCCTGCTCCCGGATAGAATTTTTTAAAATCCCTGCACATAGAAGACTACCGAGGAGAACCACAAGTGAACGCTCTTCTGGCTGACATTGTCAAAGGTTTGTGTGCCAGCCACAGCAGGCCCCAGTTCAGAGGTGCGCTCTAGAAAAGATACCGTCCAGTGACCCTCCCTAGGGCTGCCCGGTCCCCTTACTGTCCTGGTGGAAGGCGAGGGGCCTGGCGTTTAGCTTTCCTGTGACTCCAGCATGCTTTATTCCTTGTGCCTGCGTGACGTCACTTCTGGGTGATGTCATTGCACGGGTGCAGAAGCACGGGGGCACTTTGCAAAGGCCCACTGGAAAGAGCACGCGTGCTCTCAGGGTAGCACAATGACGTCACTACTAGGGGTGATGTCACACCGCCCTGGGAGCCCGTTCCCGTGCCCTTCTCCCCCACCAGCCAGGTGAGTGGTGGTTGGGGGTGGAGGGTGAAAGCGGGGGATTCCCCACCCCCACCAGGGGAATGGGATCCCTAACCCTCCCCCACGAAGAACACCACCCCCACCGGCTCATTCTCCTCTGCTCCATCTCTGCCTCCATATGCACACATGTACACCCAACCATGTTGCCCCCTGCTGCCAACCTTGATGCTAGGATTTCTTGAGTATGGCGGAGCCCGCCATCCTGCACAGGGAGGCTCCAGCTTCTGCCAGTCCGGATCACATCCTGTTTGGTCACCGCAAAGAGGAAGCGGGTTGTTTGGCAGGCAGTTCAGATTTCTTGCAAACAGCTCAGTGTCATGGATGCAGCTAGAACTATAGAACAATTGCTGGATATGACCAAGAGAGTCATTCAGGGTGCCTTTGCACACCAAAACAGAGCTAGCCCAACCCCATAGACGGGCCACAAGGAGTCTAGAGGCCTAGAACAGAAAAATCTGGGACAGGAACGTGAAACAATGGGATGACACAGTTGTGTGGCCTTGTGTAGATTAGAAGAGCCACCTAACTCATAGCACTCCATACAATGTACGAGGGCCCAGGTGCAGAGTGTGTCTGAGAATGGCTGGAAGTCTAACTTCATAGAAGCTGGCGACACCGCTCACATATAGATGTACTGGTGGAGAGCCAAAAGATATTTAAATGTCTTATAATCACTAATTTTACATAGATATATTGTCGAAGGCTTTCATGGCCAGAGAACGATGGTTGTTGTGGATTTTCCAGGCTGTATAGCCGTGGTCTTGGCATTGTAGTTCCTGACATTTCGCCAGCAGCTGTGACTGGCATCTTCAGAGGTGTAGCACCGAAAGACTCTGTCTTCAGAGGTGCTACACCTCTGAAGATGCCAGTCACAGCTGCTGGCGAAACGTCAGGAACTACAATGCCAAGACCGCGGCTATACAGCCCGGAAAATCCACAACAACCAACAATTTTACATAGACTTTGTTAAGATAAGAGGTAGCAAGAATACACTTACAATTTTTATATATTTTAAGAAAATGTCTCAAATATGGACAACCTTGTCTGGTGTTTGTGAGTCCCCTTTGAAATGCGATGGACAGCTATTGTAAGGAGATGGTTCTGAGACCTACAAATAGGACAAGCTGAATTGATCAGGAGGAGCTTCCTCTTGGAAGGGGCTCCTTGCCTGTGACCTACTTATCCTTGGGTAAGATCCTTTTTTTGACTCATGTAATTGCTCCCCTTCAATTATCTATGTAGTTGCAATGGATGGTATGATTTTCTGTTGATTGAGTAGATATTAAGAATGTTGAAGAACTATGTTGTAACTAGCAACAGAGCTGATTGTGTGGAAAACTACAACGGGCTCTAGAAAACTGATTCGGCAGGCGTCTGCTGTGGGAACTTGGGACAACCGGACCGCCATGCCAGGACTCCCCACCACCTCTGCAGCCACAGCTTGGCCTTGGGGGGGCATGCCACCATGCTGGGCCTTTCTCCTGCCTCCACAGCCCCTTAGAGGCCCAGCGTGGCCCTCCCAAGTCCCCGCAGTGGCTGCGCTGCTGCGCTGTGTCTTCTCGCCACTGTGGTGGCTTCCTTGGGGCCTCTGAGGCAAGCTGTGTTGCCTGTCTGTCCAGAGTCATCCAGAACATGAAGATAGTTCACTAAGATAGTTTGTCTGTGTAGAGTACACCTTAACTTCTTTCTGCCTCCTTGCTATACTCCCCCACCAATTGTTTAAATGAAAAATGAACAAAAATATTTACTCATATATTACACTGAGGGTTTTTTAAAAGTCTGCTATGAAGGAATTGACTCACAACGCCCTGCGAGTTCCTTCTGGCTGGCCTCCAGGAGGTTAGAAAAGCCCCAAAGCCGTGCCAAGTTTCCACCTGGTGAGACCACCCCTTCCTCTGACTCTCTGAGGGGGCAAAAACAAGCTGGGCAGCCCCCGCTGCCCCCAGTGACTCAGAGAGTGATCTCTTGCTCAGTGGAGTTGTACATCTAGCACTCTGTACCTGTGTTGCTGTTAAGAGGCTCTGTCCAGTTGTTTTGCCTCCTGCTATGATCCTGCAAGCAAGCATGCGGGCAATTTGTTGCAACTCCACAATTTTGAACAGTCATGCTCCAGGAACGGGGAACTTATCCACGGCCCTTCCCCATTACATACATACGTGCCATAATGTCACAACTGACTTATGGCGACCCTAGCGAGAGGCTTTCAAGTCTAGCAAGAAGTAGGGCTAGTTTGCCACTGCCTTCCTCTGCAGGATCCCTCTTGATGGTCCCCCGGTAGGAGTACCGACACTGCTTAGCTTTCGAGATTTGATGAGATCGGGTTATACCATGCCTCCTCCCCTCTCCAGTCCCCATGAGCATACTTCAGATAGCAAGACTGAATTTTTACAGTGTCATCAGGCATCTAATGCTGCAGGGCGGGGGGAATGGAAGAGCCAATATCCTGCTTGGGACTCATTCATTTTCTCATTCATCTTCCCTCAATGAAACTCATTCTGCTTTCAAAGTTAGTCTCTCACAGTATGTTCTAAAAGTTTGGTTGACTCCTGAAATGTGCCGACTCGAGATGGGCACAAACCGAATTACGAACCAAAGTTCGTCATGAACTGGGCTGATTTGTGGTCCGCAAACCAGTGGTTCATGGGAGCTCATTTCTCATGAACCATGACAAATTTTAGCCTGGTTTGTTTGGTTAGTATTTCAGTTTGTCACTGCAGACAGCCTGGCATCGATCTATCGGTTTCCTAGGCAACGGAAGGATAGGCTCTCTGCAGACCTCCTGCTGACCTGGAAGTGATGTTTTCACGAACTGAACGAACTTGTTCTCGAACCAGAGCAAGTTCATGAAAGTTCGTGATTTGTGGTTTGTGAAACTCAACAAACCATGAACTGCCACGAACGGCCATTTTCCTGGTTCGTGTCCATCTCTAGTTCCGACCCCTTCCAGCAGGGACTGAGCATGTCCTGGGATTTTGCACAAGTGCAGAGAAAGCACAGCACATGGAAAGTCCAAAGCTCACTGGAAGAGCACATGCTTTGCATGTGGGAGGTCCCAGCTTCAATCCCCAATATCTCCATTTTATCTCCCATGCAGGCTACTGAGAAAGGCCACTCTCATTCGTGACCCTAGAGAGACCAGTAGCTCAATAAACGTGGGTTTAAATCACACTTTCCGCTCTCCATGCGTTAAACGTAACATGAGAATAACTCAACACAGAGAGAAAGAAAAATTAGGTGTATGCTGTACATGGATTGTACACATGTGCAGTGTAACTTCTGGACAAGGCTACTGATAGGGAGCTCAATGGACCAATGGCTTGCCTTCATATGCTCAATGGAGTACTAGGCATGAAATTGTGTTTTGTTAAAATGTGATGTGGAACTAAAGCACAACGGCAGGGACGGGACGGTGCCGCCTCTTTTAGCCTGCCCAACCCCCATTCTGATTCATTGCCTTCCCAGGCTGACGTTTGCTTTTATCTCACTAATTTTTGCTCAGCATCTTGACATTTTACAGGCACAAATATGTGCACAATATTTCTGGCTGTGCCACAATTTCCATTCCGTTTTGCTGTCCTGTGTTGAGAAGAAGCAGAGAAAAGCAAAACTGGATGTGCAAGCTATTGAATGGCAGCCATCCTGGACAGTTCTAGGTGGGTAGCCTTGGTGGTCTGCAGTAGAACAGCAGGATTTCAGTCCAGTGACCCCGTAGAGACGAACAAGATTTTCAGGGTGTAAGCTTTCGAGAGACTAAAGGTACCAGAAGAAGGGGGCTCTCTGACTCTCAAAAACTCATATCCAGACAATCTTGCTGGTCTCTAAGGTGCCGCTGGACTCAAAATCTGCTGTTCATCCTAGACAGGGTCAGCTCCAGACTCAAAACCTCCTCTTCAGGTTTCTGCTGCGTGTCTGAGTTGGCCCAGTGCAAAGGGCATTTTAGGTTGGAGGACGGCATTCTACCATACTGTGGTAGTACGTGTGCTACTCGACAGAGATAATGTTAATCAGTGGAGCAGCAATGGTTTCTCATTCCAGATCACAAGAGACCTACTGAGACCATGGCCATTTTCACACATCTTACCAGCCATGCAAAATGACACAAAATTACCAGAACGACATCATCTTCCTGGTGCGATATTGCGCCACAAACCAGAGTCATGACGGGAAATCACGCCAGGAAGATGCCGTCGTTCTGGGAGTTTTGTGCAATTTTGCATGGCCAGTAAGATGTGTAAAAACGGCCCTTGTTCTAGTCCTCCCCAGCAGCAGCAGAGGTGGTCAAGTGGTGTCCATGGGTGGAAGGTGAATGCTTACGTCAGCCTTAGAATCTCTCTTACTGCTGTGGGAGACGAACTTTGAAAGCAGAATAAGTTTCGCTGAGGGAAGAGGAATGAGTCCCAAGCAGAATGCTGGCCTCTCCAGTTCTCCACTAGTCAGCACCATGTCGGTTCAGTCTTGCCACCTGAATTGTGGTAATAATTGGGGTTGGGTTTAGATCTCGGTACAGCCCAGTCTCATCAGATCTTGGAGCTTAGGCAGAGTCAGTACTGCAGTGGGAGACTGGGCTCCAGTTGTGGTCTGACGGTGACCATACCTTCTTTTGAAGGGCCTGCATGATCTTGGCTGGAGGCCTGAAGTTACATGATGGGGCTCCTTGCTTTCTCACCCCCTCCCATTCTCAATCCTCCTTGCAAACAAAGCTCACGATGCCAACGAACAACAAGCTTGTAGAAGACTCCGGTGAATCGGGAGGGAACGTCCCGAGTATCGTTAACGTACGAGCCTCTTGCTTTGCACTGTCAGGTCCTTCAGCTCCAAAACATACATTTGCTCATTTAAGAAAACAGGAGGGATCTGGTTGGGGCCTGGGAACAATAAACTTACTGTTGTCCAGATCCATTTTTATTGGCTCTGATGAATCGACGCAGCTCTGGCATTCTCCATGACTTTTTCACCCACTTCTCTTCTAAGTCTCAGACGTCTCTTAACTCCCATTCAGTTGAGTTAGAGGGGGAAATTGTGTTAAAAGAGAGTTTGTTTTTGCCTAATGGCTACTGGTGATCCAGACTTGCCAAAATTCCCCTCGGTTTCTGTACGGATCTCTCTTCCTTTCCTCCATTAAAATCTGATCCCCTTCATTGGGGGGGGGGGGTCACAAAGAATGCTATTTAAAATTGACATGTCCTGTTTAGCTGAGATTACAAGACCAAGGCAAAGGGATGTGCCCAGAAATTCCACCGGGGCTGCTTTCCATTCATTTGGCTCTTTCCTCTTTTGCATTTGTTTTCTTTATTGTAATTATTACACCAGTTTGGATTCTTTGACTATTCTTAACTGGTTTCTTTGGCTTCAACGGGAAGCACATTCTTGCCTGTAACTTTCAAATTTCTGCCTAAGATGCAATTCTTGGGAACTGAACTGTCACCCAAGAGGTCCTTCCTGTCAGGTTTCAGGCAGATAGCAGAGACAGTGTCCCTCTTCTACAGCCCATCCGATTGGAGTTGGTGGTGGTTGTGAGGAAAAACTGGAGGAGGGGAGAACAATGCATGTGGTTGCTGGCTTCGGGTGGGAAATTTCTTGAGATCTGGGGGTGGAATGTGAGGTGGGGCAGGGTTTTGGGAGGGGGGACTACAGCAGGGTATAAGGCCATAGAGTCCACCCTCCGAAACAGGCATTTTCCCCAGGAGAACTGATCTCAGTGGTCTAGACATTAGTTGTAGTTCCAAAAGATCTACAGGCCCCACCTGGGGATTGGTAATTGTATCAGGATACCACAACTATCTTACCAGTAGGCCAGAGGAATGTGTGTGTTTGTGTGTGTGTATAAGAAAGGAAGGAAGGAAGGAAGGAAGGAAGGAAGGAAGGAAGGAAGGAAGGAAGGAAGGAAAAGAAAGAAAGAAAGAAAGACCACCTATTATACATTGAGAAAGTAAAAAAGAGACCACCTTCTATTATATACATTAAGATCTGGCAAAAATCTGGCTTGCCTGGGCTATCCAGGTCAGAGCAACAGAGGATTTTTATTGCCTCATGTTCTCAGGGGGCTCGGCTGCCAAACTGGATTAAAGGGTCATGTCTTCCTTTCTTGCAGTCTCTATTCATACTCTGTTCTCAACTGCAACCCTGATATATCTTTCCCTGCATTTCATCCAACTACCCCAAGAAACTCTGCCAGAGTAGCCTTCAGATTCATACAGATGAGCTGCTATTCTCATTAACCCGAGTTCTGGTTAATAATATGCTACAGACTTCAGAGCATCCCCTGTTTACACTGAACACACCAAGATTTCCAGTCATTCCTTTTCCCTGGAGACGTGATGAATTCTCACCAGGAGTCTGGAAGAAACAACCTCAAGACGGCATTCTGGAGTTCTCCAAGAACTGACCTCTAGACCACAGAGATCAGTTCCCCTGGAGGACGTTCTCGCTCTGGCAGGTGGGCTCTAGCTGAGCTCCCTCCCCTCCCCAAACGCTGCACTACCCAGGCCAGGCACCACCCCTGAATCTCCAAGAATTTCCCAAGCTGTAGTTGGCAACTCTATGCCAGAGAAATCTGACCAGGTTTCAAAATACCCTCATTCATTGTAGGCTGATAAGCTGTCAAAACTCAACACCGGCTCTTCCTCTGCTCGTAATAATTCAGCAGCTCACAACTGTTGGCTAAAAAGAGCCCCCTGCTCCTTCCTCTGGTTCAAAAGGCCTTTGGAGCAAGGGGGGGGGGCTGTGCTCCATGGTAACCCTTCCCTCATTGTGGTCGCTTTAGCTAAGTGGGCATGCTTTGGCCGCCGTCCTGGGCTCTTGTCAAGAGGTTTTATTAGCAGCTTCCCCGCTCCGAGCTGTGACCACATTCAGCTCCCTCGGAGCACATTTCCTGGCTGAAAGCTGCTGTGGGGCTCCCCCACCTTTCTGCTTGGAATCCGTGTGTCCCTTCCAAGCCATTGATGTGGCTGGGCCTGGTGGATGAGAGAACTCGGCGACAATGGGGAGCGAGCCACAACTCCTCGCTATTTATAGCTGGCCTCTCGGAGACTACCACTTAAGCCCTGCATTCCTGATGTGTGAACAAACCCAAGCGGGCCTTCAAAATAGCTCCAAGCCCTTTGATTGTAATTACACAGTTGTTGCTCAGCTAGCCGCACAGCAGGCAGGAATCCCGGGCCTAAGGGCCGCAGATCCCGAAAGACGCATGAGATAGAGAGAAAAGAGAAGTGACCACGGCACATAACGGCCCTGATCCAGATAACTAGGAGCATAGTGCAAGGTCGCACTCCTCCTTCCAAGCCTGTTCACATAGAGCTATTGGGGCAAACTTCCCAAGCTTCTGGCGGCTCCGATCTGCTACTGGCACCATGAAAATTGGCAGGGTTGCCAGTCGCCTCTGAGAACTGATGGGGGTGGAGGGAGATGGCAGGCATCAAGAGAGACGTACAAGCATGCACACATCACTCTCTGTTTTTTTATTGAATATTAGGGCTTCACCTGGTGATGTGATGATGTCACTTCCGGGTGCACCAGAAGTGACATCGCCTGACCAGTAACTTCATGACTGTAGTGACCAGTAAGTCCCCCCACATTTCCCCCCGCCCCCCGGCTAGCTGAACAGTGGCCAGGGGGGGTCGGTCTGGGGATGGGGGATCTCCTGCC
The DNA here is from genome assembly GCF_028583425.1 of Eublepharis macularius. NCBI lineage: Eukaryota > Metazoa > Chordata > Lepidosauria > Squamata > Eublepharidae > Eublepharis > Eublepharis macularius. Next base: position 1,777,138 of record NC_072799.1, read on the forward strand.
CCTAGAGTGGGGGTGGACAACCCCAAGGATTTGGGAAACAAGATTCTCCCCTTCACCCTTCAGTTCCCTGAAGTGGATTTGAGCCTTATGCAACACAATAGCTCTCCCCCTGCCTGTATTCTCTTTATTCCTTTATCAAACCACCTCAACCTGCCGTCATCATTGGAAACTGTCTTCAAGTGACACCTTGTCTACCCTCTTTTTGTACGTGCCTGACAGTTACTTCCAGCACCGGACAACTTCTAGGCATTCTTGGTAGTAGATTGTGGTCGGGCAGATATACCACCCAGGAATTGGCTGGTTTGCCAACCACAGATGGGGAAGTGAAGAGTTGAGAGAGAAAGAGTCAGTCCGTCTGCTTTTCTGGGGAACTGGGTAAGATTTCTGGGCCCTTATCACCTTGTATAAGGTATCTGGAGATTATTGTTTTTGTACTTGTTGTTCTTTATTTATAGTCTGCCTTTCTCACTGAGATCCAAGGCAGATAACGTTCTGCGAGTGAATACAATGTAATCAATAGCTAGGACATGCACCGCAAAAAATACAATATGGTCAACAGTTAGGGCCTTCGTGCAATAGGGTATGGTAGCTGCAAATTTGAAAACTAGCAGAAAGCTGAACACCTAGATGAAACCTTTCTGAATTAAAGCATAAGTAATTAACATGGCAGCCTTTTTTTTTTTAGCAACAGCCGACTACCCAGTAGGAGCATGTCTACATCAGCAGACAGTACCCAACAGCCTAGTCCACACTCCCTCTCCCTTACCAAGGTATCTCTTTGAGCTGTATCTTATGACACAGCCCTGCCATATTATAATTATAATTATATCTATCAACAATGAATTAGTAAAGAGGGGGATTAAATTTGCCATAACTTATAATATAATGAATGATCCTTATATTGTTATTGCCAGGCTACGTAATGTATGGTATAATCTATTTAGCATGTTGGAACGAGATTCGTTTTGTAAGAGGAGTGAATGGGAACGAACCAGCACCTGGGCAGAATGGAAGAGGAACTTGCCAGCAAGAACCATTTGTTCAATGGAACTCAAAGAGACTTCAGCTGTTCACCGTTATACTCATGTGTATATCTATATAAAAATGTGTTTCAGTGTTCTGTGTGATAGATCATCTTTAGCTAAAGAAATTGTTTTAGTTAATTTGAAAGTTGGGTGGCAAGGCAGATGTAACCAACCAGCCAATCCTGGGCTGATCCAGCCATGGTTGGAAAGTAGCTGATGTTACACCCGTTTTTACAAAGGAGTCTAGAGGAATAGTCAGAATGGTGAAAATGACGGATGATTGGGGGAGCTCTTCATACTGGGCAGATGGACAGCCACGTGGCAAATGAAAGTCAATGCCATTAAGCGTAAGGTGATACATACCAGAACAAAAAAAGAAGGTTGTTCCTTTCTGGACTCCGATTTCTTCACTGCACAAAGGGGCAAATTGAAATGTGCAGCAAACTGGGCCTGCACCAAGTCTCAAGTTAAGTTTTGCAAATGTGAAGGTCAATCCAGAAGGCAGGCAGAGCAGAACATGAGGAGAGCGAACACACACACAAATGGAATAGAAAGTCAGCTCTCCCACCCCCATCTCTCGTCCAGACCTTCTCTGCTGCAGTCTGCCTTCGTGTTCCAGGTGATGTTAAGAAGATCTCCGGTTCAGTACCGGATACCTCCAGTGACAGGCCCTCACGTAGCAGGCCATGGGAAAGACACCCCCCACCCTGTTCATTTCCGCAGCCTTGGCAAGAGGGCTTCCTTGTGGCATGTCCCTTGGGAGCCCTCTCTGTCCCTCCCGCTCTGCTGCCCGTAATGGCAGCCGAACTCCAGGGCCCCAGGTAACCACCTCCTGGGAGCTGCTGCCTCTGGTGCTGGCATCCCTGCCTCAATTCCTCCTGGTCTTAATTGCATCTAGAGACATGTAAGCCGTAAAAGAGGAGGCTTCGGCAGCAGGATAACAACGGCCCCTTTGACAAGTCTCTGGAAAGTACCAGAGGTTGTGTCAAAATCTGGGCTTCAGCACTGCCTGGGCTGGAATGAATACATCCAGAGCACAATTGGGGGAATGGAAAATCCTGGGAATTTAAAGGGGAAATTGAATCTCAAGTCGGTGGGAGCCAGTGAGGTTTCCAGCAACAGGCGCTTGAGGACTTCACAATGCTGGGAAGACATCCCAGAGCCTTTATACCAAATGTTATTTGGAAGGTGTTGGGAGACCAAAAAATAAAGCAAACCTTCTTCCTGAAGCCTGCTTGAGTTTGGGCACAAGATTTGTTTTTTAGGTCAGGCTTGTTGAAAGAGGTTTACAGCCAGCGCTCCATGTTGTCTAATGTTAGTCCTAGAACTGATTCTGTTTTGCTCCAGTATTTTTTCTACTCTGCCTTGAATCCTTGCTAATGCTATGCCTTTTAAACTTGTATCTGTTTATCTTATGGTATTGTACTGAAATGTACTTGATACTGGTTGTATTAACCTCATACTGTGTAATCCGCCTTGAGTCTCAGTGAGAAAGGCGGACTATAAATGACGTAAATAAAAAAATGAAAATAAAATGTATGTGAGACAGGACAAGTGCCAGATCACTTAGTCTGATGAGCATCAGTAGAAGCCTTACCCTGAACGGCCTCCGAGCTCCATTTGGTCACAAAAGGAACAAAGAAGCCAGCGCTCAACCAGTTTATAACATCTTCCCATCCCCAGTTGAGTGCCTGTATGATGCAATTATGAAAAAAGTCCCCTTGTGCACATGCAGAGTGTATTTTTGCACCACCACTCAAAGCATTCAGTGAGCAACATCAGTTTTAAAATTTATCAAATTTTTTAAGCAAAAGCGCAACACAGTGGAATGCTATTTTTTAAGCAAAAGCGCAACACAGTGGAAAGGTCTCCTGTGCAAGGTCCACTGAAATGCATGGGAGGTGTACCTAGGGTTGCCAACTTTGGCTGGGGAAATTATTGGAGCCTTGAGGTGGTGCCTGAGGAGGAGGAGGAGGAGGCTGATAGTAAAGAGTCCAGTAGCACCTTGAAGACTAACCAACTTTATTGTAGCATAAACTGTAGAGAACCACAGCTCTCTGATCATAGAGAATCATAGAATCCAAGGGTTGGAAGGTGCCTCTAGGGTCATCTAGTCCAACCCCCTGCACAATGCAGGAAATTCACTCTTGCCCACGAAATTCTTGAAAGCTTCTGCTACAATACAGTTGGTTAGTCTTAAAGGTGCTACTGGACTCGTTACTATTTTGCAACTACAGACTAACACGGCTAACTCCTCTGAATAATAATAACAACAACAACAACATTCAATTTATATATCGCAGAGATGAAGCCTAATGCAATTGGGAGGTTGTGGACTCAAGAGAACGAGTAGTTCCTGCATTTTGACTGTAATTGTCCTAGAGAAGGTGGGGAATTTTAACGTAAATACTGTAGATAAGACTTACTGTATTTTTATAGTCTGAATTTTAGTGTATTTTTGTTTATTTATACTGTTACTCTGGATTTAATACAGAGACTTGTGCTGGTTACATACCAAATAAACCTAATATCTATCTATCGTCCATCAGGAGAACTTAGCACCCACTCAGAGTGGTTTACAAAGTGTGTTATCATTATCCCTACAACAATCACCCTGTGAGGTGAGTAGAGCAGAGAGAGCTCTGAGAGAGCTGTGACTGACCCAAGGTCACCCAGCTGGCTTCAAGTGGAGGAGTGGGGAATCAGTTCTCCAGATTAGAGTTCCGTCACTCTTAACCACTGCACCAAACTTGCTCTCTCTGCCTAGGGAGTGCAGAGTATGTGCGTGGGGGGGGGGAGTTCATTGAGGATTTGATGACATTGGCTGAATCCACATTACCTCCGCGGGTCCCAGTGTTGCACTAAATGTTTGCTAAACACCCAGAAGTATAGCGTCTTTCAAGCGCGATTTCTGAATCGCGCTAGAAAGATGCTATACTTCCAGGTGTTTAGCGAACATTTAGTGCAACACCGGGACGCGCGGAGGTAATGTGGATTCAGCCATTCTCGGACTTCCATTTTTTCCTACCCTCTGAAGCAGTCATTTTCTCCAGGGGAACTGACTGGCATAATCTGGAGATCAGTTGGAATTCCGGGAGAACTCCGGTCCCCCCCCCCCGCCCCCCGAAGGTTCATAGCCCTAAGTGTGCAAGAGAGTTGGGTACACCATCATGTGAGCAGGAGCTGGCTAACATGGGGGGAGGGAGGCTGCTTTTAAACTAGCAAAATTCTGATGGTGGGAGCGTGACACTGGAAAGCTCATACTTTAGAAACCTTGTTGGTCTTTAAGGTGCTACAGGACTCAAATCCTTCTGTTCTATGGCAGACCATAGACTGCTTTTAGAATAAAGTTCACATAACGCTTGGTGCTTTAGAAAAGAAATTGATCTCCTTTATTGTTAAAGAAATCCATACCATGGTAGGAAAGGAGAGCTGGGCATTCTAGCTAGCTAGCAAGCTAGGATGGAAATAAATTCAGAGAGTGCGTATTGCTCTCATGTAGGGCAGAGAGAAATTGCAGAGATAGAGAGAGAAGGAAAGAGCCAGAAGGAAGGAAGTCCCTGAGATTAGCATTCTGGGCAAACACAGACAGCAGCAAAACAAGGGTTGCCATCTCCAGCTTGGGAAATTCCTGGAGATTTGGGGCAAAGGTTGAGAAGGGCTGAGTTTGGAGAGGGAAGGTACCTCAGCAGGGTACAATGTCATAGAGCCCATCTTCCAAAGCAGCTGGGATCTCCAGATCCCACCTAAAGGTTGGTGACCCAAAGCAAAAGAGGTAAAAGGAAGCCTACAAAGGAATCGGGTCTGTCCACCTCAATAGCTCCACTGTAGAGTACTTGTGTGTTTGGAGCAAAGAGCTGTTGCACAAGCCTTCACTTTAAACTAGGATTGTTAAGAGAAATTCTCTTAATTCCTCATTACCCAGTTTCTCCCTGAAATCTAAGCATCTTTTTCTTTCCCTCTTTTTACGAAGTTAGAGTCAGCTTCTAATCGACTCCTTTTTGATCAATGAGGGATTTGAAGAGAGGAGGGGCAGGAAAGGAAGTGCTGCAAAATTTCTGGATTTTACTGCTCAGAGGCAGGCAATGTCTTCGCAAGCCTTCCTGTGTCCCTGCTAGAGCACCTCCACAACGGCAGGGGCTGAAGTCACCCCGGGGAAAAGAGAGAAACAAAAAGGAAATCCTGCTCTTAAAAGAGAAAAAGGAGACGAAGTGGAATCAATGGTTGTATCTAAAAAAGTGAATTTTGGAAAAAAAAGATTCCCCTGCCTGTAACAACCCTACTTCGGACACATCATGCCCCGTGTGTTCCTCAAAACCACATGTCCAATATGGCATCTTAAAAAGTCAAGTTTGAATTGAGAAATGTTGAATTGTGAGACGTCAGATGTTTATGGAATGCCAACTGCCCTCCCGATGAAGCCACCCAGAAGTGAACGGAGCATTTGTTGTTTTGCCAGTACTGTTTGTGTGTTCTTCCACGTTGACAGCACTCCTCGTGGACAAAACGTTCTCTGCTGTGAATGCCTTTCAAAGGTCTGCAGGGAGCCACGCTCATCACACCCCATCTTTCTGGCTTGAGTTTTTCAGGGCTCCTTTTTCTTCAAACTGAGAAAACAGCAAAGGAGGAGAAAAACAGCAGAGTCACAAAGGCAGTATGAAAGGTGGAAAAGATGGTTTGTGATTCTTCACAGTTGTTGCTCCAAGGCCAGGATTATAAATTCATGCTGAGGCTGCTGGACGGAGGCCACGTCTCATCTGAAGCTGATGTGACTCCATCCAGAAACTCATTCGCTCAAAGCCACCTGATTCCAAGGAATCTTGAGGGTAAGTTGGAGTCACCTCAGCAAATAACTGGAAGGGACAGGATGCCCTAAAGAAACCTCTCTAAATCGAAGCCACATACCCCAAAACTTCTCCTTTCAGGTTTTGGGTTAAGTGGCTAAGGGTGACAGAACCCAAGATCGCTCAATACAAAATTAAAGGCTAATTCGGAGATCCTTACACCAGCAAAAATCAGAGAAATTTCAAAGGAAGTGAAAGGATTTTTATAAGACTAGCAAAAATTCCTCCCAGTGGGAGATTCATACACTGTCAGAGCTGCTGCCACCAAGTTTTGCCTCGAGTGAAATTCAAGTTGGCTTTGGAAGTGCCTGCTTGGCTGCAGAGAATGTCCAAGGAATGCGGAGGGAAGAGTTTCTATAACACAAGGGGTGGGGGGGAGTCGTAGGAGTTTCTCACAGACTATTCCAAGCAGAGATCACCGGGTCCTTATTTGTGCCACAGTTTGTTAAAAACCTGCCTATTAACAAATGCACTGTTAAGCAAAGAGTAGCAGCTGGCACCCATTTGGAAGCATTTGAAGGACGGGGCGCTGGCCACAAAACCAAGGAAGCTCAGTGAAAAACTGTCTGCTTCATTTGGACTCATTCCTTTGGGAGAGGGGTGATATAGAACTGTTTTAAAGAAATGATTTATGCCATGCTGTCAAAACGCATGACGCTTGACAGAATTGCATAAGCAATAGCAGATGTGTCCTTGCCCCGAGGAGGTCGCACCCTCAGTGTTGGCGATGAGGAAGAGATGGAGGGAGGGAAGAAGAGGGGCAGGCCACGAACTCTGCGGAGGCATAATATGGAGAGGAGTCTGAGGGTGAGAGAACTGGAGGAGGAGGAAGAGGAGGAGGAAGAGGCATCATGGCTGAGAGGTGCCCTCAGCAGAACAAAATAGTAAAGAGTCCAGTAGCACCTTTAAGACTAACCAGCTTTGTAAGCTTTCGAGAGCCACAGCTCTCTTTGTCATGCATCTGATGAAAAGAGCTGTGGCTCTCGAAAGCTTATGCTACAATAAAGTTGGTTAGTCTTAAAGGTGCTACTGGACCCTTTACTATTTTGCTACTACAGACTAACACGGTTAACTCCTCTGGATCTATGACAGTGGAACAGGCTTCCTCGGGGGTGGGTGTGTGTGCTCTCCTTTGGAGGTTTTTAAGTTTAGGCTAGATGGCCATCTGACAGCAATGCTGATTCTTGAACCTCGGCAGATCATGAGAGGGAGGGCAGGAAGGGCTACATCAGTGCTTGGTTCTCATGGCCCCTTCTTACATGCCCAGGGTAAGGCCAATCACCACCTTGGAATCTGTTTGGCTAGGGATCCTGATGGTGTTTTGCGATCTTCTGGGCATGGAGCAGGGGACATTGGGAGTGTGTGTATGGGGAGGGGCGGGGAGATAGTTGTGAATTTCCTGCATTGTGCAGGGGGTTGGACTAGATGACCCTGGAGATCCCTTCCAACTCTATGATTCTGTGATTCTATCTTCTCCTCTGCAATCTGATACCAAACACAGCTGGTATTTCTAAAGGTGCTCTCATATGTGGGACCAAAACAGCTTGTGCCAAAAGCTACCACAAGGACATGTTGTAAAAGAGCCCATCCCTTTCAGGCTTTGAGGTGGACATCCAGAATCTCAGTTCCTGGCCGCTGCTCTGTGACACAGCATTATAGGAAAGATTTGGAGTACTGTTAAAATTGCTTTTTAAATGAGCTTCACGGCTTTCTATGGCTGATGGCGGCACTCTCAGAAAGGAGATTCGTGCCAGGGCATGGAGGTGTAGAGGCATCCTCGTACATGAAGACCCTGCCCTCGAGAGATCATAAGCCTGTGTACTAACAGGCACAGCTGAGGCTTAATATTGCTCCAGAAGGAGACAGGAGAGGAGAGGAGAGGAGAGGAGAGAGAAGAGAAGAGAAGAGAAGAGAAGAGAAGAGAAGAGAAGAGAAGAGAAGAGAAGAGAAGAGAAGAGAAGAGAAGAGAAGAGAAGAGAAGAGAAGAGAAGAGAAGAGAAGAGAAGAGAAGAGAAGAGAAGGGAGAATGACCAATTTTATCCTTATTGACCAAACCCAAGTCACAGACTGAAACCAGGGAAAGATACATACAGAGGTATATTCAAATCAGTTCTTGATATGGAGGGAACTTTCCATAGAACTATCTAAGCCATTCATCAATATCTGGTTACTAAAGTTGCAATAATTAATCGCAAGTTCCATTTACTTTAGAATTTACCCAAAAATGTGTTCTTTCCGTGCGGCTAAGAGAAGGTGTGTGTATATCCCCAAAGAGGCAGGGAAGATCTGCAGATAAGGAAGGGGGTGGAAGGCAAAGCCCGTGGGGATAAGCATGGGGGGGGCGGTTTCTAAAGAACAGGGAAGAAAGCAGGGGGACACATGGAAGAAAGGCTCCAGGAAGGAAAGGAGAATGGCGACAAAGTTCTTACGCATCCTTTCATGAAGAGGGAGCCTCATCTTACGTAGACAGTGGAAGAAAGTCAAGAGGAAAACTCCCTCTCAAAAATGCTGGGGCCATCTTTTACACCTAAGTCTGGATAGTGACTAAAACTACTGATATAAATGGGCAGGAGATGAGGCTATACTCTAGAGTAAGGATTGGAATGCCCGTGACTGGGAAGGAATGTTGAGCAACTGTCCGGCAAACAGCGTGGCCTGAAAAGGTGGGATCTCTGAGTGTGGCGGAAAAGAAATTCGTTTAGGGTGTTGGACAGCCTTTCCATGGGGATCCGTCTGTTTCCCCTCGGAATCACATTTAACTGTGCATAGCCCCAGTCTTGATGCTCTGGTTTAATACAAGATAGATTCACCCTTTATCCATGGTTGTATAAGGTGCTGAGAACAGGGGGAGAACTTCTAAGGAGCGTAGCTTCTAGAAAGAAGGGGCTCTTGGGGTAACAGCTACTAACTTCTCGGGACTGGTGTTAGAATGGGAGGAGGAATGAAGGAACTGAAGGTTTTATGATTTTGAATTTAACCAGGGCCGATTCCAGACGGCCCTCCCCATGCCGAAACGCCGCGCGTCGTTGCGCGGAAAATGCGAAATATTGCGTTTTCCGCGCGACGACACGCGACGTTTCGGCATGGGGAGGGCCGTCTGGAATCGGCCCAGCAAAGGAAGCAGAAGGTGACTTTTTTGCCAGAAGCAGATTCTCGTGCTCTTAGGGGGACTGGCGCTGCCAGGACGGTTTGTCTGGGCGCTTTCCCACTTCTCCGATTTGACTTCTATGTTTGCATACCAAGAGTTAGAACAAAACCGCCCATCTCCGATACTTAAAAGGGGAACCTGAAGCAATAGCCTTGCTTGACTGATCTCCTTTCCTGGACACTATGGACTGTTTGCAAACTAGACGAGGGATGTGAGTTGTGGAAACTGGTTATGAGGAAAGTTCCTAAGTATATATACATTTTAGTGGGTCCCAAATATTTGAAAATCATTCTTGGAGTTAGCCCATCCCAGGGGGTGGGAGATCTTTTCAGAAAGGGTTTCCCAACGTGATTTCCAGCACTCCTTTCGTCCCGCCCGTTTTTTGGTCCATCTCCGCCAGGAAATCAATTTGTGTTGGACGTTGTCCAGGTTTAGCACTCATTTCTTTTATATAACTTTATTTAAAAGAAGGAAAAATACAATATAAGGTGCACAGAGAATTTTGAACAGAATACAGAATAATAGACTTAAGCTACAACAAAAAATATAAGCAATATATATAAAACGACACAGCTATATTTTATATTACTCCTCTCCCTTTCCTTAATTACTTACATTCCAAATTTTATACTCAATATTTTATATTCAGTCATATACATCACATTTTATATTCAACATTTTTAAGATCTTAGTTTTATAATTGATCTATATCCATGTTAACTATTCTTAATTTTTCTTTGTTTCCAGCTATGCATTCAAAGAAATCTCTCCATTTTTCCAGGAATTCCTGTATAGGTCTGTTGTGCATATAAGAAGTTAATTTAGCCACAGAGGCATGTTCATACAATTTATCCGTCCATTCATTCACATCTGGACAAAATTCTTTCTTCCTTTTTGCTGCATATGCAACTCTTGCACCATGTACTTAAAAAGTTCGCGATGTGCTTTTGTGATATTATTCGGTAAGATATTTAATAGCATTTTTCGGATTCAACTCAAAGCGAAACTTTAATATCTTTTGCATCTCTTCATGTATTTTTATCCAATATCTCCTCGTCCTCTTACATGTCCACATATGATAAAATGTTGCATCTCTGCATGCTTAGCACTCTTCTTGTGATGTTCCCTTTGCTTGCAAATCTGGAACTCGGGTTCCTGCTCTTACTTCACACAGCAGGGATGGGTGTGTTCATAGAATCATAGAATCATAGAATCATAGAGTTGGAAGGGGCCATACAGACCATCTAGTCCAACCCCCTGCCCAGTGCAGGATCAGCCTAAAGCATCTCTGACAAGTATTCATCCAGTGTTCAAAACAACATCCATGGATTAGCGACTGGTTGGAGGAGCTCACTGTCCAACGTAAGGAGACTGATAGGCCTGCTACTGCAGCTGTGTTGCGCCATGCATTAGAATGGTCACTGTCCCTGGAAAGCTGTTGATTGGACACCGAACCCATCGTCAGCACGTGCATGACTTTTTCCTTTGCCTTGCTTTCCTTCAACCTGCATGCTGTTGAAAACTGATGTTTTTTCCTAGAATTTTTGTAACAAATCGCTCCAAACGCTGGACACTATCTGGGGTTGTGCACAGTTCCACGTTTATAACAAATCCAGTATTCAGATCCACCGATTGGCCTCCCTGCCTGTCTCCTACTATAGGAGTAATCTGCCCCATGTAGGAATGGTGGCAAATCATGCACAAACTCGCTCCTCCACCGCTCTCTTCCCCTTATGGTTGACAGAGAACGGTGAAGTGAATCCCGCCCTGGGATATTAGGAACATGGTACAGAGCTTGTTTTTATGCCCCTAAATCTGGCTTTTATCATTATACTGTTTTATCCATGGCTGATTTCGCACACGTTGGATAATGCACTTTCAATGCATTTTATCAATCGTTTGAGGTGGATTTTTTGTTCCGCACACAAAAAAATCCATTCCAAATGATCTATAAAGAGGATTGGAAGTGCATTATCCAACGTGTGTGGAATCACTCTATGTGTTTTTATTTGTATGTTGTGATCCGCCCTGAGCCCGTTCGCGGGGAGGGCGGAGTATAAATCTAATAAACAACAACAACAACAATCTCATTTATGCTTGCTAGGGCAGTCACTTGCAGTGAAATTTTGCTGAGAATTTGCCTTCTCTGTACAGGGAGCTGAGCTGATTCTGTTTTTGCAGAAGTGCCTGCAGGCATAGCTCCAGGAAGAGTTTTCATTCTGCAAATACCCATAGCTTGTTCAAAAGTGAGTGCCAGTTTTTCAAAAAGTTTTCCCTTAAACTTGCAGTCAGTTATTCTGAACACAATCTTGTCCCTGAGCATAAGGTCCTGAGAAGGGCCAAACTTGCCATGCTGGACTTTCTTCCTTAGCTCAGGGACAAACTCATCTATACCAGCAGCCGCATTGTATTGTAATCGCCAGCACTGGTATCTCTCAAAGAGAAGATTGCTCCTGGGTTCACAGTAAGATTTGAAGACTGTTAAAACCTCAGTCGAAGTTTTATTCTCAGAGTCCGCAAACACCTCTTGCATAGCAGTATAATCTCAAGGACCCTTTCCAGTGAAACAAGACGGCAAGTTTATAATCCTCACTTCTTTGTGCCTGCTAAGTAGAGTTTATTTATTTATTTATTTATTTATTTATTTATTTATTTCTACCTCGCCCTCCCCACAAATGGGCTCAGGGCGGCTAACAACCTTCATAAAACAGAGTGAATCAATCACAAAACCATAAAATCAATAATAATCTTTAAAAGTCATTAAAATAGTCCAGATGCAGGCTATTTAAATGAATATTTGGGAGTCCGTATATGGGCATAGCAGATGGCTGAGGGCAGCCCCAGAAGAAGTGGTGGTCTTTGATGGAAGTAGGGGGACACACACAGGCACTCAGCCGAAGTCCCGGCGGAACATCTCCGTTTTACAGGCCCTGCGAAACTGTAACAGGTCCTGCAGGGCCCGGATCTCCAGCGGGAGAGCGTTCCACCAGGCCGGGGCCAGGGCAGATAAAGCCCTGGCCCTGGTTGAGGCCAGACGGATGTCCTTTGGGCCGGGGACCACCAGGAGTTGCTTGTCTGCAGAGCGCAACACCCTGCAGGGGACGTAATGGAAGAGGCGGTCCCGCAGGTATGCAGGTCCCAGTCCGCGAAGGGCTTTAAACACCAAGATTAACACCTTGAACCAGATCCAGAACTCCACTGGGAGCCAGCGCAGATGGCACAGCACAGGATGAATGTGCGCTCGGATTGGCGTTCCACTAAGGACGCGTGCCGCTGCGTTCTGCTGCGTTTAATACCTGTTCTCATTGTCTCCCAGTCTCCCCTAAATTCCACACAAAGGATCAATCTGATAAACTCTCGAAATGCTCCATTATTGAATAAAAGGTATAATCTGGAATCTTGTACAGGCCTGGAGATCCAAAGAAGTAACAAGACCACTTCTGACACCCTGTGATATTCCTTTTGTTTGCAAATGAGAAACAAGTTACTCATTCGGGTTCCTACCCTTAGGTTCATGGAGCAGAAACAGGCATGACCCATATACTCATTTATAAGCTGGAAGATCCAGGGATGAGAAACAACTGGTTTCATGACAAGGGAGCTCCTGTAGTCTACAATTCTAGCTAATAAACAAGAGCAGGGACTCCACCCCAGGAGACGAGATCAACACACACAAATACCAGAGGGGGAAACAGACTGTTCTATCGCCGCGTATACAGTAAATACACCGCAGAGCTGTCTTTCAATCCTGATTCCGAAATTGACTCTCTGAACAGGACAAAATGGGACTCCTTGGAAGAAGGGCAGAGTAAAGATGCACCAGACAGGTTGATATCATTGTCATCGTTATGAATGAGATATTTTCAGTGACTGTTCAGTGGTTATTATCGTGGTTTCTGAGTTAGGTGAGATGATTTGAGGGCTCCTTGAAGGTGGAAACAAAAATAAATGGCTCTGTGTTGGTGTGTCTCTCTTTGGGCAGGTTAGGGCCATCCCAAAGTGGGGGTGGGATTTATTTCTCCATCCCAGCCACTCAGATGTGATAGTCATCATGACTGGATCATTCTTCATTTCTTTTCCTTTTTTTTAGGTCATTTCTCTTTTATTTTTACTTTCTTGTAGCTTTACTTTCTTTGGACCGTCCCCCTCCTTAGGGAAAGAAAGAACAAAAGCCTCCTTCCGAACGTGCCCAGAGAGTCGATAGCGGTCCTCTGGGGAGATACAGCCCCAAATAAGCTGCCCTGCTTGCCCCACGTCCCCTTCGACTGGACACTGGGCTGCTCTTCCTTGATTGTCCGAAAGAGCCCCACAAGAGAAGGATCTTCGTTGCTCTCTTCTCCGTAGCCATGGCACCCGAAAGATGCTGCCAGGGCCAGATCCTCCCAAATAGTCTTCAACATTCCCTCAGAAAGAAAAGAAATGAAAACACGAGCCGAGGAATGTGGAGGCCTTCCAACAAGACTCCTGGTATTTCTGGGAATTGGTACTTTCACTCACATTACTTCAAGGAAGAGGTGTGAATGTAGGCTTGGCAGATGCTCAGGGACCATAAAAACACAGGAACAGATGGGGCTCCAGAGGTTGCATTGGCTTCCCTCAGGCCCCTACATCTCACCAGGGTTTCTACTGCCAACTTGACAGTGACCTCAGTTTGCTGAGTGCCTGCAAGGCAGAGGAACCACAAAGAGGTCCTCCAGCGAGTCCCCCCCCCCCTTCCCAGAGATCCACCTTAACCCAGAGATCTTCCAAAATATGTTGTAAGTATGACGCTCCTTTGATACAATAAATAAGGGCAGGCTGGGAGCTGGGGAGGGCAACGGTGAAAGGCAATGAAGGCGGAAGGATGCCGAGGGCAGCTTTCAAGATGGGCGACAAGAGGGTGTCATCTACATATTGGATGTCATCAATATGCAGGCAACACTGAACTCTCTATCCGCTATCCAGGTCCCCCCAGGATGCAGTAGAAATCTTAGATCGCTGCCAGACAGCTGTGGTGAAATGGTTGAAAAACAACAAATTGAAATTGAACCCAGACAAGACTGAAGCGATGCTTGTTGGGAAGGCAGAGATCTTGAAGGACATTGTACTCCCCACTTTTGATGGAGTTTGTCTGACCCTTGCAGACTCGGTTAAGAGCCTGGGGGTTATACTGGATCCAGCGTTATTACTAGAAAAACAAGTTAAGGCAGCGGCAAAAAATGATTTCTACAACCTCACTCTAGCCTACAAGACTAGAGTGACATGGCTGACCTGGCCACCTGGCTTAACTATTTTAATGCTCTATACATTGGTCTCCCATCTAAGTTAACTAGGAGGCTCTAGTTGGTGCAAAATGCTGCAGCTCGACTGTTATCAGGAGTGAGTAGGAGCTTGAACATCACTCCCATCCTACAGTCCCTCCATTGGCTACCCATCAGTTACTGTGCTCAGTTCAAGGTATTAGTTATTACATACAAAGCTCTTCACTGCTTTGGTCTGGCTTATCTATGGGATCGCCTCCGTCCCTATGTTCCTCTACAGCAGCTTTGCTCATCTGAGCAGGGTCTCTTGCAGGTGCCAGCCTGCGCATGGGCAAAATCAACAGCAGCCTGTACACGAGCTTTCTTTGTGGTGGCCTCTAACCTGTGGAACAACCTGCCTGAGGAGGTCAAGAGAGCCCCCACTCTCCTGGCTTTCTGCAAACGATGCAAAACTGAATTATTCAAAAAGGCTTTTTACTCAAATGGGAGGGCCATATTGTAGGGAGGGGGTCTCAGATGCTTCGCTAATGAGTTAGGGACGGTAGACTTCGCCATTATGTTGCCTTGCATATTATCTGTTGCTTTAAATATGCGCTCCTATGTACTACCTGTGCTTTACATTTGCTTTATGTTGTCTAATGTCAACCCTACAAGTGAAGATGTTCTGTGTCAGTATTTCCTTCTACTTGGTATTAGATTCTTGCTAACGCTGTATCTTTCAAACTTGTATCTATTTGCCCAATGGCATTCTTTATGGAAATGTCCTTGATACTGTATGGAAATGTGCTTGATATGGATTGTGCTAATCTCGTACTGTGTGATCTGCCTTGAGACTCAGTGAGAAAGGCAGACTATAAATGACATTAAATACATACATACATAAAAGAAAGAAAGAAAGAAAGAAAGAAAGAAAGAAAGAAAGAAAGAAAGAAAGAAAGAAAGAAAGAAAGAAAGAAAGAAAGAAAGAAAGAAAGAAAGAAAGAAAGAAAGAAAGAAAGTCATCCTCTGCCTCTCTTGAAGAGGCAATCTTGTAGTCTCATGTCAGTAGCAGAAGAAGGTTGAGGGGCAGAACCAACTATAAAAATGAGCAGTTTGAAAAACCGCTTTATATACCTTAAGCAACCCAATTTTTAAAAAGGATCCAGAGAGGGATCCAGGAAATTACAGGGCAGTTAGCCTGACATCTGTTCTGGGAAAATCCATAGAAACCATTATTAGAGAGAGAATTATTAAGCACATTGAGGAACCAGGTTTGCAAGACACTGAAGAGCTGGAAAAAAGATCAGAAGAAGACAACTGAGAGCCGAGCTACAAGTGACGCCTGACACGAGTTAGACACATGTCAGTTTCACTCAAGTTTTGATGGGAACCGTAGGCGTCCTTGCAGATGGGCTCTCCATTTAATTTGAAGTTTACAGAGCGGCAGTCTGGGAGAGGGAGAACATGCAGTCAGGAGTTGGGTGTGGGCATCGGGCTCTTGCAGGGCGCCCCCTTCCCCTCTGCTGGGTGGGTGGGGGGTTCAGGGCCCCTCTCCTGCCCCCCCTCCCCGCACAGCAGACAGGGCGGGCTGGACTGCCACTGAATCTCCCCCCTCCACTCGCCCAGCCCCCACAGAGCTACGTGGCATGTGTGCCCAGGCCAGCGTGGGCCGGAGTGTCGCTGCCTTCCCCCCCCCCCGCCCCCTCTCGCTTGGCCCCAGCCCAAATCCACGCTGCGCTGACAATACCTAGAGTCTTGTGTTCAGTTTTGGGCACCACAATTTAAGAAGGATATAGACAAACTGGAACATGTCCAGAGGAGGGCAACGAAGATGGTGAGGGGTCTGGAGACCAAGTCCTAGGAGGAAAGGTTGAAGGAGCTCAGTATGTTTAGTCTGGAGAGGAAAACCATCTTCAAGTACTTGAAGGGCTGTCATACAGAGGATGGCGCGGAGTTGTTTTCTGCTACCCCAGAGGGTTGGACCAGAACCAACGGGTTGAAATTAAATCAAAAGAGTTTTCAGCTAAACATTAGGAAGGACTTCCTGACAGTGAGAGCGGTCCCTCAGTGAAAGAGGCTTCCTCGGGAGGTGGTGGGCTGTCCTTCTTTGGAGGTTTTTAGCAGAGGCCAGATGGCCATCTGACAGCAATGCCGATTCTGTGATCTTGGGCAGATCATGAGGGGGAGGGCAGAATGGGTTACATCAGCGCTTAGTTCTCCTGGCCCCTTCTTACATGCCCAGGGTAAGGCTGATCGCCACCTTGGGGTCAGGTAGCAATTTTCCCTAGGCCAGTTTGGCTGGGGGTCCTGACTCTGATTTCCCACCTTCTGGGCATAGAGCAGGGGTCACTGGGGGTATAAGGAGGGGAAGTAGTTGTGAATTTCCTGCATTGTGCAGGGGGTTGGACTAGATGAGCCTTGGGGGTCCCTTCCAACCCTGTGAGTCTATGATATCATGTTGGCACATCCTCAAAAATCCCCATGAGGCAGTACAGGAGCACACAAGCACAAATTGGTTCTGATCGGGGCAGTTTGCTAGTCATGAATGAACAGTGAGACACCATGCTAGTAAGTTGCTAGCTGTAAAATGTTAATTTTTTAACAGCACATGGAGAGGTGGCCGTGGGGGATGGGGGGAGACATAAGGACAGCAACACAAACACAATTCACAATGCTCTCCCCCACCCCGAATCAAACATCTTCCAGCTGTTCCAGTTTTGTCAAACTTTTAACAGCAACACAACTTGTTAGCCGGCGGTGAGCGAACCGGTAGGTAATTCATCCTCCCTGGAAACCATCGGTCACTAGCAGGATTGGAAAACATGGATTTTTCAGAGATTGCAAAGGAAACATTTCTCTTCCCCATTCTCAACACTACTTTCGCCTCAAAACCTGAAATGGGCTACCACCCTCCCATCTTTCCATCGATCTGCTGGTTGCCTGCTCTCTTCTGTTTTTCAGTTCATCCCTTTTAGTCTGTCTACTTTGATGTGCGTTGTGCGCCCCCCCGCACCCCCAATTCCTGTGTCCCTGTGCAGAACATTTTAAACCTACGTGATTTTCCGCTAGTTGCTGGAAATTTCACCTGGAGAGGGACCAAGCCTATGTCTTATTAAAGGAGTTTTTTTGAAAAAGAAAATGTTACCTGATTGCTTTTGCAGACTTCAGAGCCAGCGTCTGGTGTTGCACAAGTTCAAAGATCAAATAAATTGTCTGGCAGATTTATCAGGTCCCTTGTTGGACAGCCCTGAAATAAATGCCCTTTGCTTACTTTTTTCTTTCTGATTCCTCATCATAAAATTCAGGGCATTAAAATAAACATGCCATGGCTGAGCCATCCACCCATCGCCGCCACATTCTGACAAGGCAAAAATGACGTGAATGAGCACAGCGGAGTCACGTTGGGGTAGGATAGTTATAGGAGCTTGGTTTTGTCATCCGAATATGACAGAAAGACATTCATCTTGTAGTGGTGTGGAGGGATAAGATGGTCCATCCTTTCCCAGAATTATTCTGTTTGTTCCATTTTCCAAGAGTCCAACCTAGGGCATCCTCCAAGGCCCCAATTTCCAAAAAACTACAACATTGAAATCATAGATTTCAGCTGTTGCTGGTCATCAGAGCTTCAAACACTGAAAATGATCAGGTCAGAATGGAAAACTTGGGGATCACCTAGTCCAACCCCCTGCTCAAAGTCAGAGCATCCTTAGTAGAGAGACATCCCGCATCGGATGAAAGACTGCGTGAAGAAGTCGTCCAGTGTTGTTGAGCATCTTCTTCTGTTATTTAGTCAAAACTGTCCTTTCCGTCCATTGGTCCTAATTTCCCCTCTGGATCAAGAGGGAACAAGTTTGCTCCATCTTCTACTGACAGCCCTTCAGACATCTGAAGAGAGTGATCATGTCATCTCCTTGGACTTCTCTTTCCTAAGATAAATATGGCCCTGCCTTTCCTCCTTATCTCATAGGGTTCGGTTTCCAGGGCCCTAACCCTCCTGCCCCCCCACCTCCAAAGCGGGCTATTGCCTCCAGGGGAACGGATCTCTGTTGTTGTCTGGAAATCAGTTGTAATTCCAGGGGATTGCCACACCCCCTCCAGCTTTGGCCACCCTAACTCTTTGCCAAAGTCATGGGGCTGTTGGGCTTGTGTTTCCATTCCCTGCCAGCTGACTGGTAGAGAGTGCCAAGCTCAGAACCAAGCTACAAGTGACGTCTTCCACAGGCTGGACACGTGTCAGCTTCCCTCAAGTTTTGATGGGAAATGTAGGCATCCTGGTCTTGCAGCTGTAATGGAGAGCCAAGCTGTAAAACCAGGACGCCTACATTTCCCATCAAAACTTGAGGGAAGCTGACAAGTGTCCAACCTGTGTCAGGCGTCACTTGTAGCTTGGCTCTGAGTTGCCTCAGCAGTGGGGAAGCATTCTCTTTCCTCCCCACCATTCTTAGAGAGGGCAGCAAGAGTATTTTGCTTGCCCGAAGTGGGGGGAAAGAGGGAGTTTCCCTGTTGCCTTTGCAAAGGACCCAAACACGGCCTGCGCTCTGTTGGGTTCCTTCCAAATCCTGCCTGAAAGACGGAGCTTGTTTCAGGGGAGCAAAAACGCTCAGGCCACTCTGGGCTTATCCTGAATCGCTGCTGGCTTGCCTTTGAGTAAGCTGCAGGCTTGGCCCCTCTTGCTCCTCTTCCTGAAGAAGTACAGAGACATTTGCCTTCACTTGCTCTCCTTCAGCGGCACCCAACCATCAGGAGAAAAAATGTTTTCTACATCAAGCGCCTGAAAGACGACCGATCCCCTACAAGTATTTTTATTGAGGGAGTTTGCTCTTGTTCCGAACTGTAAATACTTTATGCCTTCCAGCTGCTGCTGCTGCTGCTGCTGCCGCTGGCGTGTGCTTTCCCCGAGCCTGCAGCTGGACTCCGCAGGTGTGTGGACTTGGCTGTCAGAGTGATGCTAAGCAGCTGCTTGCTGAGCAGATCCAGGGAGCCCTTTGGAGGCTGAAGGAAGGTGGCTTCTGATGCAGACGAAAGCCAAAAGCCGCAGGGCAGCAGATGCAAAGGGCAGGGCCCCTCCGCCTGCAGCCGCGTCCCAGAGCTCTTCGCTGAGAAAAGCCGGGTTGAACAGCCAGCCGGTGTGTGGCAGAGGATGTGATGAGAAGCAGAGCAGACAGAGAGAGGGCAGCCCCCAGTCCTGCACTCCAGAGGCAAAGCGGAATCGAGAGCGAGCAGCCAGGCGAGGGTGGGGAATAAATAAGGCTGGGGCCAAGGCCTGGAGAGAGTCCCAACGGGTCTGTGTTCTGAATGGCTGTGAAACGTAGTAGCGCGCACCACTCAGAAGGTGCCAAAGGCAGGGTGAGTCTGCTGCGCGTGGCTCCATGTTGCAGCCAGCCACCCCATCACCCAACGGCTGCATGAATCAGCAACCCGCTTCACTGCCCCTTTCCTAACAGTAATGAGTCCAGTAGCCCCTTTAAGACCAACCAACTTTATTGTAGTATAAGCTTTCGAGAACCACAGCTCTCTTCATCAGATGCATCATCAGATGTATCTGACGAAGAGAGCTGTGGTTCTTGAAAGCTTATGCCTCAATAAAGTCGGTGAGTATTAAAGGTGCTACTGGACTCTTGACTATTTTGCAACTACAGACTAACACGGCAAACTCCTCTGGATCCTTTCCTAACAGGGGTCATACTGGTGTTTGGATGTTTTCTCCCCATTGCTTATAGCACCAAACATCTGCAAAACATGAATCCTGGTAAGTCAGAGCATGGACTTTTCCACAGGCTCGATTTCTTCTGGATTTCCTTAGCAGTTGGTCCACCAGCACTGGGAAGGCAGAGATCTCGGAGGACATCACGCGCCCCACTTTCAATGGGGTTCAACGGACTCTTGCGGACTAGACAGAGAAGCATGTAAATACAGCTGCAACAAAGCCTTTCTCCCAACTCGGGGGAGCCCAGAAGATGCCCCCCCTTACCTTGGCATGGCCAACCCGGCCACCCTGATCCATGCCACAGTAACACCACGACTAGAGCACTGCCATGCCCTCTGCTGTACACACAGGACTGTAACACACTCCCCTCAAAGTCAGTTGGCACAGAACACCACAGCTCGATTGATGTCAGCAGCGAGGCAGCGCATCCATATTATTCCTATTCTGTATATTCTCATTAGTGGCCCGCACTTTAAGGAAGGTCTTGGCTGGAGAGGTCAGGAAAGCTCTCACTCTCCTGGTTTTCCACAAACTGTGGAAATCCCAATGATTCAGAAGGGCCTTTTTACACAGGTCATAGGGTTGTGCAGTAAGAAAAGGGTTCAAAGAGATGCTTCAGTAAAGGGACAGGGACTGTAGATCATACTACTGCGTACTGCCTATGACTGTTGTTTATTATGTCGTGTCAAATTACTTATGTTTTGTTTTGACATTGGTTCAGATTTCTGCTTGTTTTCAAATTTTTGCAACCATATTATATCATTTATTGAAGGTACCTGCTGATGATCACACTGAATTACACTGGAGAGAGAGAGAGAGAGAGAGAGAGAGAGAGAGAGAGAGAGAGGAGCATTTGCATCAGTTTGGGCACATTTCTTCTCCACGTCTGCCCTCCCTCTGCATTTTTGCAGTTGTGGAGTGGGTTTATTTTCTTCCTCATCTGCCTTAAATGATAAGGATTTTCAAGCAAGGGGGCGGGAATCACCTTTTGCACATGACTGAAAATGAAAACACTGCCTGTCAAAACACTCGTCCTTTAGTCCAAACTGGAGAGGCTTGCCTAAGGTGAGGAGGTGGAGGCTGGCAATAGTGGGGCGACCTGTGGGGCAAACAGAACCCAGAGCACAGCAGCGATGTCCTTTTCAAACCGTGCCACTTTGTCAGGTGCCCCAAGCGGCCTCCCCCTTGCCCAGGGCCATGAGGGCTTTTGCAATTTTTTTAAAAAAATATCATTTTCGTATCAGTCTACCATTGTAGATTCAGCAGGTCCTCTGAATTACCGGCTTTCATTATTTTAAAATAGCAAGTCTTTAGCCCCTCTTATTGTGGACATATGCCCTTTCTGTTTTATATCCACAATGGAAAGGGTTAGTTGCCATCATCATGAAGTGGGGGAAGCAGTCCCTGACGGGGGAGGGGAGCGTGGGGCCCAAGTTGCGTGGGGTTTTATCATGTATTCTCAGACAGCCTGCACGGTTCATTCAAGGAAGGACGCCACCTACTTTGAATGGGGTCAGATGCACATGCGTCTCTCATGCAGCTTGTGAGGAAGTCAAGCTTGCCCTGGGCTGGTGGCTCTGGTTTCTCTTCCAAGAGTGAGATGTGGGAAATAAGTGGGGTGAGAGGGTCCAGCCCCCACCCCCTGAGTGTGGCAGAGGATGCTGGAGGGGTGCCTGAGGGCACAGCCCCCTTTGTGCCATCACAGCCCCCCTTCCCTCTCAGCCACAAGTCTGCAAATGCCTGGCAGGGGCAGCCAATCAGCAGGCACCTGGAGGGCAATAATGGGCTGAGCCTGTGCTCTGTGGGGAGGACAAAGGGGGTGGGCCAGGCAGGCAGAGGCAATGGGAGACGGGGCTCCAGCAGGCCTCGTGTCAAGCAGCCCCTCTGAAGAGAAACAGGGGGAGAAGCGCTGAAGGCAGTCGGTGGTCGAACTGGCAGTGGGAACCCCTCCAATACTGAGTGGTCGTCTGGGCAGCCACCCTATACTGAGGCAAGTTCAGTAGATCCTGAACATTTCCTCTAAAGGTAACTGGAAGTGACCTCATAACATCAGGGGACAAAGATCTGTGATTCACTCCAAACTCTATGGCCGAATAGTTTTGGGCAAATCCTAGAGTGCCGCCCCTGGTGTCATGACATCACTTCTGGTTTCTGCCAGAGTAGATGTCGTGCACTGCCGCAATGCCAGCATGCTGCCCATTCCCCCCCTGCAGGGCTTTGAGAGCCAGTTTGGTGTGGTGGTTAAGAGCAGTGGGACTCTAATCGGGAGAACTGATTCCCCACTCCTCCTCTGCTTGAAGCCAGCTGGGTGACCTTGGGCTAGTCACAGCTTCTTGGAGCTCTCCCATCTCCACCCACCTCACAGGGTGTTTGTTGTTGTCGGGATAATAGTAACATACTTTGTAAACTGCTCTGAGTGGGTGTTAAGTCGTCCTGAAGGGCGGTATATAAATCGAATGTTGTTGTTGTTGTTGTTGTTGTTGTTGTTGTTGTTGTTGTTGTTGTTGTTGTTGTTGTTGAAGCACTGGCAGAGAAGAGGAGAATTCACCAGGAAGTCCCCCACTATAGAGAGACCAGCCTCCCCCACGGCTAGTTAAGGGCACCCTGTTCATTAGCTATGGTAGGGTCACGAATCGTTAGGAAAATTTCCCCGCCTTTTGGACCCAAACGGAGGAGCCTCGTTTGGGCCCTTTATTCTAGCAGCTCTGCGACATCTGCAGCTGCGCTCCGCGATCTGTTCGCATTCTCCCCCTGCTTCCTTTATGTCTCCATTTCCCAAGGGGTAGGAAGAAGCAGGAGAATGAACAGTGGAGACACTGACTCAACCGACAGATAACCTGATAGGCATCCAAACCAGGAAATTTCGCCCACGTTCACACCACGCAGCGTTGTCGCTCACTGGCACCTCTTTGCTCCGTGTTTCCCCCATCACATTTCCGAGCCACAGGCTTGGAGAAGGCGTTCCAGTGGCATAAGGAGATCGCCTGCTTGCCTGAGCCGTTCTAGTAGGGGAGCCTGGGCGTGATGGTAGGAGCAGGCGGATGTCTTGGGGGCAGCTGGAGGAGGACACAGAGGGGGCAACACACAAGGCATCTTCAGGAAAAGAGGGAAAGGCTTTGTCTGTATTCTCTCTGTAAGGTGAGAAGGGCTGCCAATCTAAGGACGCCGTCAGCGCTCATCAATTGAGGTGATGTTCATTCATCTTGCACTGGGCAACAGCGGCTGGCTTGCAGCGCCTCTGCTGGTCACAGGCCTGCTGCCAGCTGATGGGGCATGAGCTGGGAGCTGCCTTCTGATCCACCCCTTGCCCAGCGTGCAGTGGAGGGAGAGAAAAAGGATCAACATCTTTATCTCCCTGCTTGCAAGCCGGCCGCTTTTCTCTCCCTCCACTCCCTCCACACTGTGCTTCCTATTGCTCTGCTTGTAAGTCAAGATCTCTCACCATATGAGCCCCGGAGGACTCTCCGCTCTGGTGAAAAACTTCTTTTAAGTGTCCCTGGCCCTAGGGAGGCCCGCCTGGTGTCAACCAGGGCCAGGGCCTTTTCGGTCCTGGCCCCGACCTGGTGGAATGCTCTGTCTTGCGAGACAAGGACCCAGCAAGATTTGCTTGCATTTCGCCGGGCCTGTAAGACAGAGCTATTCCGCCAGACATATGGCTGACGCCGGGCAGTGCCCCCCCCCCGTGAAGGGGGGGGGTTAAACCATCACCCCTATGCGAACACAGAGGCATGTATGAACCACTATGCAGCATGAATTGTAATATTTAATGTTTTTAAATGTTTTTAAATGTATTATTTAATGTTTTTAAATGTTTTTAATGATGTTTGTATTTGTTATCCGCCCTGAGCCTGCGAAAGCGGGGAGGGCGGAATATAAATATAATAAATTAAATTAAATTAAGATGCTTCCTCACACCAAGCTAAGGTTTCCAACAGGGTAGGATATCCCTGGAGATTTGGTGGTGGGACCCGGAGAGGGCAGGGTTTGGGGAGGGAGCTCATAGAGTCCACCCTCCACAGCAGCCATTTTCACTGGGGAAAATGTTTTTTGGAGATCAGTTGTAATTCCAGGAGGTCTCCAACCCCCACCTGGAGATTGGCAAAGTAGGGAGAAGAAAAGCTGCTCCTTAATGATCTTCCCCCCAAACTGGGGGCAGCGGGCGGGGGGGGGAACGCTGTGCTCTCCACAAGTGTCTCTTGGGTCCTTGCAAGGTGGAGGTTGAGGGGGGACTCTGGTGAGCTGAGTGGCAGCTTCTCAGCCCCCCACCCCAAGCTTCTCCCTGCGTGTCTGACCGGCTGCAAGTGGAGCGATTCCTGTTTGTCACAAGCTGGCATTTACCAATGAACAGCCCTCTTTGGACAATCGGCAGGCTGCCTGATAGCTACTGGCAATCAGAGAAGAGCAAGATTTGGGTCCTGTGGTATAAGCTTTTGAGAGTTGAGCTCCCCTTATTGGGCCAGGCAAAGTCAATGTTGACTCTTGAAAGCTCGCACCCTGGAAATCTAGTTGGTCTTTAAGGTGCTGCTGGACCCGAATCTTGCTCTGAAACGACAGACCAACACGGCTACCCTCCTGAAGGGGGCCATCGGAGAGTGAACTGAACGGGGGCAGGCAATGATATTCAGGCACCCCTGCGCCATTCCTCTTGCAGAGGCAAGCCAAGTGCTACGATGGTCGTTCTTGGTGCCGTATCTGCCTCCCTTCAAGAGGCACCCTGCCTGCCTGTCTTGTGTCGGAAAGCCCAATGAGGTCCAACCCTCCAAAAGGAAAGAGAAAATACAGAGAGACGGAACAGGATGAGAGAAGGATAATTTCTCGCTCCTCACCAAAAATCAATCCTGGCATGTCCCAATTTTGCGCATTTCTTCCCATTCCCATAGGAAGCAGGAGGAGGCATGTGTGGCTGGTAGTCAGTGTTGTTTTACAAAAACAGAACATGTCGTGGAAAGGAGGCACAGTCCCCTCACCTTCACAAAAATCCATCCCAGAGTAGATCCAGAGGAGTTAGCCGTGTTAGTCTGTAGTACTTGCAAAATAAAGAGTCCAGTAGCAGCTTTAAGACTGACCAACTTATTTGTAGCATAAGCTTTCGATACATCTGACCAAAGAGAGCTGTGGTTCTGGAAACTTTATGCTACAAATAAGTTGGTTAGTCTTAAAGCTGCTACTGGACTCTTTACTATTTTGCATCCCAGAGTAGAATCCTTTTTATTTCTCTGTAGATAGGCAAAAGAAAGGGAGGGAGGCTGATGGGGCAGGAAATTCTGCACCATGTTTTTTAAAACCCTGCTTCACACACCTGCCAGTCTCATCCCTATTAACGTGGACATGCGGAGCAGGGCGTCTTTGATGGGGGAGCCAGGCTCACACGGACAGAAGTGACCCCCACCCCCACCCCCTTGCTCAGCCACCAGCGAATGCTTGGGCTTCCCAGTGCTCACCTGGAAGAACTCGGGAATGAGGAATCCAGTTGTGCCCTTGTTGTGCTGTGTAAGCTTCACAGGCATCTTTTCCTCGTTGTCTTTCAAGCCATGGCCCCCAAAGGAAAAGCCCCGGAGAAACCAGCAGATAAGGGAGCAGATAAAGCCGCAGATAAAGCCGCAGATAAGGGAGCAGATAAGGGAGCAGATAAAGGAGCAGATAAAGGAGCAGATAAAGGGAAAGCACCAGGCGGAAAAGCACCAGACAAAAAAGCTGCAGGAGAGAAACCCCTAGGACCGGGAGTAGATGCTGCCATTGTAGCAACTCACAAGAAGATTTTTATCGTCTGCGGGGTCTTATCAGTCCTGTGCCTTGCTGCAATCGGTGTGCTGGTTCTTAAATGTAAGTGCGACTCTTCCTGCTACTTGTCCATTCTTTCCAAACAAGTCTTTGATATGCTTTGATACCGGTTTTCTCCTGCTCTAAATGGTTGTTTAGTCAATGAAGAAACGATAATAGAATCTGCATTGTACTCTTGGTTGTAGCAAAATGCCTATTTTGCATACAATATTTGTAAAGGTCTTTGGTAGGGCATGTTATTAGTTCTATGGGAAGTTGCCAAGTTATTAATATTCACTGATTTCAAAGAAAGCAAAGCTTGTCCAATTCCCCACAACCATACAGGACCAGCTGTTTAGCAGATTTACAATATTCATTCATTCATTCATTCATTTGATTTTTAGCCCTCCCTCCCCGCGAACAGGCTCAGGGTGGGGTACAACAAAATGCTAAGTGAGCATTTAAAATATATAAACATATATAAATAAGATTTAAAATACAAAAAACATAAATACATAAATACCTGACATGAGTTGTGAAACTCTTCAAAAGGAGCTTATTCAAGCTTTCTTGGAACTCTGAGAGGGACAGACATTTGCTTATACAACTGTTTTGCATAGGCTATAACTAGAGATGGGCACGAACCGCATTATGAACTTCAAAAACCCATGAAATTGGCGCGATCGTGCAATTGTGCAATCGTGATCCGGTGGTTCATTATTGTCCACGGCAAACGAACCAGCATTCGGAAGAAGCCAGGTTCTGTGCATTTGGCCACGGTTCGGGAAGCCAGACACTCAGGCGCCAGCAATCTATTCCCCTGGCAACAGAGCTGGGGGAATGCCTGAACTCTGTCTGCGCTCCTTCTGTCGCCCTGGAAACCCGAATGGAAGCCCAGCTTACCTTGATCAGCAGGTCTTCCTTCCAACCATGGAGCTGCAAAGCGGTTACAAGTTGGGAGAAGACACCCAGGGGAGGGAGGGGGAAGGGGGTGTCCTGTAGCCACGGGCACTCCAATCTCATCCCTGCAAACCCTGATAGGCAGCTCTGACAGCCAAACACAGACCTCCTGCGTTGCTCAATGGGACCTGTGCTTATAAATAGCCGTGGGCTCCCAGGCTGGGTTTCACGTTCAGCGAGCAGTGGAGTGGGACAGAGCTCTTGCTTGCCTTCTGTACACGGGGCCAGTGTCAACCGGTGGCTCTAATTGTATCGAGCAGGAGTTTCCTGGGGGCCTTGGATTGGAGAGGGTATAACTCCAAGATCCCTTTTGCAACCTTGTCCAAACTTGGGTGATGGCTGGAGGAGAGCCTGCAAAAGACTCCCCTGGGATATGGGCCCTCTAAGTGCCACGGGGGCCGTTCTACACCCCACAAACCATGAACCGCAAACCGGTTCAGCAACGGAAAATGTTCGTTGCGGTTCGTGACCTTGGGATCCTCGTCGGCACTGAACCATGAACCGCTGGTTCGTTAAATTTTTTTGCTTTGTGCTCATGTCTAGCTATAACAAAACTGAATACATCTTTTTTAAAAAAACTTTTTAAAAA
Source organism: Eublepharis macularius (assembly GCF_028583425.1). NCBI lineage: Eukaryota > Metazoa > Chordata > Lepidosauria > Squamata > Eublepharidae > Eublepharis > Eublepharis macularius. Next base: position 1,804,390 of record NC_072799.1, read on the forward strand.
GTTTGTTCTCATGAATTAAAATATTCTGTTTTATTTCATTTTATTTGTTTGTTTACAAAATATGTATGCCACTTTTCTTCCCAATAAGGGGCCACCAAGGCAGTTAGCCGTTAAAATAAAACATTATAAAAACATGTCATTAAAAATATAAAAACAACTAAACCCCAAACAAAACACATATTAAAAGCACATAGAGCCATTAGAACAGGGCAGGAAGGAGGGGTCATTGAAGGAACACCAGACAAAACAAAAAGGGGCCAGACGAATATCTCTGGGGAGAGAGTTCCGTAGTTTTGGTGCTACAACTGAGTGAGAAGGTCCTTTCTCAAATTGCCGCTACCTAACATGGGGGCGCCTGAAACAGGGCCTCAGAAGATGGCCTTAGCTTAGTTTTGCAAGGGAGTAGACATTCCTTCAAGTATGTAGGTTCTGGGCCATATAGTGTTTTAAAGGTCAATGGCAGCACCTTGAATTGTGCCTGGAAAGAGATTGGGAACCAGGGTAGATAGGCCAAGACTGGAGTGAGAATGTGAGATGGTGCCTAGGACCGATTCCAGTCATTCTGGCGGCAGCATTCTGTATCAGTCTGAAGTTTCCGAACACTTTTCAAGGGCTGCCTCAAGCACAGCGTATTGCAGTAATCAAATCTAAACGTAACCAGGTCATGCTCAGTAGAGGCCAAATCTTTTTTGCCCTGAAAAGGTCACAGCTAAACAACCTGTTGAAACTAGTAGAAGGCGTTCCTGGCTACAGCTGCCACCTGCTTCTCCAGCAATATCTCCAGCTCCAGGAGCACTCACTAGCTGCGGGCTCTTTAACAACATTTCCATCCTGTCAGGATTAAGAACATAGAGGGGGCCCTGCTAGACCAGCCCAGTAGACCATCAGGTCCAGCATCCTGCCTCACACAGTGGCCAAGTAGCTATTATGGAGAGCCAACAGCAAGGCCGTCCCCCGCTATTGCCTCCGGCCCTGGGATTCAGAGGTTGGCTGCCTCTGAATATAGAGGTTCCTTTTAGTCCCCTTTAGTCACAATGGCTGGTAGACAGCAGGGCTTTTTTTCAGGGGGAATGTGGGGGAACGGAGTTCCGGAACCTCTTGAAAGTGGTCACATGGCTGGTGGCCCCGCCCCCTGATCTCCAGACAGAGGGGAGTTGAGAGTGCCCTCTGTGCTGCTTGGTGGCGCGGAGGGCAATCTCAACTCCCCTCTGTCTGGAGATCAGGGGGCGGGGCCACCAGCCATGTGACCATTTTCTCCGAGGGCAACACACTGAGTTCCACCACCTCTTTCCCCAGAAAAAAAGCCCTGGTAGACAGTATGGACCTTCTTCCATGAATCTGTTTAATCTCCTTTGTAAGTTGCCTTTTGTCTGTCCTGTATCTACTGCCCGTCAGCTTCATTGGATGACCTTGAATTCTAGTATTTGGGGAGAAGGGGGAAAAATTCTCTCTGTTCACTCTCTACTGGCTGCATAATTTTATAAGCCTCAGTCACGTCCCCCCTTAGTTGTCTCTTTTCTAAACTGCAAAGTCCCAGACTCTTCAGCTTTTTCATATAGGAAAGGTGTTGTAACCTTTTAATTGGCTCCCAGTGCAGACCATCCGCTTGGTGCCACCAGGCCTTTCCAGTCCCACAACCAGGCCCGAAACCAGATTGAAGAGGACCAGACGGGAATCCCTGCACTGGCACGTGAACTGCATGTACAGGTTTCTGGCTTCGATTGCTGGCAGCTCACGGGAAAGAGCAGGGAAAGACGTTTGTCAGAGAACTCGGACAGTCATGCCCAGTGAGATGGGCCAGAGGCCTGAAGGCCCTGCAGTAGCACAGTGGTGAAGCGGTTGGGCTGTGAGTCAGCACTCTGCTGGTTCAACTCTCACACTTGCCATGAGCTCAGGTGGCCTTGGGGGAGCCCCTCCTGTCAGCCCAGCTCCCCATCTGCATTGGTGGAGAGTGCCCTCAAGTCATAGCTGACTTATGACGACGACCCCTGGCGGGGTTTTCATGGCAAGGGACTGACAGAGGTGGTTCGCCATTGCCTGCCTCTGCAGCCCTGCTCTTCGTTGGAGGTCCCCCCTCCAATTACTAACCAAGGCCGACCCTGCTTAGCTTCTGAGATCTGACGAGATCAGGCTCACCATCCTGGTCAGCTGCATTGTGGGGAGAATAATATAACACTGACTTTTTTCACCACTCTGAGTGGGGCACTAATCTGTCTACAAGGGCACACTGTTGTTGTTAAACAGCTCCGTACATGTCGTTGTTGTTGTTAAACAGTTCATACTTCTCCAGATCTGTGCTAAGTGTCTAGACCTGTGTAAGTGTTCCATGGGGCATGACGTCGTAAAATGGATCGGCACATGGAAGGAAAAATATTGTAGGAATGTATTACTCAAGGTTTAATATTTGGTACCTGCCTTCATAACTTTAGATCTGGAGCTGAGGGAACGTCGGCAGCCGCTCGACCAACCATTTAAACAGCTGAGGCAGTCTTTGGCAACTGCAGAAAATGAGCCACAGCACCTGTACAGTAAACGTAAGCAAATGGGCAACCATGACTGTTGGTTGGGGGAAAGAACCTTAATTTACAGAAGGGACAGGAGTTGGCGAGAGGGCCGCACCACTAAAGCAGAGAAGCTTGGAAGGCGGCACCTCAGCTAGCCAGGAGGCTCCAGCACCGGACCGCGCAGCTCCTGCTCTCTCTGCAGTGCTCCGCACGATGGCCCCAAAGCCGCCCCTCTTCGTCATCCCGGCCAAGGAGCCGCTCTGGGTCTCTCCCCCCAGCAGAGTCCTGCAAGCCCTGTCCTCCAGCCCGGGGCTCCCTGCTGAGATCTCGGGATCACCTTGACCCTTCAGGTCTCTGCCTCAGCTCCTGAAGGTCGGCTGAGGCACATCAACCCCCGTTTGGGAGGCCCGGCTCTCTTTTCCACTTCCTTCCCTTGCTTGAAGGAAGCAGGTTTGGACGGTCCGGCAGAAGCAAGTTCAAGGCTGTTTCCTCACGTCTTTCCCTCGTGCAAAATCACGCACAACTCACGGAACGACGTCGTCTTTATGGCACGATTTCCCATCACGATTCCATTTCATGGCGCAGTTTCGGATGTCAGTGCTCCACGGAACTGAGTCATGATGTGAAATCACACCACAAAGACGCCATCGCTCCACGAGTTTTGCGTGAGGGGGAAAGACGTGTGGAAGCGGCCCAGGTGCGCTACCTGGGCATCAAACTAGAGCCAGGGCAGAATCCACTTGCATCTTTCTTCCAACCTACTAGGCAGTCGAAGAAAGGGCAGTATGGTGAGGGGCACCCATGCTCTGAGCAGCATGCCCATGCTCCCCAGCAACGCCGCAGCAGAGGATGTGGGGTTCCTGCCAGGGACCCAGGGTGGGGTCTTGCTGCTCAGCTGTCTGGGCTGGCAAAATGTCTCCGGGTGGCTGTGCGGAGGGGCTGTTGCTCAGTGGAAGAGCAGCTGCTTTGGGTGCAAGAGGTCCCCGAGTTCAGTCCCCCACATCTCATCCCCTCGAGAGCTGCTGCCAGACCAACCTGGGAAGAGGAAGGATCGGAATCGCCAGGCAGCAGTTTCATCTGGCCATATCAATGAACGTGGTCTGAGGGCTTTAAAGAAGCCAGAATGTGTCCTCTATGAAGATACTTGATTGGACTGTCAAATGCATAGGCCAAGAGAATGAGGGGGAAGGGGGGGGACAGGAGTGCCCCAGTCCTGAGCAGATTGAGAAGTACGGGGGGGGCGGTTAAACGGAATACAAGAAGAGACAGGGAGGGACGGAGTCAAAGGACTGGTGGAAAGGAACAGTCAGGCTCTAGAAGGCGGAAGAAGGGAGAAGTTTAGCAGCGGCCTGTTTGATGGCTCCCTCTGTCTAATTCTAGCTAAGGAGGTGGCGGATGAAGTGCAGCTGCTGCCAATCAAAATAGAGCAGTCCAAGGCAGTCTTCGCGGAGAAGAAACACAAGTACAGTAAGTATCTCCTTGGCAATTGTGCCCTTTGTGGGAGTATCAGGGCAAGAAATTCCAGGTGCATCTGACAAAGAGAGCTGTGGTTCTCAAAAGCTGATGATGCATCTGATAAAGAGAGCTGTGGCTCTCAAAAGCTTATGCTACAAATAAGTTGGTTAGTCTCAAAGGTGCTACTGGACTCTTCACCTTGAGAACTATGTGCTGCAAGGCTTCTGGGGCTGTTGCAGAGGCTAATGAAGACTGCTTCGTTCTCCCAGTGTTGTTATTGAATTGTTTACTTCCAAGAACCAATGGGTTGACATTAAATCAAAAGAGTTTTCAGCGAAACATTAGGAAGAACTTCCTGACAGTCAGAGCGGTCCCTCAGTGGAACAGGCTTCCTCGGGAGGTGGTGGGCTCTCCTTCTTTGGAGGTTTTTAAGTAGAGGCTAGATGGCCATTGGACAGCAATGCTGATTCTGTGAAATCATGATGGACAGGGCAGAAGGGGTTACATCAGTGCTTAGTTCTCCTTACATGCTCAGGGTAAGGCCAATCACCACCTTGTGGTCAGGGAGCAATTTTCCCCAGGCTAGTTCAGCTAGGGATCCTGACAGTGTTTTGCCATCTCCTGGGCATGAAGCAGGGATCACTGGGGGGGGGGGAGGTAGTTGTGAATTTCCTGCATTGTGCCGGGGGTTGGACTAGATGACCCTAGAGGTCCCTTCCAACCCTGTGATTCTATGATTCTAAGAATGTTCTTAGACCTTTCCATCACTTAGACATTCAGGGCAGCTTATAATATCCGAATGGCAGCACCTGAGGCAGCATCCTCAGAAAAGAGTCCCTGACGGAATTGCCCTCCTCTCTCCTTTATGGAGGGGTGATTCCAGCCCTCTTGCTGGCCACAGCTTGGGATACCATGATGGTGGGTGTGGGGTGACAAAAGCGGAGGGACCCTGAAGAAGAACTAATGGTGGCCAAAGAAACTGGCAGGGCACCGTTCCTGATGCAGAGAGACGGAGGAAGCCCGGCCTCTGTGGGGTGCCCTCCCTCAGCAACTATGGAGAGCTCTCCAGGGAAAGGGTCAGAAGCCATTTTGCAGATAGTTGAAGGAGACGATCTTCCTCCATCTCAGTGTTCTCCATGTTCCGAGATTCCTTCCCAATGGAGAGAGTTCTAAGTCCACGTCCTTGTTTATTACATTCCAGAGCATCGTGGCCAGTCAGTCCTCAAGAACGATCTACTCATTGAGTCTTCCCAGGGCTTTTTTCTGGGAAAAGAGGTGGTGGAACTCAGTGGGTTGCCCTCGGAGAAAATGGTCACATGGCTCGTGGCCCCGCCCCCTGATCTCCAGACAGGGGAGTTTAGATTGCCCTCCGCGCTGCTCAGCGGGGCAGAGGGCAATCTCAACTCCCCTCTGTCTGGAGGTCAGGGGGCGGGGCCACCAGCCATGTGACCATATTCAAGAGGTTCCAGAACTCCGTTCCACTGCGTTCCTGCTGAAAAAAAGCCCTGCGTCTTCCTAGTGGAAATGTTTAAGGACAATTTTATTACTTTGGGTCCTATTCTTTTGCCAAGAGGGTAGTGGGCATGTGTGGCATTAGCCAGTTGATCACCCTCTGGTTCTTTAGTTTGGATGAGAGAGAGAGAGCCTCTCCCTCTCTCTGCCCCCCCCCCCACAATATACCCAGCACAGAATTTGATTACTGACAGATTTTCACTCTGCACTTACTTCTTTTCAGAAACCCTCTTCCACAAATCCATGAGAAGTTCTTCTGGTCCCTGGAAGTTTCATGGAAAGAGCCTCTATTATTTTTCCAAAGGAGAAAAAACCTGGTATGATGCCGAGGACTTCTGCCTGTCCAGAGATGCTCACTTGGCCTCCATCCTCGACAATGAAGAGCAGGTGGGATCTTTTTCGTGCTTCCTCCTTGGTACTGCAATCCCTTCCCAGCATGCTCTGTTCTCATCTGCTGGCACCTTCCTCTGTTCTTTTACCCTCCATGACAAATACCTTCATAACACGAATTCAACTTGGCATTTAGGTAGCATTGCCTAGTGTTCAGAAGCACAGCACAGTGATTATCTGGCTCACAGTGGCCTTGCCTTGTGGACCAGAGGCACCAGAAAGATTCCATTGCAAGCCAACCTGAAAGCAAAAGGCAGAGGCAGTCCTTCAGGAAAACCTGTAGAGAGCGGCACTACAAGACATGCCCCAAAGGCTGCAGGGGTCATTTTTGTTGCAGAATTCACTATACCGAAAAGGAGAATCTCAGCATTCACTCCTTCCTTTTTAATAGAAAGCAATTTCCAGGTCCCGAGGCTGTGGTGATGGGCTTGGCTGTGCATGGATAATACCTACTGCAACACCCCAACCTTGAAGGGGCTGGATATTAAATCTTGCCATTGGCCCACCTTGTGTGTTGGGGTCTACGATGAATGGTAGTGGCCATCCGAGGGGAAGGTTTGGATGAGCCTGAGATCAGGGCCGGTGCCAGAGTTTGTGGCGCCTGAGGCCGGGAGAAGCTCCAGGGCTGTTGCCGCCCACATGCGCACACCTGGACTGCATGATGACATCACTGCGTGTGATGTCATCACGCAGCATGCCACTGCGAGCCAGCCCCATTCGTGTGGCAGGCAGCTGGGACAGCGCGCAGGTGGCCTCCCAGCCCTCCCGATCAGTTGCCTCGCACCGTCCTGGCCACCTGCCGTGCCTGACCCGCCGCTGTGTGCAGGTAGTGGTGGCAGCACGGGGCAACTGAGCCGGAGGACCGGGAGGCTGCCCACTTAGACCGCCCCGCACTGCCGCTGCCAGCACACACTCCCAGCCGGGCACAGCAGCTGTGGGCCAGGCACGACAGGTGACCAGGGCGGTGCACAGGCGGCTTCCCAGCCCTCCCTCTCAGCTGCCAGCGCTGCTGCCGCCAGCTCCACAGCATGCACCCCCACCCCCGGTGCCCCCTCTGATGCCTCAGTGCTCGAGGTGGCTGCCGGACCCGCCTTCATGGATACGCCAGCCCTGCCTGAGATCCAGATCCTCCAGAAGAGGGCAAATAGGGAACTGTATTTCCTCATATCAGCATGCGGCATATTGCGGAGTCAAAAGACCTTGGAAGGATGGCAAAAGAGTTGCCGTCGCAGGGTGTGAGTTCAAGACCTCACCTTCCCAAAGGTAAACTGAAGTAGAATAAATAATGCAAAACAAAAAGGACGTTTTAGTCCTGCAGGACATTCCATTGCTGACCTAAAAACGGCTGTCCGCAAACAGAGAAACTTCAAGGGGAGATTACAATGTGAGACTGCAGAAAAGGAGTTCATTCAGAAATCCAGAAAAATGGACCCCCTGAAAGCCAAGCTACAAGAGATGAATTACAGGAGGAGGAGCACGTGAAGGGCGTCACGTTGTTAGCCGGGAAGCTGAGTTTTAAGAGAGATCGGAAGGCTTTGTCCATTTCCCCTCTCTACAGAGCCAGGGAGAGGGTTTGTTCATTTCCTCTTTGCCTCTTAGAAGAGGAGGGGAACTGACAGAGCCTTTGGGAGGCAAAGAGGAAATGAACAAACCCTCTGAGCAGGGATCTCCCTGGCTCTACAGAGGGGAAATGGACAAACCCTTCCGATCTCTTTTAAAACTGAGCTTCTCAGCTAACATTACAACTCTCTTCACGTGCTCCTCCTCGTGTAATTCGTCTCTTGTAGCTTGGCTCTGAGACTGAATAGAGACTTGGGATTCTCATCTCACTGCAGATGCTGATTCTTGCTCTAATCAGGCCGCGTTGCACCTTTACATCCTGATGCCCTCCCTTGGAAGAGCCCTCTCACCTTTGGCTGGGATATAAAGGATCAGGGATCTCTATTCCTGCTTGCATCTGAAGAAGGGAGCTGTGACTCTTGAAAGCTCACTCTCTGGAAATCTTGTTGGTCTCTAAGGTGCCACTGGATGAAAATCCTGCTGCAAAACAAGAAGCTACAAGAACGCAACAATACATCATCAAAACTAGTTTTCAGAGCAAATAGCATGTCGCGTTCACAAATTAAAAACAAGAGAAGGAAGTGAACATACACAATTATACCTATTCCTTTCTTTTCCATTCACTTGTAACAGCTTAAGGATTTTTTTTTTAAGTAGCCAATTATTGTCAATTTTGCCATCTAAAATATTCTTAGAATTTTCCATTGCTGTTATCTTGACTGTTGATAACACGAAGAGGTGAAGCCGTCTTCTGTGACTTCTGAATGTTAGTCTCTTCAGCTTAAAATCCCGGGGCTCCGGGGTCCTGGGCAGTGAAAGAACGCCACTCAGGACTGCTCACCAAAATCTTTAACAGGAGATACCACCGACTGAACCCAAGACTTTGTGCACCTCACAGCCAGTTTGGTGGAGTGGTTAAGAGCACGGGACTCTAGTCTGGAGTGCCGGGTTTGATTCCCCACTCCTCCGCTTGAAGCCAGCTGGGTGATCTTGGGTCAGTCACAGCTCTCTCGGAGCTCTCTCAGCCCCACCCGCCTCACAGGGTGTTTTGTTGTGGGGATAATAACAACATACTTTGTAAACCGCTCTGAGTGGGTGTTAAGTCATCCTGAAGGGAGGTATATAAATTGAATGTTATTATTATACACTAGTTCTGTATCACTGAGCCACACACCGCCACCACCCCAACAGAATCTCGCATTTCTTAGCATGGCGTTGGGGTGGTCCTGGCAAAGCATTAGGCTTCCTCTTTTTTCAAAGCACAGAGCCTCTGCGACCTTTGGTGCACTGTTCACTCTTTACCGTAAGGACGCCCCTGCATAAGTAACAGACATTTTTGGTCACTGTGCCTCCTTTTGCAGATCTTCATCACTTCCCAACTCCAGCACCCTTCCTGGATCGGCCTTACAGAGGGAAATAAGGAAGGCACGTGGAAATGGTCGGATGGGTCAAGACTCAGGGCACAGTGAGTTCGGACCCCGGCGGGGGGGGGGAGAGTGAGTTTGGACTGGGGAGGGGGTGGCAGATTGTTAAGCTTTGGCACCTCCGTGCCGACAGGATTTCCTGCAATGTCTGGAGTAGAATGGTCTCCACCCTACTGGGCTTTTTTAGGGATGGTCCCATGGTCCAAACTGCCTTGCAGAATTTGCTCCTCTGATTCCCTCCAGAAGACAAACGATTTTGGAAAACTTGAGAGAGAAGCCTGTCTTATCCGGCTTCCCAGGGAAAGAAGTGTAGGAAATTAACAGTTAACGGTTCAAGGTGTTAACCTTGGTGTTTAAAGCCCTTCGTGGACTGGGACCTGCATACCTGTGGGACCGCCTCTTCCATTATGTCCCCTGCAGGGTGTTGCGCTCTGCAGACAAGCAACTCCTGGTGGTCCCCGGCCCGAAGGACATCCGTCTGGCCTCCACCAGGGCCAGGGCTTTTTCTGCCCTGGCCCCGGCCTGGTGGAACGCTCTCCCGCTGGAGATCCGGGCCCTGCGGGACCTGTTACAGTTTCGCAGGGCCTGTAAAACGGAGATGTTCCGCCGGGCCTTCGGCTGAGTGCCAGCGGGTGTCCCCCTTCTTCCACCTGAGACCGCCACTTCTTCTGGGGCTGCCCTCGGCCATCTGCTATGCCCATATACGGACTCCCAATATTTGTCTAAATAGCCTGCTCCTGGACTATTTTAATGATTTTTAAAAAATTATTGTTGATTTTATGTTTTTGTCATTTTAATGTATTTTTTAATGTTGTTAGCCGCCCTGAGCCCATTTGTGGGGAGGGCGGGGTATAAATCGAATTAAATAAATAGCAGAGTTTAAGGCAGAGATTGTGCACTGGGATTAATGAGAACAGACACACTGCTGTTTAACTCTGTAAGAGTACTTTACTACATAAAGGATAAAACAGGGTTACATTGGAAGAAAATAAGAAACTGCTAGCTGACTACATCTTTGCTAGTAAAGGTAGTCCTAAGACTTAGAGCACAAGACTGAAACTAATTCTGAACAAAGAGCAATAAAACTTCAGCATCACTTAATTGCCCCCCCCCCCCAATAAACAGGTTACCCAATAGAAAATCCTAATTCTCAGGGCTTTTTTTCTGGGAAAAGAGGTAGTGGCACGGAGGGCCATCTAAATTCCCCTCTGTCTGGAGATGAGGGGGGCGGGGCCACCAGCCATGTGACCATTTTCAAGAGGTTCCAGAACTCCCTTCCACCACGTTCCAGCTGAAAAAAAGCCCTGCTAATTCTACTTGATTATTCTTAGAGACTCCCCTTTCCACGGCGGGAATTTTTACTCAAGGCCTAGGTGATTACATGTAAATAAGTTTAACTAACTAAGTAACACAAATAGTTTAATTCTTTCATGACTGAAATGGAAACACTTGCTAAACCCCAACAAGAAGGAACATTCCTACCGTGGGGGCCAATAAAGGTCACAGAGCGATCTGCCCTGTGGGCACAACCCATCAGGAACTGTGCTCCTACACAAGCGCCATCCAAATGAACCAAGATTAATTTCTCTCATTTGCAGGCTAGATTTTTCGGCATTGGGACACTTTTTAAAGATAAACCTAGAGCTGAAACAGACGAGACGAGTTCCCTCATTTCAACCTGGGTTGAATTGCCTCAAGGTTTGATGGGAAATGTAGGCATTTCTCCTTCCCGTCACTTAGAGGAGGGGGGGGAGGGCTCCTCTTGCCCGGCCGCCGCCGTTCCCAAGCGCGAGGGACTTGAGGAGCCTGGAAAGTGGCGGGGGGATGCTCTTAGGCTGGGGCGCGGTGGTGGCGGCGCTCTTGCTGCAGCTGCCCCCCGCCCCAGTCTTGTCCTCCTTCCTCTCGGCTTCCTTCTCCAGCGGTGAGAGAGGTGGTGGCGGCGAGCGGCAGCAGCAAGAGTGCTGCTGCCGCCGCGCCCCAGCCTAAGAGCATCCCCCCGCCACTTTCCAGGCTCCTCAAGTCCCTCACGCTTGGGAACGGCGGCGGCCGGGCGAGAGGAGCCCTCCTCCTCCCCCCTCCTCCTCTGAGCGACGGGAAGGAGAAATGCCTACATTTCCCGTCAAACCTTGAGGCAATTCAACCCAGGTTGAATTGAGGGAACTCGTCTCATCTGTTTCGGCTCCTAGACGAGCAGTCTAAAACCTGACCACCACCCCTAACGTCAGAGGTGGTACCTTCCTTCCCACCACCTCAGGACTTACCACCTGCCACTTCTTCTGCACATGTGGGCCTCTCCTCTGGCTGGCTGTCCTATGTAATTGAAGTTCTTCTTCCTAGGTATTGGGCTGATGGCCAACCTCGCAACAACGAGATCTTTGAGACATCGAACCAAGACTGTGCCTTGATAGTACCTTCCTTAACTTACCGTAACTGGAATGACAAGCACTGCCATAAACTCCACAGATGGGTTTGCAAGGAGAACTTCGATCTTGGTGAACCATAAAGATGACTAAATCAGTTACCTGAGCAATGCGAAAAGGGAAGGCTGGTTGTTCTATTTTATTATCTTAGCATCAAATGTAATGGAAATCCACTTATTCGGAGAATGAACAGCCATGTCCTATTTCTACACAGGTGTGCCAACCCTTCACCCACCCCAAAACAAGAGAGATGAGAAGGGGAATCAGCTTCAGTAAGTTAGGGCAGCCAACTCCTGCCCCCTCTGCAGTAACAGCAATGGCCCACTCCAAATCCTTGTACACGTGCTTTGTTGTTGCGGAGCAAACATTGGCAGACACATCGTCCCACGTGCTGCAGGGAACCTGGGCCAGTAGTTGTGAGGTGAAGGGGAGGGAGGGAATGTTGTGAAGGCAGCCAAAATATATTTCAGGAATACAACGGGCACATTGTGGGAGTATTGGCTGCATTTAGACAGTGCACCTGATTAGCCCCAAGTACCAGAGGAAAGTACACATGGATCCGAAATGAATGAGGGCAGCCCTCAAAGGTGGGGCAGGAGGGACTCCCATGAATGAACTGGCCTGCAAGAGATGGCTGGCAACTGAGGCAGACAGGAAGAAACACGTGGAAGGAGATTGGACGGCTGGGAACTCTTCCAATGTGCAGTCTAAATTCTGCCCCTAACAACTCCTCCTCCCCCCCCCGTTCCACTTATGCAAATGAACCACATTTTCATAATTTTCACTTATTTATCACATTGTGATCCTGCCTTTCTCCAAGGAGCCCAGCGTTTCTTTCAGTGTACCCTCACTACATCCCTGTGATATGGGTCAGGCTGAGATTCAGGGCAAAACCAGAGGTGACAGCATTCCCACGCCTGCCACAGGGACACTGTCGCCATTTGGAAGCCCAAAGTGGGTGATTTAAGCCTCAAGGGTAGCAGGGCAAGGCAGGCACTATTGCCCCCTTCCTGTTGCCTATGCCAGTTTCAAAATGGCTACTGGGGGGGGGGGATTTAGGGGAAACAAGAGCAACCTGTCCTGCCGCGTGGAGGGTCCCCTCACAGCATTTTTAATCACCTGTTTTAGGCTTGTGTGGTGGACTCAAGGATGCTGTGAGGCCATGAAGTCTAGTTTGACCCACAGTGACTGGCCCAGGGTCATCCAGCAAGCTTGCTTGCTAAGTGGAAATTTGAACTCGGGTCTCCTACTCTGACACCCCACATGCTCGACAAGAGAAGGAGGAGAGATGGCACTCCACCTTCCAGCAACCGGCAGTCAGGCTCCTCCTGCTCTTCCCAGTTGCCCTTCCGCGAAATGTGCTGCGTGCTGCTGATGACAAAGAAGTCAGCTCCCTCTTCTATCCCAGAATATCTAGTGAGGCCTATGAAGTCATTCCACATCTCATAAAACAGGCTACACCTGACTTTTGACCTAGGGCAACCTTACCACTGAGAGCTGATATGATAACCATCTTCAGGTTCTTGAAGGGCTGCCATAGAGAGGATGGCGTGGAGTTGTTTTCTGCTGCCCCAGAAGGTTGGACCAGAACCACCGGGTTGAAATTAAATCAAAAGAGCTTTCGGCTCAACATTAGGAAGAACTTCCTGACAGTGAGAGCGGTCCCTCAGTGGAACAGGCTTCCTCAGGAGGTGGTGGGCTCTCCTTCTTTGGGGGGTTTTAAGCAGAGGCTAGATAGCAGCAATGCTGATTCTGTGAACCTGGGCAGAGCATGAGAGGGAGGGCAGGAAGGGTTACATCAGGACTTAGTTCTTGCAGCCCCTTCTTACATGCCCAGGGTAAGGCCGATTGTCACCAGGAAGCAATTTTCCCCAGGCCAGTTTGGCTAGGGATCCTGATGGAGTTTTGCCATCTTCTGGGCATTGGGCAGGGGTCACTGGGGGTGTGGCAAGGGGAGGTAGTTGTGAATTTCCTGCATTGTGCAGGGGGTTGGACTAGATGAACCTGGAGGTCCCTTCCAACCCTAGGATTCAGAGCTTAGATAGCAGTTTTTAAGAATCTTGCAAAATCTAATTTAGAAGACAAAACTGAAACATTTTTGAGATTCAAAGACAGGAATTCTTAAATCTTGCCAAATTTTGAAGTCATTCTGTTTCACCTTTCCCCAAAATGCACACATCCCTACAGACACTTTCAAAAGGAAGGCGCACCATGTGAAAATCTCTGGCAGAAGTCCTTTGGTGTGAACTGGATATTGTAAAAAAAAAAAACAACCCACGGGCAATCAGGCCTCTTGTCTTTGCATCTGCCCTGTCCCATAAGACCTGCGCATGGCAAAGTGAGCCCCGGGCAATTATGGGACTTGCACAGAACCAGGGCTTTTTTTCAGGGGGAACGCAGGGGAACGGAGTTCCGGAACCTCTTGAAAACGGTCACATGGCTGGTGGCCCCGCCCCCTGATCTCCAGACAGAGGGGAGTTGAGTTCCACCACCCCTTTCCCCAGAAAAAAAGCCCTGCACAGAACTGCTCCACTGGCATCTGGACTCTGTCCAGTAATTTTGGAGCTGCTTTTTTCAGCTCCCTCTCCGCAAGACGGAAGATTAAAGAGGCTGTTTCACCAGCTGGGTGCCTTTGGAAAGCAGGTAGAAGGCATGGAAATAATTTTTTTTAATCGACAGGTCTAATTTCCCTGACAGATGTGGCTTTAAGCAGATGGGGAGAGAGGGAAGCAAAGAAAACTGCAGGGGGAAAAATAGCCCAGATTTCTTAACTGTGAGCCAAAGTCAAATAAATATGTTGACAGAGCTCTTGTCCTCTTGGTAAATGTTTAGAATGGATGGCAACATTATTTTTCCTTCCACCATTTGAAAACAAAAGAAAATGGAGACGTTTGCCTGTGTTGAAGTAGGAATTTTCCTCATTTTTCAGCTTCCTTATCCACTTGAATGCCAGCATGGTGTAGTGGTTAAAGGGTTGGACCAAGATCTGGGAGACTCAGGCTCGAATCCCCAGGGAAGCTTGCAGGTAACCTTGGGCCACTTATACGCTCTTAGCCTAACACACCTCACAGGGTTGTTGTCAGGATAAAAGGGCGGGAGAAACTGGTGTACCCTGAGCTCTTTGCAGGAGAGGCAAGATAAAAATGTAGTAAATAAAAACAAATTAATGCAAATACACACTATTAAGAGAGCAATTCTGAGGATCAAATCTGGGTTACAAGTCTCCGTTCTAGTCTTGGGGACTAGTATCTTACAGCAGCTACAGTACCTGTGCTGGGAAGAGAACTTCCTTGTTTCAGCCATTGATTGGATGAAATCCTGCCCTCTAGTCATAGCTCACTTTTGGCGACCCCTGGTGGGGCTTTCATGGCAAGAGACTCACAGAGGTGGTTGGCGTTTGCCTGCCTCTGCAGCCCTGGTCTTCGTTGGAGGGCTCCCATCCAATTACTAACCAAGGCTGACCCTGCTGAGCTTAGCCAAAAACTCAACAGGAGACTTTAGGTAAGTCCCTGGGCGCTCAGTCCACATCCACGTCTGCAACGGGGGGATAATCATGCAAGGTGCCTACCTGGCAAGAGTACTGATCAAGGTGGGTGGCTGTGCCAGTCTGTCTGTCAGCAGTAGAAAGGAGCAAGCCCAGTAGCACCCGCCACAAGGCTCCCCTGAGGGGCCGTGTCAGCTCCATCGACTGCCTTAGAGTGGGATAATGCACAACCGCAGACTCCACAGTCCATAAGTCTTTGCCCAAGCACCTTTCAGAACCATTTTCTTACCGTACGGCCCTATTATGTATAGAAAAGCCCTCCTGAATAATGCAGGCTTGCATAGTGTATGGAAAGCCAGGAGACCGGGAGGTGTCTTGACCTCCTCAGGCAGGCCGTTCCACAAGGTGGGGGGCACGACAAAGAATGTGCATGTGTGGGCAGTTGTTGCTTTAGGGTGGTATGTGCAGAGGGCAGTGTTTAGATGAGAAAAGCTGCCATGGCAGAGCATAGGAAGAACAGCAGTCCCGTAGATATAAGGGCCCAAGGCCATGAAGGGCCTCGTATGCGATAGGTCAAAACCTTGAACTGATCCGCGGAATGGAGGGGCAGCCAGTGGAGTGGTTGCAGAATAACCAGCTTCCAGAAATAGCCTGCAGTAGATCTATAGAGAAAAGGGTCATCTCTCCCTACCTTCAAAGTAGGCCAGCATCCACCAGAAGCCAGTTTTCTGAGCTCCAGGCTGCTGTCCAGCGTTTGACTGACAGTTTGCCAACTGCACATTCTTGCAAACTTCCTTGTTCCGTCTTCCTCCAAGATGCAACCGGAGTGGCCAGAACTGCACTGTGCCACAAACCGCCAGCCACTGGCAAGCACGCCACCTTCCTCTGACAGTAGCAAATCAGAACGTTGCTGCTGGGATCTCAGCCCAGCCCAGCCCAAGGGAACGCATCCCACCACTTTGGCAAAATGAAACGCTGGCAGCCTGGGAGGCCGAGCCGTACCCCCCAAGCAGCAGCCTCTCCCTCTGCCATTGACATTAAGACAATGTTTTCTCCCGCTCTTCCACCCCATCATTTTAAATCATCTAGAAGCTCCAAAGAATGAAATAAAAGGATACATCGAGTGCTGAAAGGCTGGCGTGGGCCAAGGCACAGGCAAAACAATTGGCCCCGAAGAAGCCATAAAGCAGCAGGGACGCTCACGAGCTCCCTCCAAGAGGCAGGCATTTGAAACGGCAGCCAAGCCACACTATCACCCGGAAAGAGGCTGGAAGCAGAACTGCGGCACTGCTGGGAGGGGGCGGAGAGAGAGGTGGGCCCTCATCTCTGTCTAACTCCCATCCACCCAGTCCTGGACATCTGTTCGGTTGGGGAGCAGCCCTCCCCATCTCAGAGGGATCCCTGTTGCGGCGAAGAGGGAGGAATAGCAGTGCGGTGGCAACTGGAAAGAAGCTATCGTGGTCAGATGCAGGAAGGAAGGCGCCACGGATGGCTTGCAGGGGCACACAAGCGTTGTCCTCCAAAAGGCTCTCCACGGTGGGCTTCATGTGAGCTCCCAGGCAGCCAGTGCAGGGCCTCCCACAGCGGCCTTGGCTGTGACTCAGGGCAAGGAAGGTCCTTTTGCTAGGCCAGTCAACTCGATGCCCTCCTGTACTGGATGCTGAGGGTGCTTTCTGTAGGAAAATAGAGCAGAGTTTGTGCAAAGATTGCGCATTGGAAGTATTGAGAATAGATTCACACACACACTCCAGTGTAGCTCTGTAAAATTGCTTTACTAAAGGATAAAAATTAGGGTTACATTTGGAGAAAATAATAAATTGCTTAGCTGACTACATCTTGCTAGATAAGTGACTTAGAGTCAAGATGAAGAAAGTGAGTAAGTGAGTAAGAGAGCAATAACACTTCAGTATATAGCATCAATTAATTGCCCTCAATAAACTAACTGCCCAATAGAAAATCCTAGTCTTACTTCATTATGCTTAGTGACTCCCCTTTCTACGGCGGGAATCTTATTCGAAGCTCTAATGCTTACATTCAAAGTATGTTTACTAATTGAGTAGGTAACACACAGTTTAACTCTTTCATGACTGGAATGAAAACACTTGCTAAATTCCCACACTTTCCAGGTCAGAGTCCCATCCTGCTCCGAGGAAGCCAATTTGCCTTCTCTCTCTGTCTCTGGCCCAGATGCCTCTCTCTGGTGCCGTGCGTTCCCTTGGGCTGGGCTGGGCTGGGCTGAGATCCCCTGCACAGGGAGTTCGATCAGCAGAACGAGAGACTCCCTTCCCACCCCTCCTGCCACAGCCCCAAATCCCCCACCCAGTTCTGTTCCTGAAGGGCAGGGGTCCTGGAGGGGCGATCAACAAAAACTGTCTCTGTTCACTTACTCAGGAAATGTGGTGCCCTTCGGCCGGAGGATAAAGCTGCCGGATAATTACTGTGCAGTAGAATCAGAAAGCTAGACTCCTGTGGTTTGAGCTCTAGAAAAATACTTTTACTACATATCAGGGGAAAGGGTACATTTGGTGAGAAAATAAATGAATAGCCCTCTCTCTCTACATCTTGAGGGTTAACTAGATCTCAACACTTCTAAGACACCAACTGAACAAAGAGCAACCAACACCCCTAGTATATGTTGCTAGTTAATTGCCCACCAATAAACTGGTTCGATCCAATAGACAATCCCAGATCCCTTAATTAAGCATAATACCCCCTGAACACCTACCAGTTGCCAAGGGGATTTGGCAGCCCTACCGGTGGATCTTCTTCCCAGCCACAGAGTGAAAGGTCTGGGCCCAAGACTGCAAGGCCTTCAGCTCACCCCAAAGGCTCATGCCTCCACCAAGCGGCGCCTTTACAAGCACTTGAACCACTACAGCCCGTTCGGTGTAGTGGCTGCGGCTGCGGCTGCTCCAGACTTGAATTCAGCCCTACGCCTGCTTGGTGTAGTGGTTAATAGCGGCAGGACTCTAATCTGGAGAGCCGGGTTTGATTTCCCCACTCCTCCACTTGAAGCCAGATGGGTGACCCTTGGGCCAGTCACAGCTCTCTCAGAGCTCTCTCAGCCCCACCCACCTCACACCTCAAAGTAATAACATACTTTGTAAACCTCTCTGAGTGGGCATTAAGTTGTCCTGAAGAGCAGTATATAAATCAAATGTTGTTGTTGTTGAACCTCCAGTAGCCAACTTCCAGACTCAATCACAATGGCTGGGATCAGATCCAAAAGCAACCAGCGTCTGGCAAGCTGCTCCTTACAAGCCACCACAATTAGTGTTCTTTGAAATTGTTTCCAGACATCCCAGAGCAATCTGGCTCTTTTAATTCTCCCTTTCGCTTCATTGAGATCCCCTCTTTTTTGTAAAGTTCCCTCCTCTGACATATGTTATTTATTTATTTACTTCATATATACCCCACCTTTCTCCCCAGCAGTGACCCCAAGTTGCTTATATCATTCTCTTCACCTCCATTTTATTTTTAGACTTTGTGCGCAACTTCCCATTGTCATGAATGCTGAACTTAATGCTGGACACCAGTTTGGTGTCGTGGCTAAGAGCAGCAGGACTCTAATCTGGAGAGCCAGTTTTTATTCCCCATTCCTTCGCTTGAAGCCATCTTGGTGGCCTTGGATCAGTCACAGCTCTCTTGGAGCTCTCTCAGCCCCACCCACCTCACAGGGTGATTGTTGATGTGGGGATAATAATAGCATACTTTGTAAACCACTCTGAGTGGGTGTTAAATTATCTTGAAGGGCGGTATATAAATGGAATGTTATTATTATTAGCATTAGCATTTGTGGACTCTGTTCCTACCTGGTGCAACAACATCTACGGCTCCCATCAGTCTCAAGCCCTGCTCAGAACTAAATCCAAGGTCATTACTCCTCTGGTCAGCTCCACGGCCAATTGTTTCAGTGCGCGGTCATTTATGATGTCTGAGAACCTCATTTCTACAGCCTGGTCCGAATACACATTTGCCCAGTCAATGTGAAGGGAGTTGAAGTCACACAATAGAATCATAGAATCCTAGGGTTGGAAGGGACCTCCAGGGGCATCTAGTCCAACCCCCTGCACAATGCAGGAAATCCACAACTACCTCCCCTCACCCACACCCCCCCAGTGACCCCTGCTCCATGCCCAGAAGATAGCAAAACACCATCAGGATCCCTAGCCAGACTGGTCTCAGGAAAACTGCTCCCTGACCCCAAAGCTGCAATTGGCTTTACCCTAGGCATGTAAGAAGGGGCCATGAGAACTACGCACTGATGTAACCAGGGCTTTTTTTCAGCAGGAACGTGGGGGAACGGAGTTCCAGAACCGCTTGAAAGTGGTCACATGGCTGGTGGCCCCGCCCCCTGATCTCCAGACAGAGGGGAGTTGAGATCGCCCTCCGCGCCGCTGAGCGGCGCGGAGGGCGATCTCAACTCCCCTCTGCCTGGAGATCAGGGGGCGGGGCCACCAGCCATGTGACCATTTTCTCCGAGGGCAACCCCCTGAGTTCCACCACCTCTTTCCCCAGAAAAAAAAGCCCTGCATGTAACCCTGATCCTGATTACAACATTTTCCGTTTTTGTTGCATCCCTTTCCCACCTCTGCATCGTGAGATCAGCCTCATCATTTTGATTAGGGGAGCAACAAGACACCTCCAGTTCTGAGTAACATTTAAAGTCTGATTCAGGTTCAATAGCACCTTAAAGACCAACCAGGTTTCCAGGACAAGAGCTTTTAAGAGTCAACGCTCCTTTCAGATCGATGAAGGGAGCTTTGACTCTTAGAAGCTCAGACCCTGGAAATCCGGTTGGTCTTTAAGGAGCTACTGGACCCAGGTTTTGGTAGCTCCACCTGTAGCCATTCTGTGGGGGAGTTTATTCTTGTTTTGTCTTCTAGGGTTTTTCCCCCCCGCACACTTTTGCCCTTTCGCCCTTTTGCACGATGCTGCCCCAAGTACATTCCTCCCCATTCTGTCTGTAGAGTCTATGCTCAGAGATGCTACATCCCATTAACCTTCCCCATTCCACCTGGCTTCCGAAACAGACTACGGCCAATTCCACACGCCCTTAAAGGGATGGCCCACTCTCTGAACGCGGGTGGGTTTTCCCCGGGAATCCAGACATTTCCTTTGCAAAATGTTTGTGGGCTTTTTGGCTTTCGTTTTTTTCGGTGCCTTTTCTAGGAATGCACTTTCCACAGTCACAGAAGAGGCGTTGGAAAAACGGAAGCCAAACATTTTGCAAACGGAGATGTTGCCAGTGTTTCGTGAGTGGGCTTTCCATTTAAGGGCGTGTGAAAACGGCCTATATCTAAACTGTCTGGAGCACCAAACATTCCTGCTCTCACATCTTGGCTCGGAGGCTTCTAGCACCGGCATACAGACACCTACACCATGTATCCCTCTCTGGGGGCCTTGCTTCCCTTGGCCCTTTGGTCTCTTCACATGGCCCTCCTTTATCACCCTACCCTGACTTTCAAGCTCTAGCCGGCTCCCTTCAATACTATCCCAAATGTTTACCACATCTTTAAACGTGTAGGGATGTAAAACTGGAGAAATACGATCCTTGCCTGTCTCCTTAGGAGACAACTAGATCCAGATGCTCCTACAACATAATCCTAGAAAAGGCAGCCGCAATTGTTTATACTGGGGGGATATGGGGGTGGGTGCGGGATACAATTCGGTATCCTTAAATTGATTTTAATAATCAGATAATTCCATTTACGTTACCTTTGAAACGCGGGTTCCTTTGCAACGCAACTGTAAATGTTGGATATGAATTTTGGAAATTGAACCTCCGCTTTGGTGCTGCTGAGAGCAGCTTCTGCCCTTCTCCCAGCCCAGACTGGAGCCCTGCAAAAGAGTGGCACCTCATCCCTGAGGAGGGAAGGAGCGCTGTCCAGCCAGCCCCAAGCAAGGAGATGCCCGGCCAAGCTGGGCAGGGTGAGGCCAGGCAGGCGCATCTCTCGCTCCAGCAAGGCCTTTCCCCACCCCTCCAGCTCATGCTTGCCCCTCTCATTGGACTGGGGGGCTCTACGGGGGTGGGGGTGGCTCCTGGGCTTAGGTGGCCCCAGTTGGGGGGCTCCCCAGGCTGCTGACCCACTGGCCCCAACGGCCGATCCATCCCTGCCCTTCCCCAGGCGCATTCGCCCTGATCAAGGTAATGCAAGGAACACCTGGCATGATGGGAGGAACAAGGATGCGTGTGGGACAAGGGCCCTACCTTGGAGTCCTCTGCTTGCCCTGCGACTGGGGCCAAAATCCTTCCCCTGAGTGTGTTTGTGCTTGGCCTGAGGCTGCCTCGTGAGCTGCTCAGATCCCTGCCTGATGGACTGACCTGCTGCCCAGCCGCCTGGACCCCTGCGTGGGCACCGGAATCTCCTTTGGACGCCTGGATCACAACCTGCAGCTCGCTCGCTCTCTGCTCCCTCCCCACCTTCATACTTTGGTACCAGGTCCTCTCTTATTGACTTGTCCCCCACTATTTCCGTTTAATAAACTTCATCCTTCATTTTTACTCTCTTTGGGTTTTCTGTAAGCCTTCAAACCTTCTAAACTTGCAGTAACACTCCAAGTCCCAGTCAAAGGCCCTTAGGAATTTGGGATCTTCATCACACAAAACATGTTCTCTGCTTCCACTCACAAGCCCACATTCATTCCAAGGTGCCCAGCTTCAAAGGAAAGAACAGGAGTCCAGTAGCACCTACACGACTAACACAATTTGAGGTAGGGTAGGAGCTTTTGTGAGTCACAGCTGCCTTCTTCAGATACTTCTGAGTTGCTGAACTGTCATTTACGAAAGCTCCTACCCTACCTCAAATTTTGTGAGTCTTCTAGGTGCTACTGGACTCTTGCTCTTTTCTGCTGGTACAGACAGACTAACACGGCTACCCATCTTGATTCAGCTCCAAAGGGGAACTTGTGCCATGTTTTCCATCTTTCCCACCTCACTTCAAGTGGGTGTGGAGTCAACCTGAGGTTGAAACCTGAAAGGGAGAACTGCACTCAGATCGCTACCTCGCATTCTGATCTCTCTGCGTTCAAGGGAACTTTGCGATATGCTGTGCTTTGCATTTCCCTCTGCGCTTAGCTAATGGATGCAGGAGCGGAGCTGATACCTAAACTCAATGTGGAAAGATGTGCCCTGAACAGTGGTGCCAAACTTCATTGCAGTGTCTAATCTTGATCAGTTCTCTGGACATTTTTAAAAACTTCATCACCCCTCCAAGGACTGATATTGTACAGTTACTTTTAAACTCATGATGTTTCTGTTGAATATGCCTTTTCATTCTTTTACAATCACTGTTAAACCAACTATTCCTCTTAACTTCAAAAGATGTCCTGTCAAGCTTCTTTTTCACATAAAAGTGTCTGAACAGTTCTAATCAGACATGGGCACGAACCAAAAAAATTTAATGAACCAGCAGTTCGTGGTTCAGTGCCGACGACAAACCTGAACCAGCGAACTGCAACAAACATTTCCCGCGGACGAACCGGTTCAAGGTTCGTGGTTCATGGGTGTCAGAATGGCCCCCGTTGGACTTAGAGAGCCCATATTCCCAGGGAGTGTTTCGCAGGCTCTCCTCCAGCGAGCACCCAAGTTTGGTCAAGATCGCAATAGGGATCTTGGAGTTATACCCTCTCCAATCCAAGGCCCCCAGGAAACTCCCACTTGATACAATTAGAGCCACCAGTTGACGTTGGCCCAGTGTAGAAGGGGTTGGCCGTCAGAACTGCCTATCAGGGTTTGCAGGGATGAGATTGGAGTGCCCATGGCTACAGAACACCCCCCTTCCCCCTCCCTCCCCCCGGGTGTCTTCTCCCATGTAACCAAGTGTAACCAATTTGCAGCTCCATGGTTGGAAGGAAGACCTGCTGATCAAGGTAAGCTGGGCTTCAATTCGGGTTTCCAGGGCAACAGAAGGAGTGCAGACAGAGTTCAGGCATTCCCCCAGCTCCATTTCCAAGGGAATTGATTGATGGTGCCTGACTGTCTGGCTTCACGAACCGCGGGCAAACACAACGAACCGGGCTTCCAACGAATGCTGGTTTGTTGGCCATGGACCCTCACAAACCACCGGTTCGTGAACAGACAATCAGGCGGTCCGTGGGTTTTTTTGGTTCGTAATGCAGTTCGTGCCCATGTCTAGTTCTAATACCTCGTCCAAGTTATGCAAATACTTAACGTTCAGTCTCAATGTACGGTCTTGTTACAAAGAAACTACTAGAATGATGAATGGGATGCTCAAGTTCTAACTTTGCAGGCTAAAACTAGTGGCCTCGTGCCGCAGTGTGGAGCTTCGAGTTGGAGATGGGCTGTGAACACAATTCATGCAACAGGAGAGAGTTTTGCATTCACGTCTTGCATGTCAGTTCCCCAGAAGCATCTGCCTGGTTGAGGTAGCAGGGCTTTCATCTATTTCCCACCCTTTCTTCTGTGGTGCCCCTTATGCCTAGAAATGCTCTCCAAAGCCCCTGTGGAATTCTTTGGGATCATTTTGAGATGGGGCCGGCTGAGCTTTACAGAGTGCTCCGTAGGCTCAACCTTGTTGAGTTCCATAGCAGCGTTCCTCAGGGGAGGCTTCTGTACATGGAGAGACCAGCAGTAACTTTTTACGGTCTTGGCACTGGCTCCTGTCTTGCTCCTTATCTGCAATGGAACAGCTCCCTCTACTGCAGTCAAGACTCCCTCAGACCCTTTTTCTCAACATGGAAAAGATGTTTCTCCCAAGTATTGACTGAATGGATCCAGTGTTAGCTACATGGGCATGA
This sequence comes from Eublepharis macularius, assembly GCF_028583425.1. Taxonomy (NCBI): domain Eukaryota; kingdom Metazoa; phylum Chordata; class Lepidosauria; order Squamata; family Eublepharidae; genus Eublepharis; species Eublepharis macularius. Next base: position 1,827,899 of record NC_072799.1, read on the forward strand.
ATGTTATTACAGTACTCTCAAAAGAAAGAGAAGGCTGACATTTGGCACGCATACTCCAAGTCATCCTAGAGAACCTCGCATCTCTCAGCAAATTCCCACCAAGAGCAAGCCAAGCCCTTATCTGGCAGAATGGAGGTAGGAATAGAAGTTTCCCCTTTCATATACTTTCGACAGCAGGAAGGGACAGAGTTCCAGTGGCCACCAGCAATGTTTTCAGAATTCGGGATACTCAAACACCCTCCAGTTAAGCGCCTAGACGCAAACAGGGAGTTAATTTTTCAGTGACTGGATTAGGGTTGCCAGCCTCCAGGTAGTAGCTGGAGATCTCCCAGAATTACAACTGGTTTCCAGGCCACAGAAATCAGTTCACCTGGAGAAAATGGCTACTTTGGTGGGGTAGACTATAAAATTATGCCACACCAAGGTCCTTTCCCTCCCCAAACCCCACTTTCTCCAGGGCCGTTTCCAGACGGCTTACCTGCCTCCGGAACGTTGCGCCATCTTGCGGGGAAAACGCGAAATATCGCGTTTTCTCGCGTGAGTTTTGCGCGACGTTGTGCAAAACTCACGCGAGAAAACGCGATATTTCGCGTTTTCCCCACAAGATGGCGCAACGTTCCGGAGGCAGGTAAGCCGTCTGGAAACGGCCAAGATTTCTCCAGGTTTCACCCCCCAGATCTCCAGGAATTTCCCAACTTGAAGCTGGCGACCCTAGACTGGATAGACTGTTAGCGCATTTGTGACCATTCAGCAGGTTGCTTCGTTGCAACGGGCTTGTTGCGCATGTGCGTTTCTTACACCATCTGATTGAGTTCTATCCTCCGTCTCGGTCCTTGTTGCATGACTGCTCCATTCAGCAGGCAATTGTTTAAACAGACAGTTACGTCAGCCAGAAATCATATGAATCAGCCATCAATAAATGCTGCCTTTCAGTAAAATCCTACCCTTCGATGTTGGTCTAAGTAGTATTCACGATGGTAAGAGCAGCCGATTGCTTTGACTCTGCAGCAGCTTTGCACATGTGCATTTTTGCAAAGGAGTTCTTGGCTGTGCAGCATGAGCCAAGTAGGCCAGGCGATAGGCTCATGTCTGGTTGCCACCTTTGATTGCTGCAAGGTTGACCGTTGAAGAAGTTCATGGGATAATTCACAGCATCTCTGTTCAGAATGCAAAATTTGTTTGTGCACACACATGCACACATTCACATACCCACTCCACTTTAAAAAGGCAACAGCAGGACTTTTTTTTCAAGGGGAATGTATGGAATAGAGTTTCCGCACTTCTTTACAGAGTTCCAGCACCTCTTTATGGAGTTCCGGCACCTCCGGGCATTCGAGCATCCTAAGTACTGGCACCACTTTTTTTAGAAAATAAGCACCGGGTAACTGACCTTCTCATTCATATTTCAGAGCGTTAGCTTCCTTCCGTCTTTTCCTTTTCTTTGGAGAGAACAGTGCAGAATCTCAATTTGTGGCCATATTTGGGTGAGACTCTAAGACAGCCCAATACACATTGGCCCAAACTGATTTCGACTCAACACAATCAAATTTCTCCTCATCAAAGCCTCCTGTAACTTTGTTCCGCCCTGCATTCCCCTCCTCCCAAATTCTTGTTCAACTAGGAGAATTTCTCAAATTAGTTTTGCAATTGAGCATGTATGCTGTGCTGTGGCTTTCGGCTCCTTTCAGAGCCAAGCAAGAATCTTTTCCCCACCCCAATTTTACCACAGCTTTCACCATCTGAGACCAGGCCCTCCCCTCTGCGGTAACTGGGGGTGGCTGTGAAAAGGGGAAGAAATGTTGGTTGCTACCAGGGCTTTTTTTCTGGGAAAAGAGGTGGTGGAACTCAGTGGGTTGCCAGCACAGGGGGCAACTCTTGGTGGGAGGTGGTGCCCCTGGTACCACATGCGCATGCACAAAGTGCGCACATGCTCCCAGGACCGCACAATGACGGCACTTTGGGTCAGCTGGAACAAGAGGGGGAGTTTTTTAAAGTTTAAATTGCCCTCGGCCTCCTGATCTCCAGACAGAGGGGAGTTTAGATTGCCCTCCACGCTGCTCAGCGGTGCGGAGGGCAACCTAAACTCCCCTCTGTCTGGAGATCAGGGGGTGGGGCCACTGGCCATGTGACCATTTTCAAGAGGTGCAGAAAATCCGTTCCACCACATTCCAGCTGAAAAAAAGCCCTGGTTGCTACTCACCAAACTTTGCAAACAAGTGTCGAAGGCTTTCACGGCCGGAGAACGATGGTTGTTGTGGGTTTTCCGGGCTGTATTGCCGTGGTCTGTATTGCCAAGACCACGGCAATACAGCCCGGAAAACCCACAACAACCATTTGCAAACAAGCTTGCTAGAGCGGCCATCGTGCTTTTTTCCAGAACAAAAACCACTGATGAAAGCCCTGCTTCTTCCTTTAGAACGTGTGGGCAGCAGGCACACACTCCCTAGGTGAAATGATGGCATTACTGCAGGAAGTGAGGTCATCATGCTGACCTCCCCCCCACACACACACACTTCCGGGCGCCACTCCTGGGCAGCACTGCACTGCCACAGGAGGATGCCTAGGTGCTTGGGCTGGCAGGTTACTTCCATGCCCTGGTGGCAGCACCACGCAGCCTCGGGAGATGGGCTTGGGTGCCTGGGCTGGCCGGCTGATCCTGCGAGGAACCACACCACCACAGAAGGCTGCCCGGGTGCCCAGGCTTACCAGCCACGTTCTCAGCCCTGCTGCACAAGTTGAGGAGGCTGGGCGGCCAGGCTCAGCAATTGATGGTGGAGGGGGAGAGGCCAGGCCAGGAATCCGGCACTTGGAGGATGTTTTCCCTAGACAGTCCCCCAAAACACCAGACTGTCCAGGTGAAGACCAGGCACCTGGCAACCCTGATCACATGACCAAGGAGACCGGAAGCGCAGTGCAAAGTACAAACCTTTGGCCAAAATAACAAAACCGGTCAGCAGGGCGGGGAGCTGCAGTGAAAAGCTTTGCACCTCCCAAAGCCACCGTTTCATGCTGAAGCCCTGGGTTCTCACTGGAAAAGATCGGCTTTGAACTTTCACTTCACTCTTTTTGTTTTGTTTTTCTTTATTTTGCTTCTTTTTTATCTCCAAGATCTCCATGTACAAGTTTGCATTGGTAAAACACAGCAAAAAGCAAAGTTGATGCAATCACAAACACGATTATCTTGTGACTTTTACCCATTGTTTTACGGGTTCATACATGCATTCCTGGGCATCCGTAACATACCGTATAAAAAGAATCTTGATACAACTATACAAACAATCCCACCAAGACGGCTTTTTGTGGTATTTTTTTCCAAGCTCCCGAGACCCAACTTGGGTTCCTCACAGCTGCAGGAATGGCTTTAAAAAGAGAGAGACGAAACAGGCATGGCATGCAGCTGTGGGGGGGAAGGAGGTCCTGCCTCCTCTCCAGCTGTTTTCCTACACCAAAATAGCTCTGGGGGGAGTTAAAGCATCAAAATAGCACCGGGGAAAAGGGCTCAGGGGAGGCAGGAGCCTTTCCTAACCCCTTTAGCTGCTATCCAAGCCTGATTTTGGCTCTCCTTTATTTTTTAAAAGCCATTTCCCACTGCTACTGTGTGGCTGCAAGGAACCTGGACATAACCAGGGCTTTTTTTCTGGGAAAAGAGGTGGTGGAACTCCGTGGGTTGCCCTCGGAGAAAATGGTCACATGGCTGGTGGCCCCGCCCCCTGATCTCCAGACAGAGGGGAGTTGAGATTGCCAGCGCGGAGGGCCATCTAAACTCCCCTCTGTCTGGAGATCAGGGGGTGGGGCCACCGGCCATGTGACCATTTTCAAGAGGTGCCGGAACTCCGTTCCACAGAGTTCCAGCTGAAAAAAAGCCCTGGCCGTAACCCATTTAAAACCTAGACTTGCTGTTTGGCCCTTAGAACAGAGATCTTTCCCCCAAAGAGGAACTCCATCCATTGGAAACTCCAGTGTCTCTGTGGCTGCCAGTGAGGGTTCCAACGTAGCGGTTTCTCCATATTCTTTGCCCAATTCCCCTTAGTGGCCATCCCCTTAGTAGACAACCAATACAGGGGGGCTCTTCTGAGCTTTTTAAAACTACCATTGGCATGTCAATGTATTGTTATTTATTTATCATTTATAGTCCACCTTTCTCACTGAGACTCAGGGCGGATTACATAGTGTGAGACGAGTACAATCAGTATCAAGGACATTTCCATAACTAATGCCATAGGGTAAATGAATATAAGTTTACAAAGACGTAGCATTAGCAAGAATTCAGTACAGAGCTGAAACAGAACATAAGCAATTCCAGGACTGCCATTAGACAACATGAAGCACAGGTAACACATAGGAGCACATACTTAAAGCAAGAAATATTATTTAAGGCAACATAATGGTGAGGTCTACGGTTCCTAACTCATTAGCGAAGCATCTGACATCCCCTCCCTACAATACAGCCCTCCTACGTAAGTAAAAAGTGCTGTACCAATTACTGTTTAAAAACCACTCAAGCCCCTGGGGTGTGTGTAGGGGGGTTAGGGGAGCGGCCAGAACAACTGGGAAAGAGAGAATGGCTGCCAAGTGGGCAGGAGCAGGAAAATTCAGGCTTCCCTGCCCACACCTGTACCAAACCCAGAGGCTTTCTGCAAGATGCAACCTAAACGCTATCCAAACAACTGCACTTGCAATATAATTTAATCAAGGACTTACTGCAAATCTATAGAAAATATTTCCTCTATTTAAAGTGCTCAGTGCAAAATTGTGGTACCAAAATTTTTTCAATTTCTTAACAATCACTATTATACAAAATTTTTACAAGTCAATTACAAACGACAAATAACGACCATGTCCCTTTAAGGCAGTCCCACAGTAGGCAGCAAAGTCCTCAAGTGTGCATTTATTCTTTTCACCGAAGACTCCCTTGTAAAGACTGTAGAATGAATGAAGACAAATTGTCCAATATGCAACTTATAATGAACCAATAGTTGGAAGGGAGAAGCCGACTGGACCGGAAGTGTCCCTTATCAACAGAGCAAGAAGGTGAGTACGATAACATTGTAAGGAAATAGATCTTGACTAATCTTGTATTTTTCTTGTTAACAGGTGGATCTCAAGGATAGAGGGAGAGCCCAACCAGGGCCCCCCTGGCCCCACAAGCTGCCGGCTTGATCGGTCAGCTTGTTTCACAGCACCTCCGCTTCCTCGGGGGCCACGCTTGTTTCCACCGATACAAAGATCACGTTCACCAATGAAACCAAAAAACATTCATGGGCAAAGATTTAGCGCACAGCAGCCAACCGGCTTTGCACGGAAGGAGCATGATGCAAGTGTCAGAGAGGAAAACATGCACTGGAGCTGAAAGGTGTGACAAGCTTGGTACACAACAGAATCTGACAATCTGTATACAATCCACGGACTGGTGGGGGATTCCTAAGGCAAGATCCAGGCAATTCAAAACCAAAACCTAGGGAGAAGTTTGAATGAAGAGAATTGCACAGAGAGGCCGTAAGCAAGTGACGTTGGCCCCAAACAAAATGCCAACACAAAAGCCACATCACCCTTCTTAGTAAAATCAACCAAACTATCGCAGAATAGTTCTCAAATTCTCTCCAAAGCACCTCATCAGGTGGAATATTTAAAAGTGTCGGGGGGTGGGTGGGCAGGGACTTCTTGCCTGCATCCTGCGTAGAAAGCCATGAAGATATAATGATGACGTGGGGCTGGGTGAAGCTGGTATCACTGAGCTTCAGGGAAGAAGCAGGTAGCATCATTCGGAAAGCCCCTCTACTTTGGACTGGTCAAAAATGGTACTTCTAATGGCCCCCAGAAGGCACTGAAAGTTTCCATGGAGAAGAGGAAGTTTGTGTTGATTTTGGGGGGCGGGGGGCTTGGCTTTTTAATTGACTTGTCAGTATTGTTTTAGTTGTGAGCCAGTAAGGATCCTATTCCTAACAGGACAGATAACTAAAAGGACAAACAGGGAAATCCTGAGCAGAGTTACTCCAGTCTAAGCCCATTGATTTCAATGACATGACCTCAGTTTCCCCAACCCTTTACAGACGGCAGAAATAAAAAAGGCAGGAAGGATTGCCTGCAGCCCTTCCTTGCTCCTGTGTGCTGTCCATCTCTCAGCGCACTTCCTGGGCAATGCACTTCCAAACTCCAAAACCCGTTCCCAATTTTGCAGGGACCGTATTCTAGGGCAAAGCTGCCCCTCGCTCTCCCCTCCCGGCCTCCTCCTCTTGCTGCGAGGAATGCAGTGTGAGTGAATGGCGGGGAGCTGTGGAGGTGCCCCCAGCAGGCTTTGATGTGCCTTTGTCTTGCTTTTAATGGGGAAGGCCAAGGTGGGAGGGGGTGGGTGCCTTGGAGCTCACCAGAAGGTAGTCCTGCAATTTCACATGGAGATGCCAGAAGCAGAGGCTGGGACCCAGCAGAAGAGCAGAGGTGTTTCCTCTTAATTGGAAACAGCTCCAGGCCTTGAAAGCTCATCTAATGAGTTTATGAGCACACATGGAAAGGAAAGGCTTGCATGCCTAATAAAAGCAGTGCGCCAGGATCAGCCCTGGCCCACTGAGCTTAGGCAAAGGTATCTTGGAGGCAGTGAATTTCTTTTACAGCTTGTTTTCACCACCAGCCGAATCCTTGGCAGCTGTGGGGAAGGGAGCCAGACATGGCCCCGTGTGGAGAAGATGCGACATCCACGCCACTCCAGTCTGTCTCCGGCACACTGCAGCGGCCAAAAGGCTGGCTTGGCTGACCGAGCAAGCAGTTGCTTCTTGGAAGCTCCCCTCAGCCATCAGTTACTTACTCCAGTATTTGGCCCTCCTCGCTTTTAATCAAATGATTTCCAGAGAGTTGCTGCAAGAAAAAAAATGCAACGAAGATTAAGCGCACCCCACCCCTGCCAAGCATGCCCAGCTGAAACTGTTGCTAGGAGATGGGCTTCTCTTCACCTGGGCTTGATGGAGCACAGCTGGGGCGAGTGGGTGTCATTCAGGGACTCCTGAACTGAAATAACAACAACAACATTCAATTTACATGCCACCCTTCAGGACAACTTAACACCTACTCTGAGAAGTTTACAAAGTGTGTTATTATTATTCTCACAACAATAATCACCCTGTGAGGTGGGTGGGGCTGAGAGAGCTCTAAGAGAGCTGTGGCTGAGCCAAGGTCACCCAGCTGGCTTCAAGTGGAGGAGTGGGGAATCAAACCCAGTTCTCGAAATCAGAGTCCCTTCGTTCTTAACTGCTACACCAAACTGGCACGAAACTAGTTGTTACAAGTCAGCTTCAGGTTATCTGAAATTATCTAAAACTCTCTCGAAATTCTGGGAGTAATGAAAATTTATTTCCCAAAATTTCAGGAGGGTTTCAGGATTTTGGGAGCTGCAGGAGCAGGGAAATAATAATAATAACATTCAATTTATATACCGCCCTTCAGGACAACTTAACACCCATTCAGAGCGGTTTACAAAGTATGTTATTATTATCCCCTCAACAAAAACCCCTGTGAGGTGGGTGGGGCTGGGAGAGCTCTGAGAGAGCTGTGACTGACCCAAGGTCACCTAGCCGGCTTAAAGCGGAGGAGGGGGGAATCAAACCCGGTTCTCCCGATTAGAGTCCCATTACTCTTAACCGCTACACCAAACTGAAGAAGCCAGCCCAGGAAACAGCTGTTAGCCTCTCTTTTGTATATATATCATGGTAAGAGTGAAACAGAGCGGCCTCCACCCACAGGCCTTTAAATTCTAAAAGGGAAAGGACCAAATTGGCCCAGACCTTCCATGCCGGCATTGCCCGTGCTGGAGTTACTCCCACTACCAGCAGCAGAGCCACCACCACCACCCCAACCAAAAAGTGGCTGTTGGAGCAGCGGGCTCCTGGATTCCCACAAGGCTTGGTTGTCACAGTGGCCTTAACTTCCCCTCACCACAGGGGGGGATTTAATTTTTTTATCTCAGCAATTAAATAGCATTAGATCAATACAGCAAGATTTGTATCAGGTTGTCTGAATTCCCAACTTTCATTGTTTTAAAAAAGTAAGTCTCTAGCCCCTTCCGTTGCGGAGATATAAAGGAAAAGGCATCAGTACTGATGTGCTCGCAGCAGGCCAAGAGCAGGGCACAGAGGCAAAGTCTCTCTGCAGCTCTTGGAAAAACAAACTCTTCCTCCTAGTCAGGCCCAGGACACAGAGTGAGCTCAGTGGAATCTCTCCAGGTAACAGGGAGGTTAGTGGGTCTTCTGGGGAGGGCAGCTGGTTTCTGCACTCTTGATTTTGTAGTAGAAAAAACATTGCCTGGAATGTTTAGTGCCTTGGCTCCCAGGCACGTGCGGTCAGCTTCCCGGTCTCTCTGAGTCAGGCTTGCAGCAGCAAGAAAAGGGGGCATAAAGGATTATGTACAGCAAGAATGAAAAGTGGGAAACAATCTGTCTGTTTAACTCTTTCCTTCTATGACACAAGTCATAGATCCAGAGGAGTTCACCGTGTTAGTCTGCAGTAGCAAAATTTTAAAGAGTCCAGTAGCACCTTTAAGACTAACCAACTTTATTGTAGCATAAGCTTTCGAGAACTACAGCTCTCTTCGTCAGATGCATCATCAGATGCATCTGACAAAGAGAGCTGTGGTTCTTGAAACCTTATGCTACAGATGTATCTGATGAAGAGAGCTGTGGCTCTCAAAAGCTTATGCTACAAATAAGTTGATTAGTCTTAAAGGTGTTACTGGACTTTTTACTATTTTACACAGGTAATATTACTGAACTTCAATGTAAATTACCAGCAATCTTCTTTCACTCCTTCAGACCAAAGTTTTTGAAAACATTTCCAACAAAATAATAAAGATTAGACCAAAAATTCACCACTGCACTGCCAACAGCAGCTACTTGGACAGCCTCAGGAACTCATTTTCAAGGCACAAAGACCTTTTCCTCTTTTTCTGTTGATTTTGCCCAGCCTGTGGTTATCTGAGCTATACTGCCTATAAACATGGAAGCTCCATTTCGCTGTCACAGCAAACAGCTATTGGCAACCAATCTCTGTGTTTGTCCAATTATTTTTATTTATTTATTTGTCTTTCAACCAGAGTTTCCAAGATTTCCTGCAAACAAGCAAGACATCCATTGACAAAAAAGAAAACATAAAAAGCAAAAGCCAACAGAAACTGTTAAACACCCGGGTAAACAGCTGTGCTTTCATCTGGTACCTATAGACCTGTCAACAAGTTGGGGCAAGGGAGGGGGTTGCAAAGATGGGGCCCTGCTACTGAGAAGGCCCTGTCCTGTAGCTGGGGGTCATCCTGTGACCTGCATGTACAAAAGTCAGGTGAAACTGAGGGCCAAGCTACAAGTGACGAATGACACTTGAACAGCAAGTGGATCGCGTGGAGGGCAAGTGAAGAGGGAGAAATACACTTGCTGGTCAAGTGTCATTTGTCACGTGTAGCTTGGCCCTGAGCCTGCACTAAGAGGGGGATTGGGTAAGATGGAGATGGAGCAATGTCTTTTCCGTGACCCAGGGAGGCGGACATTACTGCCCGATGAATCTCCTGCCCAACAACACCAGCCAGAAGGCAGCACACAGGTGAGTGGAATATTTCGAGTGGGAATTGTCAGTAAGGCACAAGGGTGGGGTTGGGGGCTTATTCCCAGGATAAATGTCGCCCTCGTCAAACCCTCAGTTATCAACCTCAGCAAGTCAGGAGGGGCAATCCCTTCAGGGTTGCCTGACAAGCCCTGAATACATTTCCCGGCCACCTCCAAGTACCCTCACGAAGGCCAAGCTAGAAGTGACACCTTCCCTGGGTTTAAACCTGTGTCTGCTGACACCATTTTTAATCGTCAATGATTTTTAATTATCAATTATCTAGATGAAGGGGTAAACAGGTTCCTCATTGAATTTGCTGGTGATACCAAATTGGGAGGATTTGCAAACACCCAAGAAGGTAGAGTTAAAATTCAACAAGACCTGAATACGCTGGAGAAGTCGGCGGTTGTGAACAGGATGCAATTCTACATAGATAAGTGCACAGTATTACATCTAGGCCACAAAAATGTGAAGCACAAATACAGGATGGGGGATACACTTCTGGGTAGTAGTGTACGCGAAAGAGATCTTGGGGTGAGAGTGGACTGTAAACTAAATATGAGCAGTCAGTGTGATGCGGTGGCAAAAAAGGCAAACTCAGACTTGGGTTGTATCAAAAGGGCCATTGCATGGAAATCGTAGGAGGTCATAGTCCCTCTCTATACTGCCTTGGTCAGGCTGCACCTGGAGTATTGTGTACAGTTCTGGAGGCCTCACTTCAAAAAGGATGTGGACAAAATCGAGAGGGTGCAGAGGAGAGCGACAAGAATGATCAGGGGTCTGGAGACTGAGCCCTACGAGGAAAGGCTGAGGGCCTTGGGAATGTTTAGTTTGGAGAAGAGGAGGTTGAGGGGGGACATGATTGCTCTCTTTAAGTATTTGAAAGGCTGTCATTTGGAGGAGGGCAAGGAGCTGTTCCAGTTGGCAGCAGAGGGTAGGACCCGAAGCAATGGGCTTAAATTACATGCAGAAAGGTACCGGCTGGATATTAGGAAAAACTTTTTCACGGTCAGAGTAGTTCCAAGGTGGAATCAGCTGCCTAGGGGGGTGGTGAGCTCCCCCTCACTGGCAGTTTTCAAGAAGAGGCTGGATGAATATTTGTCAGAGATGCTTTAGGCTTGTCCTGCATCAGGAAGGGGTTGGACTAGAAGGTCCTTCCAACTCTGTGATTCTGTGATTTATATATATATATTTTTTAACACTGAGCTGCGAGCTCCCCCCTCCAAAACAGGCATGCAGCAGGGCAGCCCAGAGCTTGCTGGCCAGCCAACTTGCCCAGAGGTGTTGGAGGAGAGGGGCTGCCCCTCTGCCCTCCCTGCACCACTGCTGCAGCTTTCCTCCTGCTCGCATGGCCTTTCTCAGAAGGAAGATGGCTGCATGGCTGGCGAATCCTCCGCTATCTCCTTGCTGTTAACTACACCCACCAAACGTCTCCAGGGTGCAAGAAACTGCCGGGCTGTTCGCTGTGCCTGTGAGGGCCACTTGGCAATCCTCACCGTGTACAGGAATGAACAGATTTTGTGTTATGAGCTGCCTTTCTTCTGGAAAGCAGGGTCGAAGTGTTCCTCAGGAATAGTGCAGCGTGACTCACGGGGCACGTAACTATCCTGTTCCACAGGCTCTCGCTTCCTTTTGTCTCGGAAGGGTTTTTTAAGTAACAGGCAAATAACCACGTCTTTCAGCGGCCAAGGAAAGTGACTGAGGGATGATCGGTGTCAAGGGTTCGCTTAGGTGGCCTTTACATGATTTTTGTAGCCACGATGGGAAAGGATGCGATGTGCAAGTCGTGGCCTTCGCAGATGCCAGCGTTCTGTCAAGATCCATCCTGGTGAGCGCCCCCCAGTACTATGACTAGGCTGCTGTAGCAGCTGCTGGGATCATTTGGGGGGTGGGTGGAGGCGGGCTTTCCAGCATTACGTGGGCATGCTGTCACTTTCACTGGAAAACGGAAGTGATGTCATGACATTGTAGGGGGAGGGGCACTCTAGGATTTGCAAGAACTCTATTGTTTAACCATTTTGGGCACATCCTAGAGCACCCCCTCCCTCAGCATCATGACGGCACTTCCGTTTGCAGCAGAAGTGCTGTGAGCGTGCCAGGAAGACGCCAACACCACACCTCCCGTTTCCCCCCCGCCCGCATTTCGGTTGCCACCAGGCAATGACCAGGTTTACCTGAGAGTGCGCCACGAGTCCAGAGATTTACTTATTAAGGTGACCCGTTTAAGAAAAGGGGCAGCGAAACCGCACAAGCCCGGGAGGCCCCGCCTCCCAGGCTTCATGGCCCACTTTTGGTTTCAACCGTGCCCCACAGGTTGGGAAATGCTGTTCGGGGGGGACAGGGGGGAAGAACCCTCATTTGCAAACTCACTTAGATCTCAGGAAGAGTTCTCATTTCAAACTCCCTCCGGTTCTGCAAGTTTTTCTTGAATTTGCTGGCAAATGTGCTTTTTTTGGAGAGACACCCTAAGCAAGCAGGAGCCCCTCTCCCACGGCCTGCCTGTGGACCTGAGGAATCCAGTGTGGGCATGCAGCCTCGCTCTTCGCTGGCAAGGCAGTTTACAAGGTCTCCAGAGAAGCAGAGGGATTTGAGGTGCCCGATGCCCGCACATCTACCATTTTGAGCAAGTAGGTGTGAAATGGGAGGAGCCAGAGAGTTTTTCTCCTTTGGACTCCAGGCGCGCATCCCGTCCTTTCCAGTCAGGCCTGGCGGAGACTCGGCTTTCATCCCGCTGCAGCCTCTGGCCTAATGGAAGGCGTCTGCCGGCTGGCGTCAAGCACAGACTGCAGAACCCCTTGGAAAGGTTCGGCATGTCTCGTTCTGGATGAGGGAAAGGTTAGAGCAGCTGTTTATGTGGAAAGGAAAATCTTGGATTAAGGCAAGGGGAACACCTGAAATCGCTCAGCTCCTGACGGTGGCTTTGCCTTCTGCGGGAAGAAAACCGAGTAGCCCCGCCAAGGGCTGATGGCCAGGCTGTCTGTCAAAGGCCAAAGGAGCCTAAGCACCAGGTTGTGTCAACTAAGCAGACTTCGGCCTGGGAATTTCTCAGGGGCGTTTCTTTGGGTCTGCTTGTTCGGCGTCCTGCAGCACCCACAGACGCTTGCCGCTGCCCCCCTCCATCCCCATACAATTCAAAGACGATGGCATTGCAGGAAATGCTTCTTTGCTGAACAAGTGATTGAACTTTAGAACAGACTGCCAGCGGAGATGGTGATGGCCTCAAGAGCCCTGCTGGATGAGACTAATGGGCCCACCTAGTCCAGAATCCTCGCTCCCACGGTGGCCAACCAGTTGCTGCGGAGGACCAACAACAGGACATACGAGGCCGAGGCCTTCCCCTGGTGTGGCTTCTTAGCACTGGGGTTCAAAGTTTACCCCCTCTGAGTGTGGAGGTTGTCTTCAGTCGCCATGGATAGACCTCTCCCGCATAAACCCTCTTTTAAAGCCATCTAAGCCCGTGGTCATCAAGATGTGTTCTGGCACTAAATTTCACATTTCAATTGATGTTGTGTAAAGAAGTGTTTCTTTTTGTCCATTCTGAACCTACCTCGTTGACCTGGAGTTCTAGTATTTGGGGAGAGGGAGAAAAAGTTCTGTCTGTTCTCTCTACCCCATGCATAATTTTATAAACCTCTATTACGTGTCCCCCCCCCCCCTTAGTTGCCTCTTTTCGGAAAAGTCCCAGAATCCCTAGGCTTTCCTCACAACAAAGTTGCTCCAATCTCTTAATTGTCCGATCCCCTTCTGCACTTCTCCCAGCTCTGCAATGTCTGTTTTGAGACAGGGCAACCTGAACTGCACAACATATTCCCAACAAAGGCTACTTTGTAGACCGCTCTGAGTGGGCATTAGGTTGTCCTGAAGGGTGGTATATAAATTGAATGTTGTTGTTGTTGTTGTTGCTGCTGCTGCTGCCCAGGAGATCACTTGCCTCCTGGGCCCGTTCCCCCAGCCTATTCCCCTCACCAGCCAGGTAAGTGGTGGCAGGGGGCAGAGGCTGGGAGCAAGGGACCCCCTTCCCGCCCCCACCAGAGCACTGGCAGCCCTATCCCCCAAGCATATAGAATGGGCTGATTGCAGGCCAAATCTTGCAAGCCGTCAGGACTCCTTAAAATAGTTCTATCCTGCCTCTCCATAAATATATGCTCAAGGGGGCTTCCATCAACACAAAAACAAACACTGAATTTTGCATGAGGAAAGACTCCATAATCGGCCTGTCACTTCCCCTTGAGGCTCTTTGCTCCTGTCCATGAGGCACAGCACCCTCGACTGACTGCCTCAGCTGTTGCGGGGGGGGGAGTCCAAATTTTTAGTTGCGCAGGGCACTTTGGAGGCAGCAATCATTCTGAAATGCTGTTGACTAATGGGCAACTCCAGCCTTGACCCGTCATGACAGAATCACTCCTCGAAGAATGTCAAGGACAAGCATCAGGTTTAGAACAAACCACATCTGACGAAGAGAGCTGTGGTTCTCGAAAGCTTATGCTACAATAAAGTTGGTTAGTCTTAAAGGTGCTACTGGACTCTTTGCTAAGGACAAGCAGTCACACAAATTCTACAGATGCCGTTACTACAAACATTCTATAGTTTTCATAAAATAATCCGCCCCCCCCCGGTCCCCGAGGGAGTAGAAAAGGCAGCATTGCATAGTGGTTAAAGTTTTGGCCTAAGAACTGGGAGACTCAAGCTGGAAACGCCTCTCAGCCATGGAAGCTCACGTTGGGTCAATCACACATTCGCAGCATAACCTGCTTCACATAAAATGTAAAGAAGGATGTAAGCTGATTTTTTTTCTCTGTTGGGGAGAAAGGCAAGGTAGAGAAGAATTAAATAAATAAAATCAATCATTACAAGGGGGACTTGAGCTGGTCAGCCCTTTCTGAGTTGTCCAGCCGCACATTTGCACCTTTTACATTGGACAAGACCGAAGGTTTCCCTGAGAGCTCAGCGCATGGGGGCTTCCTTCTCGCGGCTTCCCACCACTTCTTTGCAGCGAGCACCTGCGCTCCATCGCCTGCACTCCTCTTGGCAGGCCTTTTTGGACTTTCTGCACGATGGATTAAAAGGGAACTCTTGCAGCCAAGGGAAGCCAAATTCTGCACTCTCCAAATGCATTATGCAACTCAGCACAGCGTTTATTTGGACATTTTCTTCTCTTGCCTAAGTTGCCCAATTGGTGTGGTTTGTTCTAAACTTGATACTTGACGGTTCGCCCAGTCTGGAATTGTTTTGCCAAAGAGCAGTGCGGCAGCAGGCAGAGAAGGGGGGAGATCTGCTGAGAACCGAGAGGAGCGATGGGAAAGAACCGAAGGTCGTAAAGGAGCGGCTGGCAGGCCAATACACAGCCGTAGCCCGGGGCAGCGGCCCAATCCTGACCCTCCAGGCATGTGCAGGATATGGACTGGAAACAAAATGGCCCCGCGGCATCAGGCCATGTGGCAATTCTGTGGGGCAGCCTTGCTTGGAATTCTGCATGCAGTTCTGGTCGCTGTCTCTGAGACAGGACACGGCAGCGTTGGAAAAGTTGCGGAAGAGAGCAATCCAAGTAGCCAAAGCACGATCCCATTGAGGAAAAGGTTAGCAGCTATTTGGGGGTTAGGAAAAAAAGGCCGTTGCTTAGGGAGGTTTATAAAACGATTCTCCATCAGAAGCAAGCAGCGCTAGACTGTACTGGCAGGCACACAATGCCCAAACACTTCACACCCTACCTAGTGTGCTGCTTTGTGATTACTGGGAGGGGGCCTTGAAAAGGGGTAACAGAGGGCAGACACACCCCTTGTAGGGTTGCCAGCCTCCAGGTGGTAGCTGGAGATCTCCCAGAATTACAACTGATCTCCAGGGAACAGGGGACAGGTCCCCTGGAGAAAATGGCTGCACTGAAGGGTGAACTCTATGGAAGTATACCCCACTGATGCCCCTCCCCTTCCCAAACCCTGCCGTCACCAGGCTCCACCCCCTAAATCTCCAGGAATTTCCCGACCTGGACCTGGCAACCCTACCTTTCTGGCAGTCTTGCTCCTCAGCCTGTCTTCTCCGGCTCAAAACAAAAGCAACCTCTGCTTCAGGACGTTCCGTGCCGCCGCAGCCGTGCTCTTTCAAAGGTCCCCCCTGCCCATCGAATTCTGTGCCAATATTACTGGATCAAGATTAGAGGAACTGTAAATTAGAACTTCCCACATTGCAGAGAAATAAAGCTACACCTCAACCGCACACACACCCTACGGAGCTTCAGCCCATAAGAACCCAAGAAGAGCCCTGCTGGCTCAGTCAGCGGTCCATCAACCAGGCACCATTGAGGGCCATCAAGAGGGCATAGAGGGCGGCAGAGGCCTTCCCCTGCTGTAGCCTCCTAGCACCGGCACTCTGTCTGTGCCTGTGGCCGTCGCTACACCCTCCGGCAGTGAAATTTTAATCACTTGCTGTGAAATGAAGTATTTCCTTTTGTCCTTCCAGCTCCATTGGATATCCCCAAGTTCTAACACATTGGGACGAGGAGAAAAAATTCTGATGGTTGTTGTGGATTTTCCGGGCTGTATAGCCGTGGTCTTGGCATTGTAGTTCCTGACGTTTCGCCAGCAGCTGTGACTGGCATCTTCAGAGGTGTAGCACCGAAAGACAGGGATCTCTCAGTGTCACAGTGTGGAAAAGAAGTTGGCAGGTCATTTATATCTACTCAAGAAGGTGGGGTTGGGCTGAGTCATCCTGTAAGAGTTTCCCAGGGTGTGGAATGCTAATGGCGGGAGGCTTCACTGTATCCTGAGGAGGTTCCTTTGCATATGGATTGGTACTTGATGTGCTAATCTTCTCTGCAGGGCTATTGTCGGGTATAGAGTGTTTTGTTCGCCTGGTGTTTTTCAGGACTGGAAACCATGCTCTATTCATTCTTAAAGTCTCTTCTTTCCTGTTGAAATTGTGCTTATGCTTATGAATTTCAATGAGAGAGAAAATTTCAAGAATTTCAAGAGAGAAAAAATTCTCTCTGTCCTCTCTCTTTATCCCATGCATGATTTTATAAACCTCTGTTGTGGCCCTCCCCTAGTTATCTAAGCCCTCACAGAACCGTAATAACAACAACATATGATTTATATACCGCCCTTCAGGACAACTTAACGCCCACTCAGAGTGGTTTACAAAGTGTGTTATTATTATCCCCACAACAATCACCCTGTGAGGTGGGTGAGGCTGAGAGAGCTCTAAGAGAGCAGTGACTGACCCAAGGTCCCCCAGCTGGCTTCAAGCGGAGGAGTGGGGAATCATACCTGGCTCTCCAGATTAGACTCCTGCTGCTCTTCAGCACTACACCAAATTGTACCACTATGGTAAACTTTTTTGCACACCCACACCACGTAGCTTTAGGAGGAAATCTTACCACATAGAAAAGGAAAGTGGCATTTGGAATAGCTCAAGTCTTCTGTTGGTTATGAGATCAACTGGAGCGCATAAGGGAGGAGGGAGCTGATGGGAGACAATATCTGCACTGAGAGCCAGTTTAGTAGCGGTTAGAACATTAGACTAGGACCTCCGGGACCTGGCTTGAAATTGTCAAAGAGCCCTGAAGCTCCCCGGGTGACCCTGGGCCAGCCCCTCTCTCTCAGCCTGGTCTAACCTCCCTCAAATGGTTATTAAGAAGACCAATAAATAGAAGAACCACGTAGACTGTTCTGAGCTCCTTAGAAGCAGAGCAAGAGAGGATGTCTAGGCCAATATGCTCCGTGGCAAGGAGGCTCCCTGAACTTCTGTGCCTTGTATGCCTGCAGGCTTCTTGCTGTTCCAGTCTCTTCTGTGGGCTTCAATGATGTCAGTTGGTTCGAACCCAGATAAGCCAGGGAAAGGCTCTATGGACCTTGCTGGAGACAGCAGTTCAGCAAGCCAGAAGTGGGAGGAAGCGGAAGTTCTCAATCCCTGTGGCGTTACATGGTCCTTTTTTCCCTGTCCTACTCTCTGACCAAACAGGCTTTGCAGGTTTCTGGGGCAAGCCTGCAGATCCTGCTCGACTGGAGGGGAGAGGAGGATGGGAAGGGGAGCATGATTGTACAACTGCACGGTTCCAAGGACCCCCTCGTTCCACTTCCACTGCTTGTGGCAGG
This sequence comes from Eublepharis macularius, assembly GCF_028583425.1. Classification (NCBI taxonomy): domain Eukaryota; kingdom Metazoa; phylum Chordata; class Lepidosauria; order Squamata; family Eublepharidae; genus Eublepharis; species Eublepharis macularius. Next base: position 1,845,562 of record NC_072799.1, read on the forward strand.
TCCGCTCTGCTCTCTGCAGTCTGCCCGCCCCAGCTGCCCAAGACCCACCACAAGACCTCCAATGTGAACGGAAGCTCCGCCCGGGGCAAAAATGGCATTTAATAGTGGCTGGGGCAAAGCTGGGAACAAATGTTATTTGTTTACCCCTGACCTGCTATAAAGCATGACATGGATCTAAGGGAGGCATCCTGCCAATTAGTCACTTGGAATCACTCAACTCGTAAAATATTACAAGCCCGAGAAGTGGGGAGGGCAGGGCTGGGGCTGGGGGGAGTGAAAAAGCCAGAAAAATCCTCGCCCCAAGACAAATGGCTTTTCTGCTTACTTTAATGAGGGTCACGCAAGGGCAGAGAAACAATATAAAAAGAGCGAGGAAATGGTGGGGTGGGGCGATGGAAATGTGTGTAAAAAGTTTGAAGCTGGAGGCAAGGTGGGCCCTGCTCAAAGAAACAGAGAGAACTGTGGAAGAAAGAAACTTCCTCCTAATAGGAGAGCCAAGGGCTTTTTAAAAAAGATGACTGCAGCCACCGGCTGTAAAAATGCCAAGCGAAGGATCACGAAATTTCATCAGCCATGTCATTTGGATCTTCCAGATATGTGATCAATAGTATCAAACCATCAGAGACGACAAAAAGATCCCATTGCATCAACAAGGTATGTCCCCCAAGGCTGCCCCCCAAGCCATTCTTGCTCTGCAGCATGTCCCAAAAGCCACAGGCTTGCAGCTGATGACATCTGCGGGGCTATAGCTTTGACGAAGGGCTTTTCCTCAATGCCAGCTGGCCTGTCGGAGGAGAGGTTTCCAGGGGATTAGTCCCATTCATAGGGTCATAGGGTTGGAAGGGGCCTCTAGAGTCATCTAGTCCAACCCCTTGCACAATGCAGGAAATTCACAGCTCCCTCCCCTCCCCACACCCCCAGTGACCCCTGCTCCATGCCCAGAAGATGGCAAACAAAATAATAACAATAAAGCCAGAAGTAGCCTTACACAGTAAGGAGGAAGAGCCTCCATTTTTCCAGTGCCTAAGCCCAGTCTCCCTGTCTCCTAAGGTCAGGCACAGGTCATGGGGGAAGCAGGGATGCTCTGGAAATAAGCTTGCAATGCGCACAAAGGGATTTTGCACCCAACTGGCATGGATCCCTCCCCAGAAAGCAGGTCTTGCTTCCAGGCTGTCCGAATGTGATGTTTCACAAGCGGCGACCTTCGGGAGGGGAAGGCCAATCCCCAATTACTCTCGCACTGCCTGCAATTAAAGGGAAAGGTGGCGGGCAATTGATCCGGGAGTCTGCCCCATTGGCCTTTTATGCCCACTGCCAATTACCTTGAAAGAGCATTCCTTAGCAGGAGGAGAAGGGAAAATTGCAAGCAGGCCTCCCCAAGGTTTGAGAGTCGCCAGCCCCTGCCCAGGGTACCAGAAGGTACAGCAAAGCTGCTTCCAATTACCGACCGGCCTGCCTCTTGCGCTTTCGACTGAAGCCTGGGCTGCAACACTGACAAATGACAGTCGTGGCCAACGGCAGCTAATAATGTTGCTAATGAACATTTGTCAGGAACAAATAAACATTCATGGAGGAGGGAAAGGCAGAAGAGGGGGCAAAAAAGATGGGAAGGGAGGGCTCCACGCCGTCTGCTAATAGTCCCAGCTTCTGCCACTCAAGTCACATGCACTATTTCATCATTGTTAATTGATATAATAACACCAATTATGTATAACCAACGGCAGCCAGAGATATTATATTTCCAAAGTGGTGGAGGCTGTTTGAGATTTCCCCACTTCATTACCCTCAAAATACACCATGGTTGAGCTCCTCTGCCACAATTACAGCTGGGTAAGGGGCTATTGGCCAACAGATCTGTCGTCATCAATGTAATTTCACCTCTCCAAGCCCCAGAACAGAGTTTTAAACATGGGGGATTTGAGTCCAGTGGCACTTTAGAGACCAACAAGACTTCCAGGGTATAAGTGTTCGAGAGGCAGCACTCCCTTCTTTAGACACCAGGGAGATCTGACACTCAAAAGCTTATACCCTGAAAATCTTGTTAGTCTGTAACAGGGCCGGATCTAGGGTTGCTGGCGCACGCACGCTCCTGGTGATGCGTGATGATGTCATTTCGGTGATGTCATCACGCAGGGCGGAGCGGCGAAGGCAGCGTGCGGAGCTGGGAGGCTGCCCGCGACATTCGCCTCCCCACAGGTGAATGGAGTGGGCGTCATCGCAGCCCCCCGCGCTGCCTTTTGCCTGCCCCACAGGACAGGGGGTGGCCGGGCACCCGCTGTCTTGTGGGGCAGGCGAATGGCATGGGCGGCCGCGCTGCCTTTTGTCTGCCCTGCAGGACAGGGGGCGTGCAGCAAGGCAGGTGAAAGGCAGTGTGGGGGGCTGCGACGATGCCTGCGCTGCTGCCCACACGCTCCTGGCAGCTGCTCCTGGAGCCCCCTCCCTGGCTGCGCCGGGGGGGCAGACTACCCCCCCGCCACCCCCTTGATCTGGCCCTGGTCTGTAAGGTGCCACTGGACTCATATCCTGCTGTTCTACTGCATCTGATGAAGAGAGCTGTGGTTCTCGAAAGCTTATGCCACAATAAAGTCGGTTAGTCTTAAAAGTGCTACTGGAATCTTTACTATCATCCTCCACCAGTCATCTGTTCCTCAAGGCAACTTCCGTGCCCCGACAGCATGCTCCTTTCCCCACCCCCCAGTATCCAGGTGGTCTTGGGCTCTAAGCCCCGTCTCCGCTAGAGGACTAGAGCTGCCCTTCTAGGTTCGGGTTCAGGTCTGTTGCTCTCTGGGCTACACAAACATCAGAGCATCTCTGAGTCTATGGGCACAAAAAATATACTCATTGGTTGTTGTGGGTTTTCCGGGCTGTATTGCTGTGGTCTTGGCATTGTAGTTCCTGACGTTTCGCCAGCAGCTGTGGCTGGCATCTTCAGAGGCGTAGCACCGAAAGACAGAGATCTCTCAGTGTCACAGTGACACCTCTGAAGATGCCAGCCACAGCTGCTGGCGAAACGTCAGGAACTACAATGCCAAGACCACGGCAATACAGCCCGGAAAACCCACAACAACCATCGTTCTCCGGCCGTGAAAGCCTTCGACAATACATCAATATACTCATTGTGTGGGCATACAGCCACATCAGTGTACCCGCTTGGCCAGTCATGCCAACTTTTCCCAAAAGTTTTCACAATGGGCTGGGACTGCTATGTCAAAGGAGGGAGGGGGAGATGGTAGCCCAGACCTGGATTAGTTCACTCGTAATGGTCTTGCTGCTTGAAAGCAGAGAGAGGCAGGAAGACAGAACAATACCTTGAAGGTACAGCCAATAAAAAGTTACGAGCCATGCCTAAGAACCTGGAAACAATATTGCATTCGGCTGTAACCCACAAATCTCTTATAAATCATGCTTTAAAAAACCAAGACGGGCACATGTTTTTCTTTAGGACATTGCAGTATCTCAGAAGTCTAACACACAGGAATCAGGTAATTGCTATCCAAAAAGGCGGGGTGGGGGCGGGGGGGGATTGGCCTTTCTTCTTTGAGCACCGCGCACTCTGAATACCGAGGCGCTTCAGTCACCAGAAGAAACTGAAGCACATGACAAGAGGCTTCCCAAACTCCTGGTCTGGCACAAGGGTGCACGGAAAGAAGCCTGCGTGTTGCTGCTGGAAAGCACCAACGCTCTTCCATTCCTTACCGGGGCGGGGGGGGGGGCATGCACAATTAAACTTGGGCTTTCTATAAACTTCACCACTTGCTGTGATCACAAAAGTGGCATTATTACTCTTCCTTTCTGTCCTAGATGGGGATCCATCTAGGCGCTGATCAGGTCCTCAGCCACTTGGCTCCTGGGTCGCACACGGGGCCCGTTCCTGAAAATGGCATGGGTGGCACTTTGTGTTGCGTTTGGGTCTGAGTGCCTCCTGGAAGAGTCAAGGCCTTGAAGTTGCAAGGTCAGTTTTCAGAGTTTAGAGAGCGTGGTTCCCCTCAGGGTTGGGGCCAAGGATAGGTGGGAGCCACGCAGGAGACCTCCAGAGGCGGACTTGGAGAAGACTGTTCTGATACACTGAACAGTAACGCCAGCCAGGAGGCCAAACTGGGCAACAAAAGGGGAGAGGCAGGTGGCCACACTCAGGTGGAGCAGGAAGGGCAAGGGTGAATCCTGGCGGGGGGGAGGGAGGTGACCCTTAGGGCTGGGTCCAGCAGGGGTCCCTCCCCACTAAACTGCTCTCCCTTCCTCATGGGAGGGGTGCCTGGCCCACTGCCACTCTGTCGCGTTGGGCTTCCTTTGCTGCCGCTGGGCACCCCCTCCCTTCAAAAGACGAGTGACTGCCGCTGATGGGCTCCCCGCCGGTCCCTGGGCTACGGCATCTGATCAGGTCAACGGATCAACAGCCACTCTTGTCTATTGGTTGGTTGAGGACAGCCACAGAACACAAGGGAAGTGTGGTGGGCCAAAGCGGTCACTGAGGACAAGCAACCCAAGAAGTTGTGGGAGGGTGTCGTTGTATGGGAGAGGGGTTGGAAATCCACAACAAAGCTCTTCGCACAGCAACGGTTCCCGGGATTCTTTGAGGGAAGCCATCGCAGTCAGTCTGGTGGGCAACTGATCTCACTATATGGACCAGTCAGTTTGGTGTAGTGGTTAAGAGAAGCAGGACTCTAATCTGGAGAGGCAGTTTGATTCCTCATTCCTCCACTTGAAGCCAGCTGGGTGGCCTTGAGTCAGTCACAGCTCTCTCAGCCCCACCCAATTCACAGGGCGATTGTCATGAGGATAATGATAACACACTTTGTAAACCACTCTGAGTGTGGTATTAGGTTGTCCTGGAGAGTGGTATATAAATTGAATGGTTATTATTATTATTATCACCTCCTCAAGTGACATAATTGCACCCATGCTCCCATGCTCTGCGGGGGCCAATTTTGGCCCCCGATGGGCTGAATTAGCCCCATGCAAAGCGCAGGAGCATGCCTCCTGCCAGCCCAGCCCTCCTCACAGGGTGTCTGTTGTGGGGATGATAATAATAATAACACACTTTGTATTGTCGAAGGCTTTCACGGCCGGAGAACGATGGTTGTTGTGGGTTTTCCGGGCTGTATTGCCGTGGTCTTGGCATTGTAGTTCCTGACGTTTCGTCATCAGCTGTGGCTGGCATCTTCAGAGGTGTAGCACCAAAAGCTGCTACACCTCTGAAGATGCCAGCCACAGCTGCTGGCGAAACGTCAGGAACTACAATGCCAAGACCACGGCAATACAGCCCGGAAAACCCACAACAACCATAATAACACACTTTGTAAACTGCTCTGAGTGGGTGTTATATACTACTTTAAAAGGCAGTATATAAATCGAATGTTGTTGTCATTGTTCTTGTTAGTAGTACCTCTACTACTACTACTACTTTTGAAGTGAGCTTTTAAGGTTTTTCTGCAGGAGGGGGAACTGAGGGCAGGTGGCTGCCTGCTGGAAACTTCTAGGCTGCCTGGTGTTCCCGCCCCTTCTGCAGGTATCTACTGCCTGGGCATGGCTGGAAGGGGAAGCCCCCGGGGCAGGAGCCAGACAGCAACCCCACGGCCTTGGCCTGAAGGGTCACCCTGGTGAACACCAACCCAGGAGGGTCTAGTCTACCTTTTGTGTTTTGTTTTATATTCTGTGTTTTATGTAAATATATTTTCAAGTATTCTTGTGAGGTGCTTCGTGGCCCCCCTGGCAAGAAAAGCGGGATAAAAGTATCCTAAATACATGTTGGCAGGATGCAGAGGGCCATTACCCCCCATTCCAACAAGATTTGCACGGAAGAACTGCCGGTTGGATCATGGCTCTTGGTTATATATCTCTAACTTAATATTTCGTATGGGTAGACAGTCGCCCGAGCAAGATTCGAGTCCAGCAGCCCCTTGAAGATCACCATTTCCAGGGCAGGAGCCTTTGAGAGTTAAGCTCCCTGGGTCAGGTACCTTTGCTTGATGTTCCAAAGCTTCCGCCAAGGAAGTCCTGTCGATCTTAAAAGTGCTACAAGGATCCAGTCCTCCTCCTCTCTCGCAGACCGGCATGGCCAGCCTTCTGAAACGTGGCTGTCACATGTGAGCTTTATGAAATAAAGCCTCTTTGGATAAAGCAGGCCATGGCTTTTTATTTATTTATTATATATTTTATTTATGTCATTCCACAGGGTAGGGGCCACCACAGAGAAAGCCCATGTACGGGCTGCTGTTGGTTTCGCCCATGTGCGGGCTGGCACCTGCAGGGGACCCTGTTCAGATGAGCGAAGCTGCCGTGGAGGAACATAGGGAGGGAGGCGGCTCCATAGGTATGCAGGGCCAAGGCCGTGAAGAGCTTTGTATGTAATAACCAATAACTTGAACTGAGCACGGGAGCTGATAGACAGCCAATGGAGTGACTGGAGAATGGGAGTGATGTTCATGCTGCTGCTCGCTCCTGCTAACAGTTCTAAAAACTACAGGCGAGGAAGCACCTTGGGTGCAGCAGAGGCCAAAGCGGTGGGGGGGGGCATTGCTCTCCCTGCCCTTTGAAACATCAGCTTTGCTGTAGCAAGACGCATCCCATCTTCTCCCCACCCCAGGGCCCCCAGGCAGACGCTTCTCCCCAGGCCTCCTTCCGCCACACAGTAGCTCTTCGGCCCCCGTCAGTCTGACAAGGTTAACAAGGCTGGCTTGACCGGGCAGCCAGCGAGGTGCAATTAGTCTGCAGTTTCAGGCGATGTGTGGCCGGGGCTGTTTTATGGAAGGAAAGTCTGGCTCACTCCTTCCCACATTGGGGGGGGGGGGAGACGGGGAGGGGGCTCTCAGGTCTCCCTTTCATCCAGGCTGGGCTCAGCTCGTTATGGCTCTCCACCGTCCCGCATGGAACTTTCCCTGACGTGGCCAAGTGGCTCGGCCCCCTCTTGGAAGGCGCTGTGGTTTGCCAAGCCAAAGTAAACGCCCCGGGCCACTGAGGCATGGGTGCAAGTTAGGAGTATGTGCAAGCCCCTTGGATGGAAACAATTAACAGGTTTTAAAATTCTCTTAGTGGGCTTTTGTTCTTTAAAAAGAAAGAAAGAAAAGGAGTGGATGGTTTTAACCAATGTAAAATTACTCAGCCGTCCAAAGAGCCCTTCTTTCATTTTACTTATTAATTCAAATATTTATCCCCTGCTGTTTCTCTTCGATTAAGGTAGCTTGGAAGCCCCGAGCAGATGACGCTTTTGCTCTGCTTTGTGATAAAGCCGTCGTGTTTTTTAAATTTTGAACACAGCCACTGAGCAAGGAGCCAATTCAGACCAAAGTGGGGAGGGGCTCCGGGGCGGTTGCGTCTGGAGAAGTGGAAATGGCGTCACGTGGTGCTTCAACGTCATTTCCAGCCAAAAAACTAAAAGTGACATCACCGCATCAAGTGACGCTCTACGAATCCCACAGATCTCTATGGCAAAGCTACAGAGATCTGTGGGATTCCTAGAATGTCTCTGTGTCACTTCTGGTTCTTTAGTCAGAATTGATGTCATGGCACATGCAGCACCAGCGGCCAGATTTACCGGGTGCAGGCTACGGGATGCATTGGCAGGCAATTGCCCTTCACCAGCAGGCGTTTGGCACGCAACCCCTGAGCCTGTCCTCTGGCCCTTGGACATCCCAAGGGAACTTCAACAGGGTACTCACATGGGCAAGGCCTACCTGCCCATATTTTTGGTGCCCTGAAAAGTGACACTGCAAGGTCGGAACACTTTGCTGTCCCACCATGCCGTTTTCACATGGCACGACATTCCAAGCTGTTATTCAACGGGTTATACTGCACATGAGTTCAGATCAAGAGGAGTTCAGAGACTCCACGCTTATCAGTTTATGAGCACCCAAAGTACTAATCAATTGCAGAAGAGATGTCATTTCACAAGTCAAAAGAACGATGTTGTCCTCCTCCTTTTTGGTTTGTTGATGTGTGTTAACTGCTTGGAAACCGCTTGCTTTATTCTGAACACACAACTGTCAATTATACGCAATTTTTCTCAAAAATGAAAACCGCAAGTCGCGCTGGAAGCCTAAACTTGTGTGCATCTGTACACCACCCAGTCCTTCCTGCGCCTGTCTTGCTAGGGCCACAACAGAGGCCCAAAGGAATTCCCGGAAGTGCTCCTGACTTTTACCAGGATGCTTTATAACAAAATGTGAAATGCAAACCAATCCATGCCTGCTTCTAGAATGCAGCTGAAGAGTCACAACACCCAGAAGCCCTAAAAGTCAGGATTATTTTAGGAGCTCTCAGGAAATGGGACTTTTAGCCAACATCAAAAGCATAGCCTCTTTCTAAGTGTCGCTTTGGCCCACAGCTGTGTCAAAGTCCGAGCACAGAGCACCAATGGCCGCTTCACATGCTGACACTAGCCAGGTCCAAGCCAAGACCTGCCATGTCCACCGGGAGGCGAAGTCACATCCTCCATGCCACTCTAGAAATCTCCCCCATCTCTATGGTGAAGAGCATAGAGAGTGAGGAAATTCCTACAGCACCACCATGAAGTGACATCACACACCACCACACCCTGAAACTCCATCCTTCCAAGGCATGCCACAAAATTCTCTCAGCATTTGCCATTGCTGGGCCGGAAACCGAATCTCAAGGCTCAAATATCCGGCAGAAGTCAGCATAGCCAGTGAGAGGTATTGTTTAGACTGGTGGCAGCTCAGGGAATTGTGCCCCCGACCTCATTGCAGACCCATCTGTAGCTGGAGCAGCGAATGCTCCTTCACCCCTCACTGCCCCAGGCTGGAGCAACAAGACACACGTGCCTTCTAGGGCCTAGTAGCACCTGAGAGACCAACTAGATTTCCAGCGTATGAACTTTTGTGAGCTCCCTTTGACTCTCCAAAGTGCTCCTCTGGAAATTGAGTTGGTCGTGAAGGTGCAGCTGGACTTTTGCTTTTCCACTGCAGACCAGCACAGCTACCCACCAGAATCTGTCCTCTAGGGCCTGTTGAAGTTCTGAGAGATTGCTTTCTCTTGGGAGTGTTGCTGTCATTTTAATTGTTGGGGCAACCCTGCAGGTTCCCCTGGTAGCTTAGGCTACCCAAATGGTGGCCAGACTCTCACAAGAGGGGAAGGGGCACTTGAGAGATTGGACTACCCCAAAGCACAACTTGCAGGGCTGGTTTCAAAGAGGTCTGGAAGGTCCCATAGGCATGCTGGACCAAGGACTCTTCACGGCCTTGGCCCGACATACCTACGGGACCGCCTCCCTCCCTATGTCCCTCCATGGCAGCTTCACTCATCTGAACAGGGTCCCCTGCAGGTGCCAGCCTGTACATGGGCAAAATCAATAGCAGCCCATACACGGGCTTTCTCTGTGGTGGCCCCTACCCTGTGGAACGTCCTGCTTGAGGAGGTCAGGAGAGCCCCCACCCTCTTGGCTTTTCACAAACAATGCAAAACTGAATTATCCAAAAAGGCCTTTTTTCTCAGCTAAGAGGGTGATATTGTAGGAAAGGGATCCCAGACATTTCGCTAATGAGTTAGAAACCATTATGTTGCCTTACATATTATCTGTTGCTTTAAATATGTACTCCTATATCCTACCTGTGCTTTATGTTGTCCAATGTAAGTCCTAGAATTTATTATGTTCTGTTTCAGCAATTCCTCAACCCCATACTGGATCCTTGCTAATACTATATCTTTGTAAGCTTATATTCTTTTACCCCATGACATTGTTTATGGAAATGTTCTTGAAACTGTATGGAAATGCCTGCCCTTGTCCTTGCCACTAATTGTACTAATCTCACACTAAGTAATCCGCCTTGAGTCTCAGTGAGAAAGGCGGAATATAAATAAATAAATAAAGACGACACGGTGGAGCGGGGCCCAAGCAAGTGCTCCCCAGCCCCTCCTTGGCCGATGGCCATTGCTGCAGGGGTTTGCAGGGGACCACCTGGCTGGTGGCGGCAGCACAGGAGATGACACCAGTTGGCTCTGGGGGGTCCTCACTGCATTGTTGCAAGGACCCCTTGAGGTGAAGGGAGCTGGAGTCAGGCAAGGGCGAAGCCAGCCAGAGCGAGGAGGCCCGTGACAGAGAGGATGTTCACACGCAGCCTTCCCTTGAAAAATGACCGCCTGAAGCCGGTGCCTCCGTTGGCCTCATTCTAAAGACAGCCCTGGCTGGGCTTGCTGAAGACTGGTTTCGGTGGAAACAGGTTGGGTTGTTATGAAGATGAAAAATGAGTGGCACTGGGGATGAGGGAGGAAGAGGGGGGGGGGTTCCCCAAAGAGCTCCTTGTGGTGTGCAAAGCGAAATTTCGTTAATGAAAAATAGTCATGTGACCCCTTTCCAGCTGCTGCTGCCGCACCAGGCCCCACAGTTTGCCGGCAATGGGACCTCCACTCCTGCTCCTCTACAGGGGGAAACTCCTGTCCATTTTCACACTCCCCTCCCCTGCTTCCCCCCTTCCTCAACTTTTCCCCTCATTTGCGGTTTGTTGTGAGTTTGGTTCCAGACCTCATAAAATAAATGCCTTCTCTTGAGAAATGGCAAATTACAGCCTACAAATTAGCAAAACCCCAATGTATTCTTACTCGCTCTGTCTTTCTAATTTAAGAGCGGGGAGGGGGAGGAGGAGGAGGCCTCTTTGGAGAGCACGCATCAGCTAACTTGGTTCCCCTCTCCCTGCCGGGTCTCCAACCATGTTGCTGGGCCTTTGGTCAAATGCCTTATTTTATTTTATGGAAATATGATAATCTCACATTTATGGAGCATTTGAGAGGGAATAAAAATGAAAAACCGACACAATGAATTGTGAAGGGGAGGCACGCTCACAGGGCTCTGCCCTTGACTTAAGAACTATTGCAGCCTCTCTAAGCAGTGAGAGTCTGTCTTTTTCCAAATCAAACATTGTTCATCTTCAGTTGGCCACCTGGTACGCTGGCCAGCTGAGCACTGGCGATTGGCAGGCGACACTTGGCGGGTAGAGACAAGAAGACCAGCATCATGTCAATGCTGCAATGTCCCTTCTGGTGCAAGCCTGGAACGACATCTCCAAAAAGGGGTGACTCACGCTACTTCTGGGTTAACACCGGAAGGGACATCATGGCGTCAATGCAATGCTCCCCCCGCCCCCGATTTGGACCCATGGCTTCACTTTGTAGTGTCAGGAGCAGTGGGGCCTGACCTGGGGCAGGAGGTCCACCCTGTCGACCAGACAGAATGTTACTCAGCTCTTCTGTCGGATAGCCAGCAGATTCGGATTCTGCCGGGTTCTCGACAGCAGCCTGACTTGCCATCTACAGACCCACCTACCTTTGTGTGAACACAGCCTACATGCACACGCTTTACCTAAGTGTAATTTTCCCGAACAAGAAGGAGGGAAGATTTGGACTTAATTAGCAGAGGTTAGTTAATGTGCAGTAGAGTATAAGAAGACAGGCTCCAGTGTTTTAGCTCTAGAAAAATACTTTCCTACATATTAGGACCAAAGGGTACATTTGGTGAGAAAATAAAGAATACCTAACTGACTCTTATATTTTGATGGTCAGACTAGAAAACAATACTGTCTGATTAAAGACAAAGACCGAAACTATAACTGAAACTGAAGAAAGAGCAATAAAACCTTAGTATCCATTGCTAGTTAATTGTCCCCCAGTAAAGCTAGTTATCAAATAGATGATCCTAGAGCTCTTCACAAAGCATAAAGACTCCCCTTTCTATGGCAGGAACTTTAACTCGATAACTAAGTGGTCCTATGCAAACTAGCTCACTAACTAAACAGAACAACAATTTAACTCTTTCATGCCTGAACGTAAGACACTTGCTAAAATCCCAACAAGCAAAGAAACTGTTTCATGTGCCTTCAGGCCCCACCCGGGGACACGTACGGCTAGCATGAAGCTGCCCTCTGTTGGTCTGCTAGGTCCACTCAAGACTGGCCATGGGTCTTGGAGGTGTCAAGCAGAGGTCTTTCATATCACCCACCACCCGTTTTTTTCCACTGGGGATGCTGAGGATTGAACTCAAGACCTTCTGCGTGCAAAGCAGGTGCTCCGTTGCTGAGCCAAGCTTCCCCGACCTGTGAGTCATGCGCGGCGGGAGAGGAATGGTTCTCTGCTTCAGTAGCATCAAGTCCAGAGTGCTGTTTAGGGTGAACCCGGATTTCCTGTGCCCAGTCTAAGCATTAAGTACATGACAACCACCTACTCATGGCAGTAGGAGCTCCCACCCCTCCTCACACAGGGCTGCCCTAGGGCTGGAGTAGCCCGGGGGGGGGGGTCAAACACCACCACCCCCAGGCCGTCAGTCCAGCAGGGACAATGGCCAATCCGTCCCTTTCACCAGCTGGCTCCAGGAGGCAATGCCGGATGTCTACCATGCTGCCAATGGTTTTGCGGGACACCGGCAGCCTTTCCATTGTGCCACCCCAAGCACAAACTAGGCTGGGCGTAGGGGTGGCACTCAGCCAGGGCCCTGTCCCCAGAGCAAGGGTGTCCCCACTTGCATAAAAACTCCTTGCTTGGCACGAGAGCCCTCTCTCCAAACTCTCTGCAGAAGCTTTACAGAGGACGTTTCCGTTCTGTCGTCGGCTAATGACGAAGGGAAACCCACCGCAGGCCCCATTAACTGGTGTTAAACCAACAAACAGGCCAGGATGGGGAGGAGGAGTCCAGCTCCGGGTGGCACGCAGCCGCCTCTCTCATCCAAAGCCTTGGTTACATGTGCCCAAGCCCGCTTTGGGAGCTCTTGTGAGTGCCAGCAATCCATTTAAAAACAGTCCAAAACATTTCTGGGGCTCTTATTTTTAACTCAGACGCACGAAGTCCAAGGAGTCTGCTACTGGGGGTTATGAGAGTTCAGTCCGCTTGTGGTGTGGCAGCCCGCCAGCGCCTAATCCCCGTGGTCCCCCAGCTCGCCAGACCAAGCCGACACCAGTATGAAACACAAAGGTATGTTGTTAAGGCCTCCCCTAAGGGCAGCCCGCACACTTCATAATTCCACCCTTCAATTATACATGACACAGAGTTAAAGACCAAGGAAATAATATAAAAACAAGCATCACAAACCTTTTCAAGCAGTGGAACATTCTGTAATTAACTTTTATGCACACACAAGAATACTCCAGGCCTGGCTTTTTTGTGCTTATGTGCTCTCCCCCCGCCCCATGCTCTCTTTCTCCTTCCCGTTCTCTCTCTCTCTCAAGCAAGCAAGCAAGCACACCTTCTGAAATGAAATTGGAAAAAATCTAACCCATCTGTGCTTTCAAATATTTCAATTTATCCTCCCAATTCAGTGTTTTTCACAATTGCCAGTTTATTTAGCACACTACAGAGTCTGACTGGCTTGTTCTAAGTAGCAGAAAGACCTTGCTAGCAGGTGGCAGCACAGACCACACGGCCAGCTGGACAGAAAACGCAGGGCAATCTCTACTCACAAGGATAAATGCAGACAAATGAGGCAGCAAAACTTAAGAAACCAGAAACATTGTGGTCTCCTGCCGCTGGGTGAGATTTCCCAGGTTCCATTCAGAAAAGGTCTACTTAAAACAAGCTCACTTTGGCTCCATTGGGATCGGACTGGAATTTAGGGTTGCCAGGTCCCCCGACACCCCCCCCCCAGGCAAGAGGTCAGAGTCCTGGCACCCACCTTATTGCTTCTTCTGTTGTGCATACATGCAGTACACATGTGCGTCCAGCTTGTGCGATGATGCCATTTCTAGGAAGTGACATCATCGTGTGGGTCACAAATAGGGCCCAAATAGGCCCAAATAGGGCCACTATGGCGTGTGGGAACGTGCTGCGCTGCCCAGGAGCGGTCGTGCTGCCCAGGAGCGCGCTGTGCCACCTGGGAGTGCACCCTGGGAAGCACATGCCCCCATCAGCCAAGTAAGTGGGAGCGGTGGTGGGGGTAGGGGATCCCCCGCCCCCGGCAAGGGACTGACATCCCTACTGGAATTCGTTCATTTGAAGTCTGGGCCCATTCTGAGCTCCAGGGCTCACCATACTCCTGGGGACTTGCAGGCCACCAACTGCTTTGCATGGCACCCATCCTGCTGGGGAACACAGTGCCATCCGGAGGCCTCACCAGCCCAGTGCTCTCACAGGAGTCGCTTGGCTTCTTTTTATCAGCAGAGGCAGTACTAGGGTTAGAAAGGTGAATGAATGAATGAATGAATGAATGAGAGAGAAACCTTGAGCCATTTCACTTCTGGGGGGGCTGCTGCCCCAGTGCTGCTGCCAGGAAAGCTTTTCTGTTTGTTGCAGCTGCTGCCAGATGTTCTTCAACAACAACAGCAACAAATAAAAGGGCAGGGCAGGAAAAGATGGGGCTAATTATGGGAAGCCCAAACTGCAGAGAAGGTTGGGCCCAGTTAGCTGCTAGTCAGCAGGAAAGTTCCAAAGTAGGGAAGTTCCTCAGGAGTCTCAGTAGAAGGATCCAGGCTGCAGCCTCAGCACCTGCAGTTAAAAAGACCAGGGGGCAGGTGGTGTGAGAGACCTGAGACCCTGGAGAGTTGCCAACAGTCAGAGAAGACAAGACTGAGAGTCTCTCTACACGAGACATCTTGGTGCGTGTTTGTCAAGTGTAGGGAGATGCAATGTTAGCCGAGAAGTGTAGTTTAAAAAAGACAGAGCTGACAGAGATCGCTCCTCAGAGGGTTTGTTAATTTCATCTTCACCTTCCCCAAGTCTCTGTCAATTTCACCTCTCTGCTCTAAAACTGTGTGGGATCACCGCCAGAGGACAGTGAGGAATGGAAACGGGCTGGAGCTGGCTTCCAGAACCGGGCTTGGACCTGGAGAGGTTCTAATGGGCTGAAGTTTCCATTCCAGCATTTCACAGCCCCTTCACACAGCTCCAGTGTATAGCAAAGCCTTTGCCCTGCTGCCAGCTCTGTCTTTTTTAAACTACCCTTCTCGGCTACCATTGCATCTCCCAATATGTCAGGTGTCCCATGTAGAGAGAGACTGATTTGGATAAATCACTGCTCTGACTCAGTATATAAGGCAGCTTCAGGTCTTCAAGTTTGCACTCCTGACTGCTCAGTTCCAAGTGTTAGCTACCTTGCTACCCAGGATGCACGGCTGTTGGGTGGTGCCAAGCGGAATCTGCAATCACTCCGTTTCTGCAGACAGTCCCCTGGTTACTGATCAGTTACCAGGTTCAAGTCAAGGTGCTAGTTATCACCAACAACATCCTTAACGGCACTGCACCCACATACCTACAGGACGATTTGTTCCTATGTTCTGCTACGAAAGCTATGCTCATCACAGCAGAGACTTCTGAAGGTTTCACCCTACAAAGAGAACAAACTGACAATTGCCCATTCACACCTATTCTTTGTGGTGGCTCCTACATAGTGGTGGCTCTTATAGGGAGATGTGCCCGTCCCCTTCTGCTGTGGCCTCACCAGCAAGTGAAGACTGTTTCGTTTTGCTTGGCATTCCCTCAAAGACCCTACTCCCTCCCCAAAGTTTTAACTGTTTTTCATCTTTTGTATTCTTTTTAAGTTCTGGTTTTAAATTGTTTTAATTATGCACTTGCGTGCTGGTTTTAATGGTTTCTGAGATGAGATTTTAATTTGTATGTTTTAATTTGCTGTTGCTTCCCCCCTTTTGTGCTCCTTCATCTATTAGCCATCTTGGCCCTATGAGGGCAGAAAGGCAGGGTAAAAATCTTATAAATAAATCGGGGAACAGTCTGTGGGCCTACTGGCAGCTATTAGGAAGGTCCCCACACTTCTATCATTTCACAAAATGGGCAAAACAAAACTGTTCAAGAGGGCTTTCTTGTGGAAGGCAGAAAGCAGGGGTGTAATATTTCAGCTCAGGAGGTGCCACTTAGCTGGGTCAAGTCTTTCCTATGCCAATTGCCTTGTTGACTTCAAACAGAGCATCCCCCCCCGCCCCCGTTCTACAGTCCCGGTCCAATTGCATTATTTTGTCTTACCTGGAATCTTTGCTTTTTGATTCAGATGTTATCATACCGGCTGATTTTTTTACTATACTGATGATCTTCCTTGGGTCCCAACAAGAAAGGTGTCACAACAACAACAATCAATGCATGTTTTCCCAGTAGTGGTATTCTAGTAGTGATAGGAGCTGTGGGTGTGATTCCAAAAGAAGCTTAACTAAACATGTAGGTGATATCAACGTAGACAGGATAACAATGGAGAGTTGCAAACAGTCAAACTGCTTGGAACATGCCACATACAAAGGCAATGCCTCACCAACTCCAAGATAAAATCTGAATCAGTGAGGGACCAAAAATTCCAACCCAAACATCTGATGGACTGTGATAACATAGGGCCAAGCTACAAGTGACGAATGACACTTGAATGGCAAGTGTATTTCTCCCTGTTCACTTGCCCTCCACTCAATCCACTTGCTGTTCAAGTGTCATTTGTCGCTTGTAGCTTGGCCCTGAGTCATAATAATAATAACCATCTTGCAAAAACAAGGCATTTCCAGTGTGAAAATGCTGAATTGCATTTGGACTCGGTTGTGATTGGCAATATCTTTCCCAGTCCAGGATATAGTTGCTCCTTTTTTACGTAACAAGAGAGAGGTCTCACTTATTGCAGTGGCTGCATTTGCATTGGGCTGTTTTTAGTGGAGGAGGGGAGAGAGAGAGAGAGAGAGTGTGTTGGGTTTTGCTTAGAAATGCAACAGGCCAAAAGCGCCCTTCCCTCACCTGCTGTGTGGTACCATCTAAAGATCAGGTTGCTCCAGCAAAAGGAGGACAGTGGACATAAGGCTGGGGGAGCAGCTCCTCCTTACACATCCACTGGAGATTTAAAGAGCAAAGTTTGAATAAGGGAGAGCAACCGAAACAGATTACAGAGTCTTTTCGGTGTCTTTTGGCCTTCCTCCTCTTCCACTTTCTTCATGCCACCCAGCCCCCTTTTACCCTTGTGAACTTGTTCCCATCTCTGCCACATTGTAATTGGCTGTCAAGGTTTTAAAATCTTCATTTCATGACTTTTTATTGTGATATGTTCCAGTACTCGTTGCAACCCTTCAAGCGCTTTGGGGATAAAGTTAATGCTTGGTGGGGGTGGGGGGCATCTTGCAGTTTCACATTTTCAGTAAGGAACTGCAAAAAGCACCAAAAAGCAAGGGTCTGATGGAACCGGGTACAGGGCAAAAGGTACAAGGAAACAGGAGAAGGAACTGCTGCAGGTGGCCGTGGAGGACTCCGGCATGAAATCCCCTACAGTCACAGGGGGCATCTGTCCCCCTTTGGCCTCAAATGGCACCAATACAAGCTTGAATTTGCAAGGACCCACCTGGGGAAAAAGAGATCCTTTCAGAAGATCCCCCAACCCCCTTTTACCACCACAGGTTTATAAAACTGTGCACAGAGCGGAGACTTTGAAATCACCCAATGAAACTGACAGGCAGTAGATTTCAGACAGACGAGTCCTTCTCTACACAACGCATAGTTAACTTATGGAACTCACTGGGACAAGATGTGATGATGGCTCTTGGTGAAGATGGTTTTTCGAGGCCCTTGATGAATTCGTGGAGGGCGGGTGATTACCCTGGATAACTAAACGGCATGTACAGCGCAGAGGAAGCGTGCGCCAAAATGCCAGCAGCAGCTACGAGGTGGGCATGCTGTGAGATGCGGCCATTGCTGTGTGCTTTGCCTGCGGGAAACAGGAGACTAGAAGCCCCCCCACCCACCACCCCATTCAACTGCCCTGCCTGTGGGGAAGGCCCCTCTCTATCTGAAACTGGCCGGCAGCGGAGGGAATACTGAAACAGGTGGGTCAGTGTTGCCCCGCCCTGCCCCTGTATATGTTCATGTAGAGACACAACACAAAGGCAAAGCATGGTAAATGCCTCTGTTTGCTTCCTCTGTAAGTAGAATCAGATGCTTTCTCCCTCCACACATTGGGGAGGACGGGGGAGCCGAAACCCTTTCCTCCCCCCGCACCGTGCTCTGGAAAATAAAACACCACCAGCATTCAGAAGGTTTAATAGCATTTCATTGGTAACCGCACAGCAACTGCGATATTGCTTCGAAGGCATATCCAGGCGATATGGAAAACTCCCAGCCACCTCCTGTTCCGAGAGCCAGGCCGGCTCTAAAACGGCTTTATTCCCGGCTTCTGGTTTGTCTCATTTGCGGCAAAACTCAGTCCCACCGAAGAGCTCTTGAATATTGCAAAATGGAAAACTCACTGTGGCTTGTTCTTGCAAAATGGAGGGAACCTGTTCTTCCCTAGCAGGTCGTCCACACCCAGTCCTGGAGGCAAAGTGACAGCTGATGCACACGAGACCCTTTTGGCAAACTAGGTGAGGGGAAAGGGCTCAGCACATAGGGCCAAGCTACAAGCGACGAATGACACTTGAATGGCAAGTGAACAGACTCTCATGTATTCCTCCCTGTTCGCTTGCGCTCTACTCGCACTCCACTCAATCACGTGATCAAGTGGAGCGCAAGTGAACAGGGAGGAATACACGAGAGTCTGTTCACTTGCCATTCAAGTGTCATTCGTGACTTCTAGCTTGGCCCTTAGAGAAGGCTCTTGGGGCAAAGGGACATTGTTGGGTGGCTCAAAAGTGCCAAGGGACTAGCTGAATGATCACAGCACTAGTGGGTTTGTCACCCCACTGAAGAAAACTTAGTCAAGTAATCATACACGCACTTATTGACTTGATCTACATAGATTTGCATATGAACAAAGCAGGTGAAGGCGGGCATATTTTCTTCATTTTTAGATCTCATACACACGACGCATGTCCTAGCAGGTGCCTTCTTGGAAGACTCATCCCCCACCCCCACGGCTGCCTGTGAGTGTGTGCGCGCGCACTCATGTGCGGGTGCCTTTTCCATGATAGCCCTTAAAAATATTAATAATAATGGTCATTTTAACATCTGTTGTGTGATGAGCTGGGGAAACCTTTAAAATTTATTTTTAAGTAATTAATTTAACCAATTTAAAACTGAATGGCGTGGCCTTAGGAATTACAGAATTGGTGATAGGTGGGTAGCCTGCATAAAATTCATCAGATAAAACTAAGGTTTTCTTCCCAAAGTGCATAATTAACACAGGGGTCTTAATACCAGCCGCTTACATAGCTTTTAGAAACATTAAAAGAGGGTTAAGCAAGTTCATGGGAGGGAAGGCAGCATGGCACAGCTCGAGCTCCATCAAATCTTGGAAGCTAAGCAGGGTCGGTACTTGGATGGGTGACCACCAAGAAAGGCTCTGCAGAGGGAGGCAAAGGCAAACCACCTCTGCTTCCCACTTGCCTTGGAAGCCCCAGCAGGGGTTGTGACTTGACGGCTCTTTACACACACACCCAAGCAAATTCATGGCCTGGCGTTGGGGGAGTGACCTTGGCTCAGTCGCAGAGCATCTACGTGGCATGAAGAAGGCCCCACATTCAATCAGTGGCATCGCCAGTTAAAAGGACCAGGCTGTAGGTGATGTGAAAGGACCCGGAGAGCTGCTGTCTGCCCGAGAAGGTAATACTGACTTAGATGGACCAAAGGTCTGATTCAGGAGAATAGTTAATATTATAACATAACACTCAATTTATATATCACCCTTAACGCCCACTCAGAGTGGTTTACAAAGTGTGTTGTTATTATCCTCATGACAATCACCCTGTGAGGTGGGTGGGGCTGAGAGAGCTCTGAGAGAGCTGTGACTGACTCAAGGTCACCCAGCTGGCTTCAAGCAGAGGAGTGGGGAATCAAACCCGGCTCTCCAGATTACAGTCCTGCTGCTCTTAACCACTGCACCAAACAGGCAGCTTCATGTGTGCACTGGTCACAATGGCTAAACAGTAAAGAGTCCAGTGGCACCTTTCAGACTAACCAACTTTATTGTAGCATAAGCTTTCGAGAACCACAACTCTCTTCTTTGTCAGATGCATCTGGTTCTCGAAAGCTTATGCTACAATAAAGTTGGTTAGTCTTAAAGGTGCTACTGGACTCTTTACTATTTTGTGACTACAGACTAACACGGCTAACTCCTCTGGATCAATGGCTAAATAGTAGATCTCTGAATGCCACTTGCTAACGGGGCCCAATGGGA
This sequence comes from Eublepharis macularius, assembly GCF_028583425.1. NCBI lineage: Eukaryota > Metazoa > Chordata > Lepidosauria > Squamata > Eublepharidae > Eublepharis > Eublepharis macularius. The sequence continues at coordinate 1,865,573 of NC_072799.1, forward strand.
GGAGAGGGCCACTGCCTTGGTGCTCCGATTCTGAGCATCCTGGGGACAGACCTGGGTGCTGGACAAGCTGCACCTTTGGTCTGATCTTCCACAGACGTCTGGTTGTGGGGTCAGCATTTTGTGAATCACGCAGAGACAGTTTTGAAGTATGTTCTGGGGTTCAAAAGGTGCTTGGAAAACATGGGTTGGCCACAGGAAAGGATTTTTAAAAGCTTAATTTTCACTGTGAAATCTTAAAGTAATAAAGTTAGGGATACATGTGAACTTGCCAAACGCAACAGTCCATACCAGTTTGGCTAGGGATCCTGACGGGGTTTTGCCATCTTCTGGGCATGGAGCCGGGGTCACTGGGGCTGTTGGGGGGGGGGGGGGTGTAGTTGTGAATTTCCTGCATTGTGCAGGGGGGTGGACTAGATGACCCTGGAGGCACCTTCCAACCCTGTGAGTCTACTCTTTTTCCCCTCCACAACCCCCCAGCGCTTAACATGCATTAACTGCGAATATGGTGTAAATCTGTGACTCTGAAATGTCAGGGTGATCATTTAAGTTGGGAGAAGGTTCCCCGCAATTTGTTTCCCAGGGCCTCAGTCGGTGGGACGTCTCCGTCTCATGGCATTAGACAGTTGCGCGTCCTCTGCCTTCTCTCTCACATCACTTGGCACTTGCACCTCTCTCAGCCCTCACCCACCACCCCTTTTGTATCCCCTCCGAACGATGCAACTGGACTCAGGCAGTGGAATTCCATTGAGGGGAGTGGAAGATTCGGGGGGCCAGGCCCACACCAGACAAGGCTTGCAACCATCAAGTGCTTCTCTGCACAGCAGAAGAAGCCCCTGCTAAGGTCTGAAGAAGGAATAGCAAGTTCAGGTCTGGCTCCCGTTCTCCTCCAGAAAGAAGGGGGGAGTGTCGCCAGCTGCCACCAGTGGAGACCCATCAGCCAAGTCTGAACATGGAAAAAAGGAAGGCAGAATATGTTGGAAGGAACCGAGTGTGCAGGGCCACTGAATGCGAGCACTGGCCTTGGAGTCTCAGGGGAGGGCGCTAGAAAAGCCGTTAAGGCTAGCTAGGTTGCTTCCTGTCCGTTCCTTTGTCCTCTCTTGCAGCTGTCCCTGCTAGACCCTGGTCGCTTCCCTTCTCTCCCTCCTTTCCTCTGTCCATCAGGAGGGCGGGACATGCTTTCGACCCTCTCTCTCCACCCTAGGCTAGACGGATAGCTAGAAGGCTTTGCTCTGCCTTTCCTCTCAAGCGTGGAGTTCTCCTACAATAAAGAGCTTTTGCTTCTTTTCTAAGTAACAAGCCTCAGCGTGAACTGATTCCTCGTGCAGCCGGAACATAGAATTTCGCTGTGCAGAGACGAGAGGGAAATCCAGGTTCGGTAGACCAATTCAGCCGTGTCACCTGAGCAGCATTTGCTGGGGCGGGGTGGGGGGCAGTCTTTTAAACTCGTGGCTTCATTTTTGTCGAGGGCAGACGTTCCACAAGGAGACACAGCCATCATCACTTTCTGCTTGGCACTTGTGTTTCGGAAGGACAGATCAGATCGTGGGAAAGGCCCCGTGCAGCCAGTGCAACGGGTGGGCCTGTCTCTTCTCATGCCGCTGTTGCTTGGGTTAGCAGCGCTGGCTCAGCTGAAGGGCTTCACTAGCTTCATGGCAGCGTAATTCTGCAGGGTGGGAGAGAAAAGGAGAGCCAAGGGTTTAAAGACAAGGCCAGAGAATGGGGTGCTTCATGCTTTCCTCAAGGGCAGCAGAGGCTGCACCCCTACATCTTTGGATCTTGTGCACTTGCTATGCTCTGACAAATATTAGCAACCAGATTCTCCTCTGTGGACACGACAGTCTAGTTGCCAATGACTGCTACGATCCCACAAGATCCAGGGATGGGTGAGATGCAGACCTCGATTGAAATGCGGCACCAGGGTCTGATAAGAGAATGAAAGGAACAGGCACAACATTTATTTCACCGGCATTAAAACTCCATGACCAAGTTTTGAAGGCATTTTGATTTATTGGCCTTTGATTTCAATTTTTATCCACAATATTTTAATATGTAAGGCTTTTTAAAAATATGAATTATATTCATCTTCTAGTGTGCGAACCTTTTGGGGACTTCTGAGTTGTGTTTGTATGTGTCTTGTCGATGATTCAACCTTTGTGTGAGGCAAACAAGCTGCGAAATACTAACAAGTCCCTGCAGTTTACGGACAGTTCCACTGAGAATAAACTGAGGGCCAAGCGACGCCTGACACAGGTTGGACACTTGTCAGCTTCCCTCAAGTTTTGATGGGAAATGTAGGCGTCCTGGTCTTGCAGCTTGGCTCTACATTGCAGCTGCAAGACCAGGATGCCTACATTTCCCATCAAAACTTGAGGAAAGCTGACAAGTGTCCAACCTGTGTCAGGCGTCACTTGTAGTTTGGCCCTGAGAGTCGCTCTAAACGAGACGAAGTATTTGCGGAGACTCAAGTGAAAAGAGGCACCATGCTAGCCGGGAAACATAGGAGTTGAAAAGGCCTCCACGAAGGCCTCTCAGTTTCACCTCCCCTTCTGGGGGCCTGGGAGGAAATAAACAAACCCCCTGAGCAGGGATCTTCTTCGCTGGCTCTGTAGAGAAGGAAATTGGCAAAGCCTTCCGGTCGGTCTTTTTTAGAACTCGTCTTCCCGGCTAGCATGGCGCCTCTCTTCACTTGCGCCACCGCGTGGACTTCGCCTCATTTAGAGAGTCTCTCAGACAGGAAACAGAGAAACAGGACGCTGCTGATAAGGCTTTGTGCTCGCATAGCTTCTTCTTTCAAAGCCGGCACATCCAGCCCCCACACTGACCATTCGGCAGAGAAAACCCTTCAACTCAATCTAAACGATACGCAGCCCTGGGGACTTTCTTCTCCACCATTTTCCCTCCCTTAAGTGGCCAGCTGGAGGCTAGACTGTTTGCCAGGGTCTGCTTAACCCTTTCCCCTCCCTAAAGTTGATTTTTAAGCTTTCAGGGAACGACACGTTGGAATGTGAAAAATCAGCTTGGGAAGAGCCGTGTGGGATATGCTGGAAGGTTTCTGCTCGCTCTGCGCCACAGCGATCGGGACCCTCTGTGCTCTCTACTATTTACTTGCAACTCGCCATGGGGAGTGAGTGATGGAGAAAGGTTTTTCCTAAAGCGTTTTGCAAATGCCCAACTGGCACACGGGATCCAGGTGATGCACATTTTTGCCTGATGCGCTGATGCAGAATGCTGCAAGGGGCTTCCTTTGGCAATAAGAATAGTCACTCGTGGCATGCACAGACTGCTGAGAGGCTCAAAGGAGCCTGCGTGCTCACACACCCTTACAGGGCTCCTAGATTTTGTTCGGAGCCATGTTATCCCTGTTTTGAGGATTTGTGTGATCAGATTCTTTAGTGTGTCATTTACCTGCAAAAAGCAAAAAGCAGCCATGGCAGTACGGACGGCAGAGTGGGCCATGATGCTGGGTGGGAATAACTCTTGCCACAGCCTCTTTTTCCCTACTGCGCTTCCACGCAACCGTGGGGGTGGGGGTGGGGGTGGGGAACAGGGACGTAGCCCAGGCCTCTGCTTCCCCACGCATGCAGCTACATTGGGAAGCAAAACTGAGTGACTCAGTCACAGATCTCCAAAGCCAAATGCAGTACAGCTCAAAGACAGACACAGAGAGAGGAGGAAGAGGAGCAAGTAATCCTCTCTGGACATGGCTCTCCAGGAGTGCGTGGAGAAAATGCCAGAGCACGCTTGCATGTAATCTCCCCACCCCCAATTCTGTATGTGAAGGGGAGAAGTAAGTGTATACTCTAACAACAACTGCACTTATGTACCACTCCTTTAGACAGGTTAGTGTCTCACTCAGAGTGATGAACAAAATGTGGGTTATTATAATCCTCCCAATGCAGCTGAGGAGCTGGGCTGAGAGGAGGGGCTCACCCAAGGCCACCTGCTGAGCTCAAGCAGGAGTCCAACCAGCAGAGTGCTGATTCACAGCCCAACCACTTAGTGCCCCACTAAGAGGGAACAACGTCGATGTTATTATTATCCCCGTAACTCAGCTGGGGCTGAGAGGAGTAGTTTACCCAAGGCCCCCTGCAGAGCTCAAGGCAGTCATGGGAGTCGAACCAGCAGAGTGCTGCTTTGCAGTCCAGCCACTTACCCTCTATGCTACAGCAGCTGTCAGCCTGGACATTTCTGCCGTATATTTCTGCATTTCAAACCAGCTTTGTTTCTGACCAACACCTGACAAAGAGGCCGTCTCCTTCCAAAGCCAGTCGATTTAATCAAGATAGGCTGATAGCTACCGCTTGGCGGGGTGTGCGCTTGTTGCGAAGTAGATTTGGAAAGAGAACCAGGAGGGAGAGAGAAGGAGCCAAATGAAAAGCGTGGCCCCCCCAGCAGCACAATCCACGGCTGTTTGCAGCAGTTTCCAGGGCTGCCTTCCAGTTAGGAGAGTGAGGCATTCAGACTGCCCCATAAACCAAGTGGTACAAACTGAAATACAGCCTCACACCCCATTAGCAAGCCCCTCAGTGGGACACTATAAGCTCCTAATTAATTTCCCACCATTTGTCTTTCAGGAGGAGGCTTCCTCCACAATATCTTGGCTGTTATTTTTAGGGTTTGCCTGGAGGGCAGGGCAGAGGGGGAATTCTTCCAGCTGGTGGAAAGAGGAAAACCAGGAAGGATTAATCACCTCGGGCGGAAAGCAAGTGGCAAATGGGAACGGGTATTTGCAGCAGGAGGCTTCTTCCTGGGGCTGTTGCACAAGGCCGCACTGCCACGTGGAAGGCGCACAGCTGCTCTCTAGACCGAGCAGGTTATTCTCTCCACGCCACCTGAGGCTGGTGGTGGTGGTGGGTTTTTATCTTTACAGCAGCAATGGAGAAAACTCCCAGTTGCATACCATCAATTCCCCCAGTGCAGGCAGCTGCCACAGGAAGAGGGCTGCAACTTGCAGACTCTCCCCAAGCCTCTGATAGCCCTGAGTCAAGTCCAGCCTGACTTGCCTTAGAGTTATCAGCAAGAGAGTGTAAATTGACAGTATGCACCCCACAGAAACCCAGGTTCAAATCCCTGCTCTGCCATGGAAGCTTGCTGGGTGACCTCGGGCCGGTCATCAGTCATGCCCTCTCAACACAACCTACCCCATAGGGTTGTTGTGAAAATAAAATGGAAAAGAGGAGATGTAAGACACTTTGTGTCCTTGATGGGCATAAAAGAAGGAAACAAAAAAATTAGGGTGGAAAAAACCAGCTTGACCCTAGCAGCCTCCTCCTTTTGCACACTGCACTGAACATGTCAAAAGTGCAATCCCTAGTGAACAGGCGCATGGCCAAGCCCAGGACCTCCTCTTGCCTGGCAATTCAGCGCACTGCTGCTGTTTGCTTCCTGGATCCACACAGGCAGCCCCATCTCAAGCTGTGGGAGGTGAGTGCAGCAGCAGCAGCATCTCACAGGCTGCAGGAGGGGGGATGTGTGTGTGTGCGCGCGTGTGTGCGTGCATTTGGTGGGGGGAGAGCTGCTGGAAGACATCTTGCCAGGGGTCCTTCAAACGCAGAGTTGGCCCTAGATCGATGACCCCGCCCTCCCCCCCCCCGCCCCCGTCCCCGTCCCTCGGTCCTCTTGTCACAAAATTCAGGGCTGGGGTGCAAAAGCTGCATTCCCCCTTGAAGGATTTCCAGACCTCTTGGGGCCCCCACGGACACCACCTAGACTGCCAATCGGCTTGTGCTCACCGCACCTGGAACCTCAAGCTCCTACATGACCCACTCCCAGATGTGCACAGGGCTTACGCCAATTCGTCAGGGGTGAGCAAAAGACACTCTGCGAGTCCTCCACGGTACAGTTTCTCTGCGGCTCTGCCTTGCCTCTGACAACATGGAACTGGGGCCTGAGACTGGGATTTCCCTGGGCTGCACATGAGCCAGCAGGCGCCAGGGGCCAGTCCCAGAACCAGCTCCCCAGCATGCTGACCCCTCCGTGCCAGACAGCTGCTCCGAACTGGGTATCATTCTTGCCTCTTGTCCCTGCAGTTGTGGCTTTCAGTACAGATTGCTCAACCAAGTCGTGGGCTACACTTGGCCAGGTGCTTAATAACTCCCTCCACACCCAGTTTCCAGCCCCAGGAAAGCAGGAAAAAACCAGCACAGTTATCATGCCCCAGGGACTGCTGTGTGGGGCTGGTGGATCAAATGCATCTTGTCCCCCTTCTCCCACACCAACCCATCGAGTTGCTGGATTGTATAATGCTTAAAAAAAACCCCCATTTTCTAATTTTCCATCTGCAGTCATTCGGCAGCGAAACACCAAACTGTTCCTCGGGCCCGTGCCAGGGATCTCGGCATTCAGGGGCATCCCTAGTGCTCAAAGCACCACTAATTTTCTTGCTTTCCCCCACCAACGCACTACTGCCAAAGAGTAATGTGTAACAGAGCAGTAAGAGGAGCCCAATTCGAGGGTGAGACATTCAAGTCAGCAACCTCAAAAAGTGGGAGGACAGGGCAGGAGGGAGAAGCATCCAAATAAATGAAAGCCGAGAAGTTCCCTGAAATGCCTCCGTTGCTGTTCAGAAGTATGAGTCAGAGGCCAAACCTTTCATATGCGGAGCTAAATTTCTGTACTGCTTTACCCTGATGGCCCCAGGTTTGATCCTACCATAAAAAGAGCCATGGAAAAATCATCCCAGGCTGCAAATTTATGCAATTTTACTGGGAAGCGGGTCCCGCGGAAAGCACTGACTTTCACGTGAGCCTGGTCGGGGGAAGAGGAGTAGCTGAACCATGGCTCTTCAAACGATGTGGACGGCTCAAGAACTGTAAGGTCACCTGAAGGACATGGGCTGCTTTCACAGATGTTGGATAACGCACGTTCAATGCACTTTCGCAATCGTTTGCAACTGGATTGTCCTGTTGCAAACGACTGCTAAAATGCCTTGAAGGGGCATTATACCATGTGTGCAAAAGCAACCCGAGAGTCTCCACCCCCAAGAGTGAGGCAAGTGCCTCTAGGGTCCATGGCTTCTAAGAGGAGGGTCGACTAAGATATTAGGTCTCATTCATACTTTTGTGTCTCAAGTTTCTAGGCGCATTTCCGCAAGAGCTACAGAAGGAGATGAGAGCCAGAACTGGGTTTTACTCTCCTGAGCGTTCAGTCATGTGACCTTCCACCTGCTGCCTGAAGCAGCACAACCAGGAGGGGCTAACAAGGGGCCAGGTCGCCACCAGCCTCCAAACCTGACTGTGGCGGCTCAGATCCCTCGATCAGGGAGCATGAAACCCTTGCTGCCCCCAGCGCCTAGTACGGCCTGCGGCATGGCACAACTGTTCTTTTTTTAAAGGGTAGCTGTCAAACACCCTATGGCACAGCAGGCACTTCCCCGCCAGACAGCTGCCTCTGCAAACGCCTTACTAGCCCTACTCAGGAAATGCAACAAGGGCTCGTTTCCATTCCAGTATTTCCCGGAGCAGCTTCTCTGCCTCCAATGGAGCTGTCCCTGGTCCTGCAACTCTTGAAGATGACCCTGGCACTTCCCACTCAGCAGCCTCACCCCACTTTCCTTCTTGGCTCTTGCCTCTATCATTTGGGTTACCCTTCTGAGTCCCTACCTAGGAGCTGCAGATTGCATCTCCAGGTGGAACGTGGCTCTCAGACCAGAATATTTTTGTCCCTTCCTACAAAACTATCAAAAGGTAGTTGTGAATTTCCTGCACTGTGCAGGGGGTTGGACTAGATGACCCTGGAGGTCCCTTCCAACCCTAAGATTCTAAGAGAGAAGAAATCCTGAAGGGTGGGTTCTACTTCTTACACTCTGAATGATATTCCTTTTGTGGGACGGGACAGGCAAATATTTGTTTGCTTGCTTCATTTATACCCCACCTTTCTCTCCAATGGGGAGCTAAAGCAGCTTAATTATTCTCCTCTTCTCCATTTTATCCTCACAACAACCTTGTGAGGTAGGTTAGGCTGAGAGTGTGTGACTGGCCCCAGCTCACCCAGCAAGCTTCCATGGCAGAGTGGGGATTTGAACCTGGGACTCCCAGATCCTAGTCTGAGACCCTAACCACTATACCACACTAGCACACGCAGAATGCCAAGCAAGAACCTCTGTCCTGATTCAAAACGTGGCAAGGTCACCAGGGACCCTAGCATTGCAGCCACGTCCTGCATCTGGGCCACCAGCTGGCTACCCCTGGGGCAGGGATAAGGTGACTGCTGAACAAGCCACCTAGCATGCTAAAGCATAAGCCGACTTCGGTAGCCTGCACTCGATGCCTCGAGATAAAGGGGCATTTTCAGACACACCAGTCTGCGGAGGTCCACCACGCACATGAGGAGCCCTCCTTTGACTGCCTCCCCATGTTGTGACTCCTTCCAGCCTCTCCTGGACAATCTCCCTCTCAACCGCTCACCTAACCCGATCCATTCCAGCCACTGGGCACACTTGCCGGGGAGTTCTTGCTTATTGCCCCCTTGCCACTGTGAAGCTCATCAGTTAAGATGATTCCGGCCATTAACGAGCTGGGAGTGAATACTTGGCCAGCTAATGTGTTTGAGGCGACAGGGAAATAAACATGGGGGGGGGGGGCCTGCGGTCCCACGTGGGTCACCAAAGTCTGCAAAAAGTCTTTGACCCCCGACCAAGAATCCGGCCGTCGTCGCCTCTTTGGCCGCTTAGCCCAGCCACTTGCTTCTCACTTAGCCAGCCCCCCACAGGTATGTTTTTAATACACCAGCCACAGAATTTGTTATGTGTGGGACAAACAAGAGGAGATGGTTTTCCTTATCAGGCCAGAGTCCGCAGGAGAGAACATTCAAACACACGGCATGAATTATTTCAGCACCTTAAATGAGAGCCTTGGAGCTTCATCCCGTACCGAGCTGGACAGATGGGATTTGGATAGGAGTCGGTCTGACTTCTGCAAATGGAATTTGTTGGGGGCAGGGGTGGGCGGGAGCAGAAACACTCCCGTCCTGATTAACGAGGCAGCGGTTGCTTGCCCCCACTTTTTTGCACCAGAATGGGGGGGGGGAGGAAACTCGCTGTGAGCTCCGATAATAAGCAATTGGTCTGTACGGATCCCTATAAACTATCCTGCTCCATATTTAAGCGATTAAAGCTTAACAGATTTTCCAGGATAATCTTCTGTGCTTGGCATGACGATGGAACGAGTTTCCACCCTGCAACTCTCTCCTTGCGGCACTTCGGCTCCAATCCTAATATTGTACTAATTTGTGAGCGAGTTCTGCAGAAATCAGCAAGGCCTCCTTTTGAATAATCATTCTTTAGGATAGAACTACAAGGCACGGTTTAGGAGGGCATTGCCAGCCCTCAGCTCCCTGCATGCAGTACCTAGAGATACAGAGTTATCATCCAGGTATAGACTGAAGGTCAGTCTCTCAAAATAAATAGCCAGGTAATTTTTTTGTTTTATGAACCGCCCCCCGTTCCCGTCTCTACCCGCCTCATGGGACTTGGGCCACCTTTTGAGCCTATTGTCATAAACAGCAGCCATGGTGGCCCGACAATCCAGAACACGTTGATTTCTCGCCAATGGCCAGATGGTCACGCCCCTCAACTTCCGTACTTTGCTTTTAAGGCATTTTCAGAAGCCTTCTGAATGCTCAAACCTGTGTGTGGGCAGAAGTACACATTGGCAGACCAACAGCTGGGAGATGGCATGTGAGGGATGTTCCAGAACAGCTCGTGATTGGTTCACCCAGTTCCTGGACTCAAATTTCTGTGCTCACCAGCAGCTAGGAGCACATCTAGAACCCATGAACCCATGAAGTCAGTCTTGCCTGCTCAGGTTGGCAGAGGCCTTTCACATCGCCTCCTAGCTGATCCTTTCAGCTGGAGATGCCGAGGATTGAACCGGGGACGTTCTGCCTGCCCAGCGAATGCTCCGTCACTGAGCCACAGCCCCTCCCCTAAGGACAGCCCCAGGAGGGAGACCCGCAGGCAACCCTCTTGTTTTTACGCCCAGAAGTTGCTGCAGCTGAGACCCAAGAGCTGCTGGTCCACACGTTACGGTATGTGGTTAAAAGAAGGCGGCACGGAGTTTGTTCCGGGTACAAGTTTGAAAAGTTGCTCTGTGTCATTTCTGCACCTGACTGCAGACTACTCAAAAGAGGAGGTGGCTCATAGTTACAGTGACTCTTCACCTTGCTCGCCCTGACCTGGATGGCCCAGGCAAGCCCGTTCTCGTCAGATCTGGGAAACTAAGCAGGGTTGGCACTGGTTAGTAATTGGATGAGAGACCTCCAAAGAAGACCAGGATGCTCCGCAGAGGCAGGCCATGGCAAACCACCTCTGTTGGGCTCTTGCCACGAAAACCCCAGCAGGGGTCGCCATAAGTCAGCTGTGGCCTGATGGCACTTTCCCAGCCAATCTTGCCTGCTGCTCCAAACAGACTAAGGAGGTATCCTCAGACAGCCTTCTGAAGTGGTGGGTGGGGCTGTGGGTCAACATTCCTTCATGCACAATTCCCCAGGTTAGAATCATAGAATCATAGGGTTAGAAGGGACCTCTAGGGTCAACCCCCAATGCAGTAAATTCACAACTACCTCCTCTTGCCCACACACACCCAGTGACCCTTCAATCCCCAAAACCTCCAGTTAAAGTGATCAGGTAGGAAGTGATATGGAAGACCTCTGCCTGAGACCCCGGAGAGCCAGTGCCAGTCTGAGAAGACAATGCAGACCTTGTAAGATCAAGGGAGAGCAGGCATGGCGTAGAGGTTTGAGTGCCAGATTAGGGCCTGGAATACCTGGGTTTGAATCCCTGCTGTGCCACGGAAGCTCACCGATTGACCTGGGCTCATGACACTCTCAAAGCCTAACCTGCCTCACAAGGTTGTCGTTGCGAAGATAAGGTGAAGGAGGGAGGGACAACATGAAAAGCCACTTTGAGTACTGAACAGTGAAAAAAGTGGGTTATAAATAAAACATAAAAAAGAATCCACCTGAGGCAGCTTCGTATGTTCAGCTGTGTGAGACATGCTTGGTTTCTTGCCTGGGAGGCTAGGACATTGTGTGTGTGTGTGTGTTATGACTGTTTCACGCTCCAACAACGGCGCCTGAGCCTTACCGGGAAGGCGTAGATGAAGATCCCCAGGAACAGCAACACGATGAAAAGGACGAGGAGAACGAGGAAGACCCACTTGAACCTCCTCCAGAGGATATATTTCAGAGTCTTGTAGGGAGAGGTAAACCACAGGAAGGAGGTCTCGGGACGCCTGCAACCAAAAAGAAGGGTGGGTCCCCTGGAGCCAAGAGCCGACTGGCAAAGGGGGCTGGACACCCCCCTAGAGGTTCGTTTTCTTTGGACACAGCAGATGAAGCTGGGATTGATTGAAAGAGGCAGGATCCTCCTTGCCTTTTGGTGGGAAAGAATGTCTGGCAAAACCAAGTCCTCAGGCATGGTGGAAAGGCAGGATAGAAATATTTTAAACCAATAAAGCACAGGCTTTCATTACTATACCACTGGGATGGAGGGGGAACTTCCCTTTGCCTTTTCTCCCCGCTGAGTTTCTCCGAAATGCTCTCATAACTACTTGGCGCTCGATACAACCCTGAGTGCAGCCGGCAAAGCCGGGCGGGGCTGAGGAGCAAGTCCAGCGGCCGCAGAACAACAGGCCCAAACATAGAAAGGTACCGTCGCGGTGGCGTCCTGTTGGGATTTTTAGCAAAGGTTCTACGTTCAGTCATGAAAGAGTTCAATTGTTCTGTTTGTTTAGTCTGATAGCTAGTTAGCACGGGACCACTTATGCCTTGAGTGAAAGTTCCCGCCATAGAAAGGGGAGTCTTTATGTTTAATTAAGGGATCTATGATTGTCTATTGGATGAATCCATTTATTAGGGGGCAATTCACTAGCAACATATACTAAGGTTTTATTGCTCTTTGTTCAGTCTTCACGTCTTAGTTCAGTCTGCAGTCTAGTCTATCCTGTTCTAGTTAACCATCAGAATGTAGAGAGACAGCTATTCTTTATTTTCTCACCAAATGTTCCCTTTTCCCTGATATCTAGTAAAAGTGTTTTTCTAGAGCTAAAACAGCAGGAGTCCTTTTTTTGATTCTACTGCGCAATAATCACTGAGCAACTTTGTCCTCTAACATGTCCCCTCAGCATTCTTCTGCCAAAGTCCCAAGAATGCTCAGGGAATGTACAAGAGACCTTCAAGCCATCCTGCATCCACAAACCCTCCGCCACAATCCAGACAGACAGCAAACAGGAGGTGCTGTGAGCACACAAGAAAGGCAACACGGGCCGAAGAAGCCCTCTCCAGAGCTGCACTGTTGCCACCAGAGAGAAACAGGCTTATTGCTTAGGTACGGATGGAGAGCTCAGGGGAGTGCTTGGGAGCTGCTGGACAGCGAGAGCAGTCCCTCAGTGGAACAGGCTTCCTCGGGAGGTGGCGGGCTCTCCTTCTTTGGAGGTTTTAAAACAGAGGATAGATGGCCATCTGACGGCAAGGCTGATTCTGTGAACCTGGGCAGATCATGAGAGGGAGGGCAGGAAGGGTTACATCACTGCTTAGTTCTCGTGGCCCGTCTTCTAACATGCCCAAGGTAACGCCGATCACCACCTTGGGGTCAGGTAGCGATTTCCCCCAGGCCAGTTTGGTTTGGGATCCTGACGGTGTTTTGCCATCTTCTGTGCACGGAGCAGGGGTCACTGGGGCAGTCGGGGGGGGGGGGGCAGTTGTGAATTTCCTGCATTGTGCAGGGGGGTGGACTAGATAACCCTAGAGGCCCCTTCCAACCCTAGGATTCTGTGATTCTCTTACTGCGGGTCTTCCAGCTTGGGGTTCATGTTCGGTTCGTCCCGACCCAGCCCGGCTGGCCTCTCCTCCTGCTCCTGTTCACTGACAATCTCCAGTGTCATTTCCAGCTTTCCCTGTATGAGACAGAAGGGCACAAAATGGGGAAAGACCAAAACTCAGGGCTGGAGGAAATAATTATTCTCTGATTTGTGGAGCCCCTAGAGGTGATGTGCAGGCCCAGGAAGAAGTGATTAAGAACCAAGAAAGTTAAAGAAATCTCAATCCACAGGCCAAATATTAAAATCACTAAATATATATTACTATACTAAAATACATCTTATTGAAATTTTGTATGATTTTAATCTGAATTGAGGCTATATTTAGGCCTGTAATAATGTTTACATTATCCTGTAATAAATACATGTATTTTTGCATATTGATATATATTTCTGTTCTGTATTTAGTAATTTTAATATTTGGCCCGTGGATTGGGATTTCTTTAACTTCTTGGTTCTTAATTCAATTTTGTTTGGGTTAAGTCCCCCTCCAGCCCTCTTTTTGGACTTTTCCAGGAAGAAGCAAACCACATATGCCGGAAACCAGGGCTTTTTTTCAGCAGGAACGCGGTGGAACGGAGTTCCGGAACCTCTTGAAAATGGTCACATGGCTGGTGGCCCCGCCCCCTGATCTCCAGACAGAGGGGAGTTGAGATTGCCCTCCCCTCTGCCTGGAGATCAGGGGGCGGGGCCACCAGCCATGTGACCATTTTCGCCAAGGGCAACCCACTGAGTTCCACCACCTCTTTCCCCAGAAAAAAAGCCCTGCCCGAAACAAATTCCCACCAACTCCTGCTCCTGAAATGGAAACTTTAGGAAAACTATCAGTGGCAAAACCCTCCAGAAGGAGTCACCCACTGTTTTCTCAAAGTTCTCTCAACTTTCTTCAGAATCTCTACAGATCTTTCACCTAAGCAGCATCTGCATCTTTGCTCTGTATTTCATGCTAGGCCAGACTGGGTGGCAGCAGCTCAGCGGTATGTGGACAATAATTCTCAGGGGCATTTTAGTTTATCTCGTCCCTGTGGTTTCCACCATTCTTAATACTGTCTGATGACAGCTGATCCTTGACTCTAAAGCTGGTACACACATAGCAAGGCAGAAGAACATGGGAAAGAGCTAAGAAAGCTTATTTTAGTGTCATCTACTGAAGCAAGGAAACAAGCTGTAATGCCAAGGAAAGTGTCGACAGGCCACGGGAGGCCAAGTCCCATGCCTCTCCCTGTCAGACTGAGTAGCTTGACCCCTGAAGTGCAACAGGAAATAATTTCCCAGAATGTTCCATGAAGGAATCTAGTCCGCCACGGTGCTTTATCAACCAAAGGATGCAGAACCAAAATATCCGAGCTCCAAGCCTCCCACGTGCCCCATCGTTGCCCCTTCCGAGACCCCCCAATGATGCCCCTTCGACAATACCATCCATGCATCAGGTTCCGGCAGCAAGAGATTCAGTGAGACCTGCATTCTGGCACAACAAGATCCTCCTGACTGCAGACTAGCCAAGGATGGAACCGGAGGACCTCGGCCCCAGTCACAGGTGTCAAGGGCTCTGCAGCGGAGGTGACACCCTCTGACGGGCTTGCCGTTGGTGTAGCATCACTGCACCGCCTCGGTTACTGCATATGGCACCAATCACAGCTGGCCAAACCCACCTTCTTGTGCCACTTACCTGTTTCTCCCAACTCTAGCTGGAAAGTGGGATCCAGCTGTTATTCCTGTCTCTGTCCATTCTCCCTTTGCGTCTCAACCCTGGACCTCAAAGCTGACTCTCACTGGCGGCATACAAGGCAGTGGGAGGGGGCACCAGCTCCTCTCCCATGGAACTACATGTCCTATTTTTGTTGTTGTTTGTGAGCCACAGTTCAGCAGGTTGGGTGTGTGTGTGTGTTTGTTTGTTTGTTTTTTGGCTGCATCCCCACCTTAAGCAGTCACTCCTGGGGCCTACGCACTTGGGCAGGGAAAGGGTATCCGAAAGAGTAACAGTCAAATATAGATATTTCTCTTCTCTCTTAAAGGTTGTTCCTCTTACCAGAAGAATGATGGGCAGTTCTTGTTGAGTACACGTTCTGGGGGATAGATGAAGGGACTCTGTGGCTGGACTTCACCCATGGGCCCCTGGCCATCAACCCTTCCTCTCCAGGAGAAAGGGCCTTTGCCTTGAAAGACCTACCGCAATGATCTTCTTCTCCTCCTCTTCTGCCACACATGGCCACCAGCCCTTCACAGTCTTCTGCTCAAAGAGAGAGACCATCTTCGCTGCGTCCTCCAGCATGTCTAAGGAGCATTTCTCAGCTGCCTTGGCTGGCTTCAGCATGCTGTTGAGATCCAGCTGGATGGAGCCTGCACAGGAGAAATAAACATGAAGGGCAGAGCAGTGAACAAGGCTACTGATGACCTGGGTCAGTTGGCTTGGTATACAGGTCTACATTCAATAACAACAACAACAACATTCGATTTATATACCGCCCTTCAGGACAACTTAATGCCCACTCAGAGCGGTTTATAAAGTATGTTATTATTATCCCCACAACAAACATCCTGTGAGGTGGGTGGGGCTGAGAGAGCTCCAGAGAGCCATGACAGGCCCAAGGTCCCCCAGCTGGCTTCAAGTGGAGGACTGGGGAATCAAACCCGGCTCTCCAGATTACAGTCCCACACTCTTAACCACTACACCAAACTGGCAAGGTACGCAAACAGGAGGTGTGCATTTGTGGACAGCTATCTTTATGTGAAAGCAAACGAAGGTGACTCTAAGGTAAAGGTAGTCCCCTGTGCAAGCACCGAGTCATTACTGACCTATGGGGGGGATGTCGCACCACGATGTTTTCTTGGCAGATTTTTTGTTACAGGGTGGTTTGCCATTGCCTTCCCCAGTCATCTACACTTTACCCCCAGGAAACTGGGTACTCATTTTACCGACCTCGGAAGGATGGAAGGCTGAGTCAACCTTGAGCCGGCTACCTGAACCCAGCTTCCGCCGGGATCGAACTCAGGTCGTGAGCAGTGCTTGGGCTGCAATACTGCAGCTCACCACCCTAATTGCTGTATAATTGGCAGGCAAGCAGTATGGTGTAACGCTTGTTTAGGGACTCTAGGAGCCACTGTAGTCAAAAGCTACGTGATGGAGGGAAGACAGACTGCCTGTTTGGCATGCAGGCAGTCCCGATTAAAATTCTTAGCTTCTCCAGGTCAAAGAGTCTTGATTGGCAGAGCTCGGAAAGGCCTCCACCAAGAGACCACCAAGAACATTCACAAACAGTGCAATCCTAAACAGAGTTACTCCAGTCAAAGGCCATGGAAACCAGTGGTCTTAGACCAGAGTAAATCTGTTTAAGATTGCAGTGTCAAGTCTTCTTAATTTGCCTGTGCTAATTTTAGCAAAGAGCCCAAAGCTTTGATCTGATTTATGGGTGGATGCAAAGAGGACAGCTTCTACCTAGAGACCCAGAGGAGTTAGCCGTGTTAGTCTGTAGATGCAAAACAGTAAAAAGTCCAGTAGCACCTTTAAGACTAACCAACTTTATTGAGGCATAAGCTTTCAAGAACCACAGCTCTCTTTGTCAGATGCCTCTGAGGATGCATCTGACAATGAGAGCTGTGGTTCTCGAAAGCTTATGCCTCAATAAGGTTAGTTAGTCTTAAAGGTACTACTGGACTTTTTTACTATTTTCCACCTAGAGAGCAATTAGCAATGCCTGCTAACAGGGGCAAGATGAGCACGTACCAGCAGTTCATTGGGTGGGAAGCAGCTGGAAGGCCCCTTAGGGGAAGCCGCCCTTGGCGCACACACTAGCCAAAATTCGGTATCACTTAGCAAGTACATCTGTATGTATGCATGCATGCGCACGCATGCCAGAGTGGGCAGCGTGTCCGTGATGAAGTTCTGAGACTACTAGGCAAACTGAAAACTATCAAGTCTGTAATTCTAGACAGCATACAGCCAAGGGTTCGTAAAGAACCCAAATGTGAGCCTAGTTATCTAGTAACAAGTATCCAGAGGAGTTAGCCGTGTTAGTTTGTAGTAGCAAAATCAAAAAGAGTCCAGTAGCACCTTTAAGACTAACCAATTTTATTGTAGCATCAGCTTTCGAGAATCACAGTTCTCTTCGTCAGATGCATGGAGGGCAAAAAGAAACTGGTCAGATATACAGGAGGAGAGGGGAGGGCGGAGTAGATGCAAACAGTTCCTTCTGATATGGAGATGCAAACAGATCCTTCTGATATGGAGATCAGTTTGCTTCTGTAAACTGAAGCAAACACTATCCTTTACAGAAGCAAACTGATCTCTATATCAGAAGAACTGTGATTCTTGAAAGCTGATGCTACAATAAAATTGGTTAGTCTTAAAGGTGCTACTGGACTCTTTTTGATTTTACTAACAAGTATATGTAACTTGTCATGAAAATCAGCATCCGTAATAGATGCCTGAAAAGTAGCAAAACCCACATATCATTAAGGATGTAAACTACAATATTTAGCAAGCTGCATACATAACAACTCCAACACAAGAAATTCTCCAGCCACCAGAAAAGCAGGCAAAGACCTGCCTGCAAAATATCATTGGAGAGGATGGGGAACATTTGCGCTTCTCCCCAAGGTACCAGGCGTGGGAAGGTTCTCCACTCACCCAGGTAGTCATCAAAAGAAAACTTGTCATTGTCCCACACTTGGAGGACCAGTCGGGGGGCCACTTTGTTCTCCGTCCTGTCCAAGCTCCAGAAATGCTCCTTCGTTGACACATAGAAGGAAACACAGGAAAAGCTTGAAGGGGGGGTGGGGAGGGGGAGACAGAATGTCCTCATCTTTGCTGCCCCGCCTGTCCCCTAAGCTCCCTCAGTCTGAAGCGAAGGCGAATTCTGCGATGACAGACATCTGGAAGAGAGGAGCCCAGTTGCTCTCCTCCTGTCACCATCTCCTTTTCACTTCAGACAAAATAACGGAGAATGATTATCTGGCAAGATGGTAGGATCCAGCAAGTGGCTGCCGGAGAGAAGCCTGGAAGATCGGAATAGGAAATCCAGCTCAGACATGAATTGAAGCCCAGTTTCCACCATCCCTGGGCCTGACAGCCTCCTTGTGTGGGTGGCAGGACTATTATTCCTAAGGCTGACTAGGCCGAAGCCTAGGTCAGGGCCGTATTATTCCTAAGGCTGACTAGGCCGAAGCCTAGGTCAGGGCCGTATTATTCCTAAGGCTGACTAGGCCGAAGCCTAGGTCAGGGCCGTATTATTCCTAAGGCTGACTAGGCTGAAGCCTAGGTCAGGGCCGTATTATTCCTAAGGCTGACTAGGCTGAAGCCTAGGTCAGGGCCGTATTATTCCTAAGGCTGACTAGGCCGAAGCCTAGGTCAGGGCCAGATTATTCCTAAGGCTGACTAGGCTGAAGCCTAGGTCAGGGCCGTATTATTCCTAAGGCTGACTCTGCTGAAGCCTAGGTCAGGGCCGTATTATTCCTAAGGATGACTAGGCTGAAGCCTAGGTCAGGGCCGTATTATTCCTAAGGCTGACTCTGCCGAAGCCTAGGTCAGGGCCGTATTATTCCTAAGGCTGACTAGGCTGAAGCCTAGGTCAGGGCCGTATTATTCCTAAGGCTGACTAGGCCAAAGCCTAGGTCAGGGCCGTATTATTCCTAAGGCTTACTAGGCCAAAGCCTAGGTCAGGGCCGTATTATTCCTAAGGCTGACTAGGCCAAAGCCTAGGTCAGGGCCGTATTATTTCTAAGGCTGACTAGGCCAAAGCCTAGGTCAGGGCCGTATTATTCCTAAGGCTGACTAGGCCAAAGCCTAGGTCAGGGCCAGATTATTCCTAAGGCTGACTAGGCTGAAGCCTAGGTCAGGGCCGTATTATTCCTAAGGCTGACTAGGCCAAAGCCTAGGTCAGGGCCAGATTATTCCTAAGGCTGACTAGGCCGAAGCCTAGGTGAGGGCCGTATTATTCCTAAGGCTGACTAGGCCGAAGCCTAGGTCAGGGCCATATTATTCCTAAGGCTGACTAGGCCAAAGCCTAGGTCAGAGCCAGATTATTTCTAAGGCTGATTAGGCTGAAGCCTAGGTCAGGGTCGTATTATTCATAAGGCTGACTAGGCCGAAGCCTAAGTCAGGGCCATATTAGTCATAAGGCTGACTAGGCCAAATAGGGTTGCCAACCTCCAGGTAGTGCAGAAACAAAGAAAACGCAGGGACCACGACAACCAAATCCAGCTTTTATGTTCCAAATTGTAGAACTGAAATATACAATGCACTGGTGCTTAATATATATAAATATTGAGTCAAAAAATACCACCAAACCTCCCGGCGGGAGATGGCAACGGACTTGCCGGCTTGCAATTTTCCCGTTTCTCAACGCAGGTAGTGGCTGGAGATTTCCTGGAATTACAACTGGTCTCCAGGCCACAGAGATCAGTTCACCTGGAGAAAATGGCTACTTTTGGGGTGGACTCTATGGAATTATGCCGTGCCAAGGTCCTCTCCCTCCCCAAACTCCACTTTCTCCAGGTTTCACCCCCCAGATCTCCAGGAATTTCCCAACTTGGAGCTGGCAACCCTAAGGCCAAAGCCTAGGTCAGGGCCGGATTATTCATAAAGAAAAACGAATGGCCTCTCCCGTAAAGGCTAGCACAAATGGAGGGATTATCCCAGGGAGAGTCAAAATTATTACACACAGATTTATACTTGAAATATTATTTACTATATATCTTATTCATTATCAACAATGCTTAAAGTTCCTATAGCAATTTACACAAAACTCAAAGTCCCCAGACTTGTTCACAAAAGCAGTCCTGTGTCCAATTGGTTCCAAATATGTATTCCCCTGTGTCCAATTGGTTCCAAATGTGTATTCTCTTGATCATAGGAGTGTTGAACAATGCAATCCTGGCCGTGCTAACCCTAACCCTTATTCATAAGGCTGACTAGGCCAAAGCCTAGGGCCCCAGCAGGAACTAGGGGCTCATCAGGTTTTTTTTTTTGCTAAGGCACACCTCCACATAAATTATAATTAATTGATTCTCTTATATAACCTCTATTAATAAGATAATTAACTGCTTCTTTATTGAAATGAAACAAATCCTCTATTATATTAAAACAATTATCCATAAATTACATATTTTAATAAATAATAAAAAATGTATTCACTTCAAAATATTACAGGATTGAACAATTATACCCTCCAAAATGTGCTTTCCTGAAAAGTTCGACTCATGCAATAAAAATATTTTTAAAACTGCAAATAGAATTCTTCAGGGGACCCTCAAAAAGGATATAGGGCTATGTACTGCAGTCTAGTACCGTAACAGGGTCAGGCTGACTGCTGTAGTGGGGTGAAAGATTGAATTGCCAGAGAGGGCCCAAAATACTTGAAAGCCTAGGAGCCCAAGCATGGGTTAACATGGCCTTGGTGGGTGGGAGAGCTTGCTCCTCTGCTGCCCCTGCCCTTCCCCAGCATTCACGTGAACCAGATGCTTTGCCAAATGCCCAGTTGCGCAGAAGATCAGATTACATAATGGAACAGCTAACCCCCCCCCCCCCCCATGCACATGGGTTCGAATCCTCACTCAGCCATGATGAACTCAAGCCAGTCACTCTGTCTAAGCCCAACAACCTCACGGGACTATTACACAGCAGAGAGGTTCCTTGAAGGAAAGTCAGAATGAAATGCTGACAGACAGATAGAGCCTTGGTCCACTCAGCTATGTGATTGAGCGGGATTTGAACCTGGGTCTCCTGCCAACAAACCCAACACTTCACTCCACTTGGGCTTCCATTCAGTTTTTTGCCTTCCTCTGGGCATAGAGCAGGAGTCACTGAGGGGAGGGCGGGTAGCTGTGAATTTCCTGCATTGTGCAGGGGGTTGGACTAGATGAGCCTTGGGGGTCTCTTCCCACTCTATGTTTCTATGTTTCGGATAGCACAAGACCATAAAGAGGAGTCTTCATTCAGCATAACAGCATACTTCTGCTGCATTGGACTGGCTTGGGCTATCCCTTCCTCCAGCAGCTCAAACGTGACCAGTCTAGAGAATCCCTATACAGGCTTTCCAAATTGCAGCCTTCATTACTGGCGGGCGGGGGGGGGGCGGCACTGTGGGGCTTCTCTCCAAAGCTGCCACATGCCTGGAGGCACCGCTGCTGCCCCACCTCTGTGGTGCAGGTGGCTCTGTGGCAATGCAGTTTTCCCTCTGAGTTTGAACTTCAGACCTTCTTTTTTTATAGCCACAAGTAATGAATCCGGACTTCAAACGGCATATGGCGAGATCAAAAATTGCCAGAGAGGAATGTGTCTCCCGGATCCAGAGCCCCACTTTGCATTCATTATTTCTACCTTTTCAGGGACCTTTTACAAGCTGTTTATTTTCTGATCCAGCTCTGGCCAACACGTGTGGGGCAGGGGGAGGAATCGATATTGACACCGTGTGGAGGCGGGGCGGGGGGGCTTGTTCCTAGCCTTTAAGGGGGAGCCTTGGCTTGGTGGGAAGGGCCCTGATCCAGCACTCAGGACCCTGCTCTCTTGGGAAGCGTCTCGTGTAAAATGTCAGCTGGGATTTTATTGGCATGAGTTGATCACCTGACACACCAAATTCTAAATTCTGTGCTAAGGGAAACCAAAATACGCACCACAAAATGACGCCAACAAGGCATGCCTTGCAAATTAGTACTGAATGACAGAGATTTATGCATACTGCACATCTTGAACTCTATAAATGCGTAGGGCATATTCAAGCAAACCATTTCACAGGAATATTAAAGTGAAGATGACAGGCGATATTTTCCCAAAGAACACCACTAGAACCTCCTGAACGAAGCAGGGAGAGGAGGGCCGAGAGAGAGAGAACTTCTTGTTCCACCTCCCAAGGAAGGAACGCCTGCTGCTGATACCCGAAGCCCACGGGGCTCTCTGCCTCTAAGGAAAAGGAGACCACAAACGTGGCCCTCCCATCTGCCCTGAGGACAACAGGACGAGGTATTCTGTCTCCCCACCGCCCAACATTTGAACATCTGTTCATTTCCCTTCACTGGCCCACCGTAATATTTTAGGCAGACCTGGATAGCCCGGGCAAGCCTGATCTTCTCAGATCTTGGCAGCTCAGCAGGAGAGGCTATGCAGAGGCAGTTAGTCTCTTGCCTTGAAAACCCCAGTAGGGGTCGCCGTAAGTCAGCTATGGCTCGACAGCACTTTCCACCACCACCATTCACACTTCGGATAGGACAAGGTTGAGGCTTGGTTTGCATACGCAGAAGAAGAGATGGGTGAACATCCCCAGCCACAGAAATGACTATGTGGCATGGACTAGCTCTTGGGAAAGATTTTGTCTCAAGAGCTGCAATTCCCAGGCCTCCACCCAGCTCCACCACCTTCTCTCAGCGTCCTCCACCCCCAACCCTACCATGGCAGGGGATTAGGGTTGCCAGCCTCCAGGTAGTGGCTGGAGATCTCCTGGAATTACAACTGGTCTCCAGGCCACAGAGATCAGTTCACCTGGAGAAAATGGCTACTTTTGGGGGTGGACTCTATGGAATTATGCCATGCTGAGGTCCTTTCCTTCCCCAAACCCTACCTTCTCCAGGTTTCTCCAGGTTTCACCCCCCAGATCTCCAGGAATTTCCCAACTTGAAGCTGGCAACCCTACAGGGGATGGAGAAGGAGGGGGAGGCAAGATGGAGAGAGGTTCTGCTCTTGCATCCGACTCCTGGTGGGCTGGCCAGCTGCCTGGCCTACTACTGGAAGCCCCCAGCCAGCTGTCACAGCAGCACGGCCTCAACAAACTCAGAGGGGAGGAGGGAGTCCCTTCAGAGCTCGCTTTCGTATTGCAGGTGAACATTCCAAGCCCAGGAGAGGGTAAAGTTTGGCAGCGTATCCAAGTGAACTGAGGTGGTAGTGAGCAGACACAACGCTGCTGTGGTGGAGGGGATCGACTGCCCCACTTCAGAGTCCAGGAGGGCTGCCAACTCCGGTTTGGGAAATTCCTGGAGATTTAGGGATGGAGGCTGGGGGGGGGGCAGATTTTGGGGGAGGGAAGGAGCTCAGCATAGCTGTGATGCAATAGAGCCTACCTTTTGAAGCTGATATTTCCTCCAGGGGAACTGATCTCTGTAGCCTGGAGATCAGTGGTGATTCTGGGAGAACTCTGGGCCCTACCTGGAAGTTGGCAACCCTAGGCTCCATATGGGACCACATATGTGATGTGCAAGGGGGGACCTGCTGTCTGAGACCACCAGCCCCAGTGCAGAGCTCCATGTTACCATCGTTCTGTGGCTATTGTACCAAAGGTGCTGCCATTTAAAGGGAAGCACGAGAGAGAGGAATGGAGGGTGGACTGTTTCACCCTTTCCCCTCATATGTCCCCATTCCTGCCAACTGCTACCACCACCGCTCCCAGGGGCTTCTACTTCTACAAGGGAAAACTTGCAGGCGCCACACAAGACTGGTTGACATACATTCACAGCATTAATAACTATTTATTTTTCATTCATTCGTCCGTTCGTTCATTGTCCCCCTTTCTCACTGAGACACAAGCTGGATAACACTGTGCAATTTAGTCTGAACAATAGCATGGGCATTCAATGAACGAATACAATAGGGTATGGGTTGTAGACATTTGAAAACAAGCATAAATCTGAACACAGAGGCGATACGTTGCTGAAACAAAGCGTAAGTAATTAAACATGACACCTTGAATGACATAGAAACTATCCAGTAGGAGCATATTTACATCAGCAGGCAGTACTCAGAATAACAGTCTACAATCGCCATCCCTTGCATATAGGATCTCTCTGAGCCATTTCTTACAGTACAGCCCTCCTATCTGAGTAAAAAAGCTCTCCTGAATAATTCAGTTGTGCAGTTTGTGGAAAGCCAGGAGAGAGGGAGCTTTCCTGACCTATTAACTATTAAAGCCTAACTCACCAAATTAACTATTTACCCTGTTCTTCCCCCACACATACATGCGTACAAAAATTTCCATGTTCAGCAGTGCCCCTACATGGGAACACTGTGCCCTGTATTCAATTAGTGGAATACAAACGGACTGAAATGTTTGCAAGAACATCGGAGGGAGCAGAATTGGCATGGGGATGCCACAGCAGTTCTAGACAAGTGCCATTTTAGACGTTGTCAGGGAAGGTGGAAACTGGCCCAAGAGTTGTGATTCACGGAGAAACTCACCTTCTTCGCCACACAGCAGACCTGCTCAGCAGGGAGGTAGTCAAAGGGAAACACAAACCTCCAGTTGAAGTTCCCTTCGCCCCCCATTGACCTGTAGTGGACATCTGTCTTCTGCTTGTTCTCTTCATAGCCAACCAGCCACCTGCAAAAGGAACGAGCCACTCAAGCCACAAAACCACAGCCCTAGAAGTGACAGACACTCCAACCCTAACCAGTGTTTGAATTTAATGGACTTAGACTGGAGTAACTTTGTTTAGGATGGCACTAAAAGAGGGCAGCCGCCTGCAGAACCGAGCGTGCCAGTCGTTGCAAACGGTCAGCCTCACCGCCGGCTTGCTACCATTCCTCTTTCCTTGGGGGTCACTCTCCTCTAGATTTCCTGGGAATTTGATTTCCGGGAGTCTTGCAGCCGGGGTCAAGGGACTGTGCTTTACGTGTCCCAGCAATTCCAAAAGCACCCACCCGACCTTGCTTTGCGACCTGCCCAGGGCTTCACGCTTGATAACTGCCTGGTTTTAGAGTCCCCGCCGAGCAACAGATTCGGGGGGGTTCCCAATTTGCCATATGCGACTTGGTGAGATGCTCCAGTTTTGCAGGCTTCGCTCTGGGGCTGCATTTAATATCAACCCCCAAGCAATTCTCAGTGTGTTTCAGGCATAAATGTCATGGAAATCAGCGGATGCAGGCACGTCCATTGTAGAGGAACGCCAATAAGAGAAAAAGCGGCCCTTGGAGCCAATAAGAGGCAGGGTAAACCGCCTCTCCTCTTCCACCCAGAAACAGCCAGACCACCTACCCTTTCACATAGATGTCACTCATCTTCTCGCCTGTGATACTGAGGTCATCTAGGAGGACGTCTTTGGCATTCCAGATAATGCAGCGCAAGTAGAACCTGAAAGCCAAAGGTTTGGGATCACTATATGGGCCAGAGGACAAGGGAGCAAGGAAAGGCTGGGCACGAGCAGCAGAAGGCGGGCTGCAACAGCTCAACCCAGGCTCAGTGCTGGAGAGTAATGGCAGCTGCCACGTAGTTAATCACACCGCAGAAATAAGGACCACAGACACTGGTATGTTTTAGCTACTAAAAAAAAGAGTTTTTGTTGGGTAAGTATTGTTGCCGAGTAGAATATTTGCACAGCACATAAAGAATCAGACACGCAGTGGCATAGCACAGGGAGGGCCAGGGGGCAGCCACCCTGGGTGCAAAATTTTGAGGGGGCACCACATCCACGCCCCCCCCGGAGCATTCCCAGCCCCTGCTCGCCTCCCTGCCCCTTCACCACAGCTACCTATGCTGCTGCTGCCAGCTCAGTACCCAGTGAGCCAGGTGCCCCCGTGGCGTGGCGGGCAGCATGGCAGGTGGCCCGCCTCCCCGCTTGCCTCCCTGCCCCTTGCTGCAGCTGCCCGCGCCACTGCCGCACAGCGAGCCCAGCGCCCCAGCGGCGTGGTAGGTGGCACAGCAGGCAGCCTGCCTCCCTGCTCGCCTCCCCGTTCCCACGGTTTGGGCTGCTTGCCCCTAACCTCTTTGCTGCCGCCACCACCCGCACCACTGCCATCAGCTCAGCACTCAGCGGGGGAGCAGACAGCCATGGTGAAGTGGTAAGGGGCAGTGAGTGGCCCAAACTGCGGGAGCGCTCCCAGGGGGCAAGGTGCTCCCAGCACGATGATGTCACTTCCCAGAAGTGACATCATCATGCAAGGTGGGAGCACGCGCTTTGCGCGTGCATGCACACAGGGCCAGGGACACCACCTCCTGCCCCAGGCGCCCCTAAGCCACGCTATGTCACTACAGATACATGTGTGTTCAGCTTCTAGAATAAATGTTTACTACATAGGGTAGTTGGAGACAAAATAAAGAATAGCTAACTTAGCTCCCACATCCTTACATCCTGAGGCTCAAGGTAACTGGTCTAACTAACTGAGAACAGGACGGAATGTCAACTGCCCCCTAATAAAACTGGCCAGCCAATAACCAGTCCTAGATCTGTTCATTATGTGTTCAACTCCCTTTTTACCCTTGAAGGAAGAACAACTGGACATCTAACTGGTTTCATGCAAACTAGTTGTCTCTAACAAAACACAAGCAAATGAACTCTTTCATGACTGAAGAGAATGATGCTTGTAAAAATCCCAACAGATTTACTACATACTGGGTGAAAAAAGTGGAAAAGAGCAAGAGTCCCGTAGCACCTATAAGACTAACAAAATTTGTGCTAGTGTAGGAGCTTTTGTGAGTCACAGCTCACTTCTTCAGAGTAAAAAAGGTTACATTGGTAAGAAAACAAAGTATAATTAACTTAGCTCCTACATCCTTACATTTGGGTGGTCTAAAAAGCAACTGGTTAACTGCAATGATGACCTGAGAACATGTTGGAATATGAATTGTGTGTTATGTGCCATCAAGTCATTTCCGACCTATGGCGACCCTATGAATGAAAGACCTCCAAAATGTTCTACCTCTAACAGACCTACTCATATCCTGCAAACTGGAGGCTGTGGCTTCTCTTATTGAGTCAAGCCACCTCATTTTAGGTCTTCCTCTTTTCCTGCCGCCTTCCACTTTTCCTAGCATTATTGACTTTTCCAGAGAATCTTGTCTTCTCATGATGTAACCAAAGCACGATAGCTTTAGTCTTGTCATTTTAGCTTCTAAGGAATATGAATTGCCCCCCAATAAAACTGATCAGCCTATAATCAGTCCTAGGTCCCTCCATTAAGCATGCAACTCCCTTTTATTCCTGGAGGGAAAAACTACTGGACAGTTAAGCGGTCCTACGTAAACCAGTTATCTCTAGGTAAATACAAACAACAGTCATAGATCCAGTGGAGTTAGTCTGTAGTTGCAAAATAGTAAAGAGTCCAGGAGCACCTTTACGACTAACCAGCTTTATTGTGGGATAAGCATACAACAGATGCATAACAAAGAGAGGTGTGGTTCTTGAAAGCTTATGCTACAATACAGTTGGTTAGTCTTAAAGGTGCTACTGGACCCTTTACAAACAACAGTTTAACTCTTTCATGGCTGAAGGGATGGCACTTGCCAAAACCCCAACACTCAGGGTATCTTTAAGCCCTCCGTTCCACGCAGCTCAGCCCAGCAAGGGTCACCTGCTCTCTTCCTTGCCTCACACTCAGAAGCAAGAGCAGGGGCCACCACTCAGACGGCAGCAGGACCCAAAGCCCGGACTGCCCCTCTTGCTCAGCTGCACCCTCCACTTGCGCTGGCTGGACCTGGCATTCCTGCATGACCTTCTCCCATCTAGGTCTGCTGACTCTAGGCCTCGCTTTCCCCATTGCCGGGCCCCTTTCTGACTCCGGCTGGGCTTGCCCTGAGCTCCTGACTTCACCTGAGCCCTGACGAATCGTTCTGCAAATGAGCTGAGCTGGGAGCCATGCTTGATTAAGGGACCTCCCATACACAGAGGCAGTATACCTCTGGATAAGACATCCTAACCATTGGGATGCGAGTCCAGGGGCACCTTAGAGATCAACAAGGTGTTCAGGGTGTACGCTTTTGCGAGTCAGAGCTCCCTTTTTCTGGGGAGGTCTGGCTCTCAAAAGCTCATGCCTGGAACATCCTGTTGGTCCCGAAGGAACCACTGGAATCAAATTCTGCCGTTCTACATGGCAGACCAACACGGCTACCCACCTAAAAAAAGGCCTGACCATGGGCGTCCTGGAGGCCTCTCTCCAGCCATTATCCAAAAATAACAGAATGCTGGAGTAGCGAGACTTTTGGGGCTGATCTAGCAAGGAGGGGGCAGGAGAAATATTTTAGTTTATTTTTTTATTTGATGTCATTTGATTTTCTTTGTCATTCATCCTGGGTGCTTTTTAAGCAGAAGGGCAAGATATAACTCTCATAAATAAATAAACAAATAAAGAAATGCAACCCATTACCTCTTTGCTCTCCGTGGGGTCACGTTGAACGGTGCTCCAGGTGCGCCCAGCGATTTTGGGAAAAGGTCCACCCACAACTGAAGCTTCCCCTGTCACAGGGATAAAAGGTGTGAGGTGTGCTTGCGATGCCTTTCACTGGCATCTGAAGAAATCTCTGAGCCTGATTTCGAAGCCTGGCACGTGTGGGGCAGGGGTCCACTCCTCCACACTGAGCCCCGGGGGAGAAGGAGTAATAGCCATAAGAGCTCCTGTTCTAGCTCATGTCACTGGTGAGAAGTCAGTGAAGCCAAAGGGAACCCAGTAGAGACCCTCCTTGGGGGCCAGCGTCTTGAGAGGCAGAGGGAAACCAAAGACAGGTGGGTACATTTTCATTCCATCCTTCTGCCCAGGCCACACCAAGCCCTTTTTCACTCTCTAGGCAGGACGTAGAAAACCAAAACTTTTCTGCCCTCAAAACAGCCACTGAAGCTTCACTGGGAGAGATCGGAGAAAATATCAGGAAAAAACCAAGGAAATCCCCAGAGGTGAACAAATGCACCAAGATGCTGGGGGGCAGCTGGGGAAAAAAAACCACTTTCCAACAGCAACAGCGCAGTCCCTACATAAGATATAGTCTCTGGGCTTTTTTGCACCTATTTTTTGCTCCACTTTGGCTTCTTAACTGCATTGGTTTCCCCCCTTCCATACACCAGTGTGGTTTCTTGGGGGGGGCGGGGGGGGGTGAGTTCCAAGTTTTTTCCATGTCTTTTCACACCACCAAAAATGTGGTCTGGAAAGACACAGGGAAAACTCTAAGAAAAATCAAGACAGCAATGAGTATTAAAACAATTCTGTGTGTAAGTGAAGGGAGAACTGATCCAGTTCAGCAGCCATGCTGGAACAAAAACCCAGTGCAGAGAACGCCCCCCCCCCTGATATTTTCTCCCCTCTGCAGACAGACAGCAGATCCCTAAACCCACCAAACATCCATCTTTGGTTCAGTTCATCCGGCAAGAAACTCTGGACGGCACACCAAAACAGCCCTATGAGGTAGGCTTGGCTAGACCACGGCCACGCAGGAATCTGAGCCCCAGGTTTAAAAGCAAGTTGCCGGGCCTTGTGATTGCAAGGACAAGCCTAAAAATGCACATGCAACGCAATCCCTGGATCGGGACCCAGAGATCTCCTAGGGATCGTCTTGTTCCTTGTTCGCAGAAGCAGAATGAGCCATGCCAATGAAGCTCATTACACAAAAGATTTTCATCTGCATATTTTTTCTAGGTGGAAGACCACCTCTTTTGGCCTTGGGAGCAAAATCCGTTTTCTTTTTTTGGTAGGGGGGGGGTTAAGTGCAGAGAGGCATTTCTGATGTTGGACACCTCCAAATAATGGGCGGGAGAGAATTCTGCAGACCCCGCAGTTGCTCCCCTCCTTACCTGTTCAATGTCTGGCTGCAGGGGGCTGTACAGCCGCCGCGTCTCCACGTGCTCTGGCACCAGGCCTTGCTTCTGCAGGGCATACAAAGCAAGCCTCTCCTCCACAGGCCCGAGGTGCGGATTCGGTGGTTTGCCGTCCTCTGAAGCAAAGAGAAGAGCTGTTACCACCCCAGCCTCTCCCCAGTTCGGAATCTGGGGCCCTGGAGAGACAGATAAAGCAGGAGCTGCTGCAGAGCTGGAGTTGGACCCCCAAGGGGCAGCTTTGCGCCCCGCCTCTCCCTTCTTACTCCTCAGTCAGGGTTGCCAAATCTGGGTTGGGAAATTCCTGGGGATTTGGGGTGAGCAGAGTTTGAGGAGGGGCCTCAGCGGGGTACACTGCCATAGAATCTACCCTCCAAGGCAGCCACTTTCCCCAGGAGAACTGACCTCTGTAAACCAGTTTACTGAGGGGCAATTAGTTGGAAAGATAAACTGACGTTTCATTGCTCTTTCTTCAGTTTCAGCCTCAATCGCTGACCAATTCACAAGCTAGACAATACGTTGCTAGACAGCCATTCGTTATTTTCTACCAATGTAACCTCTTTTCCTATTATGTAGTAAAGTATTTTTATAAAGATAACCTCTGGAGTGTGTACTCATGTCCACTGCGCAATTCTGCTCCTCTGCTAACGAATATAGCCACCACTCTGCCACTCAGCTCTGGGGCCGCCTGACTTTCACATGTGTTATGCCTGAAACAGTTAATTGATTGATTGATTTGATTCGATTTATACCTCGTCCTCCCCACGAATGGGCTCAGGGCAGCTCACATCATCCATAAAATACAATAAACTAATCATTAACTATAAAATCAATAGCAATCTTAAACCAGTCATTAAACTAGTCCAGGCGCCCTTCCCAATTAGACACAAAGGGCTGGAATGAAGGGAGTGGACTTTAGAACTTTAATTGCAATGAGAGAGAACAGAATGTCAAAAATGGTTCCCTCTGTCTCCTCCCTTGAGCAGCAGAGTTTTTACAGAAATTATCAAAAAGAGTCCAGTAGCACCTTTAAGACTAACCAACTTTATTGTAGCATAAGCTTTCGAGAATCACAGTTCTCTTCGTCAGATGCATCTGACGAAGAGAGCTGTGGTTCTCGAAAGCTTATGCTACAATAAAGTTGGTTAGTCTTAAAGGTGCTACTGGACTCTTTTTGATTTTGCTACTACAGACTAACACGGCTAACTCCTCTGCATCTATAGAAATTATTACATCAGAACATCATCTGTACCTAATTACAATATGATTGGTTCATAGTTACGTCACAGAAATTTTAGTACGCATGCCACCTTCTTTAGTGCAAAGTCAGCTCGTGTTACATTTGTGCAAGTGTGATCCTCCAGAATAAGCCACTGTCTGAACATGTTACTTTTCAAGAATTCCTTTCTGCCTGGATGTATCTGGCAAACGCACAATGCTAGCCCGCACCGTTATCTCTGAGACGGAGCTCTGAATTGCTGCTTCCAGCACTCAACGTAACCACACACAGCTTCTCAGAGTAACGGAGCAATTATGAATTGCTTATAGCAAACACATAAGAAATCACTGCTTGTATGAGGTCTATCAGCATACAATTAATTGTTAATTATTATAACTGATCTTGGCTGTGGTTTCACATGTGACCCTTCTTGGCTCTAACGTTTCTTTCATTCTCAGCTTGTAAACATCAGTAGTGTGAGACACACAAAAATAGACCCTCATGCAACACAATCCTAAAGATGGAGAGAACCCCCCGTATTGATGGGAGAGAGCCAGTGAAATGTGTTCCTGCTTCCTCGGGGGCTTTGTGTCCCACGTACACTGGGATCCTTTTACTCTACCTGATCAGGATGGAAATGAAGGGCCCTGCACTCTGGGTGCTGAGGTCCTACCTGGCCAGTCAGGCTCAGGCGGAAGGGGGGTTGTTGGTTGGACTCCCAGAACTTGGCCTACAGGCTCCTTCAAAATAGTAGACTCCAGCAGCACCTTTAAGACTAACCAAGTTTATCGTTGCATAAGCTTTCGAGAACCACAGCTCTCTTCATCAAATGCATCATCAGATGCATCTGACAAAGAGAGCTGTGGTTCTCGAAAGCTTATGCTACAATAAAGTTAAGTTAGTCTTAAAAGTGCTACTGGACACTTTACTATTCAGGGAGTGCAGCAGTGTGAATGCTGATGGGGCTCCCTCCTGCCCCACGCCACGAGTTTTTCCCTTGCGGATGGTGGAAAGGGCCCGTTTGGAAGAATGACAGCAGGGGTTCTCCCATCCCTGCATGTTACACGACTATTTTGCAACTACAGACTAACACGGCTCACTCCCCTGGATCTATGTCCCTGAAGAGTGACGCCATCTCCTGCGGTGTGCTGGGCCAAGTGCACAACAAGCTGTTGTGTCTGGATGCTTTTGAATTCCACACCTCCCAAGTGTAAAAACATGGCAGAGCTACACATTGATGCGTCTCCAGTTCACATTTTTTGCCTCTGCAATGTCCTTGGATGAACCTCTTTCTATTCCTTATTCAACAGCTTGCAAACAATCGTATCGGTCTACCCACACAGGGCTGCTGTAAAGATTACAAGAAGATCATGCATTGGAGGTGTTTGGGATGGTAATGGATGCTTCGCCTTGTGCAAACACTACGCTCCTCGTTTAAGTCCACTCCTGGGGTCTCACTGCAGCCTCTTGCTCCTTGATGTTGTGAAGTGATCCTAACAGCCCCTTGCATCTCTCTGAACATGCTAGAGGAGATCGGAAACCAACTTGAAAAAGAAATAAAAGCCTGCAATGAAAGGAAAACCTACATTTCTCCATCAGGAGTAAAAATGCGCTTTCTGCGGCTCTCCCCCAGTCCTCCCGCCTGGCCCTGCGTGCTTTGCTTGCGTCTGTGTCCTAATGTCTCCCTCTACAGGCCAGAACCCACAAAGACAACCTTTGCCACTGTCTCGAGGCATGGGGGGGGGGGCGGTGCTGAAACCAGGGCAGCCCAAACTATGCCACAGGGCGGGAGATGTAGCACCTAACATGACAACCAACCTCTGGAAAGGGACCCTGAGAGCCACTCTGCTTTCACCTCCTTCAAAATGTTTCAGGCCCCCACCACTGCAGAGGAAAACCCGAACACAAGATTTTGCTGAACTAACTGGAAAAGAGATTTCTGGGGTCACACCACTGGATGCCAATAAGTGATCTTGACTAGGAAGGGCCATCTGTGGCAGCCTGGCAGACTACACTCCCCCCTGCCCAGCGGGGAAGCTTGGGCCAGGCGAGTCCAACCCTCAAAGCTGAAGAGCTTGGAGGGAAACTCGGATTCTGGATTGGTCACACGAGAGGCCTCTGAGGGAAACTTTCACTGGCCACGATCGCCCTTGGGGGCCATCGGCTAGTTCCCCGAGGGACTTAAATCAGAAGTGGCGCCTCAAGGAAGTAAAGCTCCTTGTGCCCCTCGCCCCCAGAAGAGAGCTTGGTTGCAAGAGAAAGCAAAGAGGGCCAAATCTCTGCAGGACACTTGGAAGCTATTGAAAGCTACAGACTACACATTTGAGGCCAAGATGGGGGAGCCTGGAGCGCTTGGTGCTGAAAGAGAACGTCGACTCGGCGTGCATTTCAGAAGCCTGGTGGAATGGGGGAACGCCCAGGTGCCCAGGACCTGGTGTGAGATGTAAGCACTGCGGAGCCAGGCGGGGACAACGCTATCAAGTTCAGCAGTTAGGTGAATGGAAGGCACACCACAGCCATATTTGATTTCAAAGGAGGGAACTTCTTCCCAAAAAAGAGAGGTTGGTTGCAAGGGAAAGCAAAGAGGGCCAAATCTCTTCAGGACACTTGGAAGCTATTGAAAGCCCCAGACTGGGTCAGACAGCAAAAGTCAAAGAGGAAACCAGTTGTGGTTAACCAGAAGAGTCAAATAAACCATAGAAGGCAAGAATGCTTTCTGTAAAAAGTGGAAGTCTGGCCCAAACACGGCGAACAAGGAGGAGCACAGGTCCTGGCAAAAAGGAAAAAAAGGAAGCTGGCAATAACAAATAACGAAGAGCATTAAGACAAACAAAAACTTCTCTACATACATCAGAAGCAAGGAAACAACCTGAGAGGCCTTGTATTTAAAAAGGGCACAAAGTGATTCTGAAGGAAGACGGAAAGATTACAGAGAAGACGAGTGAATTCTCTGCATCTCTTTTCACTGCAGAAGACGTGGTGTGCGGGCTGCCGACCCTGGCACCTCTGTTTTCCAGGAGGGCTCTGAAGAACTGAGTCAAACAGAGATGGTGAATTCTCTGCATCTCTTTTCACCGCAGAAGACGTGGTGTGCGGGCTGCCGACCCTGGCACCTCTGTTTTCCAGGAGGGCTCTGAAGAACTGAGTCAAACAGAGATGGTGAGAGCTAAAGTTCTAAGAATGAACCGACCAATTAAAAGCTAATACATCCAAACGGGCAATGCCTAATCAGAAAAGAGACCTTGGAGTTGCAGTGGACAGCTCCTTCCACATGCTGACTCAGTGCGTGGCGATGATGAAAACGGAAAACGCCATGCTGGGTGACGTTAGAAAAGGCACGGAAAATAAAGCAGCAAATACGTCATGTTCTTGTATAGATTTATGACGCAGCCATTTTTGAAATACTGTGTACAGTTCTGGTTGCTGTATCCCAAAAAGGACATTGCAGGGCTGAAAAAAGTACAGGGCAAGTCAACATGATCGGGGGCTTGGAACACTTTTCCTATGAGTCATGGATCCAGAGGAGCTGGCCGTGTTAGTCTGTAGTAGCAACATAGAAAAGAGTCCAGTAGCACCTTTAAGACTAACCAACTTTGCTATAGCATAAGCTTTCGAGAATCACAGCTCTCTTCATCAGATGCAACTTTATTGTAGCATAGAATCATAGAGTTGGAAGGGGCCATACAGACCATCTAGTCCAACCCCCTGCCCAGTGCAGGATCAGCCTAAAGCATCTCTGACAAGTATTCATCCAGCCTCTTCTTGAAAACTGCCAGTGAAGGGGAGCTCTCCACCTCCCTAGGCACCTGATTCCACCTTGGAACTACTCTGATCATGAAAACGTTTTTCCTAATATCCAGCCGGTACCTTTCTGCATGTAATTTAAGCCCATTGCTTCGGGTCCTACCCTCTGCTGCCAACTGGAACAGCTCCTTGCCCTCCTCCAAATGACAGCCTTTCAAATACTTAAAGAGAGCAATCATGTCCCCCCTCAACCCCCTCTTCTCCAAACTAAACATTCCCAAGGCCCTCAGCTTTTCCTCGTAGGGCTCAGTCTCCAGACCCCTGATCATTCTTGTCGCTCTCCTCTGCACCCTCTCGATTTTGTCCACATCCTTTTTGAAGTGAGGCCTCCAGAACTGCACACAATACTCCAGGTGTGGCCTGATCAAGGCAGTATAGAGAGGGGCTATGACCTCCTGCGATTTCGACGCTATGGCCCCTTTGATACAACCCAGGACTGAATTAGCCTTTCTTGCCACCGCATCACACTGACTGCTCATATTTAGTTTACAGTCCACTCTTACCCCAAGATCCCTTTCACATATACTACTGCCCAGAAGTGTATCCCCCATCCAGTATTTGTGCTTCCCATTTTTGTGGCCCAGATGTAATACTGTGCACTTGTCTTTGTTGAATTGCATCCTATTCACAGCTGCCCACTTCTCCAGAGTATTTAGGTCTTGTTGAATTTTAATTCTATCTTCTTGGGTGTTTGCAAATCCTCCCAATTTGGTATCATCAGCAAATTTAATGAGCAGCCCTTCCACTCCTTCATCCAGATCATTGATAAGCATAAGCTTTCGAGAACCACAGCTCTCTTTGTCAGATGCAACTTCATTGTAGCATAAGCTTTCGAGAACCACAGCTCTCTTCGTCAGATGCAACCTGATGGTTGCATCTGATGAAGAGAGCTGTGGTTCTCGAAAGCTTATGCTACAATAAAGTTGGTTAGTCTTAAAGGTGCTACTGGACTCTTTGCTATTTTCCTATGAGGAAAGTCTGTGACTTTTTAGTTTAGAAAAAAAAAACAGCTAAGGGGGGTACAAGACAGAGGCTTATAAAATGATGGATAAGGTGGCGAAAATGGATAGACAGAACTTTTTCTTTCTCTCCCGTAATGCTAAAATACAATGGTACCTTAAGAATTACAGCCCAGGTGAGCCTGATCTCGTCAGATCTCAAAAGCTAAGCAGGGATGGCCTTGATTAGTAAGTGGATGGGAGACCTCCAACAAAGACCAGGGTTGCAGAGGCAGGCAATGGCGAACCACCTCTGATAGTCTCTTGCCATGAAAACCCCACCCGGGGTCACCATGAGTCAACTCTGACTTGAGGGCACTCTCCACGCCCCACAAACAATAGGAGTCAGTGTGTAGGAATAAATGGGCAATTCTTGCAATGGAGGAAAGCAAGCAGTGGAGTCCCACGAACTTCAGTACCAGGGCCGGTGCTGTTCATAAATGATCTGGAACTGGAGGTGAGCCGTATGGAGGCGAAATGTGGAAACAATGCAATATTATTCAGAATGTCGAAAGCCAAGGCTGACTGTGAAGAGCTCCAGAAGGATCTCCACAGATTGGACACGTCTAGCAGGGCACCTCTTACATCCTCATGGTTTTCCAGGAGTTGTATCAACTTTACAGTGCTATTGAGAAGGGAGCAAGCCTTACAATGTGGTCTGTGTTTCATATGCATCCTCTTATCCTTTGAAAGACACACACACACACACCCTGATCTAAACAGCTATGCGCGCTGAAACGCTACACATAATCTGTGGAGGGAGGAAGCATGAGTGACTGGCTGTGGGCGACCCCCATCTCCCTGGGAATTCACAAAGAAAAGAAAACGCATTCTTTGATGTTCTTGCATTAACATTTTCTTGCCCCCTGCAAGCAAAGCCAAGGAGGTGGAGTGTGGGGAGGGTTACAGAAGTGGAAACAATGACGCTGCATCATTTTTTCCCTGTTATATATTCCTGGAGGGATGCAGATCAGTCGTACCCAAACATCTCCCCACGATACGCTGGTTGGCCTCTGGCACCTCCTCTGTGTCTCCACCTCAGTCCTCATCTGCAATACGGAGATCACCAAGTGGATCTTGCCACTTTTGTACAGCTGCCAGAGAGTGATAAAGTCTGTGGCTCCATGGCGGAGCCCTGCTTTGCTTGGAGGAGGTCCCAGGTTCCATTCCTGACAGCACTCCCTTCGTAAGGCCTCTGGAAGCAGCTGCTGGCCACGATGATGGGACCTCCGGAACTCCCTCTCCAAGGTGATGCACCTGTCCCCTTCTGTTGCCATCTTCCACCAGCAGGTGAAGAGGGTTGGGGGGTTTTTTGTCTAGTGTTCCCTCAGCAATCACAGAATCACAGAATCAGAGTTGGAAGGTACCTCCTGGGTCATCTAGTCCAACCCCCTGCACAATACAGGAAATTCACAACCACCTCCCACCACCCGCGCGTGCACAGTGACCCCTGCTTCATGCCCAGAAGATGGCAAAACACCTCCCAGATGCTTTCTTCCTGCCCTGTTTTTAATTATGTTTATGTTTTTGTATGTGTATTTTACCTTGGTTTTAATAGTTCTAAGGATGTGCTTTTGTTTGGTTTTAAAGGTTTTTAAGATTTTTTTTACCGTGTATATGTTTAATCTGATCACCGCCTTGATAGCCCCGAGGGCAGAAAAGCAGGGTATAAATTTTAAAAATAAATGAAGACCTCTTTCTACTTAAAGAGCTGCTGTCATTCAAAGTAAACAACTGTGGGTCAATATAATTTTTTGAAAAACCATTAAATAAAATGCTGTGAGTGGCTTGGTTAGAGGTTTACCCAAATCAGAGAGGCTGTAGGCTTGATCTCTGAAGACGATCCGGTCTGGCTTATAGATGGGAGCTTTGTAGTTGCGATGCAAGGCGAAGAGGTGGAGCAGCTGGGTGGGTCGCAGTTGATCTCTCCACTGGTTGGGACCAGAGCTGGAGGGGGGGAAAGAGATTTGGGTATAGTCTTAAAAAGATCAAAGACTGGTCATGTTTACTTAATGCTTTTTTCTAACCTATTTGGTGCTAGATCAAGATGGGTAGTCGTGTTGGTCTGTCTGTAGCAGCAAGACTCTAGTAGCACCTATAAGCCTAGCAAAATTTGTGATAGGGTATGAGCTTTCGTGAGTCACAGCTCACATCTTCAGATATTTGGCACTGTTCTTGTTCAAGGGCTTGGCAAGATATAAAAAGTAACCATCTACAATGGCCTTGCAACTGACACCAGCTGACCCGAGGACAAATGGCAAACCTGAGAAGGAAGACTCCTTGCTATGACTGTGAGCTGTGCAAGAGAATGTCCCTTTGAACTGCGGCCAGAGCAGGGGAGGGTTGGGATGTTGAAACAAGCTGAGCCAAGGGGCAGCGATGACCGAGGGCATGGGATCTCCCAGTGGGTGAGCTGTCATCATCGCTTTCACAGCTTAGGTCTGGCTCTTGCGTGTAAAACCGATGCTGCCTCCGCCCCACCTCTGAGCACATGCTGCCTACAGGCGAACTTTGCCTGGCTGCACCTCCATTTTATCGGGGCTGGGCCTAACTGCACTGCCCAGTCTTGGCAAAGCAACAGCAGTGAATTCTCAGGCACCGGACAGGAAATCTTTCCCCATCTGCTGGAACTGGAACGGGCATCTTTCTGGTCCCCTGACTGTTAACACAATCTCCCCAGAGCACCTACATGCAGTAAGTCTGGGGCAGACCACAGCGCGCCCCAAATCGGGAGAGGAACCGATTCTCTAGGTCGATGGTGGTCTCTCCAATCTTCTCATCCTTGGACAAGAGGTCGTAGTCATAAAGAGCGACCTTCAGATCCTTCTCCAGGGGCAAAGTGCACGTCAGCTCAAACATCCTACGGAGAGACCGGAAGGCGTCAGTTGCTCTGAAGAGCATCAAATACAGCAATAGATGTGCAGTGCTGGACTTGGTGGACTAAGACCCAGGTTCAAATCCTGCTCTGCCACAAAGTCCGCTGCGTGACCTTGGCCCAATCCCACTTTCAGCCTAACCTAACGGTTGTTGTGAGGAAATGGGCAAGGGGGGAACCGTGTGCGCCCGTCTCGGCTCTGGTAAAGGACAGCATAAAAATGTGACTGAGAGACAGCAGTCCGCTTCCTCCAGCTCCATCAAGGAAGCAAAAAGGAACGGCTGCAGAGAGATTTGGGCCAGGATAGTTGTGGCTAAAGTCTCTCATTTTCTGCGGGTTTGTGAAGGCAGGATTGAAAGCAGCGTTTTTAGATGAAAGTTGGTATTTATTAATTGGCTGTGGGAACTGGCGACTTCACACCAGCCTGTGTGATTCCCGGGCATTTTGTTTCCTCACCCACACTCTAACGATCACAAGATTACAGTAATAACATAATCAGACTACTTTCTTGGCCCTGGTGCTTCCCAATACTTTTACAAGAATTTGCAGAGTTTCATAAAAGTTCAAATCA
Organism: Eublepharis macularius; assembly: GCF_028583425.1. Classification (NCBI taxonomy): domain Eukaryota; kingdom Metazoa; phylum Chordata; class Lepidosauria; order Squamata; family Eublepharidae; genus Eublepharis; species Eublepharis macularius. The sequence goes on from NC_072799.1 coordinate 1,904,349, forward strand.
TTTTCCGAACAGCTGGTTATGTTGGAACCGAGCTGATGCATCGCGGCAGCGGACGATGCGACAGCCAGGGCTGGCAGCCTCTGCAAGGGCCTCTGGCAGGGTAAACCTCCACGAGTGTTCTCCAGAAGATGGTCAAAGTCCTTCCCATGCACAGCAGAGCCCTCTGGGTTTCCACAGGTGTGCACAGTCCATTCGCAGGGCGTTTATGTCCGAAGATGAGGCAAGAAAGCAACAGTCACTCTGAAGTGCTAAGGGGAGCTTCCCGGCAGCTACAAACACTATATTCTCACCCACCTGCTTAGTCTCCCACTTAGGAGCATGTCTGCCCCAACACACACACGCATACACACAGAAATGTTTGGAGGTCAAGGGCATTCTTACTTCCCAAAGACGGGTTCCAGAGTGCATGGGATATAATGATCCTGGTCATTGATGGATTTCTTCCCCACGGAAATCTTCACGTAAGGGTCACACTGCAGAGGAAAAGAAAAGAGGGGCAGAGACGGTGTGTTCTCTACAACAGCGTCTGCCAATCACAAATGTTGCAGGGTGGCAAAAATGCCAGCAACCGAGCAGGCTGAACTGGAGGGTGAAGGGCTTTGAGCAGAGGCAGAGGCTAGGCCAGGCTAGCAAAGCCGCCAGTCCGGCACTCTGTCCGATGCAACCCCTGTGAAACTGGCATCCAGGTCCTCCGGCACATCCGGGGTCCATTTAGCCCAGCGTTCTCTTCCACACAGTGGCCAGCCTGTTGTCCCAACGTTGCCCCATAGCACCGGGACTGAGTTATGCTGCTCCTTCCCCCCACTCCTGGGCAGGTACCAAACCAAACTCAAGAGTAAATGTTGCCAACAGCAAATCTGAGAGTTTATCATACAACGCAGACTTGTACATCTACCACTCTGTACTGTGCTGCCCTTTAGACACGTAGCCATTATTGCCCATATCTCCTGTTTCACTGCTGAATAAAAAGAATAGTTCTCCTAGGCAGGGGGAGGAAATGACTGCCTCTGGGACAGGGTCAGAGAAAAAGGCTGCCCTGGAGGCCAGAAAATCTGAATTTTCCCACCCACGCTATAGCTATCAATAGCTTTGCAACCTTGCCACTGAGAAACTCGGGCTGGGGGGCCTTGCACAGCCTGGTGGGATGACAACACTTCCGGAAGTGACGTCATTGTGCCAAGGCCCAGAGTGCGTGCGTGTCTTGAGTGTACGCAGATCGATCTTGAGGTGACCACGCCCCGTGTGCGCCAGGGTCCGGTATTTCCCCAGAGCCCATCTGGCAACTGTTCCCTTGCCAAAACTTCTGACCTAAGCAGGTTTGAGAAAGATTGGAGAAAAGCTGGGGCTGCCCAAGGAGGTGCATTCACACCTGTGATGCTGTGTGGAGTCAGGAAACAACAAACACTTCCCAAAAACACTGAGCTTGGGGCACATAACCCGTGAGAAAATGCCCTTTAACACTTCATCTTTTAACTCTGCCCAAAGCTTTTCCCACACATCTCCTCTGAGATCTGCTGACCTGACTTTGAAAGAGAACAGTGAAAATTAGACGCAGGTTGAAATGTGAGGCTGATGAGGAAAACTGGAAGCATCTCGGCACACGTAGCCAACAGAGAGAGAGGTGGAGAGGCAAGGAGCCAGGCTGTCAAAGTGTGAACTAAGATGCTGGCTTGAAACTACTGGTGCTGTTTACCTAGTGCAACCTCTGAGAGACAGAACTGTGCACATTTCTGGCCACTATAGCTCAAGAAAGGTATTGCAGAGCTGGAAAATGCACAGAAGAGGACAACCAGGGGCTTGTTGTACCTTCGGCACAAGGAAATGCTTAGGAAGGTGGGTCTTTCAGGTTTAGAAAAAAAGATACCCAAGGGGGAAACGGTAAAGTTTATAAAAATATGCACATAATAAAGTGGATAGAGATAATCTTCACTAGAACTCGCAGGCACCCAATAAGTTGTTGTCAAGACAGACAAAAAGTTTAACTTCTTTACTTGACGAGTAATTAAACTTTGGAACTCACTGCCAGATGATGTAGGGATGGCCGCTTGCAGATATGGCATAAAAAGGGGGTTGGACAACTTCCAAGAAGAGAGGTCCGTCAGAGGCTATTAGCCATGGGGACCAGGGCTTTTTTTCAGCTGGAACGTGGTGGGACGGAGTTCTGGCACCTCTTGAAAATGGTCACATGGCTGGTGGCCCCGCCCCCTGATCTCCAGACAGGGGAGTTTAGATTGCCCTCTGAGCTGAGCGCGGAGGGCAATCTAAACTCCCCTCTGTCTGGAGATCAGGGGGCGGGGCCACCAGCCATGTGACCATTTTCGCAGAGGGCAATTTAAACTTTTAAAAACTCCCCCTTTGTTCCAGCTGACCAAAGTGACCTCATTGGCCCTGGGAGCATGCGTGCACATGTGGTACCAGGGGCACCACCTCCCGCCAAGAGTTGCCGCCTGTGCTGGCAACCCACTGAGTTACACCACCTCTTTCCCCAGAAAAAAAGCCCTGATGGAGACTAAAGGAAATCTCCACATTCAGAGGCAGCAAACTGCTAAATACTAGCACTGAGAGGCAGCAGCAGGGAAAGGACATCAGGGCATCTGGTTGGCCCCTGTGCTAAGCAGGAGGCTGGACTAGATGGATCATTGCTCTGATCCAGCAGGGCTGATCTTACGTTATTCTGTTCTTATTTAGGAAATCTGTCTGCCCAGGTGGGTGAAGAACATCAGGCACAGCTGGCAGTCCCACGGCACAAATCCACGCTGCTGAAGAGGCGAGCCACAGAAGTGTTATTATTTGCCAAACAGTGAACAGTGTCTTGAAAGTGGAGCCAGTTATCTGGGGGAGGGGGGCTGTCCCTCAGCGGAGGTCTTCAAGCAGAGGGCACTCTCGCCTTGCTTTTCCTGCGCTAAGTAAGGGGGTGCTCGGTCTGGAAGACCTGGAATGCCATTCCCCAAGGAAGTCAACATTGCGCAGCAATTGGCCTAAAGGGTGGCCATCTGAACGCCTGCATTTTAAGAGTTCTAGATTAAAGACCGAGTATAGTTTTTTTGCTGCTAATCAAGGCAACTGAATGAGATCCCAAGGACAAGAACAGCAAGGGGGGGGTCTCTCTCACTAGGAATCTTCTAAGCACAGTGTAGACTAATTTTTCTCTGGCCTAGCCTAACCGTCATTCTGAAACCACCGGCACATTCTAAGTGCAGCCACCCGTCTTACCTTTCCATTTGAGTCTTTAGGCTGGAGATCAAAGGCCCGAATGATATAAACCCTGAGGAGGCACTCCTGAGGGCCCCGGGATGGAAGCTGATGAAACTGCCGAGGGGGCACAGGAACTGTGGGGTCGTCTGGGAGCGGGTAGATCTTGAAGGAGCCCTGAAAACAAAGCAGGGAAACAAGACGGCTCTTTCATCACAAATGCCCAGTGAGTCCCTCCTGTTAACCCACAGCCGCACACTCCTTTACTGTCAAAAAGCAGAGCAGAGCCATATATTTTAACCCCGCCAGTGCAGTGGCAGCCACGACTTCTAGAAACGCCTTACGAGGTGGAAGCATCTCCAGCGCAATGCCAAAGGCAACACGCAACCAGCCACACAGAAAATGCCCCAAGAGAAGGCAGGCATTTGCTCCCCGAGAACATGGCAGATGGAGACTCCAGTCTATATGTTGCTCTATTTAGTTATTTATAGTCAGGGCTTTTTTGGAGCCAGAACACCCTGGGACGGCGTTCTGGCACCTCTATAAAATACCCACATGACTGGTGTCACATGGGTATTTTTAAAATGGCCTGTTTTAGCCATTTTGGGCCCGTTTGGGCCCGATCAGGCCCCAAATAGCCCATATCAGGCCGCTGCCGGGCGGGAGAGGGTTCTCCCACCTGGCGGTGACCCGTTCCAGACCGACTGGGACCTGATCCAGGCCGTTTTGGGGGCGTTTGGGCCATTTGGGGCCCATTTAGCGCCCAAAATGGCCCAGATCGAGGTTGAAACGACCCGGATTGGGCTGAAACAGCCCAGATCAGGCTGTTGCCAGGCGGGGGAGGGTTCCCCCACCCAGCAGCGGCCTGTTCTAGGCAGTTCTGGCCCCAATCTAGGCCTTCAGGGCTGTTTTGGCCATTTCTGAAATGGCCCAGATCACTCCCCTGCCTGGCAGGGGCCCAGTCCTGGCCATTATGGGCCCCTTTCAGAGCATTCCTTGCTGGTTCTAAAGCAGCTGCATTGAGTGTCAGTTTGTTTCCATGCCCAATTCAACATGCTGGTTATGACCTTTGAGAGCCAGTTTGGTGTAGTGGTTAAGAGCGGCAGGACTCTAACCTGGAGAGCCGGGTTTGATTCCCCACTCCTCCGCTTGAAGCCAGCTGGGTGACCTTGGGCTAGTCTCAGCTCTTCCACAGCTCTCTCAGCCCCACCCACCTCACAGGATGATTGTCGTGAGGGTAACAATAACACACTTTGCAAAGCGCACAGAGTAGGCATTAAGCTGTCCTGAAGGGTAATATGTTGTTGTTGTTGTTGTTGTTGTTATTTGACAGCCCAGGACCCACCTATCTAAAGCACTGCCTTCTCCCATATATCTCTGGGCACCAGCTACCTATTTAGGCCAATACCTACTGGATGATGTCCAATTATGGTTTCTTGTCTGGCATCAGCCATAGTCCGAGACGTTTTGGTCACAGCTCACACTGTATGGAGCATTTTAGGTGGGTAGCTGTGTGGGTCTGCAGTAGAAGAGCAGGATTTGAGTCCAGTGGCACCTTAGAGACCAAAAAGATTTTCAGCAGAGCTCCCTTCTTCAGACACTGAGCTCTGACTTTTGGAAACTTACACTGCGAAAATCTTGTTGGTCTCTGAGATGCCACTAGACTCAATTCCTGGTACCCTATGCAACCGTTTCTGCAAGTAGATGGCAGGCGCCACTCTGAAAATTTCTGGGAGGCACCAGAGTGCAGGCTGCAGCATTTGGAGGGAAGGCAGTTATCAGGGGGTCGGAGGTACTTTTAAATTTGGATTTGTAAGCTGCCTTGAGCAAAAAACCATTGGGGTATAAGTATTTAATAAATAAAATAAAATATCCCAGAGCTTCGCCTTGAGGAGGTCTGGCTCATGGCTGCCAGGACTTATTCTTGGGTGGCAGTAGCACCCCATTGGCAATGAAACCACCCGGAAAGAAAACAAGTGGAACTATATCATAGCTTTTTGGTGCTACACCTCTGAAGATGCCAGCCACAGCTGCTGGCGAAATGTCAGGAACTACAATGCCAAGACCACGGCAATACAGCCCGGAAAACCCACAACAGCCACCGTTCTCCGGCCGTGAAAGCCTTCGACAATATATCATAGTTATTCACAATCTGCAATTTATCACTGCCTCAGAATCTGCTGCTCTGACTATCATGTCAAAGAGAGGCAAATAAAACACAATTGTGGCCAAAATTCAGGGGTGAATTCCAAAGAGTATTCATGGCAGTCAGAATAAGAGAATACCGCAAGATCGTCTGTTATTGAAATTCAAGCATCTCTGTCTCTCTCATGCGCTCTCTCTCTTCTCTCTCACATTCACTCAACTTAAAAACCAAGTGTCAAATTTTAAAAATCCAAATTCTTAACTTTATATTTCAAAGTCTGGACCTTGAGATGGGGATTTCCGCACATCATCGTAGGATAGGGGTTTTGCCGTGCCTTTGGGGGCAAGTTGCCTGCACACCTCACTCATAAGCGATCGGACCAAAACAGTTCCAAGGGAAGCCAAGCATCTTCTTGACAGAACTGCAGGCGCTATGGGCCAAGCTAGAAGTGACGAAGCACACTTGAATGGCAAGTGAACGGACTCACATGTATTCCTCCCTGTTCACTGGCGCTCCACTCGATCACTACGTGATCACTACGTGATCGAGTGGAGCGCAAGTGGAGCGCAAGTGAACAGGGAGGAATACATGTGAGTCCGTTCACTTGCCATTCAAGTGTGCTTCGTCACTTCTAGCTTGGCCCTATGACATCTGTAGGATTTTCCCCGCAGGGCTCCTGCAGTGAGGGCGCTATTTTGAAAACAGCCCAGAGAAAGAGAGAGCAGCTCCCCAGACCCCATCCAAATCTTTCCCTCCTCCCCCATAGTACTTACCGCTTTTTAAAAACCACAAGAAGTCCTTATCATTGTTCTCCCAGCTTACTTTTGCTTTGGTCCTCCAACGTGCCCGCAGCAGAGCCAGTTCAAGCGCTAAGCAAGGCATGCCCATCTGGGCCTTTGGCACTGCCAACGGCTGCTACAAGAAACTGCCTTTGCAGCCAGGCAGCCACGGGCAGCGGAGGCCCAGGAGGGCAAGCCAATCATTTCCTGTTCTGTTGGCAGCTGGAAGCAACTGGATCCCCAGTGGGGAATTGGTACCCTCCTCATTACGCCACTCCAAGCAGACATTTGGGCACCGGGACTGCAGAACTGGCCTTGACCCACCACCCACCTTCCATTCGCTCAAGCCCTTTGGGAAGGACTTCTGTCTCCAGGGGTCTCCCATCTTCCAAGTCCTTCTTAACCTAATAAGGATAGTTTAGGTGGGTAGCCTTGTTGGTCTGCAGTGGAACAGCAGGATTTGAGTCCAGTGGTATCTTAGAGATCAACAAGATTATCAGAGTGTAAACTTTTAAGAGTTAGAGCTCCTACTTCAGACACGAGTAGGGAGCTCTTACTCTCGAAAGCTGACACTCTGAAAATCTTGTTGGTCTCAAAGGTGCCCCTGGACCCAAATCCTGCTGTTAACGAGTTTTACTTCCAAATCAACCCTACCCGGATTACACAATAGTCCTCCACAAGCACACCTGTGCACAAAGAACATAAAGAGGCAGGCAGACCTTGAATTCCCCCACAACCGTGGGGTCTTCGTTGGCATCCTGCGTCTTGCCACGGAACAGCTTGAAGGTGTGGCAGAAATCTGAGAGACCCCCAAAGTCTTCTATGTTCTCCAACTCCGTTTCAAAGACCTCAGGGAAGAAGGGAGAGCATAAAAAGAGGCAGCGTTTTCTGACTGGTCCCCTAAAGAGCCCCAACCGTGACCTCAGCACCCAGCAGCCAGCTGGTGCAAGGGACTTCAGGCGGAGTCTTCATTCACCACCCAGAGTAATGGCTGCGAGCATTCAGCTCCCAAGGAGAGGCCCCTTGACCCATTACCTTCAGAGTGTCAAAGCCCTTCTCCAGGTAACACCCACATTTCTCCCTTTCGCCCGTGGAAGCGTAGAACTTGCTCCACCAATCAATGAGCTCTTCTTCCTGGAGGGAGAAGATGGCACACGATCCCGGTTGCTTTTTTAAAGACAAAAGTCAGAACCTTGAAGCAATCAGCAGGACGTGCACAGTTCCCATTCCGTTCCACGGGGCTGAAATTCCCTGTGGTTAGCGCCCAGGAATGGAACATATAAATCCTTAAAACAACAAGAGCCACTTCTATCAGAAAAGCCAGAAGGCAGGGATTACAGTGGCTTTTGAAACTCTGGGCTGTTTTTATAAATATTAGTTTTAGAATAGTAACAACTCCAAAATTGATAGACGCCAAGATGAAGAAGCAATTTGTAACTCATGAAACATTCCTGAAAAATAAATATCTCATTTTAGAATTCCACAGGATTCCATCACACTGACCTCACAGAGAACTCATAATCAGGGTTTATGGCATCTGGTCCCGGGCCAGCCGTGCAAGCTTCTAGTCACTGTCTCAAAAAAGCATTTGCTTTTGTTTTGGGTTTTTAAAAAAGAAATATGACATAAATTTCAGTTCTCATAGAAACTAAGCCTTGCCTTTCAGCACTCGCTGGGTTTGTCCATTTGGAAAAGCAACACCCTAACCAAAGCAGATGTATTGTGACATTCCACAGGTACTGAATTACAAAGGAAGCACTGGCAGCAATGTGACGACTTATCTCTGGTATCTTCTGCAGCCCCATGAGAAAGGAAAGGGTTAGAGGTTTGTGCTGATGTGGGTTGATGTTACCAAGGGGGGAAAAAACAAAGCACCAGAGAAAGCCACTGGAATGTGGAGGGGACAGAACGAGCACTGATGTGCAAGAGCCACACAAAGCTCCACAGAAAAGGGGGCACGGGCTTCACCTGCACGGCCTTTCAACACATGGCCGCACTTTGCAACAACCAGGAGCTGCATCAAATGTAGAAGCCCCACAGGTCCTGTCCAGAAAGCAAACGGCAGTGCTGCTAGACCTCTGATCGACAAGGCCTTCTGTTTCTCACGACTAAAACGGGAAGCACACCCCAGAAGGGTTGTTTTAAGAGGAGGAATGATCACTCTCAGAGGAGCCCACCCCTGTGCTTCTGCATGAGTAGCTGATGTGGCTGTGCCGAGACTCATGCAGAGACAGAACAGAGAGACTCCTGTAAAAATGGGTAATTCTTGAGTAATTCATTCAATGGAGTGTGACAGTTCTCCTCCTCTAACAGCTGCTGAGTAAGCCCAGAACGGAGACTCATGCAGAGATAAGCTTCCCCAGTGGGAAGACTCCTTGAGTGCACAGGAGCCGTTGTGTCCTCCCACAACACACCGATAGTCCTCCTGCAGCACCTGAGAATGGCCCAGCAGGTGCCAATCAGAATCACAGGCTGACAGTCTATAAAAGACGGACAAAGCATAATGGGGGGAAAGGGGTGAGTTTATTTATTTATTTTATTTAGAACATGTATATATCTGTCTCCCAGGTATCCAGGACCCAAGACAACAAGGAAAAACAACAATGAAAAAACAGTACACAACAATTGAATGAAACAAAACAAAAAAAGACTAAAAACAAGTTATGCCCTGACCAGCGAGTTTTGCCCTCTGCCCAGGCTCAGGCTGCCCCCAAAGCTCTCCAGAACAACTGTTTTGCATCCTTTCCAGAAAGTCAGGAAGACAGAAGTCCCCCTGACCTCTTCCAGGAGACACAGGGCAGCCACTGAAAAAGCCCAAGCCCAAAGCCTAGCCGAACACGGCTTAGACAACAAAGGAAACACTAACAGAACTCGGGGAGAGAGCGGAGCTGCTGGAGGACCCCAAGTCAGGAAGTGTTTAAAGGTGAGCACCGAGGCCTTGAATCGCACCCATAAACTAAGAGGCCGCCAGTGAGGAGACCTCAAGTTAGAACTAACGTGGTCTCTTTGGCTAGCCCCAGGTAACAGGCTGCTGCATTTTGCACCAACAGCTGTTTGTGGGTGGTCTTCAAGGGCCGCCCGTTTCAGGCACACATTGCAGTAATCCAGCCTCAAGGTTACTGAATATGGATCAGCATGGCCTGATCAGACAGCAGCAAATAGGTAACCAGCTGCTACCTAGACATAGTGTGTGTGTGTAGGAGGTGGGGGACGACAAAGCATTTCTCATTGTCACGGACACCAGTTTTTCGAACAGGACTCCAAAGTTCTGAACGGAGTCTTTCAGCAAAACTTGCACACCATCGATGGTAGGAAGAACAGCCCCATTTGAAACGGTCACACAAGACAAGCCTCCCCCGGACAAAAAGCTAGAACCAAAAGTGGGAATCCACCATCTGGGGAAAGAATTTATACTCCAATTAAGAATATAAATTTCTATTAACTGTAAAAGTGTAAAGCGTACAAGTGCTCAATAATTACAGTCACATAAATACAATAAATGGTATCTTAGAAAACATCGTGGTGCGACGTCCCCCCATGGGTCAGTAATGACTTGGTGCTTGCACAGGGGACTACCTTTATCTTTACATAATAAATATAGGCAATATCCTCATACAAAAATATATCTATCTATAATATTCCATTCCAATATAAGCAACAGCCGGACCGTCAATGTAAAGATGTCTGATCACACCTAATAGTATATTTCCTATTCTCTTGCAAGTGCATGGATACTCAAAGGTGCTCCAGGAAAAGTATGTTCAAGTCCAACAGGTAAATAAGGGACGGATCGGAGACCGCTATCCAAGAAGAAAATTCAATATATCCTTTTCTCTTTCAATAGATGGAACCAGAAGTATCAGGATTCTATCCTTCTGAGAACCCGACAAGTGGCCGGCTGATATTCACTTGTTTCATATGAAATTATTTCATCGGGGTCTTCTATCCACTCCACCCCAGATCGGTAGACACACGTAGCACGTTCCTGTGTGTCTGTCCCAGCGCACCAAAACCCAAACCACGCATCCGGACAGACACACAAGAACATGCTACGTGTGTCTACCAATCTGGGGTGGTGGATAGAGGACCTCTGATGAAATAATTTCATACGAAACAAGTGAATATCAACCAGCCGCTTGTCGGGTTCTCAGAAAGATCGAGTCCTCCTGACACTTCTGGTTCCACCTATTGAAAAAGAAAAGGATATACTAAAGTTTCTTCTTGGATAGCAGTCTCCGATCCGTCCCTTATTTACCTGTTGGACTTGAACATACTTTTCCTGGAGCACCTTGGAGTATCCATGCACCTGCAAGAGAATAGGAAATATACTATTAGGTGTGATCGGACATCTTTACATTGACGGTCCAGCTGTTGCTTATATTGGAATGGAATATTATAGATAGATGTATGACCATTTGAACCTGAGGCTTATTCAGCGTAATAGGTAACTGGACGCCATCAGTGTATTGATGGCAACCTAGTGCAAACAATATTATTAAGGGGCTTTACCTAAATATTACTCTACATGGAAGACAGCACACAGCCTTTAGGGACACACACACGCACACATCCATTATCTCCCAAGGGGATGATCCAGTATCTCCCACTGCAACCTTCTGGGGGTGGCCTGATGGAGAAGGGCAGAAGCAGACGCTCCACCCAGACCCACTTCCCTCTCAAGCACCCTAGCACCATTGCAGAGTCCACTGCGTCAAAGGCTGCCGACAGATTTCAAAACAGCAGAGATGCATTCCCTTTGTCAATCTGAAGAGGGAGATCCTCCACAAGTGCCGCTAGAGCTGTGCCCGACTCAAACCCAGGCCCTGAAGCTGGACGGAAAAGAATCAATGGCAGAGTAAGAAGTTAAGACTGGAGAACTTGCGGGATCTCGTGCAGTTTCCATTCATTTCAAAGTAGCTTTCAAGAAACACGCACCTCCCCCCCACCCCAGTGGATGGTGTCCCTTGTTGAAGATCACCTCGAAATGTGGATGCTTGCATTTGCCCAGTACAGGACTGCAGTGGCCAGAGATGCTGTGTTCCCCAGAATTGCCCCTCAGACGCACAGGTGCCCTCTTGGAGCCTGGACTGGGTGACCTAATGTAGCTTGGAGAGGCCGCACTGTTCATGGGAGGTGACCACAGGAATGCCTGCATGGAATCCCTGCCCTTGCTGAATCCTGGGGCTGGGTATCGACTGTCAGGCTTCAGAGGGGGATATCTGATCCCAGTGGCTCTTCCAGCAAAGAGTAACTGGATAGGCCATAAAGTATGCGCTACGATTCAAGACTAGCAAACGCAGCAAATAACCAATTACTCCAAATAGTTTACAGATTTCAGCTTGCATGTTTTCTGGCTCAGGTTTCCCATGTTAGCATGTCACTCGACGGGGTTATTTATCCGAAAAAAGGCCTGGCTGGATGGGAGATAGGAAAGCTTTAGAAATGAATGGCTATTAAGCTGGTGAAGGCTGTAGATTTGTATCTTCATAAAGAGAATTTGTATTTTCCCCTTTTTGTTCCATGGTACTACTGGGACACAGCAGGGTGGAACCTTCCTCCATCTTCAGAGGCTCTCTCCTCCAATGGAAGAGCCACCTAAGTGGGAGAAAATCTCCTTAAACTGGAGGAACACATTTTTCTCACCGGAGTGGCAGGATAAGGGTAGCTTCCATCCCAGTGATTTATTTGTGAAGTATGCTAAGCGGTAGGGATGTCAGAAAGCTCATACGTGGCAAAGCTGTGCAAGCGCCAACAGCGTTCTCCACCTCCTGCCTCGTGCCCAGAGCAGTGGCATGGAACGGGAACCCCTACAGGCCCCAGGCAAGCTCCCTCCTCCCCTGGCAGCCCTGTGCCCGGCCAGTGTGCTGAGATACAGCCAGCTGCTGGGCACAATAGGATTCTGCGGTCCCAATCACCAGCAGAGTAACTTGGTATTTCTCATTTTCCAGCACGCGCCATGCAAGCTGGAAAAGAAACTTTCCAATTAAACTGTGCCTGATACCTTCAACTGTGCAAAGCTGCTTTTCCGTCTGTTCATTAACTAGCTGTCAACAGTGCCAGGAAGGCAAGACCTATTCTTCCAGTGGCTGTAGCATTGCTCATGTGCTGAGTTCCTTCCAACCCATTCTAGCCAGGTCCTGTTGGAAGAAGCTGCAGGCCCTGCGGCGGAGGCCTCTCCTCTGGAGCCTAGAGTTCCTTGGGAGCAGCCCCATCCAGAGCCCCCAGACCCTACCTGGAGGGGCCTTGGCTACAGCACCGGACCCACGGGGCAGCCCACCCTCCATTCTCCCCTGAGCCTTCTTGATCCCTGGTATCTGAAAAAATGCTCCTGGGGCAGCTCTGCAGACTCTTGCTCAAGGAAGCTTTTGCCGTGCCTTCCTCCGTTGCTCCCCTGCAGCCCAGAAAAGGTCTCCCTGCTCTCCAGCTCTGCACACCGGCTGCTCCTCCCCTTTCCGGCAGAGCCCCCACACACCTGACTGGAACCGCTGGCTGCAACTTCCGGGCACGTTTTATTTATTTACTAAAGTCATCGCCTGCCTTTCTCACTGAGACTCAAGGTGGGTTACGTAGTGTAAGTGAATGCAGTCAATGCAGTAGGGCGAGTCGGCGAATAAGCAGGTGTGCTAGGACTAGAGCGGCAGAAAACTGGAAAAGCACAGAATATTAGAAATGAGACAGAATGCAAACACGATGCAGGAAAATGTTATTACAGCAGCAGAAAATAGCGCAGTGGCCTGACTGGATTCAGCCTTTAATGGCTTGAAGCCTCGGGGCATCGATATTAGACCCAGGGTGCGCGGAAAGCACTTCCCATGGGAAAGTCCTGACAGCTCGGTGTGGCCAAAGTAGATGTGGCTGCATCTTCGTGGCTGCCACAAGGACACTGTCGCCCTTCTAAAATAGTTTAAAAGGGCAATGTGCGCCAGATCCCCATGGGTCAATAACGTCACTCTATCGCCAGTGATGCGCTTATGTCACTGCCTGTGAACCTGTTAGTGACATCAGTGCATCAGACTGCTGCCCGTCCTCCCCCCGCCCCTGTTGTCTGCTTCTCCCCCCCACCACCAGCCAGCTGTGCAGGAGCATGTAGCACTAGCCAGCGGCAAGAGATCTCTCACCAGGACCAGAGAATGGCCCTGTCCACAGCACAACACTACTGTGCGTCTTTTCAGGTGCCCGAACAACCACAGGGGTAGCCAGTTCGGCACTTGATAAGGCGCTGTGGGAGCACAAGAGCACTGCACTGCAGGCCCGAACGGGAACAAACACTGGCAGCATTCTAAAACTATGCACCTGACGAAGAGAGCTGTGGTTCCCGTAAGCTTACGCCTCAATAAAGTCGGTTAGTCTTAAAGGTGCTACTGGACTTTTTGCTTGAGATAATGTTAGGCTAACATTGTCGATTTTTAGCTTGTAGTGATATTTTTCTTAAACAGACTTTGATTAATCGAAATTAAAATCAAGCAAATGAACCCAAGTAATTAGGTGAGAAATGAAGCAATACATACATGGAGACTGGCCCAAGAAGTTTGCATGTTAATGAGAGGTGAGCTGGTCAAGCCGTCTGCAGGCTACAAATTAAAACGATTGATTAGTGATGGCATTAGACAAACACAAATCTAACACAGTATGGCAAAAGCAAGCCTCTTTTTAAAATATGCACGCACACACATATGTATAGCCTCAGTGATCCAAAAAGAAGAGAGGGGCCATACCAAACTTATGGACAGCCGAGTATCAATGCCTTAGACCAAACTGGGTTAGGTCATATATAAAATGGAGTCAGACTCACCAACTGATGCACAAACCAGACAGGTATATGGACAAGCCACCTAGGATGTTTGGCCCACCGGAATAAATTTACAGAGGCCAAAGATGGCAAGGCAGGAGCAATCCTGTAAAAAATCTGGAATTTTGTATGGCAGAAGTTTGGATAACAGAGGCTGTATATTAATAAACACAGACAATACCAAAGGCTTCCAGAGTTATTCAACTCAAAGTGGTCCTGCATTCAAATCTCACCTTAAACGGCAAATGGTTTTTGGAAACGCCCCCCCCCCCCCCTCTCTCTCTGTGCCACAATGTCCCAAGTGGCATATGAAAAGTGTTATAAACAATAACCAAACCATTCCCATTCCAGTCTGCAAAAAGAAAGACCCCAGGCATAATTCTGACTGAGGTTCTGCACTCCACAGAGAAAGCAAATTTAATGTTGAAGGCTAAACGGGACCTTCTCTACACTGAATCAGATAAAGAGTTGAAGGATGAATCCACCACAAGATGACCTTTAGGGTGTGGCAACCGTTTCTTCAAGTAGGATCACAGACTCACAGGGTTGGAAGGACCTCCAGGCTCATCGAGTCCAATCCCCTGCACGGGGGAGTAAATTCACAACTACCTCCCCCCCCGACACACACACACCCGGTGACCACGCCCAGAAGATGGCAAAACACCTCCAGGATCCCTAGCAAAACTGGCCTGGGGGAAATTGCTTCCTGACTCCCACGTGGCAATCGACATTCCCCTGGGCGTGTAAGAAGGAGCCACAAGAACTCAGTACTTTGATCCAGAGGAGCTGGCCGTGTTAGTCTGTAGTAGCAAAATCAAAAAGAGTCCAGTAGCACCTTTAAGACTAACCAACTTTACTGTAGCATAAGCTTTCGAGAACCACAGCTCTCTCCGTCAGATGCATGGAGGGCAAGAAGAAACTCTCCACCTATATATCTGACCAGTTTCTTCTTGCCCTCCATGCATCTGACGGAGAGAGCTGTGGTTCTCGAAAGCTTATGCTACAATAAAGTTGGTTAGTCTTAAAGATGCTACTGGACTCTTTTTGATTTAAGTACTTTGAGAGATTGCAGCTGAATTACAACGTCCGAATGCTACCCCCAATGCCAACCTTGCCTTTCCCTTCTTCTTCCCTCCCTCCCACTGCAGGGTCCTGTCTTCTTTCTTTACTCTATACAGCACTGTGCACCTGGAGGCACCAGAAGATGTTCCCCTGAGATCTTGCCACTTGACCGAGCCACATCATAGCACGCAAGCTAAAGCAAGTAGCCCCAAATAACCCCAAAGTTGTCTTGCAAAAATATTAAATTCGGAGTGCGAACACTTCCAAACCTCAGGAGTCAGCAGGAGTATTTAGCAGCCTGGGAAGAGGAGATAGTTGCTTCCTGACTTTGGCAGCGACCCAGCGGTCAGTCCCAAGGCCTCTTTCTTGAGTCACCCATGACTGGTGGGCACCTGGGTTTTCGTATCTCTGAATAAACCTTGATTCAAAAATCTCACATGTGAGTTTCTCATTGTGAAAACCAATCCCAGCACATTTCCAGCCTAAACCCGGTTTCCTGGCCCCGAAGAGCATTCCCACACTCTCTCCGGCTCCTGGCAGCAATTGCTTGGGGGGAGGTGGTGCGCGCACAGCTCTTGTGGCGCCAGTGGTGACAGGGTGCGGCAAACACAGGCACTCTTTGCCCCTGACAGTGCACCACATCTAAGTGGAATTCGTTTTGTGTTTTTCAACAGCAGCACAGTGGCGGGCCCTTCTGCGGCACACAGATGCAGCCTCTCAGCTTTGCTCCAAATTAGCTTAACGAGGAGCAGCCTGAAGGATGGGCAGCCGGGGGCCCAGGACCCACCGGCAGTTGCCAGCAGGCCAGGCCTGGGGAGGCACGTGTTGGGGCTAAGGCAGCCGAGAGACAGGGCAGAGGGAAGCCGGCGTCAAGAACACACAGCTCTGCACAAGGTCTCCCGAGTTGCTCCCAAGCAGGGATGCTTCCCCGCCGTGCCTTCGCAGCAGCAATCGGACATCCACATGGGAGTATTTACCACGCTTTCCTTGCTATCCCTCCCTCCATCACACTGCTGAAGGGTTCCTGCCTTTTAAAAGATAGTTTCAGGCGGGTGGCCATGTTGGCCTGCAGTTGAAGAGCAAGATTCGGGTCCAGTAAGCACCTTAAAAACCAGCTGCATTTCCATGGTATGATCTTTCAAGAGTCAAAGCTCCCTTCCTCAGATACATTTAGAAGTGTCTGATGAAGAGAGATACGACTCTCGAAAGTTCATACCTTGGAAAGCTAGCTGGTCTTTAAGGTGTTATTGGACCAGGTTTTGCCTCCCTTTAAAAAAAGGAAGTAGCTGTGTTATGTTATAGAAACTACTGACTTTTTTTTTAAAAGCCCACTGGTGGTGCTGGGGTGATGGGATGGTGGGTGCCAAGGAATGCAGCAGTAAATTGGTGCCAACTGGTGAAACTCCACACCTTTCTGCTCACCCAATGGGCATCGCTCATTTGATTACAGTTTTTCCAAAAGAGTGAACTGAAGCAGGTTTGGGAAAGTGCAATGAAGCAGGAGCACGGCAGGAGTTCCAAAAACGGGCTTTCCGATGAAGCAAAAATTAACAGAATTAACTGATTTTTAACCACCACTGCAGCAGTTGTCTCTCCCTTCACACAATACCTGGGGGAAAGTGCATCCATCTTCCTCTGAAAGCAGACTTCCTAGCTCTGTCTTTGATCTTGTACCCTTTCCTTTCACTGCAAGATACCTGGGCGATGTTATGCCAAGACTAACTAGCCAAGAGTGGAGCTGAGCTTGCTACTTCTCTGCAAGGCTCTGCACAGCACTGCTAAGATTCTCCCCCCAGCCTCGGAATCCTCAGCAAGTTTTGCAGCTCATTTTCAAAAATGAATTAAGATCTCATTGCTAGATCTGACTTGCTAAGTGCCTCTGAAGTCTTGCAGCCGCTGCCTTGCTGTTTCTCAACTCTTAATTAGATCTTTCATTCGCTCTTTTGCCAGCAAGCAAAGCTAGAGGTGCCTTATTTATGAGGCGGCCATCTCTTTACAAACATATAAAGGTTGGGAAATTCCTGGGGATCTGCAGTGGATCCCGGGGAGGGCAGGGTTTGGGGGGAGGGATGGACCTCCGTGGAGTATAATGCCACGCAGTCCACCCTCCGAAGTCGACACTTTCTCCAGGGGAGCTTCTCTCTCTCATCTGAAGATCAGTTGTAATTCTGGTAGAGCTCCAGGTCCCAGCTGAAGGTTGGCAACCCTTCTTATTTAGGATTTGAAACTGATAATAAAATACATTTCCAGCCCATTACTCTTAAATAACGGAAGCTTCTTCACTGTTTTTTCGCCACATTTACCCATACAGGACGCACCGCAAAATGTTTTTCTGGAGCTCCATTTTTTGATGGTTGGAGCTCCGTGCACATGTCTTCCCTCCTAATTCCACCACTGATCACGAGGAACATTAACTTCCCTTGCACGTCAACCATGCACCAACATAAAGGCTTCCAGCAGCTCTTTGCAACGACACCAACATTATACACTATCTCAGAGTCCTTCAGATTTTTACTTCTACATTTGACTTGCAACTGAGGGAGGGGGCTGTCTTGCTTAACCAAGCGTGATCTGGGCTCCCCGGATCAATGAATCACAGAGCGCTTGGCTATCCCTCCTATATCTCTAATCCAAGGCACACCAGTGATCACTCCCCCTTCTTCTCCTTTTGTCTGGTGGCACCATTACCTGGACAGGAATGAGAGGTTCCTTGTCATCGATCTCGATGAGAACATCATCTCTAGGGGTGAGGCTCACGTCATCTGTAATTTACAAAGGACAAAATGAAAAGAACGAGCCGAGGGAGCGGCGTCGTGCACAAACCAGGCATTGATGCTTTCTTCGTTCCCAATCACACGGCTGGTTTGGGCCAGCTGGGTTCTTCGGAAAATCTGCGTTGGTCAAAGCTGCCTCGGAAAGGGTTCCGCTCGTCTCCACAGGACTATTCAGCCCGTCCCACGGGCGCTTCTTCTATAAATGGGCTGGACCAAGACTAGGGGAGTTATAATTTGTTCCCATATGACATGATTCACAAAAGAGGTCCACTGACAGCCTGCATTACCATCAAAAATGGTAGCGGGGACTGATTCATAGAGATTTGGGGGGCTGGAGCCTGGAGAGGGCGGGGTCTGGGTCGTGCCTCAGAATGGTATGATGCCATAATGTCCACCGCCCCCGAAAGCAGCTGTGTTCTCCAGGGAAGCTGACCTCTGTGGCAATTTTGGGAGATCTATGTCCACCACCTGGAGGCTTACAACCCTACTGGTCCACCTCAGCAATCACTGGTGGGGTATAATAGTCATTCATAGGGCATTACTCCCCCCCCCTCACATTAGGCTACAAAGGGGGCTCTTCGTTTTTCTAAAGAATACCCCTATGAAAGCAACTGGGCCTGTTGAGGCCAGAGCTTGGCTTGTACCCCCAGCAGCAACACAGGCCCAGGAGGGGGTGCCGATCTCTGCCTATGCTGCTGATGGCTGGGAAGGAACTCGGTGGGGCATGAGCCCCCTTCTCATTGTGCCACCCTCCACAGTCGCTTGAGCGGCTTGGCTGGAGAGCCAATTGGAAAGGGGAAGATTTCACTGGGATCCTCAACGTGGCTCACAAAGTACCGTTAAAAATAAAAACGATGCCATAAAATTCTCATGAAACCTGCGCAGCACAGTTACACATGAGAATGTCTGTCCATATGCTCCAGAAGGAGGAATGTCAGCTTCCCCTTGGTGACCATCCAGACTGGTAATGGAAGGACCACGTCACCTCCCGTGGATTGAGGGGACACGGAGACACAGGTGTGCCCATCCAAAGCCACTCGTTTCTCGGTTGAAAGAATGCCGGGAGGGCCTCTGCCATACCTAGCTGTGTCGCAGCACACTCCACCTCCTCTGTGTAGGGGTCACAATAGAACTCCTCCAGGGAGCGGATGGTACACTGCCCCACCACAGGTCTGCGGCCAAACGGCCTGTTGTCAATGACTTTGATGACGATGGGTGGACTGTACAGGTCTTCCCTGGGCAAGCGCTGCAGAAAGAAAGGGCAGCATCAGCACCACAGGGCAGAGAGGAGGGGGGGCATCTCTCAAGAGCAGCGGATCAGCTGGTGGGTACAAGAGGGGTTCCAGCTCCAACGGGATGCAGGGACCGGCAGGGCAGGGAGCTGGGAAAGCCCTGCTCGCCATTCCTTCTCATTCCCTCTGGGAGCCATTCATGACCTTCTTCACTCCATCCTCTCCCCTAACTTGCCATCTTGGACTGAAACACGCCCCCCCCCCCCACACACATACTTTTGTTTGTTTTGAACATCTGTCCTGATGAAGAGTTCTGGACAATCGGAAAGCTCAACCACACTGTTTTGTGTGAGTTACGTCGATCTTCGTATAACGTGGCTTTCGTTTTAGAGTTTGCTTTGGACCAACGGCCTGTTGTCAACCTCCGGCTCTCTTGGAAGGGGGCCCTGAAGGCCGGCTGCTGGGAGGCTTGCGATGGGCTCTGCCTGCAGGCTTCCCCGAGCCCTCTACTCAGTCTCTGCTGGGATGCTGGGCTTAGGGCTAATCCAGCCGGGCACATGCGTGAGCGCACACACAGCCCTTTAAATAACATGATGCATGACAATTTCAACATGCTGGTTTCTAGAGAGCCAGCGGGCAGGAGCGTGCTGGCTCACACCCCTCCAACCAGTGATCGCTGGGTTACAGGCCCCAGGCACATGGTCTGGCAATAGTGCATAGGTGGGGGCGGGGGCAGGACCAGTGCACTCACACCCACTCCCCCTCCTCTGCGTGCACTGAAAGCCACACACACATCACGTGGTCTTTTGTGCATAACATCGTGCGAAGCTACTTCAAAAGTGGCTCCCGAAAGGCAAAAGTGGGTCCCATGTCAAAACAACTGAGATCCAAAGCCTACCTATACGAAGGTGCTTTAAATGGGATACATTTTGCACCGCCTATTCTCTCTTAGACTGCAAACCTTTGGCAGGCACTTCTCGTGCCATGGACACGGCCAGTGCCTGGTTTAACAAACACAACATTAGGGAGCCTCCACAAAGAGACCCGAGACAACTGATCTTTCATCCTGCAGTTCTCCATCCTCTTTCATCTGCTAGTTTAGTGTAGTGGTTAAGAGCGGCAGGACTCTAATCTGGAGAGCCAGGCTTGTTTCCCCACTCCTCCACTTGAAGCCAGCTGGGTGACCTTGGATCAGTCACTTAAGAGTGGCAGGGCTCTAATCTGGAGAGCCGGGTTTGATTCCCCACTCCTCCGCTTGAAGCCAGCTGGGTGACCTTGGGTCAGTCACAGCTCTCTCAGAGCTCTTCTCTCAGCCCCACCCGCCTCACAAGGTGATTGTCATGAGGATAATAATAACATACTTTATAAACCGCTCTCAGTGGGTGTTCAGTTGTCCTGAAGGGCGGTATAGAAATCGAATGCTATTATTATTCTAGACAAGCATGGATGAACTTTCATTGTCTGGAATTGGGGCATGTTACTGATTAGATTCGGGACTGTGAAAAATAAGTCCTGGCATGGATCAGAGATGAAGGAGCAAGCACAGGACACCCTTCGAGTGTGACGGGAGCGGGCTTGAGCATGGAAGGAAAGAGCAGGCGGAGGCAATGGTCCCTCACCACTTCCACGAAGAGAACGGAGACATCAAAGTTGGGGTTTTTCTTGAGGTTCTTGATGACGCACGACTGGACCATCTGCCCGCCACACTCCACCAGGAGACTGGGAGAAGTGACGCTGGACAGCTGGTAGCTCTTCACGTTCCGGAGCCCCCAGGCCAAGATCTACGCTCGTTAAGAACAAAAATAGACAACAAATAGCAACGTGTCAAGCACAACCACAAGGCAAATGGAGCCACGTTACAGTCGTGGCCACATGAACCACAGTCAGTTCAGCCCTCCTTATTCTCAGCTGTGTAGCACGTGGGTCGGGCTCTTGGACCTCCAAGTGCCAAAGGGAAGGAGCTGGAGTTCGAATCTCATTGTTTGACATCTCCCACTTAAGCTGATCAACCATCTTTTTGCCATCTGAGCCTGTGAATCTAAACCCTACTGTCAGAATTAAGCGTGTTTTCCCAGGCCAACACAAACCATATATAAATAGCACGTCTGCCTACAGGAATATTTTTGGGTCCTCGGGCAATGAAGTTCTTGTGCGGTCCTCTGCACTCACCTCAATGGCTGTACGTTGAAGAACCGGCTTGATTCCTTGAGGGACCATATAGATGTTGGGTTCTCTCTGCGGTGGGGGGTACGGCAGATCCAAGTCTGCAGACTGGAGCAGGGAGAAAGGGGGGAAAGCCAAAGGGCACATTAACCTGCCGTCACATATCGAGGCAGACTGCTGTGTAAAAGGAGCCTGTTTTGGAGGGCCCTCCTGGCTCTACATTCTCTCACAGTGGAAATCAAAGTCTCTTAACCGTGTCTTAACTTTAAGAGACGGTACTGGAGAAGATGCCGTCCTGTCCAAGTGGCAGATGTCTCCAAATCCAAGGTAGGTGGCTGCAGCGTAAGCTGAGCAATTCAGACGATCTTCTGACTGCCCCCCCTCCCCCCGCAGCCCTTGCACTTTAAAATACCCCGTTAGCCCAAAAGATCAAAACATGGTACATTTCCATTTCTTTATTTGCAAACATATGGGAAGAAAAATGAAACGAATCGTGTTGGATTGACCCAGCAATCCATCAATGCTCAGGTTGTCAGACTGCACAGGGAAGCCATTGAAATTCACAAGCATAAGCAAAACTTCAACAGGAAAGAAGAAACCTTAAGAATGAACAGAGCATGGTTTCCAGTTCTGAAAAGCACCAGGCTAATAAAACACTCTACACCCGACAATAGCCCTACAGAGAAGATTAGCGCATCAAGCACCATTCCATATGCAAAAGAACCTCCTCAGGATACAGTGAAGCCTCCCGCCATTAGCATTCCACACCCTGGGAAACTCTTACAGAATGACTCAGCTCAACCCCACCCCTCCTGAGTATATATAAATGACCTGCCAACATCTTTTCCACACTGGGACACTGAGAGATCTCTGTCTTTTGGTGCAACACCTCTGAAGATGCCAGCCACAGCTGCTGGCGAAACGTCAGGAACTACAATGTCAAGACCACGGCAATACAGCCCGGAAAACCCACAACAACCAATGCTCAGGTTGTTTCCAAAATGCCCCTCCCCCAGCTGTCCTTTCTGACGCTGAGAAGGCTGAAAGCGTCACCCACTCCCCTCGCTTCTCTGCTGACGGAAGAGACAGGAAGGGAGATTTCGTCCCTTTCTGTATCCCCACGGCCACTCCCCCTCCCCTGCTGAATTGCAACTGATAACGAAGCTCAAGACGAAGCATCCATCTGGAACGAATCACGACCTAGGCTTCCTGTCTCACCACCACTGCTAATTTCTCCACACCCACTACCCCTCTGCATACTCCACCCTATCTAAACACGTCTGCCGTTGTCATTCCCTGGCTATTATCATTCGGTTTCTGCAATCACTCCACACTCCAAGATATGACAGATGGGCTGATTCCACACGGCTTGCTTGAAGCTGGGACGTTGCGGGACGTTGCGGATCATGCCGGAAAAAAATGCGGAAGATCGCATTTTCTCGCGCGAGAAAACGCGATCTTCCGTGTTATTTCCAGCATGTTCCGCAACATCGCGGCTTCAGATAAGCCGTGTGGAATCGGCCCTGGACTCACATTCTAGCTGTATCTGAAGTAGGGGTGTGCAAGCCAAAAATTTTCGGCTATAGCCGGAAGTAGAAAGCCGAAAGAAGATTCTCTATCATTAAAGCCGAAAGTCGAAACAAGAATCTCTTTCGGCTTTCGGGATTCTTTCGGGATTCTTTCGGCATTCTTTCGGCTTTTTTCTATGGGAAAATGCCTCTGTCTTCCAGGACGCCTGGAGGAGGCATTTTCCCACTGAATAAGCCCAAAATTGGCGGGGACCTTCCTCTAACCCTTCTCTAACAACCACCCAAGTTTCAGACAGATTGAACTTTGGGGGGCCATGTTATGGCCCCCCAAAGCAGGTCCCCCCATCCTCCCATAAGAAAGCGAAGGAGCAGCATATTGTTAGCATGCTGCTGCTCATCTTTCTTCATTATTTCCTATGGGGAAAAAATGAAGAGGCAGGCTTCCTTTGCCAGGGGTGGCATTTTGCATGCAAAATGCCCCCCAGCCCTCAGGGGCCCTTCTCCCACCCCTCCTCCCACCCCCCACCAAGGCTCAGCCTGCTCCCACTTGGGGGGGCCATTTCATGGCCTCCCCAAGTAGGTGCTCTAATCTCTACCACTGACAGCTGGGGGAGGCTTGTGTTGCCAGGGGTGGCATTTTGCATGCAAAATGCCCCCCAACCCTCTGGGGCCCTTCTCCCACCCCTCCTCCCACCCCCCACCAAGGCTCAGACTGCTCCCACTTGGGGGGGGGGCATTTCATGGCCTCCCCAAGTAGGTGCTCTGCTCTCATCTCTACCACTGACAGCTGGGGGAGGCTTGTCTTGCCAGGGGTGGCATTTTGCATGCAAAATGCCCCCCAGCCCTCTGGGGCCCTTCTCCCACCCTTCCTCCCACCCCCCACCAAGGCTCAGACTGCTCCCACTTGGGGGGGGGGCATTTCATGGCCTCCCCAAGTAGGTCCTCTCAGCCCCTAAAGTCCACCCCTTACAGCCCCACACAAACCCAATTCCCCCCCAGCTGCCACACACAGACCCAAATCCCCACATTAGCCCCTCACAGACCCAAATCCACCCCCACCTGCCCCACACCCATAACCCCAGGAACAGGCTGGCAAATGCCAGCCCTCTCCCTTTGTTCCCTATGCTGGGAACTTCTAAACTCTCTTTCCCTGGGCAATTCTGCACAGCCCAGGGGTGCCACAATGGTGGGCACACTTCTGAGTGCCAGCTGGTCCCTGTGAAAGAGCACCTGAACCACAGACACCCTCCCTCAAATTCCCCCACCACCTACAGAGATGGCTGGCCAGCCAGCCCCATTGTTCCCTATGATGGGAACCAACTGCACAACAAAGAATAAAACAAGAACAACACAAAATAAAGTTTTTAAAAAATTATTTTCTCCCTTCCAAAGTACAAGTAGGCAAAGCATTATGACACATTACACCAGCAGTCCCCCACACAGAAAAATTAAAACAAAACTCACTTAACATCAGAGAATCACAAAACACGATTCCTGTCAAAAACACTTTATTTCTTGAACAGCTTTAGGTTACACAGCAGGGGGGAACACCAAAGGGCATGGCAGCACTATCTTACACAAAAATAACACAACTCACTTAACATCAGAGAATCACAAAGCACAATTCCTGTCAAAAACACTTTATTTCTTGAACAGCTTTAGGCTACACAGCAGGGGGGGGACACCAAAGGGCATAGAAGCAGTATCTTACACAAAAATAACACAACTCACTTCACATTAAAGAATCACCCCAAAAAATTGCTGTCAAAAGCACTTTATTTCTGTAACTGCTTTAGGTTACACAGTAGGAAGGCACCACAGAGCAGGAAAGCAGTGTACTACACAAAAATAACACAACTCACTTCACATCAGAGAATCACACAAACACAATTGCTGTCAAAAACGGTGAAGTGGGTTGTATTATTTTTTGTAGTACATTGCTATCATGCCCTGTTGTGCCCTCCTACTGTGTAACCTAAAGCTGTTCAAGAAATAAAGTGTTTTTGCCAGGAATTGTGTTTGTGTGATTCTCTGATGTTAAGTGAGTTGTGTTATTTTTGTGTAAGATAGTGCTGCCATGCCCTTTGGTGTTCCCCCCTGCTGTGTAACCTAAAGCTGTTCAAGAAATAAAGTGTTTTTGACAGGAATTGTGCTTTGTGATTCTCTGATGTTAAGTGAGTTGTGTTATTTTTGTGTAAGATAGTGCTGCCATGCCCTTTGGTGTTCCCCCCTGCTGTGTAACCTAAAGCTGTTCAAGAAATAAAGTGTTTTTGACAGGAATCATGCTTTGTGATTCTCTGATGTTAAGTGAGTTGTGTTATTTTTCTGTGTGGGGGACTGCTGGTGTAATGTGTCATAATGCTTTGCCTACTTGTACTTTGGAAGGGAGAAAAAAAAATTTAAAACTTTATTTTGTGTTGTTCTTGTTTTATTCTTTGTTGTGCAGTTGGTTCCCATCATAGGGAACAATGGGGCTGGCTGGCCAGCCATCTCTGTAGGTGGTGGGGGAATTTGAGAGAGGGTGTCTGTGGTTCAGGTGCTCTTTCACAGGGACCAGCTGGCACTCAGAAGTGTGCCCACCATTGTGGCACCCCTGGGCTGTGCAGAATTGCCCAGGGAAAGAGAGTTTAGAAGTTCCCAGCATAGGGAACAAAGGGAGAGGGCTGGCCTTTGCCAGCCTGTTCCTGGGGTTATGGGTGTGGGGCAGGTGGGGGTGGATTTGGGTCTGTGAGGGGCTAATGTGGGGATTTGGGTCTGTGTGTGGCAGCTGGGGGGGAATTGGGTTTGTGTGGGGCTGTAAGGGGTGGACTTTAGGGGCTGAGAGGACCTACTTGGGGAGGCCATGAAATGCCCCCCCCAAGTGGGAGCAGTCTGAGCCTTGGTGGGGGGTGGGAGGAAGGGTGGGAGAAGGGCCCCAGAGGGCTGGGGGGCATTTTGCATGCAAAATGCCACCCCTGGCAAGACAAGCCATCCCCAGCTGTCAGTGGTAGAGAAAAGAGCACCTACTTGGGGAGGCCATGAAATGGCCCCCCCAAGTGGGAGCAGTCTGAGCCTGGGTGGGGGGTGGGGGGAAGGGTGGGAGAAGGGCCCCTGAGGGCTTGGGGGCATTTTGCATGCAAAATGCCACCCCTGGCAACACAAGCCTCCCCCAGCTGTCAGTGGTAGAGATTAGAGCACCTACTTGGGGAGGCCATGAAATGGCCCCCCCAAGTGGGAGCAGGCTGAGCCTTGGTGGGGGGTGGGAGGAGGGGTGGGAGAAGGGCCCCTGAGGGCTGGGGGGCATTTTGCATGCAAAATGCCACCCCTGGCAAAGGAAGCCTGCCTCTTCATTTTTTCCCCATAGGAAATAATGAAGAAGATGAGTAGCAGCATGCTAACAATATGCTGCTCCTTCGCTTTCTTATGGGAGGATGGGGGGACCTGCTTTGGGGGGCCATAACATGGCCCCCCAAAGTCCAATCTGTCTGAAACTTGGGTGGTTGTTAGAGACGGGTTAGAGGAAGGTCCCCACCAATTTTGGCCTTATTCGGTGGGAAAATGCCTCCCCCAGACGTCCGGGAAGACGGAGGCATTTTCCCATTGAAAAGCCGAAAGAAAGCCGAAAGAATCCCGAAACGTTTCGGCTTTTTTCTTTCGGCTACCCGAAACGTTTCGGCATTCCCCAAAACGTTTCGGCATTCCCCGAAAGAAGCCGAAACACTTTTGTTTCGGCATTCTTTCGGCATTCTGAATGCCGAAACGCACATCCCTAATCTGAAGAAGTGAGCTGTGGCTCACAAAAGCTCATAACCTACCACAGATTTTGTTAGTCTTATAGGTGCTACTGGGCTCTTGCTCTTTTCTACTCCCACGGGTACTGCAACCCCGGACATCAACTCTCCTGAGGTCAGATGCACCTGCTAAGGGGACGGAACCACAGGAAAGGGCCGTGCCTCCCCCTGACAGACTGCCGGATCCAGCCAAGCTGATTTGTTTCAGTTTCCTTCCATTTAAAATACTAGAAAAGTTTTGTTTAAAAAAAATCATTTTATAGGGTAAGTCAAATGTAGAAACTGGGCCTTGGAAGTACCCTTCAACATTTCCAACTGAGGGGAGGAAGCATGGGGGGAAATTGGCAATCTGAGTTTTAGAGGCGCAGACAACTAAGCCCTAAAATACAGGGGGGGGGGATAGAAATATTTTAAGTAAAATAAGCAATAGAACTGGGTGCAACAGTTGGCAGATCAGCCAGGGCATTAACGGATGCAGCAACATGGACATGTGAAAAAAGGCAAGCATAAATGCTGCAGAGATTGGGGATGGTACATAGTTACTGGCCAATCAATGCTGTCCAGACACCACTTACCCCTAGTCAAAGGCATCACTTGGCGGGACAAACAAGATGCACATGACCTGGGAGATCTCGGTTTCGAATCTCCTGCAGTTCCCTAAAAGCAATACTGGAGGGCTATTCAGGGTGGTGCCCTAGCCCCAGGGGAGGGGTTAATCCTTTCTTCCTGCACCATTTTCCCATTCCAAACTGCCTCCACTCTTCAGATATGCTACTTGCATGACAGGTAAAAATATATAGGTTATTGCAGATTACAGATGATTACATACATATAAAAATATATATCCAGAGGAGTTAGCCGTGTTAGTCTCTGTAGTCGCAAAATAGTAAAGAGTCCAGTAGCACCTTTAAGACTAACCAACTTTATTGTAGCATAAGCTTTCAAGAACCACAGCTCTCTTCGTCAGATGCGGTTGCATCTGACGAAGAGAGCTGTGGTTCTCAAAAGCTTAAGCTACAATAAAGTTGCATCTGATGAAGAGAGCTGTGGTTCTCGAAAGTTTATGCTACAATAAAGTTGCATCTGACGAAGAGAGCTGTGGTTCTCGAAAGCTTATGCTACAATAAAGTTGGTCAATCTTAAAGGTGCTACTGGACTCTCAAAAATATATATGTTATGATCATATTATCTGCAGAGCAAATAACCGCTCCTGGGAGGAGGTTTAACCCCTCCCCAGAACCATGGCCTTAAGGTTTTCAGGTCTCGTGCCCTCTTGCCAACAACCTTGTGGCAGGAGAAAAATTTTAAAGATCACCAGCACTGCACAGCATGACATCACTTCTGTGGGAAGCCCGGAGGTGATGTCGTGCTCCCGGTTGCTGCTTCCTATTGGCTGGCAAACCGACATGGCCCTGTTTTTCACTTTTTAAGAAACGGCAGGAGCTCCTCTTCACAGCTCTCCCAGATCACATCTTGGTTGGCCCTGGAAAAGCCACAGAACTGGGCTTGGCACAGTTTGCCCTGGAAACGGGGGAAGATCAGAGCAAAGCTGCTTCTGGTTCCATCTCCCCTTCTCTGTCCTCGCCTTCCCAACTAAACATATGAAGCTGCTCTATGCTGAATCAGACCACAGCTCCATCAGTTTTGTCTAGTCTGTCTGGCAGTGGCTCTTGGAGAGGGGGGGCTTTTCCACCTCCTGTCACCTGGCGTCCCCTCCGTGGAAATGCTAGGGTGGTACTTTGGACTTCATCTTCCATGTGCAAGAGGGACCCTACCACAGAGCCATGGATCTTCCCAAGAGTAAATTTAGGTTCATCTTGACCTCAGTCTTATTGAGTTCAGTCTCCAAAGAAAAGCAAATCCCTCCGGGGAAATAACAAGGCGCCCTTTAACCAAGGGCAGTTGGAAGCAATTTAGGAAGCAGTCGGCTCTTGCCAAGCGAAAGTATTATTGCATTAAATTAAGCAGGCATATATATTTCAAACGTCACATCAGGTCGTATTTATTTATAGGCCCCTATATATGTGCGTTTAATAAGACTACAGAGGGAGGTTGCTTGGTGGTGGCATGCCAGAGGCGCTCGAAGTTAAGCAGCAATTTTCCTTGGCGGTTGCCAGGAGCTGCCAAATCAAAACAGCTTGTTGTGAATGACAACTTCGCCAACTCTGCTCAGGGGTAATTAGAACCACAGATGTATCTCTGGGTGGGGAATAACCGATGTGAAGGTTTTAGGGCAGAGCTTGGATAGCAGACTAGATGTGAGGCTGTTGCGCAGAAGGCCGTTCCAGCACTGCAGCCATGCCTTAGGAAATCAGGCCGCTGCATTGCACAGCAGCTGCAGGGCCTCCGCTGGAGCCGCAGGCACAGCCCTGGCCAGCACCAATTGAGAAGAAAGCAAAGCAGAATTACGAGGGTGACTGAGGGGCAGGAGGACTCGGTAGCAGCGCCGAGCCCAGCCTGCGCTAGCCCTGGATGCCCACGCTACTGGAAGGGGATGCTGGCAAGGCAAGGGCACTCTCCTGTAGGGTTCCGGCACTCACCTGGCATCTCATTGAAACTGGGCTGCTAACAGGGATGCTTTCCATGCAACATGACATCACTTCCGGGGGAAACCCAGAAGTGACATCACGTAGCTCTAAGGATGATTGCCACTGGTAGAAATCCTCTTCCACCCCACCCAGCACCCCCCTCCCTTTGTTGAATTGGTTGGTTGGTTGGTTGGTTGGTTGGTTGGTTGGTTGGTTGGTTGGTTGAGTGATTACAAGCTGGACTGTTCATTAGTTAAATGACTGAGAGCAGGATGACAGCAATTATTGGTAATAAACCAAGCCACATTAGAAGTATTCACAGCCTGCACAGACAACAGATTTGCGGATGGGATGGGAAGCCGGCTCAGGGCCAGGGCCAGCGGCTTAGGGGCATAAGAGGGAGGGGAGGGGAGGGGAGGGAGGTCCAGAAGCAGCTCCGTGTGTGCCTGAGAGACCAGACCAGAAAAAGAAGTCCGCAGGAACACGACCGGCCCCTTGCGGCATTTGATCCCTGAACAGCGGCATGGCAGCCTCGCTCTTGGGCCACCTGCAATGGTGGAAGGGTTTAAATGGTGGTTTAATGAGTTGAGTTCCCCAGACGAACATCGCTTTCACTGCAGTTGCACAACAGCTGCAAGCAAGGTTGCTTTTAAAGCGTGTGGGAGCTGATCTGACTTAGAACAGCTGCGTGAGGGGCAGAGGAAGGGGCTCCTCTCCCCCATGTCTTTCCCCTGAGCTGAAATGGCCTCCTTAGGGAGTTCTTTACATCACCTGAGAGCTGCACGTGGAGTATTCCAACTGTTTCAGCTCAGGAAAAAGGTAAAGGAGAAAGGCAAAAACTTCCTCTCCTCCCATGCCTCTACCCGGAACTAATTTGATTCCTGCGGGCTTAGAAGCCACATTCCCTGCAGACGCTGTGTGGCTGAGGTGAAAGCCAGGTGGGACAGGAAACCTGGACTCGCCGTGCTAAAAAAGTGGCATAGTTTGGCCCTGAGGCACCTGCAGCACTTTGCACAGGGGCGGGGAATCTCCATAGTCAGGTTTCAGGTACAGAATCCAAAATTCCAGTGTACAGCCGCTGGGAGAAAAAAGCAAGTTTTTTTTTTTAAAGTCATTTTGTAAGGGACTCAGAAAAGCTTCCCTTTCCAATGGTGTGTGTGTGTGTGTGTGTGTGCACGCGCATGCAATTCAGCATCATCCACTCACAAAAATATGTGCCCTTTTCCCCACCACCATCTAATGTGGCTCCCAGAAAAGAGGCACCGGCGGGCAACCTCTCTGCAGCCATCTTTTCCTGCCTGAAGCCTCCCATGGCAGCAAACAAAGCAAGATTTGCAATGGCTCAGAGCCAAGCTACAAGTGACGCCTGACTCAGGTTGGACACTTGTCAGCTTCCCTCAAGTTTTGATGGGAAATGTAGGCATCCTGGTCTTGCAGCTGCAATGGAGAGCCAAGCTGTAAAACCAGGACGCCTACATTTCCCATCAAAACTTGAGGGAAGCTGACAAGTGTCCAACCTGTGTCAGGCGTCACTTGTAGCTTGGCTCTAAGTTGCCCTTCAAGTTGAAGAGGAAAAGGGGCGGGGGGGGGGGAAATGCAAGTTAAGTGACAGGCACCAAGGCAGGAATAAACAGACACAGCGGGGCGAGCAAATGCCAAAAAGGGGTTCTCATCTTCAACTGGATTTTTTTCTCCATAACCTAATCCCCATGGTGCCGAGTGGTAAGTTGCAGTACTGCAGCCCAAGCTCTGCTCACGACCTGAGTTCGATCCCGGTGGAAGGTGGGTCCAGGTAGCCGGCTCAAGGTTGACTCAGCCTTCCGACGTTGGTAAAATGAGTACCCCCGTTTCCTGGGGGTAAAGTGTAGATGACCGGGGAAAGCAATGACAAACCACCCTGTAACAAAAAGTCTGCCAAGAAAACATCATGATGCGACGGCCCCCCATGGGACAGTAATGACTCAGTGCTTCCACAGGGGACTACCTTTACCTTAACCTAATCCCTGAAAAGAAAGGAATACAGTGAAAGCCCCCCCCCACCAGAAAGAAAAGATCCTATGAATCGCATGAGAAAGGTCTTTAAGAATTCCCCTGATGGGTTGGGCCAAAAGGCTCCATCTAGACTTGGACTGCGCTTCGAAGAGCTGACCCTCCTCATGTGATCTCCCGCAACACACTGCCTCTGCACATGGAAGTTCCACGAACAGCCATCACAGCTACTCTGAGTGCCCCAAACGCTTTGGCATGTTTGCTCAGTCCCCAGATGGTTGCCAAGCAGAGAGGAAAGCAGGGTGGGAGGGGTTACCAAAGTGAAGAGATACCCATTGGAGAAGCCCTTCATG
Organism: Eublepharis macularius; assembly: GCF_028583425.1. Lineage (NCBI taxonomy): Eukaryota > Metazoa > Chordata > Lepidosauria > Squamata > Eublepharidae > Eublepharis > Eublepharis macularius. The sequence goes on from NC_072799.1 coordinate 1,935,655, forward strand.
ATAGAAGGCGGCCGTGCAGAGCTGTCGAGAGCCAGTCCCAAGAGAGGCAAACGGGAAAGGGAGAGAAAGCAAAAGAGATCACTCAGAGCACAACATGCAGCCCGGGAGCCAAGGACCCGCTTGCGGCCAACATGACTTTTGGCTGGACTGACCACTGAACTCCCTAGGAATGCTGAGGGGGAGGGGGGGTGCTGGGGAGACGCAGGGAAAGGGCAAGTTTGCTGGCTTGCTCCTCCGTGCGTGCTTAGCTTTGACCCCCCCCCCCGCCTCCCTGGCACCTGCTCACACTTCCCAGTGGAGCATCCCAGGCGGGCCAGCTCAAAGCAGAGGGACGGACCCACCAGACTGCAGCAGAAGTGGCCAAGCTCTTCCTCTGCTGCTTCTCGTAGCAGCCCCCCCAGTGGGGGCTGCTTGGATTCGATGGCCACCAGCAGCACAGAGCAGGAAGAAGCAGAGGAGGTGGGTGTGCCACTTGGCAAGCTTGCCTAGAGAACCCTTTCGTCGAGAGGAGGTCTCTATCCATGACTGCTTGGAGGACTAGTTTTTGTCTTGGAAGGCTCTGCGTTGGAAAGGGGGATTTCTGAGATCGGCACAGCCTGTCATCTAACTGGGGGCTGCCGAGACAGTTGCAGCAGCCAGGTCAGTTGTCTGCCTCCAGGCCCTCCATCCCCACCCCGCAGTCCATGTAGAGGGACGGGGAGGCCCAGCGAGCCTGACTCGTGCCCTCCATGGATCAAGGACATACCTGCAAATGAGAGCCTCTCTAGATGAGACATCTTACACGAGGACACTCAAGCATGGGGAGAAGCAATGTTAGCTGGGAAGTGCAGTTTCCTCAGAGGGTTTGTTAATTTCATCTTCAACTCCCTAAAGGAGAGGAGAAATGGACAGAGCCTTCAGGGAGGCAAAGATGAAATTAACAAACCCTCTGAGGAGCGATCTCTGCCGGCTCTGTGCAGAGAGGTGGAACTGACAGAACCTTTGGCTCTGTCTTTTTAAACTACGCTTCCCAGCTAACATTGTGTCTCCCTACACTTGAGCGTCCTCGTAGAAGATGTCTCATGTAGAGAGGCTCGCTGACTCCAGAACCTCCTGTAATGTGTGCGGATTCCATGGCAGAAACTTGACAAAGTCACTGGGGAAACCAACCTGAGAGTTAAATGTGTGGAAGCCACCATGATAATGGGGCAACGGAGACCCCCATGTTGGGATGCACCCCTCAGTTTGTGCACGGCTTCATGCTGGCTCTTGACCTGTGTCTGCCATCAAGCCAGGCCATCCCCTCCCGCTACCCAACAGAAGGGCCAGCAGTTAAATCTTGTACCCTAACTTCTACTGGGTTAGTGAAGTCTTAGCTATATGAATACTGGATGTGCTTCCACGTTCTCCCCTTCACCCTGGGCTTTGGGGAATCCCTGGGCATCGTTCGCATCCAAAGAGGAAGCTTCATTTCTATCAAGACTCACCTCATCCAAAACAGACAGCACCTCAGTCTGAGCCGTTTCCCCAGTTTGTACAAGGTGGGGAGGAGGGGGGATACAAGAAGAAAAAAATTGGAGCTTGTTATTTTTATAAAATAATGTAAAAGAGAACACTGAGCACCTAACATTCCATTTTGTACTTGCACTCAGCTTGAAAGCTTGAAAAATGACAGGCAGCCAGTTCTCAGATTCTGAGCTATCTTGTGAGCATCCATTCATACAGGTGTCTATCACATGTAAAGTGGCAAGCTGTAAGGGATGGGCCAGAGACATGCAGTGGTTGGGGAATGGGAGCTGTGTATGTACCAAAAGTCCATCCCGTGTCTTTCCAGAGGTCTTCTCTTTAACTGTGACCTGGGCCCTCCTCCCTAACTTAATCAGGGGCAATGGATACCATGGCACTCCAGTGGCCATAGGAGAAAGAATTTTTTAAAATTACCATCAATGACATCAGTCATTGGCCTCTACAGTTTTACCATAGAGTTTCTGGCAATTCCTAGAAAGACATGACACCACATCCGGGTTTTCCCAGAAGTGACATCCTACCACCTGTGCCAGCTCCCCCCATATCCCCATCCCACTCGATCTCCTGCTGATTGCCAGGACAGGCCTGGCAACCCAAACCCCACCTGCATCCACCACCAGGCAATGAAGGAGGCAGGAAATGCAGTCCGTGCACACACCCCTGGAAGTTCTGCACACACCCTTTACAGCTCGTGAGAAAAGGCTCTTACCTCAAAGCCTGGGATGTGGTGGATGGCTGGCTGGGAAAAGCAAAACACAAATATTTAGTTCACTGCCCTGGTCTGGTAGCAGTGATAACACTGTTAAGGTCATCTTCTGCGGCCCTGATCTGGGTACCTTCGGAACTTAGGCAGGTGACAACTCAGGAAAGGGCCTTCTCATTCCCGGCACAGAACTTTGAAACTTTCTCCCCAGAGAGAGGGACTGGGTCAGCACAAGGCAGATGCGTGTGCTTAAGTATTTTGGCCCTTTTCCCATGGAACCCGCATTGCTCACCCAGACTCTGGAATGCCCTGAATGCTTCAAAGCCTGCTAGGATAACTTCACTCGGATCACCTGGGGGGCTGAGGAGAGGCAGGAGTTCCCTCTTGAAGTATTTCAAAGGCCGTCCCTTAGGGCAGGGGGAGGAGCTGTTCCTGCTGGCAGCAGAGGACAGGAATTGAAACCATGGCTTTAAACCACGGGAGGGAAGGTACCAGCCGGACATAAACTTCCTCACTTGAAGAGCAATCCGGCAGAGGAACCAGCTGCCTAGGGAGGTGGTGAGCTCCCCCTCACCGGCAGTTTTCAAGAAGAGGCTGGATGAATCCTTGTCAGGGATGCTTGAGGCTGTTCCTGCACTGGGCAAGGGGTTGAACTAGATGGTCTGTGAGGCCCCTTCTAACTCTACGATTCTATAATTCCCGAGCCCTACCTAACCCAAGGAGGGGGGGGGGAATTGAGTAAAAATATCCAGAAACCTGTAATTTCTGAGAACAGAAGAATGTATATATGTCAAGCAATAAAAACCTTGTTTTTGCTGATTTTGTCCCATCTGACCTGCTTGCAAGTGACAGGATCACAGTGGCAGACGCAGTTTGGGGCGAGGGAAGAAGCAGGGGAAGATGCAGAACTGGGAATTACCGTAGGAGGCAAGGAATAGGAGCTATGGAGGAACGATGAGGCCCTGGCCGCTGGAAGGTCTGCGCAGCCTCTCCCTCCTCCCTCCTCGCAATTAATACACTCGGCCGTAAACATCTGTCTGCGAGCTGCTAAAATGCAAGGCCAGGGCTTCCCGGGCGGCGCACCATGCACCCTTCTGTGCTTCTGCCTGGAATTGCTTGTGCTTTCCAAATGTCTTCTCCATCTAATGGCTAGAAACTTGCTCTAAATATTCCGGGCTCAGATTCTTACATGGCAACAAATGCCAGATTTTGCTCATGCTCAGAAACCTTGCAGCCACATCGAATGCTCGCCGTCTAGGGCTGGCATAGTATGCTACTGTTGTCTGCTCAGCCAGTGGGACTGTTTGCTGCAACTTAATCCCCCACCCCCCCACCGCCGCCAAGATGTCAAAACCGGCCCAGCTGCCAGCCGTTTCCTTCTTGCTGTAAAGACCAGACCAGAGTTGCCTTTTCCAGCCAGGCACCGTTCCTGACCCCTGCCAACATCAACAAATCACATGTGCCAGCTGGCACAGACTGCCCACAGACATAGCAGCCTCCCCCTTCCACCACAAGGACTCAGAGCGCGCCTCCCTCCAGCTCAGCCCCTCCCTGCTGCCTGACACGGAGCTGTGCAGGGATCCATCCCCACCCACACCCACCCCCTCCCAGTTTCCCCCCCCCCAGCCTGCTAATGGAGACATCACCCTAATGGGAAGAGACCCAGGGGCTGCCACACCACCTCCCACCTATACATCACGGGGGAAGGTGGAAGTCAGCCAAAAGGGTTCCTGTTTCCTCTGGAAGCCGCTCCTTCCCATGTTTTTTCATTCATTTCTCCCTCTCCTAAACCTGACCATGGCAGAGGGGCAGCAGCCAAAGTGCAAAGCAAGCTCTGCACTCTACTCCGGGCGTACGAGAGAGGAGAAATCAGCGGAGGGAAGGTTTTCTCCATCTCGAGGAATTGTGATCTGGCCCTCCCAGCTGGGGTCACCACTCCCCAGGTGAGGCCTGGAGACCTGGAATTTTGTAATCAGTTGTTTCTCCAAGCGACAGGGATCAATTCCCCTGGCGAAAATGATAACTTTGGAGGGCAGATTCTGCGGCATTTCATATCTGCTGAGCCCCCTCCGTTCCCCAAACTCTGCCCTCCCCAGACCCCACCCCCGAATCTACAGGTATTTCCTAACCTGGAGTTGGCAACCCTATTTCCAGCAGATGTGAGATGATTCAGACTCAGCGACCAACTGCCTGCTTTGCCGGCTGAAGCCTATTTCCAGTTGAGGCTCTCACACACTGGGCAATGCGGGAGACTTTTCCTGGTCTGCACCCCTGAAGACCCACCGTCAGCCCCCTTGGTCAGCGTGGCACCCTTCCCCCACCCCCTTCTGCACGCCCTCCACCGGCTCACCTTCTCCCTCTGGATGAGCTCAAATGCGGCCAGCAGCTCCCCTGCATTCCGGTTGCCCCTGGTGATGGGATACCAGGACAGCCGTGGCAGGCGTTCCAGGCTCGGCCGGCAGATACAGCGGCCCATGAATTCATCGGCACCCTGGAGAGAGAGAGAGAGAGAGAGAGAGAGAGAGAGACCCCCATCTCAGGACATTTGGCTCCTTGCGTCGCCATGAAATCAGTTTTCCACTTATTGAGCTCCACATCAGGATAAGCAAAGCAACAAACAAGATGATAATCAAATACAATAAAAACTAAATCAAATAAAGCAGAGCCCGTAAAAGTCACCAAACACGGAAATAATACGTCCTTCCTTCTCTCCTCTGCCGTGGGCCCAGGACTCAAGACACAACCGTCTTTCACTCCTGGAACACTCCCCCCAGAAGCGCGCTTCCATGCTGCCCTCTTCCAGAAAGAGCCTTGTTGATCACACAAGGAAGTCGTTAGCTTCTTTCCCTGCTGGCCACCCCATGGATGGGTTTTAGGAGCCAAGTCCTAAAGTCTGGTGATTGGAGCTCCCAGGGGGGAATGGAAATTCAGTACCTAAATGTTTCCCCACAGGAGCAATGAGTGGCTACCTGAGGCTGTTTCTGATTAGGAAAATGGTGTGTGCGGGAGAGGGGCAAAGGCTGAAACCCTGCTCCCTTTGTGCCCTGGCCCAGATCAAAATCAGGCCTCCAAACCACTCATAACTGAATTTTACAAACCACGGGGAGCTCCAGTCATCCAGCTCCCAGCATTTCTTCTCATCCAGCCTGCAGAATGTAAGCTGATTGGGGCAGGTACCTTTTCTTTTCTTTTCTTTCTTATTCTGCAAAGCACCTTGATGATGTTATCCAAACAAACAACTGGAATCTGTATTCATTTCCAAACCGAGAGGAAAAAACTATCCGCAAAAGTCCCTGTTCCTTACTCTTGTCATTGTAATCAAAAGGAATGGGAGTTCGGATGAGTGAAGGAACGGCGCTCATTTCCTGCCGGGCGTCCTTCTGGACAAATCCCCATGGGAATGAATGGGAGCTGCACAGGGTATGAATTGGGCCCAAATGCACATAATATTGCCTGTGTGTTTGTTAGAGAGATTATATACATACGCACACACCCATACACATACATCCATGCACAGATAGATCAAGATGGGTGTTAGTCTGTCTCAGTAGAAAAGAGCAAGAGTCTAGTAGCACCTAGAAGACTCACAAAATTTGTGGGAGGGTAGGAACGTTCATGAGTCCCAGCTCACTTCTTCACATACAGCTAGAATGCGAGTCCATCCGCCATTTCTTGGAGAGTGGAGTGATTTCAGATGCCGAATGACAATAGCAGGTAAATGACAATAGCCAGTGAATGACAATAGCGCCGGGATTGGATAGGGTGGGGTATGCAGAGGAGTGGTGGATGTGGAGAAATCAGCATTGGCAATGAGACAGGAAGCCTAGGTCTGGATTCAGTCCAGGTGGATGCATTGTCTTGAGCTTCATTATCAGTTGCAATTCAGCAGCCTCTCTCTCTAACCTCCCTTAGAAATTCCTCTGCAGGAGAACGGCTACTTTTAGGCCAGCAACTGGATTCACATTCTAACCATATCTGAAGAAGTGAGCTGGGACTCATGAACGCTCCTACCCTACCACACATTTTGTGAGTCTTCTAGGTGCTACTGGACTCTTGCTCTTTTCTACTGATACATGCACAGAGGTCTTACGGATTTCATTGAACTATTAAATATTAATCTTGGGGACCACCATCCACAAGGATCAGCCATCCTTTTTACCTGCGTGCCTGGAGGTGGCATACTTACATAGGTGTCATGGTCATAGATTTCAACCACCACGTAGGGAGGGGAGCTGTCAATGCCCAGGGGATCCCCAAAGATTTCGATCTCATAGAAGATGAGAGTCTGGTCCCAGGTGGGGTTCAGAGTGTTCTTTGCAACCACCGTCTTTTGGCTCTGGTGGAGGAAGGAGACGATGGCGTAGGGATCTGTGGACCAAGAGAAGTCATTCAAACAGAGCAGCTCAGCAGAAAGACTGGTGGAGAGTCTCTGCTTTGGCTGCCCTTGACCAGCCCCCCCCCCCTTGACTTGAGACTGGTAGGGAGAGATTTCTAAGAATATAATCATCTGCCCCCTCATCTGTGAAGTCACAGCGCAACACCAGTTTGCGCCCCTCTCCCCCTTTGTTTATATTTTGCTTGGGAAAGAGTGGAAGAGGCTGCCATCTTGGATTCTGATTGTATATATTTTGATGACTGGTTTTAATGTCATTAAATGTCTATTTTTGTATTATTAACTTGTAACCCACCCTGAGACCGCTTGTGGGGAGGGTGGGCTATAAATTAAATTATGATTATTATTAACAACAACAACAACAATAATAGGGAAACAGAGAACCCCCAAGGACTATTCTCTTTTGCACACCCAGGCGTACCTCCCTGCCAATATCCTCAACTAACACAACAGATATACGTGCATCACCGGAGCACTTCCTCTTTCACAGGGCGCAGATCTGGTCCAGGGAACCCAGGTGAAGCAGCACCCAGGGGTCATATGGAGCCCCACTTCAGGCTCCCTGCTGGCTGCACAGGTTCCCAATGCATTGCCCCCCATCCTAAATTCGCTCTGTGGTCAATTTATTGTATTATTTTACTTTATTTATTTATTGTCCTCCTTTTTTACTGAGATCCAAGGCAGATGACAAGGTGCAAGGGAAATACAACACAACCAACAGCTAGGACGTTTACTGAACAACAGTTAGGACATTCAGTGAAAACGATACAATAAGGTACAGTAGCAGAGAATTTGAAAATAAGCCTAAGTCGAGCATAGAGATGAAATCTTTCTGAAACTACTCGCAACTGATTTACACGGCATGTTAAGCCATGTGGAAACTCCCTAGTGGCACATATCTGCCTGCACAGACAGTATCCAATAGCACAGCATATAGTCCCTGTCCCTCTGAGCTATTTCTTACGACACAGTCCTATAACCTAGGTAAGACTGGCAAAGCCAACTATGGCCAGCAGTCTCCTCAGGCATACCCTCACGCCCCGGGCCTCACCCTCAAACAGGAGACCTTCCCCAGGTCTGGTGCATACAGGCCGACCTTTTTTTCAGGACACGTTGAAGGAGAACAAGAAAAGTCCCTCCTGGAAAGGACTCTCCCAGTTCTTGGATGCTTTGCTTCTTTCTGATGATCTAAGAACTGACCACAGCATCCTGAAAAAAGTTTGGCCTTCTCTGAGTCCAGCCATATGAGAGCTGCCCAGTTCATGCCAGAAGTGCTCCAGAGCACACCATCTGAAAAAATGGCATCATTCTTTCGGCATATGAGGAGTGAGCAGCATAAGTGCTCAAGCCAAAGTGCTGGTTGCGCCACAGTGTGTGGTTGGAAACGTGCTCTTGGGCTTGCTGGCTGGAGGGAGGCATGCCAGCTTGCTGGCCAGTCTGTGCCACGCAGCAGACCTCTGTACGTCTTTCACCACCCACCGCCCCAACCTGGCATCCCCGCCAATGTCGATTTTTAATGAGCCAGGCTGTTTGCGATACGATCTACAACAGGCAGACCTCCTGCTAGGAAGAACATCTCACGCTTGGCTGTTGGTTTTTTTTTATTCCAAATAACAGGAAGGTTGAATGCACTGCCATAAACAGAATTTCAAGGCCTTCAAAAAGCCCCTTTGTTTCAGCTTTGTATCCACACAAGGTTTTATTTTTATAACCGCAAAAGGCCTCCTTCAAACTCCCCTTTATGCTTTGTTCAGCCGATGGCAAATCACAATTCCACACAGTATATGTCTCTCGCTTCTGTTGTCATTGGCTGACGTCCACCCAAAGAAAGCAACTCCCATTTGGCCTGGCCAATCAGGAGGGGTGAGATCACTCTTCTTGGAGATGGTTTGGATTCAGGGCAAAAGAGAGGAAGAGGTGAAAGAACAGACACGAAGCGGAAGCAGGGGAGAGAACAGATCTTGCTGCCTACAGGGGAGGCAGGAGAACATTTGCTTGACCCCGCTGTAGGATCAGGAGCAAAAAAGCTTCCCAGCTGATGGAATCCAGAAACAGAACAAACATGGCGTGAGTTCATCTCAGGAAGGGCACACGGAGGACTTGGAGAGCTAGAGAAAACAAGCCACACCCATGACGACTTCCACCCAGTCTCCTAGAGCTAGGACAGAGGTGTCATTGCCAGAGAGAGATTAAAGCGACTCAGGCAATTTCCCCCCTCATTTACGTTCATCGCTGCCTGAAAACGCTTCGTTCCACTTGGTTGGTTTGTTCAGAATTTCTGGACTCGCCTCGGACCATTGCTGGGAGGACGCAGAGCACGATGTGCAGAGGAGACCCAAGACTGGCTCACCCACCCCCCTGGAGCAACGGGCTCCGAAAGCTGGGAAAGGAGGCCACATGGAATTTGGGTTGCCAACTCCAGCTTGGAAAATTCCTGGAGATTTGGGGGCAGTGCCAGAGGAAGGCAGGAGCTCAGTGGCGAGGGGATGCCGCACAGCCTGCCTCGTCCGGAGTTGCCGCTTCCCCCAAGGAACTGTCCTCTCTTGTAGGGAGATCTCCAAACCCCACGTTGCAGTTGGCAACCCTACGTGTGATTAGCTGCTGGAGCATTTAGATTACGGCCTCCAGGCCCCGGATGCGAAGAAGTTGCCAGCAGGGGTTTGCTGCTCCCTCCTCACAAGGCTCTTCCCATTCACCAAGATCCCCTGCGGGGGTTGCTACAACTGCAGCCTTCCACTCCCTCTCGTGGGAAGGAAGACGTAAGAAACACCGGCTTGGCCAAGGAAAGAAAGATTCCTTCCTCTGCTGGGCCAAAGAAGCCTTTGGGACCTGCCTTGGAAAGGCCATGCCCCTTCGACTGCAATGGAAGTAGCGCCAGAGGCAAGGTGGCCTCTCAGAGCAGCTCCTCTTGGCTGCTGCACTGCCCGGGAACTATTGGGAGATCTGCATCTCCAAGCCACCTGAGTCCCTCTCCCCGTTCCCCAGAGTTGGAGTTTGGTACAAACAAAGCCTTCCTCGCCCTCTGCCCTCACTAGAGGGTTTCCGGCCCAGTAATCAGCTGTGCAGCAGCCCTGAGAGCCTGAAGGGAGGGCATAGATCCCGAGGAGTGAGCCGTGTTAGTCTGTAGTTGCAAAATATTAGAGAGCCCAGTAGCACCCTTAAGACTAACCAACTTTTCTGTGGCATAAGCTTTCGAGAACCACAGCTCTCTTCGTCAGATGCATGGAGCATAGATCCAGAGGCATTAGCCATATTAGTCTGTAGTTGCAAAACAGTAAAGAGTCCAGTAGCACCTTTAAGACTAATCAACTTTATTGAAGCATAAGATTTTGAGAACCACAGAAGCATTTGACAAAGAGAACTGTGGTTCTTGAAAGCTTATGCTACAATAAAGTTGGCTAGTCTTAAAGGTGCTACTGGACTCTTGACTACAGGGCTTTTTTTCAGCAGAGTTCCGGAACCTCTTGAAAATGGTCACATGGCTGGTGGCCCCGCCCCCTGATCTCCAGACAGAGGGGAGTTGAGATTACCCTCCGCGCCGCTCAGCAGCATGGAAGGCAATCTCAACTCCCCTCTGTCTGGAGATCAGGGGGCGGGGCCACCAGCCATGTGACCATTTTCTCCGGGGGCAACCCACTGAGTTCCACCACCTCTTTCCCCAGAAAAAACGCCCTGCTTGACTATATTCAAGGGAGGGCAGAATCTGTGTGGGTGCTCTCATGCTTGGCAGGGTTTGGATGAGGTGACAAGAATGAAGATGGCCCTTTTGAGAAATGGGACACTTAAGGCCAAACAAGATACGACGTGTTCTCGTGGCTGCCACAAGGAGACCATCACCGTTTTAATGTAATTTTAAAATGCCATTAGGGCTTGGCACTCTCACCACTCCGCTCCTTGGTACATTTTCAAGCGCCAAACAGCTGCAAGAGGTGCCCCCCTCACATCTTTTTTGGCATTTGAAAAGGCACACGGGGGGAATCAAGAGCTCCATGCCACAGACCTGATCAAGACTGAAGCCTCTTGACATTTCAAAATTACTTTAAAATGGCTACAACATCCTAGACAGCTCAGAAGGGGGTTTCAGATCTCCAAAGATGCAAAGGCTTGGGTTGATGGCCAATCCGCTTGAAAAGAAGCAACCTCCCCCCCCCCCCCATACCACTACCTTGAATGCAACAAACGTGCCTCATAAAGTGCGAACAAAGCTCTTGCACTTCAGAGGCAGGATTGCCCCAATCTCAGTGTCTGACCCTGTTACAGTGTAAATGGCTCAGTGACTTGACCTCAGGGCTCGAATTCCTCTTGCTGCTCTGCCAAGCTTTGCAAACACTCTATGCCCAGAGTTAGGAAAGAATCTGCAAACTATTTTCTTCACAGAGCAACGGCGGCATCTCCGACCTGATGAACGTCTGGGAACACTACCATCCACAACTTTGTGCATACAACGTATTGTTCTTGTGCAGTGTCCCAGGTTGGAAGCCATAAGGCACACTTGCTTACAATTTGCCACCTTACTGAGAGGTCTAAGCACATGCTTTAAAAGGAAATGAGAAAGAAAAAAGTTTTGTTTCCCATTCTAAGAAGACTGGAACGCTGACATTTCATGAATTAGTTTCTCGGTGAGCTTTCAGGAAAAAAACAAACAGCAGGCACACATCACGTGCCTGCTTTTTAAAAGAAAAGCCCACTCAGGGGAGCCCATTCATGGAACAGTCAGCATCACATCTGGTTTGGCCCACGGTCTCTGGACTCATGCAAATAGGCGGTTGCAGTCCATCACCTTTCAAGAACACAGCTAAACACCCGGCTAAATGTGCACATTTTCACAAATTGCCCAGAATTATTGGGAATAAATGTTACCAATTTTAGAGCTTTTAAAAAGAGCTTTTTTAAAAAAACTGTAGGATTGGAACTTTATTTTTATATATGATCACGGCAGCAAAACTACTGTATGCACAAAAATGGAAAACTCCAGTATTGCCTACAATGGAAGAAAGGTGGATAAAGGTTTTGGAATTTTTATCGATGGCAAAACTGACTTCACTGATTATAGAGAAAGGACATTATCTACATTTTTGGTTGAATGGAAAACATTTATAGACTTTTTACATGAAATAGATAACAATGATTTGATGATATGTAGATTTAAGGATTAAGAAAAATGAACAATAGAAAAAAGAAGGCTCTTATTTTTAACTTAAAATAAGTAAGACTCTGAAAACGATACATATTTGTTGCGGAGAAATTTGGAACCTAGCTTGTAGTTTAATATTTTTTTCTATTTTTCTTTTTTTGTATCTTCTTCTTCTTAGTTGCTTTCCCTGTTTGTTCTTTCATGTTTACTGTTAGTTTGGTTTTTAGATTGTTGTTGTTTTTTTCTTATCTTTTATGTTTACTGTTTATGGTTTAAATAAATAAATCGATCTTTAAAAAAACCTGTAGGATCGGCATCGTGGCACCTTAGAGACCAACAAGACTTCCAGGGTGTAAGCTTGGACTCTTGAAAGTTCACACCCTGAAAATCTTGTTGGTCTCTAAGGTGCCACCGGACTACAATCATGCCATTCTGTTGCAAACTAACAGGGGATTGCAAACTAACAGGGAAACGGGGATTGATAAGGAAGCTGGCGTAGACCCGTAGGCTCTTTGGAAGGACGGCTCTATTTCCCTTCAACTTGGAGGATGCAAAATAACAACTTATCCACACCAGTTGGACTGATTATTAACTATTTGGTCTATTTGTGGCTATTATAGCCGACTTTGGTCATTGTGAATTGTATTGTATATATTATTGAATTGAATGTTTCACTTTGCACCTTGCACTTTAAATACAATTAATATTATATATAATTTGATACTAACCTGTCTTTTTGATTATATTGCCTTCCCTTTGGGTTGGTTATTGTAGCTTGTTCTGTGGGTATAGGCGCCCCTGGTTCTTTGGTTTGAAACAATCGAGGTGGACAGGCGAATCTCCCTGGGAAGGAGGTTCTAAAGTTTCGGTGCCACAACTGAGAAGGCCTTTTCTTCAGTTGGTAGGGGGCACCCAAAGCAGGGTCTCTGAAGGTGACCAGAGTGAACAGGTAGCTTCATAAGGGAGAAGGCAATCCTTAAAATCCCTTGACCTGGATAGCCCAGGTGAGCCTGATCCCATCAGATCTCAGAAGCTAAGCAGGGTTGACCTGGGGAGACCTCCAACGAAGGCCAGGGTTGCTATGCAGAGACGGGCAACAGCAAACCACCTCTGATAGCCTCTTGCCACGAGAACCCCACTAGGGGTTGCCGTAAGTCAGCTATGACTTGAGGGCACTCTCCACCGCCACAATCCTTAAGATATGCCGGTCTCAACCTGTACAGGACTTTAAAGGTCAATTCCTGCACTTTGAATTGGGCCCCGAAACGAATTGGGAGTCAGTGTAGATGGAACGAGACGTGAGCGATATGGTCCCTGTGACCCACTCCAGTCAGTATTCTAGCAACAGCATTCTATACCAGCTGAAGCTCCCAGGTAGTCTCCAAGGGCCGCCCCACGTAGAGCGATCTGTGGGGTTTTTCTCTCATTGTTAACACCAGGCAGCAGCCCTGGATGTTCATAACTCAAACCAGAGCTGGTAGGTTTGCCTTCCAGCAGGAGATCCCCAAGGTCAGTAGATCAGAGCGGAAGACAGCGGATTACCTGAGCAAGCAGAGTGCACTGTACCGTTGACCAGACAACGGACAGGCTGCAGGCACTGATTCTGCCTCTAGGAATGCAGCCTGCCAGTCTACTGAGACCAGGGCCTGGCAGGGTCTGCTATCGTTCCGCCGGGCCTGTAAGACGGAGCTGTTCCGCCAGGCGTTTGGTTGAGGCTGGGTCGGGCCCCGGCTGGCCGAGTACGGTAGAGCGGAGCCCTCCCTATCAAAACATCCACCTCCAAAGAAACTTTAGTGACAGTGGGCATGGTTAAACTGAATTAATCTAGCATTGTGCTGTATTTGTATTTTAAATATTTATAGTGTATCTATTGTGTTCTTAAGTGTAAATTTTTAATGTGCATAAATGTAACCCGCCCTGAGCCTGCTAATGTGGGGAGGGCGGAACAGAAATCGAAACAAACAAACAAACAGGCTGAGCCCTGGCCCCAGAGCCCCAGAGGCAAAGAGAGGGCTATCCAGGACCTCCATTCTCCCTCCCTCTTTGGAACAACCAGTTCCAAACAAAACAGTTTCCCAACAGGGTGCCAGGCAGTGAACAGGGAGCCCCTCTGCAGGTCCTGGGCCTGTCCAGTTGGGGAAGGAGAAGAGCGGGATTTTCAGTCCACTCCAGTCCTCACAGTCGGAAGTTCAAACTGCAAAGGGGAATGGAGACCCTCCCTCCATGTCCCCCCCCCAAGGCAGCCCCTTGCTTGGCAACCAGGCAAAGCAAAGTCACGGGCGGCCTGCACCGCTTGGCATGCTTTGCGGAGATCTGGCTCCACTCATCTGACTTCCGTGGCAGAACCTCCTGGCAGCTGCACTTGTGGGGAGAACAGCGACGCCCCCCTGGTTAAACTGGAGCCCAAGGACAGTAATGCTGCACTGGAGGCTGGGGTGCCTATGGCAGCGAACGGGCAAACGGCCACAGGCAGCCGCCTTTGCAGGCTTACCTGAAAAGCTGTCTTTATCCATGGCAATTAGATCCCTTGCTTGATAGATGTAGCAACGCAGGTGGTACCGGTTCCCATCTGCAACAAGAGAAACAACGGAGAAACCCACCTAACAGCCGGGCTTCCAAATAAGAGCTTAGTTGCTCCCTAGTTGAAACTGAAGAAGGCCCCACACAGCAGGCAAATCTTTACACCAGTCCACAAGGCTGCTCAGCTACGGATATTCCACAGGCGGGGGTGGGGGTGGGGGTGGCAGAAGAAAAGGCTCCCCCTTGGATCCCCCAACCAACCAACCTTCAAGTCCTAAGCTGGGAATATGGAAGGACCCAATTCTTAGAATGGCATTCTATTTCTGTACACAGCACAAATAGTCAACTTATGGAACTCTTCGCCACAAGATATGGTGATGGGTCACTGGCTTAGAAGATTTTTTTTGTTAAAAAAAATTGACAAATTCCTGGAAAATGTGGGCTCTAACAATGGCTAATTGCCATGCTAGCTCAATGAACCCTCCATGAACAGAGGCAGTATACCTCTAAATGCCAAACAGTGGGGACAATCAACAAGAGAGGGCTTACAATTGCCAAATCCAGGTTGGGAAGTTCCTGGCAATTCTGGGGCTTGGCCCTGGGGAGGGTGGGGCTTGGGGAAGAAAGGGACCTCAGCAGGGGATAATGCCATGAAGTCCACCTTTCAAAGCAGCCATGCTTTCCCGGGGGACTCATCTCTGCCATCTGGAGACCAGCTGTTAATTGTGGGAGATTTCCAGGCTCTGCCTGGAAGTTGACAACTCCGGGAGGGCTTTTTGCTGTGCCTGAGCCACCTGCACTCTGAGCTGAGCTTCAACCAGGTCCCTCTCGCACCTGCAGGCAGCTAGAGGTTCCCTTGGCGTCCCAGGTCCATTTTTCTGAGCATCTTGCTCAAGCACGAGAGCAGCAGAGGTCCCACGCAGATGCCCCTTTGAAAGGTCTGCGCATCAGAGCCAGCACCTTATACCACAGTGTATGTGGAGGGGGAGCCTGGAGACAGACACACTTCACTGGGGGTGGAGGGTGCGGAGGCTGGGAGGCAAAGCTTGTGGGGTTAATCTGGTCTGTTTGTCATTCCATTTTTTAAAATGGCCTTTTCTCCTTCACAGGAGATGGCACGCACGGCCAAAGACAGATGCGCCGCCTGGACAGCTCTCTGCTGGGCTGACCATACACGTCAGGACAGTGGCAGGCCCAGGCACGTAAAGGGCAAAAATGGGGGAAGGGGGGGCCATCTCCCACCTGCTGTTGTCTTCCTGAAATGCCTTCCTCCTCTCCGGGCACTCCTCAGCCCCAGTTTGGGGGTGAGGCTACACAGAGGTAAAAAGCAGGGACGGGAAGAGGATTCGGAGCTGCTTTCTAAAACGTGGACCAGCCACCAGACCCACTTTACACCTGACTGGGGCACATCCAGCTTCAAGGATATGGCTCCGCAGCAGCTAGATTTCTCACCAGCCATCAAATGGCTCCTTTAACTGTCACAGATTCAGAGGAGTCGGCCGTGTTAGTCTATAGTCGCAAAATAGTAAAGAGTCCAGTAGCACCTTTAAGACAAACCAACTTTATTGTAGCATAAGCTTTTGAGAGCCACAGCTCCCTTCATCAGATGCAACCGTCAGGTTGCATCTGATGAAGAGAGCTGTGGTTCTCAAAAGCTTATGCTACAATAAAGTTGCATCTGATGAAGAGAGCTGTGGTTCTCGAAAGCTTATGCTACAATAAAGTTGGTGAGTCTTAAAGGTGCTACTGGACTCTTTACTATTATGCTTTAACTGTGTGCTACTTGAAGAGGTGCCCGCCAACATGCCATAGTAAGGATTGTTGCGGTCACAAATTTTTAAGAAGACTTCACACATCAGATTCGGACACGCACCCACCCATTTTCATCCAATTCAGCCTTCCTCTAAAGAGCTCAAGGCAGCATATATGGGGTTCCCTCCCACCACCCCCATTTTAGCCTCACAGCAAACCAGAGAGGCAGGATAAGGCCAAGAGCTCACTCATGGCCATCCAGAAATTGAAACCCAGGCCTCTCCTCATTCATCCTGACCTGGATAGCCCAGGTGAGCCTAATCTCATCAGATCTCAGAGGCTAAGCAGGGTCAGCCTTGGTTAATAAGTGAACAAGAGACCTCCAACGATGACCAGGGTTGCAGAGGCAGGCAATGGCAAACCACCTCTGATAGTTTCTTGCCATGAAAACCCCACCAGGGGTCGCCGTAAGTCACCTGTGACTTGATGGCACTCTCCACTACTGTCCTCATTCAACCCTGGTGCTCCGTCCACCATACCCTCCTGGCCCTCAGCTGGTCCCTCTCCAGGGCCATTCAGTGTTCCTGAGAAGAGAAGAAAAGGCAGGTTCCCAGCTGGGAGTAACTTACAGTCAAATATGCAGGAAATGGTTGGCCGATTCACACCAAAGCTGAGTGTTGATACGGATTTGCCGTCATCGCTCTTGTCTTCTGTCACTCCGCCCTGGAGGAGAAACCTTTTGAGCTTGGGCCGTCTTAACAGTCATCGTTTTCTGCCTAGCATCGCACAAAGACAGCCCCACAGTGCCAAATGCTTTGCAGGTCTCGCTTGCTAGTTTGATGGAGTGGTTAAGAGTGGCAGGAGTTTAATCTGGAGAGTCGGGTTTGATTCCCTACTCCTCCGCTTGAAACAGATGGGTAATCTCAGGTCAGTCACAGCTCTCTCAGAGCTCTCTCGGTCCCACCCACCTCACAGGGTGATTGTCATGAGGATAATAATAACACACTTTGTAAACTGCTCTGAGTCATCCTGTTGAATCATCTTGAAGGGCGGTACATAAATCAAATGTTATTAAAAAATACCAGTTTGGTGTAGTGGTTAAGAGCACGGGACTCTAATCTGGAGAGCTCGGTTTGATTCCCCACACCTCCACTTGAAGCCAGCTGGGTGACCTTGGGCTAGTCACAGTTCTCTGGAGCTCTCTCAGCCCTACCCGCCTCACAGGGTATTTTGTTGTGGGGATAATAATAACATACTTTGTAAACCACTCTGGGTGGGCATTAAGTTGTCCTGAAGGGCGGTATATAAATCAAAAGTTCTTTTTGTTGTTGTTAATAATAATAATAATATAATTAAATAATGATAATAATAATATATCCTGTCTTCCTGCATTTCTGAAGCTTTCCCCAGAAAAAGACAGCGTCTTCTCTCAAGGACCTGTCCTCACCACCGGCCACTGCGCTGATGGACCAATGGTGAGGGACAGGTCAGTTTGGGGCGAGTTCAAGGTGTTTTGCCACCCCCAAGCAAGGTACACACACACCCCTCCATCCGATGCCATTACCAGCAGGGTCCAAGCCAAGCTCCTGCAGCATTGCTTGATCAGAGAGCAATATTTTAAAGGCAATGATGTCAACTTCCCCTTTGGTTTTTTTTTTTAAATTCTAATAGACACTAGCCAAACAGCAGCATCAATTAATTGGGAATTTGTAGACAATTGATTTAGAGGAACACAAAAGGAAAAGCAGCACCCTGGGAAGAATCAGAAGCAAAACGGACACACGGACACACTATAAGCTGCCTAACACTGAATCCGGCCCTTGGTCCATCAAGGACAATGTTGCCCAATGTCTACTCAGACAGGCCGTGGCTCCCCAGGGTCTCAGGGGGAGGTCTTTCACGTCACCTGCTTCCTGATTGTTTCAACTGGAGAAGCTGGGGATTGAACCTGGGTCCTTCTGCATGCCGTGCAGATGCTCAACCCCTAAGTGGCATTCCCTTCCCAGATGAATTTCCAATAAATCCCCCTTGGCACCTGTCATTAAATGATGCCACTGAATCTTTGTTCTCAACAGAGCAGGAGCATTTTAAAAGAGAGCCAGTTTGGTGTCGTGGTTAAGAGTGCAGGACTCTAATCTGGAGAACCGGGTTTGATTCCCCACTCCTCCGCTTGAAGCCAGCTGGGTGACCTTGGGTCAGTCACTTAAGAGTGGCAGGACTCTAATATGGAGAACCGGGTTTGATTCCCCACTCCTCCGCTTGAAGCCAGCTGGGTGACCTTGGGTCAGTCACTTAAGAGTGGCAGGACTCTAATATGGAGAACCGGGTTTGATTCCCCACTCCTCCGCTTGAAGCCAGCTGGGTGACCTTGGGTCAGTCACTTAAGAGCAGCAGGGCTCTAATCTGGAGAGCAAGGTTTGATTCCCCACTCCTCCGCTTGAAGCCAGCTGGGTGACCTTGGGGCAGTCACTTAAGAGCAGCAGGACTCTAATCTGGAGAGCAAGGTTTGATTCCCCACTCCTCTGCTTGAAGCCAGCTGGGTGACCTTGGGTCAGTCACTTAAGAGCAGCAGGGCTCTAATCTGGAGAGCAAGGTTTGATTCCCCACTCCTCTGCTTGAAGCCAGCTGGGGGACCTTGGGTCAGTCACTTAAGAGTGGCAGGACTCTAATCTGGAGAGCCAGGTTTGATTCCCCACTCCTCCACTTGAAGCCAGCTGGGTGACCTTGGGGCAGTCACTTAAGAGCAGCAGGGCTCTAATCTGGAGAGCAAGGTTTGATTCCCCACTCCTCCGCTTGAAGCCAGCTGGGTGACCTTGGGTCAGTCACTTAAGAGCAGCAGGACTCTAATCTGGAGAGCAAGGTTTGATTCCCCACTCCTCCGTTTGAAGCCAGCTGGGGGACCTTGGGTCAGTCACTTAAGAATGGCAGGACTCTAATCTGGAGAACTGGGTTGGATTCCCCACTCCTCCGCCTGAAGCCAGCTGGGTGACCTTGGGTCAGTCACTTAAGAATGGCGGGACTCTAATCTGGAGAACCGGGTTTGATTCCCCACTCCTCCGCCTGAAGCCAGCTGGGTGACCTTGGGGCAGTCACTTAAGAATGGCGGGACTCTAATCTGGAGAACTGGGTTGGATTCCCCACTCCTCCGCCTGAAGCCAGCTGGGTGACCTTGGGTCAGTCACTTAAGAATGGCGGGACTCTAATCTGGAGAACCGGGTTTGATTCCCCACTCCTCCGCCTGAAGCCAGCTGGGTGACCTTGGGGCAGTCACTTAAGAACGGCAGGACTCTAATCTGGAGAACCGGGTTGGATTCCCCACTCCTCCGCCTGAAGCCAGCTGGGTGACCTTAGGTGAATCACAGCTCTCATGGAGGTTTCTCAGCCTCACCCACTTCACAAGGTGATTATTGTTGTGGAGATAATAACAACATACTTTGTACACCACTCTGAGTTGGTGTTTAGTCATCTTGAAGGGCGGTATATAAATCGAATGTTGTTGTTAATATTAAAAAGGTTTGACAAAATAAAGGCAGTTTTCACACGCCCCTCACACCATGATGATGGCGCTCTTGTGGCTGCCGGCCTCTGATTTGTAAACGGATGGCATCAAAAATCACGCAAGGAAGCCAGCAGGCAGCCTTCTGTGAGTATCTGCTATTTTAAAGACATGCAAAAACGGCCCAGGTTTTCTGACCTTGAATGGCAAGGATTCTTAAAGCCCTCACGCAGATGATTTTCTTCTGGCCGATGGCAAGTGCTAGGGGGAACATGCATATTTCATTCTACGCTCACTCCATCGGCTACCCAGGCTCAATTTGGGTTATCGGCTATCATAAACGGAGCCCTTTGTGGTCTTGGTCCCTCGTGGCTACAGGACTGCCTCTCTCCCTATGCTCCGCCACGGCAGCTTCACACCTGTCTGTGCGGGGCCTTCTGCAGGTGCCACCCTGCACATGGGCAAAACCAACAGCTGCCCGAACAGACAGACACACTGCTTGATACCAGGGGCTGCTGCCGCCTCTTTAGTGCAGCAACTAGGCTAAAAGCAGACCCAAGGAGGTGGTGCTTCCTGGATTAACGTGGAACCTCTTTCAATTTTTCCAATTATCCAGTGTCTGGAGATGGCTTGGAAACATCATCAGGGATGCATATTCCAGACACCTGGGGGGCCTGCCTGGTTCGGTGAACACGTCAGGATCTCAGGTGGTCTAGAGCGTCCTCCAGAGAGGCCACATCAGGAATAGTAATTACCTCCATATTGCTGCGCAGGAAACCTCGGAGTTTGCAGCGCCATCCATTTAAGATAATTAGGTCATGTGGATGTTTTAAAACCAGTCTCCAAAGTTTCCGTTACCCCCTCCTTCTCCCCCTCTTTGTATCCTGCTTGGGTGTCCCCAAACCTGGCTGCATTTGCTTGAAGGAAGACCCAGAGACAGCTGAACTGTTCAACTATGATTTCTACGGCCCGTTTATACAGCTTTCCAAAAGCAACGGGTGTGGGTGCTGAGCTTAGAAGCTTTGGGGGGAGTCTCTGCCGAGCAAAAGCAAACATGCCATGCTTTGGCAAAATAGGCCTGTACGTTCTTCTGTCTACCTCCCACACCCCAGCTGCCCCAGCTTTTCCACAGCTCCTCTCTGCTGCTTCAACCTGAATTCCAAGTGCTGAAGCTGATAAAACCTGAGTTCATGGACTCTCAGGACAAATCGGAGTTGCCATAGGGCAAACTAGGCGAAGTGGGGCAGTGGGGGATAGAAGGGCAGTGGGTATTTATTCCCAAGTGTGTGGAGTATGCATATGTTCCTGTGTTGCCGGAAAATGACGTCATTTTGAGGTCATGCAAGTGGACATGTGCGCACTTTACTCCTATGCCTCAGGGCTGCCTCCCCAGTTTCCCGATGCCTTTCTCCTCTGCAGGCCACGTAAGCAGAAGTGGGGGGAGTGGCCGGTGGAGGCCGTGGACCTGGCACCCCTGGGACAAATCCATGCTCGGACAGTCATTGCTCACTGGCCGTCACATCAAGCCGTCTCTGATGTCACCCTGACAGACACAGACCTGCCTTGTCAATGGCCGGGGGGGGGCGGGGGGGGCGGGACACTAAAAGTCCCGGTCCCGGCACTAAAGAAAGACTGGAGCAGACTGCAAAACAGCAGTAAGAAGACATCCAAGACAAGTGCCCATAAGCCTGACTCCCATTTCAGTGAATACACAGGCATCCCGCATGCACACGCGTACAGTTGTTTGTGAAAAAAAAGGGGGTCGACACACTTTCGCTTTACAGGGATCAGAACCTGCATACATGCTGGGTTTCAAGCATGTGTCGAATGTCCCATGAGAATAACGGAATGCAGAAAAAACTGTGCACACTGTACATGTAAAATAGTAAACAGTAAAAAGTCCAGTAGCACCTTAAAGACTAACCAACTTTATGGTAGCATAAGCTTTTGAGAGCCACAGCTCTCTTCGTCAGATGCATGGATGGTATAAGAAGATGCTACTGGACTCTTTACCATTTTGCTAGTACAGACTAACACGGCTAACTCCTCTGGACCTGTGACCATGGAAAGCACTGTACACGTGTTGTACAACCGTAACTTATGAACAGAGATGTATTTCTTGCACACACCAGACCGCACACAGCAGGAGTGATCTGGAGGAGTTTCTAGGTGCCAGGCCTTCCCTTCTTTGCTACTGCTCTTGAAGATGCTTCCTGGCTTACCGTGGCTGCATCAATGTATGTGGAACTGACTGAGTTAGGAAAGTAGACCGGAGGAGTAACTCAGGGACTCAGGCGGATTTCTCAGCACCAGCTGAACTCCGAACTGGCTTCCCTACTGCTGGGCACACAGAGAATGTAAAACCACGGCCACACGTTTGCATACGTTCTGGTTTCGTTCCTAAATTCTCATGCTTTGAAGTGAAAGGCAGATGCAAGACTTCTGCCCAGTCTGCTTCAGCCAGCACAGGGAAACCTGAAACAAAGCTCCCAGTAGCTTCTCCCCACCTGCCCCACTGGGATCCGGGTTTGAGGGTTACCTCAGGACACAGCATCCGCTCTTCCCCTCAGCTGACCTCTAGGCAGGGTTGCCACGCCCTTCACTGTGGCAGGGGATCACCAGCCCCTGCCAGCTGCTGCCCGCCCCCACTGCTCACCAGGCCAGTGGGGGATCCAAGAACAGGGGAGACAATTGGGTTGCCAGCCTCCAGGTGGTGGCTGGAGATCTCCCAGAATTACAACTGATCTCCAGAGATTAGTTCACCAGGAGAAAACTGATGCTTTCGAGGGCGGACACTATGGAATTATACCATGTGGAGATCCTTTCCCTCCCCAAATCTTGTCTTCTCCAGGCTTCACCCCCAGCCCCCCAAACCTCCAGGAATTTTCCAACTTGGAGCTGGCAACCCTAGGAGACTGGCCAGGAGGGAAGCTCACACAGCACACGCATGTGCCCATGCCCCCCATTGACGGCATCGTTTCTAGCATGACCCAGAAGCATTTCAGGCCAATTTTTTAAAATTGGCCCTGTTGTGACCTGTCACTTCTGGGTTGTGCCTGGCATGGTGTAATCACCAGAGGGACGCTTTGCCCCCTGGCCCCTGGGCGCCCTGCCCCCCAGTTTTGAGATGGGAGAACCGAGCAACACCCTGCCTCTAGGTAGGGCCCCAAGATGAGGCCTGGGGCGCTCCTGGAATTACAACTGGAGGAAATGGCAACTTTGGAAGCTGAACAATATGAAATCACATTTCTGCTGAGCCTCCTCCCCTAAAACTCCACCCTCCCCAGGTACCAACCCCAAATTTCCAGGAATCTTCCAGGCTGGACTCGTCATCCCGAGCCCTTCCTGCAGTGCTAACAACTAGGCCCAGGCCTTATACCGAGTAATGTGCCTCTGGAGGGATGGACCTTGCTCAGCCCAGCTCAGCAAAGCACACATGCACACTCTTGGCCTGCGCAATGATGTCACTTCCAGGAAGTGACATCATCATGCAGGATACGTGACGCCCTGGGAGCACTCCCACGCTCTGCAGGGGGCAGACCAATTCAGGCCCAGAACCGGATCGGGCCAATTCGGTCTGGATCGGGCAGCTGCAGAGAGGAGAAGTGCTGCTGCACACCACAGTGGCCCAATTCAGACCCAAATCAGGCCACTGCAATGCACAACAGTGCACCGTGCTGCCCAGATGCGTGCCCCGCCAACCTCTGGGAGCTTGCCACCTCCCATTGACCACTGGCGGGTCGATGGGCAAGGTGGCAAACCCCCAGGAGTGTGCCCGCCACCAGCAGGCACCTGGGAACCCTACTGTGAGGTCTGTTTGAAGGACCTAAGATGTGAGCCAATTAATAGAGTTGCCAGCCTCCAGGTGGTGGCTGGAGATCTCCCAGAATTACAACTGATCTCCAAGTGACAGAGATCAGTTCCCCTGGAGAAAATGGCTGCTTTGGAGGACGGACTCTCTGGCATTATGCCATTATGAGGCCCCTCCCCTCCCCAAACCCCGCCCTCTCCAGGCTCCACCCCCCAAATCTCCAGGAATTTCCCAACCTGGACCTGACAACCCAAGCTGATAAGCAATCAGAGGCGGGACTTTTAATCTTAATTCATTGGTGAGTAATAATAACTATTATAATTTTTTTTAAGTAATCAAATTGATCGGTTTGATTCAAAGTCTGAGCAAGCAGCTCAGGTTCTGAATAAGCACAGCTTATTATGGTCCAAGGAAAGGGTTTGCCACACACTTTGCAGCAGAGCGCAGCTCCTTGGCAAGGAGAGAAAGGCACATGCAGGGCGCCAGATCCTTTGGGAATCAAGCACCGCAAAGAAGCCCCTTGTGGGAGATGCCGGCAGCCCTCCCTCCCTCCCTCCCTCCCTCCCTCTCTCTCGGCATGATTAGGAATGAGACACAAACTCAGAATGCAGGCCTGGCCTCTGAGGTCAAGCTGCTCTTTCAAAAGAAAGCCCTGAAGCACTAGGAAAGGCAAGCCTCCAGAAACTGTAACATCTGGCAGAATCATTTCAAGAAGTACTCAGCAAATAGCCAAGGAACCACAGAGAAGGAACCCAGCAATTCCAAGTGATGAGGTGTCTGGATACGATCCTGGGTGACCTACTGCACTGAAGAATTCGGAGCTGGGTTGCAGGTCTTCAGCGTCAGCGTTGTGCCATGAGGCCCGCTCCAAAAGCCAGGGTGGAGGCAAGTCACCTGCTCAGGTATGCACACTGCACACGCGTGGCCCAAGAGCTCAATGTGCGGAAAATGAAATTGACACACACCAAGCAACGAAGAACCACCAGCCAGGGCTAACTACTCTGCACTTCCATTCCCCAAGGTGCCACCGAGGCTCCTGAGATCGCGGCTGGAGATGGACAACAATTCAATTCATACAGGGTGCTGAGAGCGAGTAGAAAAGAGGTTGCATTGCCTGGGGGGCGTTCATTCCCCCCATCATCATCATTCATGTGTGTGTGTGTTATGCCATCAAGTAGTCTCTGACCTATGGAGACCCTACGAATGAAAGACCTCCAAAATGACCTATCATTAACAGACTTGCTCAGATCCTGCAGACTGAAGGATGTCACTTTTACTGAGTCAAGCCATCTTGTTTTAGGTCTTCCTCTTTTCCAATTGCCTTCTGCTCTTCCCAGCATTATTGACTATTCCAAAGAGTCTTGTCTTCTCATGATGTGGCCAAAGTACGATAGCCTCAGTTTTGTCATTTTAGCTTCCAGGGAGAATTCCGGCTTGATTGGATCTTGTACCCACTTATTTGTCTTTCTGGCTGTCCGTGGTATCCGCAAAACTCTCCTCCAGCACCACATTTCAAAGGAATCCATTTTCTTCCTGTCAGCTTTCTCTACCGTCCAACTTTCACATCCATACATGGCAGTGGGGAATGCCATAGTTTGGATTCTCTTGATCTTGGTCCCCAGAGAGACTTCTTTATCTTTAAGGTTCTTATCTAGCCCCATCATCATAGACTTCTGAAATTTTACTAATTATGAGATGAAATAAAATTTTGTTCTTTTACAGCACAAGGAGTGAAACCTTTAAAGTTGACAAGGCTAGTTTGTCTCTGGCCCTTGGCACAAAGCAACCCTGAGTAAAAGCCTTTCCCCCGGGCACGTCTCATTAAATAGCCAAAGAAGCAGAACTGGGCGCAGGTCGCATATCTGCATGTCAGGGATCCTGGAGGGTTTTTGCTTTCCTGTGGGCATAGAGCAGGGGTCACTGGGGGAGGTGAGGGGGAGAGATAGCTGGGAATTTCCTGCATTGTGCAGTGGGCTGGACTAGATGACCCTTGGGGGTACCTTCCAGCTTTATGTTCCAATGATCTCCCTCCATTAACATCCTAAGGC
The DNA here is from genome assembly GCF_028583425.1 of Eublepharis macularius. NCBI lineage: Eukaryota > Metazoa > Chordata > Lepidosauria > Squamata > Eublepharidae > Eublepharis > Eublepharis macularius. The sequence continues at coordinate 1,961,018 of NC_072799.1, forward strand.
TGAAACAGTCTGCAGGCAAGATCTTCATGCCTGCCTCATACCACCACCCCCCCCATATTTAAAGCTGTTCTTGAACCTCTGGGAGTAAATTTCTCTGGTATATACAGAGTTACCCCGAAATAGAAATCTTAACATCAAATTAGCCAAAACAAAGAATAGTCATGAAAAGTGCCTCCGAAACGAACAGGAAGGGAGAGTGCTGCCAGGCCTGTGTCTGGCAACAGAGGGAGATTTGGAAGAGGAGCACAGGGAGAGGGAGCTGGGCACAGACCCAGAAGTGATGTCACCATGTCAAACAATGGTTTAGGAATTTCCTCAATCTCTGTGGAAAAGACCATAGAGATTGGAGGAATTCCTAGAGAGTCACTCAACTTACTAATATCACTTCCAGGTTTCACCCAGAAGCGACACTGCCACACTGCATGACATCATTCCCAATTTTCCCCCTACTACTTGAACAAATGAGGGCAGGGGATGAGGAGCACAGATGTGGGAGGGGTTCCACCATTTGTGGCCAATGGCAATCCTCCACATTTTTTAAGGGACCCGACTCCCTTTCCCTGCATCAGCGAATGTCATTTCTAAAGCCTGAAGGATCTCAATTCGGAGAGGAACTCAGACCCGACTCCATAAAGAAGTATTGTCTAGTTTGGCTCTGGATTGGTCTCTGTTCAAAGCGACAAGAGCTGCCAGGTCTACACATGCGGCACGTCCGACCGTAAAGGCCAGACAAAGGTGATGGGCGAGGGTCAGGCTCATCATCGTACTAACTGAGATGCAACGTCGCGCCAAACTCGCGCGAGAAAACGCGGTATTTCATGTTTTCCCCGTCGCGATCCGGAACATGGTGGCATGCAGCGCCTTCAGGTTAGTTGTCTGGAATCGGCCCTGGTCTACTGTCAGGCTCCGGTGTTGCTTGTGGGGTTCCCTCACCTTTCCCTTTCTGCCTGCCTCTCAGGGCAGAGCGAGACGTGAGGACAGCCCTGGAGTGAACTGAGGCTAAGTGCCTTTTCGGGTAGCCACAGGGCCAGCCTCCACACACAGCTACTATCACTGCAGCCCAGGTCAGAGCCAGGCAGACCCCCCAGCACTGCCAACCCAGTCGGCCCCTTGGCTCAGCTGGCTCAGCTGCCAGTGCCTCCCCATCCCCGGCACGTCCCCCAGACATTCAAGGGCTCGGAGTATGTCGCTAAGATGATACGGCGGGGAAACTTGGCCTATTCTCAAGGTGAATGAGAATATACAAAAATAGGGTTGTTGTTTTTTTTAAAAAAAACCACATGACTAAATGTTATATATTAACTTGTTTAAAACTTAGTCCAAATGTCAAAAAGAAGCGAAGGACGAAACTTCGCATAAAGGAAAATCCAGAGGCTGGGGTTGGGGGGGATATAATGGGGCCTTTGTGCTTCAGCCTTTGGTTCCCATTAGCTCCTTGAAAAGCCAAGAGATTATGAAATCCAACGTCTTAAGAAAGCCAGAATATTAGTTAAGAAAATAAATGGGGGGAGGCTGGAGGCAGGGGGAGGCGGCAGCGGGGCTCTCTGCCAGGCTTCCTCACAGTAGCCTCCGTGCCAGCAGCGTTTTCACGGCAAGGAAACTGCCTGGGTAGAAGGTGGAAGCTTCCGTGCGTGGAATCACCCGCACAGGGGCTGGCAGTCGGGGCTTCTGGGCCTGAACCGGGAGGAACCGCGTGGCCGAGGGGAAGACTTGGCCTAGGGTGCCACCAACGGACAGGACGGCCCACCTCCAAGGAGGGCCTGGGATTACAGCTGATCTCAAGACTACACAGATCACTTCCCCGGGAAGAAACAGTTGCTTCAGAGGGCAAACTCAATGGTATATCCTAGTTTCAAGCAGGGCTGCCAGGTCCCCCTGTCCTCCTGGTGGGGGGGGGGCCCTGGCACCTACCTGCTTGGGTGCCCGCTGCACTCCTGGGCCCAAACAATGATGTCACTTCTGGGAAGTGATGTCATTGCACAGGCTGTGGCCGCCGTGGGAGCACTCCCATGCTCCACACGGGGGCTGAATCGGGTCTGATCCGGGCTGAATCGGGCCTGCATTGGCCCAGGTCGGGCTCAAATCAGCCTAGAACAGACTGCTGCAGAGCGTGGGAGTGCTCCAACCCAAGCCAGGCCAATTTGGGCTCGAATCGGGCTGTTTCAGGCCCCAAACAGTCTGGAACAGGCTGCTGGGGAGAGCAGGAGAGCTTCCGTGCTCTGCAGTGGCCCGATTTGGCCCATTTGGGGCCCAAATTGGGCCTGAATAGCACAGATTGGGCCCAATCCAGGCCCGAACTGGGCTGAATCGGGCCCATGGGAGCGCTCCTTGGGAGGCCCATGTTTCCCCCGTCAGCCGTTTCCGCACGGCTTACCTCAACCCAGACGCTGCGCAACATGCCGAAAAAAACGCAGAAGATCGCATTTTCTCACGCGAGTTTTGCACGGTGTCGCGCAAAACTCACAGAAGAAAACGCAATCTTCCGCGGTTTTTTCAGCATGTTGCACAGCGTTCCGGGTTGAGGTAAGCCGTGTGGAAACGGCCCTGGTAAGCAGAGGCAGGGGATGGAGGGTGAGAGCGGGGTGTCCCTCACCCCCGGTGGGGGAATGGCAACCTTCGTTTCAAGGTGTAATCCCTCCCCAAAGTCCCCCCTCTGCAGGAACCACCCCCAAATCTCTAAGAATTTCCCTGGCTGGAGACGGCCATCCTGTCAACCAACAGTGTGTATGGAAGTTGCAGAACCGCCTTCAGGCACAGAGAGGACGTGCAAGACTGGCAGGCAGAAGGAAGCCTGTGACCTGGCCAGGGGTGGTATGAATAGGAGAAGCTCGGCCAGGCTAGGGATCCCAATCTCCTGGTGGGGGCAGGGGACCCCCATTGCCAGCCTCCACCCCCTGCCACCACCATCGCAGTGGGTGTGGGAAATGGGCCAGGGAACCCTGCAGTGCGCTCCCGTGAGCTCTAGAGCACTTCTGTGTCATGCGTGAGGGGGAAGAGCTCCAGAGAGCGCATATACATGAGGCGAGCTCTCCCAGCAGTGCCCCCCACGGATCCCCCATCCCCCGGTTTGGGCTCCAGGGGACCTGGCAATCTTCGGCCAGGCCCAGATCTCAAGCCAAGCCCTCCAAATGACTGCTGGTTCACTCTTGGACATCGTCAGCATGGGAGGCCATGTGCATCTCCTCCGGGGACTGGGCCATCACCAAGCGGGTTTGAGGCAAGCCCCGTGGGAGGGCACAACGGCTGCACCTGGCTTCAGCTGATAAAGGACCTTGAACTGGCCCAGAGTTGGGCCTGCTGCTCTTGCCTGACTGCTCCCTGTGCCTTCTGCCTGCTGCACTTCGGGACCCAGCACCAGCTCTACTTTTTGTGTTCCACTCAAGTCCCCAGTTTAGCACAGGAGCCTGACCCTGGAAGGAAACTTCTTCCAAGAGAATTTGGCCTCTTGCAATTTGCAGGTGGGTGTACAAGAGGAAGACTTCATCACACATTTGGAAGTCTGTAGACGAAACTCACAGAGCAGGGAGTAGAATCATTACGCACAAGTTTTTGTTCACACAGAACCAATCAAAGCTGGGGGGTGGGAGGATAATAAGAGCAATTCCCTTCCACCTAATCAGTCTACACACATTCCTGCTGTCTGACGTGGACAGAACACCTTTCAGCTTCCCCCCTGACTGCCCTCTTTACATCCCCTGTTGGGAGGAAACCAGTAGCTGCAAGAAGGAAAATACGCCAGAACGGACACCTACCAGTGCACCTTCCAATGCAAAGACGGCAGCTGCTCCTGTCTGCTCCAGTGGCTCCATCCGACGCCTCCAGCGGCGGCGGCGAAAAGTGTCAGTCTTGCGGTATTTCAGGTGAAACTTCCAGCCAAAGAGGGAGGCATACTCCCAGCCCTCTCCTTCCAGTTCTTCCTGCCTGTGCTGCGGAGAGAAGGAAAGCGAACTGGGTAAGCCGTATCGGCATCCTGTAGTGGGGAGAGAGGACCCCATTTGTGGAGACCAGCAACCTGGCCATCTCCTGAAATCCACCAAAGGAGGAGCACATCTATCATCCCCGCAAATTGGTCCTTCACTCACTTCTTTATGGCTGCAGATGTATAGCCATGTGAGTTGGTGGCAGTAGAACAAAACTTGAGTCCTGTAGCGACTTAAAGATCAGCAAACTTTTCCAGAGTATAAACTCTTCCAGGGTTTTCCAGAGTATAAGCTCTTGTGAGTCAAAGAACTGAGCTTTGATGAAATGAGCTTCGACTCATGAAAGCTTCTACCACTACCCTGGAAAACTCTGCTGGTCTTCAAGCTGCTATTGGATTTGAATTTTGCTCATTTCTTTATGCTTAGTCGTGTATCTATTTTGGTAAACACGAGGAACAACACACACGAAGTTGCCGTATACTGAATCAGACCACTGGTCTCTCAAAGTCAGTATTATATATGTTATATAAATATATAATTATATAAATGTTTGTATTTAAAGCATCTTCAGGGGGGAGGTGAGTCTTGTTCAATCTGAATGCAATTGGCTTACTAAATGCAGTATTTTACACCTCTTTTAAAATTTACGGGAATGTCGTATAAATTCCCATTTGAAAAGCAATGCTTACGAGAAAAGTGATCCAGAAAGTGTTGGCATCACCCAATGTAGAGTACAACATGCCAGGGGAGTTCTCCCACAGAACTCCCACAGAGTACAACATGCCAGGGGAGTTCTCGCACAGGAGAACAGGCTTGGTGTCATTGTCCACAATTTCTTTAAGCAAAATGTGCTCCCGTGAGCTTCCGCCTCGTTTCAACAGACCTTCCCCTAGAGGTTATTGCTCCCCCCCTCTGGTTATTGCTCGCTGCCAGGCCCACAGAAGCACAGGTGCCCCTCCCTGTGCGAAGGGAAGGTCTTGTGTTCACAGTTCATCTGAGGTGTACACAACTGGCCAAGCCCTTTTCGGGTCACCAGCTCAACAGTGACGCAAGCCACCTCCTACCCACAACACCTGGTATTTTCCTTGGCTGCCTCTGGGCAACTCCAGGCCCCATTAGCTCAGGAAGCATTGAAGTAATTGCTCAGAGGAATACTGTGTTAATAACCACAGGCCCAATCCAACCGAAACGTCTCCTGGACACGAATTCAAAGAAGAAGTTCCCGGTGGGTTGAGCCCACCTTGCTTTTTACGGCTGATGATTTCAAAATCGTGGATTTTGTCCACCAACATCTAGAAGAAAGGAGGAGGGCTTGCTGCCAAGCTTTTGGGATTATACCGAGGCTTTATTTTCATCCTGCTGTTCCTCCAATGAGATCAAGGTCTTGTCCCCAGTTTCCCATGGTCCCATTTTATCCTGATAATAATGCTGTGAAATGAATAAGGCTGAGTTTGATGACCAAAAATCACCTGGTGAGCATCACGGCTGAGCATCATTTGACTCCAGGTCCCTGTGGCATGGCCAAAGCCCACTGCAGTTTCACTTTCCTAGAATAGATCCTGGTTCTGTAGGGCTTTTTAAAGAAAATCAGGTCTCTACCCCTCACAACTTTAACCAAACAGGTGGGAAGTCAGAAGTGGACAAGAGTGGGTTAAGCAAAAGCTCCAGCCCCTCAGCCAGCAGAGTTTCAGTCCTCTGTTTAGAGAGAATTTCCATGATTGACAGAGGCAGCGTCAATTATATACAAAACATTTTAACCTGCATCCCAGAGATCAACTTTTCTTGGGACAATTTCCCCCCCTCAGATACACCCAGCCTCAGAAGTAGCTCTGACCCCGACAGAGGCCTTGGAAGAGAAATGACTCATGTTGCCTGGCAATGAATTCACCCCAGCAGGCCTCCTTCTCCAGAGAGGGCCAAACAAGATGGACGCTGGCGGCCATGTTTGTGTGTCTGCCATGTGAACATACAGAAGGGTTAACAAGGGTCTCATTTTAAGTTCCAAAATGGAACTCACACAGGTGAGGGGAACCAAACCCACCCTTAGCAATCATGTCTGGAGAAGAAGGGAGCTCTGACTCTCGAAAGCTTACACTCTGGAAATGTTGTTGGTCTCTAAGGTGCCACTGGACTCAAATCCTCCCTTACGTGACATGCCCAAGGCCTAGTGACACCAAATTTCATTTTTCCCCAACCTGCTTTAGTTCCAGAAGTAAAAAAAAAAAAACCGGGGCGAGAAAACACTTCTCAAACAGTCATTCCACACTTAACAATATTTTGCATATTTAAATATTTAATTTTTTATATTTTTATATTTTGATTGGGCAAAATGCTAAAGTGTTAAGTGCAAGTACAATAAATGTACATATAAATACAATAAATAAATACATAAAATTAATTGAGATCGCAAGTCCCTGTTGTAAGAACTCCAACTGGTGAAAAACAGAGTGTTGGTCACTTTCAATGCATTTCCTTTTATCCACAGGTTGAAGATCATCACAGAGGAAAACTGAAGCTGAACATTTAAATATCATGCAGCCGACGGGTTTTAGCTCGCATATTTCCAGTCCCCGTTTCGTAGGATTTACTTCTTCATAGGCTAATGCTTCAAAGATGGTCACCCACACTCAGTTTCTCCCTTCACACAGTTGGCAAATAATGGAGTTCTACCGTACCTGGGCTTTCCCCCTCCTTTCGTTTGTTGTTAGTTCCAGAAGTTAGCAAGACTGGGAGAAAAGTGTCTGAACAATGGGTTGTAAGGAAGTTAGACACGGGCACAGCTCTCCTCATAGATCTGAGGGACAAAGCAGTCACGGGGAAAGATGGCTGCCTCCACAGTCTCCGTTTGACTTTCAGTTTGGAGCCCAACAGATGCCGGGGCTCTGATCTGACCCAGACATTTTGCCCTTCCACCCTAGATGAGTGGACACCAATAAGGCTATGCAGTGCTCGGTAAAAAGTACCCTGCACATCCTCAGAGGCTTGCTCTTCTATAGGCAGTTGATATGGGAGAGGTACAAGACGGAGCCAATCTCTGCTAGGCAGTCTCCATGGGTGGATATCCTGTCCTGTCACTTCTAGCAAGGTATCCCCTCAGCTGCCATTAGAAAGCAGAGAGAAATCAGAAAGGAAACTGCACCCCATGCTGGTGGAACTTCATTTGGTCAACCCTCGCTGCCCCCCTAACCCCCCCTCCCCTCAATTCTCTTTCTATTGACTGGTTTTAAGTCTTAAGGGTTTTCCTCTCGCAAGCCGCTTGAAGGGATCCATTTGGTATCTGCAGGCCAAGGGAGACACCTAGAGGACGGCCAAGCCCTGCCGAAGGAACTTGGACATTCAGCTCCGTTAATTACTCCGTTTTGCCTCCAAGCACCTTTGCCTTCTGCAGTATTTTGCAATCTTTTTTCTCAGGGAAGTGTGCAAAGCAACTGTGGGCAGAGGAGAGCCGTTTTACATTCTTTGCCAGCTGCAAATGCCCCCCCCCACTCTTGGAGAGAGAGAGAACCAGCTGGGGGAAGTATTTATTTATTTGCCACATTTGGGTTCTGATTTTTAACCATAGCAAAAAGACCCACAGCACCTTCAAGACCATCAGCATTAGTTCAATAGGAGCATTCATGAATCACTGCTCACTTCCTCAGATACGGGCTTTCTCTCGCGACCAGCATGACTCGAATCCATTAGCACCTTAAAGACCAATAACATTTCCAGGGTATAAGCATTTGAGAATCGAGCCTCCCTTTGTCAGAGCCTACGGGCTCAGGAATCTCCATTCCTACTCATATCTGGTGAAAGGAGTTTAGCTCTCGAAAACTTCCACCCTGGAAATCTTGCTACTGGATTCAAATCTTGCCCTTCTACTGCAGACCAACACAACTACCCAGCTGAAATGACCAGCAGGACATTCACTGTGCTGCCTCAGTGTGCTAGGTTTTTTCAACACAAAATCATAATATTCGCAGATGAACGTCAGTGGCATTATTCCACTAATTCGATAATATTTAGAGTGGGGTTGAAGAACATCTTCTGACCACCTCCAATTCAGCGTCACCACTCGGCCACCTGCAGCCACTTCACATTTCAGAAAAGAAAGACCTCAATTCGGGAACTACAAGCAGCATATCATTTGGTCCTTCGGTTACTGATGCTGTGCTAGGTGCTGGACAAACCCAGAAATGACCCTGTCCATTGGACCAACAAGACAAGGAGAAGTGGGCAAGTGGGAAGAGGCTGAGAAGTCAATCAAAGACCCTTACGAGAGGCTCTGAAACCCAGGTATTTCTCTAGTGCAACGTGCTAGGTGCTGTACAGATGACAAGGCTGGCATAGGCCTTCCCTGGAGGGCTTCCAGTCTAAAGCTGTAGATTAAAAAAAAAACCTTTCCAGGGACACAAAAGAGACACACATTTGTTCCTTTCCGTTCCACAAGGGTCACTGGCCAAACGTGTTCCTTACAAGTAGAGCCAGGCAGGAGTTCTGCAGGGCGCTCAAAAAATCACAGCCTGTGCTTTCGGGCACAGAAGCGCCCTAAGAATCTCCCGTTTCATTTTTCTTTCTGTTTCTTTCTTACCCGCTGTTCGGGTGCAAAGCTGCAGCCGTGGTCCCTCCCCTCCCCATAATGAGCAGAACTAGAATACTTTATGCAAAACGTGGAACGAATTATCCCAAATAGGAGACATCACACAAAATATGCTCCATGTGCCCAATTTATACAGGGCTCTGGGCTTATCTATTTGTTTATTTTGCAGGCGGCTATTTGCACAAAGGCAGCCACTGATTGACCTCTAGGATGAGCCCATTATTGGCGGAACTGGGGTGAACGCTGACTCTGGTGGGGGTCGCCAGATACGTTTTTAAGGCAACACAAAAGCCTAGAAGTCATGCCTTTATTTGCTTCATTTACAAGCTTGCCTTTCTCACAGAGACACAGCTGTTCTGGAAGTGAGAAAACGAGCGCACAAGCAAGCATCATACCGCGCAACTCTCGAGTCAAGATGGAAGAAATCAAATCCGTACACACCGATTCCTCTTGAACCTGTATACTGACCTTTTTCAAAGCCTCCATCTGCGAGAGGTCCCTCCTGCGCAGCCTCACCCAACGCCTGCGTCGGTTCGTGTGGTACATCTTCTCTGCCGGCACCCAGGCCTTGGGCTTGCGGTCCGGTGGGATGGTGATACCATATTCCCAGCCTCAGGGGCAAGAAAGAAAAGCGGAGATGTGCTCAAAGGAATTCTCACTGTTTCTCATTTGCCTGTTGCCGTGGCTCTCTGGACCCCAGGAAGCTAAACCTGTGAAGTCCAGAGGTGGGCCATATTTTGACATTTGACTCCAACCAGCCTATGAGAATGGTTGAGGAGCTGGTGAGCTATCCTTGCCTGGTCTGCTCTGCTTTCAAAGCCTAACTGGTATCTGTTGTGCCTACTCAGGGTGATATGTACCGAAGCTACTATACTGCCATATCTTGGAGATCGTCCTTGTTGAACTTCGTTTTATTGTTTTATATGGTTTTAAGTTTATTAGAACCCTGTGGCGCAGAGTGGTAAGCTGCAGTACTGCAGCCCAAGCTCTGCTCACGACCTGAGTTCGATTCCAGCGGAAGCCGGGTTCAGATAGCCAGCTCAAGGTTGACTCAGCCTTCCATCCTTCCGAGGTCAGTAAAATGAGCGCCCAGTTTCCTGGGGGTAAAGTGCAGATGACTGGGGAAGGCAATGGCAAACCACCCCGTAAAAAGTCTGCCAAGAAAACGTCGTGGTGCGACGTCCCCCCATGGGTCAGTAATGACTCGGTGCTTGCACAGGGGACTACCTTTACCTTTACCCTAAGTTATATTTTATAGTATTTTATGGTATTTATAGAATCAGAATCATAGAATCATAGAATCATAGAATATTTTATGCATCATGCATCTGACGAAGAGAGCTGTGGTTCTTGAAAGCTTATGCTACAATGAAGTTGGTTAATATGATGTTGTGACCAGCCCTGAGCCTGCTTGCGTGGAGGGAGGGATATAAATCCAATATATAAATAAATATATAAATAAATAACATTTCACAATTCAAAATATAAACACTTAATGAAATTAATCCTTAAGCCATGCTGAGAACATGTAATTGCCTTTAAAAATGTATCTCCAACATTTTATTCCATGTATTTTATGGAATTACGAGACCCACAACAGCCTCCATTATGGGAATATGGGAAAATAAAGCCAATAAAGGGAGAAAGGGGAAAATTAAATTTGGACTGCAACTTAACTAACTTCTGAGCTGAATTCACTTCAGAGTTTCATGTGACACACTCAAGAGACGAAGCAAATGAGTCAACGTCCCCAAGAAGAGGAGCTCGTGACTACAAACATCTAGGGCTGCTTTCTACTGAGTCATGCTCGGCTCTGTCTCCTCAGGCAGGGAAAGGCCTTCCTCAGCATCCACTACCAAGGAGATGCTGGCAGGTCCACGACTGGAGTTCTCAGTGGCTTCTTCTATAAAGTCAAGCATGCGGGGACCTAATGCCCAACCGAAATGCCCCACAAGGAAAGGGACATTAAGCCTCCCCCTGCATGGTTTCTTGACCTGAAACAGCTGCATGGACCTGTGATTTGCTACCATTTATTTATTATTTATTGTATTTAAGACATTTATTAGCCTCCTTTCCACCTAAAGGAGCTCAAGTTGGCTTACAATACAAAACAAAAGCATAAAATTACACAAAAGCTACCCATACATTAAAAGGGGCTAAACAGAAGCCGTCCTAAATTTTAAAAAGTCTTTAGTCCCCTCCTGAAGATAGATAGGGAGGGCAGCAGGTGAAGTTCCCTGGGGTTAATGGGACAGGCAAGAGGCTTCCCCCAGTGATCTTAACTTCCGGGCTTGTGGTCTGGTAGGATGGCGATACTCTAGTCCCAGCCTCAGAGTCAAGCTGCAAGTGACGCAGTTCACGTGAAGTGCTCTTGACTGGCCCCGCAAGATTAGCTGGGAAGTGCAGCTGGACGGAGACTCCCTCCTTCCCATAGCAGCTGCGGTGGCGGCAGCAGTGAAGCTTCAGCCACCCTTTGTATGCCCGGTGCCTGCACGTGGCAGCTTGCACACGCAGCCTGGCTGGGTGGGGCACCACCAGTGGTGGGAGCACAACAGCGCCATCCGGACGGGCAGCAGTGAGGGAGAAGCAGCGGAGGATAGGGCGTGCCCCTCCTCCCGCGGCCTGCTGCGGCTGTGCAGGGCCGGAGTGCAGTTGCCAGGCACCTTCTGACATGGGAGCGCAGCACTGCGCCCACCTGGCTCCTTCCTCGCCCTGCCGCTCTCCCTGCCCCATGCCAGGTGCATCTGTCCACTTGAGTGCGCGGGAGTCCCAGCTCCTGCAAACGAGGTGGGAAGGAAGGCAGGCAGGCAGGAAGAAGCAGCCCCGTTGCCGCCGCAGCCCCATCACCAGCCAGTCAGGCCTGCGCACCGCAGCTCAGCTTCCTCACGGAGCCCCCCAGTGCCCATGAGCAGGTGGGAGAGAGTAGAGGAGCTGAGCGGCTGGAGCTTCATCGCCGCCGCCGTTGCTATGGGAAGGAGTCTCTTAACTACACTGCCCAAGTAAACTTGCACGGACCCGCCACGTGAACTGCACTTGTAGCTTGACTCTCAGAGACAAGAAAAGAATGGGGCAACTATAGCTCTCCCGACAAAGGGGCTTGGATCGCTGCTCCAACGGACAAAGAGCATTTCAGGCACGGAAACTGTGAAAGGGGAAGGCTCTCCCCTTCCGTTGCAAAGGGGTTCTGATTGCATCTGGGCCCGCGTATTCCTGATTATTAAAAGGAAAAAATGCCAGGAGCTCTAATCGTGGAGCCTTCCTGGATTTGGCCCAGAGAGCCTCTAACTGGATATGCCTAGGATGGAACCCACCCAGGACTTCCTCTGTGCAAAGCAAGAGCCACAACCCATCCCAAGAGGAGTTATTCCTCCCAGGCGGTCTCACTTCCCTTTCACTCCCAGACACGTGCCCATGTATTGTTATCTCTAGTGGATGGCATTCACAGACCCCATAGGAAAACCAGCGACCCATAAATGCGAACAAGGAACACTCTGGTATCCCTTATTTGGGTAAACAGGGGTTGTTATTTTTGAATAACTACCCTGAAACAGTAGAAAAGAGCAGTCCAGTAGCACCTATAAGACTAACAGAAATTGTGGTAGGGCTTTTGCGAGCCACAGCTCACTTCTTCAGCTCCCGCCCTACCACAAATTTTGCGAGTCTTATAGGTGCTACTGGACTCTTGCTATTTTCTCCGGCTACAGACAAACTGACACGGCTACCAGTCTTGATCTACCCTGAAACAGCAACGTAATTCAGTTACGAGAACAAGCACAGAGACATTGGCTATAGAGGTCTAGGATGGGCCCCTTACTGGACTGTGCAGGTTGACTGCTAAAACAGAAGGCAAAGTAAAGGAGGTTTAAGGAAACACTCTGGAGCACGACCTACTCCCGTACCTCTCTCATCAACCGCTCTGTTGAGGTCTGTGTCCCACTCCGGATCGTCCCATTTCCACCCCGGTGGACATTCAATTTCATCTTTGGACAGAACTTTCTCCCCGTTCTGGAAGAGAAGCAGAGAATCCAATGAAATGCTCCGAGAGAAGGGGGGGGCGGGTTGGATTTAATCACAATGTCCATCAGCCCACATGGGACCAGTCTGCTCAACGGGGCAGGCCCAGGCTGTCACTCAGGGGTCTGCAAACCCAGGGAAACCCGAGATTTGCAGAAAAATCTATGCTCAAAAAAACTAATTTTGGAGTGACAAAACCTTACCTGTTACATAAAACAGGACACCGGGGTCCAGGGAGCATTTTCAAATACCATAGTCACCCAAAATGGGGTATTGACACCTGCACTTAGCAGGCAGTGACAAGCTGGAAAATGAGGTGTGCCAATAAGGAGAGAGGAGAATCGGAGCTGGTGGCAGGGGAGGGGGCAAGCTGAAGCGGGGGCAAGACAGAAAAGGGAATCTCTCCCCCCCCTCCCTCCTTTCATTTGTTAACTTAAATGATGCCGTTTCTGCGGAATCAATCCGAGAGGGCTGTGCTTACCACATCTGTGTAGGGCTCGGCCATGTGGATCCACTGGCCGCCAGGAAGGCGCACTTGGTTCTCAAACACTTCCTCCACAAAGCTCATGTGCCCGGCATCCACGTCGTATAGCAGCCTGTGATGAGAGGGCAGGGAAGAAAAAAGCCAAGGGATGCTGAGAGGACTCAACCGTTTCCCTTTGGAACAAAGCCCGCCCTTTGCTAGAGCTTCTGTGAGTCCAAACCCAGGTTTGTTAACAATGAACGGGTTGGCTGAGAGGATCCTTGCAGTTCTTGTCAACAAAACTGTCTTTGATCTCTCAGAGGCCCTTCGTCATGTAAGAAGCATACGGTGCTAACCTGCAAAATAGAAAAGAGTCCAGTAGCACCTTTAAGACTAACCAACTTTACTGTAGCATAAGCTTTCGAGAACCACAGCTCTCTTCGTCAGATTGCTAACCTGCTAGCCACAGCTGCAGGAATGGTGTTTCCTGGCTCTGGTATCTGCTGAGTTCCACATTAGGCTTCTCCAGACAAGGAGATGTTGAAACTGCCCATGTGAAAAAATACGTATCGCACAAACCAATAGGTAAGATTTGCAAAGTTCTGAAAAGAGTTTCGTATCTTTCTCTCCTCCAGACTAGCCTGGAAAATTCCACCACCGTTAATCTGATGTCTGTCCTTTTCAGACTTCTCAGGATGCAATTTGGGACCTGTTTTAAAACTCGTCATTTCTGTTTGGGTCATGATCTGTTTGTGCCCAAAGTCCGCCCACCTGTCCCTACCAAGAGATTACTTGTTTCCATCAGACCGGAACCCCAAGTGTGGCTTCCCACGCCCACCTGAATGCTCTTGCCTGGGGGCTGCAGACTGCCTCTAAGCTCCTCCCTCTCACCCCCACGGGTCCTGCACCATTCTCTTCTGACCCCCACGGCTGCTGGCATCTCAGGCCCAGCTGTTTCCTTGCATCGTGAACAGGAAGAGTTTTGAGAGCACCGTCAAGAAGCAGGGCAGGTGGAGACGGAAAAGCAGCAGTTGGTAGGAGTGACGAGGGCATGGCAGAGGTTGTACTGACAGAAATACTCATTGAGAGACCTTCTCTTATATTCCTCTCTAATGCTAGGGAACCGGCAGTCGGAGAACTTGCCCTAAGTTCACATTAGAATCACAGAGGGTTGGAAGGGTCCTTCAGGGTCATCTAGTCCAACCCCTTGCACAATGCAAAACTTCATGGTTTAAAACATGCAAAACAAAAGCCCAAGTAACCCCTCTCCCCCATATTAAATATCTGCATTCTGTACCTCGTTAAAAGCCCTGGCAAATACAACGGTCTTGCATTGCTACCTGAACATTTCTAATGATGACTCTCGCCTCGTCTCCTCGGGGAGCCCAGTGCACAGCACGGGAGCAAAGACAGAAAATGAATGGACTGTGAAGTGATATATACCGGGAGGATTGCATGTAAAGAGTTCTCTCCCAACACAGTCAAATATACCGCCTGAAAAGGGCTGAGGATCCTTTTAGTACCAGGACCAGACAGAAAACTGCTGATCCAAATAGAGAATGAAGAAGAAGAAGAGAGGACGAGGCAGAAGCTACACCTCTTCTCAGGCCTCAGCCCTGTAGCAGGGGGGTTCACCCTCAGCCCATTATTGAAGGAGGCTAGTGTCACCCTAAATCGTTGTGAAAAAGGCAAAAATTGTGCCACAGGAGTTATTCTTTAAACAATGCAATAGTGAGGCAAAAAGTGACAGGAGTCACTTGCAATGAGCCCACCAGCCCTGTAGCACTCAGGGTTGCTGGCAATGGCTGGCAATGGTGGTGCCAATGGCTGCCAACCAGGAAGGAGCAGCAGTGAGAGGGGAATGACACCACACTGGCTGCACAACATCACTTCTGGGAATCTCTTGGAATGGGTAGCTCTTGTAATTGCTGGAAACTCTATGGTAAAGCCACTGAGTTTCCAGTGATTCCTACAGCTACCTCCTTGTTACTTCCAGTTTCTACCCAGAAATGACATAGTAATGTTGGTGACATCTCTGTCACACGACACACACCCCATCCCTGCCCCCCAGCTCTCCCGCTATTATACCTAAGTGTCAGCTATATAAATCTTTCTTGCATAGTTTTGTATGGTGGAAAGTTCATATTTTTAAAAAATTGTCTTAATTTTGTTTTAATTGTTCAATTGTTCCTGACTGAGCCCCAAAGAACCGGCAGGTGCAAAGGACAGTCTCCTAAGATCACATGACCAGGCACTCACGTCTTTTCGGGGCTGACAAACCACTCCCCAGCCCAAGCCCAGTCTGTGGAAGGCTTGAAGCTGTCCTTTGGCAACTTGATCTTGCCCGTGACATCGGAATACTTGGGGTAGGTCAGGCCGGAGGTGCCCCAGTTTCCAACCAGTGCCAGCTTGGTTTGATTTTCATACTGAAAAAGAAAAGACAGAAAAGTATTCCAACAGAAAAGGGGGGAACGGTACCGCCCCTGCAAATGAAGCTGAATCACCTACAAAAGCCCCATCAGCTCTTAAACAGTGAAGTCTACTCATTGATTGATTATTTATAGCCCACTTTTTCATTACGCCTCAAGGCAGATTACAAAATATAAAACTATGCAACCAGACAGCATAATAGTAAAGAGTCCAGTAGCACCTTTAAGACTAACCAACTTTATTGCAGCTTAAGCTTTCGAGCGCCACAGCTCTCTTCATCAGATGCATTGACAGCTTATGCTACAATAAAGTTGGTTAGTCTTAAAGGTGCTACTGGACTCTTCTTTACTATTGTGTTGATATACTGGATCCTGGCTGCAAGTACATAGCAAGCAAAGGGGAAAGGGGGGGGCTGTGTATGGAGGGTGGGTGAATTATCAGACCCCAAACACAGAACCCTTCAGTGCCTTACAGATACAAATGGCTCTGGCCAGAGTGAGGCTAAAAGTTTACCATTTATCAGCTCTATCAGATTGTCAGGCCTAAAGAACAGAGACTGAGTAAGCCAAAAGGCTAGACAGTATTTTCTTCCTTTGAGGGCAGGAAGATCAGGACAGACCCCAGAGGGGCCTGGGGTCTGTCCTCTTCATTCTATGGGTTGGATAAAACTCAGCTCACCGTTTCTGCAAAGACGGAGAGTCTCCCCTCCGTTGACTTGTTGAATTCTTTCTCATCCACAGCTAGCCCAAGCCACAGCCGGACTCGAATCTGGGCCGGGATCCGAGGCCCCATCACCTCTTCCTGAGGGTTCTAGAGTAAAATTGTTGGAGACACAGTGGTTACTTATTCCAAGCCCAGCACCTTGCAAATAAGTTCAGCTCAGAATGAAGAGGTAAAGAGGTGGAGAGCCTCGTGGTG
Source organism: Eublepharis macularius (assembly GCF_028583425.1). NCBI lineage: Eukaryota > Metazoa > Chordata > Lepidosauria > Squamata > Eublepharidae > Eublepharis > Eublepharis macularius. The sequence goes on from NC_072799.1 coordinate 1,977,342, forward strand.
CAGAGTGGTAAGCGGCAGGACTGCAGCCCAAGCTCTGCTCACGACCTGAGTTCGATCCTGGCGGAAGTCAGGTTCAGGCAGCCAGCTCAAGGTTGACTCAGCCTTCCATCCTACCAAGGTCGGTAAAATGAGTACCCAGTTTCCTGGGGGTAAAGTGTAGATGACTGAGGAAGGCAATGGAAAACCACCCCGTAAAAAGTCTGCCAAGAAAACGTCGTGATGCAATGCCCTGCCATGGGTCAGTAATGACTCGGTGCTTGCACAAAGTACCTTTTTTTTTTACCAGGATGAAGAGGTGGGCATAAGGTTGCCAGTCCACTTGCCAGTACCAGCCTCCTCTCCCCACCACAACTCACCTGACCAGCGGGGGGAAAGGCACAAGAACGGATCTCCTGGGGTACATTTCTGGGAGTGACGTCCTTGCACAGGCCTCAGGAGTGCTCCCAGGCTTTGCGCCAGGTTGATTTGGCTGGTTTGGGAGCCCTACCTAAGTGCCAGCCTCCCTGCCCCCTGCCAGGAGGGTAAGGGGACCCGTCAACCCTAGGTGGGCAATACATGGTTCAAAGCACTCTTCTCTCTTTATCCTCCCAACAGGCCAAGCTAGGTTGAGCCTTCAAACTCTGACTTTCTCTAACCTGCAGGCTCTAAACCGGCCAATAGGAAAAGCAGCTGCCGCATTCCAAAGAGTTCACAAATGATAAAAGCTGAGAGGGTGGCTCAGCCAGAGAATGCTGGAAAATCAGTGCAAGAACATGAGTTGGATCATAATCTGCTGGACCCCAAGGAGAGCTTGACCTCTTCTAGTTTATCCACTCAGAGCCAAGCTCCAAGTGACGCCTGACACAGGTTGGACACTTGTCAGCTTCCCAAAACTTGAGGGAAGCTGACAAGTGTCCAATCTGTGTCAGGCGTCACTTGGAGCTTGGCTCTCATTTTCCTTCCCACTTAAAGTTTACTCTCCGCTCTTCCCTCTTTCCCCCCTTCACATGATGCAAAGGAGAAAGGAAGGTGGCCAGAGGTTTCTTGTCTCTGGGCAGTGAGGACAGATGAGAGGAGGGCGCCTCTGCCTGGTGGAAAGGGGAAGAGGAGGACAGGAGGAGGATTCCTGCTCCCCTGCAGTGTGGGAGAGCAAGGGAGGGAGGGTGGTCGCAGCTTCTTGCCTAGAGTGCAAAACCTTCCCGGGCCAGACCTGCCCAAGATTCCTTAAAGCAAAGCGATGTCTCCAAGAACAGCTTCCCCACAACTGCTGCTTTAAGGATGTTGCCCCTTTTTTCAAAGGGTAGGTTTACCAAGCAGCTGTGGCGTCACAACCCTTCCAGTAAAAAAAACCTTAAGTAACATAGGTAACTCTAGGAATCGGCAGGAGCTCTGTGATATAACCATAGAGTATCTGGCAATTCCTAGAGCTACCCTATGTCACTTCCAGGTTTTTTTTCAGAAGTACTGTGATGCCGGACTTGATGCTGCCACTCTGGGCAATGGGACTGAGGGGCCCTGGATTCCTCAACCCAGCCGAGGGGGAGCCCCTGCTTATTCCCACAAGCCCCCTGTGAAATATGCCATGGTGGGGAAAGGAGAGCTGAAGCTCATTTGGCCATCACTGCCGATGTGACCAGGCCAGCGTTGTGCTACTTCTGTCTCTTCTGGCGTTGCATTAATGGCTCTCCTGTGGGATTTATGGCCTCTTTCTTCAACTTGGAAACTAGGAGGAGTCAGGAAGAGAGCTGGCTCGTTTCTTTTGACCAGACTACCCGTCAGAGCAGTTTGAGCTTAACCTCGCAGTAGTCACAGAATGTAAACTCGGCATTCATAAAGCAAAGTAGAACTTTCTTACAGTGATATTTAGGTGACATGTCATTACACTACATTTCCAGTCATCATTTGACATCCCTCATTTCCACCATCATGACTGAGTGGGTGAAGCAAACTATTTACCCACGGAAACAGACAAAAAATATCCAGCAAATGCTGCTGCGGTCAGTTTACTGAGATCTTTTTCCCCCTCCTCTTCCTCCTCCTCCTTTTTTTCACAAGACTTATGTGTGTGTGTAATGTGTCATCAAGTTGCTTCCGACTTATGGCAACCCTTCGAACGAAAGACCTCCAAAACATCCTATCCTTGACAGCCTTGCTGAGATCTTGCATCTCATTTTCGGGCTTCCTCTTCTCCTACTGCCTTTGACTTCTCCTAGCATTAGAGACTGGTCCAGTCTCTAGACCCGTACCTAATTTCCAAAACAAGGGCAATGGAACTTACTTTCAAGAATATGGTCTGGAGTTGCCCACAGTTCTTCCCGCAGCTGTTGGGTCCATTCCTTGAGTAAAGAACCTCACGGGCAGGCACCCGGCTGTAAGCTACCCGCCGGTCTCCCTGCAGCATCCAGATCACAATGTCCGGCAGGCTGTTCTGAGGCTGGAAGAGAGGTTTGTGCGTGAGGGCGGCAAGCGCATATCAGTCCGGCTGATTGGCAGAGCCAGCCTCCCACTGAGCTGCAGAGCAGAGAAAAGGGAGGTGAACTTCTAATTATTTATACCCTGTCTTTCTCCCCAATGGGGTCACGAAGTACTTACAGCATCCTCCTTTGCTCCGTTTTATCCTCACAACATCCCTGTGAGGTAGATCAGGCTGAGAGAGAGCAACTGGCCCAAAGTCTCCTAGCAACAGGAGACCCAACTTCCTACGGAAAATATTGGGCCTTCCCATGCGTGTGTCTTATGCGGCCACCTGCCTTGAAACCAATCAAAGACTCCTTGAGACTACAGCATGGATTAATACTATCAAATTTTGGTGACATCTACATTTTAAGAATAATCAGAATAGCCTCATCTTTCACATGCTGATGGAGTCTGTGTCATCCACGTGGCTTAACCACATAGAAAAAAATTAACTCAATAGGGATTAATATTGAAGATTTATTTTCCCTCACAGAAAAATCAGCGTATGCACTGATCAGACAAAGACTCCTTGACATCAAGATCCAGAATCTCAGGAGTCTTGCAATAGGCAGATGTTCACCTCTGGGTTTGGGGGTTTTACCCCATGGGTATAGGGCAGAATAGCTCACTTGTTTAATGACCCCACATTATCGCAGAGCTTATTCATTAGCTCGGTTTAATGTGCTAACTTCTGCGATACTTTATGGGAGATGCCATAAAATGCCATATGCTAACAGGTTATGCACTTGTGCTCAGCGAGACATAGAAACCCTGGAACATGTTTTTTTGTATTGTACTTCTTACTGTGATATACGTCCTACACTCATTGATCCGCTGCTGAGAGAGCAAAATCTGATAAATGTAAAGTTATCTTCCTATTGGCTACTCGGAACCAAAAAGTTATCAAAGCTGTAGCTAAATTTTTGTATCTTTCATCTATGAGGCGAGTTGTGTATTTGAAGACCGAGTTCTGGTTGCGTCAAGTGGTTTTGTTAATATGGATGTAATGCCAATAAAGGTTGCTGCTGCAGTTTGGGACAACTCATCCTAAAGGAATGGTATGGTGAATTTTTGGGGAAATATTGCTAGGAGCAGACCAGGAGCTGAGAATGAGAGTTGGGCAGTAAAGGACGGCCGTGTGAGGAAACCTGAAGGCTAAAAGATAAGGGAATTCTTGGAGAAGAAAATGGGGTACAGGTGCCTATATGCTAATGCTAGAAGCCAAACACTGTTGCCCCACCTGCGAGCAAAATCCTGTAAAGTTCAGCATTCATTTTAGTGGAATTTCCCCCCAAATATAACAACTGGTTTCAAAAGAGAAGACTATTAAATGTTCAAGAGAGTCAAATCCCCCCAGGATGCTTAGAAACTATTTAAAACCACACTAATTGCGGCCAGATAGAATGTGTACCTCAGGTTGGGAAAGCTACTACCAAGTGTAAAAGGATCCCTGCGTGGTTAACAACCCAAGTTCAAGGAAACCATAAAAGGCAAAAAGAAAAAAAAACCCTTTCATTTCAAAAGGGGAAGATTTGCCCAAATGAGGTGAGCTGAAAGGAGCCCACGCTCTGGAAGAACAAATGTAAGTTGATAATAAAGCAAGCAAAAAAAAAAAAGATTCTGAAGACAGGTTGCTAAAAAATTAAAACAAATAAGCATTTCTTCAAATATATTAGGAGCAGGACACCAGACAGGGAAGCGGTTGGGCTATTAGATGAAAAAGAAAGGGAAAGATTGGTTAAAAAAGAGAGGGAGATGGCAGAGAAATTGAATTTATTCTTTGCATCTGTTTTCTCTGTAGAAAATGTGGGGCACGGACCCACACCAGAGCTGTTGTTCTCAGGAGGGGCGTCTAAAAAAAAGAGACAAATTCAAGTGGTGTCCCAGGACTCCTGGGCAAACTAAAACCCAGTAATTCTCCAGATCTGGCCAGCAAATAACAAAGGATTTTTAAGGAGCTCAAATAAGAGACTGTTGACCTGCTCTCCAGTAAATGTAACGTGTTGTTAAAATCAGCCTCCAAGAAGACAGTCTTGGAAAATCAGTAGGACTTCTAAAAAGGGAAGTCTCGTCTCACCAGCCTTTTGGGAGTTCTTTGAGATCCAGTAAATATTATATACTCAGACTTCGAAAAGGCTTTTGACAAGGTGCCTCACCAAAGTCTCCTCCGGAAGCTTAGCCGAGCATCAACAGACCCTGCAGCACCGGAAGGGAAGAGCCTCTCCTATCCTCCAAACGACACAGCCCCGTGGGCTTATGTCCCATTTGCGGGGTTCCTTTTCCTCCCCCGGGGCATGTTGGCAGCCACTGCCTGGCTCCTCTAGGCGAGAGGGCAGAGCAGCACCAACGGGCGGCAGAGGCCAGCCCCCTGCCAAGGAGGAAGGGCAGCCAAGTCCTCCACCCTTGGACGCAGAGAGCACCTCTGCCTGCCAGGGCTGCCTCTCGAGGACCAAATGTTCTCTTGCATAGCTGTGGGCTGGGCTGCCACCAGCAAGAAACCGCCACTGCTCCAAGCTTCCGAAAGGGCCAGCTCACCCCACACAGCACAGGCATCTAAACACGACAGCTGGCTCCTACAGCGGCTCTCCTGGCCGGGATACCTTCTTCCCCTGTTGGGACAGAATCCCAACTTCTCTGCCTTTGTGCGGGTGCCTCTGCCTGTTCAGCAGGGTGTCGTGGTTAGAGTGTCAGACTATTACATTGTTTATGGAATGTCTTATGTTGTCTGATTGCATTGTTTTATATTTTGTAATCTGCTTTGAGTGTCAGACTAGGATTTGATCAAAATGGGTAGCTGTATTAGTCTATCTGTAGCAGCAGAAAAGAGCAAGAGTCCAGTAGCACCTATAAGACTAACAAAATTGGTGGTAGGGTAGGCGCTTTTGTGAGCCACAGCTCACTTCTTCAGATACAGTTAGAATGTGAGTCCATCTGTCCTTCTATCTTAGACAGTGAAGTGATTGCAAAAGCCGAATGATAAGAGTTGATGAATGAGAATAGAAGCCGTGATTGAATAGGGTGGGGTATGCAGCGGGGTGGTGGGTGTGGAGAAATCAGCATCGGTAATGAGACAGGAAGCCTAGGTCTCGATTCAGTCCAGGTGGATGCATTGTCTTGAGCTTCATCATCAGTTGCAATTCAGCAGTCTCTCTATGATTTGGACACCCAGGTTCGAATCCCCAGTCTGCCATGGAAATGCATTGTGTGACCCTGGGCCAGCCCCTTCTTCAAAGCCTCACCTACCTCACAGGGTTGCTGTGATGATAAAATATAGGAGGGGAGATTGATGACATAAGCCACAAGGGGTCCCCGCTGGGATGAAAAGTGGGTTATGAATATCCAAATAATTAAATCACAGACAAACGTTGCCGAGAACTTAAAGAGTCCCCAGCAGGTGTGATGGCAGAGGTGGCCCTCCTTGGAAGTCATGGAAGGTGGTGGATTTTCAGTGCCCCTCGTGGCATCAGACTGGGAGACAAACAGATCTTGCCTCTGCACAAGATCCACACAATGAATTAGAGGAGGGGGGGAGGCTCCCAGGTTAAATAAGTGGAGGCATTTGCTCCTCTCAGCCCCCGCTCCCAAGCTGTAGTGCGGGCAGGGCTTTTTTTCAGCCGGGACGCGGTGGAACGGAGTTCCAAAACCTCTTGAAAATGGTCACATGGGCTGGTGGCCCTGCCCCCTGATCTCCAGACAGAGGGGAGCTGAGATTGCCCTCCGCACCACATGGCAGCGCGGAGGGCAATCCCAACTCCCCTGAGTTCCACCACCTCTTTTCCCAGAAAAAAAGCCCTGAGTGCAGGGATAATAATAAGTGGTATATAAGCACAGTTATTGTTATAATGTCTTGTGCGGGTTTCTGGACACCTCACACTAAGAACTCTTAGATTTTGGAGAGCCGTTTGGTAGGATCAGATCGGCTTGAGAGGGGGCTGCGATACTGAAGAATAAATGCTCGCTTAACTCTGAGCAAAGTTCACAATCGCAGAACACATGAGCGCATGAAGCTGGCTCACACTGAATCAGACCTCTGGCCCATCAAGGCCTGTATTGCCTACTCTGACTGGCAGCCGCTCTCTAGAGTCTTAGGTTGGGGTATTTCACATCACCCTAGTACAGGATCTTTTTCTTTTTTTTTACCGGAGATGCCGAGGGTTGAACCTTGAACCTAATGCATGATAAACAGAAGCTCTGCCACTGGGGCACAGTCCCTCCCCAATTCCCCGTTTCCCATAAAGGAAAAACTCCCTCATGCCATCTGATGTCTGACTGGTTTCCCTTATGAACCACTCCCATTGGCTGCAAAATGGAAGGCCGGCCAGGCTGGCTCCATCTAGGCAACGTGGCTGCTAGTGGGAAAAACTGCCAAGACTACCAGTCCGTGGCACAGAGTGGATGCCCCAGCTCTGGAAATGGGCTATTTCCAGAGCTGGGGCTCTGGAAATCCTTGGCTATTTGCCTTTACAAATTAGAGTAAGAATTATGAAATAGGGTTGCCAGCCTCCAGGCTGGGAAATTCTTGGAGCTTTTGAGGGTGGGGCCTAGGAGGGGAGGGACCTCAGCAGGGTGTAATGCCATAGAGTCTACCTTCCAAAACAGCCATTTTCTCCAGGGGAACTAGCCAGGAAAACAGTTGTAATTTCTTGAGATCTCCAGCCACCACCTGAAAGTTGGCAACCATACTGATGAAGTAGGGTTCCCAGGCTGACCCTGGCCACCAGCAGGTGGGCTGGGAGAAGGAACCAGAGGTAGGCATGTGACATCGGTGACGTCACTGTAGTCGGCTATGTCACTTGATACAATGTGGAAATGAAAAAGGGTGGCTCTAAGAATCTCTGGAAACTCTATGGTAAAATTATAGAGTTCCCAGCAATTCCTAGAATTATCCTTTTGTCACGTGCAGGTTGTACCTGGAAGTGACATAGCAGCATCAGTGAGGCTGCTGTTTTTTATTTTATTTCGTTCATCACAGCTCAGAGGAGGAGCTGCCAACAGGGCTTGCTGGAGAAAGGCCTCCCACCCCAGCAAGGCGGCTGGCAAGCCTGTCGTGGACCTGCTGTGGACCAGGGCACCACCCACCGCGGCATGCCAGCCACAGCTTCAGGGATGCACCCAAAAGACTGTTAAAAATAAAATGAATGGGCGGGTAGGGGGCGTGTCCAAAGAAAACGCCCCTCCCTTACATGTGCTTGCAAGGAAGGATATAAGTGTACCTCCTCTGCCATGGATTTCAGCCGCGAGAGCCAGTCCTCTGCCTGGTCCAGGACCATATGCAAGTCAGAGTCTTCATGCTTCAACCTCAAGGCCGCCTGGGCAATCTGGTTAAGGTTGGTTGTGCGGAAGTGGTAGAGATACTGGTCCAAGTGGGTGCTGACTGGCTTCTGGGTGACGTCCACCAGTGGCTGGCTGTGGAAGGCAACAGCAGAAGGGAAGGCAGAGAATGAACCTGCAGCCTGCATTTGCCATGACCAGAGAAGGAAGGCTGGTGCGGGCCACGGCTAAAGGAAGGCGTGGGCTCCTGTCTGCCTCACCCACCCAAACCTCCCAGATTTTATAAAGATCTTGACTGGGCTTGCCCAGGAGGCACCACACTTGAACCTTCCTTTGGACTGCCAGCTCCTGGTTGGAAAGCCATGGAGAGGCACAGAGTTTACCCTCTAAAGCTACCATTTATCCTCTACAGCAACCGTGGCTGAACATACAGCTTTGATCAGAGATAAATCATTGCCTATTTTTTTGGCTAACTGGAAACCCCTTTTTGACTTTCTGCATGAAATGAGGAAAAACGATGTGATGATTTGGGGTTTTGAATTTTAAGAAGATAAAACTGGGGAAAAATAAATAGAAGGGGGGCAGTAGTGGAAAAGGAAATGTTGGAGAGATTAAAATTTAATGTAAGATGTTTGCTAAAATAAGTGTTGTAGAGAAAAATGGAAAATGAAACATGTATTATTGTTTTCTTTTATTTCTAATTTTTGTCTTTTTTTTCTTTTCTGTACGTGTCTTTCATTATTTCTTTCTTTTATTTCTTTGCCCTTTCTATTGGGCTTTTAATTCTATTAATAAAAAATTTAAAAAATGAAAAAATAATAATAAAGCAACCATTTACTCCAGGGGAAATGATCTCTGGAATTAGTTGTAATTCTGAGTGATCTCCCTACCTGGCGTAGGGCAACCCTAACCTTCACCACCCTGCATCCTTAAATACAACACAGGCTGGCATGGTTGAAGGACAGAGGAGCAACTGCCTGTTCCACCCGTTCCAGGGAACCCCTCAATGCGCGATGGCAAAAGCAGCTCTCGTATCATTACTGATCTTTCCCTACAATGCTAAGAATGCACCAAAAGGTTAGCTTGTGAGGCAGCCGGCCAGCAAGGCCAAACAGACCTGTGAGAACGAGCACAAAACCTCAAGCATGAAACACACTGGGGCTCTGGGAAGGAAATGCATGGGCCTCCCTGAGCTGCTAGTCCACATGGAAACGGGCCTCTGATAGCAGAAAGATAGAACAGCCTCCTGCTGCCCAGCTGTGCACACTTCTGGATTCTCGGTTAGAGATGAAGTTAAATTTTGCTCGTACCTGAATCTGTACAACCTAAATCCAGCACTTGGGCTTTCAGAATTTGCAGATTTTTCCTTTAACGGTTGGAGGGGTACTTCTCATGAAGTAAAATCTGTTTCTTTATTAAAAGACATGGGCCATTTCCACACGTCTTACCTTCTGCCGGAACTGCAGAAGACAGCGTCTTCTCACGCCAAATTGTGCCAGGAAGACGCGATTTCGTGCAAAAATCCCAGATGACAGCGTCTTCCTGGCACGATTTCGTGTGTGAAGACGCTGTCTTTCATGATGTTCTGGCAGAAGGTAAGACGTGTGGAAATGGCCATGAAATATAATCCCACCCTTTTCCCAAGGTGGTTTACAATGTTTTTTAAAAAATCACAGCAACTTCTGACAAGAATAAGTAATGTCCAAACAGCCCCATGAAGAATAATGTCAAGAAGCCACGAGCAATTCAAATCAGCAACCTGAGATCCCAAAGCAGGGAAGCATCTCCCCCACCCAAATTCAGCCACAGCTGAAAACCACCGACTGCATGCTCTCCGGAAGGGCCCCGTATGCCCGAGTTGCCTAAACGCTGTTATAGGGCAGGGGCATTCTTTTTTAACTAAAGAGGGGCCGCTGCTGAAAAGCTGATGGCCGTTCGGTCTGATCTGGCAGGCCTGTTCGAAGGGCCAAGCTACAAGTGACGCCTGACACAGGTTGGACACTTGTCAGCTTCCCTCAAGTTTTGATGGGAAATGGAGGCAGCTTGGCGGAATGTTGGACAAGTGACAGTTGAAAAGTCCATTGAACAGCAGTCGGAGAGCGAAGCTGTGAGACCAGGATGCCTACATTTCCCATCAAAACTTGAGAGGAGCTGACAAGGGTCCAACCTGTGTCAGGCGTCGCTTGTAGTTTGGCCCTGAGGCATTCAGTTCCTTGCAAGCAAATGCAGCTTAGGAGAGAAAGTGCTTGAGAATTACGCTTCCCAGTTCATTTCAGCAGCCCTAGTCCTCAACTACAGGAATCCTGGGTTGCCCTCCGGCTGGAAGAAAAAAGGCCTTCCCTTTCCTTGTTTTAGACGGGTAGCCATGTTGGTCTGCAGTAGAACAGCAGGACTGGAGTCCAGTGGTAGCTCAGAGACCAACAAGATTTTCAGGGTGTCTGATGAAGGGCGCTCTGACTCTCAAAACTCTTGCGGGTCTCTGCAGTGCCACTGGACTCAAATGCTGCTGTCCCTTTCCTAGAAGCTTAACGGGATTTTCCCCCGCCCAAGTGATGTTATTTACCTCCCCGAAAAGTGTCAACTGCTCGTTTCTACACACGTAGCCTCTGTTCAAAGGACAGAACATTTTGTTTTCTCTGGGAATTTGTCAACCCTACTCTTAGAAGCTTTCCATAACCAAGACTAGAGTAACCTGACTAAACAACTGTTTTTTTTTTCTTTTCCATTGCTTCGTTCCAAAAGTTCTAGAGTCCATCTTTCCCTTTGCATCTTGAGGAGACTTGCTTTAGCAAAATCATCAAAATACAGGGCTGGGGGGACAGAAAAATCATCTACTCCAGACCCTCCCAGAAATGTGACCTTCCCTGCTCACCTTCACCCATCAGTCTGACAATAGTGTGGGTTAAGAAGACAGGGCTGCACAGGGCGCACAGAGTGCAGGGGGCTTGCAGAACGAAAGCGAAGACGCACATTCACAAGCTGCAGAGGAAGGGCTTAATTTCTAATAGCAGAGGAGCGGAGACCCAAATTTCCACTTAGAGCACCTGCCAGCCATTCTCCAGCTGTGGGCGACCGTAGCATGACTGATGCTAGTGTTGCCAAGTCTGTGTTAGGAAATTCCTGGAGTTTGGGGGGTAGGGTCTGGGGAGGCCAGAGTTTGGGAAGGGGAGGGACCTCAGCAGGGTTTAATGCCATAGAGTCCACCCTCCAACACGGCCGTTTCCTCCAGGGAAACTGATCTTTGCAGTCTGGACATTTGTTGTAAATCCAGGGGATCTCCAGGATTCACCTGGAGGTTAGCAACACTAACTGATGCCCATGGAGGACATGGGTGGACATGCAAGCACATTTCCACGCCTCTGCTGTGATTTTAGTCTCATCCTATGACCAAGAAGTGAATCCCAGATCCAGGCAGCTCAGAAGCAGTGACTCAGAGCCAAGCTACAAGTGACGAATGACACTTGAACGGCAAGTGTATTCCTCCCTGTTCACTTGCCCTCCACTCAATCCACTTGCCGTTCAAGTGTCATTCATCACTTGTAGCTTGGCCCTCACGTGTATTCCTCCCTGTTCACTTGCCCTCCACTCAATCCACTTGCCATTCAAATGTCATTCATCACTTGTAGCTTGGCCCTCACGTGTATTCCTCCCTGTTCACTTGCCCTCCACTCAATCCACTTGCCGTTCAAGTGTCATTCATCACTTGTAGCTTGGCCCTCACGTGTATTCCTCCCTGTTCACTTGCCCTCCACTCAATCCACTTGCCGTTCAAGTGTCATTCATCACTTGTAGCTTGGCCCTCACGTGTATTCCTCCCTGTTCACTTGCCCTCCACTTGCGCTGGGTTCTCAGTAGAGCGAGGAAGGTTTCCCCTTCCTGAAATACATTCTTGTGGGGAAAATGAAAGCTCTGCAAGCTGCAAGACTAAGGACGCTTTCCTGGGAGTAAGCCCCACTCATGAAAATGGGAGTTACTTCTGTCCTAACTGGCAGAGGACCGTCATTGCACTTTGCTCAAAGGCCATGTCCTTTGTTTACTGTCGAACATTCGAGGGCTGAGTATCTAGCAAAGAAAATGGGCTCAGCCCCAGAAAACTCTAGCCAAAGAGGCTTCTGGGCAGATGGCTGGAGCTCCTGCTCCAAGTGAAGTCTACCTGACTAGCGTCGCCAAGTCCACCAGGCAGGCTGTGAACCTGAGAGCAGAACCACAAGTGACAAAAGGCACAGATTGGACACTTGTCTGCTTCCCTCAAGTTTTGATGGGAAATGTAGGCATCCTGGTCTCGCAGCTTCGCTCTCTGACTGCTGCCCAATGGCCTTTTCAACTGTCACTTGTCCAACATTCCGCCAAGCTGCCTACATTTCCCATCAAAACTTGAGGGAAGCTGACAAGTGTCCAATCTGTGCCTTTTGTCACTTGTGGTTCTGCTCTCAGCTGCAGTTAAGAACCAGCATCGCTTCCGGGCATCCCGTTTCCCCGTCCCTCTCCAGCCAGGGGCTTCTGCTGCTGCTGCTGCTGCTGCTGAATTCAGCAGGGAGGCAAAGGGTGAAGAGAGGGGAGGTGGAGGCAGCTCCAGCCCTGGCCTGCACAAGCCTCCAGTTTGGAAAACTCCTGCATTGACATTTCCCCACCGTTTAATTGAATTTTTCTTGGAGGAGGCCTCACCTCTGGGAAACTGAAGTCCTGGGATTCGCCCCAGGTCACGTACTGCACACACAGAAGCTGAGTCATATTTATGGCCTTGGGAATATCTTTGACATTCTCTAAACAAGCACATATCGCGAGGGAGGGACAGGGGTGGGGGCACACCAAAACAGCTCCTTCTGGGGGCTTAATCAGACATAAACAGGTCTGAAAGAAGGCCCTTCGAGCAGCAGCCACACTTACCAGCAGAGCATTTCCCACACCGTGTGGCCACTGCGGTTTGGCATGCATGAGCCATCGCTTCAGGTCCTTACTTTAGACTAAGCCACACTTTCGGCCCCTGAACACTCACAGTCAGAATAGCAAGAGGGGTGGAGGAGGACTGAGAAGTCTCCCCCGCTGGCTGGAGAGGCTAATAATAATAATAATAACAACAACAACATTCGATTTATATACTGCCCCTTCAGGACAACTTAATGCCCACTCAGAGCGGTTTACAAAGTATACTATTATTATCCCCACAACAAAACACCCTGTGAGGTGGGTGGGGCTGAGAGAGCTCTGAGAGAGCTGTGGCTGACCCAAGGTCACCCGGCTGGTTTCAGGTGAAGAACAGGGAATCAAACCCGGCTCTCCAGATTTAGAGTCCCGTGCTCTTAACCACTACACCAAATTGGCTCTCACCTGTGTTAGCAAAATCTCACCTGTGTTAGCAATATGAGTCCCAAACACAGAGCCAAGCCAATTAGCCCCAAGACGTGCGTTCACCGTGCACTGGAGGGGCTCCCCTCACAGCCAACCATCAGTGGCGTGAGAGGAGCTGGGCATCAGGGCACCCAGCAAGCCGCCCAAATACGTGAGCTTCAAGGGGCAGCAAGAGGGGGCCGGTTTCCTTGGCATGAGAGCACCAACCACTTCTGGCATCTCTGGGTTACTGGCTTCCCTTCCAAACTGCAAGCACGGCACCCAGAGCAGCACGGGGCACGCTTGGGCAGCCGGCAGGTTTGCAGAGAGCAACTGGGATGGCTCCCTGCCCCCAGTTGCAGCTCCCTCCATCCAGAAACTCGCAGGTCTCTCTAGAGGGTCACACTAGACAAGAAGCTAGGGGAAGTGGAACTGGAGCTCCCCTGTGCGTGTGTGAGGAAAGCAGCCACACCCAGGCAGAGGAAGGAGCAGCACCCAACGGCCCACTGGGAAGCTTCCACAAGGAGACCCACCGCCCACAGGCCATGTGACCGATGCCACGAGGTAGCCTGCTCCAAGCTCCCCATGCCCACGTTGTGGATTTCTTGGGCCCCCCGCGTGGGCACAGAGAATCCACACTGCCTGGATCTGATTGAGTTTTCACTCCTCAACTACTTCCTTGCTCCGAGTCTTGCGCTGCAATCTTCAGCCCTTTTACTTGGAAGTAAGCCCGTCTAAAACCAACGGAACGTTCTGCCATGAGGGGCTTCCCATTTGCTCGACAGAAACAAAATATCCCCCCCCCCCAAGTTAAATCTTCTGTTGTTGGGGCATTATTTGCCCCCCGCAAAGGATTCTCCCGCCCTCTGGAAGTTTGCTGCTCAGCCACGCATTTCGGAGTAGCCTCAGCTCCAGTCTGTAAAAGGGGGGAATCGTCCTGGATTTACTTCACAGGGCTGTTCTGAGGAAGATCGAGATGGAGATTTCTCAAGCACTTTGAACACGAGACGCTATGTAACCGATGAATGACAGCGAGGCCCCGGGATCTCGAGCCGGCGGCCGAGCAAGGAGCCTGCCTTCGTAGACAGCCTGTCAGAGCAGCTCTGCCCCAAGCACAATGAGGCCCATTCAGGTAGGCCCGGCCCTACTGAGTGGAAATTTATGACCTGCCTTAAATATCACCTTTTCAACTCCGTGCCTTGGCTCAGCCACCCTCCCGGCAAGCTCTCGCCAATGGATGACATTCTTCAGCACCGGGGCCCCCATCCAACCCAAACAAACACTCTCGTAATAAACCCGCAGAAGGACTCGCCGCCCGGCCTCAGACAAATATACCTGCAGTCCGCGATGACCTCATCAATCAAGCGGGCTGCCAGGGCGTCCAAGTCAGTGGCCGAGCACTTGGCTTTCAGGGCGTGGTGGATCTGCTCCAAGTTCACTTCCTACACCAGGGCACAGAGCACAAAACCCGCAGGCAGCTTTACTCGCTTGGCGCCTCCATCATTTCAGCTGGATCAGAAGCAAGGGTTCATCTGCAGTCCGGTCCCGTTTCCACCCTCCATTCAGCAGCCCTCAAGAGCCTTGCCCAGTTTTACATGCAGCCTACGGGACGTCATGCTGGGGTTCTTTCCGGCCCTGCCCCAAACCCTAACCCAGCAGAACTCCAGGAGCCCTTTATGGCGCGAGGTTATTCCTCAGAGGTGCTGAGGCAGGAAGCCCAGCCTGCGTTTTTTTAAAAAATTGCTTTTAAAGCAGTCTCTTGTGCTTCCAGCAGTCCACCTCTAGGCCAGCTCCAATATTTTCCTATTATCTTCTGAGAACCATCGAAGTCGCAAGGTTGGTTGTTGTGGGTTTTCCGGGCTGTATTGCCGTGGTCTTGGCATTGTAGTTCCTGACGTTTCGCCAGCAGCTGTGGCTGGCATCTTCAGAGGTGTAGCACCAAAAGACAGAGATCTCTCAGTGTCACAGTGTGGAAAAGGTGTTGGCAGGTAATTTATATCTACTCAGTTGCAAGCTTTGACTCAGGTCCCTTGGGTGGCTTGGGTGCAACGTATCTGTTTCCCAACTCCACCTCCTACATTTCTGGGCATTTTCTATGATTGGTTGTGGGTGCTTGAAAAACATGAGCCTCCCGGATTCAAGTTATTTTGGAAACTGGAGAAGAAAATCCAAGTCATGTTCACTAACTCCCTTTGCTTATTAATGAGGACCCCACTCCCCTTAGAAGGTCTGCAAAATAGTAGAGCCCAGTAGCACCTTTAAGACTGACCGACTTTATTGTAGCATAAGCTTTCGAGAACCACAGCTCTCTTTGTCAGATGCAACTTTATTGTAGCATAAGCTTTCGAGAACCACAGCTCTCTTCGTCAGATGCAACTTTATTGTAGCATAAGCTTTCGAGAACCACAGCTCTCTTCATCAGATGCAACTTTATTGTAGCATAAGCTTTCGAGAACCACAGCTCTCTTCATCAGATGCAACTTTATCGTAGCATAAGCTTTCGAGAACTACAGCACTCTTCGTCAGAGGCAACTTTATTGTAGCATAAGCTTTCAAGAACCACAGCTCTCTTTGTCAGATGCAACCTGACGGTTGCATCTGACAGAGAGAGCTGTGGTTCTTGAAAGCTTATGCTACAATAAAGTTGGTTAGTCTTAAAGGTGCTACTGGACTCTTTACTATTTTGCAACTACAGACTAACACGGCTAACTCCTCTGGATCTTGGAAGGTCTGCTGCAAAAGCTCTGTCCATTTCCACAGAGCTTGTGCAGGAGATGTATGGATGGTTAGAAAAAAAAATAAAGAGCTCTGTGCAGATAAGAAAAATACCTTTCGGAGGAAAGGCTCAAGCAATGTATACACATTCCAGGCGGGGGGGGGGCGGTTTCTATACGGGAAAGCATTCAAACCTGCAAACCCCCACCACCTCCATGGCCCAGAGTGATCTGGTCCAGAGAGCTCGCTGTCATTTGATCCTGCTGGGTATACAAGCAAGAGTCTCCGAGTGTGACCTGGAGCTTCAGAGTCTGAGCCTCCTTCTCGGGGCCTCCAGGAGGACTAATATATCAGAGCAAAGGGCCAGAATCAAGAGGGCAGGCTATTTTGCGACTAGCTTGAGAGCGGCTGCCAATGAGTCAGTGTGCTAATGGAAGAGGCTCCCCTGGTGTAAGGCTGAAGCAAAGGGTGGAAGCCCACAACCACGGGGATCAAAATGAAAAGTCAACCTGACAGGGATAATGACCAGGGCTTTTTTTCAGCAGGAACGCGGTGGAACGGAGTTCCGGCGCCTCTTAAAAATGGTCACATGGCTGGTGGCCCCGCCCCCTGATCTCCAGACAGAGGGGAGTTTAGATTGCCCTCGGAGGGCCATCTCAACTCCCCTCTGTCTGGAGATCAGGGGGTGGGGCCAATGGCCATGTGACCATTTTCTCTGAGGGCAACCCACTGAGTTCCACCTCCTCTTTTCCCAGAAAAAAAGCGCTGATAATGACATATATAAATTTTGAAATATTTGAAGTGCAAAGTGTCTAAGTGCTTGCATACATGCTAATAAATATTACCGATCAGAGCTCCATCTTGGGCCAAGATCTTCTGCTGACCTGTAAAGTGACCCACCCTCCACTCATCAGGCAGTCTTGGGTCCAACCCTGTTCCCACCAGGCCCCACCTGCACCCTACCCCGATCTCCCAGGAGCCTCCCCTTCATTCTCAACGCAGGATCTGGGAGCTGAAAGGGATTTCGCCATCTCTACCCACTGGCTCCAAGAGAGCTGCCTGCAGCTGGGCATATGGCAAGTACAGGAGAAGCCTGCTTTGGGGGACAACTGCCAGCAGCCATACCCAGGACCGGCTGCTGACAGCAAATGCCCCCAACCAGCTTGCCAAGCGCCAAAATGGCTGGAACTCAACGTGGGCAGGGCTTTCCTGCAGCTTCCTTGTGGCCAGACGGGTGTGCGACTTAGTCTCTGTTTGGGAGTCTTGCCACCACCACCACCCCATGACACGCCCGGTTAGCCTCACTCACCAGCCTCTCTGCAGCCCAGAAGAGAAGATTCTGGACATCAGTTCTGTGGCTGATGTCTTCCCAATAGGAGGAGAGCACAACCACGGGCTTCACGTTGCCCCACGGCAGGTAGTAATACTGACAGCCTGTCAGGGAGATAAAGAAGCATCTCCAACTGGTCCTATAGCCAAGCTTCGTCAACTAAGTCCAACACATGTCTGCACCCAAACTTCCTGTGCTTTTAACTGATGCCTTAACAACCACTAGGGAAAAAAATCAAAATCTGCTGCACGGAGTTGGTTAATCCTTCAACCAGGGATTTTTTTCAGCTGGGACACAGTGGAACAGAGTTCCGGAACCTCTTGAAAATGGTCACATGGCCGGTGGCCCCGCCCTGATCTCCAGACAGAGCAGAGTTGAGATTGCCCTCCGTGCCAGTGGTGCGGAGGGCAATCTCAACTCCGCTCTGTCTGGAGATCAGGGGGCGGGGCCACCGGCCATGTGACCATTTTCGCTGAGGGTGATTTAAACTTTTAAAAACTCCCCCCACGTTCCCCGTGTGAGGTCATCGGCCCTGGGAGCGTGCGTGCACTTTGCACGTGCACATGTGGTACCAGGGGCACCACCTCCGGCCAAGAGTTGCCCCGTGCTGGCATCCCACTGAGTTCCACCACCTCTTTTCCCAGGAAAAAAGCCCTGCCTTCAACCGTACCACCAGCTGTTCTGCTCCCATGATTATCAAGGCATCCCGCACCAGCTACACTTTTTGTGCAGGGAAAACAAAACTTTGGCTTCAGATATTGCCAACTTCACAGAATGGGAGCCCAGGCAGGCAACACTTTGAACAGCAAACAACACAAAGTTATGGTTAGAGGTGAGACAAAAATGATGAAAATCGGCCCTAAGAAACGTCCCGAATAGACAATGTCATTCTTCGAAGCACTGGTGGAAATCAGTGCTCTTTATTGTCCTGCTATTTACACTGTACTGTGGTTTTATTTGGAAATTACACCAAACCATATTTTGGAGAAAGGGCAGAAAAGTTTCATGCAATTCTAGTTCCAAGCAAAGATACCTGGTCGGGATGTGGAAGAAACAGACTATTCTCTAAGTGGGTTAGTCACGGTGGGCTGTGAAGTCATCTTTATGAATCTCTAAAAGTATATTGGACCAAAAATGTCTGTCTTTTACTTTTTGAAGATGCCTCCTCTGAAAAGATGTTCTTGCATTCTTATTCTAACTATTGGCATAACATCTTGAACTATAGAAAAGAAGGTCTATTTCAAGGGCAGGCCTTGGGCAGAGGGACACCTGTTACCAGCAGGAAATCCTACGCTACAGCAGGGAGGCCAAACAAAATCTCACATCCTCCCCCCCCTCCCATTTCCTGCCATTCCTATTCCTCCCCACTCCTTACCATCAAACACAGCCCTGCTGAACTGCGTGGTGGAGGCCAAGGGCAGGCAGGTGCTATCAAACTTGTTCCCATAGTTGCCGATGCTGACCTCAAATTGGATGGCGTCGTCAACGTCTTGCAACATGGTGGCCGAATAGAAGGCGGCAAAGAGGCAATACTTCCTTCTACGCAGGTACTTCTGCCGTGTAGAGAAACAGGAGGGAGGGGTGTGCATCAACTCCAGAAGCATCCCTCCCCCTCCCCTTTGGATGACCGGCCAGTCTGGGCATGAGGCAGCTCGAGAAAAGAATCCCCGTCCACTAGGCAACCCGCCCCCAGCAGGTCCATGTGCATGAGACACATCCTGCGGCGGAGCTTCCCAGTCTCTTGTCTGTGCGGACAGGCAGGGGTCAACCACTGCCCGATTCTCACAGTTACGGCAGATTCACGCAGCTCCCACGATGCCCCTGTGAGCTTTCACCCTGGCTGTCTCTTTGCCTTCATGAGGAAAAGCAAAGACCCGGGGGGAGGAAAGACAAACGTTTCCCTTCCCCTGCCGACTACTTCCCCCCACATCACCCCCTCCCCAAGAAGCTACTGTTTTTCCTCCAGAGGAATGGCCTGTTACCCATGGCCCTAGAGCCAAGTGTGGCTCGGTACAGGACCACAATATGGCTTTTTTTAAAAGAAAAAGAAATATTTAAGGTCAGATATACTGGCAATAGAACTGCCAGGTCGGGGTTGGGAAATTCCGGGAGATTTGGGGGGTGGAGCCTGGAGAGGGCAGGGTTTGGGGAGGGGAGGGTCTTCAGTGGGGGATAATGCCATAGAGTCCACCCTCCAAAGCAGCCATTTCCTCCAGGGCCGCTGATCTCTCTCACCTGGAGATCAGTTGTAATTCCAGGACATCTCCAGCCACCATCTGGAGGCTGGCAACCCTAACTGGTGGGATAGGTAGGGTGCTAAAAGCAAATTATAGGAATAGATTTTTATGAGACTAAAAGGCTTTTTAGAGAAGGGAAAGAACATAAGAGAGGTGAGCATCTGCCAGGGCTCCGAGTGCAAAACATGCACAGGTTTATGCCAGTGCACAAACGCATCTTTTGAGTTGTTCTGAATGTTAACATTTTGGGTTCTTTCATTACAAATGGTTGTGCACCCATTACAGAATCATGTTGGAAATGGAAACAGCTCTGAAATCCACGTTGGGGGGAATGAGATCAAGGGGGAGAGAAAGAATGGGTGGAAAAATCCGTGGGTAAGGGTATCTTGCCTCTCTGTACCAATGACTCTTTTTGTACCTTCACTGAAGCAGGAATAATGTATCTGAGAGCCAAGCTACAAGTGACAAATGACACTTGAACAGCAAGTGTATTTCTCCCTGTTCACTTGCACTCCACTCAATCCACTTGCCGTTCAAGTGTCATTCGTCACTTGTAGCTTAGCCCTAATAGACCTGCCCAGATACCATCAGACAGAAAGAAACATTAAAATATTCAGGTCTTCCCTAAGCATGGCAAACTTGCATCAAAGGCAAACTACCAGGGCACTTCAATGGCTCACAGCCACAGAAAATGTAGCTTCTCCATTGCATAGAAAATATAGGCACTGATGCATTTATGTCGTGAAAAGAATTCCAAAAGTACACATCATCAGGGACGAAAAGAGTGGGTGTGAGCCATTATGGAATCCATAGGTAACAGCTGCCTATGATATGCAGCAGTTTCTGCACCAGACGGGCTTCGCATTGTTGTCACACCGCCAGGAGCTTGGTTTGACCTTGCCAGGGTGCGGCTTATAACACAAAACTGCCTTGATGAGAGAATGGCAGGACACAAGGAGGTACTGCAGGCAATAACAGCTCAGCATCACCACCTCCTGATCTTTGAAGGGGCATCGTCTGCACAGAGGCTTTGAGAACCAGGGATGGAGAAGGACGGTGGGGCAGGCCAGAGGAAAGGTGGCCGGAATGGCCCATTACCTCCACCCTCAGGATCTCATCAGCAGCGATGTCCTCCACTTTCTGTTCAACGTGATCCACCAACTTGGTCTCCAGTTCTACCAGCAATCGCCCTCGATAGGCAACACCCTCTCCCTTTGGGATGATAGAAGCAGACGATACTGTTAGGAGACCCTCGTGTGTTTCGGGGGGGGGGGGGGCTGTGTCTTTAAACTTCAGAGCCGTGTTATTTCACGGCCACCTTGTTCAAAGTGGGTTTCACTTTGAACAAGTGCTGTCCATCTCAAGAACGATTGACTCTCACTTGAGCTGTGAGCCAAGATGGCACTGCATTTTCCCTGTTTCTGGCTAATCAACACTACCATCCTGTTTTGACAGTTGGACAGGCTTAAGAGACTAGACCAAACATACACCGATGATGTTTAGCACACCTGCAGCAGCCTACATTTCGACAAGAACAGGTGTAAGATTTGAGCCCATGTCTCCCAAGTCCTAATCCAACACTACCAATGCTACACAATGCTCTCTCACTCATTCACTGTATTGCATTAGAGCTACACTCTGGTGCCATTCCACAGAGAAATGCTCAGACACTGATATGTATTTGTCACAGGTTACGCTAAACCAAGATTGACCAATTGGAAGAACTGCTGGAAGAAACAGTTGTAATGAAGACATTTTACACTGTGTACAAAAACAGCACAAATCTGGTAATCAGAGTACCTGTAACTACTGTTCATCGAGTATTCTTCTGTCCAGGCACACATGGGAACTGTGCATGTGTAAGATGGCCTGCACATGCGCAGTTCCCAAGTGGGACTGCACAGAAGACACACCGATGAAAATAGGGTTGCACCTACCTGTAATTGTTGTTCATCAAGTGTTCTTCTGTGCAGTCCCACATGGGAACTGTGCATGCACAGGCCAGCCTACACATGCGCAGTTCCCATGTGGGACTGCACAGAAGATATAATGATAAAAATAGGGTTGCACCTATCTGTTACTGTTGTCCATCGAGCGTTCTTCTGTGCAGGTACACATAGGAACTGCGCAGAAGACACGGCAATGAACAGTAGAGTTGCCCTGTGTCACAAACAGCCCTTCAAAAGGGGTCACCTCACCTTGCCCATGTTGAGCTCTTCGTAGGGGTCTGGAAATCCCGTGAACTCTCTCGGGCTGCCATAGAGGTTTATGTAACATGGCCCAAAGGTTGGTAAGAAACCCAACCCATCATCAACTGAAGGGAACACCAGAGAGAGAGAGAGAGAGAGAGAGAGAGAGAGAGCGTTCATTATCTTGAAACTATGGAGGTAGCTTGTCAACACACAGACAGAAAAACCTGCAAAGCTCTCCTATGATGCCCAGCAGATTTTCCCAAAGGCTCTTTCTGAGCCGAAAAGTCCGTCCCAACGTATCAGGACTCACAGGCACACACCTGAGTTGGTCCCAAAGCAGTCACCTTGAGGGACTCATGCCGTAGAGTGGAAATAAATCCTCACAAATATTCAAAACTTGTTGAAATTTCCTTTCATTTTTTTTAAATGAATGCAAATGGTTTGAGCTGTTCTGATGTTGGCAGGTTTTGAATATGAAATATAAGCTGTCAACTGTCAAAAATTAATTACCACACCATCTTCTTATCAAATGTAATCAGCGATTATGTTGCTTGTTATTGACCAACTGTTTAAAGTTTTAGAACAGTCTTATTCCATATCACCTACCTATTCTATTCTAATATGAAATGCCACAGTGAACTTGATAACCATCACATGACTTAAAGGTAAAGGTAGTCCCCCATGCAAGCACCAAGTCACTACCGACCCATGGGGGGGACGTCACATCACAACATACGTGCGATTTTTTAAAAACTATCTTATGGGTTCTTATCAGTGGTTCCTTAATCCTGGCGGGGTTTTGCCTTCTTCTGGGCACAGAGCAGAGGTCACTGGGGCAGGGGGGAGATAGCTGTGTATTTCCTATGTTGTGCAGGGGGTTGGACTAGATGACCCTTGGGTTCCCTTCCAGCTCTATGTTTCTATGTAACACAAAGGATAAGAGGAGGAAAGCTTGCACATGACTCCGCACCTCCCTCTGCAGCACATCCGGGGATGCTAGTGAGGTCCCACCTTGCCCTCCATGCACAACCTCAAACATGCCCCAGAACTGTCCACAATGCCCAAACATGCAATGTTGGAAGCATTCCTTGAAGGGTGAAATTCAGAAAATTTTGTTAGTGATTATGTCAAATAAAAATATCTTCACACATCAGCTTCCAAGTAATGCAAAACAGCAGGGGGCTTTGAATGGAGTTTTAAAATGGCTTCCAGCCAATTGTGTGCTGTGAGAATTGGGCAACAAGTAAATTTTGAAAACCAATACTACCCATACAAGGAAATACCAGCCAACAGGTATCAGATATTGGAATCAAACATTATTAAGAGTCAAACAGAAAGATTAAATTTTCAAAGACTGGAAAATATTGGAGCAGTGGTCACAGAGTATCAGACGAATATTTGTCTTCAACATTCAAAAAGGATAATTTTGAGGGGAATTTCCAAAAAATGTTATTTCAGCTTTGTAAGGTGGGGGGAGAGATTCAACACGGGCATCACTGCCCTACTGTGGCCAAAACAGGAAACTTCTGAGAGACGAACAAGGAACCCTCTTTGCACCGATAGGCCAGAGAGGGTCACATGGTACTCCTTGAGGCCTATAAAAGCTTCCAAGTCACGTTCCCAGCAGAGAGGCCGGCTCTTCGGGGTTACAGCCTTGGCCGCTTTTGGCAAAATGTTTGCTTGTGTGCATCCTAGAAAGAGTGCAGTTTTCTAGTCATGTCACACAACAACACAAAGCTACTAGGGTTGCCTGGTGTCCAGTTTTGAACTGGAGAGTCTGGTATTTGATCTTTCTGTTCAGGAAATAAATTGAGAAAATACTGAACAGACAGACGTCTGGTATTTTCTAATTAAGCAGCCCCGAGAGCTGGAAGGGCAAATCCAGGAGCGACTCCATTCCCCCCCCCCTTTGCTCCTTCCTTCCATCTGCAGCCGTCCTCCTCCCGTGCAAAGATTCAAACCCAGCTAAGAAAAAAGTGCCGCGCAAGAACCAGACCCAGTTCATCAGTCCCAATCACCTAAAGATCTCTCCCCCCCAGGAACGCACATGCACGGCGTGCAAACCAGGAGGGTGAGTGGAGCTTTGTCTTCCAGCCAGATCATTTGGGCAAGCCAGATTTCACCCACATGCTGGCCTACATTTTTAATCGGTAGGCACCAAATAGCAACGTTGGGAAGAGGGGAAGAAGCTACGGATGAGTGAGAGGAAGAGGGTGCTGCTGCATGCTAAAGAACATACTGTCAGTTGCTCTGAAAGGCTTCACAAGGCCAGGAGAGTCATCTGAGGCACAAAGAAACAGGAGAGAGAGTTAAAGCAGATTGTCAGGCTCTCCGGGGCATAGACAGAGTGCCAGCCCAGCATCAGGCCAGCTCGGGGAAAACACAGGCGGGAAGAGCTCTCAAATGAGGGCCAGAGGATAAAAAGAAAGACCTGGTTTCCAGTGACCCTTCGAGCCTAGTGCTCCAAGCGAGGGCCAAATAACTCACAGGACCACCACTGCATTTATTCCTTGAGAGCTGTTTACTGAAAGCATTTGTCACATGGTAGCCCACCGATCTCTTAAGATGAAAAAACACTCCCAGTCGACCAAATTGCCACCAGCGGGATGGATTGTTAACATTAACAATTCAGGAAAATTCTCAAGATCTAAGATACATTAAGGGAAGATACATCAAGGAGATGCTGAACAGGGTCACGTCTAAAATAGGGCACGGTGAGTCTACACGGCCACACCAGCAGACGGTCCGTTTCTGAGCTGGTGTTCCAATTTCTCTTTCCTTCCAAAAAGACGATATTTCCAATATGCTTTGAGATCAGTTAACGATATTTATGACTCTACCACTGGCCAGAGTGGGGAGGCTGGTGTCAAAGGTAGCTGGGGGGGGGGGAGGCTTTGCATTTTGGTGTTAACTTTAAAGCCCTTAGTGGACTGAGACCGACATATCTGCAGGACTGCCTCTCAGCACATGTTCCCCAGAGAATGCTCTGTTCAGCAGATAAACATCTGCTGGTGGTACACGGCTCCAAAGAGGTCTACCTTGCCTCAACTAGGGGCAGAGCCTTCTCGGTCCTGGCTCCAATCTGGCGGAACTCTCTGGTCATTTTCACATATCTTTAAAATAGTGCAATACTCACAGAAGGCTGGCGGCTTCCTCACGCGATTTTGATGCCATCCGTTTACAAAATGCCACGAAAGCGCCATCATCACTGCCTGCCTCCATTTTGTAAGCGGATGGTGTCAAAAATCATGCAAGGAAGCCGGCAGCCTTCCGTGAGTATCGCGCTATTTTAAAGACGTGTGAAAACGGCCTCTGTCTGCGCAGACCCGGGCTTGGCAGGATTTGCTATCTTTCCGCCGGACCTGCAAGACAGAGATGTTCCGCCAGGCATATGATGGTTGAGGCAGACGGGCTACCTAACCAGCCCGCTGTCCATCTTCTGTTTTGGCATCTTGTGCGATTATGTGGACTGCTGTTTTTAAGTAATTCTGTATTGTAGGTATTTTTATCTTGTTTTATGCTACCGTGTTTTATGTTGCGCTCCACTCTGAGCCCACTGAGGGAGAGCAAATTATAAATATAAATAAATAAAATAAAGGGATGAGGAGGAGGGGAGATGATAGCCAAAGACATTCTCAACCACTACCATGCACACTGCAACTGCAAAAGCCCCGAAAGGATCTGGGATTATTTTGCTCGGGGGCAGGTTAAGCGGAAAGGATGGAGAACATACAGCTGGGAAAACCATCGGAAATGGTGACAGAACTAAAGAGAGACACTGAAAAGCACGGAGAAATCGTTATCTTCAGGAAATATCTGGCACAAAACATCGCACTGCAGTCATGGCTACAAGGGACCAGCGTGGGCCAAGAGTGCAGAGAAGAGGGGACACATCCAAGTTCTGGAAAACAGCCAACGGTAGTGAAGCTTGCGGGGGCTAAAGGGGACAGAGGAAGGTCACCTTCCTCCCCCCAACCCCAGAAAAACTTCCTGGTCAGGCTTTTGGGGGGAATATATTGTCGAAGGCTTTCATGGCCGGAGAACGATGGCCAGAGAACCATCTTTTGGGGGGAGTTGAGAAACGACCACTTGCTGGCCTCGGACCCCCTTGGTCTTTCTCCACCCTCAACTTCCGAGGACCCAGGCCAGATGACAGCTATACCTTCCAGTTCCCCTCCTGGGGCTGAGATTCGAGACATGCACAGGTGGCTGGTGCCAACAATGTCATTGTGAGTGACGCGGTCCCTGAAACAAAGACAGGCATTTTTATTTAAATGTTTTAAATCACTGCATTATCAACTGTTATCCACCTTGGGGTCAGGAAGGAATTTTCCTCCAGGCCAGATTGGCCAGAGATCCTGGAGGTTTTTTGCCTTCTTCTGGGCACTGGGGAGTGGGGCTGGGGGAGGTAGTTGCGAATTCCCAGCATTGGTCAGGGGGTTGGACTAGATGACCCTTTGGGTCCTTTCCGGCTTTCCGTTTCTATTTTTCTATCCTTAGCTTGAAGAAAAATCTGGGCCTCCCTTTTTCCATGGAAATATCTCCAGGAACTTTGCAAATCTCATGCCTTCAGAGCTATTCTAAACTATGACGCTGCATTTAGAACTATTGGCGTGGTAAGTGAGGACGGATCTCCTTGGCCTTTGTGGGGAAGAAGCTGATTTGGCAGAAAGAGGTAGCTCCATCCTGGAGTCTAGGAAAAAAACGGGGACAGGCGAGCCGCAACTGCCAAATTCTCCTTCTATAAAATCACATCGGATCTCCCAAACACTTCTAGCCCTGAGGACGCAGGTCGGGTGCTTTTCTCCTGGGCCTTAAACCGCAGCTGGACTTGGGAGAAGTTAGGAGGGGAAGCGCGTCCCATCTCTTCTGTCCACACCAAGGAAAGCAGCACCTATTTAATTTCATCTTCTTTTAAAGGCACAGGAGCAGGGCCGGCAACAAAAAAA
The DNA here is from genome assembly GCF_028583425.1 of Eublepharis macularius. Taxonomy (NCBI): domain Eukaryota; kingdom Metazoa; phylum Chordata; class Lepidosauria; order Squamata; family Eublepharidae; genus Eublepharis; species Eublepharis macularius. Next base: position 2,003,800 of record NC_072799.1, read on the forward strand.
GCAGGCAAGGTTTTCCTCCCTCTTTGTGTCTCACAAAAAAGAAGCCCCGCTGTTCTTTCAGTTCCGAGCACTCGCAACTTCATTCACTCGCAAACTCACCAGTCCAGGACTCGGATCCTCAACTTCTCACACATGGAAGGAAACTAGGAAAAGGGCAAAGGGGAGGAAAGGTCAGCGGGATCAGTTTGGAGCGGAAGGCACGCGGAAGAGACTCCAGAGGAAGCCACCCCCCTTTGCTCACCATGGCTGGGAGGGTGATGCTCTGATTCCACTGAGGGTTGGCCGTTTTCTCCAGGACCTTGCTGCAGAGCTGGGAGAAGGAGACAAGGCATGGGGTGAACACGTCCACCTGATCACCGTCAATCACAGCTCAAGATGGAAGTATTAGGCACAGACACTGAAGGTGGGAAGTGAGGCTCAGAAGTCAGGAGACTTTGTGTGCAAAAGGCCATGAACAGCGTTGGCTCCCATAAAGAGAGCTTCAGCCAGGAAGGCAACAAGTCTTGGAACTGCATCAGATACCTTGCAGTATGATCAAGACAGGTAGCCGTGTTAGTCAGTTCGTAGCAAGGGACCAGTAGCACCTATAAAGCTAACAAAATTGGTGGCAGGGTATGAGCTTTTGTGAGTCACAGCTCACTTCTTCAGGTATCTGAAGCTGTTAGTCTGTTCGTAGCAGTAGAAAAGAGCAAGGGACCAGTAGCACCTATAAAGCTAACAAAATTGTAGGGTATGAGCTTTTGTGAGTCACAGCTCACTCACGAAAGCTCCTACCCTACCACCAATTTTGTGAGTCTTGTAGGTGCTACTGGTCCCTTGCTCTTGCAGTATTGAGTTCAGAAACCAACTCCTATTTCACATGCTAAAAAGACAGCTATCTTCTGTCTGTGAGCATCGGCACATCAGCAATGCCAGAACTTTGGCAGTGTCACAGATCTAACTGCTATACAGGAAAAGGTGGGTCATGAAATGCTGACGATTCTCTGAAGTTGGCCCACCCAGCCCAGTAACGTCTCTTCTGAGGCCCGTCCCATTCCGTCCTTTGACCAGATGTGCCAAAGTTGGAACTTGGGATCTCCTGCCTACAAAATAGGTTCTCTAGCCCATCAGAGCCTCTTACCCTCTGACAGAAGCCCACCAGCTTAATGGGATGACACACTTAAACCAGTTCCCCAGGCTTTGTGTGACTGAGACAGGGAGTTGCTTTCCTGCCCCAAGCTTTCCTGGAGGAGATCCGACTTACCGTTTTTCCAGCAAAGGTAACTTCCACAAATGGATCCACCAAGTTCTTCTTGTTGCTCTCAAACCCAAAGATCTGCTTGACGCCGTCCAGGATAGCATCATCCACTAGAATGGAACCGAAACCAGAATGTACAGCTAACGGTGCCTTCGGAGCGTCCTGCAGATAAGGAGCTACAGGAAATCCTGGCATCGAACGTGCTTCACCATCCTTGACTGCTGCCTTTGAATTCTTAGAGGCTTCCCCTTGACTCGCCTATCATTCCAACACAGAATGGATCTTGCAGGAAACTGAACTGGTGGGCTAGTAATTACCTGGGGGAGGGTCTCAGAAGCGAAACAATACTGGCCACCTGCGCTGGTGGAACCCGTTCCCTGTTATGATTTTGGACCCATGACCTGGACACCCCAGACAAGCCCACTCTTGTCAGATTTTAGAAGCGAAAGCAGGGTCAGCCTTGGTTAGTAATTGGATGGGAGACCTCCAACGAAGACCAGGATCGCTAGCTATGTGGATGCAGGCAACAACAAGCCGCCTTTACTTACCACTTGCTTTGAAAACCCCAGCAGGGGTCACTAGGACTTGATGGCACTTTCTACCGCCATTGTTTTAGAAGTGAGTCTTTTCAATTTCGTTTGTTGTTGGTGAAAATGACTCCCAATTTTTTTTGCCGTGCTTTCTTGTCTTGAAATGTGGGCCATTTTTCATTCAGAATGTGAGCAAAGGTCTCTAAAGACTGTTAATTTTTTTAAAAGTTAGGCTTACAACAAGTACATCACAACAACAGGTGTGGAAAAAATAGATGGGGCTTGCTATTTACCCACAGCTCTTTTGTTTTGTTTTGTTTTTGAACTGCGCAGTTTAAGTTTTAGTGGTGGAGAGGCTGCGGGTTTGTAGGGAAGGAGGGGGTTAGTTGACATTTTTGTGGTACTTTGCATGTTTAAACTTTGGATTTCTATACCGTCTTGAGTCACAAAAGAAAGGTGGTATATAAATAATGCAATAATTAATGAATAAAGTATTTCGTAACGTTTTAGGGCAGGAAAAATGATGGGAGCAAATAGCCTGAAACTTCCAGGACAAGAGATACATGCAAGATGTGGGGTAGAGCAGTTTCCCTCCTCACCTCCCAAAAAGTGCGTCTTTCGCTCCAAACGTTGAAAGGGTCAGACATTCCACAGAGCGCTGTTTGGCAGTGAACATGCTCAGGACTGCAGCCACGTCTCCCACTGCAGGGTGGCTCCCGTTTGCATGGGATCATTTATTCAAAATACGCCTCTGGCTTCCGCTTCTAAAGCTGCCAGGACCTTTCCCTCAGCAGGCTCACCTTTACACTTTGCACAACAATTGAATGCTAGCAGCCCAGAGGCCCAATCCAACCCCCAGAAGATCCTGCAAGCCCCCTGCCCCTTTATTAGGCATACTGGTTTTTCTCCACAAACAGAGACCAGAGGTGGGCTGGCCCTTTAATTGGCCAGGGAAGTTCCTAGAAGGCCACTGGCGACCAGGAGCACGCAGAATCCAGTGGCCCTGTGACCTCCCACCCACAGCCACATCCTAGGTCTGAAGCAGCACCATGAGGGGGCTGTACTGGGCTGCGTTTACCCCAGGGCTGCTTTAACACCGAATAGGAGAAAGGGGCTCTGGCAGCCCCCCACACCCACCAAGGTGCCATCTGCAGTCTCCTCTGAGGCCTCTTCAAGCTAGCACAAGGCAAGGCAGAGGCAAATGAGCTCAGGTGAGCAGCTCAGGTGCACAACAAGGCCAGCTCTCTGTCAAGGCATGTCTCGGCATTCACACTGGAGCCAGGGAGGGGGGAGGTAGCCTGCCGCTGGTTCTTCTGCCCATACTTAGCACAGAGCCTTTTACAAAGCATTTTTCACAGTTCACTTTTCTTGCATGGAAATATCATCGCAAGGTGCCAAACTCTCACAATCCTTTCACACAATCCTCACAAACCCTCACAAGCCTTCCTGACGCTTCACATAAATGTTTCCATGTGTGTTGGAAGACACATTTGTATGTCCAGAGCAGTTAGCTGTGTTAGTCTGTAGCTGAAAAATAGTAAAATAGTAAAGAGTCCAGTAGCACCTTCAAGACAAACCAACTTTATTTTAGCATAAGCTTTCGAGAACTACAGGTCTCTTCGTCAGATGCATCATCAGCTTTTGAGAACTACAGCTCTCTTCCTCAGATGCATCATGCATCTGACGAAGAGAGTTGTGATTCTCGAAAGCTTATGTTACAATAAAGTTGGTTAGTCTTAAATGTGTTATTGGACTCTTTACTATTTTACTATTTTACATTTGTATGTGACACTCTTCTACTGAAAGTTCAGACGGGCTTATCCCACCTCGGTTCTTTCCTGACTTTTCGCCCTACATGCCTCCAGCCTCCCACACCGAATGGCACCACTCCGCCATACTCACTCTGGGGCAGGTCTTCGGCTCGGTAGATTTTGAGGGAGAAGTGGGCTCCTCTAAGGCACACCCCTGTGGGCCGGAGTATGTTGCCCTCAATGTCCTCCTTGTCTTCGGCACCTTCCTTCTTCTCCACCTGCAATGCAGGTAAAGGGGCTGCGATGAGGAAAGAGGCCTTGGAGACCACTCGGGAATCCCATTCCGTTTCCTGGGCTTCAGCAAGGGGAGGCTGGGAGCACTGAAAGAAGTAGCCCCTTCCCTCCTCACTACGGCAGTGCAAGGCATCCATTGGCAGCACAATCACACACACACACACCCCAGGCACAAGCCACATTTTAAAAGAGGTCTCGGCACATGTGCCACCAATGAGAGCCAGTGCAGTGCAGTGTAGTGTTAAGTGTTGGAAGAGGAGGATTCAGCGCTGTCCCTTTCCTTAGGTTTCAGAGAAAGAGAGGTCAGGGCACTCTGTTTACTGCTCTGACTATCCCTTTGATATGTAGATTGCTCTTCTCAGGATTTCCTCCTCCTGACTTCCTCCCTCTCACTTCTTCTCTTCCTGGCATTGTTCCAGGCAACACCTCTTTCCTTCTCCTCCCTCCATCTTGGCAGCATGGATGCAGGCCTTGCCCTAGCACCCATGTCCATCCGTAGACTAGATGGGTAGTTAGGATCTGTCTCTCCTCCTTTCCTAACAGAGTATGGAGTTCCTACAATAAAGAACTCTCATTTTTTTCTAAATATAAAGCAAGTGTATGATATGTTATTTGTAGTGAGTGAGTGAGTGAGTGAGTGAGTGAGTGAGTGAGTGAGTGAGTGAGTGAGTGAGTGAGTGAGTGAGTGAGTGAGTGAGTGAGTGAGTGAGTGAGTGAGTGAAAAATGTTTGATACTGCCTTCCTCAATTTTTAATTCGCATCGTTGCCATGCTGAACACATTTCCTAAGGAGTAAATCCCCCTGGAGACAAAGGGATATCTACACATCATGCTGAGAAGGTCACTGCATGTGGCCCTTATTGCCACCAGAGGCTGGAGCCCAGACTCTCTGCAGGGGCCACGTTGCCAGTGACCGGCAAAGGCTAAAACCCTTTCGAGGGCTCCTTTTCAGGCTGTGAAGGAACCTGGGGCTGGAACTACGGTTTCCAGGTCCCTGTAATGTCCCAGTGGGAGCCTGGGGGCCCGAGGCTTATCTTTGTTGTGTCCCTGCACGGTCCTGCGCCCACGTGATGGCATCACTTCCAGGTGATGTTACTGCGCGGGTGCAGGCACCCGTGCACACTTCGCAGTGGGCCAATTGGGGTCTCAAACAGGCTGAAATCGGCCTGCTGCAAAGCGTGCACATGCTCTTGGGGTGGTGGCATATCATCGTGCTGCCCCTGGGAGCACACCGCAGCCAGTTCCCACACCCTTCTCCCCCACTGGCCAGGTAAGTGGGGGCGGGGGGTAGAGGGTGAACGTGAGGCATCCCCCGCCCCCACTGGGGGAATGGGATCCCTGCCTGGAACCTGGGCCCAACTCTTTGAAAACCAGCACATCTACTTTGGCCCTAAATGAGCCCTGGTGCCACAATAAACATGCTACTGTTTTTAAGGCACTGCAAGACTCTCCGCCTTTCGGCTGCAACGGACTGACGCGACGTTTTCCCTCTGGAACTGACCACTGCCGGAGACTTCCTGAAGGCGACAGACTTGCACGCCCCACTCCCCTCCCCTGATCGATCTAGAAAAGTTGGGAGCCAAGAAGCAGGGGCTGGACCGGGCAGATCTGCTCTCCTGCAGTGACCCACCCATATCTTCGAACCCCCGTACTCACAGGTGCCTCATCGCCAGGACCCAGGACGTACAGGCTGACCTTCAAGTAGCCTTTAGCGCCAGCTGAAAAATCTTCCGGGTCTGAAAGCAGCAGCCACTTTCGGAGGAAGGCGTGCTCTAAAATAAGCGTTCAACAGAAAACCGTATTGGCATGGAATAGCTCAGCTACCCAGTTGGAGCAACGTTGACCTCACCAAGAACTACGGGGCTGAAACAGCGAAACTTGCAGGACGGAGCAGTTGGGGCCCCAGAGTGGGGCAGCCCATTAAAGTAAGAGCTTAGGAGGGTATTTTTCTGTCATGACACAGGATGGGACTGGGACTGGAGGGGAGTCCACGTTCCAAGTCTACACCAAGCTTAGAGAAAGAGTGCTTGGCTGGGCCTGAAAAGCAGTCAAAGGCAAGGGAGGGCAGCAGAGGGTCTCCAAAGACTGCGCCAAAGAGGGACTTTCAGCAAGAGCCCCTTTCCAGACAAATTCAGGAAGGAATTTTCCTGCAGGCAAGATTGACGGGGGGTCCTGGAGGTTTTTTGCCTTCTTCTGTGCACAGAGCAGGGGTCACTGGGGAGGGGAGGGGAGTTAACAGCTGTGAATTTCCTGCTTTGTGCAGGGGGCCGGACTAGATGACCCTTGGGGGATACCTTCCAGCTCTGTATTTCTATGTTTCCAAATGGCGGCTGCTAAATCCCTCTCTTCTGCTACGAAGGGAACTGCCTTCAGATCTGGATACTGTGCCCTGCCATCCCCAAACAAGACTTTCTCCCCAGTTACGGCTCTGGCAACTCGGCTGGCCTTCAAGCGCTGTGGCTCTCTCTAAACGTCCTTCTGCTCCCTCCTCAAAGTCTGCCCCCGCCCCCCCGCCAATCTTTTCTTCTAAAGCTCTCAGTAAAAATGTTTGGAAATTTGGCTTTTGGAAGAAACAGCAACACGCAGCATCCCTGGATTTCCCTGCGCTGCGTCAAGCATATTCGTTCCAAGATTGTTCCACTCACTGGGTTCGGCGTAAACCGTCCCAACGTCCATCTGTAAAATTCAACCACAAACAAACCAATGTTTAGGAAATCTTCCATCAGGGTTTCATAAATCTGCAGGGCTGCTCTTCAGCAGCCCAACACCAGACCTCCACACCCATCTAACGCGAAGGTCGCATCTCCTCCCCTGCCAGGTTTTTGCCAAGGGCGGCAGCAGCAGTGAGGTGGGGCATCTACTTCCAGCAAAAGCCTAGGAGGCCAGTCAAGGAGTCACCCTGCCTGTCCTCCTTGGCGAACTCAAGGGAAGGGGGGGGTCTCTCTTTTCCAGGTGGTCCTTTTGCAGGAAGCAAAAGCCCAGCACATGACAAAGAAAAGCCGGCTGGCCAGGATGCCCGCAAAAACATCGATCCCTTTCCTTAATTATACAGTGAAATAAGGGCCACCATTACCCGGAATTCTCCAATAACAGAGTCTGTCCGAAGAGAACGGGAATCAACAACCTGAAATACAAAATGAATAGCAACACCTCTTAAGATTTCTGTTCAAAACGACAAGCTTTAGTTTGGGTCTTTAGGGGAACACAGATGCCCATACTTCTGAGCACTGCAACTTAATACGCACAGTGTACCCCGCTGTCACATGTCTGAAAGCCAGTCTGGTGTGGTGATTAGAGTGTCAAACCAGGATCTGGGAGACCCAGGTTCAAATCCCCGTTCTGCCCTGGAAGTTTGCTTGGGTGACCTTGAGCCAGTCACACATACTCCGCTCAGACTACCTCACAGGTATCTGGTATCTAACAAAGGGAGCTTTGACAGTCCAAAAGTTATACCCTGGAAATCTTGTTGGTCTTAAAATTGCTACTGGACTCCAATTACAGAAGAGAACTGGAGACAGGCAGGAGGCAGACAGACAGGCAGACAGACAGATTTGGCCTCATATTTAAAATCTTCATATTTTAATGTTGGCTTTTGAGGTTAAATTCTGACATCGTATCAGAATTTCACAAGGTGAAACATACAGTGAATTTTGAAGCAGGTTCGCAACTTGCTCTAATGAGAATAAAATGGCATCAGGTCAACAACATACAACTAGCAAAGGTCTTAGCGACACGGAACAGTCCCTGTGGAATACGGGGGCCTTTCCCCCTCCCCTCCATGGCTGCCCATATGAGCTGTGCTCTGTGAATCGAGGAAGCTGGCACACACACGCCCACCATCCCAGACTTACAGTGATGAAAATGGGTTCATCGAACAGCTCCATTGGGGATTCAATGATATTGAAGAAAAAGGTCTGTGGAATAGAAAAAGACATGAGGTGCGTCCCAGACTCCACTAAAAGCACACATCAGGGGTGTGCACAATCCCTCAGCAATGCACTATAGCGAAGCCTGCCTGAGAAGACCCCCTCTAGGCACGAGCACAAAAGTTATTCTTGTGCTCTGTGATGGCCACCAAAAGCCATCCAAACAAAAAGGGTCTTAGGATGTTTCCGAAAGATGATCAGGCTCAGGGTTTAGAAGGGGATGGGGAGCAACCTCCATTCTTTGGGCCGAGCTACAAGTGACGAAGCACACTTGAATGGCAAGTGAACAGACTCGGGGCCAAGCTACAAGTGACAAATGACACTTGAACGGCAAGTGGATTGAGTGGAGGGCAAGTGAACAGGGAGAAATACACTTGCTGTTCAAGTGTGCTTCGTCACTTTGTCACTCTACAAGAAGTAGAGTTCTTGTTTCACCTTGTTATTTGTCCATTTTTCCTCTTTAGTCATATACTCCAAAAGTGGAAGCCACTGTTCTAGAAAGTAAGATTTATAATTTGGATTTTCCCTCTGTTTCAGTTGCTCAGTGATTTTCTGCATGATAAAATGATCCCAGATTCTAGATTTCCAACTATCTATTGAAGGAGCAGATTTTTGCTTCCATTGTGAAGCTATTGATAGTTTGGCGAGTGCCAAAAGTGAATAAATAAGGTTTAGGCTATTTGGTGGGATCCCTGGGTCCTCCCAATAGTTTAATAATATTATTTCGGGAGTCTTTGGGATCGAATGACCTGTTATAACTTTGAGTTCTTCAATTATTTTATCCCCAAATGAGCTAACAAACTTGCAACCCCAATTATCTTTCTGAGCTTCCGGCTCTTCCTCACCTCATCAAAAACTGGGCCATTCCCTTTCCGGATCCGGGTTCTCTTGGTTTGTCCAGCCGCTGTGACCTTCACCACAGGCTTGATGTTGACTCCTGGAAACTGCCGCCCTTCAATGATTCGCACCCTGATCTAGAAGTTCACAGAAGAGGAAAACTGGTTGCCATCAAAGTCTAGGAACCTGTAAGCCAGCCTCCGCCAGAGGGAAGAGCTGAAGCAGCCAGCAAAAGAGCGGCTTCAAATAGAGGAAGATGCCTCGATGCTTCCCATGTATGCATTTCACTGTAATGTTTTCACAGTGCACAGCAGGAGATCCAGAGGAGTTCGCCGTGTTAGTCTGTAGTAGCAAAACAGTAAAGAGTCCAGTAGCACCTTTAAGACTCACCAACTTTATTGTAGCATAAGCTTTCGAGAACCACAGCTCTCTTCATCAGATGCAACCTGACGGTTGCATCTGATGAAGAGAGCTGTGGTTCTCGAAAGCTTATGCTACAATAAAGTTGCATCTGACGAAGACAGCTGTGGTTCTTGAAAGCTTATGCTACAATAAAGTTGCATCTGACGAAGAGAGCTGTGGCTCTCGAAAGCTTATGCTACAATAAAGTTGCATCTGACGAAGACAGCTGTGGTTCTCGAAAGCTTATGCTACAATAAAGTTGGTGAGTCTTAACGGTGCTACTGGACTGTTTACTACACAGCAGGAAAGGGGCAAAAATCCACTTCAGATGGTACAGAGAAATGCAGGAAGAAGCAGCACAGGTCATGACCACTCAGAACGAATCCTCGGCCCAGGGATATCCACCCGACCGACACATGCCACATTCCGTATGTGCAGCAACCCACTCTTCTCTTACCATTTTGGTTCATCTGACCCACTGATGTTCCAGCCTGAAGATTCTCAGCATTCATGTTTTCCTAAGCAAGTTTCTAGCTCTCATGATTCTAGCAAATGACTTAAACATGCATAGGCACTAGGTGGTGTCCAAGACTATCTCAAAAGCCAGAGGATAGATGGAGCAGGGATTACCACAACAGGACTGCAGCATCTTGGCCCCTGCCTCCCCTCCCAATTGTCTTTCCTCCTAATTTTTATCCCAACCTTTAAGATCAGGTAGCAATTTTCCACTGGCCAGTTTGGCTAGGGATCCTGGAAGTGTTTTACCATCTTCTGGGCATGGAGCCGGGGTCACTGGGGCTGTTGGGGGGGGGGGTAGTTGTGATTTTCCTGCATTGTGCAAGGGGGTCGGACTAGATGACCCTAGCGATCCCTTCCAACCCTATGAGTCTTATGATTCTAAGATGCCTGGGAAACGTTGCTCTTGTAAACAGGATCAATTAAGCAAGCGTGCAGTTACAAAGGGCACTGTTTGAATGTGTGCAAGTTATTCCAGCTATTGCCGAATTTTAATTGGCTAGAATCGGGCAGGAGGGTGGTAGTTAGGCTCAGAACTCCAGCCCTACAAGCAGCTTGCTCTGGGTCCACCTTTTAAAGTCCACGCCGGAAGGGCAGGGCAGGCCAGAAGCTGATGGCTGCCACAGGATCAGATACAAAGGCAGCCATTTGTCCCGGGGCGAGTGGAATGCCCCCTCCTAAGCTGGCCACGATTGCTGGTCACCTGGAAGTCCTGAGGCTTGTTGGACAGCAGTTTTTTGGAAGTGCTTTTTCTTCTCTTGGTCCCATGAGCCGCGTGCGTTGGAGGTTTCTTGGGGAGGGAAGGTTGATCTGATGCTGAAGGCCCCGAGGGAGGCTCCGCTTCGTCTCCTGTCCCAAGGTGATCTTCACCCTCTTCCTCGCCAGCTGTATCTGAAGGATGAGAAAAGGAATCAGGAGGGTGGTCGTTTGGAGAAGAGGAGGCTGAGGGGGGACATGATGGCTCTCTTTAAATATTTGAAAGGCTGTCATTTGGAGGAGGGCAAGGAGCTGTTCCAGTTGGCAGCAGAGGGTAGGACGCGAAGCAATGGGCTTAAATTACATGCAGAAAGGTACCGGCTGGATATTAGGAAAAACTTTTTGATGGTCAGAGTAGTTCAGAAGTGGAACCAGCTGCCTAGGGAGGTGGTGAGCTCCCCCTCACTGGCAGTTTTCAAGAAGAGGCTGGAGGAATCCTTGTCAGGGATGCTTTAGGCTGATCCTGCACTGGGCAGGGGGTTGGACTAGATGGTCTGTATGGCCCCTTCCAACTCTATGATTCTGTGATCACAGTCCTTAAGTCAAATTGATTGATGGCAGGAGAGGTCCATCCACAAGGAGCAGCGCCCTTCCAGGCACAGAACAAGGAATAGCCTTCAGCTCCACACCATGCCTCAGAGGATGCCAAATTCTGGACAAAGAGAGGCTCCGGTGTGACGGAGAATGTAGCAGAGAGGGCAGGGACTACCACGCGGGCATGTGGGCCATGCAGGGCTGCTTCCAGGTTTCGGAAGACCTGGGCAGAGAGTATTCAGGGCCACTACTAGACACCCCTTCTTGACCTCCTACCCACCTGCCCCCAGGTCTTTCCTTTGCCCACCTGCAAGGCCTCCCACCACCTGCTGTCACAGGTGCCCACACGACCTGCACACCTTTTCCCTGATGGTGCTGGGTGGGGAGTGCAGCTAGGTGTGCTACTGCCGTGGCCACCAGGAACGCTGGTGTTTTTTGCTCCGCCCCCATGCCCTTCTCCAGCAGCGCTAGGCAGGATGTGCAGCTGGGAGCAGAGGTGGCACAGCACCCACAAGCAGGCAGTGGAAGGGTATGACCGCAGGCCTCAGAGGAGAGACGGGGGTAGGAACTCAGCAGCAGTGGGCCCCACCAGAAGCCCCGGGCCCTGGCAGCTGCCCCGCCTTGCCACGTGCTGATGCCGGCCCTGGGGCTATGCCAGTGCAAAAGGTAAGGAGAAGATCCACTCACCTGTGATGGTGTCCAGCTCCACGGGAGTTGGGTTTGGCTCGAGGGGGGCAGGAGGCAGGAAGAAAGGAGCTGCCCCGGGAGGAGGAGTGTAGGAGACTTGCAGGATAAGAGAGGCCTGAGAACGAGAGAAGAAACGGTGGGAGTGGGAGGCGCTCGGAGGCAGCAACCGTGCCCCTACCGCTGTCCACAGTCGTTCACTGGTGCTGGAGATGGCACGGCAGCTTACAAAATCAGACTCCATGTTGCATTTGTGCAGCCTTATTCTGCAAGGGGTCACTTGTAATTCCAAGGGACTCGGGTCCTTTGGGAAGATCTCCCGCACTCGCCCCGCAATGAAATGAACGGGTCTGGTTCACTCTGCACCAATATTACCCAGGGCACGTTCAGAGCCAGGACAGACAGATGGCGAGAAAAATGCAAACTCAGCGGGCCATTCAAGCACAAACACTCCCCCAAAGCCGAAGCAAACGGCCATTACGTTCGTTTTCTTGGGCACTACTCTGTCTAGAAGAGTGGAATATACACATACTCGTATTATGATGATAATAAATGAAGAAGAAGAAGAAAATGAGCAATTACTTCAACTGCAATGAAAAACTAGCCCCCACACACAAATACAGAAAATGTGTATGAAACTTGTAAGGAAAAGAAGAATCTTTATTTACTGAGACGTACCCTATTTCATTTACACCTTTTCCACCAATGGAGACCCATACGCCATTCCATCTCCTAACACCAACCCTGCGAGGAAGGTTAAGCTGAAAATATGTAAACGGGCCAAACACATCCAGAAAGTTACCAGGCCCTAGTCTGACACGCTAACCACTACACCACACTGGCTCTCATGCTTCCAAATAAACTCGAGAATCAATGGCACGGAATCCACTGGATTTTTATGAGAAATATAACACTCTTGTACATGGTGTGTGGAATCTGTTTCAGTTCTGTTTGCAATGCCTGAGCTGTGCAAAGGGTCCCAGCACAGAAGGCACCTTGCCTGTCTCTTGCATTATTTACCCGCTAAAAAAGGGACTTGTAATTTGCCAGTCCAACACTAGGTGTCAGTGCATGACCACTCATGCCAAGGTCTGGGTCTGGAAGAAACCTCCCCTTCGAGGGAGACCACATGAACAGTTTTACGTCGATTTGGCAAACCAGATTACTGCAGCAGCAGGTAACAGAAGTTACAGGCTCCCGTCCAGACTTTGCAGCCCTGAGAAAGGAGCAGTTTGGCTGCCCACCAGCAAGAAGGCAAAATCTTCTTCCCTGACTTTGGAAATATTTGAGGAAAAGCTGCCAAGTTTTTATCAGGAATGTCCCAAGTTGCTTTTTAACTAAGGTTACCAACCTCCAGGTGGGGCTAGAGATCTCCTGGAATTACATCTTATCTCCAGACTACAGGGATCAGTTCCCCTGGAGAAAACGGAAGTATAGAAGCTGTAGGGCATTATACCCTGCTGAGGGTATAATGGAGAATGGAGACATGGCAGGAGCACAAGTCAAACCAGCAGAGTGCTGATTTGTAGCCCAACCACTTAACCACTATGCTACAGTCAAGTGGTTGGGATGCGAATCAGCATTCTGCTAGTTCGATGCCCACTCCTGCCCTGAACTCTGCAGGTGGCCTTGGGTCAGCCCCTCCTCTCAGCCTCCCCAGCTGTATTGTGAGGATAATAATAACACTGACTGAGTGGGATATAATCACAGTTATTATTACAGGAGCTGCTGTAGCATAGTGGTGAAGTGGTTGGGCTGAGAATCAGTACTCTGCTGGTTCGACTCCCACTCCTGCCCTGAGCTCAGCAGGTGGCCTTGGGTCAGCCCCTCCTCTCAGCCCAGCTCCCCAGCTGCATTGTGGGGATAATAACACACAGACTTTGTTCGCCGCTCTGAGTGGGGGCATTGATCTGTCTAGAAGAGCAGTCTATAAGCACAGTAATTATTATGAGAGCTGCTGCATGATAGTGATTCAGTAGTTGGGCTGTAAATCTTCACTCTGCTGGTTCGACTCCCACTGCCGCCATGAGCTCAGCAGGTAGCCTTGGGTCAGCCACTCCTCGCAGCCCAGCTGCCCAGCTGTATTGTGGGGATAATAGCAACACTGACTTTGTTCACGTCTCTGAATCAGCATTAATCTGGTATAAACGCACACTTACTACGAGGCCATCCTTCATCCAGCCTTCAGCACTGTCAAGGCCGCCCTGCGCCAAGGCACAGAACCAGCCAGGGCTGTCCCTCTGCTTCACGAAGGAAGGCCTCCCGTGTCTCCGTGGCAGGCTGATGGGGGTCCGTGGCCATCAAATAAGGGCAGGTCATTTGGGTTAGGTATGGGACACCATGTCAGATTTCAGCCAAGGGGCATGATTCACAGCAAAAGCCAACATTGAGTATCATATTCGAGATTAAAATGAAAAGGGAAGCCGTTCCTCTTCAGCACATACGTTGTGTCTATTCTCTCCTTTTTTTATGTGTGCTCTTTTTCTACCTAATGGGTTTGGTGCCTCTGTGCTTGCATCCTCAACCCATATGGGCCCATTTCACTCACAGAGTCAAGGAGCCATTTTGGCCAGGGATCGTGGAGATTTTTTGCCTTTCTCGGGGCTTAGAGCAGGGGTCACTGGGGGGGGGGGGAATAGGGGAAGGAGCTGTGAATTTCCTGCATTGTGCAGCAGGTTGGACTAGATGGCCTTTTGTGGTCCCAACTCTGTGTTCCTATGATTTGTGTTTGTGGGCCACGCTCCTGCCTGGGTGCCACTTCTCTGACCTTCCTCGGCAGCTCTCCCTGTGAACTTGGCCACAAGAGGAGCATCCCTTCAAAATCTCAGGGAGGGAGCAAAGGGAAGTCAGGACAGCAGAGAAGAGTTGCCGGTTTGGGGACTCCTGGACTCTGTTCTTCCCGCCTGGAAGGGGAGGGGGGCGGCAGTGGAACAAAGCCGACCCGGAAGGAACTTCCCACCCAGTGAAAGAGCCAAAGTAGGAAGCCCTCAAGTTCCTCCTACACAAACATCCTCCCTCTGAGTAAGGTACAATGACTTCCCCTTTTCCAACACCGTGAGAGAAAAGTCCACTGAGGAACTTACTTAAAACATCACAGTGGCTGGTAGGGAAGAAGGGGGGGGGGGGTTCTCTGTTTGCCACCAAAATTGGAAGGGGAAATTTGGAGTCATCTACGCTACAGCCATTTTCCACGAAGACGTACCCGAGGGCACTAAGAAATGGCCTCAGGCCGCCTCTCTTCTCCTAAGGAGGCACACTGCCTTTTGCAAAAGGACTCAAGGAGGTAGCAGAACTGTAAAGGACCTCCAGGTGAGAACATGGGAAGCCATTAAGCATCAGGCTGGAAAAGTATTGCTTCACGAACCCACATTTTGAGTCAAGAGAAGCCCTTCTTCTTAAGCCCAGGCGTGTCTGGTTTACTCGGTTGGTAAAGAAAGTACTGTATGCATGCTCAGAGGCACTGCCTTCTGTATTATCCTGTCCAAGACTGCTGGGTCCTCTTTTTTTTGACAGCAGGACTTCAGCCAAGGCAAGTGCTAAGAAAGATCGCCCCTTGCTCAGCTTGGGCAAATGTTTTGGTACGAAAGTAGATCCACAGGAATTAGCCGTGTTAGTCTGTAGTTGCAAAATAGTAAAGAGTCCAGCAGCACCTTTAAGACAAACCAACTTTATTGTAGCATAAGCTTTCGAAAGCCACAGCTCTCTTCGTCAGATGCATCGTTCGCTTTCAAGAACCACAGCTCTCTTCGTCAGATGCATCGTCAGCTTTCGAGAACCACAGATCTCTTCGTCAGATGGTTAGTCTTAAAGGTGCTGCTGGACTCTTTACTATTTTGGTATGAAAGAACAACCCCCTCCCTCACAGACTGGGGCAAACAGCACTAGAGGAGGGGTGATTTATCTCCAGGATTACTGTTAGAATATGCAAAGCCTCTTCTAATAGTAATTAAACTTGGATGTGATCAGGTCATTGCGGGTCATCAGAAAACAATGCAGTTGAATGGAAGTGCATGTTGCTCTACAAAGAACCACCAGCAAACACCTGCCCATCACCCAAGGTGTGCTCATTCGCCCCTCCTCTGCCGGGGACTTGCTCCAAAGGTTAGAACTGAAGCCCACGCCTCATACCGGATGGGACTCCTGCCTGTTGCATAAGGAGTGGTGCCTTCGGGGGTCCCAGGGTCACCACAGAGAGTCCCTCAGCAGTCCTTTGCTTTCTTCCTGCTGGGGGTCACCACGACGAGGCTCACTGGCAGCCAGCGAGGCACGGACTTACCCCTGTGCTCTGCTTCTTGGCATCCAGCAGAGGAGCGTTGAAGCTGGCAGCGAGGTGGGGAGAAGCCAGGACATCTCGGAGGGGCACGTGGGCTTCGCCCAGGAACCTTGAGGACGAAAGAGGACCCCCGTTACCAAGCAGCGTGAAGTTTGCATTGGGGTCAATAGCACGGTTCGCACAGGTTCCATATATAGGAGAGCTTTGGAAAATTGGAACTAAAACTTTAAAATGTTGATAATGTTCATATCATGAGTTACATCCAACAAACTACCTCCAAGAATGCAAAGGGGGCAATTTTCACTGACCCCCCCCCCACGTTGTTCCAAGGGATCTCCCCTGTTCCCTAAGATCGGAGGCTGCAGCAGAAAGGGGGAGGCAGGAATGCCTCACTTCATGGGCAGAAATTACTGCTGGGTCCAAGCCCACGAATGAAAATACTGAATTTTGGGATACTTCCCAGCTCCAGCACCAACACCATCCACACACCCAGATCTCAAGTCCTAACATTAAGCAGAAGGCCAGAAGCACTAAATACAAACTGGCCTTCTTCTGGAATTCAGAAAAGAGGCCTGAGCCAGAAGACACCCCCCACCCCAGACCCGTCAAAAGGGGTGGCTCAAGCTGCTCTTTGGTTTCGACAGAGGCGGATTCCAGAGCATGCTCCTCTGTGGAAGAACAGGCTTCCGTCTTGGATGCCCTTTGCTCTAACCCATATGTGTGTGTGTGGCACAGACCACTCTTAGAATCAGAGAATCCTAGGGTTGGAAGGGACCTCTAGGGTCATCTAGTCCACCCCCCTGCACAATGCAGGAAATTTATGACTACCTCCCCACAACGCCCACACATACGCCCAGTGACTCTTACTCCATGCCCAGAGGATAGCAAAACACCATCAGGATCCCTAGCCGAACTGGCCTGTTCCATACAAGCTCAAAAAACATTCCTTAAAATAACCTACTCCCACACCCATGTTCCAAGATTAAGCGCAGCATTCTAAACACTGTCCAAGACAGGACCTGGTTTCCTGATAACCATTCTCATGACGTCCATTACCTACAGAGAAAGTCAATGCACTGAGCCACGCATACGTCAGATCTCCTCTGCACCACAGTAAAGAGTCCAGTAGCACCTTTAAGACTAACCAACTTTATTGTAACATAAGCTTTCGAGAACCTCAGCTCTCTTCATCAGATGCATCTGTAGCATAAGCTTTGGAGAACCACAGATCTCTTCGTCAGATGCATCTGTAGCATAAGCTTTTGAGAACCACAGCTCTCTTCGTTAGATGCATCTGTAGCATAAGCTTTTGAGAACCACAGCTCTCTGACGATGCATCTGACAAAGAGAGCTGTGGTTCTTGAAAGCTTATGCTACAATAAAGTTGGTTAGTCTTAATGGTGCTACTAGACGCTTTACTATTTTGCAACTACAGACTAACACGGCTAACTCCTCTGCATGATGATATCCTGAGTCCACCACAGCTCGCTTAGCCTTTGAAGCCCACAGGGCATCCGGAGCACAAGCCCAGCACCCAAGACCATTTGCCTCAGAAGAGCTAGCCGAAGCCCAAGGGCTTTCCCTGACAAAAGCATCTCACTGAATCCACTGAACCTCGGAAATACTTTTTTAAAAATCAAAGCATGTGGAGCTTTCACCCCTTAGGAGAAGACACTGTCCTTGGCCTCATCTGGAGGCTTCCGGGCCTTCCCTGTCTGCACTCTTCACTTGGTGGTGGCCCCTCTGTCAGTTCCTTCTGCATCCAATGCACTCTTTTAAGGGAGGCAAGGGGGCTAAAGCAAGACCACAGAGGGGTTGGGGGCTGGGGCTGCCAAGAAGCAACAAGAGTGTGGACTTAATGGCACACATGCTCTTCTCTCACACCCAGAAACAATCCTACTGCACAGTCTCCGAGTTAGGGCTCGGAGATGTTTGGGTACAAAATCTTGCTTTCCTTTGTCCCGGTTCTTGACCGACCCTCCCTCCCTTTTCTAAAATATTGGTGTTTTTAAAAATATAGTAAATGTGTTAGGGAATTTTTAATAAAGACTCATACCATTTTAAAAACTTCGCCTGGCATGTGAAAGTTATGGAAAACACCTAAACAGCACATTCCATGTCTCTTGTGGTAATTGTTGCTATGTTGCGGGTCAGTATGACACTACACAACTTTGTAAATACATAACTATAAGCAATTTTTTATCTGGAATAAGGGCTCCACGCTCAGCCTTGGACATTTCATATTGCAGATTGTTTATGTTCTGGCCTTGCCCCAAGGAGCCAGAAAGGATTCTTGTTTGCATTAAGTATCTTGATTGTATCTTGCCACTCTAAGTAACGGTGCCATTACTCTCTTTAAGATAAAGTCTAAGTGAACTGTTGTAATAACCTTCTTGATCTTTTGATTCATTTTGTTCTATAAACAATTTAGCATTAAAGTATTTAGGCATAAAGACAAGGTAGCTCAGGACGCATCAAGCCCCGGGAGCCTCATGCATCTTGAGTTTTGTGTAACAATAAAACTCATATTTCTCTGCATCACAGCGGTTGGTGTCTTGGATTATATTTGGGTAAGTGGTAGAAGGGAAATTTATAATTGGCAGCAGAGTACTAGGAAAAAAAATCCCTATCAGCATGCAACATGAGTTTCCTCTCTGTATTTTCCTCTGCCAAATGTTGGAAGGCACGCTTTTTATGCCATACCACGCCGGCTAGCGTTTTTTACGCTGCCACAGACTAACATTGCTGCCTGCCTGGAAATAAACACTCATAACTCAACCCTGCTTTCAGCCTGGAAGTCTGCTTATCCACTTTAGGATATGATGCAAAAGGTAGATAAGAAAGGAAACTTGGTTCCTAATCCCGTTCCCTGGGGAGAAGCAGAGCTCACCAGGGAACCAGAACGGCTCCAGCTGGGGACAGAGAAATAATCCAGGGGCCAAGAAGGTGTCAAGAAGGCTATTTTTTCTCTTCCTATTTTTAAATTGGATTGACACCTTCTTGGCTCTGGAGACATCTCTACACACCCTGTAACCAGACCCACCCACCCCTCTCCAAGGAGCTGGTTGTTGAGGATCCTTCTTGGAATGCTTCCCAGCTCCTTTTCCCGTCATTGTCTGTACAGGAGGGACAGTTGTCCCCCGCCCCCCCCCCCCCCCACACACACAGAAGCTCCCTTCCGGCTTTTTAAGTTTCTGACCCAACACGCTTTATTAAGTATCCTGATACAGCGTCTCAAAAACAAGGTTATCAAAGGACACCGAAAACAATTAACAGTCGAAAAGAGCAAGAGTCCAGTAGTACCTAAAAGACTAGCAACGTTTGTGGTACGCCACCAAAGCTCCTACTCTACTACAAATGTTGATAGTGTTATAGGTGCTACTGGACTCCGGCTCTTTCCTACTGCTACAGACAGACTAACACGGCTACCCATTTTGAACAATTAACAGCTTTAAGTCACAGACTTAGAAAAATTTAAATCAGCATAACCACACATGTGCATACATGTATACCACAGAAAACACCTCTTTTCCTGACTGAATATCCTATGTCAGGATTCCCCCTTCCAAACTGTTTTTTCAGTTCCTCTCTAGAGAGCCAGTGTGATGTACTGGTTAGATAGACTAGGATCTGGGAGACCCGGGTTCAAATCCTGCTCTGCCATGGAAGCTCGCTGGGTGAGCCTGGGCCGGTCACACTCTCTCAGGCTTGTAGTGAGGATAAAATGGGGAAGAGGAGAATGCTCTGAGCCACTTTGGGTCCCACTGGGGAGGTGGGTGGGGTATAAATGAAGTGAAAATATTTTTAAAAATAGATTGCGACATATTCTTTTGCTGGTAGTTTTTCCCTTGGCCATCTGGAATGTTGGTGAACATTCTGTGACTTCCGCCAATGGGTGGGAAATGACTGACCCAGGCAACAGACCGATCTGTCCCTAGCCTACGGCATGCTCACCTCAGGAAGTCAATGTGCACAGACCATGATGGACCCAGTCAGCCAGACTGAAATCCTCTGCCTGTCCGTACTGCACAAGACAGGACTTCTCTGTAAAACTGTGCACCCCCCAAATCCTGTGTGCAAAAGACTAGATTCTCCATGCAGATGCCACGCTTTTCCTACATAGAAGTGCTTTTTTCCCACAGGGCTACGCTACTTGCACGTACCGTACAAAGAAAACGAGGAAAAGAACAATATATTCAAGGCCTACGTTTGGGAGCCGACGACTGAGGCCTCTTTGTTTTCGCATGAGAAATGAAGCCTGTGTCTCCTGAGGCATTCACCCCCTCCCATCTGCACATGTGCCGTGTGTGTGCTTGTGAAGCTGCAAACAACTGCAGCATAGGCACGCACGACAAAACGTACACAAGGGAACTTGTTACACACAACACACAGCTGCATCTTTCCTGCTTAAAAAGTGGTTTCCGTGTTGGGTAAGGAGAAGCCCCTCTAACCAATGGCTTAAAAGGACATCACAACCTCGTCCCACCACCAGGACAATGCTCAGACTGGGGCACCTGCCACAAGTTGCAACCACAGACACCCCTTTCTCATCCAAGATCAGCTTGCATTTCTCTCTCCAATGAAACGTTACGTGGAGGAAAACCCCATGGCTGCTCCTGGGTGTATGAAGATGACGACACAGAGAGGGTAGCGGTATCATTTCCACGCAGGGCCAGCAGGCACAATCCTATAACCTCACTGCATACGTGGCTTGGGCCCTTGCACGCCTGGGAGAAAGGCGAGGACATAAACATTTTAAATAAATACATCCAGACATTTCACGAACACACAACCTGCTCTACCAAGGACCTCATTTCAGTGACGTTCCAGTCTCTGAAATGGACATTTGTTCTAGAAGTCCGTTTTGAGGATTTCTCTCAAAAGGCGGAGAATCCAGTGCCTCCAGGAAAAAAGGAAAATAATTGTAATAACAATAATAACAATAATAATAACTGTGCTTATACAACACTCTTCTAGACAGATTAGTGCCCCACTAAGAGGGAACAAAGTCAGTGTTGTTATTATCCCCACGATACAGCTGGGGAGCTGGGGCTGAGGAGGGGCTGACCCAGGGCCACCTGCTGAGCTCATGGCAGGAATGGGATTCGAACCAGCAGAGGGCTGATGCCTAACCCAACCACTTAACCACTTACTGTGTTACAACAGCTCAGTTCAGCCTTGGCTCATCTTATCGGGAGGGAGAACAGAGAAGGACCTTATGGGGCAACATTCCTATTGGGGTCTTGTGTGCAAGGGGGGGCAGATACTCCTTTCCAATTCAGTCACTGCATTTGGTGTGAACTAGCCCTTCAAGACCCATATTAGGATTTCAAAATACAGGCCAGGCTGTGGAGCAGGGCTGAGCCAGCATAGAGCACCATGGGGAGAAGTTTGGGGTGGAAGAAGGTGGGGTGGAGTTCAGCAGCTTTGGGTGGATCAGGTGGCAAAGCCTGATCAGATTGGAGAAAAACCATGTTAACCTGCCCCAGCCATATCAAAATTCTTGGGTTAAGCAACAAAATATCTAAAATGAAACTCAAAGCAGAAAAGGGCAGTAAAACTTGGCATGGACGGTCCTCGCCGTGTGCCTCTGTCCTTTCCAACCAGGCACCTCCCAACCAGCTTTCCCCGCCCTCCTGGGGATTCTCTTCTGCTGAATCACCCTGTGCTATTCCTGGATATCCTACTTAGAGGCAGTTATTCTTGAACAGCCCCTTCCTCTTCCCAGCCCACCTGCTGTAGCGCATAGTTGGGCTGTCTCAGAGCTGACACACTGAACTTGCACGGCTTGATCAGAGCCCATCAACAGTATGGCAAGCATCCCGCCGACTCTTGAGATTCTTCGCTTAATCCACTTATAAGGGGAGGCTTCACAGAGAAGTTGGGGACCGTCGTTTTGGCCCCCTGGCTTGCATGAGCAGCGCTCAGACCTTTGTGGGCCCTGGGACATGTTGAGCCTCCAGTCTTGACCCTCCTTCTGCCGCCTCCCCTCCAAGGGTGCAATGTGATCTCCCAGCATAAATCTTTGGTACATGTTGATTTCGCAAACAGATTTCACAGCAACTGGAGCTGCCTGGAAGGACGAGCCCTCGTCTCCCTGGATCTTGGAGTCTTTGAGGCTGGCCCTGGATCAGCAGGGATCAGGGAAACTGCTGTGCGCATTCTCAAAGGGCAAAATGGAATGGGTGGCGGTGGTCTTATCGTCAAGGCCAAGAAGGATGCAAGGTGGGGAAAGGACCACTCAGCCCGTGCGGCCGCCATTTGTGTGTGTGTGTTACACGCCGTCAAGTTGCCTCGACTTATGGCGACCTTATGAATGAAAGACCTCCAAAACATCCTATCATTAACAGATTTGTTCAGATCCCACAAACTGGAGGACGCGGCTTCTTTTATCTCGTTTTAGGTCTTCCTCTTTTCCTCCTGCCTTCCGCTTTTCCTAGCATTATTGACTTTTCCAGAGAATCTTGTCTTCTCATGATGTGTCATTTTAGCTTCCAGGCTTGATTTGATCCAGTACCCACTTATTTGTCTTTTTGGCTGTCCATGGTATCCGCAAAACTCTCCTCCAGCACCACATTGCAAATGAATTAATTCTCTTCCTGTCAGCTTTCTTCACTGTCCAACTTTCACATCCATGCATAGTAATGGGGGATACCAGAATCAAAAAGAGTCCAGTAGCACCTTTAAGACTAACCAATTTTATTATAGCATAAGCTTTCAAGAATCAAGTTCTCTTCATCAGATGCCTGATCAAAACTGGGCAGATACCAGAGTTTGGCTTATCTTGATCTTGGTTCCCACAAAGACGTCTTTATCTTTAAGGATCTTCTCTCTTCGTCATATGCATTGTCAGCTCTCATCAGTTTGTCAGATGCATCGTCAGTTTTTGAGAACAACAGCTCTCTTTGCATCTGACAAAAGCTTCTCGAAAGCAGACAATGCACCTGACGAAGAGAGCTGTGGTTCTCGAAAGCTGACAATGCATCTGACAAACTGACAAACAGAGCTGAATTCTTAAAAGCTGACGATGCATCTGACAAACACAGCTGTGTTCCTGAAAGCTGACAATGCATCTGATGAAGAGAACTGTGGCTCTTGAAAGCTTATGCTACAATAATGTTGGTTAGTCTTAAAGGTGCTACTGGACTCTACTATTTTGCTACTGCAGACTAACACAGCTAACTCCGCTGGATCTATGACCATGGAAAGTACTTCAGTGCTCCGTTACACAAATGGACCTGGCCCATGTGGAATAAAAGGTTTACTATCTAACACCTTCATAGAATGTCACAGCAAAAGAACAGAGATGGAGAAAGCCAAAAGTCTAGAGTGCATCGCTTTCTTGTGGGGCAGGAAGATCAGGACTGACCCCCGAGGCGGAGGGACCACCTAGGGGAGATTGTAAATCCAGAGGACACAAGAAGGAAGCTCACTTTTCCTTGTTCATCTTTCTTAGACAGGCACAAGCCATGAACAAGTTCAGCCTTTACTTAGGAGCTCCATCTTGCCCATGTGTTGAGGAACAAAGAGAGAGGTCCCAGTTCTGATGGACTCAGATAAACATTGTTTAGGGTAAACATAGAGTTTAGGGCTTAGAGGGTTTTGTTTTTACACTATTTCTTTCTCTCTTTGCTAAGCCTGAGGCTTGTGCTCACCCTGTTTACTCTCATTATTGGTTTAATAAACTTTCCTATATTTTGAGAGCCCCAAACCTGTATACTGTTCCTGCACCATGCCTACTTAGACCCGCTTTCCAAAGAGCAGTAAGGGGGAGAGAGGCGGCCGCTGAGCTCGCCATCCCTAAAGTGCAGGAGTGAAGAAGAGCATTTGCTCATATGAGCGAAGTAGGAGACGCAGCAACTAGGTGGAAAATCGAAACGGCAGTGCAGACACAGGGTGCTGGATGTGCAAATCTGTCTAGCGGGAGATACTCTTTCAGATTTGCTGGTGGCAGCACTGACTACCCAGCTCAAAGATGGTAAAAGCCAGGGGAAAGTCAGGGAAAGGGAGTGCGCCTGGTGGAGAACTGGGACAGCAATAGGGCTTTTTCAAGCTCCTGGGACCTGAGGGAACAGTGTTTGCAAGACAAGCACCATCTTCCCAAACTGTCCCAAACATTCCTTGGCAGGCACATCTGATACACGCAACTTTTCTTCTTGAACGCTGTCATAAGATCCAGGGCAAAGTCCTGTTGCCGCAGTCTGCTTTGGAATTTTATTAGAAAATTAGCCAATTAGGCTCAATGGATCATCCACCTTTGTCAATATGGTGGTGAACAGAAAGAAATAATTCAAATAAATTATCTCAATCTATCCCAGGACCGTCTCGAATCCTAAGGGCTGAAAATTATAACCAGGTTCTGTCCTTGCCATTCTCCCGAATAGGGCTGTCATTCAGTCAGTCACCGGCTGCAACGTATCAGTTCACATCAATATTTCGAAGTGGTTGTCTGAAGGAAAGGACTGCTGAATTCTCCCTCTGGGATTTCATTTCTGGAGGGAGTGCAAAATGGGAACATACTACTGAAATTCAGAAAAAAAAAACCAGAATCTGGTTGAACGCTGCCTCTGTGACAAATCCAGGCCCACCTCTGAAGTTTCTGCTCCGCTCCTGTCAATATTAGGAGAAGGAAGTGCGCCACATCCACGGGCCTGGGTGTTGTGGTGACCGGCGCATCAGCTTGTTTGATTTGCACAATATACTCATCATCTGGCTGTTTGCGGCATGGCTCACTTCAGGGAAGACTCTGGACATTTGCAGATTTGGTCACAGAAGGACCCCCCCTGTTGGGACCACACGATCCAACGGGCCGCACAAGGCTCAGCGAGCCACGCTGGCTCATGTGGTTTATCTTCCCTGCTTGCCATGTGCCAGAGAGGAAGCAGCCCGTGGCGCACATCCTACAGCCGACACCCTCCGATTCCGCGGCTCAGCATGGGAGCCTCAGGAAACCAGGAAAAGCAGGAAACGGGACCAGCGGGAGAGTGTGAAATTCGGAAGAGCCGTGCATGAGCCAGAGGCGGGCTGTGCAGCAAGGTGGCCCCAAAGCCTGGTGCCGCCCTCTGGGGCTCCTCTCCGTCCTTCTAGCTCGGAGTCCCAACTGTCAGGGCTATGCCGGGGCTGGGCAAAGGCATGCTCAAGTCCAGGGTCCTCCCACCCAGGGCTGCCATGTCTGCAGCACTAACTGGCCAAGCTCCAGCTCTTTAAATACAGCAGGGCCAGCTCAGGGGCTTCCTCCTTCCTGCCAAGACGATTGACGGACGGCTTCCCTCCCGAAAAACTGGACGGGGTCCTGCCAGTTCGTTCCTTCTTTTATTCTTCTGCGCGCACATGTAGCGTGCACGCCGTCCCGGCCCTAGCGTGATGACGTCACTTCGGGAGTGATGTCATTGCTGGTGCACAAGAGGCCAAAAGGGCTGGCTGGCCGGTCACTCCCCAGGCACACAGGACGTCCGGCGGGTGGGCAAGTAGGCAGGCCTCTCCCCCGGCCCGCACCAGGCCAGGCCAGCCCACCAGCCCAGCAGACAGGTGTCCGGGTTTTTCTACTCTGTTTCCACTGGACAGTATAACAAAAAAACGGACTGTCCAGTGGAAAGCTGGACACCTGGCAACCGTACCTGCCAATCACAAGGTGCTTCCTCATTTCTGCTGCAAAACTTTACTTCCATCTGTACCCCAGAAGCAAACAGTGGTGGGGTGGCTACTGTGGGGTGAGGGCCATTGCAGGCAAGAGTCAGTATGGGACGATGCTGAACCCTTTCTCGGTCACCAAGTTTCCGCCACAGCCTCTCCTGGTACGGTTGCCAGCTCTGGGTTGGGAAAGCCCTAGAGATTTGGGGGTGGAACCTGGGAAGTTTGGGGAGTGCAGGGACATCAGTGGGGTATAATTCCACACTCCAAGCAGCCATTTCCTCTAAAGGCATGGATCTCTGTAGCCTGAGGATCAGTTGCAATTCCAGATCTCCAGGCCCCACCTGGAGGCTGGCAACCCTACCTCCTGGCCTTCCCTCAGTCAGCTCAAGGATAAGAAATAAGCCCCGCTGGGTGGGAGGAATGTGGAGCTTTCCCGCCCCCACTCCAATTCTGCCTTGCAAATCACTCCTCCGTTAGCACCAAGAGGGATAGAGCCAGTCAAGAACCACTTTTGCCCATGAAATAGAGCCCTGTTAGCTGTGTTAGTCTGTAGTCGCAAAACAGTAAAGAGTCCAGTAGCACCTTTCAGACTAACCAAATTTATTGTAGCATAAGCTTTCGAGAACCACAACTCTCTTTGTCAGATGCGTCAGATACATCAGACAAAGAGAGCTGTGGTTCTCGAAAGCTTATGCTACAATAAAGTTGGTTAGTCTGAAAGCTGCCACTGGACTCTACTATTTTGCCCATGGAAGGCACCTTTCTACTCACAAGCCCAGGCAGTTCACTAGGATAGATCCCCAATCCAAGTCCCAAGACCAGGACTCACAACCAAGGTGGTGTGTGTGAGGGGAAGACAGGTATGCCTTCCCAGGGCTCAGAGTCACCAGTCCAGGGCAGCACTCTTATAGTGGTTAAGTGCTTGGGCTGCGAATCAGCACTCTGCTGGTTTGAATCCCATAATGACTACATTCAATTTATATACTGCCCTTCAGGACAACTTAGCGCCCACTCAGAGCGGTTTACAAAGTATGTTATAATTATCCCCACAACAAACACCCTGCGAGGTGGGTGGGGCTGAGAGAGCTCTGTGAGAGCTGTGACTGGCCCAAAGTCACCCAGCTGGCTTCAAGCAGGTGAGTGGGGAATCAGACCAGGCTCTCCAGATTAGAGTCCTGCTGCTCTTAACCACTACACCAAACTGGCTCTCACTCCCACTCCTGCCACAAGCTTGGCAGCTGGCCTTGGGTCAGCCACTTCTCTCAGCCCCAGCTGTATTGTGGAGAACATGATAACACTAACTTTGTTCACCTCTCTAAGTGGGACACTCATCAGCTAGAAGAATGATATATAAGTACACTGTTGTTGTTGATAGATCCAGAGGAGTTAGCACCTTTAAGACTAATCAACTTTATTGTAGCATAAGCTTTTGAGAGGCACAGCTCTCTTCATCAGATGCAACTTTATTGTAGCATAAGCTTTTGAGAACCACAGCTCTCTTAATCAGATGCAACTTTATTGTAGCATAGGCTTTCGAGAGCCACAGCTCTCTTCGTCAGATGCATCTGACGAAGAGAGCTGCGGCTCTTGAAAGCTCATGCTACAATAAAGTTGGTTAGTCTTAAAGGTGCTACTGGACTGTTGTTGTTGTTCCTGGTGCTGTTGTTGTTAAAATAAAACAAATGTTTGTTTCATGAATCCTAAACATATACTGGAGAATAGGATCACGTATACAAGAGAGAGGGTGGTTACAAGTCTGTGCTGGGCCCAGAGAAATGATGCCTGACCCCCAGTTCCAAGGTACAGGGTGGAGCAACCACAACCCGGGCTAGAGAGCGACAGCAATGCCAAAGAAATCGTTTCTCAATCCTTGCAGTTGCAAAATAAATACGAATGTAAAGCGACACAATGCGTATATTATAAATACCAGTAATTCATAGATCAAGTTATCTACACTCTTCATACAAACTTGTACAATGAAGATAAATACAAAAACCAGATCATTCCATAAATATTTCACAAAGCCATATAAAAAGGCAACAGCCGTTCTGCAAAAAAGGAAAGTGTCCAGCCATGTAATTAGTATTATTTTTTTCTTTTTCTTTTTCCAGATATGCCACGAAGGGATTGTGAGGGTCTGTCCTTCCGGCTAAGGTAGGTGAACCGAAGCTGGTCTCTGTGAGGTAAATCCCAACTAACACAGAGTTGGACCACACGATACGGATTACACGCGAATGACACGAAAACATACTTTCACGTGTTCCAATGTTCTTTTCAACTACACGTGCCAGGACTGCAGGACCTCCAGCGAACCCGTGTTCGTGGTGGCATGGGGTTTCTCCGCGTACCTCCAAGATATCCCATCATGCATCTCCACTTTGCACAGATAGGAATCGGAAAATATAGGAAATAAGGACGCTCTGCATTGCCAACTTACTGATCGTGACCGCGTACACGCGCCGTCGCGACTACACTGGAGCAGAAAATTTTGAATGCGTGCCTGGACCAGAACACGTGCTCATCGATAGAATGCTGGACACGGGCATTTGGGGTAAGACAGGACTCCTGACACTCGCTCGGTCTCGTGTAATTCGTAACATGTGATTCGACTCACAGATATTTTCTCCTTTTGGGTGCATTTAGGAGGAACACAGAAAGTCTGTGTTCCTAGCATGGGTGATTAAACACAACGTGTCTCCGGTGACGAAAAACCTGAAATAACACAAAGGTTTTCTTCCCAAGCAGGACCTTATGCTCTGGGCAGGGGCGGTGCAAGGGTTTGCCGTGCTCGTGGCTGGCCGGTTGGGTGCCCCCCCACGCGCACAAGTGCGTGCGCACCAGGCTGCGTGATGACGTCGCGCGTGATGTCATCACGGG
This sequence comes from Eublepharis macularius, assembly GCF_028583425.1. Taxonomy (NCBI): domain Eukaryota; kingdom Metazoa; phylum Chordata; class Lepidosauria; order Squamata; family Eublepharidae; genus Eublepharis; species Eublepharis macularius. Next base: position 2,032,049 of record NC_072799.1, read on the forward strand.
AGCGCGCACACCGCCGACGGCCCGATCACTGCAGTGGGCGGCCTCCGAGCTCACGCGCTTGGTTGCCTGTGCCGCCACAGATGCCTGCCCGCAGCGGCTGCGCCCGGCCGGGGGCTTGTGCTGGCGGCGGCAGCGGCGCGGGACGGGAGGTATAGGAGGCTGCTGCTTTGTGGTGCGCGCTCCCGCACCCAACGCCTCCTCTGGCGCTCCCTCCGGTACCCCGCGCCTGAGGCCACTGCCTACCTGGCCTCAATGGGCGCACCGGCCCTGGCTCCGGGAGCGCAACTGCTGATCTCCGGGTCCCTGCCCAACGGTGGACTGGCAATTTAAACCACGCATTTCATTAGAAACTTCTTCAAGCACACTGATGTACAGGTCCAAGGGTTATTCTCATCATACAGTCACTGTAGTTTCTACACACTTCAAACGGAGAGCCATCGATCAGAGCGGCCACGATATATGAATATTTATGGAATGATCTGGTTTTTGTATTTATCTTCATTGTACAAGTTTGTATGAAGAGTATAGATAACTTGATCTATGAATTACTGGTATTTATTAATATACGCACTGTGTCGCTTTACATTCATATTTATTTTGCAACTGCAAGGATTGAGAAACGGTTTCTTTGGCATTGCTGTCGCTCTCTAGCCCGGGTTGTGGTTGCTCCACCCTGTACCTTGGTTTGGATGACGGGGCTGCCGCTTTTGTTTGCTTTTGATCCCTAGTTCCAGGGAACAGGAGGGGGGGCGTTTCTCCTCTGCAACCCAAATGGTTTCCAGTAAAAGGCACCAAATTGGTAGGGTTAGGAAATTCCCGGAGATTTGGGGGGTGGAGCCAGGGGAGGGTGTGGTTTGGGGAAGGGAAGGACCTCAGTTGGGTATAATGCCATAGAGTTCACATCCCAAAACAGCCATTTTCTCCAGGGGAATTGATCTGCCCAGAGATCAGCTGTAATTCTGGGAGATCTCCAGCCACTGCCTGAAGGTTGGCAACTCTACAAATTGGCAACAGCCTTTTTCCTGGGCCCACTTAGGCAACTATCAGCCTGCTTGACTCACTTCTTGTGTTTGCATCCTATTTTATCTGGCAGCTCAAAGCGGCCTACACAGGTTGTCGGAGAGCCAGGAAAGGCCAGGGCTGCTCCCGCCAGCGGCCAGGAAGGGTCTCCACAGCAGGGACCTCACTTCTTCTCTTGCCCCGTTTAAGTCCTCGTCCTTCCCCCAGGGAGCCAGACTGGCATGCGGCGAGACACACCACTCCATGTTCACAACCAAATGTCAGGCATCACAAGAATCCCACAGTGAATGCAAATACATAGCTGGAGGTGGGGGGTGATCCCTTTCGATGGCATGGAGAATTCTGAGGTGCTCATCTTGGATTGCCCTCAGTGCCCCCTCCAGCAGGTCTTGGCCTCACACACTGAAGTCCCAAGGAACCCTGCAGACCCCTGGGCGCAATCGGCAAGTTGCTAGGAGGGGGCTACTCCCATTTGTGTACTACAGTTATAGCCCCCCCTTCCATTGTGAGCGTCCGGGCTGTCTGCAAAGGGCTCCAAAGGGCTCCCATCAGATTTCATCCAGGTGCTGCATCCGGGGCCTTCCAACCAGCTGAGAGGAGGGGCTGCGGCTCAGTGGAAGAGCCTCTGCTGGCACGAAGAAGGTCCCAGATTCAGTCCCTGGAATCTCCAGCTGAAAGGAGGAGGTGATGTGAAGGAGCTCCGCCTGAGACCCTGGAGAGCCCATGCCAGTCTGGGTTTGCAAAACAGTAAAGAGTCCAGTAGCACCTTTAAGACTAACCAACTTTATTGTAGCATAAGTTTTCGAGAACCACAGCTCTCTTCGTCAGATGCACCGTCAGCTTTCGAGAACCACAGCTCTCTTCGTCAGATGCATCATCAGCTTTCGAGAACCACAGCTCTCTTCATCAGATGCATCATCATCTTTCGAGAACCACAGCTCTCTTTGTCAGATGCATCATCAGCTTTCGAGAACCACAGCTCTCTTCGTCAGATGCATCGTCAGCTTTCGAGAACCACAGCTCTCTTCGTCAGATGCATCATCAGCTTTCGAGAACCACAGCTCTCTTCATCAGATGCATCATCATCTTTCGAGAACCACAGCTCTCTTTGTCAGATGCATCATCAGCTTTCGAGAACCACAGCTCTCTTCGTCAGATGCATCGTCAGATGCATCTGACGAGAGAGCTGTGGCTCTCGAAAGCTTATGCTACAATAAAGTTGGTTTGTCTCAAAGGTGCTACTGGACTCTCTACTATCTTGCAACTACAGACTAACACGGCTGACTCCTCTGGATCTATGATCATGTGGGTTTGTGCATGTTACAGTCCAGCTTGTGATACAATGGCCTGGGATGCATCTGTGATGTGTGGAAGGCCGTGCTCTGCACTGATATTTGGTTAGCAGAGATGCCCTACTGCAGGAGTCACCCACATCTAGACAGCCACAGTGGCGACACTCAGATATGAAAAGGCAAGCAATGCCAACCAAGCCTCTGGGGCTGCCTGGTGAGGTCTGGAGATCTCCCAGGATTCTACACCCTCCCCGAGCTCCACTCCCAAAGCTCCAGGAATTTCCCAAACCAGAGTTGGCAACTCTAGAAGCGTCTGCTCCAAGAGATCTCTACCAGCAGCTTTGGCAGTCAGTCGCAACCAAGGCTCTGCGCCGAAGGCAGCAGCCGCTTCGAGCCAGCCACCATCCGAGTGACTTTCTCTCCCTTCCCTAGAATTGTGTCCCCGTCTCTCAACAGGATAAAGGTCCCTTTCAGCCGCCTCCTCCGCTGCCAACGCTACCAACTTGTAGAGCACCAGAAACGACAGGCATTTCCCGGCTCTGCTCATGAGGAATGCCTGAAGTGCGCGCACACAGGCAAGGAGTAGGCGCCTTCTGGTTTGCATGCGCCAGGCTCCGCTGCAAAGGTCACATTTGGGGGCAGAGGACCAGCCGTGGAAACGGGCCTGCGAGGGCCACCTGCCCTCTCAGGGGACTGCCTTTCAGTTTCCAGAACGGCCACCGTTCATTCCGGCCAGGGTTGTGCTAGGCACAACTTGACAGCCACAGGTCTCAACAGTTAATAACAATCATGATAACACTAACAAAACAATAACACAATAACAATGCCTATATACCACTCTTCTAGACAGATTAGTGCCCCACCCAGACTGGTGAACAAGTTAGTGTTGTTATTATCTCGACAATACAGCCGGGGAGCTGGTTGCTACTTCTGTGCCAGTGAGCCAGTTCACATCTGCTCAACGGCAAACGCATCCTTACCCGAAAAGAAAGGAAGGCCACCTTGGTTCCTGTGGGACCAGGCGGGCCTTTAACATACCGGGATGCTTCCTAGCGGGCTGCTGCCCTGGAGGGCCACTGGAGGCCAGGGGCAAGCCAAGCCCCTGCAGTCACGGCTCTAGGAATCGGGTGGGCTTAGGCCTGGCCGTTGGTGCCAGCGACAGGTGTGGGTGGCAGCTGAGGAGGCAGCAACTTGGAAGCCCCTGCCCGTGCCACCACCTGGCCAGGAGCAGGCCAGCCCTCAGCTCAGACACAGGCCTGCCGTCTCCCCTTCCCCCTTGCACCCCGGGCTGCTTCACTGACACCCCCTCTGAACGGAGCTGCTTGAAGAAACGGCTTGCGTTGCTTGGGCAGTCGAGCCATCTGGGTGTGCCAAACAGATCCGTTGTGAATCAAACGGGAAGCAGGAATTTGGCAGCCGCGTTTACCGTGTGCCACGCTGGAGTCAAGTCCCCACAGTGCCACAGCACGAGTCGGCGGCAGGCCGGAGAGGCTCTAGAGAGGCTTCCTACCTGTTTCTCCCCATGGTCTCATGGTCTTTGACAACCACGTGGAGCTCCGCATTCTGGTCTAAGGGGAGGCCTTTCAGGTCCCATTCAAAGCCCTGTGGGGAGGGAGGAAAGGGGGTTCAGAGTTAGAGGTCCTGTGGCTGGCCCCGTGGAGAGGGAGGCGCTCAGGCCAGGCTCGCGTGTGCTCTGACTCTCGGAAGCTCACGCCCCGGAGATCTGGTGGGTCTCTAAGGGGCCGCCGCACTCCAGTCCTGCTGTTCTCCTGCAGGCCAACACGGCTGCCCACCTAACACCAGGCCGTGCCCAGAATCTCGTCTCTGGCATTCTTCACATAGCCCCGATCTGCGCTCTGAGGCATCTGGGGGCTAAGACAGCGTCTTCTCCCTGGAGCAGGGCGCTGAACCTCCATCCCCTCCTCCCTGGTAAGAATGGAAGGCTCTAAACACTGCCACAAAACCGACCGGGGCCTGTTCCCTGCCTCTTCCACCCTTCCCCTTCCCAACCTGCACAAAGCCAAGAGCCCCTTTCTCAAGACCTTCCAGCTCGGCAGAGGGGGCTCTGCCCTCCCTTCCATGTGACTGTTGTGGTTGCACATGCACAGCCCCCGTACACGCCACACGCGGGCAACAATATGCAGGCGACAGTTGGGGCCACACAGTCCCAGCAGCCCCCCCTCCCAGCATCCAGTTGCACATTTGGCAGGGGCCACGTCAAGTGGGCCACAGAAGGGCCCTGGCAGGGAGGGAGCAAAATAGCAAAGAGTCCAGTAGCACCTTTAAGACTAACCAACTTATTTGTAGCATAAGCTTTCGAGAACCACAGCTCCCTTCGTCAGATGCATCGATGGCTTTCGAGAACCACAGCTCTCTTTGTCAGATGCATCGACGGCTTTCGAGAACCACAGCTCTCTTCGTCAGATGCATCTAACGATCAAGAGCTGCGGTTCTGGAAAGCTTATGCTACAAATAAGTTGGTGAGTCTTAAAGGTGCTACTGGACTCTCTACTATTTTGCAACTACGGACTAACACGGCTACCTCCTCTGGACCTTCGGAGGGAGCGCGCATGTGCGCTGCTCACTGTTTCACTAAAGGCACAGAGGTCAATGGGGGAAGCTCTTTCCATCTATTGAAACACTCACAGGAAATTCAGCCGGCAACGGTCCCCTTTCAAAAGGGACAAACTGGGGGAGGCGTGGATTGGCCCTGGAGTCCAGCCTCTAGGAGCCCCTCTCGGTCTCCTTAAGAGCAGCTTCACGGGCTCCGCTGCGATCCCAAATCCCCAAACGCTCCTTTCGCTGCAGTTCTTAAACGCCCAGCCCCAGCAGCTTCCGTGTCCTTCTGGGCCCGCGGCCAGAGCTGCACCTGCTCCATCTGTCTGGGCCAGCAGCCCCTCTCCTCAGCAGGGCTGGGTTCTTTCTTTACACCTCCCTGCGCCCAGGTCTCTGTCTCCCCGGAAGCTCCCTAGAAGCTGGACATGCGTAGGAAGAGGCTGCTGTTCAGCGAGATCGAGGCATTCTGCACATGCCCCGAGACGCATGATTGCTCTCACTCTGCAAGGCCTGGGACAGGTCCCAGGGCTAACCTTTGCAGATTGGGGCTCAAACAAAAGCACCCCTCAGGCACACGGTGTGGCCGGCTCACCTCGTTCCATACTGGATTGATGTTGTTCTTGATCACTTTGGTTCTCTTCTTCACCCCTGAAAAAGATCACAGCAGGGTCAGGAAGTCCTGGAAGCGACACAATGAAGGCAGTCGCTTGAATAAACATTTCAGTACCGTCTTGGTTGCTCTCGGGGCTTATTTTTATGGCTCTGCAGCTCAATTCCTCTCACAAGGGAAGAGAGACGCCTTCCCATCCCACTCAGCCGCCCCCCCCCCGTCACATCTCATCCGGAGTTCCAGGTAAGGTGGTCAGGTCACAACAACCCCAAGGTCATACCCCACTTGCTCCTCTGCAGACTTCTTCTATGCATGACTAGAGACCGGGCGGCAGCCATTTGGCCCCCACGCCTCAGCTACAGTTGTGTGGGTAGTAAATAGCCCTCTCTTCCAAGCTGCAGGACTCTGACTACCCACATTCACAGATAACAAGCAGCGAACTTCCCAGGGGTATGTGGAGACAGCACCACGAGCATTCAACGTGGCTTCCCCAGGCCCTGCCCTGCGACATCACAGGCTCCAACTCACAAGCCTCCAGGTTGCAGATGCTGCTGGGACTCGGCAACCCCAGACCCAAATGGCTGTTCTAAGGTCAGGCCAGGCCTTTCGGAAGGAACACAAGACAGAGGAAGAGGCTAGAGCAGGGGTGGGCAAATTGCGGCCCGCGGGCCACATGCGACCCGCTACAGAGTTGTTTGTGGCCCGCCAAGACAGTCAGAAAAATCTGCCTTGAACCGAGATTTCCTTCATTTCCTTCATTCCTACATTTGTCTCATTAAACCAATTCTAAAATTAAATGTGCTTGCAGCTACAGATGATATGAAATTAGCACAATAAATAAATCGAATAAAACGACCACTATTTTACTTAATTTATATTTATTGATTTTTATGATACAATTTATACCTTTTCTGAAATGCAAAGTTAACTAATGAATGCAATCATTTTAAAAGGTGCGGCCCTCCGCTAACCTCTGCTCCCCACAAAGTGGCCCCCGAGCCAAAACAATTGCCCACCCCTGGGCTAGAGCGAAGCCTGGGGGTGCAGAGAAGGGCAGGGTGCTTCTCACCCACTCCAGCAACCAATCACTGCAGAAGACGATAGCCTTGGAGGTCCAGAATGAAGAGAGGACAACCATGCGGAGGAGATCCCGACCACCTTCCAGCACCCCCCTTTGCGCAGCAGCTGGGAGGAATTATTTATTTGTATTTATTGATGTCATTCATAGTCCGCCTTCAGATCACACAGCGTGAGACTGGTACAGTCGGTTTCAAGGACATTCCCATAAACAATGCCACGGGGTAAATGAAGACGATTTTACAAATGAGTAAGAATCCAATACAGAGTTGAAGAAATGCTGAAAGAGAGCAGAAGCAATTCTAGGACTGACATTAGACATAAGTTAGGTTGCCAGCCTCCAGGTGGAGGCTGGAGATCTCCCAGAATTATAAGTAATCTCCAGGTAACAGAGAACAGTTGGCCTGGAGAAAATGGCTGCTTTGGAGGGTGGACTCTATGGCATTATACCCCGCTAAGGTCCCTTCCTTCCTAAACCTTGCCTTCTCCAGACTCCACCCACACCCCAAATCCCCAGGAATTTTTCAGTCCATATGGCATATGGCAACCTAGTGGTGAAGTCTATGGTCTTTAACTCATTAGCAAAGTATCTGAGAGCCCCTCCCTATAATACAACAACAACAATCATTCGGTTTTGCATCATTTGTGGAAAGCCGGGAGGGTGGGGGCTCTCCTGACCTCCTCAGGCAGGTCGTTCCACAGGGCAGGGGCCACCACAGAGAAAGCTGCACCATGTATGGGCTGCTGTTGATTTGCCCACGGGCAAGGTGGCACCTGCAGGAGACCCTGTTCAGATGATCCAGACCATCTGCTTCCTGATTTAGGCCCCCCCAAACCAAGTCTACTTTCAGATCTCTAGACAACTATAAAACCACCCTTTAATTGCAAAATACAAGAAAAGCCAGAATCAAGCAAGCCAGAAATACCAGCAGTCCCAAACAGGCAGGGTTGAGCTCACTCATGGTAGTTGTGTGCAATTTAAGACACTTATATCCAGGGACGAACCCCCCCCCCCCCATGGAAGGCAAGAGATGCGCCCAGCAGCCTCCCCCCCACCCCATTCAGATATTTCATGTCTGGCCACTCTTGACGGAAGGGACTGGAACTCGCTGAACTCCAGCAGGAGAGAATCCCGGCAACGGCAAGAGCCGCTCTCTGGGCAGGACAGGGTTAGTCACAGAGTGGAAAAGGGAACCAGAGGAGCCCTCGGGCATCAAACAATAGGAGGGCCTCAAAAGCGAAAGGTCTCCAGCAAGGCCCTGTCTGGCAAACGGCAGCACTGCCTGCCTCTTCCTTACTCAGCCCCAGGCCAAGCACAAAGTTACTATATATGGTCACTCAGCATCCATTTCCCAGGAGACTCACAGAATCTACACACACACACACGCACAAGGAATTGCTGGAATCCAAAAGACACAGCACAGGAATATCAGCCCAAACAGCAGCCTTGAAATGGAAGAAGAAGAGACTGGCTAGATACATTTTTACCCAAAACGTTTTCAAAGGAAGTTGAATCTAACTGTTTATAGCAAAGCGTAGGAGCAAATTTGTTGCTCTTCCAGTGGCAAGGACTTCTGCCGCCGTCATCAAGGTAAAGAAGATACGCAGCAGGCTGGTGCAGACATGGACGGCCCGCATGCCAACTGCTCCGCTCTGGGCCATGAGCCTTTGGACTTGCAGGGTTTTTACTACTATGAGATATTTTAAATGGTTATTGGGTACTGTAACCGTTTGCATTCAAATGGCCGGATTTTTTTTTAACCTTGTATTGTTGCTAAGGCATTTTCGAGTGCAAAAAAGGCAGATTGAAAATACAAATGACGTGAATAAGTAGAGGAGGCCTTTCCTCGTTCACACATGCTGATTCCCTCATGTGTACGCATGGCCTGATGTTGAAACTCAACCCGAAAGCAAAATTATATAGGCAGGATAGTGAAATTAAAAGCTCACGTGGCAGGTATTGGGGAGGGGGGAGTTTGCCATACAGAAGGCTACCTTGTTGACAGGATCAGTCCTCGTCAGATCAAAGAATGAGCACTGAAATGATCCTGGAACTACATTTTAAGACCCCTAACCGTGGGCACGAGGGAGTGACCCAAAGGTGTTAATTTGCATTAAGGCTAAGATCAGCGCACACCCCTGACAGACAGATGCACACATTCGTGTTACCTTCTTCTTGCTATACAGCAAACCTAAAGGCTTCTGTGGTCCCTGTTTATCGAGGGGAATCACTGCTCGGGGCGTGTCTGTTCCAACTAAATCAATATTCTGATTTTGCATCTTGGAGCAACCTGGGGGACGTGTAGGTAAAATTTTGCTTGAGTAGACTGCTGCGGCCCTAACCTGGATTGCCCAGGCAAACCCCAATCTTGTCAGATCTTGGAAGCTAAGCAGGGTCGGCCTTGGTTAGTAATTGGATGGGAGACCTCCAAGGAAGACCACGGTTGCATTGCAGTGGCAAGCAATGGCAAACCACCTCTGTTAGTCTCTTGCCTTGAAAACCCCAGCAGGGGCCGCCATAAGTCCGCTGTGACTAGATGACACTTTCCACCACCGAATTGCTTCCATCCTTCAGTTTGCTGCCTGCTCTCTCTGGTTTCGATAAGAGAAAGATCCTAAAACCTCTCTGCATTTAAATGTGTGCTGGATGGGCTCTTGCAGAGAGTCATGAATGCAACACACAGCAAGCAGGGCGGGTGCGGGGGGGGGCAGCAACAGGGGCAATTCTTGGTCTGAGACTCAAACCCTGGGAACCAGTTTCAGCCTCGAGCACCAGATTCCAGCAGGGTAGTCCATTGCAGCGAACACAAAAAGGAGTCTTCTAGCACCAAAAACACCAACGGATTGATCGTAAGATGAATTTTGTGGGAGTCCACAAAAGCACCTCTACAATGCTGCAAGATTCCCTTCTTTTGCGGCAAGATTTAGAGTCCAAGGGCACCTTAGAGAGCAGCAAGACTTTCCAGGCGTACGCTTTCAAACGTCAGCTCCCTGCCTCAAACTCTGACTCTTAAAAGCTTACACCCTGAAAATCTGCAGGACAACACGGCTGCCCACCTAAAACTATCGTTTCTTGCTGCGTGCATGGGAATAAGAGTGCTCCAAGTGACATACAGCTATCTCTGTTTTCATCTCCAGGAGAGTGTGTTGCTCAGAAATACATTTTTCCTTTCCCGAACTGCACCACAGGTTAGACGCACGTCTGTTCCCCGCCTTCAAAATCCCTCACGTCTCAGTTCCCAGTCTTGCAAAGACGGGCTTGCATGTTACAGCTCACCAGTAATCCTCAGGAATGAAATCAGTCACCGAGAGAAATCTTGGCCAGGTGAAGAACTCCCAGGTCACATCTGGGAACGCTGCATTCTCTAGTGTCCCTCTAGCCTTGGCCAGCGCATAAAGCAAACAACGCAAGGGGAGCAAAGGAGCAGGATCCCCCAGGAGACCCGGCCTTCCAGGAAGTGAGAGGGGGTCCACACATGAGGTTTAAGAGAGTTCCCACTTCAAGTGGTTTATGATGAAACTGGCAAAGACCCTGCAAAGTCACAGAGTTGGGAGGAGTCTTTCAGGTCATCTAGGCAACCCGCAGCTAAAGCATTCACAATGAACGGTCCTCCAGCCTCTGCCTGAAGATCACCACTGAGGAAAAGACTGGCCTTGGTCAGAATTCTCATTTGCATTACAAATGCCGCCGTCTCTTTGTTTCAGTCTTCTCAATGTATAACCCTGACAAATTGGTACTGGTTCAAAAGAGGCTGGGGAGGGGGGCAGAAAGCAAACCCTCCAAGGAAAGGATGAAGAAACAGGGTATGTTATAGCCAGGGGACAAGAAGACATGCCATCAATGCTCTTCAAGTACTTGTAGGGCTGTCATATGCAAGAGAGCGAGGACAGGTTTTCTGTTGCTACAGAGGACAGAACGAGATTTAATGGACTGCAGCTCCAGGAGGGGAGATTTTGGCTGACCATTAAAAGAGAATCCCGAGTAGTGAGAGCAGTTTGACAACAGAATCAATGGCTTTGGAGTGGGTGGGTCCTGCCTTGCCAGAGGTCCTCAAGAAAAGTCTGGACTGCCACCTCTCAAGTTCTAGGTTTGGATCTCTGCAGCGAACAGGGGGTTCAACCAGATGGCCTCTAAGACTTCTCCAGTCCTAAGGCTTTGCCTGATGGGTCTTATTGCTCCAGCAGTATACCTTATGGCATCTTTACAACATTTTGCAGCACTAAAGAGATTCAACAAGAGAGACATTGCTCTTGACAGTCTGTAGGAGATAGGTCACCTCACAAGGAGAGCTTGTTGGTGTGTTTATTTCATCTGTTTATACACCACCTTTCCAGTTCAAAAGACCTGCTCTAGGTTGCTTCGAGAGCTTTCTCTCCTCCAAATTTGAGGGATATTTTTCAGTTGGTATAAGGATTTAGAGAAGATTCTTGGCTAAGGAAGCCTTGACCCTGGCTCTGGCTGGTTGGTGCAGGAAGACAACAGACAGAGGGTTAAGGGCCTGGGAAACTGAAGCAGCAAATACCTCCTCAAGGGAAGGAGCACACAGGGTACAGTCACACATGACCCAAGATGCCTCCAGTCTGCAGTGGTGGTTTCCAGCACACCACGTCTTGGCAATCAAGCGTCTCCACCAATAATGAACCCACCAGAGCACCCAACCTTGCCAGAGAAACTCTTCTCTGTGTCTTGCCTCCTTCGGATGCCTGGCCAGTGGGCACACAGGGTCATCAGAAGAGCCCTACTGGGTCAGAATAAAGGGAGTCCATCTAGTTCAGCACTTCCTTCCCCGGTGAAAGCCACAAGTTCATTGTGTGAAAAGGCGCTTGCTTTTCTCTGTCCAGAATCTACGTCCATCGATTCCTTTGTGTGCCTCTGATGGGCCGGGAATTCTCAGAAATCTGATGAACATTTTCCAGGTCACTCTTTTTAAAAAGTTCACAAACACCACGCCAATTCCAAATTAAGGCCAGGGGAAATGACACACAGTTTGCGCATGAGGAAGAAGTTCCCAAGAGCAAGATCACACTCGATGCGGCGATTACATTTGTCAGAGCTTCACCGGGGTTTGCTTTGCAGTGTAATCACTAAAGTAAGGGCCAAGACGAGAGGACCACGGCTCCATCCAGTCCAGCACCCTGCTTCACACAGCAGCCAACCAGTCGCCAACAGGGCCAACACAGGGCACAGAAGCCTACCCTCATGTGGCCTCCTGGCACCGGGATTCGGAGCTCTGCTGCCTCCGTATATGGACGCTGCCTTCAGTCCCCACGGCTAGTGGCCACTGGTGGACCTCTGCTCCACGAATCCATAAAATCTCCCTTTCGTCCCACCTCCGCTTGTGGACAACACTACGACCACTGGCATTAAATTCCACAATATAATTATTCATTGAGTAAAGCAGCAGGAATGGAGTCCACCTTGGAGGCCCACAAGATTTTCAGGGTGTCAGCTTTTGAGAGAGTCAGAGCTCCCTCCTTCAGACAGACCAAGAAGGGAGCTCCAACTTAAAAGTTTATACCCCGACAATCTTGGGGGTCTCTTAGGTGCCACTGGACTCCAATCCTGCTGTTCTACTGCTGACCGATACGGCTACCCACCTAAAACTACCCTCATTGAGTAAAGAAACATTTCGGGTTTTCATTGCTTGCCTCTAATTCAGGGGTGGGCAAATTGTGGCCCGCGGGCCACATGCGGCCCGCTACAGAGTTTTTTGTGGCCCGCCAAGACAGTCAGAAAAATCCACCTTGAACCGAGATTTCCTTCCCGTGCGCGATATGAAATTAGCACAATAAATAAATTGAATAAAACTACCACTATTTTATTTAATTTATATTTATTGATTTTTATGATACAATTTATACCTTTTCTGAAATGCAAAGTTAACTAATGAATGCAATCATTTTAAAAGGTGCAACCCTCCGCTAACCTCCGCTCCCACAAAGTGGCCCCTGAGCCAAAACAATTGCCCACCCCTGCTCTAATTTATAGTACTTTGGAAGAGGGAGAAAAAGTTCTTGTCTCGCTCTGCTTTCTCCACCCCCATTCATAACTTTAGAGCCCCGCTGTCATGTCCCTCCTTAGCTGCCTCTTTTCCAGACTGAGAAATCCCAGATTCTTTAGCCTTTCCTCCTAAGAAAGTTGCTCCAACCTCTTAAATCATCTTGGTTGCCCTCTTCTGCGCTTTCGCCAGCTCTGCAGTGTCCTCTTTGAGAGGCAGTGACCAGAACTGTGCACAGTATTCCAAATGAGGCCATAGTTCTATACAAAACTATTATGATATTTGGATATTTTACTTTCAAAATGGGCACGTTGGCTGCTTGGCCTCTGTTCCATTTCCATCCTTGATGGGTTTACTGGAACAAACCGCTGCCATGTCAAGGGGGAATATCTCTTAATCGCCAAGCACTCTGGTAAAAGCAAAAGCAGCTCCAATTTTCAAGGGACGTTCCCATTATTTAGCGCCAGGAGCGTGCCAGGTGCCGCGACAAATTCACGGAAGGGAAGTAGGCCCTGCCCAGAGGCTTATATGGCAGGGGGGAGGGGGCCGAAACACAAAGAAGGGAATAGACAGTCTGGTGCTAAAAGAGGCACAGACAAAGCGAGGCTGTGCGGAAATGGGACGGAGAGGGAGTCGGCGTGGCCGGCTGGCAGGCAGAGGGGGCATTATGCCTGGGGAGAGAGCGGAGTTAATGCTGTGATTCTCAGGCAGGAGGGTGAGCAGTAGGGGCTCCAGGGAGGAGAAGCAGGGGCAGCGGACCCCCCTTCCCCCAACCTGATCTGCAAGGGGGGCTGTTGGTTTGGTAGATCCTGGGTATGGCGGGAGGAAGCAACAGAAATGTCCCCGGTGGATTCCTCTTCTAACACCAGTGTGTGGTGTGTGCCCCAATCCACGGCACGTGGCCGTGGAGACTTGCACGTGAGAACCTTCACACCTTCACTGGGGTTGAACTGGGGGGCGGGGGGAGTTTAGAAAGGGACAGGAAGTTGACCAACTTGAGGAATCTTGCCCTCGTGGCCAACCCACACCCAGGCAAATGAAGAACCGGCATTGCTGAAACGCAGAAATCCAAGCGCCTTCACAGCACTTCACTTGGGACTCTGCTGCCTCTTGGGGGGGCGGCCCCTTTGGGACGAAGATCATGACCAGCACGGGGGGGGGGAGGCAAGGGAGCCAAAAAGGCAGGCAGAAAGCAGGGCTGTATTAACCCCTGGCCAGGCCCCTGGGCTTTCAGGTATTTCGGGGCCCCTCCGGCACTTCAATCTTTCACCCCACTAACAGCTGACAGCCTGACCCTGGTACGGTAGGTACTAGACCTCAATACGTAGCCCAAGATCCAGAGGAGTTAGCCGTGTTAGTCTGTAGTTGCAAAATAGTAAAGAATCCAGTAGCACCTTTAAGATGATGTATCTGACAATGAGACCTGCGGCTCTGGAAAGCTTATGCTACAATAAAGTTGGTTAGTCTTAAAGGTGCTACTGGACTCTTTACTATTTTGGTACGTGGCCCTATATCCATTTTCAAGGTCTTCTGAAGAATTCTATTCACAATTTTTAAAATGCTTTCATTGCGCATGTCGAACGTTTCAAGAAAGCACATTTTAGGGGTATAATTGTTCAATACTGTAATATTTTGAAGTGAACACCATTTTTATTATTTATTAAAAATATATAATTTGTGGAATATAAGAGACCATTTGTTTCACTTCAATAAGGAAGCAGTTAACGATCTTATTAATAGAGGTTGTATAAGAGAATCAATTAATCGTAATTTATGTGGGGGGGGCGCCTCAGCAAAAAAACTTGATGGGCCCCTAGTCCCTGCGGGGCCCCTGGGCTTCAGCCTGGTCAGCCTTATGAGTAATACAGCCCTAGCAGAAAGGACGGAGAGAAAGAAGAAAGATCTCCCAAGGGTGAGCTTGTCCACACGCAAACAAGCGGTTCTTTTCCTATCTTGCGCCTTAGCGATGTAACCCACCCGCCTGCCCACACCTGTTGCTCGGGCACCGGGGTCCCAGCGAAGCCCCCGCCCCCGGCACCCTTCTATGAGTCCCTGGGCACGGGCATGGCTCCTGGGAGCAGAGGGGAAACAGGTCCCCAAACGGGATGGTGGCTGGGGGGGGGGGCACGCCATGGGGGCGGTGGCACCGGCGGGCATCTCCCGGGCCGGGAAGCCGCAGGGGGGCAGGAGGACCCCGAAGGCTGCCGCCCCCCCCCTCCCCCCGGGGACCACCCGACTCCTCACCTCGGAAGGTCAGGCTGGCCACCGGGTCGCTCTGCTTGTCGCCCTTCTCCAAGGCGGGCAGGCTGCAGGCGCGCTGGAGCAGGCAGCGCAGCATGGCTCCCGCCGGGCTCCGGGCAGGGCAGTCCGGCGCCGCCCGGCCGAGCGCAGCCGAGCCCAGCCGCGCCGTCCCCGCCCCGAGCCGCCTCCGGACGCAGCATCAGGACCGGGCCGGGGCCGCCAGGGGCCGCCGCCGCCGCGCCGCGCCGCCAGGGGGCGCCCCGGCCTCGCGGCTGGCCCGAAAGGAGGCAGCGCGGCGCAGTGGGCAGACCCCAGCGCGCAGAGGCGCCCCGGCCTCCCTCGCAGGGCTGTTGTGGGGATCGAGCTGCGCTCTTTGGCGGCAGGGGCTCCTGGGGCTGCTTTCGCGCCTGTCCCCTGCCCCGAGGAGCGCGCAAGCCAACGGCAGGAAGGGCAAGGGCGGGGGGCAGGGGGAGGTGGGGGCCGGGGCCGGGGCCGGAGAGGCAGAGCCCCGCTTGCGAAGGCAAAGGGGGGAGGAGAGGGGGCGCCCCAAGGCCCCTCGGAGCAGCTTCGCCGCCCCTCCAGCAGAGGAAGGCTTCTTGGTCGCGCCGCGCCCGTTTCCGCCGGTGCAGAATTGCAGCGCGCGGCCTTTTTCAGGGGCACTTTAGCGGGGGGGGGGTCCTCAGCAGCCCCCTGCCAGTCGCCAGCCGGCAAAGCAAACTTCCCCCTGGCGCAGGACCCTCCGAGCAGGTGCAGGCGCGCCCTGCTAGTTCAGGCGCATCAGGGCCTCTAGACATGGCGGGTTCCGGCAGGGTTGCCAACCTCCGGGTCTCCCGGAATAGCAACTGACTCCAGGCCATAGAGACCCGAGATTTGAGTCCAGTTGCACCTAAAGACCAACAGGATTGTCAGGCTATAAGCTGTATCTGTTTCTGAAGAAGGGAGCTTTGACTCTCGAAAGCTTACACCCTGAAAATCTTGTTGGTCTCTAAGGTGCTACCGGATTCAAATCCGGCTGTTCTATTGCAGACCAATAGGGCTACCCACCTGAAACTTAAACATATGTTTTGCAGTATCTGGTTGCAGAGTTCCATAAATTGTGTTATACTGGATATTAGGATATTAGGAAGAACTTTTTCAAGGTCAGAGTAGTTCAAAAGTGGAATCAGCTGCCTAGGGAGGTGGTGAGCTCCCCTTCACTGGCAGTTTTCAAGAAGAGGCTGGATGAATACTTGTCAGAGATGCTTTAGGCTCATCCTGCACTGGGCAGGGGGTTGGACTAGATGGTCTGTATGGCCCCTTCCAACTCTATGATTCTGTGTTGCATAATAAAATACTGTTTGTTATCTGCAGCCAATCAGTTTCTCTGACTCTCCAGTCTGCAATTTTCATAGGAAGTGGATAAATACCCCCCTATACACACACCCCACCCTTGTGATTTTTACAAACGTCTGGCCTGTCTCTTCCCCGTGGTTTTCTGGATGCCCCTGATGTTGCTGTTATTATTTATTTTGCAAGACAGCCAGTGTGGTGTCATGGCTAGAGGGCCAGACTAGGATCTGGGTGATCCAAGTTCAATTCCCCATACAGCCACAGAAGCCCACCGGGGGTCTTGGGCCACTCACACACCCTCATCCTAACCTTCCTCACAGGGTTGTTGTGAGGATGAAATGGAGGAGGGGAGAAGGATGGAAGCTGCTTTGGGTCCCCAAAGGGGAGAAAAGGGGATAGGAGTTAAGTAAGTAAATGCATTCTCTTCTTTTGCGAGCGCGCTCTGCCTTCCCCTCGTGTGGCAGGTTCTCTCACATTCTGAGTGTGTCCATGGGGGGGGCGGGGGGGATGTTCGCGGAATCGAGCACAGGGCTGCAAATCCCTGCGGCCAGGGCTCACCTTGTTTGAGTTTCCAGCCGTGCCCGAAACCACAGCTCAAGTGGAATTAGGGAACTGGAAAAAATGGTCCAAGCTCATGGGGGGAGCATAACTCCCTCCCCTTCCCCCCACCCCAAGGGTCTGGAAAATCCCCCCCCCCTAGTATTTCCCCCTCTTGCACGATTAACAGCTTGTGACAGTCGCCCATCATCAGACTAAAGGGCCATCCAGCCCATACTGGAGAGTTTGTATTCAGCCCGGGACACCTCAGCACACAGGCCTGGGACTGGTGACACTTTTAAACACACTGCGGAGCAGAGGAGGCCAAAGCGTGGCCGAGAGCCACGTCCACCTCGCAAGCGCCTTTCATCCCAGCCCTCCAGTTGCTTTGCGCTTGGGCCATCCGTGTTCCTGGGAAACTGCTCAGCAGTTCAAGGGGCCAAAAGTCACTCTGAGGAGCAGAGGGAGCCCCAGCTGGGTCTCTGCCTGCTTTGGAGGGCTGCAGGAGACTTTGATGCTTCCTCTCTGGAATCGGGAAGAAGCAGCATCCAGATGTGAGCCCTCTAAAGTGGCCAGGGAGTGAGGCCCAGCTGTGGACCCCAGGGAGGAACATTTGCAAAGAGGCAGCGAAACGAGACAAAAAGTCCAGCGGCCCCTTCAAGACTCACCACCTGGATTCCAGCATGAGCTTTCACGATATGTGGAAATCAAACTGGGACACCACCTCATGGGGAAGATTAAATTGGGGGGGGGAGGTGTTAAGGCAGGGAGTGAATCCCATCCTGAATTGTTTAAAAATTTGCCCAGCTCCGCTCTATCGCCACTGAAGCTGTATTGTGAAGGCGGAACACTAACACAAAGGGAAAGCTTCCCCACCTACACACAGAGTTACTCTTGCAGCAATTAGGTATGTTTCCCAGTGTGGGGGGCAATTTTCAGAGGGCAAACAGGGAAAGTTGGAAGGGTTCTGAAGTCCTCCCCTCTCTTGCATGATATTGCTGCTTCACTGGCTAGAAAGTCCCTGTTTGCAAGAGGTAGTTCTGCCCGAGACACCAGCACCTGGGGTGGTCATAACTTACAAGTATTAGGGCAAACTGCTCTCCCCCAGTCTCCATCAAATGTGTGATCCCTGCCTCGTTTTACCAGAGAGCAGCAGCTGCACCCTCCAAGACAGCACCCTAGTTTAGTTAATTCCAATTAAAATCTCAGCTTGGTGGTGGTGGAGAATGCTGTCAAGTCATAGCTGGCTTATGGCGACCCCTGCTGGGGTTTTCAGGGAAAGAGACTAACAGGGGTGGTTTGCCATTGCCTGCTTCTGCATAGTAACTCTAGTTTTCTTTGGAGGTCTATCCAATTACTAACCAAGGTTGACCCTGCTCATCTGACGAGATCAGGCTCACCTGGGCCATCCAGGTCAAGGTAAAATCTCAGCTTGCTCCCCTCCAAATTCAAGCTGCATGCTGTCTTCTATTTCTCTTCTACTTTCCTCTTTTCAAATGGCAAAATCACCTGTTTCTCTCTCACACACACTGCCACCCCCCAGAATATGGGACCCAGGTCCACCTTAGCACTGAAATCACTGAATAAGCTCCACAGCCATTAAGAAACATGAAAGGGAGCTCCCAAAGCTCCTACCCTGCAAATCTACTTGGTCTTTAAGGCACTACTGGATCCAAATTTTGCTCTTCTACTACAGACCAACACAACTGCCCACCTGGAACTATCTTCATACAGAACACAGGGCCAGATTCACTTCGGGACTCATCGGAAGCAAGACTGGGTCAAAGTCCCAGAGGAATGCAGCCCAAATACACTCCAAGTCTGTTAATCCGAATTGGTCCTCAACCCTGTGTAGCTGCTGATAGAGACCACTGGAATGCCTCACGGACAGAAAGGTATCTTTCAAGACAGCCACACTCCTTGCACAAACATATGTTAGAGTCTGTTTCTACCACTGTGGATGAGGAATTTATCAGCTGGCTCACATCTCAAGCTGCAACTTCTCCAGGGAAAGTTTTCCCCGCCATCTGTCTTCCTCCACCCCCTTTACAACTAGGATAGCTCTCCACTGCCACCAACAGACCAATTAACAAGAGGCACACTGGTCTGGTGACCAGTATCCAGGCGCTCTTTTTGAATTTAGAATCCCCCCTCTCCTGGTTACCAAGGAAGTAGAGCAAAACTTTTGGAAATCACACTTGTTAGAGATATTCAAAGCTAAACAAACTCTCCGTGCTTTTTATTTGGACTTTGGTAAGCATGGGCCAAGCTTAACTTAAAGATGCTTAACTTAAGTTTGCTTAACTTAACTCTCACTCACCGATTTTGGAGGGCAACAATTGGCAGGGGAAGGGTTACCTTGCCCTTTCACTCTTAATTACCCCCTCCAAAGGTGCTTTTCCAGGGCTTTAGGGAGCTATTAGACCCAGGTACAGACCAACACAGCCACCCACCTGAAACTAGCCAACTTTATTGTAGCATAAGCTTTTGAGAACCACAGCTCTCTTTGTCAGATGCATCGTCAGATGCATCTGACAAAGAGAGCAGTGGTTCTCAAAAGTTTATGCTACAATAAAGTTGCATCTGATGAAAAGAGCTGTGGTTCTCGAAAGCTTATGCTACAATAAAGTTGGTTAGTCTTAAAGGTGCTACTAGACTCTTTACTATTTTACAGCTACAGACTAACACAGCTAACTCCTCCGGATCTACCACCTGAAACTATTTTCCAGGGCTGTGATATGTGAGTTTCCACATGGAGTGGAATGAAGAAACCTCTCACATACTTCTGGTTTTTGTAGGAAACACACTGTTGTTATTTCACAGTCTTGGTACTCAATTTCAAAAAGAAAGAAACTAGCTCTGTAAAATGTCAGGGTTTGGCTTTTAAAATTTATTATTTTTGGAAAGTTTCCTCCCTGCCACCTAGCCCACCTGGAAACTCGTGCGACAGCTCAGCGTTGTTAAAATATCAGACACAATACAAAATAGAACTTTCAAGACATCCTTAGAGAAAGTTCCGCGTGCCCTCATTTCAGGGTGTGAGCACTTTTTCCCAGGTGGTTCCAGACATTGCAATTTCCTTAAAATATCTAAAATGCAGGAAAGCTACATGACTCGTGGACAGGCATTCATCTTCAGACATGTACCTACATCCCAATGCTTCCTGCTCAGGAAGACAATAAGAACGGGATGGGGTGGATAGATCCAAACTAAATTTTCCATCAGCAGAATGGAATTTTCCCCACCTGCCCCTCCCAACTGCAGCCCTCTGATCTCCACAAATTGCTCCTCCTGGGGGAAGGAGGAACCCACGGAATGACTTGCAGAGCTGCCTGCAGAGGGAAGGGGGAATTGGTGGGAACTACCAGTTTAGTCTGGCTCCCACCCATTGTTTGCTCCCCATTCAGAAAAAGGGCTGAAAGTACAGGTCAAGAATCTTGTAGGGTTGCCATCCACCAGGTGAGGCCTCAAGATCTCCCAGAGTTACAACGGATCTCCAAATAGATCAAGATGGGTAGCCGTGTTATTCTGTCTGTAGTAGTAGAAAAGAGCAAGAGTCCAGTAGCACTGATAAGACTCACAACATTTGTGGCAGGGTATGAGCTTTTGTGAGTCACAGTATCTGAAGAAGTGAGCTGTGACTCACAAAAGCTCACACCCTACCACAAATTTTGTGAGTCTTATAGGTGCTACTGGACTCTTGCTCTTTTCAACTAATCGCCAGATTACAGAGATCCTTCCCCGTGGAGAAAATGGCTGTTTGGGGGAGGGATAGACTCAATGGGGTCACATCCCTGAAGAGCTCCCTCCCCTCCCCAAATTCTGCCCTCCTCAGGCCCTAACCCCAAATTTCCAGGAAATTCCCAGTTTGGAATTGGCAACCCTAAGAATCTGACAGTCTGTACTTTAGCACTGCAAGCCCAGCTGGGAAAAACATTCTCCGGTACTTCATTAGAGCCCCGTGGCGCAGAGGGGTAAGCGGCAGCACTGCAGCCCAAGCTCTGCTCACGACCTGAGTTCGATCCCGGCGGAAGCCGGGTTCAGGTAGCCGGCTCAAGGTTGACTCAGAGCGGGACCACAAGTGACGCCTGACACTAGTTGGACACTTGTCAGCTTCCCTCAAGTTTTGATGGGAAATGGAGGCAGCTTGGCGGAATGTTGGACAAGTGACAGTTGAAAAGTCCGTTGGACAGCAGTCGGAGAGCCAAGCTGCAAGACCAGGACGCCTGCATTTCCCATCAAAACTTGAGGGAAGCTGACTAGTGTCCAACCTGTGTCAGGCGTCACTTGTGGTCCCGCTCTCAGCCTTCCAAGGTGGATAAAATGAGTGTCCAGTTTCCTGGGGGTATAAAGCGTAGATGAGTGGGGAAGGCAATGGCAAACCACCCCGTAACAAAAAGTCTGCCAAGAAAATGTCGTGATGTAACGTCCCCCCATGGGTCAGTAATGACTTAGCGCTTGCACAGAGGACTAGCTTTGTCTAAGTTTTACTTCATTAGAAGAGGGGAAAGGAGGAGGATTTGGTGTGGCTGGCTCAGGCCCAGCACCACAGAGCACCAACCCATCCCACACTCATCGCACACAAGACCCCTGAAGTGAAACGTGGCCTTGTGCTTTTCATTTCAAGGGAGGCTGTGCGAGATGCCCAGCTGCTGCGTTTGTGCCTTCCCTTTGCTTACCGGGGGGTGGGGGGGGATCCTCAGATTCTGCGGAGGGAATGCAGGTGACTGAACAACTCAAGAGTTCCTAGAAGACGTCAACCAGCCTCCCTCTTGGACCTCCACCCTCCCAAGAAAAGAGAACGGCTCCGAGCTTGTTGAGAAAACGCATGCTGTTGCTTACGTGCTTTGGAATTTAGGCCTGATTTCTGCTGGGTCTTTAAACCTGGTTTCAAGGACAGAGACAGAGGATCAGCTTCCAACCCAGCCACTGGATAGAGCCCTCCCCAGCAGCAGCCCCTCAGCAGCTGCGGGAGATGCACTTCCCTGCTGCACGAGGGCCTACGGGCTGCGCTTGGTGGCACACAGCCCAGTGCCGCGCCTGGCAAAGGCCACCCCAGCCTGGCCTCAAACAGGTGCACAGGCTGGCTGCCTCTATAAATAGAGTTTGAGTGACAGCTGTGTTTCTCAGCTGTCACTGAGCGTAAGAAACAGCTTCGGAACGGGCTTCGTTGTTGGCCTGTCTTGCTCACGGCTGTCTTCTCTGCTTGGGCCCCAGAAGACCCCCCGTGCCCCAGGGAGAGAAGGGTCTTCCCCAACACCTGTTACTTCAACTGCACATGGCAGAGAAGGTAGATGAAACCAGCGCGCATGCCCCACTACTTATGCACAGCCCTTCCCCGACTGCAAGGTGCATGACTGTCAGCTGTTAAACACAGGGAGCTGCCTGACACTAAGTCAGACTCTTGGTCCTTTTAGCTCAGTCTTGTCTGCTCTTGGTGGGAAGAAACTCTCCAAAGCCTCAAGGAGGGAAAGGTCACTCTAACTTAACCCCTGACCCTGGAGGTCAGTCCTGGCACCTCCTTCATGCAAAGCGGGTACTCCACCGCTCAGCTACAGCCCTTGCTCTTCACTGTGCTTTCTGTTGATCATGCTGCCAAATAAAACATTCAGGAAAATCCCAGTGTTTACTCTTTGGGGCTGGAGGTGGGGCAGGGTCTGGAGGGGGGCCCCAGCGAGCAGCAATGGCACAGAGTCCAGCCTCTAAAGCGGATGTTTGATCTAAGGGGACTCATCTCTGCCGACTGGAGGTCACTTACGGTTCCAGAAGAGCATCAAGTCCCACCTGGAGGTTGGCAGCCCCTCTCCGTTATTGTTCTTGTTTGATTTGTAGTCTGCTCTCCCCCCAAGCAGGCTCGGAGCAGATCACATCCAGTTAAAACACAATACAATATAGACCATTAAAACTGGCAGCATTAAAAGAGCAGCTGCAATTGCACAACCCTCCCTCAGCAGCGCATATTTCACATTCCCACATGTAATCATTTGGGTCCTCGGTGGCAGATGGCAAACAACAAAGAAAAGCAGAAGCCGGGAGGGGGTACTCTCCCCCCAGTGGGATATATGCCCTCAGATGTTAAGAGAACTTCTCTACCTTCCACACGGGACAATAGGCAAGTTCCTATGCAGAAGAACAATCTGATAAAATCCAACTTTTTAAAAAAAGGTAAAGGTAGTCCCCTGTGCAAGCACCGAGTCATTAGTCACATCACGACGTTTTCCCAGCAGACTTTTTGTTACAGGGTGGTTTGCCATTGCCTTCCCCAGTCATCTACACTTTACCCCCAGGAAACTGGGCACGCATTTTACCGACCTCGGAAGGATGGAAGGCTGAGTCAGCCTTGAGCTGGCTACCTGAACCTGCCTTCGGCCAGGATCGAACTCAGGTTGTGAGCAGAGCTTGGGCTGCAGTACTGCCACTTACCACTCTGCGCCACGGGGCTCCTTAAAATCTGCAATATTCAGAAATCACTGGAAAAACATCTCAGTCCTTCGGGGCATTATGTCGCTGATCTAAAAAAACAACCACCCCCATTCTCTTGCAAAAGAACTTCTAAAGGAAAATCCAGTGTGCAAGGATGAGAATTCAGTGACAGATTTCATGCTACCACCAGCAGCAGCAGCCTGAGTTGAACAGGAGCTTAAGGATTCTCACCATGGCTTTTTTTCAGGGGGAACGCGGGGGAACAGAGTTCCAGAACCTCTTGAAAATGGTCACATGGCTGGTGGCCCCGCCCCCTGATCTCCAGCCAGAGGGGAGTTGAGATTGCCCTCCACACCGCTGAGCGGCGCAGAGGGCAATCTCAACTCCCCTCTGTCTGGAGATCAGGGGCGGGGCCACCAGCTATGTGACCATTTTCTCCAAGGGCAACCCTCTGAGTTCCACCACCTCTTTCCCCAGAAAAAAAGCCCTGATTCTCACTATGGGTGCTAACTGTGTAAGCATATCCTTGGACTCTCCATTCATTACTAGGCTAGCAAAAGTAGGGAATGGTCTCTATATTTTTTTAAAATTAGATGTGAATTTTTCATAAAGATATTTCACCCAGTACTTCCTACATTCCGTGGCCCCTGCCTAATGAGGACCCCACTCATTGCATCTCATTAATTGGGTTCTGGAGTAAAATCTTGTTTGTCTTTAAGGTACCACAGAACTCTTGTTTACTGTCCTCATTCTTTCTACTTCCCAAAGTCCAAGCTGCGCTTTTGATGCAGCGGAGAGAATTTGACTTAAAAGGTGCCCTACCCAGGCAGGGCCCTCATAGGTCAGCGAGGGGAAGAAAACTGAGAGGAAGCAGGCGCAATGGAGTACCAGAACGCGATCGCAAATTCACATAGCAGCAAGCCTGATCCTGAGCCTATGCAGAAAGCCCACCTCCTTCCACTGACCGAACACAGCCAATCTGGACCAGAAGGTTTGCATCTGAGAAATCGGTGGGCCCCCAAAGTCAGCTTCTGACTGAACCTTTCTGGAGTTTAGGAGACATTTTTTTCTGGCTCTTCTAATTGAGCCCTGTGTGACAGCTTCTCTCTGACTCTTCATGCTCCCTGATTCCATTTTTGCTTTCTGTTTGGAGAAGTTTCTTCTCTGCCATCACCAGCAAAACCTCTGGGTGAAAGACAAGAGATGGGAAGACCGCATTCTCTCAGGCATGAAGAAGTCCTTCCTGGACAGCACCATTCAGGTGATAGATGTGGGACTCATAAGATTAAATGTTGCCCCATACGAAAAAAAATATATCCCTATGGACAGAAAACGAGCTGTCTAGCCAAGCTTTCTCCTTGCCATGCTAGTTTTCTAAGCGCATGGAGATGTTTCATATGCAGAACCGACTCGTGTACCTCCTCTGGCTTTAGTCTGGCTGGACACAATCCAGCCGAGCAAATCACTTTTCAGCCCTATTGATTTTAAAAGGACAAATTTTGTTTGTGCCTACTTGGCTTAAAATGTTGGGGGGATCGAACATCCCATGGCTCCCTTTTTCTCTCCAACCCCCGGGGCCTGGCCCATCATGCTGTTTCCCTTCCTACAAGCAAAGGCAAAGGTGTGATCCCTTCTTATGAGTGGTAATGTATGGGACTAGGCCTCAGTTCCCAGCCCTGGCCCTACTCGTTTCTGCAAGGGTGCCACTGCTGTAACATTCCTTCAGCTCAAACTCACTTCTGCCTATTAAGTCGGAGTCTGCAAGGAGTTTGAATGCATTTCTTTAAAACCACAGCCCTTGCAAATTTCACGCCACTCTTCCAGGCAATGCCTTCAGCCCTCACTGCAGGGCAAACTGGAGAAGGTACCTCAGAATCCCCTCCCCCCTCGGAGTGGGGCAATGAACTCCGTGAGAAGCCGGCCGGTGTGTGTGTGTTTGTCGCTTGCCTCGCATTCTGCAGTCACAAATAGAAGCAGCAGAGACCAGAATTCCCTTGGGCTCCCATCCACGTCTGGAACAGAGAAGAGAGCCAACTGTCTGGGCACTGTCCCTCCAGGCCCTCCTCTTCGCCCTTCTTGCCCTGGCAGCTCCCATAGCTGCAAACTCATTCTGCCTCTTCTTACCTTCAAACACCACTGAGCAATAAGCGTCACTGACATCAGTATCAGGAGTTTGGACATTCTGTGCATGGAGTATAAAGACCCGCAGCATCCTGTGTGGCTCCGGAGGGACAGCCCGCCCTGCCTCCGGTCCGGCTCTCTGGATGTTTGACTGTCCTGCAGCCCAGGCCGGCCTCCCTCTTGCTCCGGAGCCAGCTGAGCAGGTCCTGGCACTGTGCTCCAGTGACAGGCAAACAGCTCTTAAAGGGGAACCAACCCTCTGCAAGTGAGAAAGATCTTTTGAAGGAGGAAATGAGATCAAAATGTGGGTCCCTGATCACATCGGCAAAGGCAGACATTAATTCAGTAATGCATTTGAGAAGATTCGAATCCTGCAGTGTCTGAATTCTAATGATCATACGTTCTTAACAGTATGCCACTCCGATACTGCTAGCATCAAGAATCCCAGCTGTGTTGGCCCCTCTCTGCGTTCAATAATAATAACAACAACAACATCAACATTTAATTTATATATCATCCTTCATGGCAACTTAAGACTCGCTCAGAGCGGTTTACAAAGTATGTTATTATTATCCCCACAACAATCACCCTGTAAGGTGGGTGGGGCTGAGAGAGCTCTGAGAAGCTGTGACTGCCCCAAGGTCACCCAGCTGGCTTCAAGTGGAGGAGTGGGGAATCAATCCTGGTTCTCCAGATTAGTCCCAGCACTCTTAACCACTACATCAAACTGGCATTTTGTCCTGGTTAATGTGAATATATATAACACAGAGAGAGACATACGAGAACCAGTGTGGTATATTGGTTAGAGTGATGGACTAGGATCTGGGCAACACAGGTTCAGTTCCCTACTCTGCCATGAAAACTTGTTGTGTGACTTTGGGCCAGTCACACATTCTCAGCCTAAGCTACCACACAAGGCAGTTGTGAGGATAAAATGGAGAAATGATATAAACAGCTTTGGGTCCCCATTGGAGAGAAAGGTGGCATATAACAACAACAGTGCTTATATACGGCTCTTCTAGACAGAGCGGAGAACAAGTTAGTGTTATTATTCTCCCCATGAGACAGCTGAGGAGCTGGGGCTGAGAGGAGGGGCTGACCCAAGGCCACCTGCTGAGCTCATGGCAGGAGTGGGATTCGAACCAGCAGAGTGCTGATTTGCAGCCCAACCACTTAACCACTGTGCTATAGTATTTATGTCATTTATAGTCTGCCTTTCTCACTGAGACTCAAGGTAAAGACTAAAAGACAAAAGTAAATAAATGAAATAAGTAATTAGTGTTTATTTCATACCTTGAACACCCAGTCTCTGTCCTTCTGCTCTCCATATTTACCCTGAGCAAATTCAAAGGGCAACAGAACTTTGAAAGAGGAATGAGCCACTAGACTGAACCCAGTTGGTGGGTGGCTCCCATGTTCCAGAGCAGAATTTTTCCCAGTATCAATGACCAGTGTGTATTCATACTTGGGATGTATTTTGTATCACTATTTGCACTACGTTTATAAATACATTAAATTACACAAAGGCCGTATCTGCCAGTTTCAGCCCTCCCATCTTGATCCAGGAAATCTGAAGCTAGTGACAGTACAGATTTCAGACATGCTTGATGGCAACCTCAAGAAAAACGGACACATGTAATAGGCTGCAAAATAGTAAAGAGTCCAGTAGCACCTTTAAGACTAACCCACTTTATTTATTATGCTACAATAAAGTTGCATCTGACGAAGAGAGCTGTGGCTCTCAAAAGCTTGTGCTACAATAAAGTGGGTTAGTCTTAAAGGTGCTACTGGACTCTACAATTTTGCAACTACAGACTAACACTGCTAACTCCTCTGGATCTATGTGAAAGGCTGGTCTTTGAACACAGACCCACTGTGGCAAAAGGTTGGGAAACCCTAAAAACTTCACAACCAGACCAGCGTAAAGCTTACAGCTGTGCTGATGCCAGAAGTTAAATCTGTAGGGAAAGGAAGTGAGAGCAGCACCGGTCCTCCAGATACAGCTGGGATTGGGAGAGGCGAGCCTGCGTGCAAAGCCAAGGTGGCCCACAGCTGTTGGTCCCCCTCAGCTCCAGTGGGACCCCCGGGGTCCCAGAGACGCTTCTCAGTGCGGGCCTGCTTTCACAGTGCACCTCCTAACAGCCCTGCACAAGAGAGATGTTTTACATTGGATTGTTTAATTTGACTCACACCCACCCTGTGAGGAAGGTCTTTACTGATCCCGTTTCACTCTACAGGCAAATAAGCCAAACTGGTTTGGGACGGGCGGGCTGGATTTTGAGCCAGACTTAACACACAGCACGAGCTTCTGGGATCTCAGACCAAGGTTTCTATTCACTTTCTCCACCCCATGCATCATTTTATAAACCGCTGTCAGCCCATCCCTCGTATTTTTTTTCTAAACGGAAAAACACTAGAAGTCTCGAGACTTTTATTATAAGGGAAAGTGCTCCAACCCTGTAACAAGCTTGGCTATTCTCTTCAGTCCTTTTTCCATCTCTGCAATATTTTGGGGGGGGATACAGTGACCAGAACAGTATTCCAAATGAGGCCGCAATGCTGACCTATACAGGGCATTATAATATCGGCCATTTTCGTTTCCACCTCTTCCCTAATAATCCTATGCCTTTTTTCACCACCGCTGCACAACGGAGTTGATATTTTCATTGAGCTTGTTAATGTCCTCAAATCTGCTAAGAAAAGTGGAAGGCAGCAGGAAAAGAGGAGGACCTAAAACGAGTTGGCTTGACTCAATAAAAGAAGCCACGTCCTCCAGTTTGCAGGATCTGAGCAAGTCTGTTAATGACGGGACATTTTGGAGCTCTTTCATTCATAGGGTCGCCAGAGGTCAGAGGTGACACATCCCTGTAAAACAAGCTCAGAGTAGATCACATCAAAATTTTTAAACAAGGTAGCATAATAATTAAAAACAATTCCAGATAATAAACACAGCGGCATTCACACTGCATAACCCTTCAACATCCAAAACCTGTGGGGCAGGTGGCGAGCTATTAGCTGTTGTGCAGACCAGGGCGGCAACACCCCCTTCTGGCACGAGGCCAATGCGGAGGGGGGGCCCACTCACCTCAACCACCATCCGCCTGGCGGAACATCTGCCTGACAGGCCCATCTTGAAATAAAGTGGATTTCAGTCCATGGAAAACATGAGTTCTTCTGAGAGACCAGGAGCTGCCAGCGTGAATTGAGAGGATCAGCCAGAACTCTGGCGTGCTTTGCCTTGGGAACTCAGTCTAGCCAGGGAACCATGTTCTGTAAATAAGGGTTTTGCTTTTCCAAAGACAAGATCATGCCACACGTGTCAATATTGCCCGGAACTGGAATCTTCATGCCCCAGTAGATGGTCAGGGGACTTGTAAGCGGACTGCATTTGTTGCACCAACAGCGCCTTCTAGTGGCTCTTTAAAAGGAGTGTCCAGTTTCCCAATATATAATGATGAAAGGAAGAAATATGACTGGTTTGAATTAAAGAATATAATGGGGGGGCAGTGTTTAAATAATGTTGCAACCAGGGTAGTTTGAAATTTAAAAGCTCTTTGGACTGTGATAGTGTATAAGTGACCTGTCAGTATGTTTCTTGAAACACAAAG
This sequence comes from Eublepharis macularius, assembly GCF_028583425.1. Classification (NCBI taxonomy): domain Eukaryota; kingdom Metazoa; phylum Chordata; class Lepidosauria; order Squamata; family Eublepharidae; genus Eublepharis; species Eublepharis macularius. The sequence continues at coordinate 2,060,862 of NC_072799.1, forward strand.
TCAGTGCAAGATTGACAGTTGAAGAACAAGCAAGAAGTTGTGTGTTGAGATAATAACAACAACAATTACAACATTCGATGTATATACCATTCTTCAGGACAGCTTAATGCCACACTCAGAGTAGTTTACAAAGTGTGTTGTTATTATTCTCACGACAATCACCCTGTGAGGTGGGTGGAGCTGAGAGAGCTCTGAAAGAGCTGTGGCTGACCCCAAGGTCACCCAGCTGGGTCCAAGCGGAGGAGGGGGGAATCAAACAAATTGGTTTGTATGTTGAACAAACCAAGAGCTTTGGTATGAATCCCTGGCTGAAAAAGGATTTGCCCCACATCTGCCAGGCCCCAGCCCAGGGATCCCTGCAACCTTTTCGAGCCCGCTGTCACCTTTGGAATTCTGACACCCAGGGGTGGGTACAATCACAAAATGGTTGCCACAAAAGGCAAAGCCTACCATAAACAACGGCTATGAGAGGTGGAGTAAACCACAAAGTGTCGAGGAATGAGGACTTGCATAACTCTAGTAGTAACTCTTCCACGTTTCAGGAAGAACCTCTGCTTAATAGGATGCCTTTGAAAATGAACATGTTGTTAAAAATATTTTCTTGCATATAAACAGCAGAATTGAAGTCACCCAGTGAAGATCTTTGTGTTGCGGTGGATCCAGCGGTCGATCAGCAGCCCTAGTGGACCTCTCCACTTTCCAAAAACACTTGGGGAGGGCCATGGAACACCCGGGCACCGTGTGGGGGGACTAGAATAAAAGCTTCCTTATTATGCCCCGAGGCCGCTGCTGATTTTTTCTGCAACAGACTAACCTTAACTACTTATCTGGGGTTACCATTTTTTGGTTCTTACCTTTAAAGCCCTGAGCAGGTTGGGACCGGCATATCTTCGGGACTGCCTCTCCCTGTATGTTCCCTGGAGACCACTTCGATCAGCAGATGTTTACTGGGGGTCCCCGGCCCTAAGGAAGCCCGCCTCGCTTCAACCAGGGCCGGGGCCTTTTCAGTCCTGGCCCCAGCCTGGTGGAACACTCTGTCAATGGAGACCCGGGCCCAGCGAGACATATTATCGTTCCATCAGGCCTGTAAGACAGAGCTGTTCTGCCAGGCGTTTGGTGGTTGAAGGGGGCGGTGCCATGTCGGCCTCCCACCTTTGGGGTGGGGTGGGGGTTCTCCCCACCATTGCACTTGGATGTACTTGGTTATTTTATTATTGCTCATTGTATGTTGGTTTTAGAATTGTTTTCTTGTTCTTATTGATTTTAACTGTTGTTCACTGCCCAGAGCCCCTGAGGATGGGCGGTTTATAAATCGAAATAATAAATAAAAATAAATAAATAAAGACTGCTGGATCAAGGTGGATCGGGGCTGCTGATATTGTTAGATCTATCAGCAGCATTCGACACAGTCGATCATGACCTGTTGATCCACCGCCTTGCCGATGTGGGGATTCGAGGGACAGCCTCGCAGCGGTTTGTCTCTTTTCTCCACGGTCGGGGACAGAGGGTGGCACTAGGGGAGAAGTTGTCATCCCGCCCCCCGTTGGTGTGTGGTGTCCCTCAAGGGGCGATACTCTCCCCCCTGCTATTTAACGTATACATGCGTCCCCTCGCCCAGCTGGTACGGAATTTCGGACTTGGGTGCCATCAATATGCAGATGACACCCAATTGTATTTGATGATGGCCGGCCGGCCTGACTCTGCCCCAGATGTCCTAGAACGTGTCTTCGGAGCTGTGACTGGATGGTTGAAGCAGAGTCGGCTGAGACTGAATCCCTCGAAGACGGAGGTCTTGCATGTGGGTCTGGGGTCCATGGGTGCAGGACTCTGGCTCCCCGCTCTCGATGGAGCGCCACTTATGCCAGTGTCAAGAGTGAGGAGCCTGGGGGTGGTCCTGGATACTTCCCTGTCTATGGAGGCACAGGTCGCAGCGGTTGTTCGATCCTAATTTTTCTATCTAAGACAGGCTCGACAACTTGTCCCCTACCTATCGACCCATGACCTCACAACAGTGATCCAGGCAACGGTCACCTCCAGATTAGACTACTGTAACTCGCTCTATGTGTGGCTTCCCTTGGGCTTGATCCGGAAACTGCAGCTGGTTCAGAATGCAGCTGCACGGGTGGTTGCCAGAGGTCCAATCATGGCACATATAACACCCATCCTCCGTCAGCTGCCCTGGTTACCGGTTGAATACCGGGTCCGGTTCAAGGTTCTGGTGCTGATCTATAAAGCCCTATGCGGACTGGGCTCAGCATACCTTCGGGACCGCCTCTCCCCATATGTTCCCCGGAGGTCGCTTCGATCAGCCACTAAGCACTTGCTGATGGTCCCTGGCCCCAGGGAGGTCCGCCTGGCCTCTACCAGAGCCAGGGCCTTCTCAGTCCTGGCTCCGACCTGGTGGAACTCTCTGTCTGAGGAAACTAAGGCCCGGCAGGATTTGTTATCTTTCCGCCGGGCCTGCAAGACGGAGATATTCCACCGGGCATTTGGTGGGGGCTAGGCTGTCCTCTCGCCGGCCATACCACTGAAGACCGTCCTCCACCCATGCAGCAGCTCATAAGTGTGGCGCAGGGCATGATGCAAGAGCCAAGCCCTGCGCCTAAAATGCTGTATTTTAATATTTATATCCACCAATTTTAATTGTATATGGAATAATGTTTTAATGTTTTTATAATGTTTTTATTGCTTTTAATCTTTATGTAAAAATCGTATGTTGTTACACCGCCCTGAGCCTGTCTGACGGGGAGGGCGGTCTAGAAGTGTAATTAAATAAATAAATAAATACCATACAACAAGAAAGTCAACAGAAATTTGGTATTTGGAAAATTCACAATTCTGAGTCCTTCTTACACAAGTTTTCTCCAGACCTGAGGAACACCCCCGCCCCACTCTAATGCCTCTCGCGCCTTGGGTTGCCAGCTCCAAGCAGAAATTCCTGGAGATCTGGGGGGGGGGGTGAAACCTGGAGAAAGTGGGGTTTGGGGAGGGAAAGGACCTTGGCATGGCATAATTCCATAGAGTCCACAACCTCCCCCCAAAGTAGCCATTTTCTCCAGGTGAACTGATCCCTGTGGCCTGGAGATCAGTTGTAATTCCAGGAGATCTCCAGCCACTACACGAAGGCTGGCAACCATACGAGTTGCGCCTTGTCGACTGACTTCCAACAAGCTCAGGCAATTCATCTAACACAAGACATGTTATTCCCTCACTACTGCACAAGTGCCTGTCAGACAATAAACCAGCTGCCTGGAACTAGCAGGGAAGCCAGCTCTATGTCTGTTACTGGGGCTGCTGGGAAATGTTATTTCAAGCCGAAGCCAGAAGCATTCGGCTCCTAGAGCAGTCCAAACCTCCAGAATAAAGCATATTCCTCCACAACCTCAATTGCAATTGTTTCCAGGTAAACACATATTAGGTGCTGGTTGCAATCCTCAGCACCACTCCAGAGATGCACCAGCTTTATAAAAAGGTAAAAGTAGTCCCCTGTGCAAGCACTGAGTCATTATTGACCCATGGGGGGACGTCGCATCCCGACGTTTTCTTGGCAGACTTTTTACGGGGTGGTTTGCCATTGCCTTCCCCAGTCATCTACACTTTACCCCCAGGAAACTGGGTACTCATTTTACGGACCTCGGAAGGATGGAAGGCTGAGTCAACCTTGAGCTGGTTTCCTGAACTCGGCTTCTGCCAGGATCGAACTCAGGCCGTGAGCAGAGCTTGGGCTGCAGTACTGCCGCTTACCACGCTGCGCCACGGGGCTCCTTGCACCAGCTTTAGGGTCACCTTAAAAACCACGGGTTTCTGTCCAGACACCCGGCTAGGCTGCAGCTGCCAGAACAGCTGAGAGAAACAGTGGAGGACTCTGTCGTGCCACCTCCCCCAGTTCATCCTCTCAGCTGACCTTCTCTCCCCTCACCCTCTATTCCTTGGAAGATGCCTCTGCCGGCTGCCTCTTTAGCTTTGCCCATCCCAGTGAAATTAATGGACGTTGCCACTGAGACAAACCTGGGTTTGGAGTAGGCTGTCATCAATATTCTGAGGACACCCCACTCAGTATCTTTATCCAAATCATCTGCTGACATGTAGATATCCTGGTAAAGTTTGTATCACCCTGTGTAGATCTTTGGGGAGAAATTTCAAAAAGTTCGCCTCACCTTGACGTTTCAGTTGGGAGGTGTGTGAGTGTGGGCGGTGTCACAAAGGGGGAGCCGTTTGCCTTAGGAAAATACGCACCCCTATGTGAACCCTGCTGCAAAAAGCCTTAAATCATACTAAGGAAAGGAGGCAGTGAAGTCTGTGATCAATGGGTGAGAACGGGAGGAAGGAGGCACTGCACGGCAGAGCACTGGGCAGCCAAGATGGATTGGTTTTAATATCCCAGCCTGGAGCCCTAAAAATCAGCTCAGCAAAATACTGAGAGGCTGGGTTTGGAAGGAATTGGGGGGGGAGGCCCCGTGTGCCCCATCCACTAGTCTCCGTTGGCCTGGGTCCCTCTCTGACCCCCAGCAAGCACTGCTGTGGTTGACACCCAAACTATCCTACTCTGTGTAGTTCTGAGGTTCGCTTCTGGATTATCAGACTAGATGCTTAGGAAACTCTCTTGAAGAATCTCCGCTCTGGACGTGCGCTGACAGGAGAAGATACAAGCCTCTTCAATTGCTCTCTAAACACTTTCCTCTTTTTTTGACTCGTGCTTATTCCACAAGTGGGGTGGGCACATTCAGATATTTGGTATAGTATTCTTATTTGCAGGGGGAAAGTTAAAAAAAATCCAAACACGCTTCTGCATGTAAGATAGGTTCACGGCTGTCATTGATTTATTAGACTTTGTACAGACTGGGGGGGGGGGGGGCGGCGTAATGCTGAGAATGCTTCTGCTCTGCCTCTTCCAGTGCCCGGCATGACTGCTGTCAACATCCAATGCCCCACTCAAAGGGCAGGGCTGTCCTTGACTCTGAACCCACAGCTGGACACAGCAGCAGAGCTCGGCTCCCTCTCTGCCTTCCGCTCAACGGGGAGACGCCCTCTTCCAACGTGTCCCCACCAGACTCCAGATCATGAGGTTCCCTGAAAACTACTTGCACATTTGGAGAACGGGGACTCGCCTCAGCCACCCGCACTCTTCTTGCGCCATCATGAAGGGAAGTGAGCAAGAATCCCATTTTTAATGTCCTGCAAAAATATGTCAAGACCATCGCAAGAGAGACTGTCTCCATCTGCGTAAAAGTCAGGGACGGTGTGCAAAATTGCAGGGTGCTCGATCACTGCACCCCCCAGGCTGCCGATGAACTGCCCCACTTCAAGGTTCACCATGCCACGCGCCCTGTTAACCGTGCGAGAGCCACACTTGCCAAACCCACGCCTCCGCAGCAGCAGGTTGGACCACAGGATTCGGACTTGGGGGAAAAGTTCCTTCACTAGCCCCAGTTCCTGTTTTATGGTGCAACTTAACTGACCCCCACGACTGCACAGTAGGTCATTCTCGCCCAGATGCACGATCAACCCATCTGGGGCCTGGCCCTGAGCAGCCAGTTTCTGTAAGGCGGGCACAAGCTGAGGCCAGGCCATCTCCTCCTGCCCATGCCACTCCAGCAAGATGGTCTCAAGGCCCAGCTGTGAGCCTGCTGTGGTGCTGGATGCCTGCTTCTGGGCAGAGATAATCACTGATTGCCCACAAATCCACACACGCAGCTTCGAGGCTTGTCCGGGATTTCCTGGAGGAAGGAGAAGGAAAAAGCCAGGAGGTTGCTCTCTGCCGGAAGCTCTAGCTTCTAAATCACACAACCGCTCGCATGTACAACACAGAATGCCCCCAGATGCAATGCTGGGTGTCTTTCAGATAAGCCCTGCGTATCTGCCATGTATCTCAACGCATTTGTATCTGAGTCTCTGAGTGAGTGCAGAGAGGCACTTGACGTTTAATGTGCTGTGTTAATTGTTTATCTTCCTAGCAGGGATGTTTTCAGACTGTTTTTTGGAGTGTTTTGAAGAAGCATCACCTGGCAAGTAGGGGTGTGCGCTTTAGGAATCTGATTTGGGTAAAATACCTGAATCGGGCCCAATCCGGAAAGCTTTGCCAGCACTGGCCCCAATTCGGAAATCCTGAAGCAAAGCTTTCCGAAGCATTCGTAATGTTTCGTAAAGCTTCGGGCCCTCCGAGGATTGTTTATAGGGCCCTGTCACAAGCGGCAGGGCCCTTTAAACTTACCCATTTCCCACCCTTACCTCACCCCCACCCCTACTTACCCACTGCAGGAGCCTCCGGCGGCAGCGGCTCTCCCTCCCAGCCGGCCGTGGCTGCACGGTTGGCGCCGGCAGCAGGGAAGGCCCTCTCTGCCAGCTGGTCGTGATGGCCACAGCTGCGCGGCGATGGCGGCAGGGAAGGCCTTCCCCGCCGGTCAGTTGGCCAGTGCAGCCTTGGGCCGCTCCAGCCATCTGACAAGGTAAGTGGGGTGGGGGGTGGGGCTTTAAGGCGGGGTAGGGGTTTAAGGGTGGTGGTGGGCCTCCCCTCCCCCATCACTTCAGTATGCTCTGAATTTTTCCGGAGCATACTGAAGCGACTTGGAATCCCGAATCCAAAGCAGCAAGCCGCTTCGGATTTCGGGCCTTTTTCCTAACCCATTTCCCACTTCAAATAAACCCGAAGTGAGAAACCCGAATATTTCTTGGGCGCACAGCCCTGCTGGCAAGTGCTGACAGTGTCGCCCCCTGTTCAGCAAAGGCACATCTCAAGTATGTCAATCTGGTTGAAAGCTAAGCAGGTCAGAACCCCTTTTCTTCATCAGAGTCAACAATGACCAAAATAGATATTCCCGCCCACACGGATACCAAGCAGTCAGAGGCAGATGCCCCTGAAATCTGAAAAGTCTCTTTCTAACCAGAAGCCCCAGAGAGCTACTGAACTTTCAACGCAGCATCATCCCTTTCCTTGTTTCCCAAAGCAGAGCCTGAATGGAATGTTTAACGCACAATATTCTCCCTCTACGCTCCCATGCAAGCCTCCACCACGCATGCCCACCCAGGACTCACCTGAGCAAGGGGGAACGTTTCCAACTACCAGCTCTTGCTCCTCATCTTGGTTCTCTGCCTTGCTGCGTCCAGACACTCCTGCCTTGGGGCTTGGACTGGCCGCCCCTGAGTTTTCGGCCCTGCTGCTCACAGGCTGGGAGTTCACAGCGCCTTCTCCTTGGTTTGCCTGTGTATCCGATGCTTCCTCGGAAGATGACACTGCTTCATCCTCCCCTGTTGCAGCCTCCTGACTCACAGAGGGAAGGTCAGCAGGAACTGCTGAAGAGGCAAACGGAGTCAACTTTATGTTTTTTTTTTGAGTCCCCCACCCGCTGCTCTGCTAGACTGGAGCACGGGACCAAGAATGCCATTTGTACCTCCTCCCAAAATATGACAAGGCCAACATGAGACGTGGTTAACGCGAGTCAATCGCTCTCTCCTCTACAGGCTCCCCACTGCACAGTGTCCTCGGAACTGGTTCTTGGAGGCAAGCCAGGCTACCCTGGTGGGCTGGAACAGGAAACAGCCCCTCTGTTCCTGACAACCAGAAAGCTTTACTTTCATGTGCATGGGCTGCGGGAGTCTCCTACCACAGAAGTGCAGAGCAAATCACTTCATTGACTTTTATACCTTTTACACAGAACAGGAGCAGGAACAAGGAACCCACAGAAACATCACAACACACCAAACTGACCGTTGCCTCAGTGTTGCCAGCACACACTTGGGCCTGGCGTACCTGACCTGCTCGCTTCGAACTTACAGCTCCAGCCCTGACTTCCATCAGCATCTTCGTCAGATTTCCCAGGACAATAGCCAAGTACTGAACTCCCCAATCACAGCCAGAATTCAAACCGTGAACCAATCTAAAGCATCCACATTAAACACACTTATTTGCATTTTGCTCATGTAATAGTATTATATGGGATACCCCAAAACAGATTCTATTTGCCTTCGGATGGGTGGATCTCCTTTACCGCCTCCCCTTCTCATTTTCCTTTCTCCTTTGTGAGCCTCGTTCCATCTAACTGCAGCTGGAGGTATCGAGAAGGCTGCTTCCGTCGTCATTCACTACCCTTTGCTCTTCACTGGGTACCTTTATTTTCTATGGGATCCGATCTGCTCTGTCAAAGTTTCCGCGGAAAACATCTCAGCTGCAGCCCTTACCTCACTCTCACTTAAACATACATTAACACAGCCAGAGAGCTCACACATCACTGCCTCCTCCATGATCTGTCATCTTTGGCCCACGGAAGGTCCGTATCTACCACCCACTCGTGTGCTATGGACTGTGTGCAAATGACTCATGCGCTATCTTGTATGCAGTTTTTTCAGTGTTCTTCATGGTTTTCCATTCTGCTTTTCTTTTACCTGCTTGTAGTAAAACCCAATCCAGTTCCTGATTGTTTTAAATCTAGCCTAGTTGTCTGTCCCCTATCATGGTATGGGATGTGGGAAGGCTGTTCTGCAGCATCTGTAGTGTCTTTTCTGGCACGTTTTATTGCTCTACCTCTGTTATCTATTTTGCAGCAGTAAAGCCTCTCCTCATGAGCCTTAAATGTCGTGTCTGGTTAATTCCCCTTTGGGTTAGCGAAGTCACCAGGAGGCAGCGAGCTGAGGGGTCTCTCCCCCCTGCCTTCCCACAATTGTTTTTCCAGGAGCAAGAACAGCACTCTCCGTGAGACTCTGGTACATACAGGAATTGAGCCCCCTTTCCATGAACCCTTTTGGTTGCTGTCCAGCTCCACAGATGTGCCCAGAGTACTGTTACTAAGGGAAGGGGAGCAGAAATGGGTAGCCATTCAGGTAACACTCCTCCTCCCTGGCCATCTCAGCCCAGAAACGAGCATCAGTCACTACAGATGTTTTGCCATCTTCTGGGCATGAAGCAGGGGTCACTGGGGGTGCGGGGAGGGGTGGCTGTTGTGAATTCCCTGCATTGCGCAGGGGGTTGGACTAGAGGACCCTAGAGGTCCCTTCCAACCCTATGATTCTCCGATTCCTTAAAATCAGAGATTAACGCAGAATATTCTCCCCTACACTTCTGTTCTGCAGCCCACCACCCCAACAATTACTCACCTGAGGAAGCTGGCACGCTTGCAACCTCCAGATGCTGCTCGGCTCTTGGTTCTTGGTTCTTGACTTCATGGCTTCCGGACGTTCCTGGGTGAGGACCTGGACTAGCCACACCTGAGTTCCTGGCCTTGCCGCTCACCAGCTGGGAGCTCGCAGCCCCCTCCCTTGCGCCTGTCCGCGTTCTCAACACTTCCTCAGAAGATGAGACGGCTCCTTCCTCCTGAATTGCAACCTTCTCATTCACAGAGACAAGTCCAGAAGAAGTAACGGAAGGAGCAAGTGGCGCTAAGTTCGTGCCTTTCTTGAGCCCGCCACCTGCCACTCCGCTAGACTGGAGCACGTGGGCAAGAATCCCATTCTTTATATCCTCCAAAAATATGTCAATGCCTGCGTCAGACAGGTTTGCTTTATCCATGTACAGCTCAGTGTCTTCGGATGAAATTCTCGGGTGTTTGATCACAGCACCCCCATGGCTTTTGACGCACTTTCCCACATCCGTGTTCAGTTTCTTCCGCTGCCTGTCTCTTTCTCCTCCATGCCAGATTCCCTGTGGTATCACCTCTGACCAAATCACCCTGACTTGGGGGAGAAGTTCCCGAAGCAGGGAGAATGCTCTTTTCACTGTACTAAATGAGGATGAATCGAAGGCAGGCACTAAATCGTTTCCTCCCAGATGAAGGATCAATGCATTTGGGGCCTGGCCCTGAGCCGCTAGATTCTGGAATAGGGGAAGGAGCCAAGTCCAGGTCATCTCTTCTTGCCCGTGCCACTCCAGAACAAGACTCTCCTCCAGGCCCAGCTGCCAACCTTCTGTAGTGAGGGACGCCCGTTTCTGGGCAGAGACGACCAGAGAGTCTCCACAAATCTGCACTCGGGGCTTCGAGACTCGCCCGGGACTTCCTGCAGAAAATTAAAAAGATAACCAAGACCCATGAAGTTAAGCAACACTCTCAAGTTCCTCAAACAGACCTCAGTGAACACGCACGTGAGCCACACCCTTTGTGCACATCACCCCCCTATGTCCTCAAAAGGCACCTCTCAGCAATGCTGGAATATGGAAGGTGAGAACGCAAGTACTCCTGTCAGTAACTCAGCACTGGTCAAGAGAGTGAAACTGGAAGCGACAACTGGAAATCAGAGGTCTGCTGCCTTTAAATACGGAAAGCTGATCCCAGCTACCCTGGGAGCATTCTGGGTAAGCCTGTCTTCAGATTGTAAGCATTAGGAGGCAGACGCACGAACCAACTAAACTTGATTACTGTCATGTCTCCTTGCGGCGTAAGACCAGAGACCCTTCAACCACATAAGGCCTCTCTCCCCCATGCGCCTCCTTGGCCAGTGCGCACTTATTTATTTCATACAATGATGTTCTGCATTGCTGGGTCCCCTTTTCCTCAGTTACACCTCATTGCCTTTCTATGGCTGATTCTGCACACGTTGGATAATGCGCTTCCAATCCTCTTTATAGATCATTTGGAACGGATTTTTTCATGTGCGGAACAAAAAATCCACCCCAAACGATGGATAAAGTGCATTGAAAGTGCATTATCCAATGTGTGCGGAATCAGCCTACATCTACCTTTTTACTGTGCTTCCCTCCTCTGGTGGTGGTGGTGGCAGCAATGTGAGCTTGGGCAGCATCACCTCCCACTGGCTGAGGATACCCAAACCTTCCTGCCCTGGGCCTCTGGCCCACAGGCCTCCTTTGGGAGCCCTCCCCAATGTCTGATGGTATGAGCCTGCCCTTTCTCCCTGAGCTGGCACTCGCCTCCCAAGGTGTCAGCCTCTCCCCCTCGGTGCCACGGTCCCTCCCAGCGCTTCAGCCCCAGAGCCTCCCAAGATTACGACTCGCTGCTTCCCACCTGGTCTGGGCCTCCGGCGTCTCCCCCCCTGCAATGCCACCTCCCTGATTCCTTCCCCCACCTTTCTGGATCCTGCTGCCTTGAAGCTCATCGTCAGACCACCTTCAGGAGCCCTCTGCAGCTCCTTGCCTTCCTCACGCATCTGACGAAGAGAACTGTGATTCTCGAAAGCTTGTGCTACAGTAAAATTGGTTAGTCTTAAAGGTGCTACTGGACTCTTCTCGATTTTGCTACTACAGACTAACACGGCTAACTCCTCTGGACCTATTGCCTTCCTCCGACATTGCTTCATTTCTGGCTTTCATTTCTGGCTTTTGAAGGTGCCTGCGGTCAAGACAGGCTTCGCTCCTCTGGCAGCAGCAGCACACACCTTCCACAATAATTAAACAATTAAATAAATAATTAAATAAATAAATCCTAGCTCCTCACCCAAGTGATGACCAGTACCAGTTGCAGCTCCAGGTACCAGTTCCTGCTCCGTCTCTTGGCTGCCTGCTTTGCTGCTCAGATCACTGCCTTCCTGGGAGCTGAGAGCCACCAGGCATTTGCTCTCCGTCTCAGCGCTCACAGCAGTGGCTTCATTGGGGCTAGGACTCGCCACATGTAGGTTCTCGGCCGTGGCATTTCCAGCAGTGCCTTCATTCAAGCTAGGACTTGCTGCACCTGGATTCTCTGCCTCACTGCTCACAGAAGTGTCTTCCTGGGGGCTAGGAGCTGCCACATGCAAGTCCTCTGTCTTGCTGCTTGCAATAGTGTCTTGCTGGGAGCTGGGACCGATTGCATTTTCACTCGCTGCCTTGTCGCTCGGGGCCATGTCTTGCGGGGGCCACTGATCCAACACATGTTGGTTCTCTTCTTCCATACTTGCAGTAATGCCTTGATGGGTGCACGCATCCACCACACACTGGTTTTCTGCCTTGCCATTATCAGCAGTACCATGGTGGGAGCTATGAGCCTCTATAGGTTGTTTCTCTGCCTCACCACTCACAGCAGTACCTTGCTGGGGACACGGATCTGCCACACGTTTCTTCTTTACCTTGCCTTTCAAAGAAGTGTCTTTCTTGGGGCACAGACCCGCCACATTTTTGTCTTTTGCCTTGCCACTCGAAGAGCTATCTTTCTCGGGGCACAGACCCGCCACATTTTTGTCTTTTGCCTTGCCGCTCGAAGAGCTATCTTTCCTGGGGCACAGACTTGCCACATTTTTGTCTTTTGCCTTGCCACTCGAAGAGCTTTCTTTCTCGGGGCACAGACCCACCACATTTTTGTCTTTTGCCTTGCCACTCGAAGAGCTCTCTTTCTCAGGGCACATACTCACCACATTTTTGTCTTTTGCCTTGCCATTTGAAGAGCTTTCTTTCTCGGGGCACAGACCCACCACATTTTTGTCTTTTGCCTTGCCACTTGAAGAGCTCTCTTTCTCAGGGCACATACTCGCCACATTTTTGTCTTTTGCCTTGCCACTCGAAGAGCTATCTTTCTCGGGGCACAGACCCACCACATTTTTGTCTTTTGCCTTGCCACTCGAAGAGCTATCTTTCCTGGGGCACAGACTTGCCACATTTTTGTCTTTTGCCTTGCCACTCGAAGAGCTTTCTTTCTTGGGGCACAGACCCACCACATTTTTGTCTTTTGCCTTGCCACTCGAAGAGCTCTCTTTCTTGGGGCACAGACTTGCCACATTTTTGTCTTTTGCCTTGCCACTCGAAGAGCTTTCTTTCTCAGGGCACAGATCTGCCACATTTTTGTCTTTTGCCTTGCCACTCGAAGAGCTCTCTTTCTTGGGGCACCGGCCTGCCACATGTTTGTCCTTTGCCGTGTCACTCTGAGAGATGTCTTTCTTAGGACATGGACTCCCCTCTTTTTTGGTTTTTCCCTTGATGCTCTTAGCATTGCCTTGGTGGGTGTCTGGAACCACCACATTGCTGCTTGTAGAGGTTGCCTGCTGGAGGCTGGAACTTGCCATGCTTGGGTTCTTTGCCTTCCTGGCTGCAGAGTAACCTTGCTGGCGGCTTCGACCATCTTCACTTGCGCTTGGTCGCCTGGAGGAGGCTTCTTTAGAATCCCAGACAGCTTCAATTACCTGGGTTGTAACCAGCTGGATCATGGAAACAAGGTCTGAGGGCACAGCTGGTGTGTCTGTCCGCCCAGCTGCAAGGTGCGTAGAGTCCCTTCCTCGGTGAAGTCTCCTGCCTGCTCCTCCTTGAGCCTGGAGCTGTGCCATGGCTTGAAGCACACTTTTCTCTGTAAGAGAAGCCAGTGCCGAGGGCTCAGGATCATCACGCCTCCGCTCTCTGGGCACCAACCTACTGCGTTCCTGTTCTTGTCTTCCTGTCCCTATAAACAACTTCTGGCGTGGACTACCCTCCTGCGTCCACTCCAAATCCTCACGTCTCTTTTCCTGGTAGTTGGAACTACTGTGGGTCCGCTTCCGTTCATCATATCTGTTTTCTGAATGAGGTGTCCAGGTATGTTGTCTCTCTGCAGGCGTGACAAAGGTAAGAAAAAACAAGCGGTTAACCTTGCACTGAGTTTAACGGAACAACCTGATGCTGAGTTGCTCCCATCAGTGAGCTTAAGCTGAAGGGACTCTGCACAAGGCTGGACAGCCAGACACCCACTCCCCACTCAGATGCCCGCCCTTACGGGCAAAACCTGCACGCGACCATTTTCAACACGTCAGATTCTGCTTCCCCACTTTCCCTGCAGCCACACAAAAAGGGGGCTGTTTCACTTTGGGAAAGCGGCAGAGAGGGGAGGGCAGGAGCCCCTCTTCTGAGCACACTGCGGTTCCAAGCCCAATCAGGCTCCCGTGTTAAGACGACGTTCCCCACGGCTGGTCTAGGGCTGCCAGGAAAGGGTCGGGGGCTCATTAAAAAATGTCAAGTACAGCCGGGCCTGAGGAGACCAGGAAGGCAAAACAAAGCAGAAGACCAGCCTCCTGTCCCAACAGCAGCCCTTTAGATCCGGCTCGTCCGAAACGGCCTCCTCCCTGCAGGGCGCAGCATGCAAGACAGCGGCATTCTGGAGTTATTTCAAAACTACCAAAAGAATTGCAAAGGAAATCTGAACAGAAATAGGGACGAGCACTCCGTGGGCGCTCTGCCCTTCAGAGTTGACTGGCGGGTGACTTTTGTGGTGCAGGGCTTAGTGCACTGGGCGAAGACGAGTGAGACCAAGCTTTAAACTCTCACCCTGCCAATCAGGCTCACTCGATGCTTGGCTAGTTACTCTTCCCAGACCCAGCCCACCTCACAGAGTTGGGAGGATAAAATGGGGAAGGGAGAGAACAGAGACGAAGTAATCAGATTGAGATCCTGGGAGAAAGAATAAGACTAAAAACAATTCATTAAAATATCTTAATGTGGTTTTATTACTTGATGTTACCCACTCTCAGCCTGTCTGCGGGGAGAGCGAGCTATACATTTAATAAATAAATAATAATTTAAAAATATTCACATCTACCTTATTTTCTTAGACTCAAGGTGGCTAACAATACAACTACAAGTTGCAAGGGCACAAAACAAGAGTCCAGTAAATATATATATATATATATATATATACACACATACACACATTATCAACCAGTCCACTAGGTGCAAGCCCTGTTCCAGCTCCAGCTGCTCTTACCTAAGAGGCCAGCAGGTCGAGTGACTGACTCAGGAGGAATCCGGCCAACCAGGGGCAGGACATCCTTTTTTTCTTTCACTCCTTTCTCAATCTGTTGCGCTTACATATTCTGTGAGTGCTTCTAATTTCCATATTAAACTTCTTTACACTTTCAATGCAACGGGTCCATAGTTTGTGATTCACCTTGTTCAGCCCCTGTTCAGCCCATGCGGACCATGAGCAGGCTGGGGAGGGTTTTCAACCAGGCATGTTGGTCCCCTCAGCAACCAGAGAGGGAAGGGGGGAAACGCCACCACCGAGCACTGCTTTTAAACGGCAAAGCAGCAGAGCGTGCCTGATCGCAAGCCGGGGGCAGCAGTGGTGGGGGGAGCCATGCTGGGCTGCATATCAACTCTGCCAAGCTCAGCCAGGGCTATCACATGCAAAACAGGCCCGCAGTATCCTTAACCATCTCTGGACCAAATGCAGGGGACATACTATGAAAACATGCTCTTGTCTGATGTAGGAACCTGTGGAAGGAGAAACACTCTTGAAGAAAGATAGCCCCAACCACTCCCATCCCCCAGGTCAGGGCTGACGACGGACCGTATCGCTAGCTGAAGCTAACCAAGACAAAGCGATACATGAGGCCGCTGAATCCTTCATCTGGCTTTCAGTCACGCAGGCCAAATCAGCACCTTCATCTCTGAGCAAATCATGCCTCAGAGGGCCCTTATTATTTACCGATTGGCATTAATCATGCAGGTCAAAGTGGAGGGACAAGTCCCTACTTTACGGGAAGGGCAGAATGGGTTCACAGGGACAGTGCTGCATGCACAGCCGACAGAAAGTAAAAATGTGACAAGTTAAAACAATCTTTACGGCTTTATTATGGCACTTCTATGTGGCTTTTCCCCTGAGGG
This sequence comes from Eublepharis macularius, assembly GCF_028583425.1. Lineage (NCBI taxonomy): Eukaryota > Metazoa > Chordata > Lepidosauria > Squamata > Eublepharidae > Eublepharis > Eublepharis macularius. The sequence goes on from NC_072799.1 coordinate 2,076,340, forward strand.
ACCAATTTTCAGACCAAATTAAAGAAACAGATTTAAATAACCAAATACATCCCAGGCAGGTCCTGCTGCAGCAAGAAGTCATGTTATCGTATTGGTATGTTAATATGGAAACTATGAGCCAAGCTACAAGTGACTCCTGACACAGGTTGGACACTTGTCAGCTTCCCTCACGTTTTGATGGGAAATGTAGGCGTCCTGGTTTTACAGCTTGGCTCTCCATTACAGCTGCAAGACCAGGATGCCTACATTTCCCATCAAAACTTGAGGGAAGCTGACAAGTGTCCAACCTGTGTCAGGCATCACTTGTAGCTTGGCTCTGAGACCCCTGGCATAGCCCTCTCAAGGGAGAAAATATTGTATTGTTTTATTGCTTAATTCAGTCTCAATCGAGCATAGGAATCAAGCGGGCAGTAAAAAAGCTTCACTGACAACAATGAAGGGAAAGGCTCACGCCACCTAGATCTGCCTCTCCCCCTCCTTTCAAAGTGCCAGCTGTGCCTCAGTTCTTTTGATCTCTCTGTGGTCACAATTCCACAAATGGATCAGGCTCACATTCCACACTAACAAATAAACATATCTTCCCTCAACAGAACACCTTTATTCAGCTCTTTTCCTGTGTTTCCGCATTTCCCACACACCACAGAAACAGACCAAAAGGTTAGTGCGATTCCTTCTAGGAAGAGATACCCAATACTCTAATGCTGTGTTTTTCTGTACTCTTGCCATGAGTTGTCTGTCCTGACGCTTACTACCATCCATTAAAATCCCTTACATCATACCCTCCCCCCCCCCATCAAACCAACCAGCTAGACTCACTCAATACCTTTCAAACTTTCTGGTTTAAATCCAATCACAAACCTATTAGACTTTAAGCTGCCAAGAGTGGCCTTTTCATATCTACTATGGGGCAGCTGCTGTTACTTCAGAGGAGACATGCTCCAGAATTTCAGCAAGAAAGTCAAAACAATTTTGTTACCTGGAGATCTTCTTGAGTTTTCCAATTCTCTCTCCAAGCTGGAAGAAGTACAAGAACATCTACTTGAATCCAGTGGTCGCCATGGAGACATTGACCTGGGTCTGGGACTTGGAAAACGCCATGGACTTCGACTTCTTGGCCGACTCTGTCTGTGACTCCCAGGGCTCCTTGATCGCGACCGAGTTCGATGCCTGGTGTAGTCAGAGCTCCTTAATGGTGACCAAGTTTGATGCTTGGTGCGGCCAGAGTTCCTTGATGGTGACCGAGTTTGATGCTTGGTGTGGCCAGAGCTCCTTGATCGCGACCGAGTTCGATGCTTGGTGTGGCCAGAGCTCCTTGATGGTGACCGAGTTTGATGCTTGGTGCGGCCAGAGTTCCTTGATGGTGACTGAGTTTGATGCTTGGTGTGGCCAGAGCTCCTTGATCGCGACCGAGTTTGACGCCTGGTGTGGCCAGAGCTCCTTGATGGTGACTGAGTTTGATGCTTGGTGTGGCCAGAGCTCCTTGATCGCGACCGAGTTTGACGCCTGGTGTGGCCAGAACTCCTTGATGGTGACCAAGTTTGATGCTTGGTGTGGCCAGAGCTCCTTGATGGTGACTGAGTTTGATGCTTGGTGTGGCCAGAGCTCCTTGATCGCGACCGAGTTTGACGCCTGGTGTGGCCAGAACTCCTTGATGGTGACCAAGTTTGATGCTTGGTGTGGCCAGAGCTCCTTGATCGCGACCGAGTTCGACGCCTGGTGTGGCCAGAGCTCCTTGATGGTGACCGAGTTTGATGCTTGGTGTGGCCAGAGCTCCTTGATGGTGACTGAGTTTGACGCTTGGTGTGGCCAGAGCTCCTTGATCGCGACCGAGTTTGACGCCTGGTGTGGCCAGAGCTCCTTGATGGTGACTGAGTTTGACGCTTGGTGTGGCCACAGCTCCTTGATCGTGACCGAGTTTGACGCCTGGTGTGGCCAGAGCTCCTTGATGGTGACTGAGTTTGATGCTTGGTGTGGCCAGAGCTCCTTGATCGTGACCGACTTCGACGCCTGGTGTGGCCAGAGCTCCTTGATCGCGACCGAGTTCGACGCCTGGTGTAGCCAGAGCTCCTTGATCGTGACCGAGTTCGACACCTAGTGTGGCCCGAGCTCCTTGATGGTGACTGAGTTCCATGCCTGTAGTGGCTAGAGCTTGAGCATCTTGAACGTTTCGGGCTAGGACTGGCACAACGTCGCCTTGATGTGTGCCTCTCCTCTCCATCACCTTTGCATCTGTGAAACAGGCAGATACCAAGATTTTCTCAAACATGTTCACTATGAAAGAAATACCCTAACGAAGTTAGGGGGAAAGGGTGATGTATTACTTTGCCTCCAGTTATTCTATCTGGAGCCTTAACCAACAGGGACACATGCTCCCTTCTGAGAAAAAAAAGTAGATGTCATAATAGAAATCCGGCCTGTGCCAAAGAGTGTAATTTGGAAAGCTACTGTTGTGTACGGAGAGTGAAATGCCAGATGAGAAGGAGAGAGACTGGTGTTCCAATCTCTACTCTGTCGAAAGGTTCACTGTGGGCTGATCACTGGCTCTCTGCTCCAATTACCTAACTCGTTAGCTGTCATGAGGATGGACTGGAGGAGGGGAGAAATAGATACACTGCTCTGAGCTCTGGGCAGGAAGGATGGGATAAAAATGTGAGATGGATCAAGTTGAAAAGAAGATAAATTTGAAAAGAAGGAAAATGTAATGGTTATTCAAAGCCAAAACAGATTTCAAGAGGCAACCATGCTTATTATAATTGGTGGTGGAATGTGCCATAAAGGTAAAGTTGACTTATGGTGACCCCTGCTGGGGTTTTCAAGGCAAAACTAATATAGTTTACCATTAACTGCCTCTGCAATGCATCCCTGGTTGGAGGTCTGCCAGCCAATTACTAACCCAGGGTGACCATGCTTAGCTTCTGAGATCTGGTAAGATTGGGCTTGCCTGTGTTATCCAAGTCAAGGCGTATAAAGGAAGGACTGCACCAACCTGTACCAACATCATCTAGTTTTCCCGACCTCCTCCTGCGTGCCATCTGGGACTCTGGCTCCTGAGCAGTAAACACCTGAATGGGCTCACCGAGATATCGCCCAGCTCCAGCTCCTATGTAAGTGGACATCCCTGGGCTATACCCAATTAAACCACCCCCAAAGGTTCTCTCCTGTAACTGAGGCCACTAGGTTGGCCCAGCAGCTGCCTGGTACTCTGTTGTCTTCAGATTCATTTGCACATGGGTTTGATTCCCCACTCCTCCACTTGAGGCCAGCTGGGTGACCCTGGGCTAGTCGCGGCTCTCTGGAGCTCTCTCAGCCCCACCCACCTCACAGGGTGTTTTTTGTGGGGATAATAATAGCATACTTTGTAAACTGCTCTGAGTGGGTGTTCAGTTGTCCTGAAGGGCGGAATGTAAACTGAATGTTATTATTATTATAGATTTAGCCACCTAGGTTTTGCTGAGATCAATGTATATTGGCACTATCAGGTTCCCGCAGCCAGTCTCACCCACACATCCTGAGACTGCCTCCAAATTGCATGTTTCTGGCAAGACGCTACATCTAGGATTAATCTCACACTATCTAGTAAATGGTGCCGACAGCAAATAACTTCATCCTAGGCCATGCACCACATTTATGGACACTTCCCAAGCATCATGGGTTATGGCAGCTTCAGCCGCCAAGTGACTAATCTTGCAGCACTGGAAATCTGAGGATGGCGGAGTCAGTCATGGATCTTCAAATAAGGAGGAGAATCTCATACAACGGATGAAAAGACCCTGAGACTTTCACCTCCATCTAGCAAGATTTCTTATATTTCTTTGAACAATCAGACTTCTCCTTTCGGCATTTCTCGTTTAACTGGATCCATATTGCAGCTTCTCACTGCCCCCCCCCACCCCAGTTCTCACCATCCTTTAAAAAACCCAGAATACTCTTATCTACGTAGGTGTGTGGCTCTTTCTGTCTCTCCTTCCTTGTCTCTTTTCTTGTTGATGGACTTTTGTGTGGAGAGAGTGGGATGGGTGGTAGGGGTACTTAGGGGTTTGTATCCTGGTATATCTACCATTCTGCATAGAGAAACAACCAACATTTCTCATTTTTAAAAAACAAAGGGACTTGTGTTTCTGTAAAGCACTAAGAAATTAATAGAGCACAGGCAGCATTAACATTTCAACCACGATGGCGACAAAGCTGACAGCGGGGCAAAGCCGTAGCAGCTAGAGGGGTTCTGTATTTGTGCCAGGGCTGTTCCTGGCACGTAAAAGTAACTGACATTCCAAACAGATCAATAACATCACAATTTCACACTGATGACACGCTGCAGCTACATCAAGCAAGGATAAACAGGGGGAGCCACAGTGGGCAACACAGAAGATGGTCGCCTGCCTCCAAGAAACAATGTGCTTCAAGGCATAGGCTGACGTTCCCAGATCCAAACAATATATTATCAGTACCAGCAACTAGGGTTGTGCAGGAACGGAAAGACTCGGATTTCCCGCTTCAGAATTTCTAAGGCGGGAAAGAGAATCGGAAATAAGCCATTTCCGAAGTGGCAAGCTACTTGTTGCCCTGCTTTGGTGTGCTCCGTGAAGTATGGGAGCACACCGAAACTTCCCACCCCACCGCTTATTTCACCGGATGGGAGAGGGAGGAGGGGGCTCCCTCTTCCCCTCACATCGGGTGGCAGGACTTCCTATGGTTCAGCTGGCTAGTGGGGCGGGGCGGGGGGGGGGAATCCATCTACGGGCCCGCTGAAGTTTAAAGGCAAGCAGCAGGGAAAGGGCCCTTGAAGCTTCAGCTGGGCTGCGGGGGATCCTCACCAAAGCAACACTCAGGGTCTGAGGAATGCCAAGGGAAACATGCAAAGAAGTCCTTCTTCAGATCAAGTGAGGCTTGAACTCTGAAAATCCAAATCCCAGGTAATACAAGTTTTCTACAAATTTGTGAAGGACGAAAAGTAGGCAGACTGATCTGTGATTTCCCAGAAAGCTCTAAGATGCCTTCTAAAAACTAGATGTTACGGTTGATTGTTTTTACACCTTCAATTATTTGCTATCCCAGTTCCTTCTTCATTGCCTGGTAACTCATCTTTCTTTTATCAGAATTTCTGCCCCTCCCCTTCTATTTTGGACAAGCCTTTTAAAAGGAAATCTTGCTTTCTATGATTCCCTTGACACTGCTATTTAGCCATATTGGCATTTTCTTGGAATTTTTGATACCCATTAATACATTCTAGATGAAATTTGATTATAGTGGTTTTAAATAACCTTCAAGTGCCAGGATGGGGTTTGGACTTCCTTTACCTCCTCTTTTTAATATACTAATCTGTTCATTTTGAGGAATTCCCTCTTCAGAAATTGATCACTGAATGTCATAATCAACGTCCTACGAGGCAATACCATACTATTCGAGCCACTATCCCGAAGAGTTTCAACAACACTCCTGTCTCCAGTAAGATGATGGGAATTTTTCAGTATTACACTCAAGAATCTTATTCCCCCCCTCCCCCCCCCAAAACCCAGCTCTTTTTCAGGGTGTAAGCTTTTGAGGAGGACTTCTGACTCTCTAAGGTGCCAAAGGACTCAAATCCAACTATTCTACAGCAGACCAACACAGCTACATATCTGAAACTGTGACCAAGGGAAGTAATCATAGTTCAAGCATTACCTTTTGGATGGAGAGCTGACTTCAGGGTGCCAGTTGGGGTACCTGTTTTGAGAACATTAATGTCAGTAATCTGTTAACTGCATTGCTGTTTTAATATGGAGTATCGTGCTAGCAAAAAGAACAAGGGAAAAGGCCAACTGCTCCCACCGAAGATTCCCAGGCCACAGAAGCTGCCTCTCCTCTCCTTGGCCTTCTCCACCCACTCTCGTTCCTTCTCCTGTGACGCAGGTACCATGGAAACCCGCCTGGCAGCTGACATGCCGACGACCTACTATACTCTCTCCATGCAAGCGGCACCTGGCCTGCTCAAGTGGTCCAGAGTTCCAACGGATCAGGAGACCCTGCCTCCATGAGGCATGGATGAATGCATCCTCACAAAAGGGACACTCAGGGTCTGTGGAGTGCTCCAAGGAAAAGAGGGAAACGAGTCCCTTCTTCAGATCAGGGGTCTGGAGGGAGCTCTCACTCCCGAAAGCTTGCACTCTGAATATCTTGTTAAGGTACTATTGGGACTGAAATCCTGCCTTCTTCAGATGAGTTTCTTTGGTGGAGGTCCAGTTTAAGGACACAAAAGAGGAAAAGTTCAGATTTCTGCACACCGCCAGAATTTTATAAACCTCTATCAGCTCTGCCCCCTTCAGCTGCCTGGCAATGAATCAAAAAGTACACGCTTTGCCCTTTACTTGTTCAGTTCCACCCCCTAAATGCAGATATAGTGATTCTGAAGGAATTCGTGAAGGACGTTAAGCAGATGAGTTCTCAACAAGACATTTTCTTCTTCCATGTTTTATATTTTCAGTTAATACAAGTTTTAAATGAGTTTATACTGACCAATCTATGGTTTTCCAGAGAACTCCAAGATGTCTTTTCAACACTAGGAGGTATGGTTGGTTGTTTTTATGCATTCAGCTACTTGCTACCCCATTTCCTTGTTTGTTTTCTGACTGAACGTATGGCCCGTGTTTCTTGCTCAGAACTGTAGGAACCTACTCAGCATAAACAGTGTATGGGGGCCTTCCTTACTCTTTTGGCAACTATTTAGCCGAAAAACCTTTTTTTCAGACGCACGAGGAGACGTGCAGAGGGTTTATTGCTCGGAACTGTAGGAACCTACTCAGCATAAACAGTGAAAGGGGCCCTTCCTTACTCTATTTATAGAATCACAGAATGATAGAGTTGGAAGGGGCCATGCAGACCTTCCAGTCCAACTCCCTGTCCAATGCCGGATGAGCCTAAAGCATCCCCGATAAATATTCATCCAGCCTCTTCTTGAAAACTGCCAGTGAGGGGGAGCTCACAACCTCCCTGGGCAGCTGGTTCCACTTTTGAACTACTCTGACCATATTTGCAACTATTCAGCCTAAAAACCGTTTTTTCAGATGCATGAGGAGACATGCAGAGGGTTACACACAGCATGGCTCACTTCAGCTGAAGAGGCCACTACATGAACACTGGAAGAAAGTACAGTAACCAGACATTCTGTGACTTCACTGCACAATTTAAGTCGAAGTCAAAAAGTTTATGAGGGATGAAAGTTATGCTACCCAACCTGTGGTTTTCCAGAGCGCTCCAAGAGGTCTTTTAAAAACCAGGAGTTACAGTCAGTTGGGTTTTATGCCTTCAGCTATTACTCCAGTTATTTCTTTGTTGTCTGACTGAACATATTTCTTCGGTCAGGATTTCTGTCCCTACTCTTGGCTTCTCTTTTGGACAAACGATCCTTGATGTTGCTTTTTAGCCATGCTGGAATCCTCTTGAAATTCTTCATACCCTTTAATACATTTCAGATGCGATGCCATTATGGTGGTTTTAAATAAACTTCAAACTCCAGGATGGGGGGGTTTGAGCTTCCTTTACCTCTCCTTTTTTAATATAATAATCTCACTATGAGGAATTCCCTCTTCAGAAATTGAACGCTGAATATCATAATAAATCTCCTATTTGAGAAAAGATGGTATTATTCTAGGCACTGTCCTGAAGAGTTTCAACAACACTCCTATCTCCAGACAGATGATGGGCATTTTTCATTAATAAAACTCAAGAAATTTACTTTCCCAAAAAAAACAGGACTAAATTTCAAAGTTTTGGCAGACTGATAGACCCTCAATCGGTACAAGGTTTGTTCCCTTCTCATACCTTTTTCACTCACTGTTAGTATCCATCCATCAGCCCACCTTTGCTAACTTTTTCCCCACTTGCATACTTGTTAGTCTTTTGTAAAAAAGGTCCATCCCCCTCCTCAGCCTTGACTTACTCTTGGTAAGCCAAAGAACACCCGGCCGAATGCCACACCCCATACCTCTGGCTCAGATATGTAAGAACCCGCTAAGCATGGACAGTGCGAGGGACCTGTCCTTACTCTATTAGCAACCATTCAGCCTGAAAAGGACACTTCAGACTATTTTTTCAGATGCATGAGGAGACATGCAGAGGGCTAGACACAGCGGCCACTACATGGACACTGGAAGGAAGTACAGTAACCAGACATTCTGTCATTTTTACACAGTTTAAGTCAACATCCTTACTGCACGCGGAGCTTCTGACAATTTCCGATATGGACAACAGAATTCTGATGCTGAATCCAGTCCTGTAAGAAAGAGAGGCAGAAGTGTAAGACACTCTAAGGGAACTGAAGCCAACTCCTGACAAATACTTGCTTTGCTTTAACTCAGGCCTAACCAGGTCATGGCAGGCAAAAAGCAGACAGCATAGCAGAACACCCATGAATTCACCTGCCCGTATCTAACAGGATCCAGAGCATACTTGGCACAGCAGGGCTGTCCCCAATTCCCCCTTCTGTTGTGACTGAGCAAGCCACCTCAAATTGTGGTGCTGGGGGTCAGTGGAGCCTCAGGGCAGGGAGAGAAGTGGTTGTCAGGAGAGAGGGACTGGCAGATTTAATTAGCCAAAGATCTAATTAGCCAAAAAGTGACGCTATGTCCAGCTGCAAGTTAAAAACTATACATATCAGAAAAAAATGACAGGAAAAGTTAAGTGAGCAGATTCACTGGTCCATTCTATGATTAAAGGACATTAATCTAGATACTGTCCACTACTTTTAATTAGCTGCTGAAGATAGAAGTTCACCTGTATGGTTATAGAACAAGATAGAAAAAACTACAGCAGAGTTCATACAGAGTTCAGAAAAGTGCATTAGCATACACGTGCGTTACTTAAGTATAAGGGGCTGTAATCCATAGATCTGTCCCAAAAAGACATTTCCACAGAACTTCTTAGCATAAAAGGAGTTTAAAGATATGGACTTACCAGCTAAAAATGTGCCTAATTTCATGTTTTATACACAATGAAGATGCAAAAGGCCACACAAGAACAACTTTCCACTCGGAGGAGGCTCAACCCATGAAACCGCCTTGCAGTGATCAGACCCTCCTAGTCAGTCTCGTCAGCTCAGCCTGGCTGCAAGGAGAGGGCTTTGAGCTCTCCTCCGATGTGCCTCTTGCAGACGAGGGTGCTGGGCATGGAGCCTGGGACCTCCAGCGTGCCAAGCAGATGCTCCACCGCTGAGCCACAGCCCCTCACGCCCTGCCAATCCACTGACCTCCTAAGGCTTCCACAGCATCCCCAAAGGGCCAGGCCTCCTCCTTTAAGGTCCCACCATGACCATCAACATCAACCAAACACCCCTCACCAACACCAACACCTGGGAACCTCTTCACATGGCAAGAGATGGACGAGCTACTCAAACCAGCCGTTTCTTTTCCAAGGCTTCATACTGTTCACAAATATGATCTTGGAGATGTTAACGTGTGAATCACAATTTGGAGCGCCACTGTAGTCTCCACAAATACATCTAATTTATATCATTGCTCTGACAGTCTGAGCCTCCAGACTGGTGCTGCATGAAGGGAAGCCAAGAATTATACAGGGCAGCTGTCTCTCACGATGGACAGGAGAGCATTTTAGGAGGAGCACGGCTATGAAAACGGAAGAAGTGGAAGAACTGAACAACACTACCCAGTTTCCATGATAAACTTAAGTATTTCTCAGGGAGGAGTACGTGTGGCTACACAAAGATACAAAGCAACCCACTACACGCTACTCAGAAATCTTCAAGGGAGGGAGAATGTAAAGGAGCTGCCCCCAAACACAGGCCTGTTGCTAAATTATTTCGGAGGCCCAGCAATGCAGAAACACTGGGAAACGAGAGCCAGATTATCCTTGTCCTCAAAGGATTTCTGGCACGCCTCTAGGACGCTGGCGTTACTCCCCTGCCTGTGGAGCAAAGTAAGGGCCTTGAATACCCAAACTCACAAACGACGGCGATGTGGGTGTGCGTGTGTTAAAAGCTATACTGGGTTTTTATTCCATCTCTTTGTATGGCCATTTCCGGCATCCCTCCCTAGTACCTTCCCTGCTTGGGAGGCCAGTACCGCCATGTGCCAACCTCAGTCTCCGTTAAGGGACTCCTGGCATGGCACAGAGATGACTGCCCTTCAGAGGGATGGGATACCACAACTGTTACACCCCCCCGTTTCTAAGAATCCCCACTAGGGCCTGAAGCTTATGTTTCAAGCTGCTCTGCCCAGGAAAGAGTCTTGATGCCGCATTTAGTATGAATTGAAGCTTCTGAGTATTCTCACACAGGATGTATTACACAGGGAGCCCATTTGGAGGTAACAGCAGAATGGATTAGTATGGCTTGGTCAAATAAGGGGACAGATCATAAGCGAGATGTAGTTGAAAGGAGGTACTCCTAGCAACGCTGCCAACCAGCGGATCCATGAACAAGGCCGCATCCGGGAACACCCCAAAGCTCTTAACTTGTCCTACTAAAGAAAGCTTAAGCCCAACTAAGCCTAGTAAACCGATACCAGCCTTCCCAACCAGCAACACTTCCCTCTGGTCTTGTCTGTTCAGTGGAGAGATGGGACAGGGATTGGTTCCACCACACTGAGACAGGAAGATGGGCGTCACCCACACATTGGCGACAATGCACTCCACTCCACATCTCCACTGATCTCGGCCAAGGGCTTTGCATGCAGGTTAAAGAGCCGACGTGCAAAGGGTGAAACTTTTTTATCCCAGATGTTGATTGCAGTTGACCCACCCAAAAGCAGAGGTCAGCCACACCAAATGCTGCGGAGAGGTCTAAAAGGATCATGACTGATGGACTGCCCCGGCCAAACTGTAGCCAGAGATCGTTCATCAAGGCCAAGGGTGCCCTTTCAGTCCTGAGTCCAGGTCTGGGTCAAGCGCAGAGAGGCCTGCCACCGATATGCCACAATATGCTCTTGGGGCAGGGGAGAGAATGCGGAAGACCTCGATGGCTTGCCTGCAGCAGCCAAGCTCCCCCTGACCTAAGTTTCCCTGTGCAGTCGCTTCAAGCCTGGGGGGTGGTGGGTGGGCAGACACACTAGTGTAAGGGCTCTTGGCCCTTAGCTTGTGGCTTCCAGCCTGAGGCCTGTGTCGGGCAGCCTCATCAGTCAGGGCCAGCCCACAGACTCTTCGTTCGGGCATTTTATTCTATTTTTTTCTTTAGCTTGGTAATTTGCATTTGGGTGTCTGCCTATGACCTTTTTTGGGTCCTGTCCCACAGAAACGTGGCACAAAAACACCATAAATCAATAATTGAAGCAGGATTCCCAAACTAAGCCAAGTTATACAGCAGGGTTTGAATCTAGTGGCACCTTAAGAGACCAATACGATTTTCAGAATGTAAGTTTCTAAGAGCCAAAGCTCCCTTCTTTAGACACCTCTGACACTCATAAGCTTACACTCTGAAAATCTTGTTGGACTCTCAGGTGCCACTGGACTCAAATCCTGGTGTTTTGCTGCAGATGAACAGGGCTATTCATGTAAAACTAAACCAAGTTATGTTGGCATCTTGGTTGTTAGCGTAAGAGTGCAACAGGACCTGAAAATAATCCAAAGAATTTTTATAAGCAAGTTAACCACGTCCAGGATATATCATGTACAAGGGTATGCTGGGGTGGAAGGAGTTAACTCACCACTTTGTCTTTACAGACTTCATTACACAGAGAACAAATGCGAGGAAATACTCTAGGAGTCACAGCATAGTAATCGTTCATCTGTGATGGGTCAGGCAGTTCCCTCGTCTTCTGTGCATCAGTGTTTGAAAAAACGGGAAGCCAAGAGGCTTTCACCACACCGAACGGGGACTCAAAACGGTCCTGGGGTTCCTTCTGAGCATTCTTCTGGCCGCCTGTAGTCTGACCGGTACGATTAGGAGGATCTGCCCAGGGTGCTTGCAGGTATTTGTCATTCGTACTTTCAATTTCAAGAAGCGGGGGCGCGGAAGGGACCCTGGGCTGGTCCACAGCTGGCTGAACGACGGGCTGGGCGACAGGAGGCACCAAAGTCATGGGTGGCACCACGGGCAGCATCACAGCGGGGACCGCGGCAGGCACCCTGGGTCCTGCTGGAGGTGGGAACAATCCAGGTGTTTTGCTGGCAGGGTCCACAAGGGGGATAGCCTGCGGATTTGGTGTACGTGCCCGAGGCTCCACTTGTCGAATTAGTTCTTCGCTGGTGTTCTTTGGACGGCTAATTAAGACGGCGGGCACAGCAGGCACAGAAGCAGCCTGACGGGTTTGGAACTTTTCCACGCTGTCATCCACAGCTATGGTAGAACTGCGGGCGTTCCCTTTAGGCCCTTCATACTTGCTCTTATGCCCATAATCAATCACTTTTTTCTTCACTGTGGGACCATGGCCACCTGCACCGCAAAGGGTTTCTTTTTCTGTACTCCTAGGTGAACTGGCTGCCTGATGAGCCATTTTGCGCTTTTGGATAGCCTTCAACAGCAAAGACATGTTCTCGGGTGTCAGCTGATCATCTGCGTTCTGACTAAGCTCCTCCGAATCTACACTGGACAAGAGATTCAAGTGAGAGGACTTCAAGTGAGAACTCCGCTCACTTGGATTATGATCCACGATCCTTCCTGAAGCTGACTCACTCTGGCTGTCATTTTCACTTGGAAACGGATTATCCCAACGGGGAGCACGACCGTTTCTCTTCTGCGGTTGATCCATATTGATGCTTTCCTTGACTTTGTTCCCTTCTGTGTTGAGTGATCTAAATGTCCACACTTGAAAATCCTGCCATAATTTCTGTTCCCATCAATCACTGGAGGAATCCATGAGGAGGACCAGAAGGGGGTTATCCTCAAAGAACAGCTGGTCCCAGTTGCAGAACCAGAAACAGCTCACAAGGGATCGGGTCTCCTTGTCCTGGAATTAAGCTTCCTTTAGGGCTGAACATAGAAATATTCAGGAAGATCTCATTTAGCAAAGCTGCAGATACCACAGAAGTCTGTGAAGCTGCTGAGTTCAAGGAATGAAGACCCAATTCAATTTGAATAGCAGAAAGCTGGAAGGGAGGAAGTCCCAGCAGAAGTGGGCTGCCAAGGCCAAGGTTCAGCGAATCCACAAGTGTGCAGATGTTGCCAAGAATCCCACAAAGCTGAAAGTTAAAACATGAACATTACACATTTAACTTAAAACATATTCTATAAGAGCAGTTCAAACTATAAGAAAATTGTTTGGGGTAAATCATAAACTGTTTCATTTCCTCAATTCAACTAAGGACTAATTTTAGCCAAGGGCTTCGTTTATTTTGGCCGTTTGGCAAACCGATGGCCCCCCCTTTCACCAAAACCCATGGAACCTCCACATTCAGAGGCAGTAAAAGTCTGGATCCCAGTGCCAAGACACAGCATCAGGGGAAGGCCTCAGCCTCTACGAGCGGCCGTTGGCCCTCCAGAGTAACTGGCTGGCCACCGTGTGAGATGGGATGCTGGGCCAGATGGACCACCGGCCTCATCCGGCAGGGCTCTTTTTTTTTTTCAAATAGTATTTTATTTAGTTTTTAATTTTACAATAATCAACAAAACTACAACATTAGTGAACACCAACAAATAACTAAAAATTAGAGATTGCTACAACCCCAAAAAACACAAAAGAAAAGTTATCATCACCTCTCTTAATCTCTGTAACAAGATTACTCGATGCCTAATATTACAAGAAGAAAGAGCAACATGTACAATGGTTAAAGGCAGGCCATAGAATAACAGAGGTCTTGTTTTGTTTTATTAGATGACCATTTTTCCTCTTTGGTTAAATAATCTAAAATTGGAAGCCACTGTTCTAGGAAATATGGCTTGTAGTTTGGATTTTCCCTCTGCGCCAGTTGATCAGTGATTTTCTGCATAATAAAATGGGCCTCTTCTGATATCCTTATAGAAACAAGCTGAACAGATATTGAAGTGCCGGATTCGGGTCCAGTAGCACCTGAAAGACCAGCTAGATTTTCAAGCTTTGAGAGTCAAAGCTCCCTTCTCCAGATATGTTACACGTATGTAGGGTTTTCCACTTTGATAAAGGACGCTCTGACTTTCTAAAGCTCCTACCCTGGAAATCTAGTTGGTCTTTAAGATACTACTGAACTCTAATCTTGCTATTCTATACAGACCAATGTGGCTACCCACCTAAAGATATTTAAGTGTTATGGATTGTTAACCTAACCTATTCTACTCGATACTGACAGCTACAAAAAGCATTGTGTGATTTATATCCCGCCCTGTCCGCCAGTGGGCTCAGGATGGGTCACAGTATCATAAAACCACTATTTCAAGAGGACACACACACATAATAAGTACAATAAATTATAGTTAACAATCATATAAAACAATAAAATGTCAAAAAATCTCATTCTGGGTAGGCATAACAGATCTCATTAGACAGTGGAGTGGAACAAACAGGCAACGGGCCAGCAGGGCAGTTCCCCAGTTCATCATCCACTCTCAGCCATTCTCATAGGCCTGGCGGAACATTTCCGCTTCACAGGCCCAGCGGAACTGCAATGAGTCCCGCAGTGCCCAGGTCTCTACTGGGAAAGCGTTCCGCCAGGCCAGGCCCATCGCTGAAAAGACGCTGGGGGTCCTGGCCGAGGCCCAGCAAACACCCCTGTGGCCAGAGACCACCCCCCAGATGTTAGTCTGCAGAGTGTAGCGCCCTCCGGGGAACATACAGAGAGAGATGGCTCCAAACATATACAGGTCCCAGCCCATTAAGGGCCTTGAAGGTTAACACCAACACCTTGAACTTGACCCGAAACTCAACCGGGAGCCAGTACAGCTGGCACAGTACAGGCCGAACGTGCATCCTAAATGGGGTTCCTGTGAGGGCATGTGCCGCCACGTTCTGGACCAGTTGCAATTTCTGGGTCAGTTTCAAGGGTGGCCCTGTGCAGAGTTACAGTAGTCCAAGCAGGAGGTGACCGGTGCATGGATCACTGTAACCAGGTCATGGGTGCAAGGGAACAAGCGGCCTGACCTGTTGAAGGTAAAAAAAATGCAGATCTGGCAACCGACGAGACCCGGGCCCCACTGACAAGGACGCCACCCAGACTCATTCTCAGGCTCCTCACCTTCGAGGAAGACATCAAAGGCACCCCCCCCTTCTAAGGCCGAGCGCTGGATTCCTGAGCTCAACAACCCCCAACGTAGAGGCAGGACCTCCCTCTTCACAGGGTTCAATTTCAGCTGGCTCTGCTTCACCCACACAGTCACAGCATCCAAAACCCTGGCCAAAACATCTGGGTGAGCATCCAGCCAGCCATTCATCAACAGATACCACTGGGTGTCATCAGCATACTGACGGCATCCCAGTCCGAAACTTCGGGCTAACTGGGCAAGGAGGCACATATAGATATTAAATAGCACTGGAGAGAGAACTGACCCTTGAGGAACACCACACACCAGCGGGTACCTCGGCCATATCTGCTCCCCAAGCGCCACCTTCTGTCCCCAGCCGTGAAGAGACCAACCATTGCAAGGCGGCCGCCCATCGGTGAGGCGGTGGGTCAGAAGGTCGTAACTTGACTTCACTGAATGCTACTATCAGATCCAACATCAGCAGCGCGGACGCGCCTCAACCCAGATGCTGACAGATTGTCTGTGAGGGCGACCAGCGCTGTCTCTGTCCTGTGGCCAGGGCAGAAGCCGGACTGGAGTGGATCCAGGGCTGAGAAGTCATCCAGGAACACCTGCAGCTGCTCCCCCACTGCCCACACAATCACCTTGACCAGAAACAGCAGGTTCAGTTCCAGGCAGTAACGGGGCAGATCGATGGGCTCCAAAGACGGCTTCTTCAGAAGGGGCACCTGCCTTACCGCTGCCTCTTTCATGCCTGAGCTCAAAGACAGATTAATAATCTCCACCAATGGGACTCCAAGTTCACCACCACGAGATTTAACCAGCCATGACAGACAAGGGCCCAAGGGGCAAGTGTAGGCCTCTGTCAGGGACTCTAACCCTCCCAATTTAGCCAGCTTCCCATCTATGCAGAAAAGGAAAGTAAAGAGAAAGTAGAATGGTTATGACTAGTTCAGTTCTCACGCCGTCTGGCCACATCTCCCTTGGCTACGCTGATAAATGCATTCTTTCTTAGCATCGCACTGCTTCTCAAGTTGCTTCTCTGGCACTCCCAAAGTCTGTCACAGAAGATCAGGTCCGCAGCCCGACAGTGAACCCCAAACCCCCAGAGCATGGCAGGGGCCAGGGCCCGGTCAACCTCATCCTGGGAGAGGCAGCTGAAGTGATCTAAATCCGGACCAGAAGAAGGCCAAGGGGCCCCCGGTTCACATCCTGGCACGTCCCGGCAGAGGGACAAGATTTTACCTGCAAAGAAGCTCCCTAAGGCTGGAACCTAAAACCCAAATCAACAATTTGCCGTTCTCCCTGTGATAGGGAAACTAAAGATCAAATTATTCTAAATAACGGAGCTGAGCGAGAGCTTGTGGATGCAATGGGAGCAGCATGAAACTCCTTTTGGGTCACTTTCACTGCCGTCTCACAAGCTTTCATAAGCATCCCATAAGATGTTCCTGCCCCTTGGTCATGACTACGCCACCACACTCACTCCAGCCGCCTCGGCTCCCGTTTCATCCGCCGTAGCTCCTGGGTATACCAAGGATCTAGTCCACTACGGGGGCAGAGAGGGTGATGGGGAGTGACTTCGTCGATGGCTTCAGAGAGAGACGGGCATGCCAGTCCTCTACCACCACATCCAACGAGCTGCCAGGGGACACTGGATCCTGCAAACCATTCTGGAATCCAAGTGGATCTATAAGTCTCTGTGGGTGAGCAAAGATCAGCTCTGCGTGTGTGTGGGGGGGTGCACCCAAACGGGCCTTCAGGACAAAGTAGTCTGACCACAGCACTGCTTGCATTACATCCTGGGCCACAGGAATCCCCATCCCAAAGACCAAATCCAGCATGTGGCCTGCCTGGCGCATGGGAGCTGCCACAAATTGGGAGGCTCCTAGCGCTGCCCCAGAAAACACCCAGTCTGCAACCTGTGAGGAGGCAGCGGCAGCAGCAGCAGCATGGACACGGAAGTCACCCGAAACTAACGGGATGCTCCCAGGCCCCACCCAGCCACTGCCTCCAGCAGGCTCGATGGGGTAGCTGCCGGTGTGCCAGGCAGCTGGTTCACCAGACATACAGCCAACCTCTCCACAGCACCCCACGCCAGGCCTACACTAACAACGCCAGCAGTGATCTTTGGTGTGGGGAACGGCCTGAAGGAAACAGACTCCTGAGTGAGTATCACCCCCCTTCCTCCCCCAGACACCGACCGGGGACTGATGAAGGACCAAGAAACGTGGGGGGGGGGGTTAGCTTATTCAGGGTGACTGTTTCGCTCTCCCCCACCCAAGTCTTGGTCACGTATACCAGGTCCACCTTACTTGCTGCAAAACAGTCCTGCAGTGTATGGGTTTTATTATTGATGGACCTGGCAATACACATTATCAGTGTCGAGGAGGGGCATGAAATCCTAGCCCCACTGCCAACATTTCTCGGGATGGGACGAAGGTGGGAAGGGCACCAAGATGTCTCTGAGGTTTCAGCTCACGCTGACCTTGGAGATAAGATAACGTGTTCTGCTGAGAGCAACTGAGCTTCCATGGACAGTCAGATGAGCCAATTAACATTCTTGGTTTTGAGAACCTGTGTGGTAAGACGGTCAGCATCTTATTGGATACAGGGCCCATGCCACTGAGGTACTAAGTTAGCATATAAACCAACTACCCAACATGGAGATTCAGACCTTAGGCAGGTTTCAGTGAGCTTCCACTGTAACTCGCCCATCGTCTCAAATCTGGCTCTGGCTGGGATGGGAGTCCAGGCGCCCACCCGCTTTGCTTGGCTGTGAAGCCTAGACACTTTTGCTTCTCGACCAGAGACTGTGCTTCCCGCACTCTTGACAACTTCGTGATTTGCCTTCTGCAGTGATATTGGTATGTATAAGTTAGAGCTGACAAAGCTATAGGTTTTTGTTATTTTAATCCTCACATTCTGTCTCGTGCATTTTATTGTGACCTTGCACCTTAAATAAAATAATTATATTATATTTTGTGTGGGTTTGTGACTTTGGAGTCTCAAAGCTCTAAATCATTCTGCTGAACTCACTTTTGTAAACTCTCGTGAACCACCTACCATAAAAATCATTTTGCTGAGAACTCTACTTGCAAAACCATTCTTGCAAGGTAGACTTCGTTTTGTTTAGTACCCTTACAGGCTTGGAGTGGTGTCCCTCCCCTCCTAGGCTTTGGGAAACACACCGAGGGACTGGTGGCAGATTCGCAGGGCATTTGGGGGACTTTCCTTCATTTGCCAATTTTGTAATTTTGTGTGAACAGGTCTATAGGGTGCTGCCGGCTCTTCCCCTCAGCTGGGTTGAGGCGCCAGGGGCCCGTAGCCATGTCAGGTTGGATGGGCACCAAGATGACCTGTATCTCTATGTCCCTTATAACACCTAGTCCCACCACCATACCTTCCTTGTCCCTTGATTACTGGGATCTTCGACTCCATACTGGTCCCTTCCCAAAGTCTACTCCATTCAGCCCCTGATGGAGCGGACTTCCTGGTACGTAGTAGCACAGGCAGCGTCACTAGGCCGTCACTGGCAGCAGCTCCTTTCAGGCCCGAGCAGTCAGGGGGCAGGGCTGAGCCACTAGAGAAACTCAACCTTTGATGGAGCAGCCTCCCTCGCAAGCAGCATCACAGACAGCGCTGAAAGCCATCAGACCGTGTTTGCTGTCCTGAGTGATTCACAGGACTGTTCTTTTCCCAGGACACCCCGATTAGTCTCCCACTACAACACTGGATGAGAAAGGAAAGTAACTGCTAGTTATAAAAATACATACCCATTTTCAAAGCTTAAGTAAGCAGTGGGGCAATGCAGTAACTGGTGGCAAAGGGGCTGTTTTAACAAGGCCATTCTGGGGAAGGGTTTCCTACCTGAGCAGGGCTGAGACAGTTAATCGGCACAAAGGGAAAAAAAGGCCCGCTGCTTATTGCGGGGCTGCATGTGCTGTGGCAGGGAGCACCAGATAAGAGGTGCTGTGTCCTCCTGGGAAAGAGGAGGGGAAAGCTTCCTCCAAGTGGACGAGCCCTGCCCCAGCACCTCTCACTGGGCCCAGCTGGCGGGTAGCTTCTGGCTGGTTTCTGAGATGCCATGGGTTTCTTGGCTGGAGCTCCTTTGGGGTACCTCACTCAACTCAAACCATGGGGCAGAGGGGAGCTCCAGAAAAGAACGGGAAGGGGAGACAGCGCTGCTCCTCCTCCTCCTCCCCTGGCAGCCCTGGAGAGGCCAGCAGTGCCCAGCCTTGGAACCGCCCCAGCATCAGGGGTGCCCCCCTGTCAACCGCTTCCTACAACAGCCCTGTGAGGGAAGCCAATAACACTACTCGATTTATATACCACCCTTTAGGATGGCTTAACGCCCACTCAGAGCGGTTTACAAAGTATGTTATTATTATCCCCACACCAGCAAACACCCTATGAGGTGGGTGTACAGTTTCTATGCTGCTCAAGATGTCATGTTAATTAGCCACCCTTTGGTGGTTTCAGAAAGGTTTCACCTCTGTGTTGGGCCACACTATGGTAACATCAAGACTTGACTATTGTAATGCACTATCCATAGAGCTCCTGTCTAAGTCCACTAGGAGGTTCTAGTTGGTGCAGAACGCTGCGGCTCGGCTGTTATCTGAGCAAGCAGCGGTATGCATATTACTCCCATTCTGTAGTCGCTCCACTGGCTAACTATCAGTGACTGGGCTCAATCTAAGGCATTGCATTGACTATGTCCCTCCATGGCCACTGCGGTCATCTGAACAGGGTCCCCTGCGGGTTGCACCCTGCAGAGGGTTGAAATCAACAGCTGCCCATACATACGCTTTTTCTGTGGTGGCCCCCACCCTAGGGAATGCCCCCCCCCTGAGATCAGGAGAGCCCTCATTCTCCAGGCTTTCTGCAAACAATGCAAAACTGAATGATCCAAGGCGGCTTTTTTACTCAGCTAGGAGGGCTTTACTGTAGGGAGGTGGTCTCAAAGGGATACTTTGCTAAAGAAATAGGGACCATAGACTTCACCGCTATGTACTGTTGCCTTAAGTATGTGCTACTATGTCCTATCTGCTGCTTTAAGAATGATCCTTCTGAGCAGTTCTGTGATGTTTAATGAGAGTCCTAGAGTTGCTTATGCTCTATGTCAGCATTGTTTCAACTCTGTATTACATTTTTGCTCAGATTACGTCTTTGTAAACTTGCATTTGCATACTCTGTGGAATTGTGTATTGAAATGTTCTTGATATCAACTGTACTAATTGCACACAATATAATCTGCCTTGAGTCTCAGTAAGAAAGGCTGACTATAAAGGACACTACTACTAATACAAATAATTAATAACTGCTTCCACATTTTCCACAGCCATACCCCACTGGACCTGTTCACTGAGCTTCCTAACTGGATTATATCGCATTTTGCCTGCAAACGTCCTAGCTGCTGATTGTGCAGTCTTCACTTGCACTGTGTGATTCCACCCGGGGTCTCAGTAAGAAAGGCGGACCAATTAAATACAGCTACTACCACTACCACTACCACTGTCCTCTTGCTTCAGAGGCGGAGGAGGGCAGCCTCGGCCTAGCATCCTGGGGGTGGGGGAGGCACCTGGGGACTCAGGTTGCCACCTCCAGCCCAGGGTGTTCCTGTGCCCGCTTGGACTGGGCGATCGGCCTGGGATCGCAGTAAGGAATGCAGACTAAATAATAACAATAAGAATAACAATGCCGCAAAATAGCAGAGTCCAGTAGCGCCTTTAAGACTAATCAACTTTGTTCTAAAATAAGCTTTCGAGAACCACAGCTCTCTTCGTCAGATGCGTCAATAATAATGCCCTCTTCCTTTCCCAGGTAGGAGGCCGGCCCCGACCCCGAGCGCCGAGGAGGGCAGCCTCCCTGGGGTCTCGCCTTGCCACCTCCAGCCCGGGATGCTCCTGGAGGCTCCAACAGGAGCCTGGGAAGGGGCGAGCCCGCCCTCCGAGGCGGCCACTCCCTCCCGCGGAGCCGCTCCCCGTCGCCTGGAGGCCGGCTGCCATTCCGGGAGAAGTCCCGGCCCGCCTGGAGGTTGGCAAGGCCACTCGGGCAGCTCCTCTCCCCCCCCCCCGAAGGCCGCCGCCTCAGGGCCTCCTCGCGGCGCTCCCCCTGCGCAGCCCAGACGACTCTTGCCGGCCCCGGGCGGGAGCGCAACGGAGCGGCCCCCTTCCCCTTCCCAGGCGAGGCCGGGGGTCCCTGGCCGCCCTTTACCTCACTCCGCCGCCTCAGGAAACTACCGAAGGGCCCGCCCGCTCTGCGCCTGCGCCAGGAAGGGACGCATGCGCAGCAGGGGGAGCCCCTGGAGCTGCGGCGAGTGACGGCGTGCAGGCGCGCCACACTTCCGGCTGCTATGCGAAGGGACGGTGCGTGGGAGCCTCCCTGAGTCTGCAGCGCGTCTCGGGGTTGCACAGAGCTCTTCGGCGGAGACCAGAAGGGAGGGCAGGCGGAGGAGGGGCCGGGAAAGGACCGGGATCTCGAGGGGACGGGCTCTAGACAGGCAGGGGGAGTGGTGAGAGTGGCGCCAGCCCCCGTTCCTGGCCCCTCATTCCGGCAGTGCTTCGGGCCACCCCCAAACGGGGCATTGCCAGATGCTGGAGGCTTTGCTCTGCTGTGATGCCAGATAAACGCGCGCTTTTCCCAAAGCAAGACCCTCCCCCGGGAGCATCCCAGAATAAGGCACTGAGGGCTGCCGCTTGCATTCCCGAGGGAGTTAAACTTTGGAGGACTTTTTGACGTCCAGGGCTTGGAATGGACGCCCCGCTAAAGCTTATTGGTGGGATGCAAGCTGTTTAAACACCAATATTGATTCATAGTTAAGTATTTGTATCCTGTTCCCCTCTCCCCCCATTAAAGGACTCGAAGCACTATAAGCAACTACAACTATATAATTAAACTAACAAACATACCCGACAATATATTTTGGGCTGGCCCGAATCCTGTAGCTGATTTGAGATGGGGGTGGGGTTGGGGAGTGCTATCAAGTCATAGCTGAGTTATGGCGACCCCTGCTGGGTTTTCAAGGCAGGAGCCTAACAGAGGTGGCTGTCCATTGCCTACCTCTGCAACCCTGGTCTTCCTTGGAGGTCTCCCATCCAATTACCAACCAAGGTCGACCCTGCTGAACTTCTGAGAGAAGAAACTACGGGGAAAACTTTGCAAGCGAAATGGACAAAAGTCAGCCTAAGAAACTATTATTCTCCCTCTTTATCTCCCTCTATTGGGTCCAGACTATGACAGTTCACCTCGCCCGACCCCCTCCCAGGAACTGAGACCTGGTGGGGAGGGAGGGAGGCAACTTCCACCACCTCACCAGAGCTGTTGTTTCTCCTGCCTCCATTAGGAATGCAGTTGCAGCTTCCTCTCCTCAGGATCTACTGGGGAGGTGGGGTACAGTTTGCAGCGTCTTCTACAGCCCCCTCACACACACCAGCTCTTTCTGTGGGTAAGAGATTAGTAGAAAACAAACGGGGCACCCACAAGACTCATGGGGAGGGAACTGCCCCCCCACTCACCCCCCAGCCTGCAGCTGGCATCAGGAGGCAGCTTTCGGTATTTTCTGTGACCCGTAGCCTATCCCATTGTTTATTGAATGTCTGGATCTACACTGTGTAATCCGCCTTGAGTCTCAAGGAGAAAGGCAGACTATTGACAATGCCAATAAATTAGTTACAACTGGGTCACAGATCACCTCTGGTTGGAAAGGGCGAACGTGGTGTCAGCGAAGAGAGAAGCAACCTCGAGGGCTATCAGAGCCTGTGTATCACACCTGCCTGAGAAACCTTACATGTTGCTGTGAGAAGGAATGCAGTTATCAGCATTGCTATGGCAATGCAGCCAGTTGGTTGGAGAAAGACACAATAACTGTTTACTTTTACTTTCCCTACTTTCCCTGCATAGATGGGAAATTAGAGCTTAGCTGGGGGGTGGGGGGGGAAGTAGAGTAAGTTGGGCTTGAAGGGTTTAATGCTTAACAGAGGGGGGGGCACAGGCGTTCCAGTCAAGAAATGTCTTCTGTACTGTACTCTTAGGTTATCATTAAAGCTTTAACTCATGTATCCTTGGACTCGTGCAGTGAAGTTCTTTGAGATCTAAGTTGGTAGTCCCTGACAGCTCTTCAACCCAAGGGCAACAGCAATTCCCGGGAAAGCTAAAAGCCATTAGTGGTTAGTATGTCAGACTAGGATCTGGGAGCCCCAGGTTCAAATCCCTGCTCTGCAGATGACACCCAACTCTGTATCTCGTTATCCAGGTCCCCATGGGTTGCAATAGAAATCTTAAGATCGCTGCCTGACAGCCGTGGTGAAATGGCTGAAAAACAAATTGAAATTGAACCCGGAAAAAACTGAAGTGATGCTTGTTGGGAAGGCAGAGATCTTGAAGGACATTGTACTCGCCACTTTCAATGGAGTTCACCTTACCCTTGCAGACTCGGTTAAGAGCCTAAGGGTTATACTGGAACCAGTTCTAATACTAGAAAAAGTTAAGGCAGCCACAAAAAATGCTTTCTTCAATCTCACTCTAGCCTGGAAGATGGCTTCTTACCTTGACATGGCCAACCTGGCCACCTGGCTCCATGCTTTGGTAACGTCAAAACTTGACTATTGTAATGCACTATAAATTGGTCTCCCGTCTAAGTTAATTAGGAGGCTTCAATTGGTGCAAAATGCTGTGGCTCAACTGTTAGCTGGACCGAGCAGGAGCATGAACATCACTCCCATCCTACAGTCACTCCATTGGCTACCCATCAGTTACCGTGCTCAGTTCAAGGTATTGGTTATTACATACAAAGCTCTTCATGGCCTTGGCCCAGCATACCTACGGAACCGCCTCCCTCCCTATGTCCCTCCACGGCAGCTTCGCTCATCTGAACAGGGTCTCCTGCAGGTGCCAGCCTGCACATGGGCGAAACCAACAGCAGCCCGTACAGGTACATTCTCTGTGGTAGCCCCACCTTGTGGAACGGCCTGCCTGAAGTTAGGAGAGACCCCTCTCCCCTGGCTTTCTGCAAACGATGTTCCATGTATTGGATTCTTGCTAATGCCATGTCTTTGTAAACTTGTATTTAATTACCCCATGGCATTGTTTATGGAAATGTCCTTGATACTGATTGTACTAATCTCATACCGTGTAATCTGCCTTGAGTCCCAATGAGAAAAGTGAACTATAAATGACATAAATCCATCAATCAAATTTATTTTGCAGCAATGGACTAACACAGCTACCCCTTTGCAATCAGCATAAACATATCCATTTTTATACAGATGTATAGTCTGATTTTTGTGGCCCTTTCACTTAATGGGACTAGACGGTCTTGGACAACTGGTTTTTATTGTTAATGTTTTTATTGTAATCAAAATGTATTACATGGTTTTTGTTTTTGGATTCTACAGGGGCTAGAAATCAATGAGCTTAGACCAGAGTTACTTTGTACAGGATTATATGTAAATCTCTGTGCCTACCTGCTGCCATCTTGTTGGAATAGGGAGGGCTAATATTGCCCAGGATGGGATGCAGACCCTGGCACATGTTCTCAGATATATTTATATTTCTATATCGAACAGTTGGAAAGGAGAAGTATTAATAGCTTTACCTGCAGAGTAATTTAGTTTGATATTTAGAAACCATGTATGAATGACTGCTTGCATTGTTTCTAAGTGAGAAACAATACAAATTAGTTTGTAGTTTACATTTGTATGTTTTGTATGTTTGTGGACTGAAATAAAAAAAAATTAAAAGGAGGTGTGCTCAAGACTTTAATGCGAGTTGTTGTTTCGGCTCTCAAAGTCGATTTTTGGCTGATAACACTGCACAGCTTTGAGGGAACGTTGCTCATGGGGTGTCTGTTGTGGGAGGAAGAAGGGAAGGTGACTGCAAGCTGCTCAGAGACTCCTTCGGGTAGTGAAGGGTGGGGTATACAACTCTTCTTTGAAATAGAGGAGTTGCTGCCCCGCTGTTTCCCTCTCTGTCCTGCTGCTCACAAAAGAACCTGGTGTGGTCTGCACCCTTGAGGCTTCCTCAGATGAGACCGCTTGATCCTCTCATATTGCAACCTCCTGATTCACAGCACCAGGCCACCAGCACAAGCGACTGAATGGGCAAGTGGAGGTAAACCCTTGCTTTTGCTGAGGCCGCTGCCTGCTGCTTCGTTAGAACCGAGCACATGAGAAAGAATCCCAGTCTTTAGATCCTCCAAAAATGTGTCAAGGCCGACATGAGACAGATTGTCTCCACGTATGTTCAACACAGGGAATCTGTTGGGCATTTCAACGTGCCTAATCACCGCACCCCCAACGCTGGAAATGAATCTCCCCACAACAGAATTCACTTCCCGATGCACCCTTTCGACTTCTAAAGCTCTTTCTGTTTTCGGCCAGATTCTCTGTGGCAGCATCTCGGACCACAGCAGTCTGACTATGGGGAAGGCTTCTCTGAGGAAAAGCACTTCTTTTTTTATTATTCCACTTAATTCGGGCCACGGAGTCCTCAGTAAGTCCTTCTCACCCAGATGAACGATCAGCACATCTGGGGCCTGACTCTGCGCGGCCAGATTCTGCAATGTGGGCACAAGCCGAGTCCAGGTCATGTCTTCTTGGCCGTGCCACTCCAGAACGACGCTTTGCTCCAGCGGATCTAGTGGTGAAAAGAGTCTTTTTTGCAACGCCCACTTCTGGGCTGAGGTCACCAAAGAGTCCCCACAAATCCAGACTCGAGGCTTAGCGACCCGTCCAGGAGTTCCTGCAGACAATCGAAGGAAAAGGAAAACCACAGAACGTCAATCCAGACAAGGAGCTCAAGCTTCTGAATGAGAGACTGGTAAGAGTCACACGATGCACTGACTGCAAATGCAAAATGCCACCCCCAGCCCCCCAGACAGCCCCCAGATAGAGTTTCCTATAGGGAATAGTGGCTGAACGAACCCAGATTTCTCTGATCTGTCCAAGCTGGATCAGAGAATCTTGCCCGGATTTTAGGAATCCCAGATTTGGAGGGTGGGGTGGGTGGGTTGCACACCCCTAAGCGTCACCCCATGCTATCAAAAGACCCGACACAGCCAAACCAAAATAGCGGGGGAAAAGAACTCCTCTGCATTCAGTTCAACATTGACCAAGACAGTGAACCTGATTTACATTGTTACCTGCTAATCACAATTGCAGGTCTGCTGTCACCACACCTGCAAAGTCTGTTGAGAGCTTGGAAACACCAAGAGACTGCCCTGTATCTCTGCTGAGCGTTTTATAAGGGGAAGACAAATATTTTACAAGGCGAGTACAAGCCCCCGTATTATCCCTTAATTTCTGGCTGAAAGCAGGACCCGAAGGCCACGTTCCTCACAGAACGCTCCCCCTCCACATGCGCTTCCGCACTTCATCCCATCCTCCACACACCCCAGAAAAACCCTCAACCATTACTCACCCGAGCAAGTAGGCAGGCTTCCAACAACCAGCTCCTGCTCCACCTCCTGGTTCTCTGACTTGCTGCTTCCTGGCTGGGAGCTTGAACCGGCCACCCCTGAGTTTTCAGCCTCGCTACTCGCGGGCTGGGGACTCACAGCGCCCTCTTCTGCATTTGGCTGCATACTCAGCGCTTCCTGGGAAGACGAGACCATTTCATCCTCCTGTGTTGCAATTTCATGACTCACGGAGAGAAGGCCGCCAGCAGCAGCAGCAGCAGCAGCTGGAGAGGCAGGTGGGGGTAAGCTCGTGCCTTGGTTTAGTTCGCCACCTGTTGCTCCACGGGGCTGGAGCATGTATGCAAGGATCCCATTCTTTATATCCTCCAAAAATATGTCAAGGGCAGCATCAGACAGGTTCAATTCATCAATACACAACTCAGGGGAAATGTTAGGGTGTTTAATCAAGGCACCCCCATGGCTTCTGACAGACTGTCCAGCAATACCATTCACTTTCTTCCGCTGCTTCTCTCTTTTCCCCCCATGCCACCTCCCCCATGGAATCATCTCTGACCAAACCACTTTGACTTTGGGGAATTCTTTTTTAAATTGAAAGAAGTGCCTTTTCAGTGTGCCAAGTAAGCCACGCCAAGTATATGCTTTATCATTCTCCCCCAGGTGGATGATCAACACATCTGGGACCTGAGTCTGATTCCTTAAAAACGGCAGGAACTCATCCCACATCAAGTTTTCCTGCCCATGCCACTCCAGAATGATGCTCTCCTCCAAGCTCAGCTGTGAGCCAATTCTCGTGGCGGCTGCCCGCTTTTGGGCAGAAACTATCAGAGATTCCCCACAAATCCAGACTCGAAGCTTAGAGGCCTGTCCAGGAGTTCCTGTGGAAAATTAAAAGGAAGAAGAAAACCCCAGAAAGTTAGTCCACGGAGGGAGCTCAAGCTTCTGACTCAGATACTCACAAACAAGAACCGGCATTCCCCCCTCCCCCACTTCTTTCTCTTCCCCTTCCCTGAAAGTCCCCATAGCCGCTCACCTTTTCCTGCCTCATCCCCACTCACCAGCCAGCCTACCTTTATCTCCCCCCAACCCATCTTCAATTTTCCTTCCTTCCCCCCAGCAACCTCTACCTGGGAAGACTATAGCTCAGTCGTGTGGTGTTGGGTCACTGGACCAAGCCAGTTCCATAGTGGGGAACCTGCAAGGACTTGCATGGGGGTGCCCCCTATTGTCCCCTGTATCCCCTTCCCTACATCACATCCTCTCTTTCCTCCTAGCAACCCCGTATCTTCACCCTTCTCCCCTTCCCATCCACTAACCAAACTTTTATCTGCCCCCCATCTTCAGCCCTTTTTCTTTTTTTTCCTCTCTTTTCTTTCTTTCTTTCTTTCTTAATTAAATTCTTTGTTTATGCACCACCCTTATCCACAATGAGGACCCAAAACAGTTCACTTCATTCTCCTCTCCATGTTTATCCTCAGAACAACCACATGGTCATAGATCCAGGGGAGTCGGCCGTGTCAGTCTGTAGTTGCAAAATAGTAAAGAGTCCAGCAGCACCTTTAAGACTCACCAACTTTACTGTAGCACAAGCTTTCGAGAACTTATGCTACAGATGCATCTGACGAAGAGAGCTGTGGTTCTCAAAAGCTTGTGCCTCAATAAAGTTGGTTAACATGCTACTGGACTCTTTACTGCATGTGAGCAAGGGCAGACTGGAGATGAAAAACCCTGGAAAAGGGCTCTTCCTCCAGCCCACCCTGTCCCTGCTCATCCAAAGGAGAATGGAAGAGAGGAAGAAGTATAACAGGAATATGGATCAGACCACACTATACCCTAGTTTATCTTGCAGCCGTCGACATGGCGTCACTTTTTGCTTGGCAGAATGTCACACGATTGAAAGACTAAAGAATCAGCTAAATCTAAAACCAATCATATTTTTATATTGTTCTCCTATGTGAAATGTTTCTGTTTATAGTAGATGCTAATTAGTATGAAAGATGCTAACCCAGACAGCAGATCAGGGGTTTGATGAAGGAAACCTCATGAAGATCTAGGTGAGAAAAATATTTATCTATGTGCTTATTTAAAATTTAGCATATTTCATAGTAGATCTGATCTTAAATCTGTCTTAGATTTATTTGAGAGATGTTAGGAGAGTTCATTCTTGTTGCATGTAATTGTTCATGACTAATAGATTTTATTTTAATAATCCTTTATAATTTAGGATCTTGCTTATTTAAAAGATCAAGAGTTTATTTCAATAAAGAATAAACCTTTAAAAGAAGCCCCTGTGTGCCTTGACGGGCAGGCACCATCGCGTTCCTTGACTGGCAGAGACCTCATGCCGGCAGAGTCCCACTGCCCCTACTTCTCCTTGTGTGAGCCAAGCTGTTCATGCAGTGAGTTCCCATGGCAGAATGAGGATTCAAATCTGGTTCTCCCAGATCCTAACCCAAAGCTATAACCGCTACACCACACTGACCTTTGTGGGGTAGCTGTTGTCATATGGTAGCCAGGCCTGGCCCTGATAAGTCTTTGTCCAAAGGCCAGAACAGTCCTAGAAAGGGCCTTGTCCCTATCTTGCCTTTCACTGGCAGAAACCAAATGTAGAACCTTGGCAAAAATGTTGGGGTTGCCTAGCAACAGTCACTGAGGGCATCTGTTTGTAAAAACTACAGGTGCTCCTTCTGACCTCCTGATTTTTTCCCCCAGATTTTTCTGAAAACCTGAGACACTTCTCAGGTATGTAGAAAGACTTGTCTTGTGACACCTGGAAACCAGAGGTATGCTGCTTTTAAAACAGGAAGGTCTGTCCCTTGTAATTTTCTTTATTAGACCAAACTTCATTTTGTGTGTGTGTGTGTACCATGGTATCATGAACAGCCTTGCTCGGATAGCGATGGAGGACATTCCTAGGAGGACATTCCTAACACAGAACGTTCCTCCTCGACATGCACAAATCCACCCTCACCACCCCTGACTCCTAGATTCTGGGATAAAATCAGAGTCAGTGAAGCATCAAAATATTCCTCACTTGGGTTCTCTGCCTTCCTGGTCGCAGAGTGAACTCGCTCAGGGTTTTGACCACCTTCGCTCGTGCTTGCTTGCCTGGAAGACACTTCTTTCGAATCCAGGTGGTCCACGCAGGAAGCCGTCTGTGGATGGGACACGAAGCCACTCGTGGAGGTCCTCTGCTGGAGGTTGGGACTTACCCCACTTGGCTTTTCTGACTTTGAAGTCGCAGAATGAACTCGCTCAGGGTTTTGACCACCTTTGCTCGTGACTGCCTGCCTAGAAGACACTTCTTTCGAATCCAAGATAGCGGGAAGGTGGTCCACGCAGGAAGCCGTCTGTGGATGAGACACGAAGCCACTCGTGGAGGTCCTCTGCTGGAGGTTGGGACTTACCCCACTTGGCTTCTCTGCCTTCCTGGTCGCAGAATGAACTTGCTTGGGGTTTTGACCACCTTCGCTTGTGCTTGCTTGCCTGGATGACACTTCTTTCGAATCCAAGACAGCTTCAGTTATCTGCGTTGCAACCAACTGGATCATGGAGACAAGATCCGAAGGCACAGCTGACATGTCCACTGCCTCAGCGGCAAGCCACGCAGAGCCCCTTCCTCGGTGAAGTCTCCCACCTGCTGCTTCTCCACCCTGAAACAATGCCATAACTTGAGGCACACTTTTTTCTGTAAGAGAAGCCAGTGCCGAGTGCTCAGACTCATCACACGTCTGCCCTTTGGGCGCCAGTATCTCTCGTTTCGGCTCTTGGCTTCCTGTCTCATCCGCAGACGGCTTCTGACACGAACCGCCTTCTCTCGTCTGCTCCAAATCTTCACGTCTCTTTTCCCGGCAATCAGAACTACTGTGGGTCTGCTTCCGTTCATCAAGCCTTTTTTCTGAACAAGGAGTCCTGGTACGTTGTCTCTCTGTAGGCATGACAAAAGTAGGAATAATTATGGTACAGGGCTTAGAGCAGTGGACGAAGACTGAATCGCCATGCACACCTCCCTTAACACAGCTGAGGGTGGGGAATCACCTTACACTCAGGATTTAGCAGTAACTAGGAGACTCCGACTGGTGCAAAATGCTGCAGCTCGACTGTTATCAGGAGCAAGCAGGAGCATGAACATCGCCCCCATCCTGCACTCATTCCACTGACTACCCATTAGTTACTGTGCTCAGTTCAAGGTACTGGTTATCACAAACCTCTCCACGGCCTTGGTCCGGCATACCTATGGGACCGGCTCCCTCCCTATGCTCCTTCACAGCAGCTTCACTCTTCTGAACAGGGTCTCCTGCAGGTGCCACCCTGCCCACGGGCGAAATGGACTGCAGCCCGTACATGGGCTTCCTCTGTGGTAGACCTCACCCCCAGACAAAGTGAGCTTGACTTCAATTAATCCATTAGGCTTTAAGCTGCCAAGAGAGGCCTCTTGGGGTTCACTATGGGACAGCTGCTGTTACCTCTCGGTAAAATGCAAAGAAGTGCTTCTTTGCAGTTTCCTTGGTTCTTCCCGGGGAAGACTCTTGGTTGCTTTTTAGGAGTTACCTCTGAGCACTGCAGACAAGCTCAGGAATTGCAGCCAGAAAAGCACAGCCATCTTGTTACCTGGAGATCTACTTGTGTTTCCTGATCTTCTCTCCTTGCTGGAGGAACTCCAAGACTGTCTACTTGAATTCAGGGTATCCTGCGGAGACCTTGCCCTGGGCCTGGGGCTTGGAAGGCGCCTGGGACTTCGACTTCTTGGCCAGCTCGTCTTGTAATACCCAGAGCTCCTTGATGGCGATCGAGTCCGATGCCTGGCCTGGTCCGAGCTTAAGTATCTTGAATCTTCTGGGCTTGGACTGGCAGAACGGCGCCTTGATGTGCCCCTCTCCTCTCCGTCCCCTTTGCCTCTGCGAAACAGGAAGATGTCAAGATTTTCTCAAACATGTTTCTTATGAAAGCAATACACTCACTAAGCTATTACTTTGCCTCCAGCTACTCTATCTGGAGCATTAACCAACTGGGCCACAAGTCCTCCCTCCTGAGAAGCAAAAAATACACGTCACAATAGAAATCCTGCCTGTGCCCAAGAGCGCAATTTGGAGAGTTCCTGTTGTGTACAGAGAATGAAATGCCAGGTGAGGACAACGGGCACAGGCACTCCAATCCCTACTTGGTCAAAAGATTCATTGTGGGCCAAGAACACTCTCGGCTTTCAACTATCCCAAAGGATAGCTTGTCTGAAAATGAACTGGAGGAGAGAAGAAATAAATACGCTATCCTGAGTCCTTGGCAGGAAGAGAGCTTCTTTTCAGCTGGAACGCAATGGAACAGCGTCCTGGCGCCTTTTGAAAATGGTCACATGGCCGGTGGCCCCATCCCCTGATCTCCAGACAGAGGGGAGTCCTGGCAGGAGGTGGTGCTCCTGATACCATGTGGTACCAGGAGCACCACCTCCTGCCAGGAGTTGCCCCTGTGCTTGCAACTCACTGAGTTCCACCACTTCTTTTCCCAGAAAAAAAGCCCTGGGGAGGAAGGATGGGATAAAAAATGTGAGACGGAGGAAAACTGAAATGCAGACAGATCTGAAAAGGTGAGAAATGTTACGGCTATTTGAAGACAAGACAGATTTCAAGGGGCAAACGTGCTTGTAACGTTTACAAAGGAAGGGACTGCCCTAATCTGCCGCGGCACCATTTAGCCTTCCTGCTCTCCTGCTTGGAACCCTGGACTCTGCTCCTGAGCAAGGAACACCTGAAGGGGCTTGCCGAGAAATGCCCCAGCTCCAGCCGCTCTGTTCAGTGCGCAGCTTCCCCCCCCCCCCCGCCCCGCCCCGCTTAAAGCATCCCCAAGTGTATTCTCACGTAACCGATGCTATGAGGTTGGACCAGAAAACGCCTGGCACTCGGTTGGCTTCAGACCCATATTCAGGCACAGAATTCCACTTGGAAAAATCCTAAGGGTTTCTTTTGAAAACACTGACTATTATGGTGAATGTTCCTACTTCAGCTGACTGAACCGGATGAGAATTTCACACCCTTCCGTGCTCCGGGTGCAGCATTTCATCTCTCAGCTAACTGACCACGGTGGTGGAAAGTGCTATCAAGTTGCAGCTGACTTACAGGTACCCATAGGGTTTTCGAGAATGCAATTAGATGATAAGGAACAAATACTATTTTGCCCAAAGTGTTATGAAGGAAAACAATCACGGTTTAAACAGTACCTTTTGGACGAAGAGCTGACTTCAGGATGCCAGTCCGGGCGCCTGTTTCGAGAACACCCGTGTCAGTAATCCGGTTAACAGTGTGGCGCTTTCAATACGAAACACTTCCCGAGCAGAAGGAAGGTTGAGGGACCCCGTTCCCAGGGAGGGTTCCCAGGCCAGGGGTGCCGCCTTTGCTCTCCCGGCACCTCCCCTTCCCACTCTGTCTTTCCTGTTCCTGAGAGGGAGAAACCCACCTGGTGGTCATCACTGCAACCCACCACCCTCTCGCCTAGCAAGCTGCGCTTCCCCTTCTCAGGCAGTGTGGAGCTCCGACAGATCAGGAGACCCTGCGGCCCTGAATGCATCCTCACAAAAGGGGCACTCAGGGTCTGTGGAGTGCTCCAAGGAAAAGAGGGACACGAGTCCCTTCTTCAGATCAGGGGTCTGAAGGAGGGAGCCTCACTCTGCACTCTGAATATCTTGTTGGTCTCTAAGGTACTATACTGGGACTGAAATCCTGCCTTCTTCAGATGAGTTTCTTTGGTCCAGTTTTAAGGACACAAAGGAGGAAAAGTTCAGATTTCTGCCCAACATCAGAATTTTATAAACCTCTATCAGCTCTGCCCCCTTCAGCTGCCTGGCAACGAATTAAAAAGTACACGGTTTGCCCTTCAGTTCCACCCCCTCAATGCAGATATAGTGATTCTGAAGGAACTCGTGAAGGACGTTAAGCAGATGTGTTCTCAACAAGACACTTTCTTCTTTCACATGTTTTGTAATTCCACTTAATACATGTTTTAAATGAGTTTATACTGACCAATCTATGGTTTTCCAGAGAACTCCAAGATGTCTTTTCAACACTAGGAGGTATGGTTGGTTGTTTTTATGCATTCAGCTACTTGCTACCCCATTTCCTTCTTTGTTTTCTGACTGAACATATGGCCCGTGTTTCTTGCTCAGAACTGTAGGAAGCTACTCAGCATAAAGAGTGTGAGGGGCCCTTCCTTATTCTATTTGCAACTATTCAGCCTAAAAACTGATTTTTAGACGCATGAGGAAACATGCAGAGGGTTACACACAGCATGGCTCACTTCAGCTGAATAAACAGAGGCCATAACAAGAACACTGGAAGAAAGTACAGTAACCAGACTTTCTGTGACTTCACTGCACAATTTAAGTCAAAGGCCTTACTGCAAGCGGAGCCTGTGACAATTCTCAGTATGGAGACCGGTCTTCTGATGCTGAATCCAGTCCTACAAGAGAGAAAGAGAGAAGTGTAAGGTGCCCAAACTGAACTGAAGTCAACTTACCACAAACACCCCTCACCAACAATACCACCTGGGAACCTCTTCACATGGCAAGAGATGGACGAGCTACTCAAACCAGCCGTTTCTTTTCCAAGGCTTCATACTGTTCACAAATATGATCTTGGAGACGTTAACGTGTGTATCACAATTTGGCAGTCTCCACAAATACATCTAATTTATATCATTGCTCTGACAGTCTGAGCCTCCAGACTGGTGCTGCATGAAGGGAAGCCAAGAATTATACAGGGCAGCTGTCTCTCACGATGGACAGGAGAGCATTTTAGGAGGAGCACAGCTATGAAAACGGAAGAAGTGGAAGAACTGAACAACACTACCCAGTTTCCATGATAAACTTAAGTATTTCTCAGGGAGGAGTACGTGTGGCTACACAAAGATACAAAGCAACCCACTACACGCTACTGAGAAATCTTCAAGGAAGGGAGAATGTAAAGGAGCCACCCCCAAACACAGGCCTGTTGCTAAATTATTTCTGAGGCCCAGCAATGCAGAAACACTGGGAAACGAGAGCCAAACACAACTGCGAATATCTCTGAGACAAGGAGAGAAACGCCAGATTTTCCTTATCCTCAAAGGATTTCTGGCACGCCTCTAGGACGCTGGGGTTACTCCCCTGCCTGTGGAGCAAAGTAAGGGCCTTGAATACACAAACTCACAAATGACGGTGATGTGGTTGTGGGTGTGCGTCTGCGTGTTTTGAAAGTTATACTAGGTTTTTATTCCATCTCTTTGTATGGCCATTTCTGGTGTCCCTCCCAAGTACCTTCCCTGCTTGGGAGGCCAGTACCGCCATGTCCCAACCTCAGTCTCAGTTAAGGGACTCCTGGCACGGAACAGAGATGACTGCCCTTCAAAGGAGGGAAATACGTTCAGAAATATGATCTTGGAGATGTTAATGTGTGAATCACAATTTGGAGCGCCACTGCAGTCGACCCAAATACATCTAATGTATATGTTTCCTCTAACAGTCGGAGCCTCCAGACTGGTGCTTTGCATACAGTCGTATGTTCGTTCTTGCATAAACCACAATCATATATTTTACCTGCCTGTGTCCTGAGTTACTTGCCTAAAGTATACACGCAATCTGAATGGACCCGAGGCTGATAAGCCTCACAGAAACAGAGACCAGAGCCTTTCGGGTACTCTTACGCAGAATGCTTTTTTGGGGGAAAGAGGTGGTGGGATTCAGTGGCGTAGTGTGGGTTGCCAGCACCTGGGCCAACTCCTGGCAGGAGCTGGCACCCCTGGCACCACATGCACGCATGCTCCTGGGACCGTGCGATGACGTCACTTCCGAGAAGCACTCCCACAATTTGGGCCTGCTCGCCTCCCCACTCCTTCCCTGGCAGCCCTCCAGTGCAGCCACCTGCATTGCTGCCACCAGCTCGGTGCACTCCTCAGCCAGCAGCTGCTGCAGGAGGTCCAGCTCGGTGCCCATCAAGCAGGCCATCTCGTCAGCTCTGCAGGTGTTAAGGGCAGCCTCCCGTGGACGCAGCGCAGGCTCTCCTTGTAGGGTTGCTAGCCTCCAGGTGGTGGCTGGAGATGTCCCAGAATCACAACTGATCTCCAGGCCATAAAGATTAGTTCCCTTGGAGAAAATGGCTGCTTTGGAGGGTGGGCTCCATGGCATTATCCCCTGCTGTGGTCCCTCCCTTTTCCAAATCCTGTCCTCTCCAGGCTCCCCGCCCCCCATCTCCGGGAATTTCCAGCTGGCAATCTTAACGCTATGGCATTATACCTTGATGAAAACCCTCTCCTCCCCAGTTTTTTTTAAAAACTGCCTGCTTTTTTAAAAAAGTCAGTTGCTTTGGAGAGGTTCTACTTCCATCGGCGCTAGATTACCGGGGGTGGGGTGACGTTTCCTTCCCTTTGGAAGCTCCCAGGAATGCAAAAAGCGCAACGCTGTGTACAGAGACTTGGGCCGAAGCCCCGCCGCAATGCCCTGCTCGACTCCAGGGCAGTACCACACACTATGGAAAGCCCAGAGCAGCCACAGGGGACCCACAAAGCGCAGGCTGGGCGAGTGGGAAGGAAGGCGGGCGAGCTGTGGCCAGAGCGACCATCTCCGGGCGAGACCCGTGAGGAGCACGGGGATCAAGGAAGGGACGAGCAAACGCGCACCCTCGGGCTGGCTGGCTGGGGGCGGCACCCCCAAGGTCCAAGCAAGCCCATGAGCTCGGATGGCCTGGGCGCAGGGCTGGAGCAGAGGAGCCCCAGGAAGGGGAAGTGCCCGCACCTGGTCTCTGCAACTGGGACAGGAAATCTCCTGCACTGACTGGCCACGCCTGCTGCTTCATCGCCCAGTGTGCCCTAGTGGGCGAGGAGGTCCTCTTCTGCCTCCAGCAGGGGGAAAGCGCTTGAGGAAATGGTGGTCGAGGCAGCCCCTCCATGGCAAGCTGGGGCACAGGACCCACTCCTGATCTGCCCCCGCTGAGGCTTACTATGCCGAGAAAGAGCCGGGCGCCTTGGGCTGCATGCAGTGCGGGAGTGGGGCCCCCAGATACCACGTGATTCCTTTCGAGAGGTCCCGGAACTGCGTTCCACCGCATTCGGGCAGAAAAGAAAGCCCTGCTCCTAAGGGTCCTGAAGTGGCTGTGATTCAGCATTCAGGAATGAGAGTCAGGGCCATGGCACTAAGCTCCCCCTGGGCTAAATATCTCTGTGCAGCCACTTCAAACGTGGGTGGGACCAGAGACACCAGTCAAAGGACTCTCCGCCCCTTAGCCTGCGGCTTCCAGCCTGAGGCCTGCGCTGGGCAGCCTCATCAATCAGGGCCAGCCCACAAACGGTTCATTTGGGCATTTTTACTTTATTGCTCCTTTAACTTGTAATTAGCATTTGGCTATCTGTCTGTGACCTGATTGGTGCTGTGGAAATTGTCGCTCTGCAACCAGGGACCAGTCTACTAGTTGCTGTCAGTTTGCTGCTTGGGTTTGCCTCTTACCATAGGCATGTAAAGAGTGCAACCTCCCTTGATCTTTCCCTAGTACTAAGCTGATATTTCTGCTAAGAATAATATGCCAGCAGCAAGAAGATCTTTAAGCAAATCTGGAAGTTTTTATTCATAAAGGCAAAACAAAACAAAACAAAACAAAAAAACAGTTGAGCAAGGCACCAGATATGGGCCCAGCTCACTGGCTGCTAGAGCACTATAGAGATAGATACAGAATACAAGTTAGCATGCAAGATACAACAATATTATAAGATAACTACAGAAAAACAAACTTCCCTCCCCCTCCCATTCCAGAGCTCTGGGACCACTCCGTTGCACAACCACAAGCTCAAGCTGGCCTTTGCGTGTTGGCAAGTGAGGGGTACCGAGTTCTTGTTTCGTCCCTCTTTTATAGGGAAATATCAAAGACTTGCCTCATTAACATCTTAATCAATCACATTGTCTTTGCTCTTGAAAGCTTTCAAGCGTTAAAGCTCCCTTCGTCGGACACCTCTGATTCTCAAAAGCTCAGGTGCCCCTGGACTCAATTCCTACTGTTCTGCAGAAGACCAACATGGCTACGCACCTAAAACTAAACCAAGTTACGTCAGCATCTTATCCATTAACATAACAGTGCAACAGGTCCTGAAAATAATCCATAGAAAATCCAGACAGTTTTTACCCAAACTAATCATATATGCTGGGCTGGGAGGCGTTAACTCACCTTTTTATCTTTACAGTCTTCATGACACAGAGAACAAAGGTGAGGAAATATTCTAGGAGTCATGGCATGATAATCATTCATCTGTGATGGAGTGGGAAGTTTCTTCGTCTTCTGCAATTCAGTGTGTGAAAAAACTGGAAGCCAAGAGGCTTTCACCACACCGAACGGGGACTCAAAATGGTCCTTGTACTCCTTTCGAACATAATTCTGGCCATCTGTGGTCCAATGAGGACGATTAGGAGGATCTGACCTGGATGCCTGCGGAAATTTTTCCACGCTCTCGTCCATTGCTACGCATGAATTGCTGACATTCCTTTCAAGGGGTTCTGTGTTATATTCATACTTGCTTTTATGGCCATAATCAATCACCTGTTTCTTTACAGTGGGACCACGGTCACCTGCACTGCAAAGCCTTTCTCTTTCTGCACTCTTAGAAGGTGGAGTGGGTGCCTCAAGAGCCATTTTGCGCTTTCGGAGAGCCTTTAACAGCGAAGGCATGTTTTCAGGGGTCAGCTGACTGTCGGGAAGGTGACTCAGTTCCTCCAGGTCTTCACTGGATAAGCTAAACCTTGCCAAGAGATTCATCTCAGAGGAGTCAAGGAAACAGCTCTGAATGCTAGTATTAGGATCCACAATCCTTCCTGAAGCTGACTGGCTCGGGCTATTATTTTCACTTGGAAACTGATTATCCCAATGGGAAGAGCAGCCCTCTGTTTTCTGCAGATGATCCATATCGGTCCTTTTGTTGACCTGGTTCCCTTCTGTGTTGAGTGATCTAAATGTCCTGCTTTAATTTCTGTTTCCGTCAATCAATGGAGGAATCCATGAGGAGGACCAGAAGGGAAACGTTCAAAGAACAGCTGGTCCCAGTTGCAGAACCAGAAACAGCTCACAAGGGATCGGGTCTCCTTGTCCTGGAATTAAGTTTCCTTTAGGATTAAACAAATATTCAGGAAGATCTCATTTAACAAAGCAGCAGATACCACAGAATTCTATGAAGCTATTGAGTTCAAGGAATGAAGACCCAATTCAATCTGAAGAGCAGGGAGCTCGAAAGGAGGAAGTCCCAGCAGAAGTGGGCTGCCAAGGCCAAAGTTCAGCGAATCCACAAGTGTGCAGATCTTGCCAAGAATCCCACAAAGCTAAAAGTTAAAATACAAATATTAGACAATTACCTTAAGCATATTCTATAGGAGCAGTTCAACTGATAAGCAAATTGTTTTGGGCAAAACTCATAAACTGTTTCATTTTTTCAATACAACTAAGTACTAATTTTAGCCGGAGCTTCAAGTGTTTTGGCAAAAAGATGGTCCTTCCCATTGCCAAACCCAATGAACCTCCACATTTAGAGGCAGCAAAAGCCAGGGTCCCAAGGCAGCAATACCTGGGAAGGCCTTGACTTGGCCTCTAAGGCCTGTTGAGGCTGGACGCTGTGTGAGATGGCACGCTGGACTAGATGGACCACGGGTCTGATCCCACAGGGCTCGATGTCCTTTAAAAATACAAGTGTAACTGACACAGATATTCAAGTGTAATGGATCGTTAAGCTTCTAACTTATTCTACTCAGTATAGACGACTATAAACAGTACGGTGTGTGCACATGGCATTGAAAGCTACTCATCCAACTGCTGTCCTGAGTGATTTGCAAGACAGTTCTCTCACTACAACATTTGGTGAGAAAGAAAAAGCCAAATTACTGCAGTTTCAAACACACACACAGATATCAATTCTCAAGAGGCAATTAAGCAGAGGGGAAAGGCAGTAACAGAGGGCCAAGGAATTGTTGCAGTAAGGCTATTCTGGGGAAGCCCGGTGTCAGGATCTGAATGCTCTCTTGTATACTTAACCGACTCCATATTTAATCCTTTCAGTGTTCAGTGCTTTCTTCCCCAGGTGCAAAGGTTCCCAGGCAGCTATCTCACAGACCTGCATTGTTTTGGCTACCGACGTTCCACCAAGAACCGGCCTTGGGGAAGCTTTCGCTTTCGCAGCTTCAAAGGGAATGTTTTGAGAACTATGGGGGGAGGATGGGTCAGCGATGGTATTAACTATGTATCTCTTGCTTTGCTTGGCATTGGTAACAATGCACATGTACCAACCTGGATATTGCATTCAGGCCAGTGGACTATAATAATCTTTTTCTTCATTAAATGCTTTTTGGAAACAATGGACTTTTGTCTAATTGCAGAAGGCAGACTGGAGTAAGGATTTTATCTAGCCACAGTTCTGACATTTTGTTACCAATCACCTCTCCCATGCCTCAGCCGGATCAAACGGACTCCAAAGCTGTCCCACCCCGGGACCCTTTGTTTGACCCGTATGCCTCTCCCGGTCCTAGAGGCTCGGGATCTTCTCAAGTTGTACCAAGGGAACAAGGATCCACGGTTACAACCATTTTCACCCTCGCTCCTAGTTCGGAAAGGACGAGGCCCAGCGCGTTAACCGTTCCACGCAGTGGGGGGCCCGGCCCAGAGAGACGAGAGAGCGGAGGATCAGCGCGATGTTTACCCAAATACAGTTGGATAGCCGGCGTAGCCTGGGATCTATACCGGAGCAAGCTGAGGGCCGTCCGTGGCTGTTCTGGAATCGGACGGCCGAACAAGCAGAAGGGGACACCTCTCAGCGAGGGGCTCTAAGCTGGGACTATGCCGAAGTCACCCCAAGGGTGGGGGAACCCGATGTCGGAGAACATCATTGGGCACAGCTCCAGAGCAGGACAATTGCCGTTGATTCTGGAATTTCGGCAATCACTGGATTAACTAAAGGTGTACTTGCGGCGCGATCGCAGGAAGAACAAGGGGTAGAAGCGCCCCTGCCGTGGCAACAGACACTGAGTTCGGAACACCCACCAACCCTTCCAACTACCGGGGATACGGGGGATCCGCAGCAGCCTACAGATAGAGTACAGAGGTTGGAGAATAGACTACAAAGCATGGAAGAGAGTCTAGCCAACGCAGTACATCTGCTTTCAGTGTTAGTGGTGTCAGGTCCAGACTGCTTTCTTGTATGCTTTTGCTTAACTGACTCCATTTTAATCCTTTCAGTGTGTAAGTGCTCTCTTCCAGGTGCCAAGATTCCCAGGCAGCTATCTCGCAGAAAAGGATTGTTTTGGCTACCGACGTTCCACCAAGAACCGGCCTTGGGAGCTTCTCGCTCTTCCGACTTCAAAGGGGTTGTTTTGAGAACTGTGGGGGGAGGTTGGGCCTGCTGTGATCTGTTACTCTGTACCTCATGCTTTGCTTGTCATTGGTAACAAGACATATGTACCATCCTGAATTTTGTATTCAGGCTCGTGGACTATAATGAACTAATTCTTCAGTAAAAGCCTTTTGGAAACAATGGACTGTTGTCTAATTGCAGGAGGTAGTCTGGAGTAAGGACGTTATCTAGCCACAAGTCTGACAAGTGGCGGGGGACAAAGACAGAGCCCCGCCAACAGGCCTGCCCGGCATCAGCCAGAGCCTGGCTAACTTGCAGGACCAGATATGGCCGCAGCAACCATTAGAAACGGGCGAGGAGATTGGGGCCACTGGAGGGGGATCCCTCATGGCGGGAGAAGGAGGAGGACCGTGTCCGGATGACCTCTATCCAGACCAGCCCGCCACCACAGATAGAAGCAGCAGCAGCGAGGAGACGGAGGAGGAGGAAGAACCGCTGGTCCAACCGAGCGACCCAACTTCCCCTATAAGGCCTCCGCCAACCACCCAGGCGAGCCAGCCAACCACACCAACGGTGGTTCCAAGAACTTTGCCGGCGCAACCACAGGGGCCTCCTTCCCCTATAATTCAACCGCCGACAACTCAAGCGAACCATCCAACTACGCCGCGGGTGGTCCAAGGAACTCAGACTTCACCGAGAGGACCTCACCCCACTCGACCAGCGCCAACCCGGCCGACGCCGAGACAGCCGACGCCGAGGGGGCCCTTGCCAACTCCCGGGCCAATACCATCCATGGGGCCGGTGGCCCCTCCACCCCTGCAACCTTTACACCCGCAACCTTTACACCCGCAACCGACGCCGAGACAACCTGTCCCCCAACCTCAACCGCATTCTCATCCGCGTCAGCCACCGTTGCAACTGGGGCCCCTGGACGCTTATCCCATGCCAGTCCAGACCCACGGACAGGATCTACCCATGGGATGGGTCAAACTGGACGCGACTTTTGATGGAGACCCGTCCAAGTTGGGATTTTTCCTGGTACAAGTGGTGCAATTTTTTAATCGTTGGGGACACCTCTTTGGAAGCGAAGCCAGCCAGATAGAGCATCTGGGATCGCGTCTCCAAGGCAAAGCGGCTGACTGGTATGTGGGACTGTATAATGTGGGGGCCTCCGAGCTGGAAACTCTCCAGGGGTTAGTGGATGCTATCCGGGCGCAATAT
Source organism: Eublepharis macularius (assembly GCF_028583425.1). Lineage (NCBI taxonomy): Eukaryota > Metazoa > Chordata > Lepidosauria > Squamata > Eublepharidae > Eublepharis > Eublepharis macularius. The sequence goes on from NC_072799.1 coordinate 2,118,384, forward strand.
GAGGATCCCTTAGAGGAAACCAGGGCTAGAACAGAGCTGCAAGCGATCAGGCAAGGCAATATGTCGGTTAGAGACTATGCTACTCAATTCCGACAGCTTGCGGCCAAATGCCCGAGGTGCGAGGAATCCACCAAGATCATTTTGTACAAACAAGGGTTAAACCTGAAATTGCTAGATCGAGCGCTCATGCAGGACAACCCGCCTACACTGCTAGGTTGGATACAGTTGACTTGTGAAGTCGAAAACCGACTCCTCGAAGTGCGCCTAGCGGAACAACATCAACAACCCCCGAGCCACCGACGCTCCTCCACACCGTTATCCTTGAGAGGGAGCAGGGGAGCTGGATATGCCACCCGTGGAGCGAGAGATGCTAGATGGCAGCAGGGATTGTGCTTACAGTGCGGCCAGAGTGGCCATTTCGCAGCGCAATGCCCATATCGGCCTGTGCAAAGACCTCCGCTCCAATTACGGCGCCCGGCTCCCCTAACCAACCCAGCGCTGTCGCGCCCTACTCCTGTACCTAGAGCTGCCCCGAGAAGTAAGGGGGCGCCAAGAAAAAGCTTCCCAGAGAGAGGATTAGAGTTGGAGGAGATCACTGAAGATGATCAACTAGCCATGATCGGGGGAGAGAATCCCGAGAGCCCGGAATCGGGAAACGAAATGGATCTGTCGTAAAAGGACCCAAACGGCAGATCGCACGTCAGTTTGGTCAGGTGTTACACCGACCCCCGGGGTCCATTCTCTTCATTCCTGTAACGTTAGTAAATTCGGACAAGAAGATGCACATCCGTGTGCAAGCCCTGATTGATTCGGGCTGCTCGAGAGACATTACTGCACCTGCCTTAGTCAATGGGCTGGTGCTTCCAGTAAAAGATTTGGATGTACCTGTCATTTTTGAACAAATGGATGGCACTAATATGAATCCGGTTACCACAGAGACTGTTCCGATCATTACCGGTATGGGGTCACATTGGGAAACCAGAACCTTCGTCATTAGTGCCACAGCCAAATATCCCCTGATACTGGGAAGTCGATGGTTGTGCGATCACAACCCCCACATCAATTGGGCCGAAGGAAGCATTACGTTCACCCATGAATCCTGCAAAAAGCATCCATCGTTGGGATCAGAACTGGGGAAAAAATCCCACTATGTCTGAGTCAGCTCTACTCACCCAAGAAGAAATTAACCAAATACCTAAACAATATAGGGCATTCACCCAAGCCTTCACAGAAGAAGAGGCCAATACCCTCCCTCCGCATAGGAGGACGGACTGTGCTGTGGAAATTTTACCAGGAGCCACACTGCCCAAGGGTCGTTTATACCCTATGAGCCCCAACAAAAGAGACGAACTTAGAAAATTCATCGATCTCAATTTACAAAGAGGTTTCATCCGCCCGGCCAATAGTCCCCATGCAGCCCCAGTGTTATTCGTGAAAAAGAAAGATGGGGGCTTACGACTGTGTACCGATTTTCGGGGACTAAATGCGGTGTCCGCTAGTAATGCCTACCCCATTCCACTCATCAAAGATCTACTCAATGTTGTGGCCCAAGGTAAGATCTTTACAAAATTAGATTTAAAAGATGCTTACTTCCATGTTCGTATTCGAGAAGGGGATGAATGGAAAACCGCGTTCAATACCCCACTCGGACAATATGAATATTTAGTTATGCCTTTTGGCTTGACTGGTGCCCCCTCGGTGTTCATGTCCATGATCAATGAAGTACTGCATGAATTTTTGTACCAAGGGGTAGTGGTGTATCTTGATGATGTGTTAATTTACTCAGAAACGGAGGAGGAACATGTGGAACTTGTAAAAAAAGTACTGACCACACTCATGAATAACAAATTGCCTATTAAACTCTCGAAATGTGAGTTCCACAAACCTAAACTCACCTATCTGGGCTATTGTATATCGTCAGAGGGTTTAAAAATGGACCCAGCAAAAATACAAGCGGTGCTAAATTGGCAGATTCCCTCTACTCAAAAAGAATTGCAATCGTTTCTAGGGTTTGCCAATTTCTATAGAGAATTCATTGCTAATTTCGCCCAGACCACACTCCCCTTGACAGAACTGTTAAAAACAAAAGACAAAGGGGAGCAAGCAAAGAAACCCGGGGCGAGGCTATCGAGGAAGCCTTTCCACCCCAACTTGGAGGGACTACATGAGCTCACCCTCTTCATCCTGGGATGGTTAATTGGCATAATGGAAAAAGACAGGCCTGCCACTTTCTGTGAGGCCGCCCACACTGCACGCTTCTGGCTGGCTTCTGAGATGCTGCAGGTCTCTCGGCTGAGGCTCCCTTGGGGCAGACGGGAGCTCTGGCACTGGGGCAGCAGCTCTGAAAGGCAGTCGGGGGGGGGACACACCAATGCCCCCCCCGTCCGATGCCCCCAGCAGCCAGAAGGGGAGTCCGGCCTTTGGACCATCACAGCATCCAGGGCGCCAGCTCTCTGCCGCTTCCTACAACAGCCCTGCGAGGGAGGCCTCTGTGACATGATGATGATGCCTTCCTGCATTCAGAGATAGGAGGTCGCCCCGACCCCGAGCGCTGAGGAGGGCAGCCTCCCCTGTGGCCTCGCGTTGCCACCTCCAGCCCAGGATGGTCCTGGAAGTTCGGGGGCGAAGCCTGGGATGGGGCGTCGCGTAGCCTTCACGGTGCCCCCATCTGAGCCGCTCCCCGTCGCCTGGAAGCCGGCTGCCATTCCGGGAGAACTCCCGGGCCGCCTGGAGGTTGGCAAGGCCCCTGGGGCAGCCCCTCCCCCACAGAAGGCCCGCGCCTCAGGGCCGCCTCGCGAAGCTCCCCCTGCGCAGGACAGGCGACTCTTGCCGGGCCCCGGGCGGGAGCGGAGCGGCCTCCTTCCCTTGGCCTTCCCCAGCCCGCCCGGCGCCCCTCGCCGCCCCTCACCTCACTCCGCCGCCTCAGGAAACCTCCGAGGCGTCGCCTGCTCTGCGCCTGCGCCAGGAAGGGACGCATGCGCGGCAAGGGGAAGATCCTAGAGGTCCTGTCAGGGGCGGAGCGCGGGCACCACACTTCCGGTTGCTGTGCGAAGGGCGCTGCGTGGGCGGGGGGACCTCCCTGGATCTGCAGCGCGCCTCGAGGTTGCACAGAGCTCTTCAGAGGAGACAACGCGAGGCAGATCCAGAAGGGAGGACGGGCTGAGAAGGGGCTGGGAAAGGGCCAGGTTCCCGAAGGACGCTGCCGCTGGAACGGCAGGGGGGCGAGTGCACCCCACTTCTCGTTCCTGGCCCCTCATTTCGGATCACGAATGACGTTCCGACAGCGCTTCGGGCCACTCTCAGATGGGGCACTGGCAGATGCTGGCGGCTGTGCTCTGCAGCGATGCCATGCCCCAAAGCAAGACCTTCCCCCGGGAGCATCCCAGAATAAGGCGCCGAGGGCTCCTGCTTGCATCCCTCAGCTCTTCGCCAGGCACACTGAGGGGGGTCCCGGGGGCGCTCAAAATCAAGGACTTGGAATGGAGGTTGGCAAGGCCACTGGGGCAGCCCTTCACACACACGAAGCCGGCGCCCGCGGTGACAGCTTGGAGGCTACAGCCTATTGCAGGGTTGCAAGCTGATTAAATACCAATATTGATTCATATTTAAGTATTTATATCCTGTTCCCCCCCCCCCCGCCCGAAGGACAAAGCGCTGTAAACAATACAAACTATATAATTCGACTAACAAACAACCCCATAATGTATCTTGGACTGGCCCGAATCTTCTAGCTGCTTTCATTAGTGGTGGAGAGTGCTATCAAGTCATAGCTGACTTATGGCGCCCCCTGCTGGGTTTTCAAGGCAGGGGCCTAACAGATCGAGGAGTCGCTCTCTCCCAAGTCACTCTCTGTCACTGCCTGCCTCTGCAACCCTGGTCTTCCTTCAAGGTCTCCCATCAAATTACAAACCAAAGTCAACCCTGCTTGACTTCTGAAACTACAGAAAAAAACTTTTAAGACCTTTGCAACTGAAGTTGACAGAACCCAGCCTACAAAATTATTATTCTCCCGGTTTATCTTCCTATATTGGGTCCAGAATATGACAGGCTCGCCTCTGCCCCTCCCAGGAACTGCGGTCCAGAGGAGTTAGCTGTGTTAATCTGGAGGCTCGGGAGGGCGAAGCCTGGGAAGGGACGTCGCGTGGCCTTCACAGTGCCCCCATCCGAGCCGGCCCTTCCCTCCTGCAGAGCCGCTCCCCCTCGCCTGGAGGCCGGCTGCCATTCCGGGAGAACTCCCGGGCCGCCTGGAGGTTGGCAAGGCCACTGAGGCAGCCTCCCTCCCTCCCGCACAAGGCCGGCGCCTCAAGGCCACCTCGCCAAGCTTCCCCTGGGCAAGACAGGGCGCCGTTGCCGGGTCCCGGGCGAGAGCGGAGCGGTGCGGCCCCTTCCCTTCCTCTTCCCCAGGCCGGCCGGGCCCCCCGCCACCCCTCACCTCCCTCCGCCGCCTCAGGGAACCTCCGACGCGCCGCCCCACTCTGCGCCTGCGCCGGGAAGGAACGCATGCGCAGGAAAGGGAGCTCCTACAGGTCCGGCGCGGGGCAGAGCGCAGGCTCGTAACACTTCCGGTTGCTGTGCGAAGGCACGGTGCATGGGAGCCTTCCTGGGTCTGCAGCGCGTCTCGGGGTTGCACAGAGTTCTTCGGCGGAGACCAGAAGGGAGGGCAGGCGGAGGAGGAGCAAGGAAAGGACCGGGATCACGAGGGGCGCTACCGCTGGAAAGGCAGGGTGTGGTGCAGGGATCAGAGTGCCCCCCAAGCCCTCGTTCCTGGGCCCTCATTCTGGATCACGAATGATACGCCAACAGGGAACGGGGTAAAAGTCGTAACGGGCATTAAGCAAATAGTGGTACCACCAAAAAACACTGGGAAGCATTAAAGACACTGCAGAAAAACGATTTGAGCAGGGGAAGAGCTGAACTCGCCTGCTTTTATTAACCCCTTTCTCTGCCAAAATACTTCCAGAACAGAGTAAAACAGACTGGAATGGGCACTAAAGAATTGCTAGGGCCACAAGAAGCACTGGGAAGCATTAAAGGCACCGGAAAACAATATTCTATAAATGGAAACACTGAACTGGCACATACTTAGCCCTTTTCCTGCCAAAACGCTCCCAGAACAGACTAAAACAGACTGGAAGGGGCACTAGAGAAATGCTAGGACCACAAAACACGGTGGGAAGCATGAAAGACAAAGTAGTCTGCAGTTCGGCTTGCCAACAGTTCTGGAGAGAAATGTCTTGTCCCTTTAATAGAGGAAACTGGCTGCTGAAGCTGTTCTTGGTATGGAATGACCAGGAGACACTTAAAGACAGGACATGCGTTTATACCAATATACCCTTGTTCGCAGAAAAATCTTGAACTAAGCATGGCAGTTACAGTCCATCCAAACTAGCCATCAACTCTTCCACTTGCTCAGACATGGCACAGAAACTGTCTGAAATATGGGGTTGCCAAGCTCCATAAAAACATAGGGATGAACGATGGGCAAGTTCTGGAAAGGACAGCCTGCCAGATTTTCGGTAGGGGAGAACAATAGAGAATTGGTTCAGAACAGCAGGTAGTAGGGGGGCGTGCAGTGGCTCATGGCTGAAAGTGCACCCAGACCATGTTGTCAGGATGTCAGTTCTCTAGCCAGAGTTACACCATATTAACTTGTGTTATAGTCAGTAGTTGTCTAATTTTCCTCCCTCCAGGCCCAGGTGTCGTCCAGGCCGCTCATACCCATGGGAGCGAAGAGTCCTTATCTATCCAGTCCAGCCAACGACCTTGATGTCCTCGTCTTCTCATACCTTCGCAGACTGGACTAGGGGGGAGGCTGGGACTGGGTGTTTGAAGTGTTGTAACTTTAGTTTTGCATGCCATTCTCAACAAAGCTTTCGTTCAGCCAAGGGCCTCTAAGGCCTTTGGATTATGGACACCTGTATCCTGAGCGTTGTCTTTCAATAAACCTTTTGGAATCAAGAAACTTTGTGCTTCTTGCAGAAGGGGGGAGACGAATTCTAGATGACTGGGATTCCATAGTCTGACACATGTCAGCCCCCCAATTGCCTGGAGGTAGCCTGGGGCTTAAAACATGGCTTTGAGCCAACAGGGGTCACCTGGCTGGAGGCTCCAAAAAGAGATGTCCTATTCGTATATATAATCAACCAGCCACAGGAAACTGCTTTAAGCATTGCTCCCCATAGAGCAATTCAGTCAGTGGGTCAAAATGAAGGTGAGTGCAACAATGATGGAAAAGGTGTGCGTGTGAACACTGAACAGTGGATGAATGTGAACAAAACCAGTTATGCAAAAACTGGCGACACTTGGGTTGGAAAGCTGCACGAAGGACTAGTATTTGAAGAGGGACTTGACTAAAGCATCTGTAGGTGCTTGGAGAGAAAATTCAAGCATACGGGAGGAGCAGGAGACTGGGCAAGGTTGCCAAACTCCTGGTGGGGCCAGGAGTTCTCTTTGAGGTCTAGATGAGAGCGATCGATGCTCCTGGGAGAAATGGCTGCTTTGGAGGGGGGACTCGATGACATTAGAGGCTCTTTCGCTTCCTAAACCACGCCCTCCTCAGGTTCCACCCTCAAATCTCCAGGTACAAACAGGAGTCTGCAATTGTAAGACTGGGGAGGCTGAGGATGGTGGAGCAGAAAATATCAAACGCTAGAATATAACAGATAAAAGGCTCCACACCCACAATCACACACAGCAGTAAGGCTACCTAGGCAACAATTAGACAGTGGTATAGTGGTGCAGAAAGGCCTGCAGTGGCTGCCCGTCTTCCTCACCGGGCTTGCCTTTGCCTCACTCACCCCACCAGTAATCGCCACTGACCAGAGGCACCAGCCACAGATGACCAAGGGTGAGGCCAGCATGTTATGGAAATATTATTTAATGTTATGGTCTTTAGACCAGACACAAGGCAAGGACGAACCAAGGGAGACAGGCAGCAATAGTCCTTGGCTTCACTGTGGTACTGGCTGCCCCTGCTGGGTTATACCTACATATTAGAATTTCAAAATCCCTCCCATCATTTTGGAATCCAGAAGGACCTGTGAGCTCTCTGGGTGGACCATTCACCCCCACACCCAGAAGGTATCAAGGCCAAATCCACCCCTGCCTCTAGTAGATAATAGTCAGACCATGGTTCAGGCCGAATCTCCAATCCTGAAACAAACCCTCCTGTATGGAAGCTGCTAATCTTGGACTAGGTCTTTAGAGGAAAATGGCTGAGCTTGCGCTCCAGTTGCTGCTGCAGGACCTTGCCAATATACTTCATCAAGCGAAATCGGCATTCTGCAGGTGTGCTTTGTGTCGGGAATGAGCAACTGTCTCCATTTCAGTCACGAAAGAACTATTTGTGTTATTTACTTAATTAGTAAACTCACTTTGCATGTAACCACTAGGACTTCGAGCAAGAATTCCCACCACAGAAGAGGGAGTCTCTAAGCACAATGAAGTAGAATTAGGATTTTATATTGGGCAATTTGTTTATTGGGGGGGGCAATTAAGTGATGCTATATATATATACTGAAGTTTTATTGCTCTTTGTTCAGTTACAGTTGTTGTCTTCAGTTGTCTTTAGTCTTCAGTTCTCTCTATATATACTATCAAGATGTAGTCTATTAGCAATTTATTGTTTTCTTCCAAAGTAACCCTAGTTTTATCCTTTTAGTAAAGTATTCTTACAGAGCTACACTGGAGTGTGTGTCTATTCTCATTACTTCCAATGCACAACTCTGCATAATCTCTGCTAATTTCCTACACTTTGCTTAGGCGAGTTTCCAAACTTGAAGCATCCTTAGCACAGAAGGCTGAGTGTGAGTTGGTATCCTCAACCACTCTTGCCTCAGATACAGAGACGGCAAAAAATCCCACAAGGCTCCTTTATGATAAACCCAACGTTTTGGCCAAATCTATGAAACTATTAATATTTGACTCCTGCAGCACGGCTGACAGGATCTCATTCTATTTTGCCACAATGAGGATAACCGGAGGAGTGACTGCATTAAGGGCTCTGAAATCGACAACCATATGGGCTACCCTTTTTTTGATTACTTAGAAAAATCCTAACAGGAAATCCACAGAGGAGCTTTGAAATACAGCTGCATTCTAGTTTACTGTTGCCAGATCAAGAGTATAAATATTTCTCTTTGCACCCAGATTTTATTGATGTGATTATATAAATTATATTATTTTTATTATTATATAAATGCTTACCAATCTTAAATATGCCTATTTGGGAACACCACTCGTTATTGTTCTTATTGGGCTGTTCCTTCACAGCACTCAGGACTGAGCTACCAGTTTCAAAAAAGATGGCTACCCTTTTTTTTAATTCATTTGAAAAAATCTGAACAGAAAATCCATGGAAGACCTTTGAAATACAGCTCCATCCCAGTTTGTTCAGATGTCACATTTAAAGTATTTTAAGTATTTCACTTCCCATCCAAATTCTGTTTGATGCAATTATATAAATGCTTACCCATCTAAATATGCCAATTTGAGAACACCAATGGTTATCGTTCTTATTGGTCCCGTCATAGTTAACTATTTTATTCATGGAATAATTCAGGTTTGACAGCACAAATAGAAAAAATGAAAGCACAAAACCCTAACCCAAGCAAACCTAACCATCTAACACATATATAAAGAGAGAAGAAGCTGTTCAGTAGCATTAATTGTAGAAAAGCAGAATTACGTAAAACATCTGCTAAAGCTCAGAATACAGATCAGAATCTAACTCGGCATTCACATTTTTACTCAGCATCATTGTAACACAACGAGAGAGCATCTGCTACAGCATTGACTTTACTTCCAATGAAAGTAACATCAAATGACAGTTCTTGTAAGGACAGCGCCCATCTCAGCATTCGAGGGTTGGTCTCTTCCCTGCTGTGAACAAAGGCGAGCGGGCTATTCTCTGTCTCAAGTTTGAAATGGGTGCCTCTCAGATGAGTTTTTAGTTGGTTCAATCCCCAGACGACAGCCAATGCTGCTTGTTCGATAACACTATAGTCCTTTTCCCTGGGGAGCAATTTACGACTCAGGTATACTACAGGATGAAGAAATCCATTTTGATCTTTCTGCATCAGTACAACCCCCAAACCAAATGGGCTGGCATCTGTACGGACTACGAAAGGCTGAGTGTAATCTGGAGGCTTAAAAATTGGGGCTAGAGCAAGATTTTTCTTCAGAGTTTCAAAGGCCCTCTGGCAGTCATATGACCACTGAATCATAATAAGAGCATTCTTATTTTGGTACAGACCATTAAGAGAGTGTACTAACTTTTTATAATTAGGAATGAAGCTCATATATAATGTACAAACTTTTAAAAAACGACCAATCTGTACATTTGTCTCGGGGGTAGGCCAATTAACAATTGCATCAACTTTAGCAACGTGAGGTGAAATCTTCCCTCCCCCAATCCGACGTCCCAAGTACACAACAGAGGAATTTGCAATCTGGCATGTGGATGGCTTGATGGTTAGTCCCGCTCTCTCAATCTTCCGTAATACAACACGCAGGTGCTGCAAATGCTCTGGCCAGCTGGAACTGATCACGGCTATATCGTCTTGGTAAGCCACCGCACAGTCCACCCCTTGGAGCACTTGATCGATTAACCGTTGGAACTCCTGGCTAGCTGAACTGATGCCAAATGGAAGCACATTGAAACAAAACTGTCCCACAGAGCAGGTAAAAGATGTTCTCTCTTTAGCTCTTTCAGTTAACGGCACTTGCCAATGTCCACTTCTAAGATCAAAGGTAGTGATGAAGTTAGCACGTGCCAGTCTTTCTAGAACCTCTTCAGTGTTGGGTGAAGGGTACTGGGTGGTCTTACACAGCTTGTTCAACTTTCTAAAGTCCCCACACAAATGATACTGTGGAGGATCAGCTTCATGCAATCTCTTTTTTGCAACAATGACCAGGTTATTGCGCCATTCAGAGGTACAAGGTTCAATAATGCCCATCTCCAACATTTTCTCAATCTGCTCTTTCACTATCTCTGTCTTTGGGCCCCAGATTGAGTATTGAGTGCATTTAATGGGTTTAGCATCCCCTGTATCAATGTCACAAACGATCTGATTGGTTCTTCCGGGCCTGTTGGTAAATACTCCAGCATAATCTCGCAACACACCCATCAGTTGCTCATACTGAGGCGCAGGGACATTTTCATTAACAGGCAACTGAGCTAACCCATCAGGTTGTTTCACATCACTTAATAGGTCAGGGAGGTCGTAATCCTCTTCGGGCCACGTTTCGATGGACACCTGCTGTGCTTCTCTGTCAATAAATTTCTTCAAACGATTAACATGCACTGATACAGTGCCCTTTGCAGGAACTCTGATTCGGTAATTGCCGAATCCACAGTCTTCCTCAACTACAAAAGGCCCTGTCCAATGTAGATCTAATTTACCAACAGCTTCAGGGCTCAACAACAAAACTAGGTCCCCCTTCTCTAATGTTCTTTTTGCGGTTTTGTCAAAGTAGGCTTTTTGTTTTACCCGGGCCTCAGCTAAAGCTTCATCAGCGATCTTTCGGACACTCTGCACAGCCTGTTGCAAGTTGGAAAAATACTGAGGGGTACCAGGTGCACAAGCTCCCTCCCAATTTGATCTTAAAAACTCCAAAACACCAGGTAGATTTCTGCCAAACAGAAGTTCATTAGGAGACCGATTTTGAAGTGCAGGGTGTCCAGTGTCTCGGTAGGCACTCAGTAAGAGAGGCAAAGCCTCGTCCCAGTTTCTATGATGCTCTTCACAGAAAACCTTTAACATTTGGCTGAACGTCCCCCCCCAGTTCTTAACTTGCCCATAGGACAGAGAGTGATAAGCAGTGCTTAGTCTCTGACTGACCCCTGCTAGCTCATAGAGCTTCTGCATCAGTTTCCTCATGAAACATGTTCCACAATTGCTGACCATGACCCGTGGAAATCCATATGCAGCAAAGAAGTCCAACAGTGCTTTAGCTACACTTGCAGATGTGACACTTCTTAAAGGAATTGCAACAGGAAAAAATGTGGCACGATCAACGACCGCCAAAATAAATGTTTCCCCCGATTTAGTGGGTGTAAAAGGCCCTTGGATAGAAATCTGAATCTCAGAAAACGGTCTCTGAATAGGAAGAAAATTTCTCAATGGCTCCTTGCCACGATCAGAGGCAGATCCAACTTTTTGGCACACTTCGCAGCTGGTAACATATTCCATGACGTCTGAACGAATTCCTGGCCAATAAAAAGCAGAGGTGATCTTAGCAAGAGTCCTTTCAAATCCCAAATGCCCAGAAAGCGCCACCTCATGAGCATGCTTCGTGATTTCTTCTCTGAACACTCTGGGGACGATCATCTGCCTCCCCTGTGGTACAGCAGAGTTCTTCTCTTGGTACAACTCTTGGTACAACAAAGCGTTCTCCCAGTAAATTTTACTGTCTCCAGGCTTTTCCAACGAAGGGTTGATTTCTTCTGCTCTCTCTCTATATTCCAGCAGAGTTGGGCAGGTTCTTACGTGCTCCTTGAAGCTGGCAGCATCATATTTCAAAGGCTTTTCACTCTGAGCCTAGGGAGGAAAAAAGTTGAGAGATTAAAACTTTAGCCGCCTGTCTCCCCACCCCCCACCTCAAACACAGGCAACAGACGTAAAACAAGAATACATTACAGTTTCTATCTAAAACCTAAGAGCTTACTACCTTCAAGCATCTCTGGTTGCCATCCACCAGTTCTTCATCTTATCCATCGGTAGAATGCAGGCCCTCTCCATGCCTGATTGTTCAGGTATGGAGACAGGCCAAGGAAGAACGAATAAAGAAGGGTTGCCTAGTGTGTCCTGGGAAGCCCTCTTTTCTAGAGCTCAGTGCGTCACCAGGCTCTCAGGAGCCAATCAGGGTCCAGCTGATGATCAGCATTTACTGCTGTGAGAACAACTAGGGAGGACAGATAGGGACTCTCTGAGGCAGGCCTTCGAGGTTGATTCCTTGGAGACTCGGAGGCCGCTTGCAGGTGCTGTTGATCAGCTGAGCCAGCATATTTTAGGCCCCAGCCTGCAAGCACTTACTAGACTGAACCAAAGTTCAGCCCTTCTTACCAGTATCCTGGCCTCAACTGGCAACTTCCGTACAATGACAAAAGAGTCCAGCTGTTACCCAAATAGGCAGTCTCCTAATTAGTGGGGGGAAACGGCATTAAAATAGATGCAGAAATAGGGGGTATGTTGGGATTCTCCACCTATGTCTAAAGGGATTGTTCCTTTAGACAACTCTCAAAAGAACCAGGCAGATGTTCAACTGGAGTGGTCTTTTTATTAAAAGAGAAATAAAAGAGCAATTGCACAGATACAAAACTCACTCATGACTAATTAAGAAAATCAGAGAGGAAAGGTGAGAGAGTAATTTTGGGAAGAGAATTACCAGTATTGTAGGGAAGGATGTCTGTGGAGGCAGCAGCGAAATGACCAGTGTTTCATGGAAGAAGAGAAGACTCAAGTGATGTGAGGGTGGATATAGTGGTTAAGAGCAGTAGGACTCTAATCTGGAAAACTGGGTTTGATTCCTCACTCCTCCACTTGAAGCCAGCTGAGTGACCTTAGGTGAGTCACAGCTATCTCAGAGCTCTCTCAGCCCCACCCACCTCACAGGGTGATGATTGTTGTGGGGATAATAATAACATACTTTGTAAACCGCTCTGAGTGGGTGTTAAGTCATCCTGAAGGGTGGTATGTAAATCAAATGTTGCTGTTGTTCTTATAGATAGGTGAAGAGAAGTACGGAGGGGCATTAATGAGGTAAGTTATGAGTTCCTTGGAAGACCTCATTGTTTTAACTTAAGCACTTCTCCAGGACTTCTATGCTTAAGGTTCTTGAAGATATGAATTTTGGAGAGAATTTTATAAAACGGGTAAAATCGATTTAAACCTTATAGTCAGCAAAAATCACTGTCAATGGAGATTTATCAAAACCATGTGAATATAAAAAGGAATGAGAACAAGGTTGTCCTTTATCCCCTCTCTTGTTTATTTTAGTCTTTAAATATCTGAATAGAGATATAAGACAGGATGAAAGATTAGGGGTGTAAAGATTTAAAAAAGAGAATTACAAATGAAGAACATTTGAGGATGATTTGGTCTCAGTTTTAGATCCATTAAAAGGAGTTGACTCTCTGATGTGTAAGTTAAAAGAATTTGGTGTATTAGCTGGTTCTCAAATTAATAAATAGAAAACATAGATATTAACAAAAATATGAAACCACAAGAACAAGTTGAGTTGATAAATAAAACAGGATTTAAATTTGAAAATAAGATATTTAGGAATTACGTTGTCAACTGCCCAGGTGAGCCTGATAGCCCAGGTGAGCCTGATCTCATCAGATCTCAGAAGCTAAGCAGGGTTGGCCTTGGTTAGTACTTGGATGTAAGACCTCCAACGAGGACCAGGGCTGCAGAGGCAGGCAATGGCAAACCACCTCTGATATTCTCTTGCTATGAAAACCCCAGCAGGGGTCACCATAAGGCAATTATGACTTGAGGGCACTTTCCACCACCACCACGTTGTCAAATATGAATTGTATGTTATTCTATAATAACTATGTTAAGACTTGGAAAAAAATAAAAAAAGGTTTGTTATGATGATAAAAACTGCAGCTTTCACTGCTGGGGAGAATATCTGTAATCAAGATGAATGATTTACCCAGAATGTTATTTTTATTTCAAACAGTACCAGTACTGACGTGATGTACCATTTAAACAACGGCAAAAGAATATATTAAATTTCTATGGGAAGGGAAGAAATCACATGTAAAATATAAAATGTTACAAGATGTAAAAGAAAGAGGTGGTTTGGGGCTACCAGATTTGAAAGTATACTTGTTGTTTGGTATGGCTAAAAGATTGGGTGCCGTTGAGAAATAAAAGGTTATTAGAGTTAGAAGGACACGACTTAGGATTGGGATGGCATGCCTATTTAAGGTATGATAAAGTTAATGTGGATTTTAAAAATCATTATATTGGGTGTGCCATTCTGAGAATATGGAACCAATATAAATTTAGGTGGTTCCTGAAAATGTATGTGTGGCACTCAATACAAGAAGGGGCACATTGCCCAATCCCACCTAAAAAGACTAGAGGCACCCACACAGGACCAGAGTGCCAGCAAGGGGGGGTAAAGGTACTGGCAGCCCCTGCCTCTGCCCGAGGAGAAACCAGCCCAGCTCCTTGTGAGCAAACACAGAGGAGACGGCGCCGCATCACCTGGAAGGGCCCCACTAGCCCTATCCTGCAGGAAAGAACGAGAGAGAAGGGAAGAGGGAAAGGAGGCACATCTGAGGGAAGCCCCAGCTGGGATACATTCAGCTTCAGCCCCACCTTGCGAGAAAGGCAGGGCGAGGAAGGAGAGGCTAACCAAAGGGAAGGCACACCTGAGGGCATGCACAGCTGGGCACCATTAGGAGAGGGAAGGTGCCTGGAAGGAAGGACGGGGAAAGGGGGAGAAAATCCTATAAAAGCTGGCACAGGGGAGAGTTCATGGTGGGTTGTGTAGGAGTGGAGTGGAGATGGATGGAAACAAAGGAATAGGACTACGCATGGAGGAGAAGAGAGGTTGGTGAAGCAGAATATGGAGGGGAGAGAGAACGGTGGCTGGGTGAGGTTGAGCAGGCCAGCGAGTGGACTGAGAGGGGGTCAGGGTGATGTATACCACCCCTCCTTCCGCAGAGCAGGGTCCTGCATAATCCCTGACGACTACCCAGCAATTAAGTCAGGCACCCCAGCATCCAATGGAGCAGCATCCGGGACGAGCCCTGACAGAAAGGTTTAAAGTTGATAAAAGACTGCATGGAGCTGATCAGTTTATGATAGTAGCTGAAACAGAATTACGTTTGAATGAGGAACATGTTATTGCTAAAATGTATAAACTTTTGTTGAAATTGGAGACAGAGGAAGACCAGATGAACGAATTTATGATTAAATGGGCAAAAAAATTGGACAAATAATGGATATAATATACCAATGGAACAATGGGAAAACGGGGTTGAAGGGCCTTTACATTAAGTTCTAGTCTGAAAGAGAATTTTTATAAAATGATGTATTGGTGGTATATGCCATTAGATAAATTAGCTATAATGTATTAAAACGTTTCAAATAGATCATGTTGGAAATGTGAACAGCACGCGAGGACATTTTATCACCTTTGGTGGATGTGTAACAAAGTCAAACAGTTTGAATACAAATACATTCATTCATTCAGAAGATTTTAAAGACTAATATACAAATCAAGAAGAAAGATTTTTTTCTGGGGACTAATAGAAAAACAGCTATCACTCAGGGAACCATGTTTTTGTATATGACAACAGCAGCAGGAACATTATATGCTTAAAAATGGAAAACTGCAACATAACCTGCAATAGAGGAATGGCTGGTAAATATGATAGAGCTTGCAGAGAGGGCCAAACTTACTTCTTTGATTAGGGAAAAGACATTAACTAAACTCATTGCTATCTGGAAATTTTATAGACCTCTTTTTTTTGCATGAAATGGAAAAAATGAACAGACGATTTCTCTGTATTGTCGATGTATTGTCGAAGGCTTTCACAGTTTTGACTATTAAGAGGCAAAAAAAAGAAAGAAAAACACAGGGAAAGGAGATGTATTTTGCTTATTGTAATCCTAGTGTGAGTGTGCAACATATGTGTATCTATCACAGAGAAAATCAGGTTGTTCCTTTCTATCTCTTTATAATTGTGTTCTTTCGTCTTTCTTTTTTCTCTTTCCTCTTTTAGTTTTTTTTTAATTTTTGTATTTTGTTCAAAGATCTTTAACAAAATTTATGTGAAAAAGCAATATATAAAGCAAACAAGTAAGTGGTGTCTTTTTAAAAAAGGCCAGAATTGGAGAAGCAGGGCGAAAAGAGCTGAAACAGTGGAAGCGCCTCTCAGTCTGTGGGATTCGGGGACTCGTGCTTCTGCAAAGCCTCCTGATTATGCAGGTAAGACAATGTGCTCTAAAAATGTGTGTGTGTGTGGGGGGGGAAATCTCTAAAGCAGTTAAGAAGAAAAGTTTTCTCAAAAGAACGAAAGCGCAACATGGGAGGCCGTTCTTAAAACTGTCGAAAAAGCTGGTTGTTGGCGCTGGCCACCATGACCATTCGGAAAACAGGAAAAGCAGGGGGCCGTGGGAAAAGCTGGATTTCTTCACCGGAAGGGGAGGGTGTCAGCCCTTCAGACCCAAGAGAGGCAGCATGGCTAGCCCTCCCAGTGAGAACTCCGGAGCTGCGCAGGCGCCGAATTCTTCACGGGAAAGAATACCGATTGGTTTCCATTCCCACGGAAACACGGGCTGGTAGCTGCTTCTTCCCCTCATGGAAAGAAAGGGGCAGAATTAGCAGGCTGAAGCACTTGGCTCTGGAGTACCGGTCTCATTGTTGGAGGGGGCTCCTCTATGGAGTTCCCAGAAACAAAAGTTAAAAGAACAGAAAAAGGGAAAAAATGGCTGCAGTGGCAAAGGTGGTCAGTCTAAGCTTATCCATGCTTGCTGTACTGCGACATTTCACTCGGGGTTTCTGACCTGTTGAGCTGGCGTTTTACCCAGCAAGCGAAAGAGAGCAAAAAGAAAGCTAAATGTAACTATGCAATTAAAGTGCACAAAGAACAACAAACAACCTCTGATCTTCTCAAACCACTTAATTCAGAAGGGGAATGGCGCTTCCTTCACCTCCCACCCTCTTTATGTTAGAAGGCAAGTGGCATGAAGGGGAAATTGCGGTCTTTGGATAGTTGTTAAGGGGGAGAGAGAACTTTACTTAAGGTTAAAAGGGGGTATATTTTACTGTATTTTATTGGATTAGTATAGAGTTATAGTATTATAAAGTTAAGAGTAAGATAGTGTATTCATATGGGAAGTAATAAGGTTGAATAATAAGGCTGAATAGGTAATAGGGAGTATATATAATATTTTTGTGATGTATTAGAAGCAATAGATTTATAATATAGATAATAGGTATTTAAGGATTAGTATATTATATATATATATATATATATATATATATATATATATATATATATATATATATATATATATATATATATATATATATATATATTAGTTAGTATATGTACCCATTATATACTTACATATTTTGTATACTCTTAAGTTAGATAAGTATTATATTGATATAGTTAATACAATTAAATAGACTAGATTAGTATGTATTATATAGATATATATTATACATATTATTATAGATTTTAAGAATTTATAGTATATATTCGCTAGGTTAAGTTGGGTATGGAAAACTGTTGGGGTTTCACTAGTTAAGGGAGGGGGGAAAGGATGGGGAAAATGTAATGGGGTGGAAAATGATAATGATTATCATGTTTATGGTTGTTAACCCATCCAATAAAAAATTTTGAACAATATTTTAGAAGGCAAGTGGGATTCATATGGAGGAAGGAGCCATGGCTAAATGGGCCATGAATGTGTCAGCTAAGTTAACTGGCAACAGGGCCTGTGGAGTGGCCGACTCACAGCCAATCAGTCAGATTTATTTACAGTTAAAAACCAGTACAGACTTGTAAAAAACATAAGTGAGTATCATACCCAAACACACCACTTTATAAAAATAATTATATAAATATATAATTATATAAAAACTTGGCAATATACGTACAAAAGTGTGGGTTTTCAGGGTTAGAAATAAAAGCAGATGTTACTTTGCACATTCCCTGTGGATTCTACAAGCCGCGGCTAAAAATCTGGCACTAGCCAACGTGATCTGGGGGTCAGCACCTAACAGGAGCTTATTCATTTGCTCAGTGCCAGGGAGGCTTGAAAGCTTCTTCAGTGCAGGTTGGATATGTTTTATACGTATTTCATGGTAGAATTCACAAGCAAGCATGATGTGCTCAATTGTTTCTACTTTCCCTGCCTTGCATGGACAAACTTGCTCAGCCATTGGGACCTTCTTGTAACGGCCTTCAAGTACTGCAGATGGGAATGTATTACATCGGGCTAATGAGAAAGCCCTACAGTGGGACGGGATCTCCAGGCGTGATAGATAAGAGGCTGGAGAAACCACGTATCTTGTGTGGGGGGGGGGGCTAGGAAATCGGAGATCCTCGCAAGATCCCTCTGTCTTTCGCCATCCAGTATACGCTGTTTGACCACAGCCCTTGCCTGGTCCAGGGCCATCATCTGTAGGGATTCAGATGAGAAGCCCAGCATTGTTAGTCTCTGATGGGTGGTCCCGAGCGAGGCAGAACAGTACCTGCCTTTAAGAATTAGGGAGGTAATATCCGATGGACAATGGCTGAGCTTAAGCCAAATATTGATTGAAGCCAGAATTGCCCTGGCCTCTATAGAGTGGCCGACTCGGTGCCAGATGGAGAGAAGAAATGGGAGGGTCTGGGTCTGGGGGAGGGGTCTCTCCTTCCACTCTTTCAGCCAGGCACCATCCGCCCTTCTTGGGGAGGTCAGCCTGATAAACTGCAGGACTAACTTCCCTAGCGATGCGGGCTGGACCTTGCCTTTTGGCCGTGCGGGCATTTTCCTACTCACAACATTTCCTGTGCCTGACCAGCTGAGCTGCCTCCCATTGCCGGGGGTTCCTGACCCATCCTAGCTTTGCTGCTCTTAGCAGTGTCTGGGTGGGGGCAGGGAACAACCACACTTTACATATTTGCTTTGCTGCTGGAGGTTGGGACTTACCCTGCTTAGGTTCTCTGCCATCTTGGTTGCAGAGTGATCTCGCTGGGGGTTTCGACCACCTTCGCTTGTGCTTGCCTGCCTGGAAGACACCCCTTTGGAATCCAAGGGAGCTTCAATTGCCTGCCTCGCAACCGGCTTGGTCGCAGAGACGCTTGGGTTCTCTGCCTTCTTAGTCACAGAGGGAACTTGCTTGGAGTTTTGACCACCTTCGCTTGTGCTCCCTTGCTTGGTTGATGCTTCTTTCGAATCCAAGACAGCTTCAATTGCCTGCATTGCAACCAGCTTGATCACAGAGACAAGGTCCGAAGGTACAGCTGTCATATCCATCGCCCCAGCTGCAGAGTCCCTTCCTCCTTGAGCCTGAAGCTGCGCCATGGCTTGATGCACACTTTTTTCTGTAAGAGAAGCCAGTGTTGCGTGCTCAGGATCATCACGTGTCCGCCCTTCAGGTACCAGCTTCTCAGGTTTCTGCTCTTGCCCTCCTGTCTTATCCACAGACGGCTTCTGACATGAACCACTCTCCCTTGTCTGCTCCACAGCTTCACGTCTCTTTTCCCGGCAATCGGAACTACTGTGGGTCTGCTTCCGTTCATTGTGTCTTTTTTCTGAACGAGCTGTCCTGGTACGCTGTCCCTCTGCAGAGATGACAAAGGCAGGGAAATTTATGATGCAGGGCTTAGAAGACTGGACAAAGTCTAGGGAGACCAAGCCTCAAACTTTCACCCTGCCATGAAGCTCACTGGATGCTTGGCTAGTAACTCTTCGCCAGACCCAGCCCACCTCACAGAGTTGTGAGGATAAAATGGAGAAGGCAGAGAACAGAGACAGACTAACAGCACTGAACTCCTTGAAGAAAAAATAAGAGTAAATACACTTTAATTAAAATATTCACATCTACCTTATTTTCTTAGACTCCATGTGGCTAATAATACAACAAAAAGATGAAAGGACACAAAAAAGCATCCGGTAAAAAAAACACAAAAAACATGCATTAAAATCCACAAAAACTTAAACAAGTGGCCAATTCTGCTCCAATAGTTCATGCTCCAACCAATGCTCTGTGAAATCGAGCAAAGCCAAGTGTGGGGAATTGACTTGACGCTCAAGATTTAGTAGAAGTCATCGTCCCAAAGGATCCTTCCGGGGCTTAGACTCTGTAGATGCTCAGAGGTTATAAAGATCCTTTTCCTGGCTGGCAGGGGGGAAAGAGAATGAGGAGTGGGTGTGACTCACCTCCCAAACGTCAAGCCACCCAGAACCTCAAAAATGTAAATGGCCCTGCCCAGGAGAAATACAACAAGCCGGCAGCTCCCACCTGAGTCCTGGCCACACCTTACTAACAGAGCAGCAAGGGGCTAAAAGGAAGAGCAGACCTTCATTTTGCAGCAGGAAGAGAGAGGGCCTGTGAGGGGAGGGGCATCACGTTCGTTTTCTATGGATCAAGCTTCAGTTTATTCCCCCTCAGCCACCTGGCCACAGCCTCAAGGCACGGTCCCAGGACATTCCCAGATGCTTCTGCTGGCTTAGTGTACAAAATGCAACACCAATAACAAGGGATTGCCCACAATATTGTAAGATTTGTGATCTAAAAACCACCTCTGAGACCACCTCTGCCAAGGCTATCACCTGCAAGACAGGTAGACAATATACCAGTGGCATCACTAATCATCTCTGGAACCCAACACAAGGTATATACTATCACAACGAGCCCCTGTGTGATGCAGGAACCTGGGGAAGGAAAAGCACTGTTTAAGAAAACAGCCACCACCATTCCCATCCTCCCAGTCAGAGTTGATACAGGACCATATCTTTAGCTGGGGCTAACCAAGACAAGACCCACTTCATCAGAAGCGCAGCACAGGTTCACATTCACAGCAGAACCCAAGGAAAAATGTGGCATGTCAGAAACACCATTATGGATTTATTAAGGCATTTTCTATGCTGCTTTTCCCCTGAGGGACCAATTGCCAGACTACATTAAGCAATCTGATTTAAATAATCAAAAAATAAACACATCCCAGAAGAGTCCTGCTTCGCTACAGAGGCTCTCATGGGCCCCCAGGCTGCACGCCATGGGCCAACACCCCTTGGCTCTTGCCCTTTGGCTTGGGCTCACTCCTCTGGCCACACACCCCTTACTTCTGCAGCCAGGAAGAAGACAAAAACTGAGCTGGGATGTTGGGCAGCCAGCAAGATCTCCCCAACAATCGACCTCCCTTGCCACACAGTATCTTGGTGAAATGTATATACAAAAACTCTCCAATACACTTAATATGACCGACACCAGGCTTGCTTGTATTATACATGTTTCAAATTTTAGATGTATCTCAGACTTCTTATAATTCATTGTATTTTAAACCACTGTTTACAATTGTCTTCTTTCCGTATCCTGTGAGCGTATGTCTGCCAGTTCAGCATCCAACCACTCACACATCTGACACAGTGAGCTCTGGCCCATGGAAGCTTGACTGCAATTAATCCATCAGATTGTATGCTACCAAGGGGGGAATTCTGGTGTCTCCCAGGGGGAAGCTGCTATTAACTTAGAGCAGACAAACTCAGGAATTTCAGCCAGAAAATCACAGCCATCTTGTTACCTGGAGATCTACTTGCGTTTCCTGATCTTCTCTCCTTGCTGGAGGAACTCCAAGACTGTCTATTTGAACCCAGGGGTTCGTGTGGAGACCTTGGCCTGTGACTCACAAGGCCCCTTGGACTTCGACTTCTGGGCCGACTCTCCCCGTGATGCTCAGAGCTCCTTGACTGCAACTGAGTCCGATGTCTGGCAAGGCCAGGGCTTGGGCATCTTGAACGTTTCGGGCGAGGACTGGCAGAACGTTGCCTTGATATGTACCTCTCCTCTTTGTCACTTTCCCATCTGTGAAACAGGCAGATACCAAGATTTTATCAAACACGTTTGCTATGAAAGAAATAAGGAAAACAAGTTTGAGAGAAAGGGTGATGTATTACTTTGCCTTCACTTATTCCCTCGGGATCCTTAACCTACTGGGCCACAAGTCCCCCCGCCCGAGAAACAAAAAATACACGTCCTCATGGAAATCTGGCCTGCAACAAAGGGCACAATGTTGGTCAGCTGCTGCTGTGTACAGAGAGTGAAATGCCAGGTGAGGAGAGTGGAGACAGGTGCTCCAATCTCTGCTTGGTTGAAAGGTTCGCTGTGGGCCAACCACTGGCTCTCAGCTTCAACTACCTCACAGGATAGCCATTCTTGGGATGAACTGGAGGAGAGGAGAACTAGATATGCTGCTCTAAACTCTTGGCTGGAAGGATGGGATAAAACATGTGAGACGGATGAACCTGAAATGCAGACAGATTTGAAAAGGAGGGAAATGTCAAGGCTCTCTAAAGTGAAGACAAATTTCAAGCAGCTTCTAATAATTACAAAGGAAGGGACTTCTCTAATCTGCCCCAACACCAGCTAGCCTTCCAGCTCTCCTCCCTGAAATCCTGGACTCTGCTCCTGAGCAGGAAATGCCTGAATGACCTCACCAAGAAGGGGACCGGATCCATCCCTTGCTTATGTAGGAAGCCTCAGGCTTCAGCCACTTCAGCCACCCTCAAGTGCATTCTCCTGTAACTGAGGCTGCTAGGTTGGCCTGGCCTGTGCCTAGTACTCAGTTGGCTTCGGACCTATTCACACATGGAGGTCTGTTTGGGAAAACCCCGAGGCTAAGATAAAGAACAGGGGTGCTGTTTTGGAAACATTGAGTGTCATGGTTTAATGCTCCTATTTCAGCTGACTGAACCGGATGAGAATTTCAAAGCCTTCCACACATCTCTCAGCTAACTGACCATGGTGGTGGAAAGTGCCATGAAGTTCCGACTGACTCATATGATAAGGGAAAAGAGTATTTTGCCTGAAGTGCTATCATAGAAAGGAATCACAGCTTACCTTTTGGACGAAGAGCTGACTTCAGGATGCCAGTCCGGGCGCCTGTTTCGAGAACACCCGTGTCAGTAATCCGGTTAACAGTGTGGCGCTTTCAATACGAAATACTTCCCGAGCAGAAGGAAGGTTGAGGGACCCCGTTCCCAGGGAGGGTTCCCAGGCCAGGGGTGCCGCCTTTGCTCTCCCGGCACCTCCCCTCCCACTCTGTCTTTCCTGTTCCTGAGAGGGAGAAACCCACCTGGTGGTCATCACTGCAACCCACCACCCTCTCGCCTAGCAAGCTGCGCTTCCCCTTCTCAGGCAGTGTGGAGCTCCGACAGATCAGGAGACCCTGCGGCCCTGAATGCATCCTCACAAAAGGGGCACTCAGGGTCTGTGGAGTGCTCCAAGGAAAAGAGGGACACGAGTCCCTTCTTCAGATCAGGGGTCTGAAGGAGGGAGCCTCACTCTGCACTCTGAATATCTTGTTGGTCTCTAAGGTACTATACTGGGACTGAAATCCTGCCTCCTTCAGATGTGTTTCCTTGGGGGACGTCCAGTTTTAAGGACAGGAAGGGGGGAAATTTCAGATTCCTGCCCACCATCAGAATTTGATAAACCTCCATCATGCCCCGCCCCCTCCAGCAGCCTGGGAGTGAACTGCTCGCCAGGCTGCATTCCCTGATCATTTTTCAGTGTAACCAAACAACTGAGAGTGTCACAGTAAAGAATTAACGAACAACAGAGAAAACCACAGCTCACTTACTATATAACTCTAAAGACAAATGAAAACCGTTGAAAGAAATAAAGATACTTGAAAACCAATTATTTCTAATTAATTTTGAACAGGAAATAGGCATACAAAGAATCAATATGAGCCGGTAGACACATCTTTACAAATTCTCTGTTGTTTGTTCATTTTTAAATGTAGGCATCGTGATCTTAAAGGCGTTCTTGAAGGAAGACGAGGTGGTTTGTTCTCCACAAGATGTGCCAGTTAATACCTGTTTCCTATCACTTCAGGAGGGATGAAAGGTATGCTGCTGATCCATCCGTGGTTTCTGAGAGAGCTCTGAAATGCCTTTTAAAAACCTGGTGTTATGGTTGGTTGTTTTATGTCTTTAAAGTATCTGCTACCCCAGTTCCATCCTTGTTACGTAATCGATTCAGATTGCTTTTGTCAGAATTTCTCTCCCCCCCCCTTCTCTTTTGGACAAGACTTTTAACAGGAAATCTAGCCCTCAATGATATCTTTGACGTTGCTATTTAACCATGCTGGCATCCTCTTGGATTTCTTCATGCCCTCTAATAAATTCCAGATGAAATTTAATTGAAGTGGTTTTAAAAAAACCTTAAACTCCAGGATGCTGTTTGGACTCCTTTACTTCCTCCTTTTTTATACATATACCCATCAACTCTGAGGAATTCCCTCTTCAGAAATTGAAGGCTGAGTATCATAATCAATCACCTACGTGGGAAAATATGGTACTATTCAACAACACTCATATTTCCAGACAAATTGTGGGTATTTTTCATTATAAAACTCAAGATTTTTTTTTCCTTTCCTTCCTAAAATAAGGACTAAATTGCAACTATTGGGAAGAGTCTCAATTGCTCCAAGGTTTTTTCTCTCCTCACACCATTTTCACTGAAGGTCGCTATCCAACCATTTTTCCACTTGGTTACTTGTTAGCCTTTTATAAAAAAAGGTCCATCTCCCTCCTCGGCCTTGACTTACTTGCGGTAAGCCAAAGAACACCAGGCCAAATGCCACACCCCGCTGAAAGAACCCGCTGAGCATGGCCAGTATGAGGGACCTGTCCTTACTCTATTAGCAACCATTTAGCCTTAAAAAGGCACCTCAGACCTTTTTTCAGAGGCACGAGGAGACATGCAGAGGGTTAGACACAGCATGGCTCACTTTAGCTGAACAGACAGAGGCCATAACAAGAACACTAGAAGAAAGTACAGTAACCAGACATTCTGTGACTTCACTGCACCATTTAAGTCAAAGCCCTTACTGCAAGCGAAGCCTGTGACAATTCTCAGTACGGAGAGCGGTCTTCTGATGCTGAATCCAGACCTGCAAGACAGAGAGAGAGGCAGAAATGTAAGACACTCCAAGAGAACTGAAGCCAACTCACGACAAATGCCTGCTTTGCATTAACTCCGGCCTATCCAGGGCATGGCAGGAGATCACTCATGAACTCACCTGCCCCTATCCAGCAAGATCCACTCCCAGAGCACATTTGGTACAGTAGGGCTTCAGGGAAGAGAGAGAAGTGGTTGTCTGGAGTGAGCAACTGGCAGAAACTGCAGTACCCTCTTTAGAAGACAGGCATGCTCAAAAGGCTTTGAAACTGTGTGGGTAGAGAGAAGCTACTGATTTATATGGATGCAGCAGCTTTCACGTCAACCCAAACACACCTGTTGCAGACGGAGCAAGGCCACATTAAGGAGCACCCCAAAGCCCTTAACTAAAGAAAGCTTAAGCCCACCTAAGCCTAGTAAACCAATAGCAGCCTTCCCGACTAGAATCACTTCCCTCTGGTCTTGTCTGCTCAGTGGAATGACAGGACAGGGATAGGTTCCACCACACTGAGAAGTAAAGACGGGCGTCATCCACGTACTGGACACAATGCACTCCACTCCAACATCTCCACT
Organism: Eublepharis macularius; assembly: GCF_028583425.1. Classification (NCBI taxonomy): domain Eukaryota; kingdom Metazoa; phylum Chordata; class Lepidosauria; order Squamata; family Eublepharidae; genus Eublepharis; species Eublepharis macularius. The sequence goes on from NC_072799.1 coordinate 2,143,608, forward strand.
GATATCAGCCAAAGGTTTTGCATGCAGGTTAAAGAGCACTGGGGATAAGACAGACATTTCAGGGACCCGCCCATCAGGAGCTGGCTGTGCCTATGGAAACAACTCTCTTCCTGCCAACATGCGAAGGACGAAATCATCCCAGTATCATCCCAGATACTGATTACAATTGAGCCAGTCTGGTGTAGTGGTTAAGAGCGCAGGACTCTAATCTGGAGAGCCGGGTTTGATTCCCCACTCACCTGCTTGAAGCCAGCTGGGTGACCTTGGGTCAATCACAGCTTCAAGCTCTCTCAGCCCCATCCTCCTCCCAGGGTGTTTGTTGTTGTGGGGATAATAAAGGCATACTTTGTAAACCGCTCTGAGTAGGTGTTAAGTCATCCTGAAGGGCAGGATATAAATTGAATGTTGTTGTTGTTATTATTGATTCACTTAAAAGTAGAGGTCAGTCACACCAAAAGTCTAACAGACTCAACAGTGATGGACTGCCTTGACCAAACTGTATCCAGAAATCGTCCACCAAGCCCAAGAGTGCCCCTTCAGTTCTGAGTCCAGGACTGCAGCCAGACCAAAATGGGCCAAGGTCAGGGCCATTGCTCTGCCACAACATACTGCTGCAGTCCAGGCCGGAGTGGGGAAGACCTTGCTGGCTTACTGGCAGCAAGCTAGCAGCAGCTGAGCTCCCTCTGGTCAGTTTCTCTACGTAGTCACTTCAAGCCTGGCCCTTAGCCCGTGGCTTCCAGCCTGAGCCCCGTGTCGGGAAACATTACCAGTCAGGGCCAGCCTACGAACTGTTTGTTTGGGCATTTTATTTTAATGTTTAACTTGCTAATTAATATATGGATATCTGTCTGCGGCCTGATTTGGGTCCCGTCCGAGAGAAACGTAGCACACAAACAGCGTACATAAGTAAGTGAAGCATGATTCCCAAACTAAACTAAGTTATACAGCAGGATTCGAGCTCAGTGGCCCCTTATATACCAACAAGAGTTTCACAATATAAGTATTCAAGAGTCAAAGCTTCCTTCTTTAGACATCCTTGACTTTCGAAACCTTACACTCTGAAAATCCTGTTGGTCTCTAAGGGGCCACTGGACTCAAATCCTGCTGTTCTACTGCAGACCAACACGGCTACCCACCTAAAACTAGACCAAGTTATATACACACCTCAATTGTTAACATAGTGAAACAGGTCCTGAAATAATCCACAAAATGTTTATAACCAAGTTAACCACATCCAGGATATACCATGCACAAATAGATGCTGTGGTGAGAGGAGTTAACACACCTTTTTGTCTTTATGGTCTTCATTACACAGAGATCAAAGATGAGGAAATACTCTAGGAGCCATAGCATAGTAATCATTTATCCGTGATGAGGAAGGCAGTTTCCTCGTTCTCTGCATATCTGTGTGTGAAAGAACTGGACACCAAGGGGCTTTCACCACACTAAAAGGGGACTCAACAGGATCCACGGGGGAGATGTCTGGGGATTTGGTGTACTTGCCTGAGACCCCACCTGTTGTACTGGTTCTTCAACAGGGTTCTTCAGATTGCTTCTTGAGTTGGAGGATGCAGCAGGCACAGAAGCAGCCTGCTGGGTTTGAAATCTTTTCATGTTATCATCCATCGCTACAGACGAATTGCTGGAGTTCACTTCAAGGAGACCTCCATACTTGCTTTTATGGCCATAATCAATCACTTCTTTCTTTACAGTGGGGCCAGAGCCACCTGCACTGCAAAGCGTTTCTCTTTCTGCACTCTTAGAAGGTGGAGTGGGTGCCCGATGAGCCATTTTGCGCTTTCGGAGAGCCTGCAACAGCCAAGGCATGTTTTCAGGGGTCAGCTGACTGTTGGGAAGGTGACTCAGTTCCTCCAGGTCTTCACTGGATAAGCCAAACGTTGCCAACAGGTTCATGTCAGAGGAGTCAAGGAAACAGCTCTGGATGCTTGTAGTAGGATCCGCAACCCTTCCTGAAGCTGACTGGCTCTGGCTATTATTTTCATCTGGAAACAGACTATCCCAATGGGAAGAGCAGCCCTCTCTCTTCTGCCCTTGATCCATATTGATCCTTTTCTTGTCTTGGTTCCCTTCCGTGTTGAGTGGTCTAAATGTCCGCACCAGAAAATCCTGCCCTCATTTCAGTTCCCATCAATCGTTGGAATAATTCACAAGGAGGTTATCTTCAAAAAACAGTTGGTCCCATTCGTAGAACTAAAAACAGCTCACATGGGATAGAATCACCTTGTCCTAGAATTAAGTTTCCTTTAGGATTAAACATAGGAAGATTCAGGAAGACCTCGTTTAACAAGGCAGCTGTTCAAGAAGTCTACAGAAGTCTGTGAAGCTGTTCAAGTAATGAAGACCCAATTCTATCTGAAGAGCAGGAAGCTGGAAAGGAGGAAGTCCCAGCAGAAGCGGGCTGGCAATGCCAAGGTTCAGCAAATCCACAAGTGTGCAGATCTTGCCAAGAATCCCACAAAGCTGGAAGTTAAAGCACAAATATTAGGCAACACATATGTTAAACATACTCTATAAGGGGAATTTACATTATAAGCAAATTGTTTTGCGCAAAACTCCTAAACTGTGTCATTTTCTCAATTCAACTAAGTACTAAGTTTTGCCAAGATCATTCATTCTGGCCTTTTGGTAAACCCAATGAACCTCCATATTCAGGGGCAGCAAAAGTCTGGGCCCCAGCGCCAGGAGGCATCACCGTGCAAGGCCTCCACCTCAAAACCCTCTTGGGGCTGTCCACTGTGTGAGACCGGATGCTGGACTAGATGGACCAGCAGTCTGATCACACTGGGCTCTTCTGATGTCCTCAGATAAGCTTAATTGATTCCCGGATCAGCCTCCCACTGCAACACTTGGTGAGAAAGAAAAAGTAACTACCCGTTTAAACACACACAGAAATATCAGTTTTTAAAGGCTAAGTAATGCAATAACAGAGGGACAAGAAACTGTTGTGGCAAGGCTATTCTGGGGAAGCCCAGAAGCCTTTCCACCCCAACTTGGAGAGGGGGGGGGGCTACATGAGCTCACCCTCTTCATCCTGGGATGGTTAATTGGCATAATGGAAAAGACAGGCCTGCCGCTTCCTGGGAGGCTGCATGTGCTTCACACTTTAGGCTGGCTTCCGACATGCCACGGGTCTCTTGGTTGAGGCTCCCTTGGGGCAGGCGGGAGCTCTGGCACTTGGGCAGCAGCTCCGAAAGGCAGTCAAGGGGGGGACACACCAATGCCCCCCGCCCGATGCCCCCAGCAGCCAGAAGGGGAGTCCAGCTTTTGGACCATTACAGCATCCAGGGCGGCCGCTCTCCACTGCTTCCTACAACAGCCCTGTGAGGAAGGCCTCTGTGAATGTCTCAGCTGTGGATTCTACTGTATTCACTCGTAATATGTAAATCTCCTTGGGCCTCTTTGGGAAAGTCTGTCTGTAAATAACGATAACACCCAACTTTATATCTTGCTATCCAGGTCCCCACTGGATGCAGTAGAATTCTTAGTTCGTTGCCTGACAGCCATGGTGAAATGGTTGAAAAACAACAAATTGAAATTGAACCCAGACAAGACTAAAGTGATGCTTGTTGGGAAGCCAAAGAACTTGAAGGAGATTGTACTACCTGGTTTCGATTGAGTTCATCTGACCCTTGCAGACCCAGTTAAGAGCCTAGGTGTTATACTGGATCCAGCATTATTTCTAGAAAAACAAGTTAAGGCAGTTTTCTACTACCCTGCTCTAGCCTGGAAAATGGCTTCTTATCTCGAGAAGGCCAATCTGGCAATCTGGACTGATGCTATGGTAACATCAAAACTTGACTATTGTGTGATGCTCTATACATTGGCCTCCCATCTAGGTTAACTAGGAGGCTCCAGTTAGTCCAAAATGCTACAGCTGAACTGTTATCAGGAGCAAGCAGGAGCATGAACATCACTCCCATCCTACAGTCGCTCCACTGGCAACATATCAGTTACCATGCTCAGTTCAAGGTATTGGTTATTACATACAAAGTTATTCATGGCTTTGGTCCAGCATACCTATGGAACTGCCTCCCTCCCTATGTTCCTCCACGGCAGCTTCGCTCATCTGAACAGGATCTCCTGCAGGTGCCACCCTGTCGCCCGAAGGCAGCTGGGGCCGGACACTTCCTGCTTCAAACCACAAGAACAGAGATCGAGGCTGTGAGAGGGGCAAGGAGCATTTATTGAAAGCAAGAAGTACATAGGCTTGTGGGTACCAAAGAGGAACCCAGAGGCTTCCTGAGTAGGCAGTTTTATAGACTGTGAATCATCACTGATAATTGACAGATTCAAAGCAACCTATCCCATCCGCAGTTTCCCTCTCCCTTTCCCCATTGGCTGAGGTACTTGGGAGTTATAGCTTTCGGGTCTTTGCCTAAAACTCCACCTTAGTTTACATCTCCCATCACTCTAATAGCAAAGTCCCCCTACCCTTATTTGTTTTATACCTTATATAGTTTGCCACACATTAGCATACACACACATCTCTGCTAGCTTAGCCACAAAAACCTAACTTCTGCTACTTTATTTCTTTAGTTATATGCTTGAGTGCACCTCTTCTCATATGATGGAAACCACGGGCTTCCCTTGTAAGCTAGCTAAACCACAAGCTTCCTCTAGAAGCTGTCTTGCAGCATCTAAGTTAGATTTTACTTAGAGTGACCATAAAAAGCAAGCAGCTATATTATCTATAATACTTGTATGATATGGAGAGGTGGCATAACAAATGGGTGATTGCATATCTTTGTCTGGCATACTGGTGGGGTCCAAGACAGAAGGGAACAAGGCAATCTCTCTGCTCTGGTTCTGGCCTACAACCCTGCACATGGATGAAGTCAGCAGCAGCCCCTACACAGGCTTTCTCTGTGGTGGCCCCTACCCTGTGGAACGACCTGCCTGAGGAGGTCAAGAGAGCCCCCACTCTCCTGGCTTTCCGCAAACGATGCAAAACTGAACTATTCAAAAAGGCTTTTTACTCAAATGAAAGGGCTGTATTGTAGGGAGAGGGTCTCAGATGCTTCACTAATGAGTTAGGGACGGTAGACTTCATCACTATGTTGCCTTACATCTGCTGCTTTAAATATGTACCAGCACTGCTCCGTGTTATCTAACGGCAGTCCTAGAATTATGTTCTGCTTCAGTATTTTTTCTACTGTATTGGATTCTTGCTAATGCTATGTCTTTTTAAACTTGCATCTATTTACGGCATTGTTTGTAGAAATGTTCTTGATACTGATGATACTAATCTCACACTGTGTAATCCGCCTTGAGTCTCAGTGAGAAAGGCGGACCATAAATAAACAATAACTGCGTTTGCTTGCATTTCGCAATCCGCCTGGGACCTCAGTAAGGAAGGCAGACATAATAACCGCAACATAACAACAATAACAACAACGCCGCCCTGGTTTCAAGCCCCGAGATGAGGTCTCCAGCCCAGGATGCCACCTCCAGCCCGAGATGCTCCTGGAGGCTCGGGGGGGCGAAGCCTGGGAAGGGACGTCGCGTAGCCTTCACGATGCCCCATCCGAGCCGGCCCTTCCCTCCAGCGGAGTCGCTCCCCCTCGCCTGGAGGCCGGCTGCCATTCCGGGAGAACTCCCGGGCCGCTGGGAGGTTGGCAAGGCCGCTGAGGCAGCCTCCCTCCCTCCCGCACAAGGCCGGCGCCTCACGGTCGCCTCAAGACGCTCCCCTGCGCAGGACGAGCGACTCTTGCCAGGCCTCGGGCGGGAGCGGAGCGGCCTCCTTCCCTTGGCCTTCCCCAGTCCGGCCGGAGCCCTCCGCAGCCCTTTACCTCACTCCGTCGCCTCCGGAAACTACCGGAGGGCCCGCCCGTTCTGCGCCTGCGCCAGAAAGGGGCGCAGGCGCAAAAGAAGGAGCCCCTAGAGGTCCGGCGAGGGGCATAGATGAGCCGCGCGGTACTTCCGGCTGCTGTGCAAAGACCTTAGGTCTGGAGGCGGAGGAGGCGAAGCGGGGGCGGTGATCAGCGTGCCCCGCAAGCCCTCGTTCCTGGGCCCTCATCCTGGATGACAATGATATTCCAACAGGGGAGTGGTCTTGGCATTGTAGTTCCTGACGTTTCGCCAGCAGCTGGCATCTTCAGAGGTGTAGCACCAAAAGACAGAGATCTCTCAGTGTCACTCTCTCGCTCTCTCTGCAGAAAAACGATTCGACCAGTGAAAGCCCTGAACTGGCCTGCTCTTTTAACCCTTTCCCTGCCAAAATACTCCCAGGTCAGACTAAAACAGGCTGGCACTAAAGAAATGCTAGGACCACAAAACACAGCGGGAAGCATGAAAGACAAAGTAGTCTGCAGTTCGGCTTGCCAACAGTTCTGGAGAGAGTCTTGTCCCTTTAAAAGAGGAAACAGGCTGCTGAAGCTTTTCTTGGTATGGAATGGCCAAGAGACCCTTAAAGACAGGACATGTGTTTATACCAATATACCCTTGTTTGCAGAAAAATCTTGAACTAAGCATGGCAGTTACAGTCCATCCAGTTCAGTCCAGACACAGGCTATTTAAATAAATATTTGGGAGTTTGTATATGGGCATAGCAGATGGCCAAGGGGAGCCCCAGAAAAAGTGGCAGTCTTAGATGGAAGAAGGACACTCACTGGCACTCAGCCAAAGGCCCGGCGGAACATCTTCGTTTTACCGGACCTGTTGAACTGTAACAGGTCCCCCAAGACCCAGATCTCCAGCGGGAGGGCATTCCACCAGGCTGGGGCCAGGGCAGAAAAAGCCTCGGCCCTAGTTGAGGCCAAACCGATGTCCTTTGGCCAGGGACCGCCAGGAGTTGCTTGTCTGCAGAGTCCAATGCCCTGCAGGGGACATAATGGAAGAGGCGGTCCCACAGGTATGCATGTCCCAGTCCATGAAGGGCTTTAAACACCAAGGTTGACACCTTGAACCGGATCCGGAACTCCACTGGGAGCCAGAGCAGATAGCACAGCACAGGATGAATGTGCACTCAGATCTGCATTCCAGTAAGGATGCGTGCCGCTGCATTCTGGACCAGCTGTAACTTCCAGGTCAGGCCCAAGGGCAGCCCAGTGTAGAGTGAGTTGCAGTAGTCTAGCCTAGAGGTGACCGTTGCATGGATCACTGTGGCCAGGTCCTGGGGCGAAAGATAGGGCGCCAGTTGCCTGGCCTGTCGAAGATGAAAAAAGGCAGACCTGGCAACAGTCGTGACCTGGGATTCCATTGAAAGTGTGGCATCCAAGGTCACACCCAGGTTCCTTACTGTTGGCGAAGGTTTCAATTGTACCCCATCGAGGGTTGAGAGCCGGGTCCCCAAACTGATCACCCCACGACCCAGACAAAGAACCTCTGCCTTCAGGGGATCCAATTTTAGGTGACTCTGATGTAACCATGCCGTCACAGCCTCAAGACCCTTGGCCAAGGAATCTGGAGCAAGATCAGACTGGCCGTCCATCAGCAGGTAGAGCTGTGTGTCATCGGCATACTGGTGACAACCCAGCCCAAAGTGCAAGCTAACTGGGCAAGGGGGTGCATATAGATGTTAAATAGCATCGGGGAAAGTATCGCCCTGAGGGACGCCACATACCAAAGAATGGCGAGCGGACATCTATTCCCCGAGTGCCACCCTCTGTCCCCGATAGTAAAGGAAGGAGTTCAACCATTGTAGGGCTGCCCCACAATTCTCCACATCAGCAAGACAGTGGGTCAGAAGATTATGCTCGACCGTGTCGAACGCTGCTGTAAGATTTAAAAGTATCAGCAGTGCCCATCCGCCCCGATCCAGGTGTCACCGCAGATCATCTGTGAGGGCAACCAGAGCCGTCTCTGTACCATGGCCAGGCCTGAAGCCAGACTGGAATGGATCCAGGATAGAGGCGTCATCCAGGTGTACCTGCAGCTGTTCCTCTACCGTCCTCTCAATTACCTTACCCAGGAACGGAAGATTTGAAACTGGGCGGTCATTGGCTGGATCAACAGGATCCAGTGATGGTTTCTTTAATAAGAGCTGCACCACTGCCTCCTTCAATGAGTTGGGGAAATCCCAGAACTCAGAGAAAGATTAATGATGCCAGCTAATGGTGCCCAAATCCCATCACTGTCAGTTTTCACCAGCCGTGATGGGCACGGGTCCAGTGGGCATGTGGTAGGTTTCACAGCGCGCAGGACTCTGCCTACCTCCTCCTGGGAGAGTGACTTGAATTGATCTAATATCAATCCTGAGGATGACCAAGGGGCCTCCAGTTTGCATACTGCATCAACCATGCTGGACGAGTGCTGGTGGAGCGACAAGATCTTGTCTGCAAAATAGTCTCCAAAAGCCTCACAGCTTATTACCGAATTTACATTTTTATTTGTCCCATGCGTGAGGGACGTTAAAGCCTGAATCACTCTGGGAAGTTATGCCGGGCGAAAACTAGCAGACGCAACGGAGGCTGCTTAGTCATCTCTCTTTGCACCTTTCACTGCCACCTCATAGGCCTTCATAAACTTCCTCCAAGATGTTCTTGTCACTTCGTCATGGAGTCACTACCCCACTCGCTCTAGCAGTCTTAGCTCCCGTTTCATTTGTTGTAGCTCATCACTGTAATCCGACCTGAGCCTGCTGGAAATGTGGGGAGGGCGGAATAAAAATCGAAAATAGATAAAATACAATAAAAATACTCTAGTTCAGGGGCAGAGAGGACAACGGGGAGCTCGATAGCGTCGGAGAGACAGGCGTTTCAGTCCTCTATCAGCTCATCCAACGAGCCACAAGGGGGCATCGGATCCCACAGAGCTTTCTGGAATTCAATTGGATCCATTCCACTCCGCGGGCAAGCATAAATCAGCTCGTCACCCAAGCGGGGGGGGGGGTCACAGTGCCCAGACGAGCCCTCAGGACAAGGTGGTCTGACCATGGCACTACTATAGGTTCATCCAGATCTACCTGTATCCCCACCCCAAAGATCAAATCCTGTGTGTGTCCTGCTCGATGTGTGGGCGTCAATACAAACTGGGAGAGTCCTAATGCCGCCATGGAGGCTCTCAGGTCCATGGCCCGTGAGGCGGTAGCATCATCGGCATGAAGTTCCCCAGGACCAAAAGCCTGGGGTGCTCCAAGGCCAAGCCAGCCACCACCTCCAACAGGCCAGGCAAAGCATCTACTGGTGCACTGGGCTATCGGTACACCAGACAGATGGCTATACTCTCCTCAGCATCCCACTCCAGGCGCAGACAATCAATGCTGGCAATCTTTGACACGGGAAGCAGCCTCATGGAGAACGACTCTCGAATGAACGCTGCCACCACCACCACCCGCAGCCACTGCCCCATGACTGGTGAAAGACAGAGAAACCTGAGGGGACCAGCTCTTTCAGGCTGACAGTTTCACCTTCCCGTACCCAGGTCTCGGTCACGCACGCACACCAGGATGGGGTGTAACTAGGTTCCACTCTCTCCAACAGCACTGCTGGCATGTGATAAGCCATACTGCTTGTCAGTACAGGGGCACGAAATCTCGGGTAGAGGTAGGGGAGCTGCAGTAGAGGGTGGAGCAGCGTCCCAGGCAAACCAATGCATCTCGGAGGTAACAAACTGGCTAAACTATCCTCCCCCCCTTCTTTTTCCATGTGTGAGAGAAAAACCATCAGCTACAGGGCTTTTGCCTTCCTCTCACCTCTCCCCGTGTGCAAATTGAGGCAGGAACCCTGGTATGCTATCTGAGCACCTTCCCACTGATCTGTGCCTCTCTGTGCAATATTCTCTGCCTGGACCCACATGGCTAGGGATGATGTTGGCACTTCAGTAGGGTGCCTACTGATTATTGGCATATCCCCTTTGAACCTTGATGCTTAACCCAGTGGTTAAGAGTATGGTCTAGGGTGTGTATGGAGACGAGGCTGTGAGTTCAAGGGTAGCTGCTGTCTTTTTTATCTTCTTGTTTTTACTTTTTCAGGGGAAGGGTGTGTGGGCAGCACTTTTGCTGCCACGTCAGGCTCTGGCTGCGGAAGGGGTAGGCATCGTATCCGCTGCATGGGTTCCCTTCCCCTATGGGCTGGGGAGGGAGCCCCTTGGGACACATCTCTCTGTTGGGGCTGTGCTGTTGCTGGGTCTTCTCTCCCATACCACTGGCTGGGTACAGCATTGAGTGACAGTGGCCAGATCAGTGGCTGTGATTGGCTGCACCTGTGTATGCTCAGAGGCATCATTAGCTGCCATTGCCTGATTGGTGGAAGTTGCCTGGGTTGCTATGGACATCAGCATGCTTGGCGTGCCATCTGTACCTTGGAGTGGGCCCGTGTTCTTGTTTCCCCCTGCACAATGTCCATACAGAACACAACAGTGCTGCAGCAATTGTGCGAACAGTCAGCTGACTCCGCAGCACTCAGGAGTGAGCTACCAATTTCACAAACAGATGGCTACACCCCTTTTTAATTCATTAGAAAACTCTTTACGAAAATCCACAAAAGGCCTTTGAAATACACCTCCATCCTAGTTTATTCAGATGTTACAAGTATTTCACTTCTCATTCAAATTCTGTATGATGTGATTACATAAATGCTTACCCATCTAGAGATGGCCATTGGGCAACAACACTGATTATAGTTCTTATCAGTCTCTTTATAGTTAATTGCTTTATTCAAAGAAAAATTCAGGTTTGAAAGCACAAATAGAAAAAACGAAAGCACAAAACCCTAACCCTACCAAACCTAACAGCATCTAACACACACATATATATATATATAGAAGAAGCTGTTCAGTAGCATTAATTGTAGAAAAGCAGAATTACATGAAACATTTGCTAAAGCTCAGGATACAGATCAGAATTTGAACACGGCATTCCCATTTTTACTCAGCGTCATTATAACACCATGTCAGGGAATCCGCTATATCATTGTCTCTACATCTATTGGGAGTGACATCAAATGACAGTTCTTGTAAGGACAGCGCCCATCTCATCATTCGAGGGTTGGTCTCTTCCTTGCTGTGAATGAAGGCGAGCGGGCTATTGTCTGTCTCAAGTTGGAAATGCGTGCCTCTCAGATGAGTTTTTAGTAGGTTCAATCCCCAGACAATAGCCAATGCACCTTGTTCATCAGGACTATAGTTCCTTTCTCTGGGGAGCAATTTACGACTCAGGTATAGCACAGGACGAAGAAAATCATTTTGATCTTTCTGCATCAGTACAACCCCCAAACCAAATGGGCTGGCATCTGTACAAACTACGAAAGGCTGAGTGCAATCTGGAGGCTTAAGGATTGGGGCTTGAGCAAGGCTTTGCTTAAGAGTTTCAAAGGCCTTCTGGCACTCGTTTGACCACTGAATCGTAACAGGTACATTCTTATTTTCATATAAACCAGTAAGAGGGGCTGCTAAGCTATTATAATTAGGAATGAAGCTCATATATAATGTACAAACTTTTAAAAAACGACCTATCTGTATCTTTGTCTCAGGGGTAGGCCAATTAACAATTGCATCAACTTTAGCAACGTGAGGTGAAATCTTCCCTTCTCCAATCCAACGTCCCAAATACACAACAGAGGCATTTGCAATCTGGCATGTGGATGGCTTGATGGTTAGTCCCGCTCTTTCAATCTTCCGTAATACAACACGCAGGTGCTGCAAATGCTCTTGCCAGCTGGAACTGATCACGGCTATATCGTCTTGGTAAGCCACCGCACAGCCCACCCCTTGGAGCACTTGATCGATTAATCGTTGGAACTCCTGGCTAGCTGAACTGATGCCAAATGGAAGCACATTGAAACAAAACTGTCCCACAGAGCAGGTAAAAGATGTTCTCTTTTTAGCTCTTTCACTTAACGGCACTTGCCAATGTCCACTTCTAAGATCAAAGGTAGTGATGAAGTTAGCACGTGCCAGTCTTTCTAGAACCTCTTCAGTGTTGGGTGAAGGGTACTGGGTGGTCTTACACAGCTTGTTCAACTTTCTAAAGTCCACACACAAATGATACTGTGGAGGATCAGCTTCATACAATCTCTTTTTTGCAACAATGACCAGGTTACTGCTCCATTCAGAGGTACAAGGTTCAATAATGCCCATCTCCAACATTTTCGCAATGTGCACTCTCTCTCTCGCTCTCATCAGGCCCTGAACTGGATGTGGATTGCATTTAATGGGTTCTGCATCTCCTGTGTCAATGTCACAAACGATCTGATTGGTTCTTCCGGGCCTGTTGCTAAACACTCCAGCATAGTCTCGGAACACACCCATCAGTTGCTCATACTGAGGCCCAGTGAGATTTTCATTAACAGGCAACTGAGCTAACCCATCAGGTTGTTCCACATCACCTAATAGGTCAGGGAGGTCGAAATCCTCTTCGGGCCATGTTTCGATGGACATCTGCTGTGCTTCTCTGTCAATAAATTTCTTTAAACGATTAATATGCACCAACAGAGTGCCCCTTGCAGGATCTCTGATGTTGTATTTATTGTTTCCACAGTTTTCCTCAACCACAAAAGGCCCAGTCCAATGTAGATCTAATCTGCCAACAGCTTCAGGACTCAACAACATAACTAAGTCCCCCTTCTGTAACGTTCTTTGTTTTGTAGTTTTGTCATAGGAGGCTTGTTTTTCTCTGGCCTCAAGCAAAGAATCTTCAGCGATCTCTTGGACTTTCTGCAAAGCCTGTTGAAAGTTGGCAAAACACGGGGGCATAGACTGAGAGGATTCAGGAGCATATGTCCCCTCCCAATCTGATTTTAAAAAATCCAAAACACCAGGTAGATTTCTGCCAAAAATAAGTTCATTAGGAGACCGATCCCCAAGTGAAGGGTGTTGAGCATCTTGATAAGCACTCAGTAAGAGGGGCAAGGCCTCGCCCCAGTTTCCATGATGCTCTTCACAGAAAACCTTTAACATTTGGCTGAACGTTCCCCCCCAGTTCTTCACTTGCCCATAGGACAGAGAGTGATAAGCAGTGCTTAGTCTCTGACTGACCCCTGCTAGATCATAGAGCTTCTGCATCAGTTTCCTCATGAAACTCGTTCCACGATCGCTGACCATGACCCGTGGAAATCCATATACAGCAAAGAAGTCCAACAGTGCTTTAGCTACACTTGCAGATGTGACACTTCTTAAAGGAACTGCAACAGGAAAACATGTGGCACGATCAATGACCGCCAAAACAAATGTTTCCCCAGATCTAGTGGGTGTAAAAGGCCCTTGGATAGAAATCTGAATCTCCGAAAACGGTGTCTGAATAACAGGAAAATCTTCCAATGGCAGCTTGACGCGCTCAGGATCAAATCTAACGTTTTGGCACACATCACAGTTTTTAAAATATCTCTTCACATCTTGAAGAACTCTTGGCCAACTAAAAACAAGGGTGATCTTATCAAGAGTCCTTTTAAATCCCAAATGCTCAGAAAGCACGACCTCGTGAGCGATCTTCACGATTTCTTCTCTGAACGCTCTGGGGACGATCATCTGCCTCATCCACGGCAAAACAAAATACTTCTCTTTGTACATCTCTCGGTACAGCAAACTGTTGTCCCAGTAGATTTTACTGTCTCCAGACTTCTCCAACAAAACGTTGATTTCTTTTGCTCTCTCTCTACATTCCAGCAGAGTTGGGCAGGCTTGTACTTGCTCCTTGAAGCTGGCAGCATCATATTTCATAGGCTGTTCACACTCAGCCTAGGGGGGAAAAGGTGTCAGGATGAGACTCTATCAGCTCCCCCCCCCCAAAAAAACACGGCAAAATACTGGGCTGCATGTTGGGCCTGGGTGAGCTGCTGCTCTAATGCTCCAACTCTGTGCTCAAAAGCCTGAGCATGGGCTAAAGCTTCCTCTAACTTCTGCCTAGAGGCAAAAGTGCCTTTGTTAACGAGGAGGTCGAATTTTTCCACTCTTAGCTTGTCCAGCTCCTGAGCCTGAAATTCAAGTTTAGCACTGGTTTCCCTGGCAAGGGCCCAACCTGTTTTTTCAAACCTCACAACTTTTTATTCTCATACTGAAGCTGCAAGGCTTCATGCAGTGTCTGCAGGGTGTCTGAACTCCAAGGGAGTTTGACCTTTCTAAACTGTTCATTGCCCAGTTTTCCTAAGCAAGGGCTCTCCTTAACCAGTGTGGTGGCTTTCCGCAGGGGTTCTTAGGCAGGGTAGGAGTTTTGCTCCTGGCCAAGGAGTTCCTATGCCCACTGTGTGGTCATTCAACTCCACAGAGTTCTTAACAGATCTGCACACCACAGTTTGTTAACTCCTAACTATGGACCTAAAACAGGCAAACTAGCTCAGGGAGAAAAAGAATTTAGCCCTAAATCCTTAAAGAGACCTTAGCACTACTATCCAGCAGAGTGAGAAAAGGGGGAGAATCAAAGGGGGAGAAAAGATTAATGCAGAATCAGGAGGAAATCAGAGAGGCAACAGATGAGACTAAGTTCAGGAAGCGTGAGAATTACCAGTCTTGAAGGGACAGGTATCTGTGGAGGTGGCAGCGAAATGACCAGCTTTTTTTCGGAGAAAGAAGTCTCAAGCGAAATGGAGGGTGGGTGTATGAATCAAGAAGACAAACACACAGCACATGGCTGGGGAGCCCAATTATAGGGCGAAACGTATCGTGGGGCAGGCTGATGTTTCTACTCCTCAAAAGAACAACTTGATGGTTTGTCTGGAGGTACAAGAAGAAGTTGGGAGAGGCTAGATACGACTGCCTGGGGTGGACTTTAGGTGAAAATGTGCTTGATGACCCTGTGAGCACCGGGAGGGGAAGTTACCAGGATCACTGCGTAGCTTGATAAGGTAGATGGTGAGGGGAAGTACGGAATGGCACGGATGAGGTCAGTGAGGAGTTCCTTGGGGGACCCCATTGTTTTAACTTAAGCACTTCTCCAGCATGTGGAGGGGCTGTCAGTCAATCAGCCGCTCTGACACATCTTTTGGTAGTTTTCCAAGTTCCTGACTAGCTGCTCTCAGCCAGTCCGGCTAGTGCCCTGGACTTCTGGCATATGAAGAAGACATTTATGATATTCCCTATCTATAAACTACCCTTTACAGCATGAGGAAGGAGTCTGACTGCTAACAATTCCTTCCCAATAAAGGAAACAGGATCTGGCCTTTGACTTCGCTTCACTTCCATGGAGAGGCACATACGGTGGAGGCCCCAAGCGAGAAGTGGAGCAGAAGAGGGTCAGGAGAGAGAAGCAGGGACCAAGGTAGCCAACTCGTGCTTCTGGAAAGCTTTCTGGTTATGCAAACCAGGTGATGTGCCACAAAAACATAGAAAAACGTCAAAAATAGCAAAAAAGAAAAAGTTTTTTTCAAAAGAAAGAAATCGAAACGTGGGAGGCCATTCTTAAAACTGTCCCCAAAGGTGGTTGTTGGCAACTGGTCACTATGGCTGTTTGGAAAATCGAAAAAGCAGGAGACCCCTGCAAAATCCTGGGCTTCTTCATCCCAGAGGGCGGGAGCTCAGCCCTTCAGAACCAAGAGTGGCAGCATGACTAGCCCTCCCAGTGAGAACTCCGGATCTGCACAGATATGGACATCTTCGAGGAAAAGAATACCTCCTGGTTTTCATTCCCATGGAAACGCACACTTGTAGCCACTTCTACCCCCCTCATGGAAAGAAAGGGGCAGGATTAGCCTGCTGTGCCACTTGGCTCTGGAGTACCGGTCTCTTTGTCGGAGGGGGCTCCTCTATGGAGTGTCCTCAAAAATAAAAGTTAAAAAACCCAAAAAGGAAAAAAAAAAGTTGAAGCAGCAGAGGCTGCATCATGCCATTTCACTCAGGGTTTCCAACCTGGTATGCTGGCATCTCACCCAGCAAGTGAGAGAGCAAGAAGGGAAAAAAATGTAAATATATATATAGATATGATAAGAAATAAAAGTTAAGATGCACGAAAAATGACAAATTCCTGATCTTCTGAAACAACTCCCTTCTCCCACCTCTTGCTTCAGAGGAAAACTAGGATTTTCGCAAAGGAAGGAGCCCTGACTTCATGGGCCATGAATGTGTCAGCTAAGTTAACTGGCAGCAGGGCAGGCACGTGGCTGAAAGAGACCACACAGGACTGTAATTGAGGAAACCTGGGGTGGCTAACCTGATGTCAGGTGGACAAGATGACCGACAGGTTTTGGGCCTGGAGGCCGCCACTTCCATTCATTCAACTGGGAGATCCAGCTTGGTGTGGAAAGCCAGTTTGGTGTAATGGTTAAGAGCGGCAGGACTCTAAACTGGAGAGCCGAGTTTGATTCCCAGCTCTGCCACTTGAAGCAATCTGGGTGAACTGGGGTCAGTCACAGCTCTCTCGGAGCTCTCTCAGCCCCACCCACCTCACAGGGTGATTGTCGTGGGGATAATAATAGCATACTTTGTAAACCACTCTGACTGGACATTAAGTTGTCCTGAAGTGCAGTATATAAATTGAATGTTATTATTATATTATAAAAGACTTAAGCCAGACCCCACCCCCTTCTTGGGGAGTTCAGCCTGACAAACTGCAGGACTAACTTCCCTAGCGATGCGGGCTGGACCTTGCCTTTTGGCCGTGCGGGCATTTTCCTTCTCAGAAAATTTCCCGTACGTAACCAGCTGAGTTTCCTCCCATTGCCGGGGGTTCCTGACCCATCCTAGCCTTGCGGCTCTTAGCAGTGTCTGGGTGGGGGCACAGGACCACCCCACCGCTGATACGTGCCTTGCTGCTCATGGCGGTTGGGACTTACCTCGCTTGGGTTCTCTGCCTTCCTGACTGCAGAGTGAACTCGCTTGGGGCTCTGACCACCTTCGCTTGCGATTACTTCCCAGTAAGACTCTTCTTGGGAATCCAAGGCAGCTTCCGTTTTCTGCGTTCCAACCAGCTTGGTCACACTTTTGTTCTCTGCCTTCCCGGTCACAGAATGAACTGGATCAGGGTTTTGACCATCTTCGCTTGTGATTGCTCGCCTGGAAGACACTTCTTTGGAATCAACTGCCTGCGTTGCGACCAGCTCGACTGCAGAGACAAGGTCAGAAGGCACAACGGATTTGTCCACTGCCCCAGCTGCAAGCTGTACAGAGCCCCTTCCTTGGTGAAGTCTCCCACCTGCTGCTTCTCCACCCTGAAACAATGCCGTGGCTTGAGGCACGCTTTTTTCTGTAAGAGAAGCCAGTGCCGAGTGCTCAGACTCATCACACGTCCGCCCTTGGGACAGCGGGTTCTCACAGTTCTGCTCTTGCCTTCCTGTCTCACCTGCAGACGGCCTCTGGCGTAAAATACCCTGCTTCGTCTGCTCCACATCGCTATGTCTCTTTTTCCAGCAGTCAGAACTGCTGTGGGTCTGCTTCCATTCATCATGCCTTTTTTCTGAACGAGGAGTCCTGGTACGTTGTCTCTCTGTAGGCATGATAAAGGTAAAAAAAAATTATGGTGCAGGGCTTAGAGCAGTAGAAGATGACTAGGGAGACCAAGCTTCAAACTCTCACCCGGCCACGAAGCGCACTGGGTGCTTGCTAGTTACTTTCCCCAGACCCAGCCCACCTCACACAGGTTCCTTTTGCACTTACGGTTTAAACTGCCATTTAAGGGATTCGCCTTACAATGGCTTCAGCATGGCACTCCCACGTTCCACACTGCCCAAGGCCGTTTCCATTTGCTATGAAGCCTCAGCGCCAATTCGGACTTTCGGGGCTTTGCAATTCACATCACACTTTTTTTTTTAAACTTTGAGAAGGCATAGTAATGTTGCAATGCTGGATCCCATCCCCCCCCTGTATTTGCTGATTGGTCCGTCCTGTGCCCACTGGAAAGGCAACTGGTGGCGGAGTTCCGGGGGAAGACATGTACGTTTTGTGCTTGTACCACTCTCATTTTTTTAAAAAAGCCAAGCCATGAAAGGGTTAAAATACTGCTTCATTCCCTCCCAGTTTGTTTTGCAGACAGTGGGCACAACAAACACTTTTTTGTTTGTTTGTTTACTCTTTGGCCTCAGCAGAAGACACCAGGAGGGAGGGAAAAGCAGCATTAGCAGAAAACACTAGGAGGGCAGTAATGTTGCAATGTTACAACTCATTCCTGACTTTGAAAATAAAAGAGAGTCTGCACATATTCTTGAGGAAGGAAGGGAAAAGCAGCCATTTAAACCTTCCCTGGCTTTTAAAGCCAGGAAGAAAGGGCAGTAATGTTACAACACAGCAACATTATTACAACTCATTACTGGTTTTGAAGGGGGAAAAAAGTGTGTGTATACCCTCAAGGGAGGAAGGGAAAAGCAGCCATACAACTCTTCCTGGCTTTTAAAGCCTTCAGAGAATAGGCAACAATGCTAGGAATCGTTCCTGGCTTTAAAGAAAAAAAAAATAAGAGAATGCTTGCGTACCTGAGAGGATGCAAGCAAATGGAGATGCAGCCTTATGACCCCTACCTCGCTTTACTGATAAAAATGGCAGAAAAGGAGTTCAGAGAGCTGAGGAAGGTGGGAGTGGTTAATTCTGCACAGACCAATCAGCTCCCAGGGAAAAGAAGAGGGGGAGAAGAGAAGCAGAAGGGGAGTACAGAGTTCTCACTGACATTAACTATGCCAGCCGTGACTCGGCAGCAGCTTCAAAATAAAATCACAGTGAAAAAAAATCAGGGTTACTGCGGGCAAGCATCAGTTCTGCGCCCCATGACTACTTTGCAAGTGTGAAACTCCTGCAAACATGGGAAGCAGAACAGAAACTGAAATGCTTTAAGGTCCCTGTGCAAAAAGGACCAGATTTGTTGAGAGGATATAATGGAGAAGGGAGAGAACAGAGACAAAGTAACCAGGCTGAGCTCTTAGGAGAAAGAATAAGACTAAAAACAATAAAATATTCACATCTATCTTATTTTCTTAGACTCAGTGTGGCTAACAATACAACTACGAGCTGCAAGGACACAAAACAAGAGTCCAGTAAAACAAATACACACATTAAAACGCACAAAAACTTAGCCAAATCTGCCCCAATAGTTTATGCTCCACCCTATGCTCTGTGAAACCAAACCACCATGTACACCTCTCTTAACATAAGCAATTGTGGGGAACTGCCTTACACTCAGGATTTAGTTGTAGTCTCAAAGGATCCTTCCAGGGCTTAGACTCTGTACATGCTCAGACATAATAAAGAGAGAGGAATGAGTATGACTCACCTCCCAAACATTAAGCCACCCAGAACCTTAGAAATGCAATTGGCCCTGGCCAGAAGTACAACAGGCAGGCAGCCCCCACTTCAGTCCTGGTCACAACTATTAAGGTTCAATGGGACCTTCATTTTTCAGCAGGAAGAGAGAGGGCCTGTGAGGGGAGGGCATCGCTTTTGTCTTTTGGGGATCGAGCTTCAGTTTATTCCCCCTCAGCCACCTGACCACAGCCTCAAGGCACGGTCCCAGGACATCCCCAGATGCTTCTGTCGGCTTAAAGCTAACGAAATGAGATGCGAAGCCAGATGTCATTTATACTGGCAACAACCTACTCCAGACCTCCTGGCGATCTTGGCCAAAGGTTCAACAAAGGTTTAACGCAGATCGTTGGGGTTCCCCACATACCAGGTCTCAACTAGCTCATTCTACCTTTCCTATGGGTCTTCTCTGCTTTCCCACCTACAAGAAAAGAACAGAGCCAACGTGGGCTGTCCTTTTGACCCCAAACTGGGATGGCAAACGATCCACCGAAATATCGTAGTCAGCTGTATAAAATGCAACAGCAACAACAAGGGATTGCCTTTATCCAACTGTAGCCGGAGACCATCAGCCAAGACCAATAATGTTCTTATACTCCCAAATCCCAGCCGGAAGTGACACTGCAACGGGTCAAAGGCACCCCTTGTCAGACAGACATTTTAATCGCCTTCTCCAAACTTTCACCTTATCTCCAGCATGATCTCAACTGTGTGGTGTTTCCCCCCCTCAAATTTTAATCCATGCTATTTTAAATGAGTACCCATCCTTCCTAAATTTCCGGGTTGCAGTTTTAAGTTTTTAACTATGTTTGTATTATTTTATCTAAAAGCACTATGAAGACTGATTTGAATAAATGGACTGATTTTTATTGCCATTATATGCAAGGATTCAGTTTGACTACCCCAAAGCACTCCGTTGACGTCATTCAGAAAAACTGAACGGAATCTCTCTGTACAACTCAAACAAGAGGCTGCCACCAATACACCTTCCTTCACAATCTACTATCGAATGCAGACAGAATTAGGGCCTTTTTCAGCAAAGAAAAAGCAGCAAGCAAAGTGGTCCCAGGCAACCTCCCAAGCAGAGCCAAGAGTACTGGGCTCAGGTGACTTTTGGCCCCGAACAACCATCAAGAATTTCACCGGATGAGATTCAGCCAATGAAATGGACAAGGAAGCTGTAGCAAAACGAAACCTTGCCAATAACATCTTGCAAGCCACCTTTCCATGCCGATACAAGAGCATCTGCAGAGACTGTAAATTCCCAACTCCACTTTCAGCAAGCAATGACGTGACCAAGGCACAGACCTTCCTCTCTGAGCAAATCATGCCTCAGAGGGCTCTTATTATTTACAGACTTGGCATTAATCATGCAGGTCAAAGTGGAGGGACAAGACCCACAAGTTCAAAGTCACAGCACTGCAGGGACCGATTTCCAGCCGAAATTAAGCAATCTGATTTAAATAATCAAAAAGAAATGCATCCCAGAAGAGTCTTGCTTCACTAGGGAGGCAAGCTACCACGGGTCCCCAAACTGAATGCAGTGGGCCCCTTTGGCTCTTACACCCTTTGACTTGAGCTCACCCCTCTGGCCACACACCCCTTCCTTCTGCAGGCAGGAAGGAGACAAGGGCACAGCTGGGACGCTGGGCAGCCGGCAAGATGTCCCCACCGATCCCGCTCCGTTGCCGCACTATATCTTGGTGACATTTCTATACAAAAACACTGAAATACACTGAACATGAACTTCACCAGGGCTGCTCATAATAAACACGTTTGAGATTTTAGATAAGTGACTCAGACTTGTAATATTTCTTAGTATTTTAAACCACTGTTTACAATTTTCTTCTTTCAATATCCTTCATTCATTCATTTTGGGTTATTTGACCAATCATATAATAAGAGTTGCATTAAAAAGAAAATTCAAGACATACAGTTGAAAAAATAAAACAATTTAAAATTAGGATCTAGTTACAGTACAATATAATCTCCAAAACCTGAATATTACCAAGTAATATTTGGCTACTTGATAGATAATCTTGGCATTCTTATTGGATAGGAGATAATCAAATCCAACTTTTGCAGTAAGACCAGAGATTTTACCTAATAACGGTGTGATCATCTCACCATGGATCCTGTGAGTGTATGTCTGTGGGCTCAGCATCCATCCACTCACGCATCTGACAAAGTGAGCTCTGGCCCATGGAAGCTTGACTTCAATTAATCCACTAGACTTTAGGATACCAAGAAAGGCATTTTGGTGTCTACCAGGGGAAAGCTGCTGTTACCTCAGAGCATTCAAGCTTGGGAATTTCAGCCAGAAAATCACAGCCATCTTGTTACCTGGAGATCTACTTGTGTTTCCTGATCTTCTCTCCTTGCTGGAAGCCTGTCTACTTGATTTCAGGGATTGTTGCGGAGACCTTGACCTGTGACTCAGAAGGTGTCTTGGTCTTCGACTTCGACTCTCCCTGTGACGCTCAGAGCTCCTTGATCGTGACCGAGTTCGAAGCCTGGAGTGGCTAGAACTCAAGCATCTTGAACGTTTTGGGCGAGGACTGGCAGAACGTTGCCTTGATATGTACCTCTCCTCTCTGTCACTTTCCCATCTGTGAAACAGGCAGATACCAAGATTTTATCAAACACGTTTGCTATGAAAGAAATAAGGAAAACAAGTTTGAGAGAAAGGGTGACGTATTACTTTGCCTCCACTCACTCTCTCTGGAGCCTTAATCAACTGGGCCACAAGTCCCCCCTCCTGAGAAACAAAAAATACACGTCCTCATGGAAATCTGGCCTGCAACAAAGGGCACAATGTTGGTCAGCTGCTGCTGTGTACAGAGAGTGAAATGCCAGGTGAGGAGAGTGGAGACAGGTGCTCCAATCTCTGCTTGGTTGAAAGGTTCGCTGTGGGCCAATCACTGGCTCTCAGCTTCAACTACCTCACAGAATAGCCATTCTCGGGATGAACTGGAGGAGAGGAGAACTAGATATGCTGCTCTAAACTCTTGGCTGGAAGGATGGGATAAAAAATGTGAGACGGGTGAAACTGAAATGCAGACAGATTTGAAAAGGAGGGAAATGTCAAGGCTCTCTGAAAAGACCTATTTCAAGCGGCAAACCCGCTTATAATCATTACAAAGGAAGGGACCCGACACCATCTAGCCTTCCAGCTCTCCTCCCTGAAATCCTGGAATCTGCTCCTGAGCAGAAAACACCAAGTCAAACATGACTTCACTAAGAAAGAGACCAGATCCATCCCCTATATATGTAGGAAGCCATGGGTTCCACCCACTTAAGCCACCCTCAATTGTATTATTATTGTTGTAGTTGTTATTGTTGTTGTTATTCCACCTTTCTCACTGAGACTCAAGGCGAACTACATAGCTTGAAATGAGTACAGTCAGTATCAGGAACAGTATCAGGAACATTTCCATACAGCATCAAGAAAATTTCTATACAGTGTTAAGGACATTTCCAAAACAATGTCACAGGATTTCACCTCTATTCTCCTCTAACTGAGGCTACTGGGTCAGCCTGGCATCTGCCATTCTCACACACACACACAGATCTAACTAGTTGAGAAAACCCCGAGGCTAAGATAAAGAACAGGGGTGCTGTTTTGGAAACACTGAGTGTCATGGTTTAATGTTCCTACTTCAGCTGACTGAACCGGATGAGAATTTCAAAGCCTTCCACACTCCGGGTGCAGCATTTCATCTCTCAGCTAACTGACCATGGTGGTGGAAAGTGCCATGAAGTTCCGACCGACTTGTATGATAAGGGAAAACAGTATTTTGCCTGAAGTGCTATCATAGAAAGGAATCATAGCTTACCTTTTGGACGAAGAGCTGACTTCAGGATGCCAGTCCGGGCGCCTGTTTCGAGAACATCCATGTCAGTAATCCGATTAACAGTGAGGCTCTTTCAATACGAAATACTTCCCGAGCAGAAGGAAGGTCGAGGGACCCTGTTCCCAGGGAGGGTTCCCAGGCCAGGGGTGCCACCTTTCCTCTCCCGACACCTCCCTTCCCACTCTGTCTTTCCTGTTCCTGAGATGGAGAAACCCACCTGGTGGTCATCACTGCAACCCACCACACTCTCGCCTAGCAAGCTGCACTTCATCTTCTCAGGCAGTGTGGAGTTCCAATGGATTAAACTGGATTAAATTCATCCAATGGATGAAATTGATTTTAATGGGCTTAGACTGGAGTAACTCTGCTTAGGATTGCACTGTTAATGTGGCCATTTAGCCATGCTGGCATCTCTTGGATTTCTTCATACCTTATAAGACATTCAAGATGAGATTTAATTGCAATAGTTTTAAATAACTTTTAAACTCAGGGATGGGATTGGGACTTCTTTACCTCCTCCTTTTTTATGAATATACCAATCAATTCACTTTGAGGAATTCCCTCTTCAGGAATTGAAGGCTGAATGTCAAGTTATGGCAGTTAGACCCAAACAGTACTTCGCTTCAAACACTCCAGGTGCCTGAGTTAAAGTTGCTTTATTCAGGATCTACAGTTCAGTGCACACATGACTATGGTATTGGAAGAAGAAACGTGGGCATGAAGGATCAGGTTAGTTATAGGGAAAGTTCCCACCTTTTAGGAGAGGGACAGATAGAACTCTGAGAGGGGGGAAAGAGTGAGAAGCCTGGGAAAGGAAAAGAAAATGGAAGTCATTTTCAGCTCTCAGACTTCGCCTGTCATCCAAGGCCGTTCTCAAGGCTGCTTCAGCAGTGGAAGTAAACACCTATGAGATAAGAGGGACACCTCCAAGTCTAGCTGTAAAAGGCATGACACAGACATGTATCGTCAGCACATAAATATACTTTCAGAGGTTCAGCATTAACTGCTAAACACCTTCACGACCGATATTGGCATGAATATCTGACACCGAGTATCATAATCAATCTCCTACATGGGGAAATACGGTACTATTCAACAACACATATTTCCAGACAAATGGTGGGTATTTTTCATTATAAAACTCATGAATTTTTTCTTTTCCCTCCCAAAATAAGGACTAAATTGCAACTATTGGGAAGACTGACAGAGTCTTAATTGCTCCAAGGTTTTCTCTCTCCTCACACCATTTTCACTTACAGTCACTATCCAACCATTTTCCCACTTGGTTAATTGTTAGTCTTTTGTAAAAAATGTCCATCCACCATCTCAGCCTTGACTTACTTTCGGTAAGCCAAAGAACACCAGGCCAAATGCCACACCCCATACCTCTGGCTCAGGTTTGAAAGAACCCGCTAAACGTGGACAGTGTGAGGGACCTGTCCTTACTCTATTAGTAACCATTCAGCCTTAAAAAGACACCTCAACTCTTTTTCCAGATGCACGAGGAGACATGCAGAGGGTTAAACACAGCATGGCTCAACTCAGGTGAATATATAGAGGCCGTTACATGAATACTGGAAGAAAGTACAGTAATCAAACATTTGGTCATTTCAGTGCACCATTTAAGTCAAAGCCCTTACTGCGAGAGCAGCCTGTGACAATTCTCAGTACGGAGAGCGGTCTTCTGATGCTGAATCCAGTCCTACAAGAGAGAAAGAGAGGCAGAAATGTAAGACACCCCAACTGAACTGAAGCCAACTCACGACAAATGCCTGCTTTGCATTAACTCAGGCCTATCCAGGGCACGGCAGGAGAGCACTAATGAACTCACCTGCCCCTATCCAGCAAGATCCACTCCCAGAGCACATCTGGCACAGCAGGGCCTTCCCCAATTCCCCCTCCCACAATGACTGAGGAAACCACCCTGAATTGCCTGGCTGGGGAATCAGCAGAGCCTGAGGGAAGGGAGAGAAGTGGTTGTCTGGAGTGAGCAACTGGCAGAAACTGCAGTACCCTCTTTAGAAGACAGACATGCTCAAAAGGCTTTGGAACTGTGTGGGTAGAGAGAAGCTACTGATTTATATGGATGCAGCAGCTTTCACATCAACCCAAACACACCTGTTGCAGATGGACCAAGGCCACATTAAGGAGCACCCCAAAGCCCTTAACTAAAGAAAGCTTAAGCCCATCTAAGCCTAGTAAACCAATAGCAGCCTTCCCGACTAGAATCACTTCCCTCTGGTCTTGTCTGCTCAGTGGAATGACAGGACAGGGATAGGTTCCACCACACTGAGAAGTAAAGATGGGCGTCATCCACGTACTGGACACAATGCACTCCACTCCAACATCTCCACTGATATCAGCCAAAGGTTTTGCATGCAGGTTAAAGAGCACTGGGGATAAGACAGACACCTCAGGCACCCTACCCATCAGGCGCAGGCTGTGCCTATGGAAACAACTCTCTTCCTGCCGACATGCGAAGGGTGAAAACTTTTCATCCCAGACACTGATTGCAATTGATCCACCCAAAAGAGGTCAGCCACACCAGAGGCTGCTGAGGTCTAACAGACTCGTCAGTGATGGACTGCCCTGGCCAAACTGTAGCCAGAAATCATCCACCAAGGTCAAGAGTGCCCTTTCAGTCCTGACTGCACCCAGACCAAAAAGGGCCAAGGTCAGGGACTTGCTCTGCCACAACATACTGCTGCGGTCTGGGCCGAAGTGGGGAAGACCTTGCTGGCTTACTGGCAGCAAGCTAGCAGCAGCTGAGCTCCCTCTGGTCAAAGTTTCTCTACGTAGTCACTTCAAGCCTGGCCCTTAGCCCGTGGCTTCCAGCCTGAGCCCCGTGTCGGGAAACATTACCAGTCAGGGCCAGCCTATGAAGTGTGTGTTTGGGCGTTTTATTTTACTGTTCCTTTAACTTGGTAATTAGTATGTCTGTGACATGAATTGGGTCCCGTCCTAGAGAAACATGCCACACAAACAGCACACATAAATAAGTGAAGCATGATTCCCAAACTAAACCAAGTTATACAGCAGGATTCGAGCTCAGTGGTCCCTTTTATACCAACAAGATATTCACAATACAAGTATTCAAGAGTCAAAGCTACCTTCTTTAGACATCCTTGACTTTTGAAAGCTTACTCTCTGAAAATCCTGTTGGTCTCTAAGGGACCACTGGACTCAAATCCTGCTGTTCTACTGCAGACCAACACAGCTACCCACCTAAAACTAGACCAAGTTACATATGCATATCAATTGTTAACATAGCGCAACCGGTCCTGAAAATAATTCACAAAATGTTTATAACCAAGTTAACTGCATCCAGGATATCCCATGCACAAATAGATGCTGTGGTGAGAGGAGTTAACACGCCTTTTTGTCTTTACAGTCTTCATTACACAGAGAACAAAGGTGAAGAAATACTCTAGGAGCCACAGCATAGTAATCATTTATCTGTGAGGAGGTGGGCAGTTTCTTCACCTTCTGTGTATCAGTGTGTGAAAAAACTGGAAGCCAAGAGGCTTTCACCACACAAAAAAGGGACACGACAGAATCCACAGGGGGAAATGCCTGGGGATTTGGTGTACTTGCCTGAGACCCCACCTGTCGTACTGGTTCTTCAACAGGGTTCTTCAGATTTCTTCTTAAGTTGGAGGATGCAGCAGGCCCAGAAGCAGCCTGCTGGGTTTGAAATCTTTTCACGTTATCATCCATCGCTACAGACGAATTGTAGGCGGTCCCTTCAAGGGGGCCTTCATACTTGCTCTTATGCCCATAATCAATCACTTTTTTCTTTACTGTGGGACCATGGCCACCTGCACTGCAAAGCGTTTCTCTTTCTGCACTCTTAGAAGGTAAACTGGGTGCCCGATGAGCCATTTTGTGCTCTCGGATAGCCTGCAACAGTAAAGACATTTTCTCAGGCATCAGCTGATCATTTGGATGGTGACCAAGTTCCTCCAAGCCATCACTGGATAAGCCAAACTTTGTCAACAGATTCATCTCAGAGGGCTTAAGGTAATAGCTCTGAATGCTTCTATTTTGATCCGCAACCCTTCCTGAAGCTGACTGGCTCTGGCTATTATTTTCACTTAGAAATGGATTATCCCAATGGGAAGAGCAGCCCTCTCTCTTCTGCAGTTGATCCATATCAGTCCTTATGTTGACTTGGTTCCTTTCCGTTTTGTGAGGTCTAAACATCCAGACTTGAAAATCCTGCCCTCATTTCAGTTCCCATCAATCGTTGGAATAATTCACAAGGAGGTTATCTTCAAAAAACAGTTGGTCCCATTCGTAGAACTAAAAACAGCTCACATGGGATAGAATCACCTTGTCCTGGAATTAAGTTTCCTTTAGGATTAAGCATAGGAAGATTCAGGGAGACCTCGTTTAACAAGGCAGCAGATACTACAGAAGTCTGTGAAGCTGTTCAAGTAATGAAGACCTAATTCTATCTGAAGAGCAGGAAGCTGGAAGGGAGGAAGTCCCAGCAGAAGCGGGCTGGCAATGCCAAGGTTCAGAGAATCCACAAGTGTGCAGATCTTGACAAGAATCCCACAAAGCTGGAAGTTAAAACACAAATATTAGGCAACACATACTTTAAACATACTCCATAAGGGGAACTTAAACTATAAGCAAATTGTTTTGCGTAAAACTCATAAACTGTTTGATTTTCTCAATTCAACTGAGGACTAATTTTAGCCAAGGGCTTCATTTATTTTGCCCATTGGCAAACCCATGGCCCCTCCCATTGCCAAACCCAATGATGAACCTCCACCCTGGCAGTAAAGTCCAGATCCCAGCAGCAGGAGGCAACACCAGGGAGGGCCTCGGCTTCTATGCCCCGTTGGGGGGCCGGATGCTGTGTGAGGTCGGATGGTGGACCAGATGGACCACTGGTCTGATCCTGCACGGCTTTTCTGATGTCCTTATACAAGCTCCATTCATTCATCCACTCGTTTGACTTTTATCCCGCCCTTCCCGTGAACAGGTTGAGGGCAGGGTACAATAAAAATGCTTGGTACAGGTTAAAACATATAAATACATTTAAGGTCCAAACCCACAAAATATATATGAGACAACATCTCAGATGGTGGCCCACTCTAGTTTCCCCAGTCATAACTGATTCCTGGATCAGCCTCCCACTACAGCGTTTGGTGTGAAGAGAAAATCAAAGTAACTGCCAGATACCAATTTTCAAAGGGCGAGTAAACAATGAGGTAATGCAATAGCAGAGAGCCAAGGGATTGCTGCAGGGAGGCTATTCTGGGGAAGCTTTGAAGCATTTCCACCCCAATTCGGGGGGGGGGGCTACATGCGCTCATTCTCTTCATCCTGTGACAGTTAATTGGCATAAAGAAAGAGACAGGCACGCTGCTTTCTGTGCAGCTGCAAACGCTGCACACTTCTGGCTGGCTTCTGAGATGCCACAGGTCTCTTGGCCGAGGCTCCTTTCGGGCAGGGTGGAGCTCCTGCTCCTGCACAGCAGCTCCAAAAGACAGTCAAGGGGAAGATGCCAATGCCTCCCCCTTCTCTAACTCCCTCAGTAGCCAGAAGAGGAGCCCTTGGACCACCCCAGCATCCCGGGTGCCTGCTCTCTACTACTTCCTACAACAGCCCTGTGAGAAGGCCTCTGTGAGAGTCCTATCTGTTCATTGTATTGTCTCCACATGTAATATGTAATATTAATGTAATATATAATGTTAATAATTATTATTAACTGGCAACGAAGCTCATTGTAGAAAAAAACACAAGGGGCTCTAGAAAAGTGGGGCTGGGGAACGGTGACTGGCAGAGAGGCCTGGCAGGCAGGAGAGGGGCAGGCTGGGGGGCTGGTGAGGGCTGGCGGGCATGGGAGGACTGGCAATGTGGGGCAGGCTGGGGGGGGGCTGGCGGGCAGGGGAGGACTGCGGAGGGCTGACGGAGGAAAAGCTGGGGCTCGCCCTTCTCCCACCTCGCCGGCTCAAACAGGGCTGTGGCGGGTGGTCGAAAAAGAGAAGAGCAGCCTCGGCCCAGCATGCTCCGGGGGGGGGGGAGGGACGTCCCTGGGGACTCGAGTTGCCATCTCCAGCCCGGGGTGTTCCTGGATGCTCAGGGAAGGGGCGTCGCGTAGCCTTCACGGTACTCCCCGCCCCCCGAGACCGCCCTTCCAGCTGGCCCCGTCCTCCCGCGGAGACGCTCCCCGTCGCCTGGAGGCCAGCTGCCATTCCGAGAGAACTCCCGGGCCGCCTGGAGGTTGGCAAGGCCACTGGGGCAGCCCCTCCCCCACAGAAGGCCGGCGGCTCAGGGCCTCCTCAAGACGCTCCCCCTGCGCAGGACAGGCGACTCTTGCCGGGCCCCGGGCGGGAGCGGAGCGGCCTCCTTCGCTTGGCCTTCCCCAGCCCGCCCGGCGCCCCTCACCTCACTCCGCCGCCTCAGGAAACTACAGGCCCACCGCTCGCTCGCTCTGCGCCTGCGCTAGTACGAGACGCATGCGCGGCGGAGGAACCCCTGGAGGTCTGGCGAGGGGCAGAGCGCAGGCGCACAACGTCTGGCTGCTGTGCGAACGGGCGCCGCGTGGGCGGGGAGCCGCCCTGGGTTTGCAGCGTGCTTCAGGGTTGCACGGAACTCTTCGGCAGCGGCCGCGCGGTGGGATAACCCAGGAGGGCGTGCAGGCTGGCGGAAATGGGGTCGGGAAAGACCCAGGCTCCTGAGACGAAGGGCGCTGGAAAGGCAGGAGGGAGCGGTGGTCAGAGTTGCCCCGCCCACCCACGCAGTCCCTCGTTCCTGGCCCCTCATTGCAGATCACGAATAATATTTTGCCAGTGCTTCGGGCCACCCTCAAATGGTACATTGCTAGATGGAGGCTGTGCTGTGCAGTGATGCCAGATAAACTCGCGCTTGGTCCAAAGCCTGATTTTGTATAAAGCGCTCCAAAGCAAGACATTCTCCCGGAAGCATCCCAGAATAGGGCACAGAGGGCTGCTGCTTGCGTTCCTCAGTTCTTTTCCATGCACACTGAAGGGATTCCTGAGGGCGCTCAACGTTGAAGCACTTCCTGAAAATCCAGGACTTGGATTGGACGCCCCGCAAAAGTTTATTGGTGGGGTTACGTAACTTGGCTGTTCCGAATCCTGTAGCTGCTTTGAGTCGTGGTGTTGGAAAGTACCCTCAAGTTATGGCGACCACTGGTGGGGTTTTCAAGGCAGGAGCCTAACAGAGGGGGTTTGCCATTGCATGCCTCTGCAACCCTGGTCTTCGTCGGACGTCTCCCATCCATTACTAACCAAGGTCGACCCTGCTTGACTTCTGAGAGTAAGAAAGTAAGGCCTTTGCAAAAGAAATTGACAGAGAAAAGTCCGCCTAAGAAACTATTATTCTCCCCGTTTATCTCCCTATTGGGTCCAGACCATGACAGGCCTGCCTCCCTCCCCCACCCCCAGGAACTGGTACATCATGATGGGTCAATGAGGGAAGGAAGCCCTTCTCACTGCTTAACCTGAGCTGTTTTTTCTCCTGCCTCCATTATGAACACAGTTGCAGCTTCCTCTCCTGATTCATCTTCTACAGCTCTTTATGTGTGTAAGAAATTAGTAGAAAATGGGGAATCCAGAAAACTCATGGAGAGGGAACCCATCATCCCCTTCCCCCGCTTTCCTGCCCCCCCCCCACTCAGCCCCCCCAACAGCAATTCCTGGGGAGGCTAAAAGCCAGTGTGGTGTAGTGATTAGAGTGTCAGACTAGGATCCGGGAGCCCCAGGTTCAAATCCCCGCTCTACTGTGGAAGCTTGCTGGTTGGCCCAAGGCCAATCACACACACTCAGCCTAACCTCCACAGGATTGCTGTGAAGATAAAAGGAGAGAATTCTGTAAGCCACCTCTGGTGCCCATTGGGGAGACAGAATAAGAATAAACGCCAGCACTGAAGAAATGAAGGGTATGAAAGCTAGAATGAATCTTTTAAAGCATCCCTCAGCCAAGATTTAATGCTAGGAGGCTGACTTGGTGTGTATGATGGAGATCTGGGTGGGTGAAGATCGAGGAGTCTCTCTCCCCCAAGTTGGCCCCCTGGTTTCCTGGCACAGCTAGGCTTGGTGGCTGGGGTCCGTCAGGCCTCCATGGCCCCCTGGGTTTTGTTGCCAGGTCCCAGTTTCGAGTGCATGTTCCTAATGCTCAGGAGAGCATACGGAGTCTGTTGCCATAC
Source organism: Eublepharis macularius (assembly GCF_028583425.1). NCBI lineage: Eukaryota > Metazoa > Chordata > Lepidosauria > Squamata > Eublepharidae > Eublepharis > Eublepharis macularius. The sequence continues at coordinate 2,174,757 of NC_072799.1, forward strand.
CGCCTGCCTGCTGCCCAACTGCTTCCTGCCTGAGCTGACCAGACACATCTAGGATTTGGTATCACCTAACTTAAGGTTGGTTGATCTACCTGCCAATCCTCCCCAGACCCCTCCTGCCTCTCAGCCCTCCCCAGACCCCCCTTGCCCCTCTACCTGTCAATTCTCCCCAGATTTCTAGAGCCCGTTGTATTTATTTGCACAACGGGCTTTGTTTCTAATATATTGATGAAAGCCTTTGGTGACTTGGACACAGCTATCCATTCCTAGCATAAAACTATAACTGATATTTTAACTAATACAAATAACAATAACTGATATATTTAACTAACACAGAACCAATCTGCAAAAGCTGTGGGAACCATAACAATGTCAACTTCAGTCAACAAAAGAATGAAAGCAACACACACACACACACAGCTCCCACCCACCCCCATGAAAAGAAAGCAGAATGAACTCAAAGTAGCACATACACACACAGCCCTGCCCACCTACCCCCGAATGAAAATAAAACAGAATGAAAACGCAGCGCACACATACACAGAAATCCCTGAATGAAATGAAAGCAGAATGAACTCAAAAAAACTTACCCTCCTCTGGAAAGCCAGCCCAGCAGCTCTGCTTGCTCGCTCTCTCTCTGTTTCACAGAGGAATGAAGAAAATGAAGCAGAATGAACTCAAAGCAGCTTAATCTCCTCTGCAGAGCCCACCCTGGGCCCCAGCTTGCTCTCTCTCTCTCTCTTACAGAGGAATGAAAAGAAAGCTGAATGAACTCAAAGCAGCTCAGTCTCCTCTGCAAAGCCCACCCCAGGCCCCAGCTTGCTCTCTATCTCACACACACAGAGGAATGGGAAAAAAGCAGAATTAACTCAAAGTAACTAAACCTCCTCTGCAGAGCCCACACCGGGCCCCAGCTCGCTCGCTCTCACTCACAGAGGAATGAAAAGAAAGCAGAATGAACTCAAAGTGGTTCAGCCTCCTCTGCAGAGCCTGCACCAGGCCCCAGCTTACTCTCTCTCTCTCATTCACTCAAAAAAGCAGAATGAACTTAAAGCAGCTTAACCCCCTCTACAGAACCCATGGGGCCGAAGGAGGAAGGAATCACATGGGCAGATTCTGGAGCTGCCAGAACACTGTTTCAGAGTGTTCCCCTTCAAAAAAAAAGCACTGTGTCTCACCCTGGTGGTTGGGATGAGGGAGGATAGAACTGCTCCAGGGCAGTTTGCACAAGTCTGGGAACAGAGGGCCAACTCTGGCTGGGAAATCCAACAAAACAATCAAGTGTTTCACAGCAAAGAGAGAAGGCTCAAGTGAACTTGAAGGTGGGTGTATGGATCCAGAATGCATACTCACAGCACATGGCTGGGAACCCAATTAGAGGGCAAAACGTGCCCTGGTTCAGGTTGATGTTTTGTCTTGAGGCAGAACGATAAAGTGGGAGAAGCTAGGTGTGACGATCTGACAACGGGGAGATATTGCTTGATGACCCATTAAGCACTGGAAGGGAGACTACCAGGTAAGCTGAATAGCTTGATTAGGATAGATAGGGGAAAGGAAAAACGGAAGGGTGTGGATGAGAGAACCGGGAGTACCTTGGAAGACCTCTTTGTTCTAACTTCTCTGGAGTGTGGAGGGGGGTTGCCAGTCAATCAACTAATATGACTCTCATTCCAGTAACTCTCCAGGTCCTTGCTGTTGGCTTTTGCCCTGCCTTACGAGGCAGTGTCCTGACCTTCTGACATACGAGAAAGGGGTTTATGAGATCCCATATCTATTAGCTACTACCCTTTGAAGTGTGAGGAAGGGGTCTGACTGCTCACAGTGGAATCTTGACAACAACGAAATGTGACCAATCGGGATATGGACCTTTGTTTTGCTGCTAGAGGCTACCCAGGACAAGTGAGGAGATCAGCTCTTAGACGGGCTGAGTCTACCTCACGAGAAACATTACTGCAACCTAAGAGCCGGCAGGAGGACACAAGAATTAAATGGTCCTTGGAATATACTTCCATGACTGGGGCCATAGATAAAATCATTAAAAAGCATTGGCATTTAGTTAGTGGGATTGTTGGGTGTGAACAGTATCCGTTAGCGGGCATCAGAAGAACCAGAAATCTTAAGGATATTCTTGTTAGGTCTGAATACCCCAGACCCACTACTGGTGGCTCCCTCCCGAGAGGGCATTTTCCATGCGGGGGTTGCTCGGTGTGTAACTTGATGGTGGATTTAGGGAGTATTATTACCCTCCGAAGTGGACACCCGTTGAATTTTTCGACTTGCAAGTCCTCCCATGTGGTTTACATCATCCAGTGTGGTTGCGGTCTTAACTATGTGGGCAGTACCGCACGCCAGTTACGCATTCGGATCCAGGAACATTTGTCTAGAATCAAGAATCAAGTTAGGGAGGCCCCTTTGGTGGAACATTTTCTGTCCAATCATGATGACCCGAGGGACTTGGTGGTTTCAGTTCTAGAGGTGTTGGATACTGAATGCAACACTAAACTTTTACAGTCTGAGAGTAAATGGATTTTTGAGCTACATAGCTTAAGTCCTTCTGGATTAAATCAATCAATAGATTACTCTTGTTTTTTGGGTTAGTATACCCTTTCAGTGCTCCTCCAGCTTTGTTGGTCTCTATGAGTGTACTTTGGAATTGCTGTAAGGCGGGTGTAAGTTTTTTGAACTTTTCTATGTATCCCTGTAATGTATAAGTATTTGCGGAATGAGCTTGCTTGTATATATATCATGTGACCAAGGGTAGCTACTTTAATAACGGGGTGGGTCGTTCATCTGACTATCTGTCGACTAAATTGCGCTTAGAATTACTTGTGGGGAGTGAGGAGAGATGGCATCTGTGGAGTGAGTACAAATTCTTTGAACATGGTTCTTGTCTATCACATGAGATATGTAGTTAATATTTATTACTGTAACTTTATTTATTAGCCCATGAACACTAGCCCTGGAAGAAGAAGAACCAAAACGGGAATTGAGAACAACAGCTGATGCCCGTCGGCTAGTTTTGTCCTATTAATTCCATCTCTGGACACATGGACTGCCTTTCCCCTGATTGTGCACTCTCCATTCTTGATTGTATATTTATATGAATTAGTGACTGTTTTTGCGACAGACGTTCTTGGTTTGGAGTAAATTCTGTGAATTACCTAGCATAACTGAATGTATCTTGTATAGCATCTTGCACAATTTTGCACTTTTGCACTTTGATTAAATAACTTTATACATATATATTACGTTTTCCTTTGCTCTCCGGTTTGTGTTTTTCCACAGTGGAATCTTGGCAATGACCCCACACTTTGGTCTCCCCCGTACCCTGCTGGCTGCTGTGTGCATGGAGAATGGGCTGGAGGGTGATCCTGGATGTGTGTGTGGCTGTTCTGGGCGGGGGTGTTCCTAGGACCCACACTCTCCCACCGCACTCCTGGTGCTTGATAAGCCACAGCACTTGTCAGTGCAGGGCAAGGAACTTAGGGCAGACACAGGAGCTGCTGCAAAGGACGCAGGAGTGAGCGAGGTGTGGAGCAGCGTCCTGGCCAAACCAATGCTTCTCGGAGGTGGCTCATTGGCTCAGCCATCCTGCCCTCTTACAGTTTTAAAAGCACAGATGGAAGAAATGAAAGCACAAAACTCGGACACGTAGAGAGAGAGAGAGAGAGAGAGAGAGAGAGAGAGAGCTACGTTCAATAGCATTCTTCATATAAAAGTAAGATTACATTAAAAATTTGCTAAAGCTCAGAATACAGATCAGGATCTAAATCAGCACGCATTTTTACAGAAAATCATAACACCTTGAGAGGGAAACTGCTATAATATTGTTTCTACAGTTAATGAAATTAACATCAAAAGATAGATCTTGTAAGGAGAGAACCCATCTCAGTATTCGAGGGTTGGTATTTTCCATGCTCTGAATGAAGGTCAGTGGGCTATGGTCTGTCTCAAGACAGAAATGCGTGCCTCTCAAATGAGTTTTTAGTAGGTTCAATCCCCAGACAATAGCCAATGCGCCTTGTTCATCAGGACTATAGTCCCTTTCTCTGGGGAGCAATTTACGACTCAGATATAGCACAGGATGAAGAAATCCATTTTGATCATTCTGCAACAGTACAACCCCTAAGCCAAAAGGGCTGGCATTTGTACGAACTATGAAAGGCTGAGTGTAATCTGGAGGTTTAAGGATTGGGGACTGAGTAAGTTGTTGCTTAAGAGTTTCAAAGGTCCTCTGACACTCCTTTGACCACTGAATCGTAACAGGTCCATTCTTTTTATACAGACGAATAAGAGTGGCTGCTAAGTTACTATAATTAGGAATGAACCAGAAAAAGACCCTGCAAGCTCCCAAAAAACTAAGAGCTTGTTTCTTTGTCTCGGGGGTAGGCCAATTAACAATTGCATCAACTTTAGCAACGTGAGGTGAAATCTTCCCTCCCCCAATCCGATGTCCCAAATACACAACAGAGGAATTTGCAATCTGGCATGTGGATGGCTTGATGGTTAGTCCCGCTCTTTCAATCTTCCGTAATACAACACGCAGGTGCTGCAAATGCTCTGGCCAGCTGGAACTGATCACGGCTATGTCGTCTTGGTAAGCCACCGCACAGTCCACCCCTTGGAGCACTTGATCGATTAACCGTTGGAACTCCTGGCTAGCTGAACTGATGCCAAATGGAAGCACACTGAAACAAAACTGTCCCACAGAGCAGGTAAAAGATGTTCTCTTTTTAGCTCTTTCACTTAACGGCACTTGCCAATGTCCACTTCTAAGATCAAAGGTAGTGATAAAGTTAGCACGTGCCAGTCTTTCTAGAACCTCTTCCATGTAGGGTAAAGGGTACTGGGTGGTCTTACACAGCTTGTTCAACTTTCTAAAGTCCACACAAAAATGATACTGTGGAGGATCAGCTTCATGCAATCTCTTTTTTGCAACAATGACCAGGTTATTGCGCCATTCAGAGGTACAAGGTTCAATAATTCCCATCTCCAACATTTTCTTAATCTGCTTTTTCTCTCTCTCTGTCATTGGGCCCCAAATTGGGTATTGAGTGCATTTAATGGGTTTAGCATCCCCTGTATCAATGTCACAAACGATCTGATTGGTTCTGCCAGGCCTGTTGGTAAACAGTCCAGCATAGTTTTGCAAAACACCCATCAGTTGCTCATACTGAGGCCCAGTGAGATTTTCATTAACAGGCAACTGAGCTAACCCATCAGGTTGTTCCACATCACTTAATAGGTCAGGGAGGTCGAAATCCTCTTCGGGCCATGTTTCGATGGACATCTGCTGTGCTTCTCTGACAATAAATTTCTTTAAACGATTAATATGCACCAACACAGGGCCCCTTGCAGGATCTCTGATTTTGTAATGATTGATTCCACAGCATTCCTCAACTTCAAAAGGCCCAGTCCAATGTAGATCTAGTTTGCCAAAAGTTTCAGGACTCAACAACAAAACTAGGTCTCCCTTCTGTAATATTATTGGTTTGGCAGTTTTGTCAAAGTAGACTTTTTGTTTTCCTCTGGCCTCAGCCAAAGCTTCATGAACAATCTGCCCGACACGCTGAAAAGACTGTTGCATGTTGGCAAAACACGGGGGCATACCCTGAGAGGATTCAGGAGCATATGTCCCCTCCCAATTTGATTTTAAAAACTGCAAAACAGCAGGTAGCTTTATGCCGAACAGAAGTTCATTAGGAGACAGACCCTCAAGTGAAGGATGTACAGCCTCTCGGTAGGCAGTCAGCAGGAGAGGCAAGGCCTCGTCCCAGTTACGATGATGCTCTTCACAGAAAACCTTTAACATTTGGGTGACTGTCCCTCCCGAATTCTCATCTTTCCTTTGGGACAGAGGATGATAAGCGGTACTTAGCCTCTGAGTGATCCTTGCTACCTCATACAGCTTTTGCAGCAGTTTACTCAAGAAACTCGTTCCACAATTGCTGATGATGACCAGTGGAGATCCATAGGCAGCAAAGAATTTCAATAGTTCTTTAGCTACACTTGTAGCTGTGACACTTCTTAAAGGAATTGCAACAGGAAAACATGTCGCACAGTCAAGGACCAACAAAATAAATCTATTCTGCAATCTAGTGGGCATAAAAGGTCCTTGGATATCAATCTGAATCTCAGAAAATGGTCTCAGAGCAGGAAGAAAATTTCCCAATGGCTCCACTTTTTGACACACTTCGCAGCTGGTAACATATTCCATGACATCTGAACGAATTCCTGGCCAATAAAAAGCAGAGGTGATCTTAGCAAGAGTCCTTTCAAATCCCAAATGCCCAGAAAGCGCCACCTCATGAGCATGCTTCATGATTTCTTCTCTGAACACTCTGGGGACGATTATCTGCCTCCCCTGTGGTACAGCAGAGTTCTTCTCTTGGTACAACTCTTGGTACAACAAAGCATTGTCCCAGTAGATTTTACTGTCTCCAGGCTTTTCCAACGAAGGGTTGATTTCTTCTGCTCTCTCTCTATATTCCAGCAGAGTTGGGCAGGTTCTTACGTGCTCCTTGAAGCTGGCAGCATCATATTTCAAAGGCTTTTCACTCTGAGCCTGGAGGGAAAAGAAGTTTACTGATTAAAACTTTAGCCAGAGCCTGCAAGCACTCACTAGGCTGAACCAAAGTTGAGCCATTCTTATCAGTATCCTGGACTCAACTGACCACTTCCATACAATGACGAAAGTGGATAGCTGTTACCCAGATAGGCAGTCTCCTAATTAGTTGGGGGAAATAGCACTAAAGGAGACGTAGAAAGAGGGGGTAACCTGGGATTCTCCACCTATGTCTACGGGGATTGTTCTCTTAGAGAACTCTCAAAAGTACCAGGCAGATGTTCAACCGGAGAGGTCTTTTTCCCTAAAAGAGAAAGAGGAATTGCACAGAAACACAACTCACACATGGCTAACTAAGAAAATCAGAGAGGAAAGGTGAGATAGCAATTTTGGGAAGGGTGATAATTACCAGTATTGTAGGCAGCAGTGAAATGACTAGTGTTTCATGGAAGAAGAGAAGACTCAGGTGAATGTGAGGGTGAGTGTAATGGTAAAGAGCAGCGGTACTCTAATCTGGAGAGCTGGGTTTGATTCCCCACTCCCCTTCTTGAAGCCAGCTGGGTGACCTTGGATCAGTCAGAGCTCTCTCAGCCCCACCCACCTTACAAAGTGATTGCCATGAGGATAAAAATAACATACTTTGTAAACTGCTCTGAGTGGGCATTATGTTGTCCTGAAGGGTGGTATATAGATTGAATGTTATTACTATTATTATTATGTATGGATCCAGAACACACACACAGCACATGGCTGGGGAGCCCAATTACAGGGCAAATCGTACCTTGGTGCAGGCTGACGTTCCTTCCCCTCAAAACAATAACTTAATGATTTGTCTGGAGGTAGAAGAATAAGTTGGGAGAGGCTAGATATGAGTATCTGGGAGGGACTATAGGTGAAAATGTGCTTGGTGACCCTGTAAGCACCGGGTGGGGAAGCTACCAGGATCACTGAATAGCTTGATTCGTTTAGATAGGTGAAGAGAATTACGGAGGGGCGTTAATGAGGTAAGTTATGAGTTCCTTGAAAGACCTCCTTGTCTTAACTTAAGCACTTCTCCAGGACTTTTATGTTTAAGGTTCTAGAAGATATGGATTTTGGAGAGAATTTTATAAAATGGGTAAAATCAATTTATACCTTACAGTTAGCAAAAATCATTGTCAACGGGGATTTAACAAAACCATGTGAATTTAAAAAGGAATGAGACAAGGTTGTCCTTTGTTCCCTCTCTTGTTTATTTTAGTCTTTAAAAAACTGAATAGAGATCTAAGACAGGATGAAAGATTAGGGGTGTAAAGATTTAAAAAGAGAATTACAAATGAAGAGCATTTGTGGATGATTTGGTCTCAGTTTTAGAGAATCCATGAAAAGGAGTTTACTGAATTTGGTGTATTAGCTGGTTCTAAAATTAATAAATAGAAAATATAGATATTAACAAGTAGAGTTGATAAATAAAACAGGATTTAAATTTGAAAATTAATAAAATATTTGGGAATTACATTGTCAAATGCCCTGACCTGGATAGCCCAGGTGAGCCTGATCTCGTCAGATCTCAGAAGCTAAGCAGGGTTGGTCTTGGTTAGTAACTGGATGGGAGACCTCCAACGAGGACCAGGGCTGCAGAGGCAGGCAATGGCAAACCACCTCTGATATTCTCTTGCCATGAAAACCCCAGCAGGGGTCACCATAAGGCAAATATGACTTGAGGGCACTTTCCACCACCACCACGTTGTCAAATATGAATTGTATGTTATTCCATAGTAACTATGTTAAGACTTGGAAAGAAATAAAAAAAGGTTTCTTATGATGGGGAAAACTGTAACTGTCACTGCTGGGGAGAATATCTGTAATCAAGATGAATATTTTACCCAGAATGTTATTTTTATTTCAGACAATACCAGTACTGACATGATGTGCCATTTAAACAATGGCAAAAGGATATATCAAAATTTGTATGGCAAGAGAAGAAACCACGTGTAAAATATAAAATATTACAAGATGTAAAAGAAAGAGGTGGTTTGGGGCTACCAGATTTGAAAGTATACTTGTTGTTTGGTATGGCTAAAAGATTGGGTGCCATTGAGAAGTAAAAGGGTATTGGACTCAGGAGGACACGACTTAGGATTCGGATGGCATGCCTATTTATGGTATGATAAAGTTAATGTGGATTTTAAAAATCATTATATTGGGCGTGCCATTCTGACATCATGGAACCAATATAAACGTAGGTTGTTCCTGAAAACGTGTTTGTGTTACTCAATACAAGGGTTTTTTTTAGATGGGAAATGAGAGCCAAACAGGATATATTAGACTTTTTACAAGGTGAATGTAAAATGAAACCAAGAGAAGATTTGATTACTCAAGGATATAGTTGTCAATGATTGGTGACATATGTCATTAGATAAATTAGCTAAAATGTATTAAAACGTTTCAAATTGATGTTGGAAATTTGAACGTCACGAGGGGACATTTTATCACCTTTGGTGGATATGTAAGAAAGGAAAAAAGTTTGAATACAAATACATTCATTTATTCAGAACATTTTACAGATTAATATACAAATTAAATTGGAAGATTTTTTGTTGGGACTAATGGGCAGTTAGAAATAATTCATGGAACCATATTTTTGTATATGACAACGGCAGCAAGACTATTATATGCTTTAAAATGGAAAACTGCAACATTATCTGCAATAGAAGAATGGTTGGTGAAGACGACGGAGCTTGTAGAGAGGGCCAAACTTACTTCTTTGATTAGGGAAAAGACAAGAACTAAATTCATTGCTATCTGGAAACCCTTATAGACCTTTTTTTGCATGAAATGGAAAAAAATAAACGGATGATTTCTGTTTTTGAATATTAAGAAGCAAAAAAAAAAGAAAATTACAGGGAAAGGAGATGTATTTTTCTTATTGTAATCCAAGCGTGAGTGTGCAACATGTGTGTATCTGTCACAGAGAAAATCAGGTTATTCCTTTCTATCTCTTTATAATTCTGTTCTTTCATCTTTTTCTGCCTTTTCTCCCTTTCGTCTTTGTCTTAGGTTTTTAAATTTTTTGCATTTTGTTCAAAAATTCTTAGAATAATTTATTTGAAAAAGGCAGTATATAAAGCAAACAACTTAATGATGTCTTTTTAAAAAAATGCTAGCAGTGAAGCGGGGCGAAAAGGGCTAAAGTTACGGAGGCACCATTGAGTCTGTGGGATTCGGGGGCTCATGCTTCTGCAAAGCCTTCAGGTTATGCAGAGTAGACAATGTACCCCCAAAACATAGAAAAAAATCTCAAAACTGGCAAAAAAGGAAAGTTTTCTCAAAAGAACGAAAGCGCAACATGGGAGGCCGTTCTTAAAACTGTCGAAAAAGCTGGTTGTTGGCGCTGGCCACCATGACCATTCGGAAAACAGGAAAAGCAGGGGGCCGCGGGAAAAGCTGGATTTCTTCACCGGAAGGGGAGGGTGTCAGCCCTTCAGACCCAAGAGAGGCAGCATGGCTAGCCCTCCCAGTGAGAACTCCGGAGCTGCGCAGGCGCCGAATTCTTCACGGGAAAGAATACCGATTGGTTTCCATTCCCACGGAAACACGGGCTGGTAGCTGCTTCTTCCCCTCATGGAAAGAAAGGGGCAGAATTAGCAGGCTGAAGCACTTGGTTCTGGAGTACCGGTCTCATTGTTGGAGGGGGCTCCTCTATTTCCCCCAGCAAGTGAAAGAGAACAAAAAAAAAGTGGTTTTTTTTAAAAAAGGCATGAAAAATAATAATCAAGCTTCACAAAAAACAATCTTCTGAAACAACTTATTTCAGAAGGGGAATGGCGCTTCCTTCACCTCCCACCCTCCTTATTTTAGAAGGCAACTGGGATTTATGTGAAGGAAGGACATCTGGCTTAATGGGCCATGAATGTGTCAGCTAAGTAGCCAGTGGCAAGCCAGGCGCGTGACCTGCTGGGCTGTAATTCAGGACGCGTGGAGGGGCCGACTCGGTGCCAGGTGGACAGAAGGAGTGGGCGGTTCTGGGTCCGGTCTCCCCTTCCATTCTTCCAGTTGGGAGCACTTAAGCTAGACCCCACGCCCCTTCTTAGGGAGTTCAACCTGACAAACTGCAGGACTAACTTCCCTAGTGAGGCAGCCTGGATCTTGCCACTAGGCTGTGTGGACATTTTCCTTCTTACAAAATTTCCTCTACGTAACCAAATGAACTTCCTCCCATTGTCAGAGGTTCCTGGACCATCCAAGCCTTGCTACTCTTTGCAGTGTCTGGGTAGGGGCAGGGAACGACCACACTTCTGATACTTTCCTTGCTGCTCATGGAGGTCCTCTGCTGGAGGTTGGGACTTACCTCGCTTGGCTTCTCTGCCTTCCTGGTCGCAGAATGAACTTGCTTGGGGTTCTGACCACCTTTGCTTGTGATTGCTTGTCTGGAAGACACTTCTTTCGAATCCAAGATGGCAGGAGGGTGGTCCACACAGGAAGCCGTCTGTGGATAAGACAGGAAGCCACTCGTGGAGGCCCTCTGCTGGAGGCTATGACTTAACTCACTTGGCTTCTCTGCCTTCCTGGTCCCAGAATGAACTTGCTTGGGGTTTTGACCACCTTCGCTTGTGCTCGCTTGTCTGGATGACACTTCTTTCGAATCCAAGACAGCTTCAGCTACCTGCGTTGCAACCTGCTTGATCATAGAGACAAGGTCTGAAGGTACAGCTGATATGTCCATTGCCCCAGCTCCAGAGTCCCTTCCTCTTTGAGCCTGAAGCTGCGCCATGGCTCGAAGCGCACTTTTTTCTGTAAGAAAAGCCTGTGCCGAGTGCTCAGACTCATCACGTGTCCGCCCTTCGGGTACCCGCTTCTCAGTTTTCTTCTCTTGCCCTCCTGTCTCATCCACAGGCGGTTTTTGACATGAGCCACCCTCCCTCGTCTGCTCAACATCTTCACATCTCTTTTCCCAGCAGTCAGAACTGCTGCGGGTCTGCTTCCATACATCATGCCTTTTTTCTGAACGAGGAGTCCTGGTACGTTGTCTCTCTGTAGAGATGACAAAGGTAGGGAAATTTATGATGCAGGGCTTAGAGCAGTGGACAAAGTCTAGGGAGACCAAGCCTCAAACTCTCACTCTGCCATGAAGCTCACTCAATACTTGGTTAGTTACTGTTCCCAGACACAACATACCTCACATAGTTAATGTGAAGATAAAACGGGGAAGAGAGAGAACCAAAAGAAAGTAACCAGACTGAGCTCCTTGGAGAAAAAATAAGAATAAAAACAATTCATTAAAATATTCATATCTACCTTATTTTCTTAGGCTCAAGGTGGCTAACAATACAACTACAAGTTGCAAGGACACAAAACAATCGTTATGAATTTATTAAGGCATTTTCTATGCCGCTTTTTCCCGGAGGGATTAATTTCCAGACCAAATTAAGCAATCTGATTTAAATAATCAGAAAGAAATACATCCCAGAAGAGTTTTGCTTCACTAAGGAGGTTCCCACGGGCCCCTAGGCTGCACCCCAGGGGCCAACACCCCTTTGGATTTTGCCCTTCGGCTTGGGCTCACTCCTCTGGCCACGCGCCTCTTACTTCCGCAGGCAGGAAGGAGACAAGAACTGAGCTGGGCTGTTGGGCAGCCAGCAAGATCTCCCCGACGATCTCCCTCCCTTGCCGCACAATATCTTGGTGAGATTGATCTACAAAAACTCTCAAGGACACTAAATATAAACGTCACCAGGGCTGCTTATATTACACAGATTTCAGATGTATTTCAGACTTCTTATATTTCATTGTATTTTAAACCACTGTACACAACTGTCTTCTTTCCATACCCTGTGAGTGTATGTCTGTGGGCTCAGCATCCATCCACTCACGCATCTGACCAAGTGAGCTCTGGCCCATGGAAGCCTGACTTCAATTAACGCACTGGATCTTAAGCTACCAAGAGAGGCCTTTCAGTGTCTCCCAGGGGGACAGCTGCTGTTACCTTAGAGCAGAAAAAGCTCAGGAATTTCAGCCAGAAAGTCACAGCCATCTCGTTACCTGGAGATCTACTTGCGTTTCCTGATCTTCTCTCCTTGCTCAAAGAACTCCACGACCATCTACTTGAATTCAGGGATTGCTCTGGAGACCTGTGACTCGCAAGGCCCCTTGGACTTCGACTTCTGGGCTGACTCTCCCCGTGACGCTCAGAGCTCCTTGACTGCGACCGAATTCGATGTCTGGCATGGCCAGGGCTTGAGCATCTTGAATGTTTTGGGCTCGGACTGGCAGAACGTCGAACTGATGTGTCCCTTCCTTCTCTGCCACCTTCACATCTGTGAAACAGGTAGATACCGAGATTTTATCAAACAAGTTTACCATGAAAGAAATAACCAAAAAAAGTTTGAAAGGGTGATGTGCTTTGCCTCCACTTATTCCCTCTGAAGGCTTAACCAACAGGGCCACACGTCCCTCCTCCTGATAAGGCGTGATAGAGAGGTAACCCTCAGTTGTTTCTATCCTCCCTATTCCTGTGTGTGAATAAATCCTCCTTTTGACATTCAAAGCCTGTCTTTGTGCACTATCCAAAACTCCTTTAGGATAGCCCCTCTGTTGGAAAGCAAACATTAAACTCTCACCTTCTCTAATGAAGTCCTGTTGATCAGTTGCGTTTCGTTTACTGACTATAAGGAATGTTATTTTTTAAGCTCCTGGGATGATGGGAGTTAAATGTCAGATAAGAGTTTCAAGTTTACTGTCTTATTTTCAGGGCAAGGGATTTCTGAACATAGATTGAAAAGGGTGTTGCTTCAGAAAGAGTTCCTATCTGTTGTTTTGTGATATGGTCTGACTCCAAGAGTGTTGTTCTGTTGTCTAAACACGAATAGCAGGGGACAGTATGCAAGATTTTGTTGCCTGGATGAATTCATTACACCCTAATACTGGCTTTACCTGGGAAGGGAACCCCAATTGCGTACATTTTTGGATGTATTCTTATCTGATATTTAACTCCCATCATCCCAGGAGCTTAAAAAATAACATTCCTTATAGTCAGTTATTACGGATCAAACGAAATGCAACTGAAATTAGTCACTGACTACTTATGAAGAAATATCTCAGATAACTGTTTTGGACATTTACCTGAGAGACTTACCTATTACGTTTTTTTTTATGAACTCGGAATCATTGTATGACTGAGGTTTAGTGCACTCTAGCGGGGAAAGAGTGCACAGCTTATTTCAATAAGACATGTGTATTGTATATATTCATTGTATGACTGAGGTTTAGTGCACTCTAGCGGGGAAAGAGTGCACAGCTTATTTCAATAAGACATGTGTATTGTATATATTCATTGTATGACTGAGGTTTAGTGCACTCTAGCGGGGAAAGAGTGCACAGCTTATTTCAATAAGACATGTGTATTGTATATATTTATGACCATTATAGAGGGAATTTGTCTAGTTATGTAAAATTAACAGTAATAGATGGTATATGTTGATGATTATCTTGAGTTGTGACTCATTTTTGGAATGTGTTTGATGAAGGGGAAATTGTGACTGCATTGTTGTGGCAAAGTGTATTTCCACATTGTTTTGGTGGTGATATAAATTCCCTGATGGTCCTTCACGTGTAGAGCTCTACTTTGTTTATTTAGAAGCAAGATTGTGGCATGTGACTATCCGTAAATTGGATAAAATTATTTCTGGGATTACCTGTTTTTGGCAGGGCAAGAGTTTGTTAACACTAAATGAGCTGGAAGTACTGATTTTTGTAACCATTGACATGTTAGCGCTTTAATAATTGTATGCTTTTGCATTTTACAAAGACTAAAAAAACTGTGATATAAAAGAATGTTACATAATAATTATTTATGTATTAAAATAAGTTTGCATAGTTACGTTATCACGGTTCACCTTTCCTTTTTAAATGTAGGCATAGTGATCTGAAAGGAATTCTTGAAGGAAGACGAGAAGAGTTGTTAGCAACAAGATATGCCAGTTAATAAACGTTTTCAACTAGTTTATGAGGGATGAAAAGTATCCTGTGGTTTCTGAGAGCGCGCCAAAATCCTGTTTAAAAACTCGGTGTTATGGTTGGTTGTTTTTAGGCCTTGAACGGTTTGCTACCCTAGTTCCTTCTTGTTACCTGATCATTTCATATTCCGTTTGTTAGCATTACTGCCCCCACCCTTATCTTTCGGCCAAGACTTTTAACAGGAATTTTTTCCTTCAATGGTACCCTTAATGTGGTTATTCAGTCATGCTGGCATCCTCTTGGATTTCTTCATGTCCTTTAAAACATTCTAGATAACATTTAATTGCAGTAGTTTTAAAATCTTGGATGGTGTTTGGACTCCTTTACCTCCTCCTTTTTCATAAATATACCAACCAAGTCATTTTGAGGAATTCCATCTTCAAAAATTGAAGACTGAATATCATAATCAATCTGCTGTTTGAGGAAATATGGAACTATTTTAGCCACTGCCCCCAAGAATTTCAAGAACACTCATATCTCCAGACAAGATGATGGGTTTTTTTCTTTATAACAATAACAACAATAACATTCTATTTATATACCGCCCTTCAGGACAATGCCCACTCAGAGCAGTGTACAAAGTATGTCATTATTATCCCCACAGCAACAAACACCCTGTGAGGCGGGTGGGGCTGAGAGAGCTCCAGAGAGCTGTGACTAGCTTATGGTCACCCAGCTGGCTTCAAGTGGAGGAGAGGGAAATCAAACCTGGCTCGCCAAATTAGAGTCCCAAACTGGCTCTCAAACTGGTGGTCATCAGGAGAGAGGAACTGGCAGAAATTCAAGAATCTTATTCTTTCCCCCCAAAATAAAAACTACATTTGAACTTTTTGGCAGACTCTCAATCGCGCCAAGGTTTTTTCCCTCCTCACACCTTTTTCACTTACTGTCACTATCCAACCATCCGTCCACATTAGCTGACCATTTTCCCATGTGTTAGTCTTTGGTAAAAAAGGGTCCGTCCACCTTCTCAGCCTTGACTTACTCTTGGTAAGCCAAAGAACACCAAGCCGAATGCCACACCCCCATACCTCTGGCTCAGATCTGTAAGAACCCACTGCACATGGACAGTGCGAGGGACTCATCTTTACTCTATTAGCAACCACTCAGCCTTAAAAGGACATCTCGAACCTTTTTTCAGATGCACGAGGACACATGCCGAGAGTTAGACACAGCATGGCTCACCTCAGCGGAATAAACAGAAACCGTTATATGAACATGAGAAGAATGTATGGTAACCAGACATTCTGTCATTTCAGTGCACAATTTAAGATTCAAGGTTTTGGTATTGACCTATAAGGCCCTGTGCGGACTGGGACCAGCGTATCTACGGGACCATCTCACCCCGTATATTCCACAGAGGACACTCTGATCAGGGGACAAACAGCTGTTGGTGGTCCCTGGCCCCAAGGAGGCCCGCCTAGCCTCAACTAGAGCCAGGGCCTTTTCGGTCCTGGCTCCCACCTGGTGGAACGCTCTGTCTGCTGAAATCAGGGCCTGCAGGACCTACTATCTTTTTGCCGGGCCTGAAAGACAGAGTTATTCCGCCAGGCATATGGCTGAGGCTGGGCCTTGGCCGGCCTGGAAAAAAAGGGGTGTATAAAACGCTCCCTGTGAAGGCTGTCCACCATCCTGTTTTAAATGTGTTGTTTTTAATTAACATGAATTTTTAATTGTATTTTAATTGTATTTTTAATATGTTGTTATCCGCCCTGAGCCCACTCACAGGGAGGGTGAAACACAAATTTGAAATAAATAAAATAAAGTCAAAGGCCTTACTGCAAGCGGAGCCTGTGACAATTCTCGGTATGGAGACCAGTATTCTGATTCTGAATCCAGACCTACAAGAGAGAAAGAGAGGCAGAAATGTAAGACACTCCAAGGGAACTGAAGCCAACTCATGACAAATGATGCCTGCTCTGCATTAACTCAGGCCTATCCAGGTCATGGCATGTAAGCAGCAGGCAACATTGCAAGAGAGCACTCATGAACTCAGCTGCCCCTGTCCACCACACTGAGACATGATGGGCCTCATACACATTCTGTGACAATACACTCTGCTCCAAACCTTTGCATGATCTCAGCCAAAGTTTTTGCATGCAGTTAAAGAGCACTGGGGATAAGACAGACACCTCAGGCACCCTACCCATCAGGCGCTGGCTCTGCCTATGGAAACAACTCTCTTCCTGCCAACATGCGAAGGGCGAAACTTTTTTCATCCCAGACATGGACTGCAGTTGATTCAGCGGCACCTGACAGGCCCACAAGATTTTCAGAGTAAATTTTCAAGAGTCAACGCTCCCTTCTTCAGACACCTCTGACACTCAAAAGCTTACTCTCTGAGTTGGTCTCTAAGGGGCCACTGGACTCAAATCCTGCTGTTCTACCGCAGACCAACACAGCTACTCACCTAAAATGAAACCAAGTTACATCCACACCTCAGTTGTTAACATAACCGTGCAACAGGTCCTGAAAATAATCCACAGAACGTTTATATCCAAGTTAACCACATCCAAGATATATTGTGCACAAATATATGCTGGGGTGGGAGAAGTTAACTCATTTTGTCTTTACAGTCTTCACAGAAAACAAAGATGAGGATATACTCTAGGGGTCATAGCACAGTAGTCATTTATCTGTGAGGAGGTGGGCAGTTTCCTCACCTTCTGTGTATCAGTGTGTGAAAAAACTGGACGCCAAGAGGCTTTCACCACACAAAAAAGAGACACGACAGAATCCACAGGGGGAAATGCCTGGGGATTTGGTGTACTTGCCTGAGACCCCACCTGTCGTACTGGTTCTTCAACAGGGTTCTTCAGATTGCTTCTTAAGTTGGAGGATGCAGCAGGCCCAGAAGCAGCCTGCTGGGTTTGAAATCTTTTCATGTTATCATCCATCGCTACAGACGAATTGTAGGCGGTCCCGTCAAGGGGGCCATCATACTTGCTCTTATGTCCGTAATCAATCACTTTTTTCTTTACAGTGGGACCACGGCCACCTGCACTGCAAAGCATTTCTCTTTCTGCACTCTTAGAAGGTGGAGTGGGTGCTTGATGAGCCATTTTGCGCTTTCGGAGAGCCTGCAACAGCCAAGGCATGTTTTCAGGGGTCAGCTGACTGTTGGGAAGGTGACTCAGTTCCTCCAGGTCTTCACTGGATAAGCCAAACGTTGCCAACAGGTTCATGTCAGAGGAGTCAAGGAAACAGCTCTGGATGCTTGTATTAGGATCCGCATCCCTTCCTGAAGCTGACTGGCTCTGGCTATTATTTTCATCTGGAAACAGACTATCCCAATGGGAAGAGCAGCCCTCTCTCTTCTGCCCTTGATCCATATTGATCCTTTTCTTGTCTTGGTTCCCTTCCGTGTTAAGTACAGATCTAAACATCCGTACTTGAAAATCCTGCCCTAATTGCTGTTCTCATCAATCTTTGGAGTAACTCACGAGGAGGTTATCTTCAAAGAACATTTGGTCCCAGTAGTGGAACTAGAAACAACTCACATGGGATCAGGTCTCCTTGTCCCAGAATCATGTTTCTTCCAGGGTTAAGCATGGCAACATTCAGGAAGACCTCGTTTAACAAGGCAGCAGATACCACAGAAGTCTGTGAAGCTGCTGAGTTCAAGTAATGAAGACCCAAGTCAATCTGAAGAGCAGAAAGCTGGAAGGGAGGAAGTCCCAGCAGAAGTGGGCTGCCAAGGCCAAGGTTCAGAGAATCCACAAGTCTGCAAATCTTGCCAAGAACCCCACAAAGCTAAAAGTTAAAACATGAACATTACACATTTAACTTAAAACATAGTCTATAAGAGCAGTTCAAACTATAAGAAAATTGTTTGGGGTAAAACTCATAAACTGTTTCATTTTCTCAATTCAACTAAGGATTCATTTTAGCCAAGGGCTTTATTTATTTTGGCCATTTGGCAAACCGATGGTCCCCCCTTTCGCCAAAACCCATGGAACCTCCACATTCAGAGGCAGTAAAAGTCTGGATCCCAGTGCCAAGACACAGCATCAGGGGAAGGCCTCAGCCTCTACGAGCGGCCGTTGGCCCTCCAAAGTAACTGGCTGGCCACCGTGTGAGACGGGATGCTGGACCAGATGGACCACTGGCCTCATCCAGCAGGGCTCTTCTGATGTCTTTATATACACAAGCTTAACAGATATCTAAGTGCAGGATTCGGGTCCAGTAAAGACCAACTAGATTTCCAGGCTATGAGCATTTGAGAGTCAAAGCTCCCTTCTCCAGTTATGTTATACGTATGTAGGGCTTTCCACTTTGAAGTGTATCCAATGAAGGAAGCTCTGACTTTTGAAAGCTCATAGCCTGGAGATCTAGTTGGTCTTTATTTATTTATTTATTGCATTTCTAGACTGCCCTCCCCATCAGATGGGCTCAGGGTGGTGTGACACATACAATAAATAACATACAGTTTAAAAAGAATAAAAACATTATAAATAAACCTTAAAACATTATTCCATATACGATAAAGATTTCTCAATTGGCAGATATAAATATTAAAATAAAGCATTTTAGGCCCAGGGCTTGGCTGTTATATCAAGCCCTGTGTCACACTTGTGAGCTCCTGCACGGGTGGTGGGTGGTCTTCAAGGTGCTACTGAACCCACATCTTGCTATTCTAATACAAAACAACATCTCTGCCCACCTAGAGATATTGAACTGTTATGGATTGTGAAGCCGACCTATTCCACTCAGTACTGACAACTATAATCAGCATTGTGTGTTAGGCTATTCTAACCGATGCACAAGATACTTCTTTTTCCAAAACTCCTAAGTCAGCCTCCCACTACAGCATTTAGTGACAAAGGAAAAAACAAGTTTCAAACAAAGATATCGTTTTTTTTCAAGGGTAAGTAAGCAGTAGGTGACAGTAGGGCCAAGGGACTGTTGCAGCAAGGCTATTCCGGGGAAGCCCTGAAGCTTTTCTACCCCAAATTGAGGGTGGGGGGAATGTCTCTACATGGCCTGTCTTCTTCACCCTGTGACAGTTCATTGGCATAATGGAAAAAGACAGCCCCCCCCCACGTTCCGTGAGGCTGCACACTTCTGACTGGCTGCCCAGATGCGGTGGGTCTCGGCCAAGGCTCCTTTGGGGCAGGAGGGAAATCTAGTAGTAGGGCAGCAGCTATGAAAGGAAGTCAAGAGGAGATGCCCCCCCACCGACGTCCCCAGCTACCAAAAGAGGAGTCCAGCATCAAGAGCACCTGCTCTCCACTGCTTCCTACAAGAGCCCTGCGAAGGAGGCCTCTGTGAATGTCCCAGCTGTGGATTCTATTGTATTCACTCACAATATATAATCCCTGTGGGAGAGGCTGTCTACAAATAACAAAAAGTGAGGTGTGACTCAGGAAGACTCATACCTTACCACAAATGTTGTTAATCTTACAGGTGCTACTGGATTCTTACTCTTTTCCACTGCTACAGACAGACTAACACGGCTACCCATCTTGATCTATAAATAACAATTAAAACAATTGGTGCGTCTACCTGCATTGCAGGATCTGCCTGGAATCTCAGTAATGAAAGGCAGACTAAATCACAATATTATTATTATTGCAATTTGTAATCCCTTTGGGCATTGTGGGAAAGGCTGTCTATAAATAACAATTACAACAACAATGCACGCCTGCTTAATAATAATGCCCTCCTGATGTCAGAGGTAGGCTAAAAAACAACAATAACGCCCTCTTGGTTTCACCCGCCCCGATGAGATCCGCCCCCTTGGGGACTCGGGTTACGACCTCCAGCCCGGGGTGTTCCTGGCTCCACAGCCTCGGGAGCGGAGCCTGGGAAGGGGCGTCTCGTAGCCTTCACAGTGCAATCCCCAGCCCGCCCTCCGAGGCGGCCACTCCCTCCAGCGGAGCCGCTCCCCGTCGCCTGGAGACCGGCTGCCATTGCGGGAGAACTCCCGGCCCACCTGGAGGTTGGCAAGGCCGCTGGGGCCGCCCCGCCCGCACAAAGCTGGCGCCTCAAGGCCGCCTCGCCACGCTCCCCTGCGCAGGACAGGTCGCCGTTGCCGGGTCCCGGGCGAGAGCAGAGCGGAGGCGGCCTCCTTCCCGTCCCCGGCCCGGCCGGCGCCCCTCACCTCACTCCGCCGCCTCAGGAAACCTGCGACGCGCCGCCCGCTCTGCGCCTGCGCCAGGACGGAACGCAGGCGCAGAACCTCCTATAGGTCCGGCGAGGGGCTGAGCGCAGGCACTACACTTCCGGCTGCTGTGTGAAGGGCAGTACGTGGGCGGGACAGCCTCCCTGGGTCGGCCGTGCGCCTCGGGGTTGCACAGAGCTCTTCGGCGGGGACCAGAAGGGAGGGCAGGCGGAGGAGGGGCCCGGAAAGACCGGGATCCCGAGCAGAGGGGCTCTGGACAGGCAGGGTGAGAGTGCCTCCAGCCCCCGTTCCTGGCCCCTCATTCCGGTCACGAATGATATTCCGGCAGTGCTTCGGGCCACCCTCAAATGGTGCATTGCCAGATGCTGGAGGCTTTGCTCTGCTGTGATGCCAGATAAACGCGCGCTTGCCCCAAAGCAAGACCCTCCCCAGGGAGCATCCCAGAATAAGGCGCTGAGGGCTCCTGCTTGCATTCCTCAGTTCTCCGCCAGGCACACTGAGGGGCTGCCTGGGGGCGCTCAACTTTGAAGGGCTTGGAATGGACACCCTCTGTGGCAGCTTGGAGGTCTGGGGTTGGTTAAAGTTTATTTGTGGGGTGCAAGCTGTTTAAACACCAATATTGATTCATATTTAAGTACTGGTATCCTGCTCCCCCCGCCCCCCAAGGACTCAAAGCACTGTGAACAGCAAAAACTGTGTAGATGGTTGTTGGGGGTTTTCCGGGCTGTATTGCCGTGGTCTTGGCATTGTAGTTCCTGACGTTTCGCCAGCAGCTGTGGCTGGCATCTTCAGAGGTGTAGCACCAAAAGGTCTTTTGGTGCTACACCTCTGAAGATGCCAGCCACAGCTGCTGGCGAAACGTCAGGAACTACAATGCCAAGACCACGGCAATACAGCCCGGAAAACCCCCAACAACCATCGTTCTCCGGCCGTGAAAGCCTTCGACAATACAAAAACTGTGTAATTAAACCGACAAACATACCCAACAATATATCTTGGGCTGGCCCGAATCCTGTAGCTGCTTTGAGATGGGGGTGGTGGAGAGTGCTATCAAGTCATAGCTGAGTTAGGGCGACCCCTGCTGGGGTTTTCAAGGCAGGAGCCTAACAGAGGTGGCTGTCCATTGCCTGCCTCTGCAACCCTGGTCTCCCTTGGAGGTCTCCCATCTATTACTAACCAAGTCGACCCTGCTTAACTTCTGGGAGTGAGAAAGTACAGGGAAAAACTTTAAGGCCTTTGCAAAGGAAATTGACAGAGAAAAGTCAGCCTAAGAAACTATTATTCTCCCCGTTTATCTCCCTATATTGGGTCTAGACTATGACAGGCCTGCCTCCCCCTCCCCCAAGGAACTGGTACCTGATGGGTCAAGGAGGGAGGGAGGCACCTCTCACCACTTAACCTGAGCTGTTGTTTCTCCTGCCTCCATTATGAACACAGTTGCAATTTCCTCCTGATTCGTCTGGGGGAGGGGACAGCTTGCAGTATCTTCTACAACTCCCCCCACCCCCAGCTTTTTGTTTATAAGAAATTAGTAGAAAACAAATGGAGAACCCATCCTCCCCCCTGCTTTCCTGGCCCCCCACTCAGCCTCCAGCCTGCTGCTAGCATCAGGAGGCAGCTTTAGTTATTTTCTGTTATCTTCAGCCTGTTCCATTGTTTATTGGATGCACGGTTTAGTGAACATGGCAGGTGATGATCGTGTTGATCTACACTGTGTAATCCACCATGTGTCTCAGGTAGAGAGGTGGAGCGCTGACAATACCAATAAATAAAACCAAGTTACAACTAGATCACAGATCTCCAGTGGTTTGAAAAGGTGAACGTGATTGTCAATGAAGAAAGAGAAGCAACAGAAATGGAGAGGGGGTCTGGTGCATGGGCAAAGACGGGGAAATTCTGCACCCCAGCAGTGGTATGTAGAATCTCACCATGAGACCAAAGCTCGGCTCTTCAACCCAAGGACAACAGCAATTCCTGCGGAAGCTAAAAGCCAGTGTGGTGTAGTGGCTAGAGTGTCGGACTAGGATCTGGGAGCCCCAGGTTCAAATCCCTGCGCTGCCATAGAAGCTTGCTGGGGGGGGGGGGGGCGGGCCAGTCACACACTCACAGCCTAACCTCCACAGGGTGGTTCTGTGGATAAAATTCTATAAGCCACCTCTGATACCCATTGGGGAGACAGGTGGGGTATAAATGAAGTAAGAATAAACGCCAGCACTGAAGAAATGAAGGGTATGAAAGCTAGAATGAATCTTTTAAAAAAGTGTTCAGAATATCAGCCCAAGGACTAGCGCTATAGGGCATCCTGGAGAAATCAGGAGACAGTCCTATGGAAAGGGAACCAGGACCAGTCCACAGGCTGGGGAAGGGGGCTCTTGTAATCATGGCGTCCTGTGTGGACGTGAGGAACGTGGCCAGACAAGGTCCCCTGCTGCAAGGATGTCTCAAGAAAGCTCGTGGGAAAGAGCAGGTGGTCACTCAGAGGTTTAGGTGAGCAGAAGGTGGTGCCTGGGCGGGAAGAAGACAGGCCAGAGGAGGGCAGAAGGGGCCATCAGGTTGTTCCCATCCCTTCTTCCGATCCGTCTCCCTTCTGAGGAGGTGCTAGTAGTCTTGCTGATCACCCGCTGACCCCTGGAAGTTCTGCTGCTAAATGCCAGGTCAGTTCAAACTTCAGTTCATCCCTCAGCCAAGATTTAATGCTGCAAGAGGAGGCTGACGTGGTGTGTATCATGGAGACCTGGGTGAGTGAAGATCGAGGAGTCTCTCTCCCCCAAGTTTGCCCCCTGGTTTCCTGGCACAGCTAGGCTTGGTGGCTGGGGTCTGTCAGGCCTCCATGCCCCCCGGGGTTTTGTTGTCAAGTCCCAGTTTCGAGTGCATGTTCCTAATGCTCAGGAGAGCATACACATACGGCGTGTGTTGCCATACCGCCTGCTGCCCAACTGCTTCCTGCCTGAGCTGACCAGACACATCTAGGATTTGGTATCGCCTACCTTAAGGTTGGTTGATCTCAGGAGACTTTAATGTCTGGGCAGAGGCTGCCCTGGTGGGAGTGGCTCTGGACTTCATGCCCTCCCTGACAGTCATGCAGCTGCCCAAGAATATTCACATCCCTACACATATAGCAGGACATACATTTGATTTTGTTTTTGGAGGGGGACAGAGCACATCAATTTGGAATGGATGAATTTTCCACTCTGCCCTTGTCATAAGACTGATGAGGTTGAGGCTTACAGACACCTGGAACTTCTGCAAGGGTGGAAGGGCAGTTAGAATGGTCCACCTCTGGCGCTTGATAAATCCGGATGGTTTCCTGACATCTGGGGACTTGCCATACAGCAAGGTCAGTGTGAAATATGTGTATGCCTTTCAGTGAACCCTCGCAAACCAGCAACCCCCCGCCCAGGTCCTGCCCAGCCATCGGGGATGCTAAAGTTGGTGCTCCTGTTGCAGCCTTGGTCAATCTCTGGAGTGCAGAGATGATCAGGCTGTGGGCATGATTGCTCTGGAGCCCGCTCTTCCCTCCTGCAGAGCCCCAAGTGCCCCGTGGACAATGAAGTGGCTGGGCAGACCACTGGAGCCCAAGGGGAAGAAAACTCAAGACTGAATGCCTCCAAACACAGGTGAGAGTACCTTAGTGGGCCTACTCAATGGCAGCAAGGTGAGCTCACTTCTCTGCCACCGCTGTGTCCACACAATGCCCTCTGGCAGAGTGTTTCCTGGTTATGAGGCGGCTCTTATCCCAGACCTCTGAGGATGTATGCCCAGAAAACACACCACCTCGCCTGTGATGCCTTTCCAATGCATTCTGCTGATAAAATTCAGGGGTCGGATGCAGGGATTCCATCATCCGTGCTGAAAGGGCTGCACCAGCTGCCCATTTCTTTCTGGGCACAATTCGAAGTGCTGCTTCTTACCTTCAAAAATCTAAATGTCTTGGGGCTAGAGTACTCGAAGGATCATCTTCTCTAGAGCAACACTAGAGAAAGAATCATAGAGAAAGCCCAAATACGGTCCTGCTAGAACAGCAGGATGCTGGGCCCTAGGTGAGGTTGTGGGAGTGTGGAGGAAGGTGCCAGAGATGGGATTGCCCAAGAGAGCGGAGGCAGTTCAGCTTAACTGCTGTGGACAAAGGCAGAGACATGGCTCTCCCTGGGTAGGTGACTGGGGGGCCACCAGGGACAGGGGTTTTTCAGTAGAGGCAGCCCAGCCCCCACCCCCCGCATGGTATATGCCCTTCCTTATAAAGCTTACATGGTGGATATGCTGCACTCTTTAGATGCTCGATCAAAATGTTTTTGTTTAACCAGGTTTTTGATTAAGAGGTGGGATTTTTTTTTACACCCACAATAGTGTCTTTAGCCTGGAAACTGATACATTTATTTTAATCAGCCTTTTATGGTCTTCCTGGGCTTTTAATACTGAGGAGATACGGAAAGACAAGGGAGATTACTAGACAAATTTTAATTAATCACCTCTCCTCCTCCAGCTTTCTCCAGGGCACTCCTAGGAGGTCTCTTTCCATGTACTGACTAGCCCCCATGCACTCTTGTGTCCCACAAGTTTTGATCTAATTCACAAAGCGCCAGGTAATATATTTTTCCCCATCCAGTTGCCCATTCTGGTCCGTAAGTGAATCACAAGGTATTTTAAGCCTATGTCCTGCTT
Source organism: Eublepharis macularius (assembly GCF_028583425.1). Lineage (NCBI taxonomy): Eukaryota > Metazoa > Chordata > Lepidosauria > Squamata > Eublepharidae > Eublepharis > Eublepharis macularius. The sequence goes on from NC_072799.1 coordinate 2,200,100, forward strand.
CGCCTCCATTGCAACTGGCATCCAAATCACAGCGTATTCTGGCTATTTTATCAGCATAAAACTTTAATCATCAAGAACAGGAGGCACAACTAATTGTTCTTGAGACAGTAAAGGTTCATATTCAAGAGATGCGGAGGAACCTTAAAAATTGGGATGGTCGTGAACTATCTGATGCAACGATTGCAAAGAAACCCTCCTGTATGGAAGTTGCTAACCTGAGGCTAGGTCTTTAGAGGAAAATGGATGCAGTTAAATTCAAGTTGTAAGTGTTGTAAGGATTTGTGGCCTAGCCCAGAAATGTGTTTACTAGAGCTGATTGGGAACACCTGCAGAACAGCTCCTGGGTTCCCCAGAGTTTCCACCTTGAAGGAACTGTTCTCAAGAGTCCGCCATGCTCGACTCCCGAGATTGCTCAAGCTGCAATGCCAATTATCAGCTTTACCCTGATTGATTCTCGTATTGCCGGGTCATTCTGTGAGGTCTGCAAAGATGGTTTCTCAGTTTAGTCAGGTGCAAGAAAAGGCTGAAATCTGAAAGCTGCATGCTGTTTTAATCATCCCCAGCATGTCCTTGGGCAGAAATGACCAAGTATGAGAGAGATGGCTCACTTTATGATGGATGGGTGAAATACGCAGCTATGAAAACCACTTAGAGGTGCCTAGTTAGCTAGCTTTTAAGTTTAGATAGACCGGTTTTAGTATTTAGCATCAGTAAGGATTTCTTTTTTTATTGTTTATTGTAAACCATGTCATTTTCTTCTAACCTGTTACACAAGCCAGGTCCATTACCTCTTCCTGCACAACCACAAATACCTCACATTCAACAAGCTAGTGGCTACGGAGCTGTCTGGGGCTACAGTCACAATGCATTGATGGTAGTATTGTCCCACAGGTGGTGTTCCTTTGCCAGCTGTTCCTGATCTTCAGGTATCTAACTAGTAGAGCTCTTCCTCTCCTATAATGGGGACCTTCTTACGCTCATTGTGTGCAATGGCTGGGCCATGGCTGCGTGCCTGAGGCTAAGAGCCACGAGTCCAGAGTTCTTGTGCTCTCACCCTTCAGCTTCCACCAATAGGCTCTGCAATTCTTTCTGGCAAATGTAAAAAAAAAAAAAGAGGTAGGAAGCAAACTTGAAACCGGGAGCAGAAAGCCAGTAAGGTTCACTCTCTCCCTCCCTTAAGCTCTAATATGGATCATCTGGGCTCAGCCATTTCCTTACTTTCTGGCAAGGGGATGGACACTTTGAAGCTGTAGAATGGCAGAGCGAGGTATGCCCCCTCATATTCAGAGCCTACACCCCAAACCCAGCCTGGTCTCAGAGCCTAGAGGTGGTCTTGTAGCTCAGGACTATCAGCATAATGGCGGAGGCAATTCTTGGGCTTAACTGACCTAACATGAGAGGGATTTGAAGGTAGTCTTTTTAGCCTCGATCACGAGAACTGAGAGGAGGGACAGGGGCTGTACTGTCAGTCATTTTAGGATTAATGGCAATCGGGTACAGGAGATGTTTCTTCTTGGGAAGAAAAGAGTTCTTATATTCAAGATTCGATTTTATCGGCTACGAAGGAGTATTTAAAGGTAGAAAAAGGCAACGTAATAGCAATGCAGAGAACGGAATATTTCACGGTATAACCAGCTCAACAATCCCATGTGCTGTGCAAGGAAGGATTAAAAGTTGCCTTACGTGTGACTGCATGTAAGGCGCCCCTCAAACAGGGGTGGTGGGTGTGGAGGATAGAGATGAGAAAGAGAAAGAACCTCCTTTTGAAGCAGAAAGGGCTACTTTCTAACAACCACATTTTAAACTTTGTTAACCGTTCAGAGAAAGGGCTATTGTAAAATATGGCAAAGTTAAAGTCAGGAAATTAGAGACTGGTGGTCTATATATTATCTAGACAGACATACTGATGTTGTGAATGGTTAATAGAAAGCTACTACAAACGGGGGAAATGACCAGGGAAAAAATATGGCTCCTAAAGATGAAATTACTGCTAAGTCCCAGAGCATGAAAAAAGGCAAAAGACTGACCCATCTTCATTCAGCCCGATTTAATCTGAACAAACTGAGTGCCCAAAGCGCTAAGACGTGACAGCCTTCCATACTCCAGTGTGTTTGAACTCCACACTTCATGAAAGCAGTGAGTGTACACTGGGGGGAGGGCACCATGAGGACAATAGTAGTAGGGAATGATCACAGTGTCGTACCCCAGTAAGAGAGGGGAACAGGCCACAGGTCGTTAATCTAGTACACACACACAATGCGTTATACATTGATTCTCCAGACAAAGTATTTTATCACATCGAGTCCTTATTAGGAGAAAGGATGAGGAAGAGGTATTTTAAATACAGGAAAAATAAAAACAGCATTAATGCAGCTTATCAATCATCTACTTGCACAAGAGTGATTCCTCTCACCTTCTGGATTCAAAGGTAGCCTATAAAGCAGTGTCACATGTGGCCTTTCCACAAATTGTAACAGCCTAAATTGAGAAAAATGGACCACAGACATTTGTTTGGACTACAGAATAAGAACATTTATTTAAATGCTGCCAGGACCATTACATTACAGCAATAAAAAAAAAAATCACACAATTCTAATCATCTACACTGAGACAGGTATATATATACACAACTCAAGTCTGTAAGTTAACAGAACAAAACTAAACTAAACATAAGACACAGACTTAAGTGGACCCCTAGAGACGAACTTGGAGGCTCTTGTCTTGGCATCACCTCAGACTCTCTCCCTCAGCATCCCCTTCGGCCTCCTTTTTTTCCTCCTCCTCTGCTTTCTGGTTCATGAACTTCTGCAGAAAAGACATGATCATAACTCTTGTGGTTGCCTGTGGCATACAGAAAGCTTGTTCACTTACTGTGAAGACCCTTTCTTGGTGGTCCTAAGGGGAGGCAGTCACAACCAATGGAAAGGAGCTCCTTCCTGGGGGCAGGCAAGGCTTCTAATCTTTTGCTAACTCTTTTAACCAAAAAGTCTTGAGCAAAACGGAACTTTCTTAATAAAATGTTATGTTGCAATATACCCTCTGAAAGTTGAGGCTGATTTTTCAGGTATGGAGTTAATTTTAAGTCCATTTACAGCAGCAAAATGGCTATAGCTTCCAACTGGAAGCAATCAGTTATCACCATCCAGAAGCTTAAAAATATCTAGAACGTTGCATTATTGGTATGACCCAAGAACAACAAAGAGTCGCTTCCAGAATCCTGATAAATGTAACCAACACTGCGTGGTGTTTGTTGTGTTTTGGAAAGAGAAAAACAACAGATAAATGGTACCCACTGGCTTTCTATGATTAGTTGCAAACACTCTTGTTATTGTACTGCTGAATCTGAGTTGTGTGACATTTCTTCCTTCAGTGGGGAGAAGTCCTGCTCCTCCAGGTGACTCCTACTTGTCCAAGGCAGGACTTGTGCTAATTAAGCAGACCCTTAAGAGGAGCAGGAGGCAGACTTTCCCCCGTCCGTGGCCCTGCCTGCCCCAGCAAGATTTGCTTAGCCAGCTCCTTCTTGTTGGAGGAGGAGGAAGCGAAAGAACAAATTTTAACAATGCCAAAGGCATTTTTTGAAAAAAAAATCACAGACTGCTTCAGCTTTTATAATAGTAACATTTAATTTATATACTGCCGTTCAGGACAAGTCAGCACCCCCTCAGAGCAGTTTACAAAGTACGTTATTAAAAGCCTCTTGCTGCAGCAAACAAGAGGAATAAGGCCAAGACCCCTTCTAAGGCATGTTCATCACAGAGCACTGCCCCAGAGCTGAGCCAGGCAGAGTTGTCATCAGCCCAGGCAAGGGGTCATGATGGCTGGCTGGGGTCGCCTGGGGACACCCCCCCCCCTGGCCAGCTCTCCCTAGGCCTTGTGGCAGGTCTCAGTAGGAACAGACATGCAGGTTTTTCCCGGGGCAGCTCCTGCTTCTTCATCAGCTGAGATAGCATCCCCCCCTTGCCAGTGGAATTGCAGGTTTGACCTTACTTTTTGGCACCTCAACACCTTTGCAGGTGGTTCAGAGCAGCATGGCTGTGTCCACTCCTTCTGGGATGCCCCCCCCACCTTAATGGGGATGTCGTTCCTCAGTCTACTGGTTTCCTGCCTTCCCTGAGTGCCTCTGCTTGGTCACAGCAGGGCTTCAGAGCTCTCCCTTGAATGCCCTTGCTACCAGGTTTGCCTAGCAGTATAGCGTAGTAGGTTAAGTAACCGGGCTATGATGCAGCACTTTGCTGGCTTGAATCTCACTACTGCCATGAACTCACCAGGTGACCTTGGTAAGCCACTCCACAGCCTCCCCGGCTGCATTGAGGGGGTTGCAATACTAACTTTGTTCACCACTCTGGATGGGCACTGATCTTTCCAGGAGGACCGTATACAAATTAACTATTGTTGTTATTATTATGAGCAACCTTCTCCCTTCGTTTCACAAGCAGCCCCTGGCAATTTCCCACAGGAAAAATCCACGGAGGGAAAGTGGGAGGCCAGGAACTGCCGCATTCTGAGCACACGACGTCTGGATCTCTCCCTGTCACAGGAGGTTTCCCAGAGGTCAGAAAGAAGCCTCGGTGGGCGCAGGAGGGCGCTGCCTTTCTGGGCTGACCATAAGCTGCTTCCACAGATTCAGGGTCTAAGGGAATGGGTCACTCATAGAGGGCTTTTCAATCCCCCTCCCTTTCGCAGGGTGATCAGCTGGAGCCTGACAAGGATGAGGTGCAGCCTGGCTATGATGAGGCAAGGAACAGAGCTGGTAATTTCTGACAAGGAAGGAGGAGAACGTTCAGAGGAAGACGTGCCCGCTCCTGAAAACCCCGGACAGATCTCCGGACAGATCTCTTCCCCAAGAGTTTTACGCAAAGTTATACAAGTGCTCAACTCTAGGATTCCATCGATCAAAGTAAATCCTCTGCCTCTTCCGTCTTCTGTTTGTGCCTTCCCTGAGCGTTTTGAGGTGGCAGCGGCGAGGTCTGAGTGGGCCACACTCAGGGCAGACAACAATCTGTTTACAGTAACAAAAAAATTCTCCTCCCTTCCTGTCTCTGTTACAGAGGACCTAAAGGCCCCCTTGGGTGCTGCCTCAGGGCGCCTGTGCAACTGGGGTCACCTCAGCTAGGGATGGAGAAAATGCCTTAAAAGACCCCCCAGACAGAAAAAACGAAGTTGCACTGAAGAAGCTGCATGAAGCCTCCTGCCCAACGATTTGGATTTCTGCAGTCCTCTCCAATTTCTGCAGAGCCAGTATTATACTGGCAGATGATCTAGCGCGAAACCTCAACCTGGATCCCCTCACCTGCAAGTGGGCATTACTAAAATTCAGAAGAAGGGACCTCTGACCCTCGAAAGCTTATACCCTGAAAACCTTGTTGGTCCCTAAGTTGCCACTGGACACAAATCCTGCTGAAAAAGCATGGTTTTGTTATTTCTCTTGTTAAATCTATTTTTTGTAAATTGCCCAAGGCACTGGATAAGCAGAAAGATGGGGTACAATGTTTTAAGTGAAATAAAATAAATACGCTGAATGTTATAAAGGGAAATGAAAAAAATGCTACCTTCTTATTTTGCTGATGAAGTGGAGACTGGCAGTGGGTTTTCATAGAAGCTTCATCCACACAGAAGCAGGAACAAATCTGGCAGAAAAAGCCAGCTCTTGGGACTAGGAAGTCTAAATCTTAATGCAAACACAAGCCAAGTTAACAAGGGCCTTTCATTTTGCTAGGTAAGGTCAGTGGGGGGAATGCAAAGGGAAAGAATCCTCAAAGTAGTCCTCTACAACCTCAAGGATTCTCAAGTGCATATACCTTCTTGCTCCCAGAGCTTTTCATCCCTCCCTCCTATAGCTGCTGCAGGATCTTGCCAATATACTTCATCAAGCGAAATCAGAATTTTACAGATGTGGTTTGCTTAGGCAATTTTCCAACCTTGAAGCATCCTTAGTACAGAAGGCTGAACGTGAGTCGGTATCCTCAACCGCTCTTGCCTCAGACACAGACAGTAAAAACCACAAGGCCTCTTTATAATACCTCATCATAAATTCTTTGAGGATAAAGACCCTCAATCTAGAACAAAGGGAAAGGGTGGCGAAAAAAACTAAACGTATTCTGCTTAAGCAGCAACACCACTTTCAAACAGCTTTTAAGCTCAAATGCAAGGAAAACTTACAAGTAATTGGCACAAAATGACTCTTCTAGGTTAGTAACTAGATAAATAAAAAGGAGATGACAGGAATGCTCAATGCCTTTTGTTTTAGAATGTTACACACTCAGGTGGACGTCTCAGGGTTTACCTTCCACGTTATCTGGGGCCTTTGATTTCTCTGACAAATCTATTTTCCGTTCAGGCTCTTGTTCTTCACATTCTGATCCAGCCAATTCTATTAAAATAGAAAGTTAGTAACATATTTTATTCTACTACAGTACAATATCATGGCTGCACCTGCTTATTTGAATGTTGTTTGGTGTTCCAATTCCTTACTGTAAGCGTGATCTGGCCTCAGTGCTTCATGCTCGTGCATCCAGGTGGGACTACTATAATGTACTCTATGTGAGCCTGTCTTTGAAATTGTCTGAAAACTTCATCTCATCCAAAACATATCAGCCAGACTACTGCCAAGGACAGGAGACAAGAACTGTATCGCCCTGGTGCTGGAAGATCTACACTGACTGTTATTATTTATTTCCAAGCACAATTCAAAGTTCTGGTTCTTACCATCACAGCCCTAAACAGCGTGGGGCCAGGGTACCTGAAGGACCACCTTCTCCCATATTGTCCAGCCTGCCAGCTAAGATCTGCCTCACAAGCCTGGCTCTGTGGAGCCCCATCTTCAGAAGTGGGGCAGGTGGCAACCAGAGACAGGGCTTTTTCCAGTGGTGGCACCTCACCTGCGGAATGCCCTCCCATGGAGGCCCGCCTGGCACCTCCTTTTTTTAGGTGCCAGGCCAACATTTTTCTCTTTAAGCTTTTAACAAGGGGCTAATCTTTTCATCACCGTTTTATGGTTTTTAGCTTGAGAAATATTTAAGATCCATTTTAAGCTGCCACATTTCATGTTCTGTTGTGTTTTGAATGGTGGATTTTACTATAATGTTTTATGTTTTTACTATATTTTATTTCGTAGGCTGCCCCCAGTAGGGTCCCTGGGATGGTGGCCTTTCCCAAAATAAAACAACGGCATCATCGCTAAAAGAGTGCCAATAGGTAAGAATTGTGTAATTACATTACTGAAAAAGAAACCAATGCCTTGTTGGGCAGCTATCTAACAGCAAGTGCCTGGAGAGAGTAGAGAACCAGCAAGAGTCTTGAAATGAATAGCCAGGTCCAGTTTCAGCCCAGGTGGTTCACCCTCGTCAGCGATACAGGCACTTCACCCAAAAGATGGGAATCCAATGCAAAGTCCCCATTTATGTGTTTCAGCTGCAACCCTGAAAGCAACCGCGGGCAGGAGCCATGTTTTCTGATCACCTCCATGCCTTCTAAGGCCATATTGCTGGAGAAAGAAACAGACCACCCTTGATATCAAACTGAGACATTAAGATCAGGTGTCAGGAATGGAAAAGCTGACTCGGACAGGAAAGTAGCCAGGCTCCCCTGGGGGCCTGGAAACTCCCTTGATAAGTTCTATTCTTTGGCTTCCTAAAGGTCATCACAATTCAGGCCATATTTAATTATTAAAGTTTGCTGCACAATAATTTTCCAGGACCATCAAGAAATCTCTGTTACAATGCCAAGTTCCCTGAGATAATTCATCATAAGGAAGGCTAGGACCTCAGTCATCTCCTAGCCTTTGTTAAGTCAATCAAGCCACTACCCAGTCTTTGACTGACAGGCCTGAGCTGGCCACCTGTCAGGTAAACTAGTCATATCCATATCTGGAGTTTTCTCTACCTTTCACTGTCTAAAATTTAAAACTTCAATCAGATCCAAAGTTTCTAGCCTGGGCCCAATCCTGTCACAGCAGAGAAACTGTCCTCTTCTCAATGCCACTAGAGGGGCATAATATCCATCTCAGCCCCCAAGCTTTTAAAGCTGGTTTCTGCATCCTACCTGCTACCCCAGCCCCACAGCTGGCTCACCCTTGCTGAAACCACTTAGTCTCCTTTGGGGTTTCTGAGGACTGCAAAAGAGTTCCAGCATACTGGATCCTTCCTTCTTCCCTCCTGATCTCTACGTAGACTAGGAAATTCTCCTTATTTTCCTATTCACACTGCACCACAGAGAGAGACAGCATTCTGCTTCTCTCTGCTAGTTAGAACGGCTGGACACCCCCTTCTCTTCTGTGCTGTTCCCCATCCCGCCCCCCTTGCCACATTTACCCTTTAAGCTTAGAGCTGACTGATGCTGCAATCAGAATTGGAATAGTTTTGGTTCATGCTTTCTGGGTATTGTTTGGAAATGGGCAAGTTGCCTGTGTTTTGTTTTAGTATCTGCTAGTAGGGTAAGTTCCCCAACTTCCTAATATTGTACCCAACCCGCCCCCCTACAATAAACTCCAGATTCCTTTTTAAACCTTTAAAATCTGTTTCTGTTGTCCTTTTCCTGCTCAATCACGTGCCTCACAGCTACCTCACTAGGTAAAGATCCCATTCCCACTCCCTCCACAAGAAAGTAAGCTAACTCCCCACACCAGTCCGAACTGCACATTCACATGTTTGCAGCAGGACTGTTAACACTGTGACTCCACCCACCTCCAGATGCTGAATGCCTTTGGGAGGCTATCCAAACTCAACAGCTGCCAGTAGCTACTAAGGTGAAAACAACATGCCTGCCTACTGGATCCTACCTTTCTCAGGCTTCTCAAGAGATTGTGAGGCTGTCCCCTCACGGCCGCTCTCCTGCTTGCAGTCTGGGTCCTGGCCAAGCCGCTCAGCTCCTGCCTCTGTATCCTCATTTCTTCTAGTCTGGCTTTCTCCGACAGAAGCCTCCAGGGCTGAAGGCTTCCCTGTTTGCTCCTCACGAGGAGCCGGTTCCGAGCATCCCACAACATCCGTTTCCATCGCTTTGGCCTCCAGATCCTTTTCAGGGGTCTCCGATTCTGCTTCAACAGAAATATGACAGCTTAGTTAACTGCTTCCAGGGTGTCAGTTTTAGCCATGTCACCGAACAATTTTTTTTTTTACTATTTGAGACGTATCTTTAAAAAGACACTCTATATGTATTCTACTCTGCTCAATATCAAATACTGGCAGTCCTTTCATCCCACAAAGAATATGCTGGAAATCACATTCAGAATCACGTGTATTCCAACACACAAGCGATGATGTAAAATTTCTAGAAATTATGAAGCCACATCAGGGGAAAATGGAAGTGGGGGAGGACTGAAACAAACGCAATACTTATACTTTCCTGTCAATCCAAAACTTCTTTTACTGACAGAACATAAAAATGCACTGTTTCTAACTTAGCATATAAAACTACACTGTCTGGTATATTTCTGAAATTTAAAAGGATAAATAATCTCTGTTTTCCATAAGAAATACCGCAAGTATACTCAATACTTAAGAATTACAGGCTGCTGTAATCTCTACAACCATAATGCATGTCTCTCCAATTTTTGCCATCTGAGAGGTAATAAAAAATAAAATTTGAAGGTAGAAAACCAATTTTTTTAATCCTCCCCAAAATTTCCTTTCAAAAAACGGAAGTCCTGAGATTTTTTCATGCTACAGAAGCTTGAAAAGCCTTACGTTGAGATTATACTCATTCTAAAAGGGAAAAATATCACATTTCTTTTCCCACCAGTTTTCCCACAATTTTTCTGTCAGAAAAGCTGAAAATAAGTCCTCGCGGTGAAAAAAAAATACATCTTTTCCATGGATTATTAAGAGTTTTCTTCCAGGCTTTCACACCTAAGACACAAGTTTTTCTACTTCTCTACCAAGTAAAGCAAGTCTTCTCCAAGAAGGGCTCAAATTAAGATCTGTGTTTGCATTCACTGCTTTGCACTTGCTTGCAGAATTTCTAGTCCTAGCTCCCACTCACAGAACATATTCTACGCTGGCAAGGTAAGAGGGAAGACGACGAGAGAACGTGATGGGGTCACTGGAAACCCCTACTCAGCCTTATCGCTCACTGGCACAGCGCCTGCTTTGCAAGCAAAAGTTCCTAAAGTAACTACCAACCTGTCAGCTTGACATCCATACTTGGAATGCTTCTAGAACAAATCATCTAGCAGTCAGTCAATGAGTAATTAGAAAAGACCGCTGTGGTTACTAAGGGCTAGCATAGATTCCTAAAGAACAGCAGACTAACCTTATCTTCTGTTTTGAGTTACTACTTTGGGGGATCAGGGGAATGCTGCAAACGCAGTTTATCTGTACGGCTTTTGTTAAGGATAAGTGAGACTTGTCTTGACAGCAGTGCATGTGAAAAGGACCTGGGGGTCTCAACAGACGAATCAGCAGTGTGATGCAGCAGCAAAAAAGGAACATGTGATTTTGGGCAGCACCAACAGAAGTATAGTGCGTGTGCCCAGATAATGTGAAGTGATGGTGTCACTTTGCTCTGCGCTGCTCAGTCATCATTTGGAGTACTATGCACAGTCTGGGCACTGCAGTTTAAGGAGGATGTGGACAACCTGGAATGTGTCCGAAGGAGGTCCTGCAAAGATGGTGAAAGGTCTACAGGCCAAGTCCAATGAGGAAAGGTTGAAGGAGCTGGGTATGTTTAGCCTGGAGAGGAGGTGACTGAGAGGTTATGTGATAGCCATATTTAAATATTTGAAGGGCTGTCACACAGAGGATGGAGCTGAGTTGTTTACTGTTGCTCCAGAGGGTCAGCCAAAACCAACAAGTGAAAATTAAACCAAAAAATGTTTTTGGCTAAACATTATGGAGAACTTCCTGATAGTTAGAGTGGTTCCTCAGTGGAACAGGCTTCCTCAGGAGGTGATGAGCTCTCCTTCTTTGGAGGTTTTTAAGCAGAGCCTAGATGGACATCTGTCAGCAATGTTGATTCTATGACTCAGTACTTCATGAGAGGGAGGGCATGGAAGGATGAGCTGGTGCTTGGCTCACATGACCCTTTCTTGTCCCAGGGTCATGCCAATTGCCACTTTGGGATCAAGAAGGAACTTTCCTCCAGATTAGATTGGCCAGGGATCCTCGCGTTTTTTTGCCTTCCTCCAGGCATAGAGCAGGGGACACTGGGAGAGTGGGGTGGGGTGGGGGTAGCTATGAATTTCCTGCATTATACAGGGTGTTGTACTAGATGACCCTTGGGGTCCCTTCCAGCTCTATGTTTCTATGTTGGGTGGTCATTTTGCCAAGTGGCTCACCATGTCTACCCCCCATTTTTTCCTCATTCTATACCATGTCTTCTACTTTATACAGGTGTAAATTGTTGCAAAGTAAGAAATTTGTACAGTGGGCTACTACAAGGATTTTATTTACAGTTCATGACTGGATTTAGTCTAGAAGGCTCCAGAAGGAATGAGGGGCTCCCAGTGGTCCATTCCTCACTGTGTTCAATGCCAGCTGGGGCCTCTAGACAGGTTTTAAGGGAAGCCTGTACAAACCACAATGCAAAGAAAACGGACTAAGTACCTAACTTGTCAGGTTACTCCAGATAGGTAACAACAAATGTCTCTTTGCCTTTTTGACCCACACCGAATCTTACCAGAAGGCTGCTGGCGGTCCTCCGCATCACCTTCTGTCAGATTCACAGTCGATTCTGCAATTAGAAGGCAAGTAACTCACTTTTATGGTTTTGCTCAAACAACTTCCACCTCCTCTTCCAAGGAGTTATGGTTTATTCATTTCCTACCTGCTGACGGTTGCTCACACTGTGCTTCTGCTTCTGCTTCAGTCTCTTCTTTCAGGGCTTGCTCCAAGTCTTTCCCTTCTTCACCCTTCTCAGTTTCTACCAAGACAGCTTCCTGCACGTCTGTTTCCGCAGCAACAGCCTCCTTTTCAGCAGCCTCCACCTGTGCCTCAGTTGCCTTATTTTCCTCAGGAAGATCCTCCCCGGCACAGGCTTTCTCTCCTGGTGAGGTGTCGTCCAGAACGACCGTTTCTCCTTGCTTGGCAGCTGATAGCAAATCCTCTGTTGGTTCAGTAACTGCAGCTGCAGTCTCCTTTTCTGGCCCTGTGGTGGCAACCGACTCCTCCAGATCTGTGCTTGTAACAGTGACCTTTTCTTCTTCATCATCTTCGCTGCCAACTTCATCTACAGTGACAAAGTTAAGCTCTCCTTCCATATTATTGAAGTCTGCCAAGAAGTCATCCTCTTCCTCAGCTACTTCATCCAAAGTCACTAGAGGCTGATCATCACTGTCCTCGTGGATTTCATCCACTGTAACTAAAGTGCTTGGATCTTCTGGCACTTGGGAAGAAAGGAGATCTCCAGAATCTTCAAATGCCTCCTTTTCTTCTTGCCTATCATTTAAGGTCTCAACAGTCTTGAAATGTGAAGGCTCATTTAGAGGCAGCTCTTCCACTTCTCCAATTTCATCTACTGTTACTAAGGGCTCTGCTTTAAGGTCTGGCACACTGTCTGCTTCTTTTGCAGTCTCATGAACAGCAGGGTCCTCTTGCTCAGAGATCTCATCCAAAGTGACAAGGGACTGTGGATCTTGGGTGACTTCAGAAATGAGCTCTTCCTCATCGTTCAATTCGTCAACCGTGACCAACACCTTGGGATCTGGCATGGCTTCCAAATGTTCTGCCATGGGGGCCATTCCACCTTCATCTCCTCCAATCTCATCTAACGTAACAAAAGAGAGCTCACTCTCAGCAGCTCCACGGGCAACAGAGTTCTTGCCCTTCCTTCTCTTGGAGACAGGCTCATAGGAAGTGTCCTTTCTCTTGCTCCTTGGAGGGTTCCTCCTAGGCTGAGCAGGAGAATCGGCTTCATCTGTAACTTCGTCCACAGTAACAAACTCATCCAAGTTAAATGGGAAAAGCTCTTCTTCCTACAAAACATTTTTTAAAATCTGCTTTTAGAGATCAGAAGCAGTTACCTGTATGACAACAATACTGCAGTTTTGAATAAAGAGAGCTCTAGAGAGAAACAATGGCTGTAAGATGCAGTCAAAATGTCATCTGTTGGTCCCGCACCCCTTTTAGAATCAAGACCAACGATTCTCTCTCAGTTACATGAAGGTTCCAAAGGGAGCCTGGGACTTATATAATAAAGGCTGAAAGTCAGCAGACAAAGCATCCCCACACAGGGATTTCACAGTCAGAGTGAGACAAACGCAGGCTCAGAAAGAAAAGTGGCATTTACCATTGCCTAGTCCCAGACCATTACTCCAGGCCTCTTAAGAAATTCATCAAGGTGCACTTTCCTATTAACAAAGACCTAGGTTCATATGTGCATTCTCAGCAGAAAGAGTTTTTTCTTTCACATTCCCCTAGACACATGAACGCCTAGGGGGAAAAAACAAGAAAAATGGCAAAGGATTTCCCCCCATAACTCCCCCCTGGGAAAAGCTGAAAATCTGGGAGAACAATTAACAAAAATCCTGTGTTTTTATTTCGTTTGGAATGAGTGGAACATTTTTTACGACTAGCCTGTATTCACTCCAAACATGTAGTATGAATTTTTTTTTTTAATTTTGGACAATCCACAGAATTACTGGAAATCTGAAAGTCAGATTTCCAGTAATTCCTGCCAATCAAGAAAGCGTACCCATTCACTGACCAAGATGCTTTTCTCTTTTTCCAAGCCAGAGACCAAGGAAACTTGTGTCTATCATTCAAGCCCAAATCCTATAGTTAGGGCCATGATCAGTCTCCAAACCACATTTCTGATATGCTCCAAGTCCCCAAAGTTTGTGTAACATCCTAAGTTCTTATCCATCATGCTATCATATGGATCTTGCTTTCCCCCCGGGTTTGAATCCTGGTGGACCTGATGGCAGGAGCCCATAAGCTTCTGTACCTCTGCTTCACCCTCTTGCTCTACTTTTTAGCTCCATGGGCCCTTCTTGAGTCATGTATGTCGCAATGTCTGCTTGGAAGTTTGAAATCTTTGCATCTTAACACAGCATTCTTGCTGTATGCTTGATATTACCATGACTGCTTATGTTTGTGTGGTGTTTCTCAATCAAGTTATATCCGATTTTACCATATTCCAGGTCTCAAGGCCTCTTTAATAACGTTTATTTTTTCCAAAACATTTTTTATCAGTAACAATATATAAACTTTTAACACCAAACGACTGAACATTGTAGCAGTCTTAAAGCCTCCCTAACACTTGATTAGGAGCCCTGTCACTTCCTTTGGCATTCTATCAAGTGAGGTGCAAAAATTAAGCCAGCAGTTGCTTTAAAGCAGGAATGAGCAGTGATGGAAGGAAGGATTCTTCGTACATCTGGACCACACTGAGCAGTCTCTCATTTACACAGACATGCACCTGGGGCATTTGTGTCTTTCCAATCACACACTGTAACACCAGGTATTTCAGTGCAATATTTCAAAGCAGTGACTCTATTCTTCCCTGCATCCCAAATTCCAAGTAGCGCAAGTCAGGAAAAAAACAGATGACACATACTACCTGCTCCCTGCAACAGGAAAACAATTCCCTTTCCCTATCCTAGAATACCTTGAAATAAAACCCTGTCAAGAGTTGCAACTTGAAAGTTCCAGGGTGATCTCTTCATTTGCTTCCTTACCTCTTTTGGCTTTACGCTACTGCTAGAACTTCTAGTAGTCCTCCCAGTAAATACCTGAAAAGTCAGAGAAAGGGAAACAAACATACAAAAGTCAAACTTCAGTCTTCCAAGAGCAATACATAACTTTTTGTCTTTAAACTGAGATTACACTCTAAGCAAGTTGAACCACGCCAACTACTGCTTAGATCTGGGAATGCCGTCCGCCAGCTGCACTGCAAATACCATTTCTTCTCCACAGCCAGTACGTGCAGGGCATTTTAGGATTCAACACTGGAAGTATCACCTCACAACGAGGAGACAGAACACAAACATGGCTTGCCCATTAAACCCATCCATCTACCCACAAGAAGCTTCAAAAGTTTGCCAAGGAAAACCTTCTCAAACTGCGTACCCTTGATACCAAAGCAACTGCATGGTGCCAATATGGTTTGCTATATGAAACATTGTACAGGCAGGGGAAAGGGACCGAGTACAAAGTATTTACTGCACCTCTGCTTCAGGATCTGGAAGAAGCGTCAACATTAGTAAGTAGCCACTCATAATGAGCCAGTACTTCACCCTCCTCACCTTTTCTTTGCTGCTGTCACGCTTCGCGCTGGATGATCTATTTTCTTGCTCTTGGGTCTGCTTTGAGCTACCCTTACTTTCCACTTGGGAGACTTTTTCTTGCTGCGATGAACTCTTCCCAATGCCTACCTTAAAAACAAGAGAACTCGGGCTCGGTTTACATTTGCTGTCTGGCAAGTGTGACCTGCTGTTTGTAGGTCTTTGCTGACTTGGTTCTTTTGGCACAAGTTTCTTCTCTGCAACTGTGCCGCTCTGGGTTCCTGTCTTTAAGGCAAGCTTCTTCTCCTCCTTCCTTCTTGTTGTGGTTCTTGCCTTTGATATATTTGGAACAGACATCAAAGCCTTTAAGATGGTTCTGCTAACAGAAGTAGCTTCTGCACTGGTTGCCGATTCTGCAGCAAGAGCAGCAGCTTTGCTGGATTCGTCACTTTGAGTTTGTCCTATTCCTTTACTTGGCTGTGACTTAGCCAAAGTCACCTCACGACTATCATCATCTGCCTTCTTTTTAGATTTCTGCTCCTGGGCTAAATCTTCATTTGATACCAGCATTCCAGCCTGATTCTCTGAGGCTGCCTCCACCTTCACCATCTGTAGTTCAGGCTTTTCCTTTGCAGGTTCCATAATCTCAGGCCCGGTTGCCTCAGGTTCTGCCTTCATAGTGCCTTCAGCTGTTGACAAGCTATTCTTAGGCTCCTTGTCTTCCATCACCCCCTCCTCAGGGGCAGACATTTCAGGCAGCTTCCTTGATGCACTGCTAGGATCTATCCCTGGAGATACCAACCCAGAGCTTGACTGTAGGTCTCCAGCTGACAATTCCTCCACCGGAGCCTCCGTAGAGTCCAGTGGCACTGTCTCAAAGATGGCAGGAGCTGTCTCCACACTTTTCTCCATCTTGGAAGGACCTGCTCCTGTCCCTTCCATTTTGGCTGTGCTGCTCGATGGTCCTGAGAGCTCACCAGTAGGGTCAGCTGGTTCTTCATCTTTGTTCCCTGCTCTAGAGGTAAGTGCATTTCCCAGCAATTCAGCATTAGACTTATCTGTAACCTTTTCTTTGTTTCCGAGGTCACATGGCAAAGCAAAGACTTTTTCAGATTTTACTTCAGATGAACTCAAGTCATCTAGCGTGGTAGCTGATGCTGCCAACTCTCCTTCCAACATTACAGTCCTTGATGGCTCTGAAGCAACTTCAGATTCCATCTTCTCTGAATGTTCAGTCTTCACTTCCATTGCAGTCTTCAACTTAGAGCTAGGCTCTTCCTTGGCCTCAGTGGGCTTTGCTGAAGAAACGACCACTGTGTGCACCAATCCTGATCCTTCGGGATTTTTTTTCAAGTCAGGGCTAAACGTATTTAAAAAAACAGAAGAAATCAAGCTATGTTGAGAACTCCACAGCAATAAATAACCTCCTGATGCCCACGGTTGGGATTTCCTGATGCATTAGAGCTCAGCACTGGGAAATCTAACCTATCAGCTACATGAATTTTCACGCCAATTTACCAAGCTGGCTAAGCCATTTCAGCATGGAAAACTTGTGACTTTGAAGGTGATGCTAACTAAACATGTGTGCCCTGTGGACTCCTGCAGCAGACAGGATATTCTTAAAAAATTATGACTGAAGGCAGCCACACCGCACTTACAGAGAAAGAACCACCTTCCTCTAGTTCCTCCACTAAAATAGGGGCACTTAATGGGCTGCTTCCCACATACCTGAAATGAACCAGGGGTACCACCACAGGAAGTGGAAATATTCACACATACACATGCACTCGCAGAGCCTTCGTTCCAAAAGGGACATTTTGACTGTATTTCAGCTTTCTCACGGCTCCCAAGGCAGTACTGCTCAAGTACTACAGTACTTCAAAGAAGTTCCACTTACAAGCAAGGAGGTGATTAAAAATGTACAAGCAGCCTCTCTGGATCAGACGGAGGATTCATCTAGTCCAAGATCCTGTTCCCAGACAGTTGCTGTAAGCAGCCATGAAGGCAAAAAAACCCCTCCATAATCATCTCTGGAGGATGGTGGAATATTTTCAAGGCTGGAGATGTGATACCCAACCCAAGAATGAATGCTGAGGTATCAATATTTTCAATATAGTACAAACATGACAATACACCAAATCTGGTCTTCAGATTACGTGGTAAAGTATATCAATGATGAGAGGTGGTTTTGTGGGCAACAGACCCAACCAAAATAAAAAACAGTTGTCTGAGACGTACTGTGGCTTGCAGGACAAAAAAAAAGATAAATAAGGGAAAAAATTAGTGGTGGGAGACATGCGACTGTTCAAGTCTCTTCCTGTCTTCATTCAATAAACAGTTATAGTGACTGTTCATATCTTGTCATTGCAATGTCCAGCCAAAGGCATAACATGTGCACAAGAGTGATGGTTCTCCTAACCAAAGAGAAAACTGGCTTCAATTCTACAACCAGCAAAGGAGATGAATGTATAGAAATAATGTGAAACTAGCAGACAGTTTGACCTCCAGTGTAATTAACACACTCCAAAACTCTGGCACAGTTCACTAAACTGAACCAAAGCCATGAAAAGCTCTCCATTTTGAAATGAAAAAAATGACGGAGATCTTCTGGCTTCAGAACTCCAGGAGAAAAAAACTCCCCACTCCCATTTGGAAAGAATGCTGTGTGGAATTTAGTACATCAAAGTTTCGACAGGCATACAAAGAACAGGAACCCAAGGATCAAAATCACAATATTCTTCGACTACAATCAGCTTTAAATATGTATGCCTTGTCTTTTGAGTTTTTAAACACAAGGAGATACACAACGCACGAGTTTCTTTTCAGGCTGATTTGATGAAAAGTCCTGAATTTAGCAATATTACTACAGAGGTCAGAAACTATTCCATGTCCCCTAGTGAATTAAAGAGTCTGACTTTCAAAGAGAGTTTCTGATTAACTGCTCTATTGTGAACAGGGGACAGTATTCAACGTGACACTGTCCATGACTCTACAAATGCCTTGTGATCAAAAGAAGAAGAATATACACTAACTTCAACTGACAAGACAAGGTGGTTTAGTTCTTCAGACACCCAAAGTTATCTCCTTATCAGTTAAATCCAGAATTCATGAGAGTGGACAAAATGCAATGCAAAGAGATGGAATTGTGCAGGGCCAGTAACAGGCCAAAACCAAGAGGCTGTAGATAAGATGCAAGAGCTAACAAGTTCTCATAACTGATATGCAAGATGAACCATGGTGCCCAGCACGGACAGCATTTCTGCATAGCACTCAAGGCAAAGTTTATTTCTGCACTCAAGAGAAAGGCAAAAGTCAGGCTACCAATACTATGTCATACTGAGGAACCAAGTAGACACATAATGAACAGACAAGCAATGCCATGTCATATGTGTGTGGAGGGGAGGGGTACACAAAGCGCCATGCTTCAATTCTTCTGTACTTGGAACTAGTCTTCTGTTATTTTAATCGTTCTGGAAAAAGTCTGCTGGAAAAATACAGTTACCTATCTAAGAAGGAGATGACCAAAGATATTCAAGAAAGCAGGTCCATCCCCTCAATCTTAAGAGAGTATCAGGTTTTATGTAACTTGTTCACACTAGCTAATCATCAAGAGTTGGACAGCATCTTAAGATTTTGTCAAATGCTTCTGATCAGCCATGAAAACAAGAATATAGTGGGCCATTCAATTCCAAATATAGTAAGGCAAGAATGGCACAAAGAGGGGGATGACCCAATGCTATCTTTTTGTATTCTCACAACTTAAACATTTTCTTCTAGGCGTATTAGCACCTATACCCCATTGAGAAGCTCACTTCATAACTGAATGCATGGACTGAATCAAAGGATTATAGGAATTTAAAAAGAAGATTCAAAAGCAGCTGCTCTCATTTGTTCAACTATTACCACTCTATTAAGAAACGGAGTGGCTTATCCACAAGTTCAGAGAATACACATGAAGCCGATTCATGCAGGAGTCATCAAAAAATATCCTTTGCAGTTTATGCAAATAGTTCTTTCAAGGACAGAAACGGTTCATATTGAATGTTTTGTGTTATAGGTGTAGCTTGTTACATTCATGAGAATAGAAAAGTTTGTTATGTTTCTGTGGCAGGAGTAGATTATGAAAAACACAGCAGGCTGATTCTGTGAAAAAAAATCTGTATTCTGCAAAAGTCACATTTGAATGGCTATACATATAATGTGGAAGTTTTAAAGTTGACATACCCCACAGCTGTAGCCTGTAGGTGTATGTTCCTGAAGAAAGATCACTAAGTGAAAGAGCTCTGCAAGGGGTGTTCATAACACGGGTTCTAATGGGGAGGTGTTCAAAAGACTGCCATTTCTACGTAAGAGTGATATACAAGGCGGCAGCTGTGGGGGGTAACCAGCAGCTGACAGATTGTTAGGCTTCTGTGCTACAGTGTTCCGGGAAGCCTCTCTGGGTCACTTTCCACGTCGAGGTTTCCTCCTGGGAGAGCTGAAACCACCTTTTCTGTCAGCCCCACAGCCCCTACCGAGGCCCCATTCCTCAGCCACGCAGGTCTTTAAAGGATCTCCTGCTGGGAGGTGGCCATCCCAACCATGGCTGTGCTGCATCACTTTCAGCCATGCTTCGTTTCCGATCATACTGTGGGAGTCAGCAGTCAGCCCATCCCCCACCATTTCAGTTAAAATATTAGGCTCAGCAGGCAGCGTGTTAAATTAAACAGTTTTACAGGAGGTGTTACTGTACTTGTTCACTGAAATACAGTTAGGTGCACGTGTGGGCTGTACAGCTTTGTAAAAAAGAGGTGATTTACACTTCAAACATTCTGAGAGCAAAAATAGTTGTTTCTCAACCAAAGGGTTGGATCCTGTGAATCCATGTTGCTAGTAGCAGAGCCTTTCCCAGCAGAATACACCTTTTCTGCTGGAGGAAGAAAGGCACCCTGAGCCAAAGGAAGACTCTGTACTAGCGGAACCGAATCACAGGATCTACAGTAAATCAAACAGCCCTAGCAGAGAAGGGATTAGTAACGTCTTTCCAAATACAGTTATTTAAATGATGTGAAATTCTTAATCATTTACTGCCAGCAAAGTACAATGTCAAAAGCCCAGGGCCTCCGGTGTACAGAAGGTAAACACAGAAAAAAACCTTGTACACAAAAATAATGCTAAACCATAAAATGTATTAGAATGAATTCTATAAGCAATAAAGGATGAATACTATTATTCAAGAAAAGAATGCAAATATGAAGAAATACTGTATCTAATAATTGTCCTAAACCTCAACCAAATAGAGCAGTATGTTACAATCCTATTTGCATCAACTAAACAGAGCAGATACAATGTGTTCCAATCACTGCATAAAAATAAATGTGTACAAAACAGTAATGTAAACTTACAAAACCCACAATGGTCCAATTAAAATGACTCTGCTGACACAAGATATGCGCAAGTCAGGTTTTTCTCCCTCTGGCTGCCCCACTGCGTCAGGATCAGGATCTGTTTTGGAACCCTCAGCTACATTCACTGATTCTTTTATAAAACATTTTGAGGTCAGATCCCATTCTTATATAAAAGATCCGAAGTATTTCATTTCTAGAATTGAAAACATTTTTATCCCTGAAGAGACCATGGATGTCACAGCCCTTTATACAAACATTCCTCATCAGGAAGCTAGGAGCGTGAGTGAGTTGATTTTGAAATCGTGTCAACAAGAGTCCACTACATTTTTTCTTATGGAGTTTCTGGACAGTGTTTTGGGAAAAAAACTACTTTAGGTATAAAGAGAAGTTCTTTTTTCAAGTCAAAGGAGTAGCTATGGGGAGCCCTTGTACCCCCAAGCACTGTGAACCTACTGATGACTTTCACAGAAGAAAGAATAATTTACAATAGTGTTGCAAATCCAGGAAAGAAATTATTTTCTGTAAGAGATTTATTGATGATTTTAATGATTTATAATAATGGGAATAGCATCAACGAGTTTTTTGCCTGAACAGACAGCATTCATGATACGATTAAATCCGTATGTCAGTATCAAGAAGCATCCATTCCATTTTTAGACATAACAGTTTACAAAACCACTCACAATGAGGTACCAGTCAAAACATATTCCACCTGACAGACAAAAGCTCCTATTTGCATTTTAATTCTTTCCACCCTCTCTTCTTGAAAAGGAATTTACCATTTGGACCATTCCTGAGAATTAAAAGAAACTCAACTGACAATAGGGAACTCCTCATGGGAAGTGTAAAAATGGTAAAACAATTCAATTCATGGGGATATCCAACAGAGATATTAAGGAGAGCCAAAAAACGTGCCCTTCTGGTAGACAGGAAAGAATTATTACAAGAGAAACCCCGTAATGAACAGCATGCTGTGGCATGGACATCACAATATTCAACTAGGGCAGAACAGATTAAACGTATATTTTTAAACATTAGCATGTGGCTAGTGACATGCCTGGTTGCCTGAATTTACCCCGTGCGGGTTATAGAAAAACGAAGAACGTTAGGGATACGGAGACCCAGTCAGATGCTGATAACGGAGAGAGAAATCAGATAAGCAATGTAGGTCACTTTTAGTATGGTGCTTGTTCTCTGTGTAACTTAAGTATAGAAACTAAAGAATTTCAACATCCATTGGAAGAGGACAATATAAAATGTACATACTTTTTCTAACTGCAATACAAAAAAAAGTTGCATGTATATAAAACAATGGCCATGTGACCTGCTCTATATTGGGATGAGCACCTGTGCGATCAAGACGAGAATTTTAGAGCACAAGTCTGGAATTCACAACAAAGTGGTTGAGGCTCCTTTAGTTTCTCATTTTTAAGACAAGTGACACACTCCAGATGGTATCAGATTCTGTGTGATCTTTTGGTTCCAGCCACACCCCTACAATTATCAGGATGTCTCAAATATTAATGAGATGAGAAACTTTTTGGATTTACAAATTAAGAACTTTCATGCCTTTTGGTCATGGATTTTTCTGCCTATCTTTAAAGTGTGAGAAGATGGACTATAAAATAATGTGTGAATGAACTTTAGGGCACTGACTGGCATGGTCGTATTATAGCTCTAAATGATCTGTCAAGAACACACAGCTGCAAGCCATTATGGACATACAACGATCTGATGACGGGATGAGACCGGGTAAGTTTATGCAGACTGGAAAGAGACGCTGGATGTGTTGGAAGATGTGATGTTTTCTGATACACACAGAATGGTGAGCATGGGAATATTTTTAATTTTAAGATGTTTGCATGCTTGCAACTGTGATATTCTATTATTGTTCTATTATTATGTATTAATAGGTAAAACTTGCAATGATAATGTTGCATTTGGGGTGACTTTGCTGTGACAATGACTGGTGAGTATAGCAACATTTTAAAGGCTTTTTGGAAGGCGTTTTAGGTTTGCCATTCTGTTATTCTATCATTTTTGTACTATTAGGCAAAAACCGACATGTGAAATGTTCCTTTTGGATGGCTTTGCTGAATATTGAAGCTTACATCTTCTGAAGAAGGTTACTGAAAATGGGTTTTACTCAAAATGCTTGTTAAGTTGTTTGTCAAGTCATTCATTGACAGCAAGTTAAACTGGATGGGTCATCCTTATTTATAGTACTTCAGTTGCACTGCCTAAGTGACAATTAGCATTGCCTAATATTGTGCCAGCAGAGTCATTCCCTGTTAATACTTTTAATTGGACCATTGTAGTTTTTGTTAAGTTTACATTACATTACAGTACATATTTATTCCGTCTCCTTTTATGCAGTGATTGGAACACATTGTAACTGCTCTGTTTGGTTGATGATCTTGATTATGTGATTGTAACATATTGCTCTGTATGACTGAGGTCTAGGACAATGATTAGACATTGTATTTCTTCATATTTGCATTTTTTCTTAAATAACAGCATTCATCCGTTATTGCTTATAGAATTCATACTAATACATTTTATGGTTTAGCATATTTTTTTGTGTGTACACGGTGTTTTTCTGTGTTTACCTAATAACTGCCAGCATGCATTAGACAGAAAATGTGTACCTTGATATATTGTAAAAAGTCTTCTCCGTTTTCTGGAGTTTACTCTATTACAAGCAAGCAACTAGGCAGTCATAGCCAAGTTCTCAGCTCAGCCATGTGCCATTTGGAACGGTGCTTGAAAACTGAGTCACACAAGAGCTGAAAAGGGCAGTGAGCCGGTGTTTGGAAAGATTTGGAAAGAGCTGACATTTGAACTAATGGGCTTGAAATGTACAAGGTATTGCTTAACAGCAGCATTCTGATTGGAATACACATACATATGAAGCTGTCTTATACCGAGTCAGGCCACCGATCCATCCATGCCAGTATCATCTACCGGGACTGGCCGCAGCTCTGGAGGAGTCTTTCATCACCTACTACCTGGTCCTTTTAACTGGCAATACCAGGGGCTGAACTTGGGACCTGCTGCATACAAGCAGATCCTTTCTTGGCAGTCTTTGGAATTAGGCACATGTATGGTTCAAGCCCAAATCCCACTGAAGAAAGGGGCAGAAGTTCCAGAGACAGTAAACAGGTGGACTACATGCCCCGCCCCCCCCCACATACATTTAACAAGCAACTGATACCCTCAGATGCTATTATTTCATGACAAGTCCAAAAAAGGACAGAGAAAGGGAGAAGACAAAGTGTAAGATGCTGAACGAGTTCATCACCACTGTAAAGAGATCATCACGCAGGACTTAATTTTTAAAAAATGAGGATAACTAGCACACTTTGATCATGAATTTCTCTCTCACACACTCACATGCACACCCTTACCTTTAGACATTAATAAATCATACCTCTCTTTGCTTGGCTCTTGTTTTTTCACCTCCTTCTTTGTGACTTCAGGCTGCAACAAAATATCCGAACTTTGAAGCAATTCACAAGGAATAGCATTACAAATACTCCTCCACCCCCGTCCCCATTTCCCACTTCTAATACCCAAATGCCTCCATTGCTTCCCCTTCCCTCCCTCATACTCTCCATGGCCTTCTGCTCCTTCCCCGCAACAAGCTGGTGACTGGAAAGGATTACTGCCGAAAGACTTGCCATTTGCTCCCTGCTTCAAGGCTCTTATTGCCACAACTGTTGACCATCTGCTGATGGGGGTGAGTGTGGAGAGGAAAGCCTGTCCCCCAACCTCTCTCCCCCCACCCCCTCAGCAGGCTTTGCCAAGAGGCATGGAACAGAAAGCAGTTTCTGTTCCAACCCTCCCTCCCTTCTGATGCTCCTATGATTAGGGGAAGGGGCCGCTCCAAGCCAATACCTCCCCCCAACATTGCTACTGCCTCTCTCTCTCTATCCTCTCTAACCACTGACTTGTCCTTACTACTGGGTGACCTTGGGTCAGTCACTCTCTCTTGGACTAACCACACAGGGTGGTTGTGGGGAGGATTAAATGGAGGAGAGAAGAAAGAGGTAAGCCTCTTTAGGTCCCATCCTCCTAGACAGAATTAAAGAAATAAATAATGAAATAAATAATGCTAATATTTGGATCCACACTCTGGCATCAGGATCAGAATTGGATATATATCAATGCTTCGGCAACATTTGCCATTTTCTGAACCCCATTTTTTTGTGTGCAAGAAAACAGAATAGGGAACAGGAGGGGGAAGATAAACGGAGCGGCACAAGGCAGCCCATATTTCATGAAATCAGCCCTGAAGCACTCGCTGAACTTGCGCCCCACGAGTTCTACTTTGCAGAATTCTATTTCCTGCAGTCTTGTCAGGGAGATGAGGTTGGGCTGTAAACTTCTCAATGGAAGTTTGATAAATTCGTGACCAAAGCAAGAAAAACGGAGCATTAATATCCAAAGTTCAGGTCATGTTTCAGAATACCCTGCCCTAACTCTGAAAGGCAAAAAAAGTGAAAAGTTTAAACCTGAGGAAGATCACTTACTTGCAAAGGTTCAATCTTTGGAGATCGATAGAAAGTCAACTGTGACTCCCCCAAACTGTAAGGGTATCTTTTTAGAAAGCGGCACATGGATGCAGCCGACTCAGCACTATCCAACTGAAGGATTGCCTTAAAAGTTTAAAATAAGCAGAAGTTCAGCACAGAAGGATAAGTTGTGGACTTAATACTTCCAGAACCACAAGGACTCACAAACCCCCCCCCCCCAATTGCTTCCTAGAAATTTGATGCTGTTCTTTAAGACACAGAAAAAACTTTTTCTACTGAGTGTTCATAATAAATCTCCACTGAGCTGATGCCCACTCCCCCAAGCAAAATAGTACAGAGTCCAGTAGCACCTTTAAGACTAACTAACTTTATTGTAGCTTAAACTTTCGAGAACCACAGCTGTCTTCATCAGATGCACGGAGGGTATGAAGAAACTGGCCAGAGATATATAGGTGGTAAGAGGAGGGGGGAAGTGGATGCAAATCAGTCGCAAAAGTCGTAAAAGAGATCTAATAGGCTCTCTTGCCTGCGTCTTAACTAAGCTTTCACTATTTTTAATCAGCTGTCAAAACATGAAAAGCACACCTTTTATGGTTACTTAACACACTAAAAAAACACACACAGACAGTTCATGCAAAGTTGAAAAGTATGTACTATGTATTAGCTGATAGTATTAGCTTAGTATTGATTAGTACAATGTGCTTTAATCTATATTATTGCAACAGAGGTAGAGTGCACAATCCCCCAAGCAAGTGTGCTGCTACACGATCACAGAAGGTGAGAGCAATAGCATAAAAACAGTTATTCACATTATGATGTTTAGGAAAGGGTACATCAAGTGTCAAGGTCTTTCTGCAAGAAAAGAATTTCAAGTTCACCTTGTTCTTATTACTTATCACCACATAGTGATCCACTCGTCCAAATCGAAGCCCAACACACAGTATTTCAAGTTCGGAGTATCCTCCGTCGGGCAGATTGCCAAGATGCACAAACTGTGCATGAAGAGCTTCCACGTTCACCTAAGCAAAGAAAAGGTACACATGTTGATCAGCAGCTCCCCCGTTTTTGCTTACAGCTTAACTAACCACCACCACCTGGAAGGCATTTCCCCTTCTGCAAAAGCTCCCCGATACTGGCAACACTCTGTAGTGAGGGTCCCTGCTGCTCATTCCTCTTCTTTAGCTGAGACATACAGAAGCCTTTAAGCTCTCTATTAATTCAGCAATTCTAACATCAGGACTGTTACTAGTTACTGTGATTATATTCTTTTTATTCTTAAAATCAAGATGAGGTGGAGATGTCAATTTTTTGTAAATTTTGAAGCCATGGGGAAGAAGTGGGGTTCCCCAGGGGGGGGAATGGAAATTTGGGGGGGGGGATTGAAATATATGCTACAATTACTTTCCTATTAAACCAAAACTTTTTACTGATTTAACTACATGAAATTCATGGTTTATAAAACTCAGTCAGCATATAAACTTGTACTTATTTACATTTAAATCAAAAACTTCTTTAAAATATTGTATATGCCTACAGGGTAAGATTGTTTTTCCAGGGCACCCTCAAATTTCCCAATTTTTGGATTAGAAAAATATAGAACATCCTCAGACTTTTCCATGCAGTACATCTGGGATGAATGAAATATTTTGTAAGACAAAGTTTTTCTCACTCAAAAAAAGAAGCTATTTCATAGGAGGCTTTTTTTTTTAGTGCTACCACAAATAGCTCCATTTTTTTATTAGAAAACTGAAAAAGTCTTGAGTGTTACAAATTTGAAAAGTTCTGCTTTACAAATTTGAAAACAACGTTCCTTAAGAAGCACTTTAACCATCCTACAAGAGAAAATATTTCTTTTCACTGTTTGATAGTACCAAAATAAAAATAAAAAATCTTAATATCATTTCTTTTTTTGGTCAAAGTGCTCTCTCAACATATAGGAGGCCATATCTCCTACTTACCTTTGGATTGGCGTCTTTAATCATAGCTATAAATATAGCTTCCTAGAAAAAGGACCAGAACAATTCAGTTAATTAACTGGAGCCATTGCCTATACATTTATTTTAACAATATATACGGATTAGCAATATTTATGGATAATAAAAATTGCACAAAATCTTCCCTTGATTGAACATGGTAGCTAATCCATTTTACACAACTAACAGCACAATCTTAAGGGTGGGTGGTCAAAAATGCTTAGGGAGCCAACGAAGATGTATGCTGGTATATCTACAAGATACTCCAGAATGCCTCATTTCTCCATATGCTTTGGACAAATCCTGTTATTCAACCTTTTGGGAAGAAGTATTACTCATATTACTTTTGTCTTAGAACACCCACTGATTTTTGAGGATGTTCATGTAGTTTTAAACTATCTGCCTTTAACACGAAACCTAACTGATGGTCAGCGAAAACAGACTTTCTGTGCCCTTACGGTAGTCAGCAAAACCAAAATTACAATACTGGAGAGACAAAGCCCTCTCAAATGCCCATCTCCCATAACTCAATGGATCGAGGACCTTACAGCTTTATCTGTATTTGATAAGCCACACTGCTTGGTAGTCAGTGCAAGGGCACGGAACCTGGGGCAGATGGAAGGAACTTGCTGCTAAGAGTGTAGTAGAGGGTAGGTTGTGGAGCAGCATCCTGGCCAAATGACTGCATCTTGGAGGTGGCCCATTTGGCTAAGCCCTCCTCCTTTGCCCTTTGTGGGAGCAAAACATCAGCTACAGAGCTTTTGCCCTCCTCCCACTTCTTCCCATGTGCAGATCAAACCAGGAGCCCTGGTATGTGATCCTGGTGCCTTCCCACTGAGCTGCGCCTCCCTGTGCAGTATTCTCTGCTTGGCCCCATGTGCCCGGGGGATGATGCTGGTGCTTCAGTAGGTTGCCTAGTGCTTCCTGGCATATCCCCTTTGAACCTCCCCTCTTAGCCCAGTGGTTAGGAGGATGGTGTAGGGTATGTGTGGAGACAAGGCTGTGAGTTCAAGGGGGGGCTGCTGTCTTTTTTTATCTTCTTGTTTTTACTTTTTCAGAGGAAGGGTGTGTGCAGCATGAAACAGGGAGGGTTGTGTGTGGGCAGCACTTTCGCTGCCAAGTCAGGTCGTCCCTGCGGCAGAGGTGGGCATCCTATCTGCTGCATGGGTTCCCTTCCCCTATGGGCTGGGGAGGGGGCCGCTTGGGACACATAACTCTGTTGGGGCTGCGTTGTTGCTGGGTCTTCCCTCCCGTACCACTGGCTGTTCGGGAGGGGGTGGTGGCTGTGATTGGCTACACCTGTGTATGCACAGAGGCATCATTAGCTGCCATTGCCTGATTGGTGGAAGTTGCCTGGGTTGCTATGGACATCAGCATGCTTGGCGTACCATCTGTACCTTGTAGTAGTCCCGTATTCTTGTTTCCCCCTGCACAATGTCCATACATAACAGATCAGTGCAGCAGCAATTGTGCTGACAGCCAGATGACTCTACAGTACTCAGGAGTGAGCTACCAATTTCACAAACAGATGGCTACACCCTTTTTTAATTCATTAGAAAAATCTTAACAGAAAATCCACAAAAGACCTTTCAAATACACCTCCATCCTAATTTATTGTCACATCTATAGTATCTGCATGAGAACAACTATAGAGATAGCTGCTCCAAACCCTCCTAACTCTGGGCACTGAACACAGCAGTCAGGCAGGTAGGGGGGAGGCGCCACCCTTTTACTTTGTGAGACTGGAAGCTCCACCTTCCCAAGGTCTTGGCTTTTTTTCTGGGGTGTACCCACATTCAAACTGTGAATTCCAGGCTCATCTTAATTAAAATATATTTTATTAGCCTTAAGGAGTGTTGCAAAGCATAAGACACTCAAACACAGGCAACAGGCATGAAACAAGAAAACCTTACGGCTGCTATCTAAAAACTGCCCATCTAAAATCTAAGAGCTTACTACCTTTGAGCATCTCTGGTTGGCATCATTCATCATACCCATCTGCTACAATGTAGGCCCTCTCCGTGTCTAATTTGCATGGAGGCAGCAGAGGTAGAAAAAATAAAGGAGGGTTGCCTAGTGTGTACTGGGAAGCCCTCTTTTCTAGAGCTCAGTGCATCACCAGGTTCTCAGGAGCCAATGAGGGTCCAGCTGCTGATCAGCATTTACAGCTGTGAGAACAACTAGGGAGGACAGATAGGGACTCTCTGAGGCAGGCCTTCGATTCATTGGAGACTCAGAAGCCGCTTGCAGGTGTTGTTGATGAGCTTAGCCAGCATATTTTAGGTTAGGCCACTCACTACACTGAACCAATGTTCAACCATTCTTACCAGTATCCCGGCCTCAACTGGCAACTTCCATACAACAACAGAAGAGGCAGCTTCAAACAGAATAAATTTATTCTTAATTATTTCATTCACTCACCTCATCTTTTATATCTTTGAATTCAGACGCCATACTAATGCACAACTTGTTCATTTCCACCCACATTGGAAAGCAGGTATAAAATTTCACCAAGGAGTCTGCAGATTTTTGACTTATTTCTATATATGCCTTTGGAAAAAAAGCAATATGCATAAACAATTTAAAACCAGGTTCTCTAGAGCAACATGCAGAGTTCTCACGGATTCATTTTTATTAAGACCATTAAGCAACACCAAAGAAATAGCAATCATTTCCTTTTTCCTACTGGAACACTCAACAAGAATTGCTCAAATACCTTTTTATGTGAAGGAAGAATTAAAACATCTTTCATTCCTCCAAAGGGCTTGGTTAGGTTGAAAATTTCATCCAGAGTTAACCCAGCCTCAGGCAGATTAGAAATCACCACCACACATGTATCTTCTGCTTCCTGAAACAGCAAACAGGGTGTATCAAATGTCCCAATCCCACAGAACATCAAGCATTATCACTGTATATCTATTATTCCAGCATCACATCCAGGAAAGGTACAGGCCTCCCAAGCTTACAACCCAAAAGAAAATCTTCAACGTACACCACAAACTACATCCAAGATTTGTTCTAGTTGTATATTGTGGATGCTGAAGGGATTTATTTTAATTTGTGAACCGCTAATGATTTGTACTGTAATATGGCTTATAAATGCAAAAGAGTAGTATCATCTGTGGTGCAATTTTTACAGCATCAACAATGACACATGGGAGTCATAAGGAGCTGGAAGAATGTATGGTTTATCTCTCTCATGAGCGCACAATATCATAGAGGTAGTAGGTTGAAATTTAATATTTCTGGAAATTTTGAGGCCCTGGGGAGGGGGGGGGACACTTTCTAGGGAACAATTTAAACAAATGCAATACACACTTTCCTATCAAACCAAAGCTTCCCTTACTGATTTAACAACATAAACTGCATTATTTATAACTAAGTCAGCATATAAACTTTAACTATTTGGCAAATGTACAGAATACTTTATGGAAAGTATAAATATCTTCATTTTCTTTAAGAAAAATTGCAAACTACTGAAACCTATGCTGCCATACACATGTAACTTTAATTTTTGTCACCTCAGAAGTAGGGGGAAAAAAAAAGGCCAAAGGTAGAAAACAAACTCTTTTGTAAACAAAAGAAAGTGCATTATTTGGAAAGAAGCTCTCTTTCACAGAGTCACAATGTGTAGAAATACTAGCATGCTTGGTTATTAAGCTAAACTTTATAAAATACTGCACTCTTCAATAGTATATAACTACTAACAATAACAACTGCCTTTCTGGACAAATTAGCTATACCCTCAGAGCTGTGAATAAAAACAGTTTTATTATTATCCGCACAATACAGCTGGGGAGCTGGGGCTGACCCAAGGTCTTCTACTAAGCTCATGGCAGTAGTGCGATTCAAACCAGTAGAGTGCTGATTCACAGCTGAACTACTTAACCACTGTGCTAAAGCAGCTATTGTTAAACATATTATAACACATTAATTGTTGCCCAAATTATTTACATTTTAAAAAATCAAATCTTGAAAATAATGTATGTTATCTACACAGTAAAGGAGCATTTTTCTCCAAGTGCTCCCATAAATTTCACATTTTTTCAAATGAAAAACTGAAGAAGTCCCTCAGCCTGTTTCATGCTGTACACATTTGGGATGGGTGAAATGAAGGTATTCCTCACTCAAAAAGAAACAATATTTCCTAAGTTTTTTCCAGTGCTACCCCAAATTGCCTAATTTTTCCACTGGAAAAACTAAGTCCTGATTTTTCATGTTACACATTTTGAATCTGAAAACCTTACATTTAAGAAGCATTTTACTTATTCTAAAACAGTAACTATTTCATAGGAGTTTCTTTCCAGTGTTCCCCCAATTTTTCCAATTCTTCCATCAGAATTTTTTTTTAAATCAAGAAAAAAAGACGTCCCCCCCATTTTTCCCAGGCCCTCAGCCATGACCAAGAAACTGGGCAAAATAAATCTAGCAGGCGTATGTGGCTATCAGATTTCTATACATGATTTATTTCATGCACTGAGGAAGTCTGTTTATAGGAAAGGAGTGTGGTCAAGTGGTAGCAAAAGGGGCAGTGGCAGAAGTCCTGGGAATAGGAAAAAGGAAGTCCAGACGTTCCAACTCAGCAGGCATTGCTAATCCAAAACTCCTAAGACTAAAGCCTCAAAAAAGATGAGATACAGGGAATTCTGAGAATACATAACAACCTCCTCTACAAAGCTGGCACTCAGAAGCCTCATCTGGATAAGACTGCAGTGTGAGGATGAGGGGGGGGGGGCGACTAAGCTACCCCCGAACAGCATTTTCGCAATCGGAAACAACCCCAGGGAGCCTTTATGTCCCCCACCCCCAATTAGGCAGTGTATACTCATTCCAACATGGCAAATGGGTGCTCCCTGGAGCTGTTTAAGATTGGGAAGAGCACAGAAATCTTCTCATCCACTAACAATCCTGACCTGAATCAGGGCCATGCATACCTAACAGTGTGGGGAGAACACACTGGGGCTCCAGTCGTCTGGTTGAGCCCAAATTAAAGCTTTTTAGGGGTAGCACTATTTAACAGGGGTTGGAAGTTTCATTTCTATAAAAATGACTTGAGTATCACTTAAATGATAGACTATCCTTGAGCTGTAATCCCAGAATATAGATTTAAAATTATTTTATTTACCTGAATGCCTGAGTCACCGGCTTCTGTACTCTGCACGGCCTCCACAGTGCCTGTAATTCAAAAAAAAGCAAGGAGAAGGGCAGACAGAGTTAGGATAAAAACCTCAGAGCTTAAGTGTCCCAAATCTGCAACTAGCAAGCTTAAGGCCCATTTTGCACAGTCAATTTATGTCAATTCAGATTCCATTCTACTTATCTCAATTTCCAGATTTCCACATGAGGAAAGAAGGCGTGAGACCTAGAACCAGCCTTTTCCTGACCTTTTTTCCATTGAAATCACTGTAGAGTGAAGTAACTGATGAAGAAATAAGTAAGGCAATACAATCCGCAAATCTAGGAAAGGCGCCAGGGCCAGATGGACTTACGGCTAAATTTTATAAGACAATGGCCAACGAACTGGCACCATTCCTAAAAGAGGTGATGAACGGAGTTTTCAGGGATCAAAGAATTCCAGACACTTGGAGCGAAGCGAATATATTATTGATCCCAAAAGAGGGCCAAGATCTGACTAACGTGAAAAATTACAGGCCTATATCATTACTTAACAATGATTACAAAATTTTTGCGAAGATATTGGCGGAGAGACTGAAGGGGTGGCTCTCGGAAGTCATAGAGGAAGAACAAGCAGGCTTTTTGCCGGACAGACAAATAAGAGACAATTTAAGGACAGTGATCAATGCTATTGAATACTATGACAAGCGTTGTGATAAAGAGGTTGGTTTCTTCTTTGTAGACGCTGAAAAAGCGTTTGACAATTTAAACTGGGACTTTTTGTTTGCCACTATGGAAAAGCTACAATTGGGAGAAAGATTCATCAGAGCAATTAATGAAATTTATAGAGACCAGACTGCAGCAATTGTAGTGAATGATGAATTGACCAAGAAATTGACGATTAGTAAAGGAACAAGACAAGGTTGCCCGTTATCTCCATTGTTGTTCATTTTAGTATTGGAGATTCTGATGATACAAATACGACAAGATGAGGAAATACGAGGAATAAAAATAAAGGACTATTCATACAAGGTTAGAGCATTTGCAGATGACATAATGTTAATTGTAGAAGATCCATTGGAGAACATGCCAAAAGTGATAGATAAGATCAAGGAGTTTGGTGATTTGGCAGGTTTCTTCATTAACAAAAAGAAGTCAAAGATACTATGTAAAAACATGACTAAGCAGAAACAACAATTGTTAATGGAAACAACGGACTGTGAAGTAACTAGTAAAGTGAAATATTTGGGAGTTGAGCTGACTGCAAAAAATATAGATTTGTTCAAGAATAATTATGAAAAATTATGGACTCAGATAGAGAGAGACTTGATCAAGTGGAATAGACTGAATTTGTCATGGTTGGGCAGGATTGCAGCAGTTAAGATGAACGTGTTACCAAGAGTAATGTTTTTGTTACAGACAATACCAATCATCAGAGACTCTAAACAATTTGAAAAATGGCAGAGGAAAATATCAGATTTTGTTTGGGCAGGCAAGAAGCCTCGAGTGAAAGTAAAAGTTCTACAAGATGCAAAGGAGAGAGGCGGAATGCAACTGCCCAATCTGAGACTTTACCATGATGCAATCTGCCTAGTTTGGCTAAAAGACTGGATGACATTAAAGAATAAGAAACTATTAGCCCTAGAGGGATATAAAAAAATTTTTGGATGGCACGCATACCTATGGCATGACAAAGTAAAGGTCAACTCGATGTTCCTGCATCATTTTGTAAGGAGAAGTCTATATACAATCTGGAAGAAGTACAGAACTTACCTACAAGAAGGAACCCCCTTGTGGGTGGTTCCATATGAGGTGATAGATCCGAGAGCTGTGGATAATGAACAACAATGTTTAACGTACAAAGAAATAACTAAGATTGAAGTATCTAAACTTAGAATAAAGACGCAAGAGGAACTATCACCTAACTATGATTGGTTTCAGTATAGACAGATTAGAGACTTATACAACTCGGACTTTGCAAAAGGGGGCATACGAACAGAGAACTCGGAACTAGAGCAGACCCTTCTTAAAGAAGACAAGAAAAGAATATCCAAGGTATATCAAGTACTGTTGAAATGGTATACTGAGGATGAGATAGTTAAAACACAGATGGTGAAATGGGCTATAAACTTTAATAAAGAAATAACAATGGAGGCATGGGAATACTTGTGGAAAACTACAATGAAGACAACGACATGTATTAATATTAAAGAGAACATTTTCAAAATGATCTATCGTTGGTACATGACACCAAAGAAGATTGCGCTAGGGAATTTGAATACATCTAACAAATGCTGGAAATGTAAGAAACATGAGGGCTCCCTCTATCATATGTGGTGGTCGTGTGAGGTAGCTAGGCAGTTCTGGGGGGAAATAATAAGAGAAATGAGTGAAATTTTACAGTTTCAAATAAATAAGAACCCAGAACTCCTGCTGCTAAACTTGGGAATGGAGGGAATTCCAGCCCATCATAGGACGATGATATTTTATATGACTGCAGCAGCTAGACTTTTGTATGCGCAGAAATGGAAAGTACAAGAAGTGCCAACTATTGAAGATTGGATCTACAAATTGCTGTACATGGCTGAAATGGACAAGATGACAAGAAAACTGAGAGATCTGGACTCAGGGCAGTTTAACACAGACTGGGAGAAGCTGAAACAATATCTGGAGAAGAAATGGGAGGTGGGAGGAAAACTGTGGCAGTTTGAGAACTACTGAAGTATAATAAAAGTATAAAAGAGAGGGGTGACTTTACCGGGGGAGGAAGAGAAATGTGAATTTATAAGCAGTTAGATTAATTGATCGAGATATATATAGATATGTAAAGATTAAGTGATAGAATATTGATAGAGAATAATTAATGATAAGGTTTAAACATGAGGATTGAGTAACTAACAATATTTTCTTTCTTTGATAAGATTTATATGCACCAAACTGAATGCATAGAAGAGTTAAATTGATTGATTATGTGATAAGTTAGATAGAATTACCATAAAAAGATGAAATGAGTAATATATAGAGAATAAATCAAATTGTTTGATTTAAATGTGGGAAATTTTTATGGTTTACGATGTATAGGTTTATGATATATAGAAATATTCAAAACTGGAAAATGGGATAAATTGGTTATCTAAAGACGTACGGTTTGGGTGTATAATAAGTAAAGGAGTTAAAGATGTACTGCTTAATATAATGGAGAATGTATATTTGTTTTAGACAGATGAATTTT
The DNA here is from genome assembly GCF_028583425.1 of Eublepharis macularius. Classification (NCBI taxonomy): domain Eukaryota; kingdom Metazoa; phylum Chordata; class Lepidosauria; order Squamata; family Eublepharidae; genus Eublepharis; species Eublepharis macularius. The sequence goes on from NC_072799.1 coordinate 2,235,496, forward strand.
ATAGAAGTAAGGGAAAAGGGACAGAGGGTGGGAAAGCTGTTGGAAGTCAACAAAAGGGGGGGAAAGGGAGGGGGTTAGAAACGAAAAATTAGGGGAAAATTGAATGTAATGTAAAAATAATAATGCTCTAACCCAATAAAAAATTTTTCAAAAAAAAAGAAATCACTGTAGAGTCACTGCTCATGTGTCCTACCTGTATGCGGAATTCTTAGTCCCTAACTGCTTCCCCCCCCCCCGCCCTTTCCTTTCCCTGGATGCTGACTGATTGGCCACCTAATGGAGACCACTCTCTCCCTCCCCTGCTCTCCACACACTCCCTCTTATTTTTTAAACGAGGGAAGGGTCCTAACTGCATTGTCGTCTCTCAAAGAGATGTGGAAACCACTTCCTCTTTCCCCAGCTCTCCACATACTCTAATTTTAACAGGAAATACAGGGGCAGGGAGGGGGATGGCACAGAGTTCCAACCCTGAAATGTCACAACACATGTAACATTTTTTTTTAAAGTGACATTGGTTGCAGGCTCAGCCCCCACAAAAGGCAGCTCCAAACAGACACATTTTAACATGTCTGCAGATACCAAATCGCTTCACTGTCCTGCAGTGCAGAATGCAAGGACTCCAAAATGATTCAGCACCAATTAGTGTGAATACCCAGAACCACCGGCTTAACATGTGCATTGCAGAACGGGCCTAAACGTCAGCCTAAATCAATCATTTTGTTTCTGGGAAAAAACCACTTATCGTCATTAAACTCAAATGAAAATAACACTTTTATACTCATATTTCTCTAAAGGTACCTGGCACATCTATACGGTTGTTAGTTTCTTTTGCCTTGGAGTCAGTCGTTTTCTTGGGGTCTGTGATCTTAACGGAGTCGGCTGTTTTCTTGGGGTCTGTGATCTTAACGGAGTCGGCTGTTTTCTTGGGGTCTGGAATCTTACCAGAGTCAGCCGTTTTCTTGGGGTCTGTGATCTTAATGGAGTCGGCTGTTTTCTTGGGGTCTGTGATCTTAACGGAGTCAGCCGTTTTCTTGGGGCCTGCGATCGTACCTGAGTCAGTTGTTTTCTTGGGGCCTGCGATGATACCGGAGTCAGCCGTTTTCTTGGGGCCTGCAATTGTATTGGAATCAGCTGTTTTCTTGGGGCCTGCAACCACAGCAGAGTCAGTTGTTTTCTTGGGGCCTGCAATTGTACTGGATTCAGCCGTTTTCTTGGGGCCTGCAATTGTACTGGATTCAGCCATTTTCTTGGGGCCTGCAACTGTACCGGATTCAGCCGTTTTCTTGGGGCCTGCAACTGTACCGGATTCAGCCATTTTCTTGGGATCTATGATTGTGCCAGAGTCAACCAGTTTCTTGGGGCCAGTGATCATGCTGGAGTCAGCAATTTTCTTGGGGTCTGTAATCTTACCAGAGTCAGTAGTTTTCTTGGGGTCTGCACTCTTATTAGTAACTAATGTTTTTTTGGTCTCCTCAGACTTCTTAGGATCTGCAGGTTTCTTTTGTTCCATAGATGCATTTGTGACCCTAGATTTTGTCAGATTTTCTGCCTTCTTCTGTTCCACAGCTGTCTTCATCTCTCCAACCTTTTGTGGTTCTCCAGGCTTCTTCTCATTAGTTTTTGCTAAGATTAAATAAAACACTTGTTTATACAACACAATGAAACTTAAAATGAATTCTGTGTAACTTGAATATCTGAGGGACCATGGTCAGATTAGCTGAAGAAAGCCAGATACACTCAGAATACAGAAATATGTATTGTCGAAGGCTTTCACAGCCGGAGAACAATGGTTGTTGTGGGTTTTCCGGGCTGTATTGCCGTGGTCTTGGCATTGTAGTTCCTGACGTTTCACCAGAAGCTGTGGCTGGCATCTTCAGAGGTGTAGCACCAAAAGACAGAGATCTCAGAGGTGTAGCACCAGTGTCACTGAGAGATCTCTGTCTTTTGGTGCTACACCTCTGAAGATGCCAGCCACAGCTGCTGGCGAAACGTCAGGAACTACAATGCCAAGACCACGGCAATACAGCCCGGAAAACCCACAACAACCATAATACAGAAATACTTTCATTTTACATTAAAATACAGCACTGAAAAATCTGTCAACACTATTTGTGTCTCTATAACATCTTTAAAACATAAATTCAGTTCTAGTTTTGTGTAGTGGTTAAGAGTGGCAGGACAGTAATCTGGGGAACTGGGTTTGATTCCTCACTCCTCCACGTGAAGCCAGTTGGGTGACCTTCGATCAGTCACAGCTCTCAGCCCCATCCACCTCACAAGGTGATTGTTGTGAGGATAATAACATACTTTGTAAACTGCTCTGAGTGTGGCATTAAATTGTCCTGAAGGGTAGCATATAAATCAAATGTTGTTGTTATTATTTGAAAGTGAAAAGTACCCGACAATACTTTTTGATACTAAAAACTGAACAAGACCACCACCACATACTTGTTTGGCCTCCCTATAAGAACTCAACTTAAAAAGCAAAGCCTCCTCTGGATTGTCAGTGGCACACACATACAGTATTTGGATCATATTGTAAAACAAAATAAAAAAGCAGGCAACTTCCAACTTACCCAACCTTTTTTAGTTGGCTTCAGAGTCCTTTGAACTCCCAACTACAATCTTCCCATACTCCCTGTGAGCTTTCACTCCTGCAATACAGAACACTAATCCACCATGACAGGCAGGTTTTCCTATGCAACGTTTGCATGTTTCTGAAGTATGCCACTTTTTTATATGGAAGTGGAATAAATCACTGGGAAACTCAAAATGGTAGGACTCGGTTCTCCACGTTGTCCTGACTCTAAGCCTGATGCTGAGAAGTGAAATGACCTACAGGATTCAAGACAGCCTCTCGCACACACTCAGGCCTTGCTGCCAATTCTCCTGCAGGCCTGCTTTTCCAAGGCACTCTCCAAGCCTCAGGAGTGGACTCAGGAAAACGGAGAAGGGAGCCAAGTGATGTTGAGGAAGGAGAGACTATAAGACCCTGTGCAAGAAGGGTCACTCCTTGAAACAGGGCTGCAATGAACAACAACAACATTTGATTTATATACCGCCCTTCAGGACAATTTAATGCCCACTCAGAGCGGTTTACAAAGTATGCCATTATTATCCCAACAAAACTCCCTGTGAGGTGGGTGGGGCTGAGAGAGCTGTGACTGACCCAAAGTCACCCAGCTGGCTTCACGTGGAGGAGTGGGGAATCAAACCCAGCTCTCCAGATTAGAGTCCCGCACTCTGGTCCCTCACACCAAAGTGGAGGGTGAATATGACCTGAAAGGGTTGATGTATTCAAGCAGTGGTAAGAATCAAGTAAGACCACTGCAGTAGTGAACTTTACTGTTTACCTGCTGTTTGCCTTTTTCTGTGAGAGTTTTGCCCTCAGTGGCTGTAATATACCCTATATTAATTCTCTGTTTTCATAACTGTTCTTTTAAATTTTATTCTATTCATTTATACCCAATCTCTTTTTCCAGTAAGGACCTAAAACAGTCCACATCTCCTCTGCTCCATCTGACCCACTGTGAGGTAGGTTAGGCTGAAAGGGTGTGACTAGCCCAAGAATACTCGCCAAGCACCCGTGGAAGAGAGGTGAGTCAAACCTGGGTCTCCCAGATCCAGCTTACTGAAGCAACTGTTACAGAATTTGGTAAATTAATTGGTTTGTTTGGCTGGGTCCTTCATGCCTCATATTTGGCCATATGGCAGGGCATGCTGTGACCAAAGAGGAAGTTACGTGAGGTATGGTGCGTGTGCAGAAAGAGAATCACGGCACTATATCCACATGAGAAAATACAACCATGAATGCTAACTAAACAAAATCTGTCAACCCTGTATATCAAAATATTCCCTATTCATACTGTGAATTGGTGATAACTAACAATCTTTTTACAAAGGATCTATCTATATAATGTATAAGAAATACATATTCAAAATGCTCAGTCAATGAATAATCTTTAATATACATTTAAAAATATAGCTTCTTATCAAAAGGTAATCTATTTCATGTAAGCTACAAATAACCCCTGCTGATTAAAGACAAACTCATTTCCTCTGCTAACCGAGTAAGTTCTTTAGCTTTAGTTCACGGTTGTATTTTCTCGTGGGCTAAGGAGGGGGCAAGGAGGGTGCTTTGAGCCCTCCCTGTGAAGCCTCCAAACCAGAGCGATAGCAGCCAGTTAAGGCTCTAGCCTACTCCAGGGATGAAGGAAGAAGGGGTGTGGAGCTGAAGAGCTCCTCGGAAGAGACCCCCCCACACACACAATAAAACCCTGCATAGGCTCCAACCATTCCGACAACAGATATGAATAAGGATCCACTGATTTAAAAAAAAAAACAACCTAAGAGGATAATGACCAGAATCCAGTTGTATGGAGATCTGAACTGTGTTATACAGAATCTGACAGATTTTCCCCATTCTATTTTTTCCCTATTCTATTTTTTCACACTTATTCCTTTCTGCCAGTATACCAAACCTATTTCTCTTCTTGATGAAACAAACTGTATCAAGAGAAGCCAGATAAGTTCATCTTATGTCTGTGCCCACATTCACATGGATGAAATCATCATAGGATGAAAAAGAAACACAACACTACAAATCTGCTGTGGAAGGGAAGGAAATTATCTAAAGAAAGCAACTGTAACTCACAAGTAGAGGTCATAGGTGAGGGCATTTTAGCAGCAGGGTTGATTTGATCTTTCCTATTAAAAAAAAAAGATCATCATACATAGGTTAGAACACCTTAAAAATAAATCTCCAACCTGTATGATTTATGTAATTTCTACAGACAAAAAAAGTATGTTCACACTTACTTTGTGTTCAGAGGAGGCTTTTTGATATTCTGCGCGGCTTGCTTCTCATTTCCTTTTTTCTGCAGCTGAAAAAACAATCTTTCATTTTTGATTGCTCCCAATAACTGTGTTTGTGCTGAGCATGCCCTTCTACCCTTATCAAGCAAAAAGAAAGCTACCCTTACACCCCTGCCCCTGAATTTGAATAGCTACCAAACTTTCATTTAATGTATGTGAGAACTGATTTCTAATAGAATATAAAAACACACAAAAAAGAGCAAAGAGTCCAGTAGCACCTATAAGGCTAACAAAATTTGTGGCAGGGTAAGAGCTTTCGTGAGCCACTGCTCACTTCTTCAGATACAGCTAGACTGCGAGTCCGTCTGGCTTTATATCTTGGAGAGTGGAGTGATTTCAGATGCCGAATAACAATAGCCCATGTGAATGACAATAGTACTACCCTTCTTCATACCCCTCTGCACTACCCTTCTTCATACCCCTCTGCACTAGCCCTCTGCACAGCTCACCCGATCCAATTACACCTGCTATGGTCATTCATCAGCTACTGTCATTCAGCATCTGAAACCACTACACTCACTAAGATATAAGGGCAGATGGACTCACATTCCAGCTGTATCTGACAAAGTGAGCTGTGACTCACAAAAGCTCATAACCTACCACAGATGTTGTTAAGTCTTATAGGTGCTACTGGACTCTTGTTCTTTTCCTACTGCTACAGACAAACCTGGCTACCCATCTTGATAAAAACACATGAAATTCATAGATCAGTCCATAAATACTTTTAATTAAGCTGTATAGGGAAATAAAAGTGAATCCCCACAAGTGATTATTTATAAACTAACAATAATAAGAAAAAGTATATATAAGATGAGAAATGGTACACATGAAAACAAGAAAATGAGTAAAAAAACTGATACGGAGATTAATAAGCCCAAGTGGTAAATAAGCAACTGGATAAAAGTTAGTAGGATAAAAATGTTTAAAAAGTCAACAAGGCTGTAGCTGGATGGGTAAAACAGAGCCGGCTGAAGTTGAACCTGGTAAAGACGGAGGTCCTGTACCTGGGCCACAGGTTACCAGATTTGGGAATCCGGCTCCCAACCTGATGGGGCGCCATTAGCACCTGCCTCAATGGTCCGGAATCTTGGGAGTGATACTGGATTCCTCCTTAACGATGGAGAGCCAGGTCTCGGCAGCTGCCCAGTGTGCATTCTTCCATCTTCAACAGGCCAGGCAGCTTGCATCCTATCTGTCGACCCGCAACCTAACTACAGAGATCCATGCAACGGTCACCTCCAGAATTGACTACTGTTAACTCAAAGGGCCTCCCTTGGGTCTAACTTGGAAATTACAGCAGGTCCAGAATGCTGCTGCATGTGTCCTGATGGGCACACTATACAGGGCACATGTTACTCCCATCCTGCAGCAGCTGCACTGGCTCCCCGTCAAATTCCAGATTAGGTTCAAGGTTTTGGTTTTAACCTTTAAAGCCCTAAACAGATTAGGACCAACATACCTGCAGGACCATCTTTCCCTGTATGTACCCCCCAGAATATTAAGATCGGCAAACAAGAACCTACTGGTGGTCCCTGGCCCCAGGGAGGCCTGGCTGGCCCCAACCAGGGCCAGGGCATTTTCAGTCCTGGCCCCAACCTGGTGGAACTCTCTGTCGGAGGACACCCGAACCTGCCAAGATACCCTTTCGGTGGGCCTATAAGACAGAGATGTTCCGCCAGGAGTACGGTTGAGGCCAGTCTTTGATCATTTAGGAGCCTTCCCTACTGGTCTCCCGCCAGGGGGGCAACGCTACCATCTGCTTCCCTATAAGTGCAGTCATCGGATCATTATAAACTGTGGCCCCACACCACTCCTTTCTGCTCTGCTGTTTTATATGAGTGGAAAATTGGAGGGGGGGCTGCCATCCGAAACACTTGTATTTATGATCCTTTTGGTTTTTACCTGTATTTATATGTTTTATTTTAACCCACCCTGAGCCCGTTCGTGGGGAGGGAGGCTATAAACTGATTGATTGAATGAATGAATGAATAAATAAATAATTCGTTTTATCTTCTCAATATTTATTTATTTATTTATTTATTAACAACATTTCTGCTCTGCCATTCTACCCTCACAGAGCCACCAAGGTGGCTAATAAAAGTAAAACATTCAAGTTAAAATCTCAACTTAAAAGCCATTAAAACTAAAACAGGGTTAACATACCTGTAACTTATGTTCATCGAGTTCTTCTGTGCTGACACACATGGGGACTGCGCAGGCGCAGGCCAGCCGCCGGAGAGTTTTCTAGAGCTTCCATGGCTCCGAAGGGGCCGTTTGTCGCGCGCCTCAGCGACCGTTTTCCCGCCCAAACGGTCACGTGATCCTCCAGCGACCAACGGCCCCTTCCCTCAGTTCTCCCTTGCCGCCGCTTGACCAACACACGTCAGCCATAACACCTTAAAAACACCAATTTCCGTTACAGCCATCACATTATTGTGCATTGGAGTTCACAGCGGGGTAGGAGGGAGGGTTGTGTGTCAGCACAGAAGAACTCGATGAACATAAGTTACAGGTATGTTAACCCTGTTTTCATCTTCGTTCTTCTGTGCCTCCACACATGGGAGTGTACCAAGCTTCACACAATAAGGAAGGCGGGGGTGAAGTCCAACACAATTTTATTAAGCAAACATGAACAACAATAAATAGATATGCCTATATACATCTATGTAAAGATACTGTGTAAGGACACATAAATACCCAATATTTACATATATACACACCCCCAGGTACATATATACACACATTCACTCAAGGGTACCCAACAGGTACGCCAAGAAAGTCATACCAAAACTCCCTCAGGAAAAGAGGGAGTGTAAGACAGCCTTGGCCACAGATACATCCTGCTCCGCATTGACATCAACGGCGTAATGCCTGACAAAGGTGTCTGCAGAGGACCATGTGGCTGCTTTACAAATGTTAACCAGGGGCACCCCCCTGAGGAGTGCCGAAGAGGATGCTTGGGACCGCGTGGAGTGGGCTCTGACATGAAGCGGGCAAGCCACCCCTGCCAGGGAATAGGCCTTGCTAATGGCCGTCACAATCCACCTAGACAGGGTCTGTGAGGAAACCCTGTTACCCTTGTCCTTGGCCCCAAAACATACAAACAGGTGTGGACAGGTGCGGAATCCCTTCGTCCTATCCAGGTAATAGGCTAGGGCCCTCTTCAAGTCTAGGAAATGAAGGGCCTTTTCCCCTTTAGAGGAAGGTTGAGGAAAGAACGCAGGTAGTGAGATATCCTGCGAGAGGTGGAAGGCGGACACCACCTTGGGCAGGAACCCGAGGCAGGGACGCAGGACCACCTTGTTGGGATGAAACACAAGAAAGGGAGGGTCAGACCGCAGTGCAGACAGCTCACTGACCCTTCTGGCCGATGTGACGGCCACCAAGAATGCTACCTTGTAGGATAGCATATCCAAGGGGCATGTAGCCATAGGTTCAAATGGAGACAACATGAGACGTGAGAGCACCAAAGACAGTGACCACTGAGGCACTGGCGCCGACACAGGCGGGTAAAGATTGTACATGCCCTTAAGGAACTGGCGGGATTGTGGGTGAGAAAACACCGTAGCACCCTCAACACGGGTGTGAGCAGCTGATATCGCTGCCAGGTGGACCTTGAGGGAGGACACCTTCAAACCCAGGCCACGCAAGTGGCACAAATACTCGAACACAACCCCCAAGGGACTGCTGTCAGGCACCACCCCTCTGGCAAGTGCCCAGAGCTCAAACCTGCGCCACTTGGCCGCATAAGCGCGCCTAGTGGATGGCCGACGAGCATTCAGGAGGACCCTCTGCACCTCATCAGTAAAGCCTATCGGGGAGGAACGATCCGCCAAGCCGTTAGGTGCAGCTTCTTGGGATCGTGGTGGACTAGGCTCCCGTTTAGGAGAAGGTCTTGCCGAGGGGGCAGACTCACATACGTCCGTTGGGACATTCGCAGGAGCTTCGGGAACCAAACCTGCCGTGGCCAGAAGGGGGCCACTAGGATGCAGTCCGTCCCGTCCTCCTCTATCTTGCACAGGACCCTGGGAATCAAGGGGAACGGAGGAAACATGTAGTGCAAGCCCTGCGTCCACGTAAACTGGAAGGCATCCCCAATAGAGAGGGGGTCGCTCCCTGCCCTGGAACAGAACGTGTGGGCCTTGGTGGTTGCCGCAGTGGCGAACACGTCTATCACTGGATGACCCCACATCTGGAAGATCGGCCCAACGCAGTCTACGTTCAGTTCCCACTCGTGGTCCAGTAAAGGGACCCTGCTGAGGGCATCTGCCCGGGCATTGTCTGACCCAGCCACGTGTATAGCACGGAGCGACACGCCGTTCTTGATAGCCCACTGCCAAGTGAGTGTGGCTTCCCGGCACAGGGCCATGGACACTGTGCCCCCCTGCTGATTCACGTAGTACATGGCAGTCGTGTTGTCCGTCTGCACCAACACCTGACGATTTCTCAGCAGTGCTGTAAGAGACACAAGTGCGAAACGAATGGCCCTTAGTTCAAGCACATTGATATGGAGGGTCTTTTCCCTGTCAGACCAGACATCTTGCACAGACACATCACCACAGTAAGCCCCCCATCCCAACAGAGAGGCATCAGTGGTAACCGTGATGTCATGGTGTTGATACCCAAAAGGGGTCCCTCTAAACAAGTTGTCATCAGACAGCCACCAGTCCAAGGAGGAGAGGATGACCCTCGGGATAGAGAATTTGAGGGACGGAGGGTGCAGCAGAGCATCGTACCTCCGCACAAACCAGTTCTGGAGAGGGCGCATACGCAGCCTAGCGAAAGGCACCACAGAGGTGGCCGCTGCCATATGCCCTAGTAGGCACTGGATAGTGCGCACAGACTGGAATCGGTTCCTTTTAAACATGGACACCAGACCCCTTAGGGACCGAGCCCTCTCCAAGGGGAGCAGGGCCTTACCCTCCACAGAGTCTAACAGTGCGCCAATGTAGGACACCTTGCAGCTGGGCACCAGTTTGGATTTCTCCAAGTTCACCAGGAGCCCCAGGCGTTGGCAAGTGCTAAGTACCAAGCCAATGTCCTGCACCAGCCTAGACTCCGATTCAGCCACGATGAGCCAGTCATCGAGGTACGGAAAGATGGTACAGCCTTCTTCCCGCAGGAAGGAAACCACAGGGGCCACACATTTCGTGAACACTCGTGGGGCAGTGGACAGGCCAAAGGGGAGCACCTTATACCGGAAAACCCTTTGCCGGTAAACAAAACTCAGGTACTTCCTGTGCTCCTTCCGTATGCCCACGTGAAAGTATGCGTCCTTTAAGTCAAGAACCGCAAACCAATCCCCTTGCCTCAGTAAGGCGATCACAGCCGCCAACGTAACCATTTTGAATTTGGTCACCTTGAGGAAGGCATTAAGGCCCCTCAGATCTAAAATGGGACGTAAGCCCCCATCCTTCTTAGGGACCAGGAAGAACCTAGAGAAGAAACCCTTTACAGAGTTCTCATAGGGCAATTCTTCCACAGCACCCTTGGCCAAGAGCGACACGATCTCCGCATCCAGCTCGGCCATAGTGTTATTGACAGCTGTCAGGGGTGAACTGCATCTAGGCAGCTCAACAAACTCCAGCCCGTACCCCAGTTCAACAATAGTTAAGACCCATGAGTCAGATGTTATTGACTCCCACTCAGAGAGGAGTGGACTAAGTCTGTCCGAAAAGTTCGGGGATACGGCTGGCGCGACCCGTCAGTACTGCCTCCCGGCGCCCTGCTGGTCTTTCTGCTGGGCCGGTTGCTGTGCCTGACGAGGCTTGAAGGGCCGACGCCTCCTCTGCTGTTGTGCGGGACGGTAAGGCCGCTGTTGGTAGGCAGGATACTGATGGTAGCCCGGCCGCTGCTGTTGGTATCTGCCCTGGTAGTGGTAAGGGCCGGACCGGGGAGCGTACCGTGACCTGGAGGAGGGCTTGTCCGCTGGAGCCAGACCCAAGGACCGCGCCGTCTGCCTGTCCTCTTTTTTCTTTTTCAGGGTCTCGTCGGTCGATTTGGAGAACAGCGAGTCCCCTTCAAAGGGCATGCTCTCCACCCTGGAACGCACCTCTTGGGACAGGGCCGTAGACCGCAACCAGGAGTGGCGCCTGAGGACCACCGCCGAAGCCATCCCTCTAGCAGCAGTGTCAGCAGTGTGGCTCCCAGCGTTCATTTGCTGTTTAGACAGCCGGACAGCCTCTGTTTGCAGCAGGGACACCACCGCCTTCTGCTCAGGAGGGAGGTCCCGGATATAGGATGCCAACTTCTCCCAGAGGTACAGCTGGTACCCTGCCATGATGGTCTGGTAGTTGGCAATCCTCAGACCCAGCGAAGCGACGATGTACTGGCGCCTGCCCATGGCATCAAGCTTCTTGCCCTCTTTATCGGCAGGCACCGAGGAGTGACCCGATCGTCGGGGGTTGAATTCCTCTGTGACCAGGGAGGAAGGTGGAGGGTGTTTCACCAACGCCGGCCAGGTGCCCTGCTTAATCTTGTAAAGCTGCTCGATGCGCTTGGATGTTGGAGGTTGATCACAGGGCACCTGCCACACCTTCTCCACAATCTCCTCAATACCCTCGAGCATGGGGAAGCCAACGTAGGCCGGATTATCCCCATAGATACGTTTTAGGAGCTTGTCCTTGGTCTGGGGAACTGCCGAAGAGATGTCCATCTCGAGAGCCTTGGCCATCCTTGCCATCTGGTCGGCGTAGATGCGGAGGTCCTCGAATGGCGAGTCCGCAGATGGCACTAGCTCCTCAGCCGGCGATGGTTCGGACCAGGACTCCGACTGGTAGCCGCCAAAGCTCTCCCCATCCTCCTCATCGGAACCGAGCTGGGATTCCGGAACCTGGAGCGGAGGGGGAGCCCACGCCGACCTCGATGTCGAAGGCCTCGGTTCCGACACGGAGAAGCCCGCAGGTGCCCCCTCCCATTGGCAACGGTATGGCGAGGGGAGGTAGGAAGCCTGCCGATGCCGGGACGCAATGGACCGGACTGATCGGGCACTGTCCCCGGAACCATGCCGCTCACGACCGACCAGAGGTGGAGACGGACGGACAGGCGACGGACGGCTCCGACGAGGAGACGGGCTCGGTTCCAGCCTCGGCGACCGAAGGGCGAGCGATGGTCGGCTCCGACGGTGCGGGCTCGGCTCCGGCCCCGACGAGAATTCCGCGGGCACCGTCTCGAAGGCCATCGGATCCGGCACCTGCACGGAGATGTCCTCTGGCTCTGGGGAGCCCAAGTGAGGGGAAGGCGTGTGAGGAAGCACGATGACCTCCTCCTGAGGAGCGGGACGCGGCGACCGATGATGCTTGGTCTTCTTCTTCTTCTTCGCTGGTTCCGAAGAAGACCTCGGAACCGACGCGCTCCTCGCCTTCGAAGGGGACCTCGGCTTCGACCTCTTAGGCTTCGTCGGAACCGATCCGGCCGTCGGTTCCGACCGGGGACTCGGTACCAGGATCCTCGGTTCCGAAGCTGGTCTCGGATCCGACCTGGTAGATGAAGCGCTACGGGGCGGCCGCACCGGTCCCTGCGCTGGAGAGGCCGCTCTCGACGCCGAGGTACTCGGGGGACGCGGTTTCGACCCCGACCTCGCGGAGGCCACTGAGCCAGCTCTTGAATGCCGTTCGGCAGAGGGGCTAGGGCCGGCCTTGGGGGAGGGCAACGGTGCGCCTCCGGACATGACCTTCTGCCACAGGGAGGAGTTCAGTCGGGCCTTGCGCTCCTGCCGGGCCTTGCTGGTGAAGCCCTGGCAAATCTTACAGGCCGTCACATTATGGGTCTCCCCCAAACAGAACAGGCACAGTTCATGGCCATTGGTCTTGGCCATTTTCGTGTGGCATTGGAGGCAATGCTTGAAGAGAGCCTTTGAGGCCATCTTCAGGGGCACGCGAAAGGAAGGTCAAAAACAGTCCGAGTCAAATTACCGAGTCCACAACAAAGTCCAAAACGAGATCCGAAGAATAGTCGAGGTCACGAAGTCCGAAGTCAAAAGCCAAGCAATCAGTCAGAATTAAGCACGAAGCACAAAAAAGCACAGAGCAACGAAGCTCACGTTCTCTCCAAGCGGCGGCAAGAAGAGAACTGAGGGAAGGGGCCGTTGGTCGCTGGAGGATCACGTGACCGTTTGGGCGGGAAAACGGTCGCTGAGGCGCGCGACAAACGGCCCCTTCGGAGCCATGGAAGCTCTAGAAAATTCTCCGGCGGCTGGCCTGCGCCTGCGCAGTCCCCATGTGTGGAGGCACAGAAGAACGAAGATGAACACATAAATAAATCAATAAAACAATTTAAAACTAGAAGGAATGAAAGGAAGTCTTTGCGAGCTGGTAGAAGATGGCAACTGAAGGGAGCAGGGAAATCATCCCGGGGAAGTTCCAGAATTTTGACGCCACTACTGAGACGGCCCTCTCACAAGTTGCCACCCACCTAATCTCAGAAGGCAGGGGCACCCAAAGCAGGCCCTCGAAAGATGACCTCAATGGTCAGGCACGTTCATAAGGGAGTTGGTGGTCCTTCGAGTATGTTGGTCCCAAACTCTATAGAGCTTTAAAGATCAGCACTAGCATCTTGAATTATGCCTGGAAACAGACTGGGAGCCAGTGCAGACAAGCCAAGACTGGAGTGATATGCTCCCTGAGACTCATCCTATAAAATAAGTTATGTTGACTATATGTGACTTGCCCAAGCAAGTTTCTACAAGGATTTAGACTTGGGTCCCCCAGATCCCAGTCCAACAATCTAAGCCCAAGGTTCCACACCATGGCACCCACCAGTACTTCCACTGGCACCAACCAAGCTTTCCAGAAAGTAGGTGGGGCCTTCATAAACTGGAATTATTATTGGCTGTCCTCACTCAATTGAAAGGGTTTTCCACAGATGCAGTAGCAGCTGTCACTGGAGGATCAGGAGGAGGAGTAAGAATCCAGGCTTGTGGTTCCATTCCCCTTTCATGATTTAATTCTCCCTTCTCTTTCTCCCTTCCCTCACTCTGGCTTCCCTTTATTTTTATTCCCCTTCTGCAATTCTTCTACAAAGCGAGGAGAAAGGAATTGTATTTAGCGCTGTCATTGTGGAGGGGTGCTCTCAAGATTCCAAATGTGCCAGCCCACGGGGTAAAAAAGACTGGGGATCCCCCCCACCCACCTTACACTGGCTGTTGCAGAAATAACAACGCTAAGACACAGAAATCACATATCATAGCACTGTGGCCAGACTTCCTGGTCTGTGAAAAGAGAGACAACAGTGGAAAGCACTCTGGGGGTAAAAAGCTAGTTCAAAAGCATCTAGGACATTTAGGTCCTAACCAGCCTCTAATTACCGCTGTATATTCCTTTCTTACCTGGCTGGGAGGTGCTTTGGGCTTTTCTGCAATGCTTATTTTCACACGCCTCCCATTAACTAAAACTGGAACTGTTTCACCGTATTTGACAGCTGCTATTACTGCTTCCTTATAATTCATTTCTAGGAAAGCCTAACAAAAAGAAAACATTTGCCTTTAAGATTTTGATTTTACATATTTGCCGTGAATGAAGTACTAAAGAACTGCCAAACATGACCCAAGTGGATGGAGCACTGGTCTTTCTGTACTTTTAAACTGTCTTTTCAAGGCAGTTATAGTTAAACTAAATAAGCTCATTTCTGAATTATTTTCTTATAGGCAGATACCAAACAGAAAAACCTGGAAACGTTCATGTAATCTCTGGCAGGAACTAGGAGAAGCTGTAACGGCTGCAAGAGCAAGAATGAGGGGAAAGCAGGATCAACTATTGCTGAGGTACAAAAACTTGTACATTCAGGAAACTGCAGAAGCAGCCCGTCCCACAGCAACTCCTCTTGAATGACATAAAATAGCTCTTCCTAACAGTGGGAAATGTCAACTTCAGACAAACCTCATTGGGGGGGGGGGCGGGATTCTGGGGACGGGATGAGAAGACAAGGGCAAAAATCACCCTGCAACAAATATCTGAAAGAGGACTCCATAATCAGGAAAGCAGAGAAACATCAAGAAAGCAGAGAAATTCTAAGAGTTGCTGCTCTAAATTCAGTGATTTGTTTTTTTTATATCTATCCTTTTATGATATTTCATTTTTACCCTGCCTTTCTCCCCAATGGGGAACCAAAGCTGCTTACGTTGTTCTCCTTTCCTCCATTTTATCCTCACAACAGCCCTGAGAGGTAGGTTAGCCTGAGACGAACCGTGGGGGGGGGGCATACAAAGGAGAACCCAGCCAACCCTGTATCTGCATATAGATGGAGCCTCACGGGACCTTGAATTGCTACTGCCAGGTATTCGACTATTACTGTCACCACCACTACCACCTCTCCACTTTACTTCCAGAAGGGACAGTTATTTCCCAAAAATATCATGATCAGAACTTAACAAGCTGCTTACCTCATTTCTAGAACGAAGCACTAAGATGTCACTAACTTTTCCAAAGGGCTGAACAATTTTCTCAATATCACGATCTGAATAGCCATCATCGGGAAGATTAGATATATGAAGAACTGTCCCGCAACTCAATAGTTTATCTGATAAAAGCTGAAAAATTAAACATTATTTAAAACAAAAATTTAGTCCATTAAATGATTTCTTGGTCTTGTTTTCCGAGAAAGCAGGAGAGAAAGAGGAGAGAGGCAGGAAGGAAGGGGAGAATTGAAGCAGTTCTCACTGACCAATGGGACCGGGCGTTGGAGGGGATCTCTGGCTGGCTGGGGCAGAGAATGGACTAGCCTTTCTTTCAGTTTCTTTTAAAACGTTATTGCCTTTGGCTATTTTTGAGTTAAGGGCAGCTTCTTGTGTTGTTGTTTTTTAAATCTGTTGTTCTTTCTGCTGCTCTTGTAGGAAGGACCCCTGATTTTATTTTTCTGTTTTTCTAACCTTTTGGGTGAGTTTAGTGATGAGTTTGGAAAAGTCAAAACTCCTTTACTCAAGTAAAAACAAGTTTGATTTTTCATTGCAGTAAGGGAATACAGAGGCTAACCAACAGCAACCTGAACCAAAACTGAGATCAGCCTAAGGGTACAGTTAGTCCAGAAGTGAGACTGTACCAATACTGACAGAGTCCATACATAAATATGCATCACTTAATGGTGCAGCTAGTAAAGTCTATTCTGAACGTAAAAGTGGAAATAAGTTAGACCTGACAAAATACCAACAGCCTTAGTTACAGGTCTGGGGGAGTGAGTTACACTGGGGGGGGGGGTTAGGAGGAAGAGCTCATAACAACAGTAACATGGACAAAACTTTCTGCTGTATTTGTAACTGTGTCCAGGCTCAACCATCACAAAGTAATTAATAACTACAAACAGAAAAAGGTTACTCACCCTATTGTAAGGAGCTGGGTCTGCAATACTTATTTCCTTTGCTGGTGCACCCAAGGGCAATTTCTTGTTTTTGTCTTCCACATCCAGTCCTCCTTTGTTTGACATACCAGCAGCCTTGGTTTTAATATCAGATGGGCCATGATGAGAAAGTGAATCCCTCTTGGAAGTCCACTGAGGAACGGTAAGACCACTCATGTTCTTTGCATTCCCAGGTGTATTCCCTGGCTCTGGTGGCATCCTCCTTGGTCCCAAGGTCCCTCGGCCTACACCTTGGAGTGATTTCTGTTTATTGAACTGTTCAACAAAACGAGGCCCTAAACATTTCACTACAGCTTCCAAGGCCTCATCTGAGATGTGAAAAGGGAAAAGAGGGGAAAAACCATCAACAAATTTTTTCCAAGAATAAGGTTCCCACAATTCCTTGCTCCTGGATAAAGCAGAAACCAGGGAATGCAAAGAAAGGGCTTAAATAGCAACTTGTATAGGATACACAGCTACTGCAAAGAGAATCACAATGGAAAAATCAACTTTCCTATATCTATCATCAATCAAAAATCAACTTTCCTATATCTATCATCAATCAAGGAGCAAACAATTGTATGAAAGTTGTTTTTTTAAAAACAATCTGATAAATGTCACTCAACCCCTACCGTTCTCTTATTTGTCAGAAAGTGTGCATCTGCTACTAAACTTTTTGCACTATCTACGTTCTTACCTGTAGATTTAGTAAATCTTCCTGATTCTTTTTCCTTGCTGGAAGGTCTTGGAGACTGTGCACTAGAATGCAGAGGTCGCCATGGAGACCTTGACCTACGTCTGGGACTAGGTAGGCGCTTTGGGCTTCGACTTCTTGGCCGAGTGGTCCTGTGATACCCAGGGCTCCTAGATCGCGACCGACGCCTGGCCGGGCCTGAGCTTGAGCGTCTTGACCGTTTTGGGCTGGGACCAGCAGAACGTCGCCTTGATGTATGAGATTCCTGTCTCTCACTTTCACGCCTGAGAAGCAGAGATTATAGAAGCCAAGACAAGATTATTCCCAGCTTGCTTAATATGAGTAAATTCAAGCCAGTTTGTGTAAGCCATTGGAAGAGTGGGTGGGAATAGATTAACTGAAGATATGTTTAATTCCTCAAATTTTCAAAAGGAATATAAAGAACTACTAAACAGACTATTGGCCTGCAAGATTTTTACCTGAAGCATTACAAAAATGGGCCCCATACCCCTCCCTCCCAGGCTCCTTTCACTATAATTAAAAAATACAGAATGCAAAATGGGAATCCTATTTATCTCAAATAGAATGGTGTGAAAAACATATACATTAGAAAAGGACCGATGGCTGTACAGGTAGCCTTGATGTAATGATATTTAATACAGAAGCATGACATACAGATAGTTTTAGGTGGGCAGTCATGTTGGTTTGCAGTAGAACAGCAGGATTTGAGTCCAGTGGTACCTTAGACACCAACAAGATTTTCAGGGTATAGTCTTTCAAGAGTTAGAGCTCCTTTCTTAAGAAACAATGACGTTTTGTGGATAACTGTGTTATTGTAGCACTTTCCTTTCAATTTCCAGGTAGAGCCAATATGACAGAATTACTGCATAGCTGTCAGCAGGGTATAGGTGTGGCACAGTTTTTAAATTTATACTGATGCTGTTCCTAGGACATAAGAGCATCTTAAGTTCCAAACAAGCTGATAAAGTTATATTTTCACAAAGATGACACTCTGCAGCTATGATAGATGATGATTAACAGCAGGAGCCACAGGAGACATGTACCATGGAGTCAATGCAGAAAGCAATTGCCAAGCCTCCGTAAAACAATGTGCTGCAAGGCATCTGCTAGCATTTCCATATCCAAATAATATATTCTCTAATTTTCCTTACCACAGCATGCTGATTCACTATAGTGTGTAAATAAAAAGTGGAAGACTATTACACAGTAATTCATATATAAAAAAAGTAACCATAATGGAAAATAATTGAAAAGTTACCTTTTTGATGAAGAGTGAGCCTCAGGATTCCAGTCAGGGTACCTGTTTCAAGAATTAAAATGTTAATGAAAAAGCTGGCTATTTCCCTTACTATCCTAACATGCAGTGATGCTTTAGAGGTGTCAGAGGGACAAGAAATACCAAGCACTCCATTCCCACTGAAAGTCCAGGTTACTGTTAGCTCATCTTACCTCTCTAGCATATCTGTTACTCTCTTGTAAAAAGGACCCCCCCCTTAAGACATGTCCTACTCTTGGTAGGCAACAGAACATCAAGTCATTTGCCAGTGAGCATTTAGGACGCTTTATCTGGCTCACCTTCAAAATGCCACTGTGATGACATGACAGTATCAATTAAGAATTTTCCACTTGGTGAACACTGAATTTACACCCTGTATATTCAGGGGTTAAGCTCAAAGACATATACAGCTAGTCTGTAGCCAGCGCCCCACCCCACCCAAGCAATACCTTCTAAATTCCAAACTGCAGTGTTTGGGGGCTATAAATCCAATAGTATACCAATGAAAGTTAAGCAAGAGACAAAACCGGTGGGTAAGCAATACAGGCCTTCCAGCAAAGTGACTAAATATTTCTAGCCTTTTCTTTTTCCTCCCTGGTTACAGGACAGTGGTTTGGGGGGCTTGTGGATAGCCATCAGGCTGCAATTCTATTAATCATGGCAGCAGTGGGGAGTAAGCCCTATTTGTGAAAGGGAGCTAACTGGCATAAAACTGGACAGGTGAACTCTTCACTGGAGCCTAACAACTTGAGACCATGTCCTTCTGAGTAAGTTCAACTTTCCCCACAGTAAAAATAGTCCTACAGGATTATTTTATCACAGCCCCCCCACAAACCCCCGCTCATTTGGACAGCATCTTGGAATACATAACACTTGAAGATGATTTCCTATATTCTACCTGAGAACAGCCATAATCCCTGAAAAGGACAGCTCAAATAACCTTGTCTCAGACATGCCACAAAACATGCAGATGCTCAAAACCAAAAAAGATGAAATAACTTTAAATTAGAACTACAATTTAAATTCCATTGAACATAACAGCACTTCAGGTGCATAAAATACAAGCCAAAAAAATGATATGAAGTATGATGAAGGACACACCACCATAACAGCACACAAATGAAATGAAAGTCCTTACTGCTGGCGCAGCTGGCGACAGTTTTCAATATGGGCAGTGGCATTCTGGTGCTGAATCCAGTCCTACAAGAGAAAGGGAGAGTTACAAACCATGGATGAGACCAGCATTGCCCAAACAGAAGGCCCTGAACCGAGCATGGGTGGCGAAGCCTGTGGAAGTGAGTTCCAGGCTTTTGCAGCTTTATTGACTTGAGCAGCCTTTTTTTTTTTTTTAAATCGGTCACCATGCTAGAAGTCTTGATATAAAACTGTATACACCTAGGAGGCCACAATTCAAAAAACAGGCCTCATCTTTAGTCTATGAAAACAAGGCAGTTGACCGGTTTCACTCTGAGTGCCCTCAACAAATGACAAGTCCTCGCACTGCATTAATTTAGGTAAGATTCACAGTACTTGAACATGATTAACACATTTACTTGTATACAGCTCCAACTTCCTGTACATGTTGGCAGAAACACCACAACTATTGCAAAACATTACAGAACAAATACAGTTGTCAGTGTTTCTCCTTGGATAGAGAGACCAATGCAGAGCATCTCTGGTCGTCTGCCCTAGAACAAGAGATTCTATAATAGCCAGGGCTGGTGAGATCATGAGGAAATAGCAGCAGGGAGACAACAGAGATGCATGAACAGGAAGAATCACAGGCATGTTGCAAACTGTGCAACTCCATAACTTCAGAACAAAGAAATGTGCTTATTCACACTTTTTTGTACACAGAAAGTTATCAAAATAAGCCATGTACTGGAAAAAAAATTAACATAATCCTGTATTTTAAAACAACTGGAGATCTGAAGGGATACTTAACAATATACTGGGCTGCTAGAAGCATGTTAACACCGGTCTACTTGACTACAGCTTCTGTATGAGGTTCCCAAAAGACTGGGCTACCTTCTTCAATGTTGCATGACAACTGTAACATAACTGAAATACACCTTGCCAATAATACCATTTGGGAACTTATTCATATAGCAATGGTATGGACAAAAGTATGCTTTCTAGCTTCTCCAAAATGACAGAACTCACTTCCCTGAGGTTATCAAAATCCAAATATTCTCCACTAAGAACACCAAGTCTTTTACACGTCAGTCTTTGCTGGTCAGGGTTCAAATTTGTGGGTCATTATTACTTCAAAGGCGAGTTTCTAATTAGATATCTTTTTTAAAAAAAACAGATTGAAGATCTAGGTTGTGCATCCTAGGCTTTCTAAATAAATGGGATGTACTTTAAAAAGTAACTTGGAGGCAAAATATGCTATAGCCAATATAATAAAGGAAGATGTAAATGGCATTGTTCCAATAAAAATATCGGGTTTCGCAAACGTTAAAAAAAAACTGGACATGCTTGATACATTTAAAATGGACAAAAGCTATTTTGCCAGTTTCCTATCCCAAAACAATATTCATATGAAAAGGCCTTATATTTGAAGGCCGGTGCAAAATTCAACCCAAAGTGTGATTTCTTTTCCCAGATTTCACTTGCCTAGGAAATATGACAATTATGATAATGATGACAGATTGGATCTTTGTAATTCATATAGTAAACTGTTGATTAAGAAGCCCAATTTATACCGTTCATCTGAAATCTGAGCCTCCAAACGGAGGTTCTACTTAAAATTAGAGGGCAAAACATAAGGAACCTTAAGGTAACTAGCAGAAATTTCCGGGATAATCATGGCATAGAAGAATTAGGTATTCTGTGATAATTGAGCAATCCAATAAAAATGAAATTATAAACTTTAAATATTTCACAATGTATTTAATATTCTGGTTGTTGTGACATACAAAGATGTATCTATAATACACCTGAGAAATGTACGGAGAGCAAATGTAAACAAATAACACAAATGCACAAGTTGTGATAATTTCATGCCAGATGTATTCTGAAAACATTTCTGAGACCAAAATATACAATGAAGTTTGGAAATAAGAATCAAATTAATACTGCAACTATCTCAACTTGTCTCAGATCTGATTCCCCCTTCCCAGAAAGATTTCTGGGACCACAATTCTGGCATCACAGGCCTTCTTCCCATGGGTGTATATGGGCCTCCTTCAAGATTATGAGCTTAATCCAACACTCATAAATCACAGCGTGTTAGAAAGTGATGTTGTTTTCATTCCCTTTGCTTGACAAGTGTCTCCCCCTACTTGAAACAAAACAGAAGCCAGTATAGCCTGTAACAACCTACATCTGTATTAGGGGTTTCTGGCATTCTTGTGGCATAGAACAAAGCCTGTCCAAGCAACAAGCTGCCACAACTGCCCAAATCCTCACATTTCCAATACTTGCTGCTAAGACCCTATAGAAATAGCTTGTAGACAACAAAAGAATGTTGCTCAAACCTGACAAGTTGTCTCTAAATCTTGATTCTTCATATCTTAGTGGAATAAACGCTACACATTTTCCATATGCCATTTAAACCCCAGTGAACAGGGTGGAGAACATAGGCAATGTATGCATTCTTGGGTTGGGGGAGAGGAAACAAAAATCAACTCACCTTCAAATGTCTACATTCTACATTACACAGAGAACACATATGTGGAAATATTCTTGGAGAAGCAGCATAGTAATCATTCATCATAGAGGGAGTAGGTAGTCTCTTCAACTTCTGTGCATCTGCCTGTGAAAAAACCGGAAGCCACGAGGCTTTCACTACACCAAAAGGGGATTCGATAGGTTTTTCGGCCATTTTCTGGAAATTCTTCTGACCACCTGTAGGTCCAGGGGGACCAGTAGGAGGTTTCACCCTGGATCCCTGCTGATTCCTGTTATTCCTGTTTAAAGTCTCAAGCATTCCAGGGGCAAAAGGGGGCGGTGGCTGGTTCATAGCTGGCATCATGGGCTGGGCCACAGGGGGTGGAGGCAAGGGTTGCTGAACAGGAGGCATCACAGGCGGGTGCATGGGCAACATCATAGGGGGCATCATGGGTGGGACTGCTATAAGTGCCGCAGGTGCTGAAGGCAGACACAATCCAGGCATTTTGTTGGCAGTATCCATGGCAAAAAAGGTCTGAGGATTTGGAGAACTTCTCTGAAACCCCATCTGTCGTATCAGTTCTTCAACAGCATTGATTGGATTATTGGCTACACCAGAGGGCACAGTAGGCACCGAAGCTGTCTGCTGGGCCTGAAACCCTTTCATGCTCTTCTCAGTTGCCACATCAGAATCGTACACTTTGACTTCAAGGGGACCTTCAGAATACCCGTACTTGCTTTCATGCCCATAATCAATCACTTTGCTCTTTATCACAGAACCACGGCCATTATCACTATGGAAGGTTTCCTTTTCTCGGCTCTGAGCAGGCAGAACAGGCAACTGACAAGATATTTTGCGCATTCGGATTTCCCGCAAAATTAAAGGCATGTTTTCAGGTGTGAGCTGATCATCTGGATAGCGACTTAGTTCCTCCAAGTCTTCATTAGATAAGCCAAAGCTTGCCAAGATACTCGATGCACTCTCATTTGTGTAACGGTTTGGAACATTTGTATTATGATCAGCAAGACTTCCTGAAGCAGGCTGGTTCTGGCTAGTATTTCCCTGTGGAAATGGCTCCTTTTCCCAGCGTGAAACACGGACTCCTTCCTTCTGATTTCTCTGTTCCCTTGCTTGTCTTGGATCCATTCTACGCTGAGTGATCCGAACATCTGGCTTTGAAAATCCTGTGCCCATTTCTCTTCTCATGAATTGTTGGGGCATTCCATGACGAGGACCAGATGGGGGCTGTCCTTGATTATTAGGGGGCTGTCCTTGATTAACTTGCCTAGGTCCCTGAAAAGGTTCACGTGGGTCAGCTGTATTAGGCCCCCTTGGGTTTTGATGCATATTTCCTCTAGGGTTATACATGGCAATCTTCAGGAATGCCTCATTTAACAAGGCATAAGATACTATACAATGTTGTGAGGCAACAGAGTTCAACTGATGGAGAGCCAACTGTGTCTTAATATGAGCAAGCTGCAAAGGGCCCAACAGAAGTGGGCTGGAAATGCCAAGATTCACAGAATTCACAAGGGGCGCAAAAGTTTCCAAGAACACCACAAAGCTGAAAGTTAAAACACAAATATTAGATGACATTTGTCTTTGAATTCACTTTCTAGAGTGGGTTCTGCCTTGGGAAAAGCTCATGAATTTTTCCATTTAACTATTTTCAGCAAAAGACTGAATTTATTTTGTCCTCTGCCAAACCCATTATATAAAACAAGCTTAACTGACAGATAATTATGCCATATTGCTTTTTACCCTATTAGCCAAGTTTTCATGTCCTACTCAATAAACAGTGACTGCAATTTTATTCCATTCTACCTGAACATCAAGAGCAATTTATTGACCATGCAATTAGGAAAACATAAATCTCAGCACAACAGGGCATCTGTAGCTAACTGAAGGTACATTTTTGATATAGCACATAGCAGCATTATTCCTTCAACCTGCCAACTGAGCGGAAGTAGACGAAACTGGTCATTTGCTGGGGGGAGGGGGAGTTATGCAATATTTTCAGATAAATGGCTTCCACCATTTCAAACAGAAGGTAAAGATAAACCAAAATGATTGTGCAAGAAAGATCACAGAAACATAGCACAGAAAGTCCATTATAGGACTACTTAGTCTATTCTCCTCCATTACAGGACACACATTACATAAGTTATCCTGTCACAAGATCATTTCATAATTACATATACAATTAACAAACAATTAACTTGTAGAAAACCTGGATGCTTAATCTACAGTTTCTGTTCAATGTAATTTTATGGCCTTTTATAACCAACTGTAATAATTTAGAGAGAAGCCTTCTCCTTCCCAATAAGTAAAAATGGAAAATTAGGGGATGGGAGTTGGAAAAAGTCCATGATGAATTGAAGGCTTTATTTTAAAATGTTGATTCAGTCAAACCAATGACTGCAGATCTCCAAGATGTAAGAAACGCTAGTGACAATAAAAGCTACTGAGTTTGACTGCATCACTAAACAACTGGTAAACACGATGTTGGAAATATGCTTTCAAGTGACATTTTCAAGAATTTGAACAAGGGCACTGCCAAGCACACTGCTCCTGCAACAGGGTAACAAGACTTTGCACTGAGTAGGAGATGAGGGGCAGAGTACATGCTTTGTATCTCCGACTGAAAGACCTTCTGAACTTAGATCCAGGTACAGCCAGCTTTTTCACTCAATCCTACTCAGTTATCCTTTCTGCTACAGTCCCCACCCTATATGGCTTTTGACCAGGCAGGTCCAATATATCCCAACATAACTTCATTTGGTGATCAAAAGTGGTTCCTTCCACTGGTTGGATCCAACACTTACTCCAGTCATTTGCTATACTTGCTAATGTCTATTTTAAACTTCATACTCTTTGAACAATACTGATACCTCACCTTTCCTCTCAGCTCAAGGCAGAGCCATATAATCACCTGCTTGAAAAATCTGCATCAAAATCAGCCTTCCAAGTAGCAGGGCAAGGGGGTACGATTTGGAACATGTCTGGTCCTTTGGGATAAGCGAGATTGGCATGGCGTTCTATGGATACTTTCTTTTCAAACATTTTACAAAATACACTTACTTCACTTCATTTTTGTAAGTATCCGAACAGAAACTCATGATTATTAGTTTATTTATTTATAACATTTATTAGTCACTTTTCTACCTTACAGAACTCATGACAGCTTACAAAAACCCCACCATAAATTACAAAAAAAGGCCACAGTTTAAAGTTTAGGACTGCCAATAGATAGAAAAATTAAATTAGTAAAATGCCATCCCAAACAAAGCCATCTTCAACTGCCACCTAACGTTAAAAGTCATATATTATTTGTTTGTTTGTTTATGTCATTTATAGTCCACCTTTCTCACTGAGACTCAAGGTGGATTACATAGTATGAGATCAGTACAATCAGTATCAAGGACAAAGGTAGGCATTTCCATACAGTGTCAAGGACATTTCCATAGACAATGTCATAAGGTAGATGAATACAAGTTTACAGAGACATAGCATTAGCAAGGATCCAATACAGGGTTGAAGGATTGCTGAAACAGAACATAAGCAATTCTAGGGCTGACATTAGACCACATGAAGCACAAGCAGTATATATGAGTACATATTCAAAGCAACAGATAATATGTAAAGCAACATAATGGTGAAGCCCATGGTTCCCAACTCATTGGTGAAACATCTGAGACCCCCTCCCTACAATACTGCCCTCCTATCTGAGTAAAAAAGCCTTTTTGAATAATTCAGTTTTGCATTGTTTGCAGAAAGCTAAGAGCGTGGGAGCTCTCCTGACCTCCTCAGGCAGGCTGTTCCATAGGGTAGGGGTCACTACAGAGAAGGCCTGTGTATGGGCTGCAGTTGATTTTGCCCATGTGCAGGCTGGCACCTGCAAGAGACCCTGTTCAGATGAGCGAAGCTGCCGTGGAGGGACATAGGGAGGGAGGTGGTCCTGTAGGTATGTCAGGCCAAGGCCATGAAGAGTGTTGTATGTAATAACTAGTACCCTGAATTGAGCACGGGAGCTGATAGGCAGCCAATGGAATGACTGCAGGATGGAAGTGATGTTCATACTCCTGTTTGCTCCTGCTAACCGTCAAGCTGCAGCTTTTTGCACTAATTGGAGCCTCCTAGTTAACTTAGATGGATGACCAATAAATAGTGCATTGCAATAGTCAAGTTTTGATGTCACCATAGCATGGATCTAGGTGGCCAGGTCGGTTGTGTCAAAATAAGAAGCCATTTTCCAGGCTAGGGTGAGATTGTAGAAAGCATTTTTTGCAGCTGCCTTAACTTGTTTTTCTAGTAGTAGCGCTGGATGCAGTATAACCCCTAGGATCTTAACCAAGTCAGCAAGGGTCAAACAAACTCCATCGAAAGTGGGGAGTACAATGTCTTTCAGAATATCTGACTTCCCAACAAGCATCACTTTGGTCTTGTCTGGGTTTAATTTTAATTTGTTATTTTTCAGCCATTTCACCACAGCTGTCAGGCAGCGATGTAAGATTTCTACTGCATTTTGTGGGGGCCTGGATAGCGAGATACATAGTTGGGTATTGATGACACCCAACTCCATAGCTGCGAAAAAGTTCTCCTAAAGGTTTTACATAGATGTTGAATAACATGGGAGATAGGATTGCACCCCGTGTAACCCCACAAGATAGTTCCCATTCTGGAGATAGCTAATCTCCGACGGCAATCCTTTGAGTCTGTTCCATGAGAAATAATTTAAACCAGTCCAGGGTACATCCTTTGATGCCCACTTCTGTTTCTAGACACCTCAACAGGATGGCATGGTCTACTGTTTCAAAGGCTGCGGACAAGTCCAGGAGGAGCAATATGGAGGCCTTTGTTTATATTCAGACGGAGATCATCCACTAATGCTACTAGTGCCGTCTCTGTCCCATGCCCTAGTCTAACACCCGATTGTAAAGGGTCCAAAACACTAGAGTTATCCAAGAAGGAATGAGTTCGTCAGCTACTGCCCTCTCAATCACTTTGCTCAGAAAGGGTAGATTAGAGACTGGGCGATAATTGGCCACAGCACTTTTGTCTAGGGATGGTTTTTTAATTAGCGGACAAATAACTGCCTGTTTGAGCAACTAGGGGAAGGTGCCCTGAGTTAGCGATTGATTTACAACAGATCTCAATGGTTCACTTATCTGATCTTTACTTGATTTTAATAGCCAAGATGGGCAAGGATAAAGTGCACTAGTGGCTTTTATAAATGCCAGGATCTTGTCAAGGACTGTCATTGTAACTGGTTCAAAGCAGTCTAAATATAAGCTAGATGTATTAAACATTTCTTCTATCTCATTTGTATTGCAGCTAGCATCTAGATCAGAGTGTATTTGTGCTATTTTATCAGCGAAAAACTTAGCAAAGGCCTCACAGCTAACTGTCTGTTCTTGGGACTGTAAAGGTTCAGATTTAGGGGTTAGAAGGTGTCTGGATAACCTGAAAAATTGGGACAGTCATGAACTAGCCGACGCAATGGCTGCCAAGAAGTAACATTTCTTTGCTGCTTTCATTTCTGTTTCAAAGATCCTTCAGTGTGTTCTGGAGCAAGTTCTATCAGCTTCCGAGCAAGTTTTTCGCCAGTGTCTTTCTAGACATCTTCCAGCCGTCTTCAAGTCAGCTAGCTCCATGGTAAACCATGGTGCTCACTTCCATCCCAAAGGCGGAAGGGGTTGACAAGGAGCAGTGGGGTTAATATCTTTAAGGAAATTTGTGTTCCACACGCCTACAAGCAGCTTCTGTGGAGCATGCATCTGGAATTCTAAAATTCCCCATTTTGTGGGGTGCTGGGGCTATATTCACTTTTGCCTTCAGCAGATGATGAGCCGACCATGGTTCAGGCCGAAGCTCTAATGCTGAAATAAGACTTTCTCTCAGAACAATTTAATAGTATTATGCCATTTCTTCTCCTATTTCTCAATTTTGTCCCACAAAAAACTTCATTTGGAAAGGACAACTCTTAAGTTAAATGGCACTTTTAGTAATTCCAGTAGTAACTCTCTAGACACATCAGAAGAGCGACTATATTCTCTTGGAATGAAGTTTTTAATAAAGTTATGACAGCAGTGTATCGACCCAGGGACTCTCATCCCCCCTATCCCAGAGGGCTTTCCTAGCCACTTAGGACCTCTAGGAGCCTCTAAAAGCTCTGGTTGTTTGTTTTGAAGCACCCTAGCTTCCTCAGTTCTTTTGAGTATGTGTACTTCCTTGGTAAGCAATACTGGACACAGGCAGGTAAAATATATTATTGGAGTTTATTAAAGTAAGAACACAGGAGCGTATGCAAAGCAGAAACTACTCTTAAAAAGCATTTAGGCAAGACATGAAAACTACCACCTTGTTACCTCAACTATGTTCTAATTAGCTAAAATACTACAGGCTATCTGACTAAGCATTTTCTGAGTTGGTTCCAAAGCTGGCTGATCTTACCAAAGTCCATCCATGCCAGCTTATTCTAGGCATCCTGTAAGTAGCATGGAGCTGAGAAGCTCTCTCTCTCACATTGCTGGGGTTGGCAATGTCTGCAAGGTAGCAAACTGATAAACTACCTAGAGACAAAGACGTTTCTTGAAATCTAGGGGGGCAACTGCCTACGGACAGGAACCAATCAGGGCTTGGTTAGTTAATTGGAAATGACAGCATTGTGAAAGTTTAGGGAGCATGGCTAGAGCTGAGATCAGCACCAGGCTCTTGCCTTCTCCAAGACCACTCTCTCATGGGAAGAAAGCAGCACAGGTGTAGTTATTAACAGAGCTTGGGACTTTCCCAGCAAACAGGCCTAGTAAGAAATTTGCCAGACATAAGGCCTGAACCAAAGTTTTAAACTCAGCACTCTGTACTATGTAGTATAAGGCCTGATCCATACAGACTTTCACTTTGTTTGAAATCTAAACACATATCAAAAATCATCTAATCCAAATGTAACATGCTCTCCCAACATCTACTTTCATTCTAAGTCAATTAAGAAAGCAGAACTGTATCACTAATAAAAACAGAAAAGCCAAAGGTGTCTTATTTCATTAATTTATATAAGGAAAGAAATCATCACATCTGAGAAATGACACATCCTCTGAAAATCTCTAGAGGCCGTATACTCCTTGACAAAGCACAAAGCACAACAGTACCTTGAGCAAAAGGGCCAAAATATCACAAATAAGCCCAAGTTACATCAACACTGCAAGTATCAAACCAGTCAGAAGGTAGGAAGGATGATGCAAAGTAGTAAGATAGAATGTGGAGGTACAATGTGAAATTACTGAAATGTAATTAGCTAGATTAGACAAGGTGAGGAAATGCAGAAAATTAGTACCTGTAATGAGAGAAGAAAAGTATGTCCCTATTCAGTCTAGGGGGGTTGTCCATTGTTCTGAATTTGTGAATGAACTCTATTTCAGCAATCTCACCTTGTATTTTCCTTTGAAGTTTCTCTGTTTGAGGACTGCCACTCTTAGATCAGCAATGGAATGTACTAGAAGATTAAAATGTTCTCCCACTGGTTTTTGAGTGTTGTGATTTTTAATGTCAGATTTATGTCCAATTTATTCTTTTGTGTCAGGACTGACTTGTGTCCAATAAACAGAGTAGAATGGCATTGCTGGCACCTGATGGTATATATAACATTGGAGCAAATGATGAACCTGATGAATGAGCAAATGAATGAACCTGAGCTAGTAGGGCTGGTGTTGTTAAGCCCAGTGATTCTGCTATTAGGGTGAATATGGGGACAGAACTGGCATCTTGGTTTATTGCAAGCTCTGGCCCAGATTTCGTATCCATGTTCTGAAATGCACTCTGGTGAGTGAGAAGCTATTCAAGGCCAGGGGGCTGCCTGTGGGCAACAAAGGTTTGCCTCCCACTGACTGTGAGAGAGGGGGTATTATTGTCCAGCACAGGTTGCAGGTCATTAATGATGCACTGAAGCAGCCTGAGCCGAGAGCTGTATGGGACCACCACTGGTGTTCCGCTGTTGTTTTGTTTGGGCCCATCCTGTAGCAGGTTGTCCTTTGGTATCATTCAGGCCTTCGTAATCTGTTTCCTTACTACATCAGGTGGGTATTATAATTCTAAAAATGTCTCCTAATTTTGTTGTAAATTTTTGTTTTAAGTTTTGGGATGTTACCCAATGCAGTATGTACTACTTATGCACAGGTTTGCAATATACAGAGACATGAAAATCAATGGTAGATATATTCTTAAGGAAAAATTGTGAGATGTTCTTCCCCTAACATATGATACAAACACACATTCTGATTATTTTAAAATTACTAAAACATAGAACTGACTTGTCATTTTTATTTAAGTCGGCCTTATAACTAGGCACTCACCTAGTAGCTGTGACCACTGTTTAGGAAGGGATGGGAGGGCAATGAATGCATCATCCCATCTGTCATAATGTTCCCTGGCTGAAACAGCACAGTAAAATGCTACAGTAGTTCCAGCTGTACTCATGGGCAGAAAGGGAGACGCAGCATAAGATGCACATATTTGCTACATTGTTCCTTGATTTCACTCCACCTTTGGGCAAGTGTAAAGAGTGCCCAAGGGCATGCCACAAACAGGGGTCTTTCAGTCTTGTCTTTTTACTCTCTCTTTCTGGCAAAAGACAACACAGCAAGACTTTTTACAGAGCCAGGAGTCCGTATTCTTGCATAACTTTCCAGAGTTCAGCATGGCTTCATAACAAGAACCACTACAGAACCATTAACAGTGCTGCAGAAATTTTTTATGGTTGAACTTCTACAATTTTGAAAAATATGAACACAATCCTCAGTTAAAGCAAAACAGGAAGGAAGAAATAAAGCAATCAATGCTGTTCTTCACAAACTTTTATTGGTAACAATACAAATCCAGGGCTAACAATCTACTATGAACCTCAAGATGGCAAAGATCACATCTTCACCACTTCCAGGAAAGTTTCATGAACTTTCAGAAGTGAAATATTTAAACTACAGGATTCATCAACTTACATTTGTAAAAGACATGATAGAAATCTAATAGTGTGGCAAGAGATCTTTCTGTTGCCCATCAGTTCAAAGCTAAATCAGTAAAGGGCTGTAACAACAGACGCACCACTCGTACCCTCTCTAACAGCAGTTTACTCCCAGCAGTATAGTATTTAATTCTCTATTTCTGCACTTCCACTGACCTGGCAGGAAGGACAGTAGAGTAGTGATTATTTTACTATTTGAGGGTGTAGGAATTAACACACCTTAAGACAAAACATTTCTAAGAAAGGTTAGATATACTGAGAAATGCAGCCCCAATGTGGGAATAAGAATATTCACTTCAACCAAGTTATTTATCTCCATGTTGTAGCTCTTATCATCTTGGCACAATTAACTTTATCCTATGGCTTAGATTACACTTGAAGGAAAAGAAGCAGACAGTAGAATGGACTGCACTACTGAAGGTGATAGACTGCAGTTTTGAATGCCCCTTTGCATAAAGAACAGAACACACACCCACACACAATATGTTGGTATTCTATTTGAAGGGAGTTTTTAATGCATGAAATATGTCAACATGCCATTCTTCACCTGTACTCCAGTGCAGTGCAATCTTATCTAACAGCATTTTACATCTGTCACTCTCATTTTTTTTAATGAGGCCTTTAAAAAAGTACAAAGGAAAAACAAACTTATGACAGAGTTGCCAGTTGAAACAGGCCAAGTAAATACTGGGTACAATTATGAGCTAACCTCATAGGTCATGGGTGTATGAACGGTAAAGACAATTCAGCCAATATTATCCTAAGTTACAGAACTAATAATCATAAATTGCTGTCTGGAGCATGAAGTGTGCTTTGTTTCCTTAAGAACTAAACAGAGCAACAGGAGATGGCTCCACAGCAGCAGTGGTGAAAAACTGAAGGAAGAATAGACAAAGCTAGTGCTGAACACTTCATAGCAAGGATCTGAACAAACAAAGGAGGAAATGGGGGTGTTCAAAGATACGGAGGGGGGGTCAGAACAGCGAACATACTGTTCTGGCAGAGGTTGTGGCTAAGAGGAGTGCATGTTTAGGGTCAAAAAAATGCAGATTTCATGTAACAAGGAGCTGAAAGGTGCACTGATACACTGTGACAGAACAGCTGTAAATTCCACAGCATTGTAAAAATGGAACATGCAACCGAAACCCTTGAAGAATAGTTTCACCTAGCAGTGAGGGAAGAGAGCGATATCCTGTAGCTTGGAGGGATAGGGCTGCTAGGTGATTGTTCAGGGAGAGCCGAGTTCTGTCAATGCAGTTTACAGTAACGACTCCAGAACTGACAGAGGGGGCTCTGCCTCTTGGAAGCTCGCACCCTGGAAATCTAGTTGGTCTTTTAGGTGCTGCTGGACCTGAATCTTGCTGTTCTATTACACACCAACAGAGCTACCCACCTGAAACTACTCCAAAACTGACTCAACTGGCATGCCCTCTTTGATACTCACTGGCCCTCCTGCTTCTCAATCATTTGTTAATTTCAATTGTTTTGTATGTATTTTTAATTGCATCGGTATGTATTTTGAACTTGTTTTAATTATGAATTTTTTAACTTGTATTTTTTTATTGTTAGGGTCCCGTTGGGATCCTCGCTTTGATGGAAAGGCAACCTAGAGATTTTTAAAATTAAAAAATACATAAAAGCAGAGCCACTGGAAGAGTCACAGTACCCACTGCTAGCAAGCAAATGTCTCAATTCAGTGGGACAGGTATGCCTAGCTGCAGGTTTTCAAGTGTTCAGAAAAACTTTCTGGGGCTGCTTCATGGGCAGCCGTGTGCATTTGCAGTAAAACAGCAAGATTTGAGTCGGGCGGCAGCTTAGAGACCAAGATTTCCAGGCTGTAAGCTTTCAAGAGTCAAAACTCCCTCCTCGAGATACTAGCAGGGCACTCTAGCAGTTGAAGAAGGGCGCTCTGACGCTTGGAAGTTTGCACCCTGAAATCCTCTCGGTCCCGAAAGTGCCCCTGGACTCAAATCCCAGGGAAAACAGAAAACACGGCGGTCCACGTCAGGCGGCATCTCGCGCTGCGAGCCGTCAGGTGCCTTCGAGCCCGCTGGATTCACTTCACGGCTACTTAGCTGGATGCTAAAAACCACAGCGCCCCCGCCCTCGCCGCTGCCACTTCCTCCAGGGGGAGTCGGTCCCTCTCGCCGGGAGACCAGATGACATTCCGGGAGAACTCCCGGTCCTCCCGAGAGATTGGCAACCGTCCCCCGCGGGGTCTCCCCAGGCGCCTGACAACCCTTCCGAGGAGGGCCAGAGCCTCTGCGGCCTGCACCGCGGCCTTGCTCTCTCTCAATCCCGCTCGCTGAGGAGGCCGGCGGCCCTTGAAGGCGGCAGCGCCACAGGCCTAGCCAAGCCGGCTCCATTTCTCCTCCCCGCTCCCAGCCGCCATTTTGAGGCCGCTTACCTCAGTCCCTCGCAGGCCGTGGAGCGCCGCTACTTCCCGAGCCCTGGCTCAGAGCCGGCCCGGCCGCTCCCGCTTCGTCCCTCGCCGCGCCAGGAAGACCCGCTCGGACGGGACCAGGCTGCCGCCGGACCGATGAGGAGGGCCAAGCCGGCCTTCTGCACATGCGCACTCACGGAAAGGGAGACCGCGAGCAGCGCCTCAGCGAGAGAGGAGAAAAGGCGGCGGGGGAGGGCAGCGCGCGCGCAGAAGGCGGGAAAATAAGGGAGGGGGAAAGAGCGTGAGTGCGCCCTCAGGTCGCGCATGCGCAAGAGGGCGCTTCCCCGTCGTAGGAAGCCCAGCGCGCCCCTAGAGGTATGAGAAGGAGCAGCCTAGGCGCGTCCACGGCGTAGTGCTCACAAGCGAAGGGGAGGGAAGGCGACGTGACTCCGACGGCCCAAAGAGGAGGAAGCAAAACAAAGCAGCCCCCCACCCAACCCCTCTGGCTGCAACACTCCCAGCACGAGCGTTCATGGGAGGTTCTGTTGGGCTCCTGCCGGATTTGGCTGCTGCCCTCTAAGGCGGCTGCGCACCTAGGGGCAGTGAGAGGGTCGCAACCGCGACTTCTGGATGCTGAGCAGAGGGGAAAGAATGCGTGGTAGGACTGCAGGCTGCGCAACCTCAAAATGAGGCCATGCTGGATGCAGTAGAGCAAGATGCGTGTACACTTATCTATGGTTTCATTCCCTTTGTGTTCAGTGGGAATGTTCCACTCTCCACTCTGCCTTCCTTGAACTCTCCAACCAGAAGGTGACCCACGAGAGGAACAAATGGAACGGGTCCATTTCTCGTTATTCGCAATTGTTTTCAGGACCCTAACAAAGAGACCCAATTAGGCTATTTCAGATTGCTTTTTAAATCCATTTTGAAATGCAGGAATGTACCTTGCAACGATGCAACTCGCCAGTGTGCACGGTAACATGGTACTAGAGAGCCAGTTTGATGTAGTGGTTAAGAGCATGGGACTAATCTGGAGAACCAGGTTTGATTCCCCACTCCTCCACTTGAAGGCAGCTGGGTGACCTTGGGCTAGTCACAGCTCTCCCAGAGCGCTCTCAGCCCCACCCACCTCACAGGGTGATGATTGTTGTGGGGATAATGATAATAATAATCCCCCCTTCCAATTCCTCAGATCCATCCACCACCGAGGGTTTCCTCCACTTTTCTCCAATCTTTCCAAAATGGGTTGTCGAAGGCTTTCACGGACGGAGAACGACAGTTGTGGATTTTCCGGGCTGTATAGCCATGGGTCAAATCCACATTCACCCATTACCCGCATGTTTCTCGGATATCTTCCATTTGCCTCCAATCCGCGATTTTTTCCTCTTTGTTCACATTCCTGCTTCCAATCCGTCTTTCTCGCGCGTCCCTCGGGTCACACGGCCGCTCGAAAACCGCTTTTTTGGGCGGGACCTTTTTTCCCCGCCCATTTTTTTAAATTTTTTTGAGTGCACTTTTCCGTTATTTCGATCTTGCCTTATAAAGAAACATCACTGAAGATAATGATGCCTCTCTTTCCCCCACTGACAGCACTGATGGCTCTCTCCCGTTTCTTTTTTGGAAATTTGGAAGCATGTGGGAAGCTTTCGTGGGCATTTCCTATGCAGGACAGTTCAGTGTCTGAATTTTACTGAAGTTTCACTTCCTTGGAGTGTCATTATTTCGATATTTCATAATTTCGATATTATAGTAATATAAAATAAAAAAAATAAAAAACACTTAAAAAGGAAGTTTCGCGAGTCCGTTCTGAGGGTGGATTCACCCCAAAATGATTTTTTCAAACTACCAGATTTGATTCAGAAACAGCATAATCAATAAATCCAATGCTATGAAGTCAAAAACAGTCTTTTGCAGACTACGGAGCACTTGCAAGTTGAATCAGCCGATAGGAACTCTCGGAACGGCCGGAGAGACAGGAAGGGGGGGGGGTTTTAAAAAAACCACGTAAATTGCACATTGGCCCGTTCACGGCCACCGTGAAACTCCCGTTGAAAACCTGTGACCACATATTCGGGAGAAATGCGAACGAAATGCGTCTGTTTAATGAGGTAATGTGACCGGCACTTGGGATTGCGTGGGGAATGCGGGGAACATGCGACTTAGAATGAGTAATGTGGATTTGACCATGGTCTTGGCATTGTAGTTCCTGACGTTTTGCCAGCAGCTGTGGCTGGCATCTTCAGAGGTGTAGCACCAAAAGACAGAGATCTCTCAGTGTCACAGACACTGCAGACTTGGCCATCCTGAAAAATCTGAATGCAAAAAGCCGGGAATCCACCAGTTAACCAAATCTCACTATTTAAATATAAGTGCAAGTGCAAACACTGTAAACAGTGTACAATAGCTTTTTGCATTCAGTGCTATCTACTATCCGGGTTTGTCTCCCCCACTCTCGGTAGCATCCTGAAAAATCAGCAGTGGCTGAACATAGCCTAACTCAAACAGGACACAGTATCCTATTCCAGGACACTAAAATACTTGACAACACTTCCAACTACTTTGTCAGACTGCACAGAGAAGCCATTGAAATTCATAAGCATAAGCACAATTTCAACAGGAAAGAAGAGACTTTAAGAATGAACAGAGCATGGTTTCCAGTTCTGAAAAACACCAAGCTAACAAAACACTCTATACCCGACAATAGCCCTGCAGAGAAGATTAGCACATCAAGCACCAATCCATATGCAAAAGAACCTCCTCAGGATACAGTGAAGCCTCCCTCTATTAGCATTCCACACCCTGGTGGACTTGTGAAAAATCTAAACAGTTCTGGGGGGAAATTGTGGAAGTTATGTCAGAGATTTTACAGGAAAGTGTTGATAAAAACCCAGAATTGCTATTATTATGTATGAAACTGGAAGAATTTGATAGAATGGACAGAGTAATGGTTTTTTATATGATTACTGCGGCTAGAATGTTATATGCACAGTTGTGGAAGACACAAGAAATACCATCGGTAGAAGACTGGATTCTAAAGCTATTAAATACAGCAGAAATGGATAAGCTTACAAGGAAGCTTAAAGAACAAGATACAGAGGAATACATTATGAGTTGGGAGAAACTTAAGAACTTTGTGGGAAAAAAGTGGGACATGAAAGGGAAGATGTGGTCTTTGGATAATTGTTGAGGGGAAGATAGGTCTTTATTTTACTTAGTTTAGAGGTTAAAATAAGGTATTATATTACATATTATAAGTTAGAAGTTAATAATAATAGAAAGCGGGCTTAAGTGTTGTAGATAGTGGTATGTTATAGTATATGCTATATTATATATAATATATAATATATAAATCAGACGTTTATATTATAAAGGGTAATTTGCTAAGCTAGGAGATAGCTATGGAATGTAGATGAAGATGGATATGTTATGCTATATATTATACAGTATAATGTAGAAACTAATATTATAGAAATTATTATTTTAGGAAATAGAGATGTAATGGATATGAAGGAATGGAAAACTGTTGGAAGTCAAAGAAAAAGGGTGGGAATGGGTGGGAATAATATAATGCGATGGAGATTGATATTAAATATTATTATTTGTATATGTTAACCCATTCAATAAAAATCTTATTAAAAATAAAGCATTCCACACCCTGGGAAACTCTTACAGGATGACTCAGCCCAACCCCACCCCTCCTGAGTAGATATAAATGACCTGCCAACATCTTTTCCACACTGTGACACTGAGAGATCTCTGTCTTTTGGTGCTACACCTCTGAAGATGCCAGCCACAGCTGCTGGCGAAACGTCAGGAACTACAATGCCAAGACCACGGCAATACAGCCCGGAAAACCCACAACAACCATTTCCAAAATGGGCTTTGCTGTAAAGTTTTGGGAAAGATATTCCCTATATCCTTGTCCACCCACCTGGCTACTCAGGCTTGTACACATGCACCCAGGCATATTCCCTTCTTGGTGACTCGAGACATCAGGAGGATTTAGGGGGTCAGAGTTTAGGGATACCTTGAGTGGTGGCAGATTCTACCTGGGGACCCCAAAACCTAGGGTTTAGAGAGAAACCAAAGCAAAACCGAATTATTCAAAAAGGCTTTTTACTCATATAGGAAGGATTTTTTTTTTTTGAAAAATTTTTTTATTGGGTTAGAATCCGTTATTTTTACATTTACATTCAATTTTCCCCAAATTTTTCATTTCTAACCCCCTCCCTTTCCCCCCCTTTTGTTGACTTCCAACAGTTTTCCAACCCTTTGTCCCTTTTCCCTTACTTCTATTGAATTTCTCTATCTAAAACAAATACATCTTCTCCATTATACTAAGCGGTACATCCTTAACTACTTTTCTTATTATATACCCAAACTGTAAGTCTTTGTGTCCATCTTAGATAAACAATTTATCCCTTTTTCCAATTTTAAATATTTCTATATTTCTATATCATAAACCTATATATCATAAACCATAAAAATCTTACACGTTTAAATCAAACAATTTGACTTATTCTCTATGTATTACTCATTCTATCTTTTTATGGTAATTCTATATAACTCTCGTCACATAGTCAATCAATTTGACTCGTCTATACATTCAGTTTGGTGCATTATACAAATCTTATCAAAGAAAGAAAATATTGTTGGTTACTCAATCCGTATATTTAATCCTTATCCTTAATTATTTTCTATCAATATTCTATTTATTAACCAATATATATCTATATATATATCAATCTGTTAATCTAACTGCTTATAAATTCACATTTATCTCTTCCCCCCCCGGTAAAGTCACCCCCCTCTACATTTTATTATACTTCAGTAGTTCTCAAACTGCCACAGTTTTCCTCCCACCTCCCATTTCTTCTCCAGATATTGTTTCAGCTTCTCCCAATCTGTGTTAAACTGCCCTGAGTCCAGATTTCTCAGTTTTCTTGTCATCTTGTCCATTTCTGCCATGTACAGCAATTTGTAGGTCCAATCTTCAATAGTTGGCACTTCTTGTACTTTCCATTTTTGCGCATACAAAAGTCTAGCTGCTGCTGTCATATAAAATATCAGCGTCCTATGATGGGCTGGAATTCCCTCCATTCCCAAGTTTAGTAGCAGGAGTTCTGGGTTCTTATTTATTTGAAATTGTAAAATTTCACTCATTTCTCTTATTATTTCCCCCCAGTACTGCCTAGCTACCTCACACGACCACCACATATGATAGAGGGAGCCCTCATGTTTCCTACATTTCCAGCATTTATTAGAAGTGTTCAAATTCCCTAGCGCAATCTTCTTTGGTGTCATGTACCAACGATAGATCATTTTGTAGATGTTCTCTTTGATATTTGTACATGTCGTTGTCTTCATTGTAGTCTTCCACAAGTATTCCCATGCCTCCACTGTTATTTCTTTGTTAAAATTTATAGCCCATTTCACCATTTGTGTTTTAACTGTCTCATCCTCAGTATACCATTTCAACAATACTTGGTATACCTTGGATATTCTTTTCTTGTCCTCTTTAAGAAGGGTCTGCTCTAGTTCCGAATTCTCTATTCGTATACCTCCCTTTACAGAGTCCGAGTTATACAAATCTCTGATCTGTCTATACTGGAACCAATCGTAGTTCGGTGATAGTTCCTCTTGCGTCTTTATTCTAAGTTTAGATGCTTCTGTTTTAGTTATTTCTTTATAAGTCAAACATTGTCTTTCGTTATCAACAGCTCTCGGGTCTATCACCTCATATGGAACCACCCACCAAGGAGTTCCTTCTTGTAGGTAAATTCTGTACTTCTTCCAGATTGTGTATAGACTTCTCCATACAAAATGGTGCAGGAACATCGAGTTGACCTTTACTTTGTCATGCCATAGGTATGCATGCCATCCAAATATTTTTTTATATCCCTCTAGGGCTAATAGTTTCTTGTTCTTTAATGTCATCCACTCTTTCAACCAAACTAGGCAGATTGCATCGTGGTAAAGTCTCAGGTTGGGCAGTTGCATTCCGCCTCTTTCCTTTGCATCTTGTAAAACTTTCATTTTCACTCGAGGCTTCTTGCCTGCCCATACAAAATCTGATATTTTCCTCTGCCATTTTTCAAATTGTTTAGAGTCTCTGATGATTGGTATTGTCTGTAGCAAAAACATCACTCTTGGTAACACATTCATTTTAACCGCTACAATCCTACCCAACCATGACAGATTGAGCCTATTCCATTTAATCAAGTCTCTCTCAATCTGAATCCACAATTTTTCATAATTATTCTTGAACAAATCTATATTCTTTGCAGTCAGTTCAATTCCCAAATATTTCACCTTACTTGTTACTTCACAATCCGTTGTTTCCATTAACAATTGTTGTTTCTGCTTAGTCATATTTTTGCATAGTATCTTTGACTTCTTTTTGTTAATGAAGAAACCTGCCAAGTCTCCAAACTCCTTGATCTTATTTATCACTTTTGGCATGTTCTCCAGTGGGTCCTCTACAATTAACATTATGTCATCCGCAAATGCTCTGACCTTGTATGAATAGTCCTTTATTTTTATTCCTCGAATTTCCTCGTCTTGTCGTATTTGTATCATCAGAATCTCCAATACTAAAATGAACAACAGTGGAGACAACGGGCAACCTTGTCTTGTTCCTTTGCTTATAGTCAATTTCTTGGTCAATTCATCATTCACCACAATTGCTGCAGTCTGGTCTCTGTAAATTTCCTTAATTGCTCTGATGAATCTTTCTCCTAATTGTAGCTTTTCCATAGTGGCAAACATAAAGTCCCAGTTTAAGTTGTCAAATGCCTTTTCAGCGTCAACAAAGAAGAAACCAACCTCTTTATCACAACGCTTATCATAATATTCAATAGCATCAATCACTGTCCTTAAATTGTCTCTTATTTGTCTGTCTGGCAGAAAGCCTGCTTGCTCCTCCTCTATAACTTCCGAAAGCCACCCCTTCAGTCTCTCCGCCAGTATCTTCGCAAAGATTTTATAGTCATTGTTGAGTAACGATATAGGTCTGTAATTTTTCACACTAGTCAAGTCTTGGCCCTCTTTTGGGATCAATGATATGTTCGCTTCAGACCAAGTGTCTGGAATCCTTTGATCCCTTAAAACTCCATTGATCACCTCCTTTAGGAATGGTGCCAGCTCGTTGGCCATAGTCTTATAAAATTTCGCTGTAAGTCCGTCTGGCCCTGGCGCCTTTCCTAGATTTGCAGATTGTATTGCCTTATTTATTTCCTCATCCGTTACTTCACTGTTCAGTTTATTTCTCCAAGCGTCCGAGATTTCTGGAAGTGTCATTTTCTCCAAATAAGACGCTATTGAATCTTTATTTACTTCTTTCTTATTATACAGTTTAGCGTAGAATTTATAAAAGGCTCTACTAATGGTATTCTGTTCCAAATACGTTTTGTCATCTTCACAAATTTTATTTATTGTTTTCTTTTCCCTTCTCTTCTTCAGTTGCCATGCCAGGTACTTCCCAGGTTTATTTGCACCCTCAAACACTTTCTGATTCAGCCTTTTGAGATTCCACTCCAATTCTTTATTACTCATTGCTGTTAGCTGTTCTTGCAGTATTTTAATTTCCTGGTATAATTTCTTTTTCCCTGGTCTCTTTTTTAACTGTATTTCCTTAGTTTTTATTTTCTCCTCAATCTCTTGTCTCTTCTCCTCTTTCTTCTTTCTTGCTCTACCATTTAAGTCCATTAGTATGCCCCTTATAACCGCCTTATAAGCATCCCAAACTTTATCAGTTGGTACTTCTTTATTCACGTTGTATTGTATGAAAAACTTTGTCTCTCTTCTCAATATTTCCATATTCTCTTTTTCCTGTAACAAATCCTCATTTATTCTCCATGCTTTCCTTTTCCTCCTTTTCCCCAGCTTCCACATAATTGGGTTGTGATCTGAGCCTACCATCGGCATTATTTCTACATCTTTAGTCCATAACGCCAAATCTTTTGAGGCCCAGATCATGTCAATTCTTGATAATGTGGAGTGCCTTGCAGAATAAAAAGTAAACTGCCTACTTTTAGGATATTCTCTCCTCCATACATCTTCAAGAGTCTCTTGTTGAATCAACTCAAAAAAGAGCTTTGGTAATAGTCCTCTTTTCTTTTGTGCCATTGTAGTCTTTTTATCCAGTTCCAAGTCTGTCACTCCATTGAAGTCTCCAGCAAGAATTATCTGGTCATATGAAAGATCATCTAAATGCTTCCTCAAGTCCTCAGAGAAGCTCTCTTTAGCACCGTTGGGTGCATAGATTCCGACTACCAACACTCTCTTTAAATTCCAAGTACATTCCACTGCTACAAATCTGGCTTCCACATCTTTCATTATGAATTTTGGTTGTAGCTCCTCTTTTATATACAACACCACTCCTCTTTTTTTCTTACTTGAGGCCGCTACAAAGTCTTTGCCCAATTTTCCCAGTTTTAAATATTTTACATCCTGTTTTCGAATATGAGTCTCTTGCAAACAAACAATATCACATTTTTGTTTTAGTAGCCAGTGAAAAATATTTTTTCTCTTGTTCGGTGAATTTAGTCCATTTACATTCCAAGATAATACTTTACACTTCATATTCATAATCTTGTTGGTAAGTCTTTTTCATTGTCCCTTATAAATCGCTCCATCTCCCGCTCAGATCTGATACGCTTTTTGGCGCCTCCAAATTCGAAGGACAAACCCTCTGGGAGCTCCCATCTGTACCTGATTTTCATGTCCTTCAACATCTGGATTAGCGCTTTATATTTTTTCCGATCTAGTAACACTGATCTGGGTAGTTCCTTCATTATAATGATTGTCTTGCCATCGATCTCCAATGGATCTTGAAACTGTTTAGTCACAATCTTCTCTTTCATGTTTCTTGTTGTAAATTGTACAATCACGTCTCTTGGTACTTTTCTCTGGGTTGCAATTCTCGAGTTCACACGATATGCCACATCTAGGATAGCCACAACATCCTCCTCCTCCTTCCCCAGGTATTCAGCTAACACCTCCGTCATTATCTCTTGCGCTGTCTTTCCTTCCATTTCCGGCAGGCCGCGAAATCTGAGCTGCTTCTCCATATGTCTACTTTCCGCAACCGCCATCCTTCCCCTCATCAGCCTCATCTCTGTTTGTTGCGTATCTGCTAAGTTCTCCATCGCTCCTTCTACTGTTTTAACTCTCTGCTGCGTCCCTTGTAATTCACTTTGTATTGTTTCCATACCTTTCTTCACTTCTGACAGCTCTGATTTTACTTCTGACAGCTCCGATTTTACTGTCTGTTTAACCTCTTTGATCAGCTCCAATTTTATGTCTTTAAATTCTTTAATCACCTCCAAAAGTTTTTTATCCAGGTTTTCTATTGCCGATTGCCACTCTTTCTTCGACATCGTGGGGCTTGCTTTGGCTCGCTCCCACGAATCCGCTCTCTTCCTTAGCTCCGTGGCGTTAAATTTAGTACCTTTTTTATTTCAAATGTCCCGGTCTTCTTGCATAAATTAATTTTAAAGGATCCAAAATGTCGGGCGTCTTTTCTCTATGGTCTCTCTATGATTTTATAATCCAATATGGCCTACTTCCTTTTCCGCTGAAGCCGCGACCCTTCCCCTCTCAAAGATGGCGATTCCCTTCTTCCTGCCCTCCAGCAAGGGCCGCTTCTCTCCAGCCGCTCTATTGTTGTTACGCACTTCCTGTCTCCCGTCTTCCCACAGCAGGTCTCGCGATGGTGTCTTTTTCTCACAGCTCCAAAGCCACAGATATTCAAAACAATAATCCGATTTCTTTAATAACTTCTTTAAACTTAGTCTCTTTTCTAATACAACTCCTGCCGAAGCTTCCCCTCCTTTTCGCTAGTCTGTTGCAGTTTAAAAGTCTACTTTTTTCCTCTCTGTTTTTATCAATCTGTCCCGTATCGGAAGATAGTGATCTTTACCTTCCCTTCACTTTCCTCGGGTTGTAATCGCTGTTTC
Source organism: Eublepharis macularius (assembly GCF_028583425.1). Taxonomy (NCBI): domain Eukaryota; kingdom Metazoa; phylum Chordata; class Lepidosauria; order Squamata; family Eublepharidae; genus Eublepharis; species Eublepharis macularius. Next base: position 2,278,661 of record NC_072799.1, read on the forward strand.
GATTTCAAGTTCTCCTTTCCACTTTTTCCCCCAATCGAAGCTTGGGTATGTAGGTCTTATGCCAGCCGAATTGGCCCCAAAACTGCCGCAGAGATTGTAGCCGACCCGTCGCCAGGTGGGACCTCAAGGATCGGGAGGGGACCCGTTATGTAGAGCCCCCCCTCGTCCGAGATCTAACTCACCCTAGGGTCTTGAGCGTTCTTTGCCTGCTCTCCGCCTGAGAGCAGTCGGCCGCGGGCTATTTTCACCCCGCCGGCCGCTTAAAACGGCAGTCCGGTCAGCTCCGCAAATGGAGCTGCGTTAGACCTCCATGAATCCCAAACCGGAAGTCCACCCTCATATAGGAAGGATTGTAGGGAGGGGGGTCTCACATACTTCGCTAATGAGTTAGGGACCATAGACTTCACCACTATGTTGCTTTGCATATTATCTGTTGCTTTGAATATGTACTCCTGTTGTCTAATGTCAGTCCTAGAAATTATGAAGTTCTGTTTCAGCAGTTCTTCAATTCCATATTGGATCTTTGCTAATGCTATGTCTTTGTAAACTTGTATTTATTTATCCTATGGCATTGTTTATGGAAATGTCCTTGGCACTGTATGGAAATGTCCCTGCTACTGATTGTACTAATCTCACTCTATGTAATCCACCTTGAGTCTCAGTGAGAAAGGCAGACTATAAATGACATAAATAAATAAAAGCCCAGCATTCTGTTCAAACAATAGCCAACCAGCAGCTTCTACAAAGCCCATAAACAGAATGACTGCAACAGGGTCCTCCCACCCACACTCCCCAGCACCTAATATATAATAATAATAACATTTGATTTATATACTACCCTTCAGGATGACTTAACTCTCACTCAGAGCATTTTAGAAATTGTTATTATTATCCCCACAACAAAACACCCTATGAGGTGGGGCTGAGAGAGCTAGAAGCTGTGACCCCCAGGTCCCCCAGCTGGCTTCAAGTGGAGGAGTGAGGAGCAGTGTTCTGTAAGACTCTGATGGGAGTTGTCTGTGTTTAAGTGTAAAAACATGTAACGGACTTGAGGCACTGGAGCAGGGGGCTGACCACGCCCATGAGTTTTTCTGAATACAGATCTCTCTAGCCCAGAGCTGCTTCTTGTCCTATGGGGAAAGGCATACAGTGTCCAAATGTTTTCTCTTGTAGGCAGGGCTTTTTTTCTGGGAAAAGAGGTGGTGGAACTCAGTGGTGGAACTCAGGACCACACAATGACGTCACTTTGGGTCAGCTGGAACAAGGGTTTTTTTTTAAAGTTTAAATTGCCCTTGGTGAAAATGGTCACATGGCTGGTGGCCCCGCCCCCTGATAACCTGACAGAGGGGAGTTTAGATTGCAATCTAAACTCCCTTCTGTCTGGAGATCAGGGGGCGGGGCCACCAGCCATGTGACCATTTTCAAGAGGTGCCGGAACTCCGTTCCACCGCATTCCATCTGAAAAAAAGCCCTGCCTGTAGGAAAAAACCGGCTCAGGAGGTACTGATTGAGGTCTGCAAGTGGCATAAGGGAAAGGTACACCTCTCTTCCCATAGGACACCCATTCAATCCAGGCTTCTTTCGGTTTAAAAAAATGGTGCAGCCAAATTGTGCATTTCCCCATGCATGTGGGGAAGAAATAGGAAGCGCAAATGAAAAGCTTAAGAAACGTGTTTATTTTACACATGCACACGCACACTAATATTTGGTTTGTTTGAGCCTTGGATAGTTACTGAGTTAACTCTGAAGGACGTTTTTCTATGCCAGTTCGAGAAGTGTGTATACATAGGAAAGATACCTTTCAACATGGCTGGAGGATTCATAAACACCAGGTGGAGTCAGCACCATGGGAATCAAAAGTTCCAAGAGGGTTTAATTTACCCTTCAGAATCCCCAGCCCAGCAGAATTAAAAGCCAAGGCCACTCGAAATGCTAGAAGGGAACTGTTTGACCTCTGGGTGTCCAGTTCCTTTTGGATAACATTCTCTACGACATTCACACCGATAATACCAGTTTATTTGTCTGTTAATTTCCCTGTGTGAAACTTCCTATCATCTTATTACTCTGGGCCATGAGAATATATTTTAAAATGGACCAAGGAAAAGGATATGTAGCCTCATAGATAAATGACTGGGTCTGCTGCAGAAGATTTCTGGTTCAGTTCTCTTCCATCAAGTTATTAAGGACATTCCTCTTTCTGCAATGTGGGGATAATAATACTGGCCTACTTTACAGGGCTGTTGGAAGTTCTTGGAAAACTGCAAGTACCAAGAATTATGATTATGTGAAATGGGACCTGAAATGTCCCAAGCTTAAAGCCATTCAAATACTGCCTGAAAAATTAATGAGGTCAGATTCTTTGGCCCAGGACAGATGGGGATGCGTACCAGCTCTGGAGTAAGCTGAGAATCTCTCTACATGAGATGTCTGACATGTAAAAAACACATGTCGGGAGATGCAGTGTTAGCAGGGAAGGGTAGTTTAAAGACGGAGCTGGCGGCAGGCAAAGTCTTTGCTATACTCTTGCCATAAAAACCCTGCCAGGGGTCGCCATAAGCCAGCTATGACTTGAGGGCACTACACACACACACACACACACATTGGCAATTCGAACATTTGGGAGAGGAAGATTAATGGCCCCTGAATGGGTAATTTGCCTTCAAGGTGAGGGTCTAAAACAAATGTCTTTCTGTATTTTTGAATGTGAGAGTTTAACTGGTGTTAGCTTTACTGTGGGGGGAAAGGACTGCTGTCTAGTCTGTTGCAACTTGCAACAAAACCAAAAAGGAGTCAGGGGCAGCTGAAGAAAGGCTTTGGCCTACAAACACTTCTGCTGGAAGAAAATCTTCTTGGTATTTCAAGTGATGCACGGTCTCTGTCCTTCTGGCACCTTAACCTCAAACAGACTAATTGAAGGTGAATCTTCCATAAATGTGTGGGATCCAAGGACGGCACACATGGCCAAATGCCATGTGCCTGTTTCAGAAAGAAGATAAAGGAAAGGCTCCTCCAGTACCAATAGAGGTACAAGGAGTGGATTAACCACAGCTGGAGGTGAGGGGATGACCACTACCCCAAAACAACAATCAAAATATGACTAACCACAACTGAATTACCAAATTTTTAGTTTCAATATAGCTCAAGCCATCTGTGTCACTTTGTCACTTTATACACATGGTTTGAGCTATACTGACAACTACAAAATGTTCTCGACACTGTATGAAAATGTCTGCCCTTGTCCTTGCCACTGATTGTAATAATCTTACACTATCTGCCTTGAGTCTCAGTGAGAAAGGCAGAATATAAATGACACAGACAGACAGACAGATATGTGGGGAATGGATTTAATGAAAGAGATTTTATGTAACCTTATGTGCCTTCTATCACTGTTATGCACTTTTACTATTCTCAGGAGCTAATGTAGTATTTGTAATGCAACTTGCATGAAACGTGAAACAAAAGACCAAAGCAGAATGTATGTTACACATGTAAATCGCTGTGAAATGTAAGATCAAAGTACTGTGAAGCTTGCTATCAGGTAGATTGTGCTTAATAAGTTTAATGAGCACCTCTGATTTCTGACACCTGTTTCTTGCTTGATAGAGAAACTCCTTTGTGAAACTGTCCATGCAGAATGTTGCAATGAACGCTCATTAAGATTAGCAACATCTCTCAAGGCTGAGAGAGAAAACCACAAAGAGGAGAAGGGGATTGAATGTAACTATAAGCACATTCCAGGGGAGGAGAGCATTTCTCTCCCACGGAACCCAGAGAAATATTCTCCGCTTGAAGCCCCCAAGGTTGCCAGAAGCGACATCGGGGTACCTTCACTAAATGCTACATAGACCAAAGGAATGGGCATGAATGAGAAGCCTATGAAAGAGATGGGTGAGTACGGAAGGAAGATGTTCCTTCCAGAGATGAAACCAAGGACAGATAAGATAAGAAATTGCAATCGGGTAATGCTGTAACTATGCTGTTGACCTAAGTTGTTTCTTCCAATCAGAATACCCTTAGACACTTGTATCATGAGAGGTGGTCGCCCACTTGAGCCAATGGGAGCCACTGTACTCTTTGAGCCAACAAAATAACAAATATTATAATTAACCAAAAGGCATTAATTGCTTTGTACTGCTATTGTAACTTTGATGAGCGTTGGGCGCAGGGGGACCTTTTACTCTTTGTGTAACCATCGTTCCTCCATCATTTAATAAATGGTTATAGATTGCTTCATCCGCAGGACTCCGCGTTTGTCTCTTATTATGATTGGCTAAAGGGACATTCGAAGTACCAGTTGCATACAACAGACAGACAGACAGATCTAATTGTGGTTAGTCATATTTTGATTGTTGTTCTGGGGTACTGGTCATCCCCTCACCTCCAGTTGTGGTTAATCCACTCCACGTGCCTGTTTCAGAGAAAGGGAACTTGGCCCAGTCATGGTGTTGGCCCTGGAACTTGTCGCACTAACTAGATTTCACCAGCTGTCCTTTACCTAACGTCTGCAGGCTTCTGGCTCCTCGCATCATTTTGGGAACTTGTCCCCACTCGCAGACATGAGACGCACAGCCCCATATCGCCAGGTAATACTGAAGCAAATAACATTTCAGAATGCCCATTGACCGCTGCCAGCACGGGGATCCTACTGACAGGGTTACCTGCTTCAATTCCGTGCTGCCAAGCCCCAGACTCTTAATGAGCAGGGAATGCAAGGGAAACTACTAAAGCTGCACTTGGTTAAGTATGTGTTGTGGATGCATGGAAGGGCACAAGGAGTCAACTGTGTTTGCTCAAGTTCCCGGCTCTGCTTCCTCCCTTCGGCCTCTGGCAGCTTTCACCACCTGACCTGGATTCATCAAGATCCTTGCCAGGCATGGAGGCGCTTCCTCGCATTCAATCAATGTTGCTAACTAGATTTCACCAGCTGTCCTTTAGCTAATGTCTGCAGGCGTCTGGCTCCTCCCATCCTCTCTGCGGCCTCAGCCCCAGGCATCTCCACTAGTAGGTCAAGGACTCTGCGGGGCACCGAACTCTGTCCAAGCATGAAAAACATTTTCTCCGCCATGACTCTGCTTAGGCCATACAGTGACCTCCCTTTCACAGTTGTACTTCGCTCCCCCTTGGAAACGTTTTGCATTCTCAAGTCAACCTTGCAAGGTCAATCTCTAACAAAAAGCTTTGGAATGTTGGTTGGTTTTTTAAAAATATTTGTATGCTGCTTTTCTCCTGTTCTACAGGGCTGGACAAGCTTCAAAATCAAATCCATAATGCACATAAATCAAGACATCAGCAACAATGGACTCCAACAGACACTGGTCCCTGGCTTCACCCAGACCTCAAAGCCTTCCTTGAAGAATCACAGAAAAAACTTGATGTCTATTGGCCAAGCTGCCCCCCAAAAGCAGCTACCAACCTAAAGTCCAATGGGGCAATGGGGGGGGGGTCCTCAGCCCAAGCTGCAGCTGGAGGATGGGGCAATTCAAAGTATGAGAGAGGCAGATGACAGAATCACTACTGCAAGAAGCCGCTCCTGGCCATAGACTGCATATTGTCCCCGAGTGCTTCCGCTGCCACTGCAGACAAAAAGCACAAGGGATGGTGGCAAGTCCTCGTGGGATATACTTTCTGCCTCCTCCCTCTGTCCTGTGGCTCATGGCAAGTGGTACAGCTACAGTTCTTCAGGTGAAATGTGAGACGCTGGACCTTAGCAAGCCCCAGTGCTAAGACTGCTCCCTTTCCAGATCCAGCAAAAACCCAGAAAGCTGTGGCTTGCTTACTAAACAAATCTTAAAGATACAGTGAAAACAATTCAAGTTCCAATAAACAATCCTTTGTTACAATGCAACAGACAAAAGAAGGCAAACCGCAGCAGGTCTGCGGTTACACGAAATGTGTTTACTGAATTATGAATCTTGAACCTACCATGGACTTTTGAATGTATTATTTATTCTCAATTTGGATTGTACGAGATACCATATTGACTGAATGTAATTGAACTTCATATTCATAGGAAGGCACGGTCACTTTAATGCTGGAACAGGCACCTTATTAAAAAAAGTTTGTAGCACTTTGCACTTTGTATATATATGGACATGTATTACTGTTCTCACCAGCTGATACAGACCTGTTTGCCATATTTTGTGTGTTACATTGTAACAAAGGATTTTTAGTTGTAGATTTTCTGGGCTGTATGGCCGTGGTCTTGGCAATGTAGGTCCTGACATTTCGCCAGCAGCTGTGACTGGCATCGTCAGAGGTGTAGAACCGAAAGACAGAGATCTCTCAGTGTCACAGTGTGGAGAAGATGTTGGCAGGTAATTTATATCTACTCAGGAAGGTGGGTTTGGGCTGAGTCATCCTGTAAGAGTTTCCAGGAGTGTGGAATGCTAATGGGGGGAAGCTTCACTGTATCCTGAGGAGGTTCTTTTGCATATGGATTGGAGGTTGATATGCTAATCTTATCTGCAGGGCTATTGTAAGATTTAGAGTATCTTGTTAGTCTGGTGCTTTTAAGGCCTGGAAACCATGCCCTCTTCATTCTGAGGCTCTCTTCTTTCCTGTTGAAATTGTGCTTATGCTTGTGAATTTCAATGGCTTCCCCATGCAATCTGACAAAGTAGTTGGATGTCCAGTATTTTAGTGCCCTGGAATAAGATACTGTGTCCTGTTTGAGTTAGGCTATGTTCAGCCACTGCTGATTTTTCAGGTTGGCCAAGTCTGCCAGCCAGATCAGCCTAAGAGCCCATCTAGTCCGACAGCCTCTTCTAACCATGCAGAGCAGGGAGGCACCAGTCCTTCTCTGTGTCCTGGCTAGTAAGCACATCTCCACTGAGAAACCTCTTCTCCTCCAGGAGTGCATCTGTCTCTCATTTAAAGCCATCTAAGGTCTAGACAATGTTGCATAGTGGCTAGAGTGTCAGACTAGAATCTGGGAGGCCCAGGTGTGAACCCCCACTCTGCCAAAGATGCTCCCTCTAGGACCTTCTGGGCTAGTCACTGTCTTTCAGACTAACCTACCTCCTGGGGTAGTCACAGATGGCTAGCTGTGTTAGTCTGCAGTAGAAGAGCAAGATTTGGGTCCAGTGGCACCTTAAAGACCGACTGGATTTCCAGGACAGGAGCTTTTGAGAATCAGAGCTCCCTTTGTCAGATGTAAAAAAGTGGGAAAAGGAAGGAGAACTTATAATGCAAGCATAACTCTACCCCTCTGCCTGGATTATAAGGACTCCTTCCTTTCCCCACTCCTATCTGACAAAGGGAGCTCTGATTCTCAAAAGCACCTATCCCGGAAATTTAGTTAGTCTTTAAGGTGCCACTGGACCCGGATCTTGCTCTTCTCCATTTTATCCTTGGAATAACAGGGCTATTCCAAGGATAAAATGGAGGAGGGAGAAATGATGCTGTAAGATGAGTCCACATGAGGGAGAAAAGCAAGTTATAAATATCTAAATAAATGAATAGTGTAGCTGATACAACCATCGTGGGGATGGTTCTGTTTTCATACGACATATTTGATCCTTTAAAAAATTACCACATGCGTTCAGTATGTTGAGCTGGTCGCTTGCCACCTTAGGAATCCATGTCAACAATTCCCCAATGGTTTTGCATGATCCTTTTGGCCTGTGGCATTCTGCTCCCAGGGAATGAGTCTTTCAGTATAAGCTGTCCATAGTACCCATACTATTTGATAGAATGGAGACAGTCTAGCTATCTGGGTGTCTATTGTTCTCCTTTCGAGACAGTCTAGCTATCTGGGTGTCTATGGTTCTCCTTTTGAGACAGTCTAGCTATCTAGGTGTCTATGGTTCTCCTTTTGAGACAGTCTAGCTATCTGGGTGTCTGTGGTTCTCCTTTCGAGACAGTCTAGCTATCTGGGTGTCTATGGTTCTCCTTTTGAGACAGTCTAGCTATCTGGGTGTCTATGGTTCTCCTTTCGAGACAGTCTAGCTATCTGGGTGTCTATGGTTCTCCTTTCAAAGCACTGTCCTCTACAGCTTCCTTTAGAAAACTTGCAATGCGGATTAATATTTTTCGCATTCCACACTTGTGGCCAAATACTCATACAAGATATTATGTCACTACCTGGAATGATGCTAGCTGTATTGTGTATCGAGCCAGTGACCATCATCTCATCTTGTAGAAAAGGGATATTAGGGAATCAGCAGCCGGCACAGGACAAAAATCAGCCTAGCTGTCTACGATCCAAACCTCACGTGCACTTGGATGATTTCCCCCTACTGAATCAGGTTTAGCATCTACCTTCGCCAAAGAGCCAGTGTTGTGGCCAACCTGTGCCTGGGCTAAGTCACTTCAGACTGCAGGCGGTGGCTGGCTGAATGTGCCTCCCTAGAGAGGAAAGTCTCTCCACATGTCAAAGAGAAGCGTTCTAGCCTACCTTTACATGCTTATTAATCACAACACTTACAAAACCAGTGGGAGAACATTTTAATCTTCCAAGACATACTGACCTAAAGGCATTGCTGACCTAAAAGTGGCTGTCCTTAAACAGAGAAACTTCAAGGGGAGAGTGTAAGGTGAGGTTGCTGAACTCCATTCACCAATTCAGAACAATGATCTCCCCGCCCCCCAGGGCTGAATGGAGACTTAGGATTCTTTTCTCACAGGGTGTGTGTTATGTGCCATCAAGTCATCTCCGACCACAGACTCTTGTATGCGCAGAAGTGGAAAGTACAAGAAATACCAACTATAGAAGATTGGATGTATAAATTGTACATGGCTGAGATGGATAAAATGACCAGAAAACTTAAAAGATCTTGATCCAGGACAGTATAATGCAGACTGGGAGAAATTGAAACAATATTTAGAAAAAAAATGGGACGTGAAAGGAGAACTGTGGCAGTTCGAGAATTATTGAAATGTAACAGAAGAAGAGAGAAGTGACTTTACCGAGGGGGGAATTTAATTATAAAAATCTAAGCTAAATTAATGGAGTTATGATAAAATCAAAAATTATAGAGTACTAAATAATGGATGTTTCACTATGGATATATAAGATTAAGATAGTTAGATATTATTTACAATATATAGTTTAAGTAAAGTGTATGTAAGAGATATTTGAATATAACAATTACCTTATAGATTTAAAAGAAGCCTAGAACAAAAATAGTAAAAGATGGATGAGTAATAGTGTATTAGAGTCTAAGCTAATATTAGAGTTAGGATGATGGTGGAAAGCAAAGAACATAGGTGATTGGAAAGTAAAATGAATACAATGTTATATCTTTTAATATCTTGATTGCTAATATATATTATTATGCCAGTATTATTTTATGTAGGATATGTGGTTTAATTGAGGCATCCAAAGGGAAATTTATATTATAGAGTATTTTTAGTAGAGATTAAATAAGCTTAGAGAAAAGAGTATTAAATGTGTGTATAATAGGATATATGAGATATTACGTAATTAAATAATAAGATAGACTTAGGGTTGGAAAACTGTTGGAAGTCAACAAAAAGGGGGGAGGAAAGGGAGGGGGTTAGAAAAAGATCTATAAGGGGGTAATGCATGTTTTGAATAATATTATAATCTAATCCAATAAAAAAAATTTGGAAAAAAAAAAGTCATCTCCGACCACTGGCGACCCAATGATGAAAGACCTCCAAAACGTCCTGTCATTAACAGACTTGCACAACTTTAAAATTGTGTAATTCCACAGTGGTCATTACTTTTGTCTTCTTGATGTTCAGCTGTCATCCTGCTTTGGTGCTTTCTCCTTTAACCTTCCTCAGTAGTCGTTTCAAGTCTTCACTATTTTCTGCCGGTAATGTGGTGTCATCTCCATATCTCAAACTGTTAATGTTCCTTCCACCAGTTTTCACTCTACCTTCTTCTAGATCTAATCCAGCTTTCCTTATGATATCCTCTGCATAGAGGTTGAACAGGTAGGGAGATTGTGGCCGTTTTCACACTGCTTACCGATCGTGCAAAACTCCTGGAACGATGCACCTTCCTGGCGCGATTTCCCGTCATAACTCCAGTTATCACGGGAAATTGTGCCAGGAAGGCGCGTTCTTCCAGGAGTTTTGCACAATCGGGTAAGCAGTGTGAAAACGGCCAATATGCATCCTTGTCTGACACGCTTGCCAATTAGGAACTGTTCTGTTTCTTCATATTCTGTCCTGACAGTAGCCTCTCCATAGTTTTTCATGATCCACACAGTCCTTGGCTAAGAGTCTCTCTACAGGAAATGCCTTGGCGCGTATTGTCAATTTCATCTTTGCTTCCCCAAGGCTCTGTCAATTTCACCTCTCCAGTCTAAAACTGTGTCGGGTGGCAACCAGAGGGCAGCGAAGAAAGGAAATGGACTGGAGCTACCTTCCAGAGCCAGGATTGGACCTGGTGAGGTTATAACGGGCTGAAGTTTCCCTTCTGGCATTTCACAGCCCCTTCACACAGCTCCAGTGTATAGCAAAGCCTTTGCCCTGCTGCCAACTCTGTCTTTTAAAACTACCCTTCCCGGCTAACATTGCATCTCCTGAGATATGTTCTTCATGTGTCAGATGTGTTGTGTAGAGAGACTTTAAGTGGGAGTGTCACTGGTCAGAACTGAAGCTGGACCCAGTGGTCTGGCCACTATCCTGCACAGCCAGGCTCCTCCTACCACTCTGTTGGCGGCCTGAGTGGGTTGCGACTTGCGAGTTCTGGGCTAAAGAGTGCAAGGCACATTGCAGCCCAGCCCTTGGCAGCCAGGTGCATGCCGGGGATGTCATCAGAAAGGACCACCAGCAGTGGGGAAGTCAGACTGATGCAGGCATGCACCTCTAGCCCTCTGGCAGCGAGAGAGGCAACAGCACCACTTGGTGAGCCAGGCAGGAGGAGGCGGCAATGCCAGGAACAAGCAAGCAGGCAGGCATGACAGTGACTGAAGAAGGAGCAGCGCAAGCAGGAGGTGGCAGTGGGGAGTGTGAACGAGGTGCCACCACCAAATAAGCCAGCAGCAGGAGGTAATGGGGGCAGAGAAGGAGGCAGGGGTGGAAAAGAAGGGAGTGGGCTGGTGGGAGGCAGGAGAAGCAAAAGAAGGCGGGGGGAGGGGGAGGGTTAAGCCTGCCAGGAGGTAATGGGGGCAGAGAAGGAGGCAGGGGTGGAAAAGAAGGGAGGGGGCTGGTGGGAGGCAGGAGAAGCAAAAGAAGGCAGGGGGAGGGGGAGGGTTAAGCCTGCCAGGAGATGCTGCAGAAGTAGAATAAAAGGATGGGATCCCCCCTCCATACACACATGTCTTGTGGGTCTCTGCTAGTCTCTTTCTATTCCTGTTTTTGTTGTACGGAATTCAATACTCTACTTTTGGATTTTACTGCTCTTTTTATGATGCTAATAATCCTGCGTGCTTGTTACTTCATTTTGTATTAGTTTTACTCAATGACTGTGCTTCTAAATTTTACCAATATGTGTTTTAATTGTGGTGAGCAGCATGAGCTGCCTCAGGCATCATACAAAAATGCTGGATAAAAATTAAGTGGGTTGATTTCGAAGCCGAAGCAACAGAGTTCAACGAGGCTTACTCCCAAGTAGGCAGGCATGGGATTCAACACAACACTCTTGAAAAGCAGTAGTTTGCTGGCCTGAATGCAAGACCCTACCTGTCACAGCTCAGTTTCCGGAACACCTTATTTCTCAAACTTTCTGTAAGTGAGACTTCGTTCTAAGCCTCCTATCATTTTCAGGATTCAGTTGCAAAGTAACTCCAAGCAAACTTCCTCCTTGCCAACTTAAAATGTCAGAATCTCAGCTCACTTAGAGTCAAGCTACAAGTGACGCCTGACACAGGTTGGACACTTGTCAGCTTCCCTCAAGCTTTGATGGGAAATGTAGGCGTCCTAGTTTTACAGCTTGGCTCTCCATTGCAGCTGTAAAACCAGGACACCTACATTTCCCATCAAAACTTGAGGGAAGCTGACAAGTGTCCAACCTGGGTAAGGCATCACTTGTAGCTTGGCTCTTAGCACTCCACAGGTTTACATTTTATTTTCCATGTTTTGTATTTCCAGACAGATAGCATCATTGAGCAACACAGGTATTGCATAGCCATTTCCTACATTATGCCTAACTTTTCCACCAGCCTCTGCCTCAAGCGCACCCTTTTTCATCTCCTCTCTCCTGGCTTCATGACTCAACTGCCAGAGAACCATGACCTGCTTTCAGGTCTTGAGCCACAGTTTGAGGTTCACTGACATCACAGCAAGCAAACCAAACCAAAACACCCAGTTCCTTCACCAAATTATACTTTGGCAATAGATCAAACTGTCTCCCCTGGGCCTGTGCTAGATCTTTGTCCTGTAAAGTTAACATCCAGGTAACCCAGTCAAATTAGACAACCCCTGAAGTCCTTTCCAGGGCCGTTTTTACATGGCTCCCTGCTGCTCGTAACAATCCGGAATATCGCGGAAAAAACGCGGAAGATCATGTTTTCTCGCGCAAGATTTGTGCGATGCCACATGATGTCGCGCAAATCTAGCGTGATAAAACGCGATCTTCTGCGTTTTTTTCGCGATATTCCAGGTTGTTACGAGCAGCGGGGAGCCTTGTGGAAACGGCCCAGGTCTGTCAGTGGGTGGGATAGACTGTCGGGGTAGAGTTAAGTTTAATATTCTTTTTCTTATAAGGGTTTCATAGAATTTCATACTTTCATATACACATATATTCTTAGAATGAATTAATAGTGCAAAGCGCCTTGTTGCAACCCCCCTTCTCTTTTTTTTCACATATTGTTCAACTTTTGCTGAAAGCTGTTTTTCAGAGAGAAACAGAACATAACCAACGCCGAAAATGTTTCTCTTTTCTCAGTTGCTTAGGAAACTTAAGATAAGGCCACGTTCTTTGAGCTACTGTCGCATGAGAAGAGAGGAAAAGATACAAGAAGAAGAGCACATTCACTGAATCCGTAACTCTTGATTCTAAGGTTTGGAAGTCAGCAAGAAGTGAGAAATTCAGAGTCAGCACTAGGATCGTGACCAAATAAGGGGAATGAAAAGGTTACATTGATCATGAAACTAGTTAGAGAACTGAGTAGTAGCCAATCAAAATAACTATAGAGATCAAATGTATGTAAAGGACCAACTGCAAATTGTTCAGCAGGTTGTTCCTTTTGTACTAGAAAAATGTCTTTAAAACTGCTTGTAATCTTTATGTTCTTTGGTACACGTAGCTCTTTATTGAAGCTGTACCCAATATTGCAATATTCAATATAATCATTGAAAAGAAGCACTTGTCTGTCTCCTCCTTTTGCTCTGAAAAATCTGGGTAAGGGCAAAGGGGCACCATTTGTGTGACACCAGCCAACAAGCAAGGGAGGCCATCTCTGTGCTAGCGATATGCACATTTGGGTCCCTTCTACTTCAGTCTCTCACTACAGCATTGACTTACCGTCTCAGGGGATCTAGAGGTGACCGAATAGCTGGTTCCACACTCCGTGCTTGGCGGCCTGATTTTTTCTTACCGTCTTGCATTTTCCCGTCCTATAGGCTGCTGGGCATCTTGGCAGAAATACTTCTTCCGAGGACTTCTTGAGGTTAACAACACACCACAGAAACAGCGGAAGATGTTTGCTCCTCCGTCAGCGGGAGTGAGAAACCTCACCTGGAAGAGGACTTGAAGGTCTGCTTTCCAAGGAAGGCAAAGGGAACAGTGATTTTTCCCTCCTCTTCTAGTGAAAGGTCCCTGCCTGCCAGGACTTTGACAGAGGTTTAGCATCTCCTTTCTAAAAAGGAAGAGAACAGCCCCACATTCGTCCTGAGCAAAAGTGAGACAGGTCAGGCGAGGGAAAGGACAACCGGCCCTCTTCATCCAAGGAGCTGCCCGCGGTTCTGTGCCTAATGCTGAAGGAGTCTCATTAACTCTCCCTGGAATGTACCACCCTAAAGCACCAAGGCCTGTCACTCATGTCTGGTTGGCGGGGAGAAGGAGGGGCTGGGGGAGAGAGAGGAGGGGCAGCAGCTCGGGCTCACAGAGTGTCAGGTTTGTTTTCTTAGCTGTGTGGCTGAGGGATCTGAGAGAGACCTGGTCACGGCCTCACCCTGCTTGCTTGGCCTGGAGAGGAACCGTGCCTGCCTGTTTGTGTGTGTGTCTTCATTACTGCTGTTTCCAGAAAGGGATTTTCTTTTCTCTTCTCACTTGGTCACCCAAGTGCTTTGCAGAAAAGTGCAAAGAATTTTCTAGCCAATCACAAGATTTGCCTCTTGTAGCTCTCTTTCACTGTGCAATATCGTCCGACAAGTTGGAGCATCCGGATCAAGAGAGCGATATTTGTGGAAGACAGCCAGCCAGCTGTTTAACAATGCCTAGGTTTATATTGTGCGTGTAGAAGTCACAGAGCTTCACAAAAAGCCTGACAGGCAGATCAGTTCTCTGGTCCTCATATTGCAGGGGGCAGGGGGTGGGTTTAGGCTGTCGAGCCTGGCCTTAGCCAAAAACTGGCTGGTGAGTCCAGGGAAGAGGCGAGGCATGAACCACAGACTTCCTGAGGTAGAGCTAAGGATGTATGGAACGAAAATCCCAAGCCATAAAAATCATGGGAAAAAACCTGTTTCTGAGAATTATTTGTGACTCTCCAGAACGGAGCTGCTGGCCTGGGCTGCTTGGGAGTCACAGAAACTCCGCCTCCGAACATTCTGCAATATTTTTCTATTTCGAGCGCTTTCAAGTCTTGACTAGAGCGGCTTCATCACAGCAGCATGTAGGTGCTTCTCAGTCATCGCAAGCCTTCAGATTCTTTCCCCCAGGCAACCGACAAGCAGACCCACCCTTTGACCATCCTGGCCCGCGGACCTTGTGCGCCTTTACATACAAAACCGCGTTTCGTACAGAAAAAGGAAAGAGGTGCTGGTGGCAATTGTGTGCCACGAGGCGGTGGCAGGGGGTGAGGAGGGAGGAGTGTCTCCTCCTTGCAAAACAGCCAAAGATCATGTTATGCAAATGAGGGCGAAATTTGGAAATAAATGTCTGGTTTTTAAAATGAAGAGAGCCACAGAGCTGGCCGAGGCATTGGACTAAGTGGGCCATCTAGTGGCCTTCGGCTGGTGTGCTCGCTTGGGATTTTCTCCACTTGTCAACTATGACCGTAGAAATCCTGCAAAAGTAAGGTGGAGGCGATGCTCTGTATATTTGTCCAAAGGACTGTGGTCTTTTGGGGGCTCTCTCTGATTGACAATGTTCTCTCTGAGCTGAATGCTGGAGAATGACTCCATTCTGCTCAGATTGGTTTTCCATGTGGATGACCGAACGGGTTGCAGTGAATGCACTGAGATTGTCTCCAAGTTTAGTTTGACTCCTTCTCTTTTTCTTTCAACTTTTCGTTAACTTTTTTTTTAATTAGAAAAGGAGACTGGGCTGCTCAGTCTTTCAACTTTGTTGATCAAGAATAGGAAAAAAAGGTGGAGAACAATTCATCAACCTCCCCCAAAGCTCTCAGGCTCTTGAGCTAACATTTCTCTCTCTGCTACAAACGATAGGAGGGGACAATTTTCCCTAACTCTAGCTGATGCAAGCGCAAAACATTTGGGTTCTGGTTGGTGCACACATGATTGATGATAGTTAGACGCAGGGCTTTTTTTCACCTGGACACGGTGGAACAGAGTTCTGGCACCTCTTGAAAATGGTCACATGGCCGGTGGCCCCGCCCCCTGATCTCCAGACAGAGGGGAGTTTAGATCGCCCTCCGTGCTGTGGCAAGAAAGGCAATCTAAACTCCCCTCTGTCTGGAGATCAGGGGGTGGGGCCACCGGCCATGTGACCATTTTCACTGAGGGTGATTTAAACTTTAAAAAACTTCCCCCTTGTTCCAGCTGACCCAAAATGACATCATTGCAGGGTCCCAGAAGTGTGCACACACTTTGTGTGTGCGCATGTGGTACCAGGGGCACCACCTCCTGCCAGGAGTTGCCCCCTGTGCTGGCAACTCACTGAGTTCCACCACCTCTTTTCCCAGAAAAAAAGCCCTGGTTGGATGCTAAGAATCATGGTATGCAAATTAGGTGGAATTTTGGCCAAAATAAATAATTAGAAAAATTTTAGAGGACCCACAGGGGAACACAGGCAGGAAGGTACTGGCCATATGTGCCGGTCTATTTCTGGCAGATCCAGACAAGCTAGTGATTCTCCAACTGACTAGCAAATGGAAAGAATGAGAGAACGGAGGCTGTTTGGCACAGAATGTTGATCATCAAACGTAATTGGATATTGCCCCTCATCACATGCAAGAACCACACATGGGAACATTTCTGCCCTCTTAAAAGGACCACAACAACAAAAAAGTAAAAAGCAGGATTTCTTTTCCCAATGTCAGTGGCTCACACAAGCTTGGGAATCAGCCCTGGGCTAATGGTTAGCTTGCAGTTTCGTGTGTCATTTTGGTGCTGTGGAGCAGGGCTTTTTTCTGGGAAAAGAGGTGGTGGAACTCAGTGGGTTGCCAGCACAGGGGGCAACTCTTGGCAGGAGGTGGTGCCCCTGGTACCACATGTGTGCGCGCAAAGTGAGTGCACACTCCCAGGACCGCACAATGACATCACTTTGAGTCAGCTAGAATGGGGGGGGGGGTTAAAGTTTAAATCACCCTTGGCGAAAATGGTCATATGGTCAGTGGCCCCGCCCCCTAATCACTTGGCGCGGAGGGCAATCTCAACTCCTCTCTTGTCTAGAGATCAGGGGGCAGGGCCACCGGCCATGTGACCATTTTCAAGAGGTGCCGGAACTCCGTTCCACCGCGTTCCAGCTGGAAAAAAAGCCCTGCTGTTGAGTATAAAAACATCTCCCCCAGAGCCTTCAGAGGGGAGGCAGGTTGCAACCAGAGATGTTTTTTTCAGCGGTGGCACCTCGCCTGTGGAACAGCCTTCCCACGGAGGCGCACCTAAGCACCTACACTACTTCCGAAGAAGGAAGATTTGAGTCTCAAAAGCTCATACCCTGTAAATCTAGTTGATCTTTAAGTTGCTACTAGACCCAAATCTTGCTTTTCCACTGCAGACCAACAGAGCTCCTCACTTGAAACGACTTTCTTTTAGGCACCAGGTCCAACCTTTTCTGTTCACCCAGGCTTTTAATTAAGGGACTTTTTAATCTTCATTTTATAGCCTCTTTTTAGCATATGAAACATTAAAGACACATTTTAAGTTGCTTCATATTTTATGCTCTGGATGTTTTTGAATGCTGGATCTTAATAATGTTTATGTTTTTATAATGTTTTATTTTGTAAGCGGGCCCCAGCAGGTTTCCTGGAGGCAGCACAGAAAATTTCTGAATAAACAAACACATTATGTCTCATTCCAAGCATGATTTCTGGTTTTCCTAGGGCTTCCCATTTCAAGCCAGGAAAAAATAAACCCATTTTAATCTTTCTCAAAGAGGAATCTGCAGAGTGGCTGTGGGGGAGAAGCCACTTGGATACTTCCTCCCTTGCCCCTATGGAGAGGGGGGTTGGAGCTAAGCCCAGCTTTCAAAATGACCTGGGGATGTTTGATGCTCTTTGCGATTTTCCTCCGTTGAGCCCTTTAAAGGGCTTTTGCCCCTTTCGGGGCCACAGAGCATCCTAGCACAATTGCCAGCATATGAATGTTCTAAAAAATATGTAAGAGAAAGTGTAGTTTTGACATCCTTCTATATAAAAGGTTAACCGTGTTCCAGACAACTCACTTCCTACCCTGGTGCGCCTCCAGAGGGTGCTGCTGTGGAGGGAAGCACAGAAGCGGCAGCCCGTCCATCCAGGGAAGCCCAGGCCAGGATCAGGAGTGGAACAGGTGGCAATTCTCCCCCCTCGCCTTCATCCAGCTGGGATCAGGAGTGGAGCAGGTGGCAATGTGCAACCCCTCTTCACTTGTCTGCCCCTTGCCTTCACAGGGCAGAGGAGGAGGTAACGCCTGCCCGTCCTCCCTTTTCTAGAGCCCATTGTATTTTTTCCCATAACAGGCTTTGTTACTAAAGATAGAATATTTGTTTGGGGGGAAAATTAGAAACGTTTTAGTTTAGATTGTTTGTTTTTATTCAAAAAGACTCCAGTAGCACCTTTAAGACTAACCAATTTTATTGTAGCATAAGCTTTCGAGAATCAAGTTCTCTTCGTCAGATGCATGGTACAGAAACTGGTCAAATATAGAAGAGGAGGGACGAGAGAGAAGAGGCAATAAGGGGGAAGAGGGAGGATGCAACCAAAACATTCCTTTGCTAGTAAATGTAAACATCTCCTTTTGGTGTTGGGGTCAGTTGGAGTTTGCCCTGTTAGTTTGTAGCAGCAAAACCAATTCCAATGCAGTATAAGCCTTCGATAACCACAGCTCTCCCCACCAGATGCATCTGACAAAGAGAACTGTGGTTCCCGAAAGCCCACGCCAGGTGTCACTGGGCTCCCCCAGACCCAGCCTCTGTAAAGGAAATCTGTTACCTGTGATAATGTGATAACCATTCATAGTCCCTATTCAGTCCCAGCTTGACAGAGTCAAATTTGCATATGAATTCCAATTCAGCAGCCTCCCATTGGATTTTGTTTTTGAAAGGTTTCTGTTGAACTACAGCGACCTTTAAGTCTTTGATGGAATGTCCTGGTAGATTGAAGTGTTCACCCACTCGTTTCTGGACGTTTTTATTGTTTTTATTGTTGTTTCTTTATTATGTATGTTTTTGTATGTTGATTAGTTGCTTTTGTTTGCTTTATTAGTATATGCGTCATTATAGTTTTTTAGGTTTGTTTTTAATTATATAAAACTTTTAATTAAAAAAAACACATCAGAGGGCATGCCCTCTTATGGGTTTAAAACTGATTATGTAACACAAAGCAGTGAATAAGAATAAATGGACAATTCTCCCAATGGAGGTCACTAACAGTGAAATCTAAGCAGAGGCCGTTTTCACACGTCTTACTGGCCGCGCAAAACTCCTGGAACAATGACATCTTCCTGGCGTGATTTCCCGTCATGACTCCGGTTTGTGGCAAAAGTCATGATGGGAAATTGCGTGAGGAAGACGCTGTAATTCTGGGAGTTTTGCGTGATTTTGCGTGACTGGTAAGACGTGTGAAAACGGCCAACATTACTCCAGTCTAAGCCCATTGATTTCAATGGGCTTGGACTGGAGTAACTCTGCTTAGGATTGCACCGTAAACAGTGGGTCTCCAAGGAAACTCTAGGCTCTTTAATTTGTTCTTGAGCCCTCTGAAATCAGGGTGAATGAATGCGCTGTCCATTTGTTGCAGATGGGCCCCTTACAGACATTTGTATCCTAGCAGAAGCTTTCATGGTTTAGAGTCCACTTTGTCAGACATGAGTCATCACCAGACAGACTGCAGGATACCACTGGCTGTCACCTGTAGTGCCCACTCTAAGCAAAACGGGTTCTAGATCACTGATGATGTGTTAGACTGGTTTAAACTGGGTGCTGTAGCTGACAGCCTGTGATGTTCCACCGTTTTCTCTTTTGAGCCTGTCTTGTAGTAAGCCATTTCTCGGCACCACATCTGGGCTTGTCAACCTGTTTCCTCCCTTCATTGGGTGACTGTTGTTATCCCAGGAATGCCTGAATTAAGTGTGTGTCCCTGTCCAAGAAATGGGAGCGGATGCAGTTGTAAGTGTAGTGCTTGGTTGTAAACAACAGATGGCGCGATGAGCTGGAAATATGTAGATATGTGTGGTGGTTGGTGGGTTTAAGGGTAATGCTCGTGTGTCCATCAGGCAGTTGTACAGTGGTGACCAGAAACAGACCTGTTGTGTGGACTGGCACAGGCTCAGGTTGATGGTGGGATGAATGTTTTCGGCATCCTGATGAAAACTCTCAAGAGCTTCCTTTCCACATGTCCAGATGATGAAAATGTCATGGGTAAATAGTTGCCAACCTCCAGGTGGTGGCTGGAGATCTGGGATTACAACTGATCTCCAGGCCACAGAGGTCAGTTCCCCTGGAGAAAATGGTTGCTTGGAGGCTAGACTCTATGGCATTATACCATGCTGAGATACCTTCTCTCCTCAAATCCCGCCTTCCAGAGGCTCTACCTCCCCCAAAATCTCCAGGAATTTCCCAATTTGGAGCTGGCAACTCTATCCAGGGTAAATCTCAACTACAGAGAGTAAGAGCTGAGGAAGCTTTCCTTCCTTTCCTTTCAAGCTCCTTTGATCCAATCATGTTGAGCAGCGGATAAAGACGGATACTTGGCCACAGCCAATGGAGTCTTTGGGTCTCTATCTATCAACAGATAGGAGACTATTACGATTTCCACACACATTGAATAATGCACTTTCAATACACTTTAGAAATCCTTTGGAAGTGGATTTTTCGTTTCACATTCGAAAATCCAGTTCCAAATGATCACTAAAGAGCATTGAAAGTGCATTATCCAATGTGTGTGGAAGCAGCCTATATTTTGATACAGTGGAAGATAATTTAGCTACAACAGGGGCAATCCATAATTTGCAATAAAATTTGTAATGGGGGAATTCTAATATCATATGGGATAGGGAGTGAACCTTTTCCAAAACACATTGGCATATTCTATCTGAGTAAGGTAAATTACAGTATCTACTATATAGGATCTCTGAGGGGGCAGCGTTCAGGCATGTGAGCGTAAATGTTCTGCAGTAATGAGGAAGTGTTAGGTGTTTAGTGTAGGCTAGAATGGTTGGAGGTGGAAGGATGCCAAAGAACTGGGTGGAGCGTACTCCCCGAGCTCATATAACTGAGCTAGAATAATCTAGTTTATGTATTTCTTGATCATTAGTAAAGATTCGCTTTTCCCAAGTCTTAGTATATCATCCCTTGGAAGTCTGAGACTTGATAGTTTCTTGTCTATTTCTTGCATCCAGCGAACGTAGAATTGTCTTTGATTTGGTCCGTAAAGCAGACCTTCCTTCTCAGAATTGAGGAAGCATTACCCTGAGTCACCCCTGAATAGGTTTACATACTGTGGGGCTGTCCAGATATCCAGAGCTTTTGCTCTGCTTGCATTTCATAGTTCTTTGACCCGATTCTTTTCCATCTACTCACACACACAATAATGATAAGAGAGAGGAGCTGCCTAGTGCAAACCCACTACTTCCATCTCACAACCTGGATCTAGTCAGCGCTCATACTTTGGAAATCTAGTTGGTCTTTAAGGTGCTGTTGGAACCGGATCTTGCTAGTCAATGGAAGATTCTATTAGAATTAAAACGTGGTGCTTGTAAAGATAGAACAAGATTCCTGTTTTTGGTGCAAGGCTAACAGGGTTACACTGCAGGAGAGGGAGCAGAAAAAAGCCTTAGAAATACAATGCTGACTCCTGTTCTGGTTTCCAAAAAGGATATCACAGCAATTGAAAAGGAAAGATGCAGAAGGATTTCAGGCTTTGAAGCACCTTACTTATAAGGAAAGACAAAAAAGCGTGGGCTTTTTAGTTTGGGGGTGGGGGGAGTAAGACTAACTGCCCCAACTCCAGGTTAGGAAATTTCTGAAGAATTTGGAGGTGGAGCCTGGAGAGGGTGGGGCTTGGGGAGGGGCCTCAGCAGGGTACAATGGCATAGACTCCACCCTCCAAAGCAAAAGTCCCCTCTAGGGGAACTGATCTCTGCGGCCTGGAGATCTGTTGTAATTCTGGGGTACATCCAGGCATCACCTGAAGGTTGGCAGCCCTAAGACTGCAGGGCAGGATGCGTGAACGCAGTACTTGCTTCTCCACTGCAGTTCACACAAGGCATGCACTCCTTAACCCATTGCAATTGGGGGCTTCCGTCTGGGCGACTCCACTTGCAGCTGGGCTTCCCTCCAAGCAGCTGCGCTTTGTAGGGTTGCCAGCTGCAGCTTGGGGAATTCCTAGAGATTTGAGGGTGGACAGCAGGGAAGGTGGAGTTTGAGGAGGAGACAGGCTTCAGTGGGTGTATGGTTCCATAGAACCCACCCTCCAAATCCGCCCGTATATTTCAGTCTCAGAACTGCCCCTGCTCTGTTCAGGATTTCTTCAACTCTGCGTATTTTATTTCTGCTCATTTAAATCTTTGCATTTACATACTGGTAGATTGTTTATTGCAATATCCTTGAAACTGACTGCACTGACTCACAGGGTGTAATTTGCCTTCAGTCCTCAGGGAGAAAGGCAGACCATAAATAAATAAATATTTATCTGACACAATTCCTCAGCTTACATTGGCTTCTGCCAGATTTTTTGCTGTAGTTTATAGAATTTGCAAGGATGGCTTACAGAAGCTATCAGAAATATTAAATGGGAGTTCACTATGGTCCATGTTTTATTTTCTATTCCTGAGTCTTGTTTTTAACCTATACTGTTTTATACTCATGCCAGTAAACGTCACTGGTTTTCTTTGATATTATTTGCTTGATTGGTATATGCCGGTTTTGAACCATAATAAATAAATCCAGAGGTGTTAGCTGTGTTAGTCAGGAGAAAAACAATTATCTGTCCCTGGCCCCAAGGAGGCCCGCCTCACCTCGCCTCGAGCCAGGGCTTTCTCAGTCCTGGCTCCTACTTGGTGGAACGCTCTGTCTACTGAGACCAGGGCCTGGCAGGATTTACTATCTTTCCGCTGGGCATGTAAGACAGAGGTGTTCCGCCAGGCTCACGGCTGAGGTTGGGCCTCCGCTGGCTGGAGAATGCAACATCTACCCCCCTCCCTGTGAAAGCTGCCCATCACTTTTTGTTTTTCAGCTGCTGTTACTGTGCTGCTGTATCTAGTTGGACTGCTGTATTGTTCATTAATAGTTGTATTGCTGCCACCAGGCAAAGAGTGCTGCTATTTTTATATGATGTTTTAATGTTTTAATATGGAACATTTTAAAATGATTTTAAGGTTGTTATCTGCCCTGACCCTGCTGCAGGAAGGGCGGAATACAAATATGATATAAATAAAAATAAAAATAAATAAATACTCTGCAGTAGCAAAATAGCAAAAAGTCCTGTAGCTACAATATGCATATGCTGCAATAAAGTTGGTTAGTTGTAAAGGTGCTACTGGACTCTGTGCTATAATAAATAAATACATAAACAAATATCCTCTGCCGGAAGAGCAGTTGTGATTTCGGGAGATCTCCAGCCAGCGCCTGGAGGCTGGCAACCCTGCTTGCTAGGGAGCTCCTGCAAAAGACAAAAGGGAGACCTTCGCCGCTTGGGCGTCATCACACGTTTTCCTCTGATTGGTTAACACTCCAGTTTGAGCGACAGCCTGCTTTACCCAATCAAAGGTCAGGATGCCTATTCCCAGCTAGGCACGTCGCGTCCCACGTGAGGGACGCATCAGGCAAGCGCGTTGGGAGGGGAGGGGAGGACGTAAAGCCTCGACCAATAGAAGCTCCCTTTGCCTCCCAGGAGCAAACAGATGCGGCGTCAGGGACGGAGAGAGGCGCTGGCCAATGACGGGGGGCGAGGCGCCACAGCCAATGGCGGGCGGAGGGGCGAGCCGGCGCAGGGGCCAGCGCGCGCAGCGGGGCGGGGCGCGGGCGGAGTGACGGGCGGCGCGGCCAATGGCGCGCCGGCGGCCTGGAGCGGCGTGAGGGCGCGGGCGCGAGTGCGTGAGGGAGCCTCCGGCGGGTCTGGGCTGAGGCGGCCGAGAAGGGACGGAGGCGGCGGCCATCGCGGCGCGAGCGGCCCTGTGCGGCCCCCGGAAGGTAACGCCGCGCCCGAGGCCTGCGGGGGCGACGCAGCCGGCCTGGCCTGAGGGGAGGCCTCGGTCTTTCCTGTCAGGCGTCGAGGGGGTGGCGGCGCTGCGGGGGCTCCGGTGGGCGGGCGGGCGGGCGGGGGCGCTCCGGCGGCGCCGAGGGCGGCGGGGCCCTCCCGGCGGCGAGGTGTCATTGTTCGTTTTCTGCGTGCTCCGCCTTCCTCCCCAATGTGGACCCAGGCGGCCTCCATCCTTCTCCTCCTCACAACCACCCTGTGAGGTCGGCCAGGCGGACAGGGGCCCAAGGTCACCCGGCCAGCTTCCGTTGCCGCGCGGGGATTCGAACCCGCGTCTCCCAGGGCTTTAGTTTATTGTTTAAAACAAATTATTTGGGTTTTTAATAGCCCGCCTTTCTCACCCAGACTCAAGGCGGATTAGGCAGCATGGGGTGGTACAGTCAGTTTCAAAGGCTTTGCGATACACGTGTCATAGGGTGTTTGCATGCCCATTCGCGATATTAAAAGCGAGCAGAAATCCAATACGGAGGTGGAGAAATGCTGAAACAGGCATGAATATCGCTCCCGTCCTGCAGTCGCTCCACTGGTGAATGGCGAATTGGCATTCACATCACTTGTCATTTTTCTTCCAGCACGGTTTAGTCAAACTTGAAACGTATTTATGTTATTTATAGTCCACCTTTCTCACTAGGACTCAGGAGGGGTGACACAACTGTGTTAGTACAGTCACAGGTGGTGGAGAGTGCCCTCAAGTTATAGCTGACTCATGGCGACCCCTGGTGGGGTTTTCGTGGCAAGAGACTAACAGAGGTGGTGTGCCATTGCCTGCCTCTGCAGCCCTGGTCTTCCTTGGAGGTCTCTCGTCCAATTACTAACCAAGGCCAACCCCACTTAGCTTCTGAGATCTGATGAGATCAGGCTCACCTGGGCTATCCACGTCAGGGCATGTAATGGGGTAGATCCACGCAACTTGCAAAGATTGAAACTAGTAAGAATTCAATATAGAGTTGAGGAAATGTTGAAATAGAGCATAAGCAATTCTAAGACTGACATTAAACAACATAGGAACTACCCAGTTGGATTGTACTTACAGTAACAGACAGTACAGAGCAGTCTATAGTGTGGTACTCTAATCAATACACCACCCTGCTTGACTCTGGTGTGGCTCTGCCCTTGAGTTCCATGCTCCAGCCTGTAAACATAGCCAATGGAAACCTTTGAGCTTCCTGCAGAAGCCTGGGCAGTAATGACGCTTGTCCGCTGAGCCCCTTCAATGGCCTTGTGGGGGTAGGGCCTGGAGAGTTTTTCTTGGCTGGGGGGCAGCAGCAGCAAGGAGGGGGATGACGGCTCTTACAGGGTGAAAACCCCTGGAATCCCTTGCTTGGCTGTTGCTTTTCTAGGGAGCCTTTAGTGGGGCGACCCCTGCTGGGATTGGCTTTGGAGCGACATTCAGTCAGGTGTGGAGCAGTGTGCTGGGGGTGGGTGGGGTGTACTGGCATGATCCTGCATAAGTCAACTTGACAGAAAGGCCTTGCTCTCTGCGTCCACCGACTCAGAACTACGGTGTTTTGGAACTCAGCAGGATACTTTGGATTTGCTCTCTGTGTCACCCTGATAGTTCTTTTTGAGGAGACTTAGTGGATGGGTTTTGTTGAACCTCTTGGGGTGTGTGTATGCACATTCCAGGTTTCTGCATTTGGGACTGTGCCAAAGTTCCATAGTTGTTGACCCTGCTGTGTGGTTCTTGGCCTTCTCTATTTGAAGCATGTGGCCTGGCTTGCATACACCAGTCGCCTGAAGTGCTTTGCTCTTCTCTTCTGCTGCCTTCTCCTGGCATGCTGTGGCCTGGAAGGCATGGCTAGAGGGTTGTTGGAGGGTGGAAGGACTGTTTCATAGATGGTTCTTTCTTGACTCTGGAGTTGCTGGCCTCATTCTCTCTGTTTGGATTTGCTGTTCTTTCAGGGCAGGAATTCTGTGAGGTCTTTCGTTTTGCCTCACAAGGAGCTGACCAGTTCTTCTGCCTCTTCCCAAGGCAAATAGAATTGATGAGAGAGTTAAAATTGTCCAGAGGGATTCCTTTAAAAGCTTGACCTAGATCTATTCTGCGTGGTTTGTGTGTCTCACAAGAGAATTGTAGCCAAGCTTGCGTGTCTCAATCAACCTTGCTACTGCAGCTCTTCAGACAGGCATGTGCTTAACATACTGGTTTTTTTCTGGGAGGCCCCAATCCAGCTGGCAGGCAGAGGCGTTGTGACTCTCGGTAGGGGGAGTGGCTTAACATCTGTTCTTTGGCACCTGGCGCCTGTTTGGGTGCTGGAGCTTCTGGGAGGGGATCCCCCTATCTAGTTAGGAATTGATGCTGTAAGAGCTTGTGCCTCTTGACGCTTGCCCAGCCAGAAAAACTTGTACCCTGTTTGGCGTGTGCTGAAAGAGCCCCTGAGCAAAGCTGGTGTGTTGGGCAAGTTTGCTGGGGCAAGCCAGAACAGTGTGGGAACTCTGGCAGTTTCTGAGCTGGTCTGGAATGAAGGTGTGGAAAAAGTGTTCCGAATTCTGGGATTTAAAAGCTTCAGGCATTTTTTAGGCTGTGGCTGGAAGAAATAATGCATGCAGTCCTAATGTTCATATACGTCTTTTGCTTTCGCCATTTGGATTGCGCAATGCAGCTTTTGGCAGGGGACTTTGTATTTTTTCTAAATGTGATATTTTCCTTGGATCTGGGACTGATGGTAGAGAGATTAAACTTGAATTCTGAATGGTAAATTGTGGGGCTTTTTTAAAGGTTCTGAGTTGAGGACAGAAACTCCCTCCATCTGATCACTATGCAGTCCTTAAGGATTCCTCCCCTCTTTTTTGCACCCCTATAATGTGGTAGGTTTTAAAGTAACAGCTATTGATGTATTTATTTTTACTTTTCCTTTCTATTCAGTGGGGACCTAAAGCAGCTCACTTTGTTCCTCCCTCCTCCGTTTTATCCACACAAGAACCCTGTGTAGTAGGCTAGGCTGCACGATGCCCAAGGTCACCCAGCAATCTTCCATGACAGACCAGGGATTCGAACCTGGGTCCCCCAGATCCTGGTTCAGCACTAACCACTATACCACACTGGCTCTCTTATAATTATAACATACACAAACTCTGTATAGCATGGAGCAAGACTTTGGGCACAGTTTTAATGACTGAATCAGCCCCCCCCCCCCCCGAGAATCAAAGTAGATTACAAAATACACAAACCAAAAGATCAACACAGTAGACTTCAGATTACAGAATTGGAGAACAGTGCAAACAAAAAACTGTCGAAGGCATGCCACAACACAATGCAGAAAGGGGATTACAGAAGTAGAAGACGTCACGGTAAAAAAGAGGCAATAGATGCAATAGCCTACACTATTGTCCCTTGTGGAAGTGACCTCCTATGCTGTTCTATTATACTACTTTTCTAATACATTTGTAAAAATGCTCTCCTGAACATTTTTGTTTTGCATTTTCTGAAAAATGATAGAAATGTGGGATATGATACTGATGTGGTGACTATACCTAGGAGGACTAGTGCTTCTTGGATGTAAATGCCATTAACTTTAATTGAAATGTGGTTCCAAGAATGTGTACGTCAGATCATGCCTAGGATTGTAATTCTGGCGTGCATGCTTGCTTGGGTGTCAGTCCCACTGAATTTAGGTGCAGTTCAGTTGTGTAGGGTTCTGCTGCCTGAGGCTGGAAGATAAAAATTCACTTGTTTAGTAGTACGGTAGGTGCTCTACAGACCTTGGCAGTGCCGTATACTCTTTGACCCAGGACCTTTAAGTGTACTGTAGACAGGGAGGGAGGCAGTGAGCAGAGTAAAAGAGATTGAGGAGAACTCTGGAGGTCCCTGTGGTTCTAGCCGGGTTCTGTTGAAGAAGTGGATCTTGAGAAGAGATTTAGAGGAGGAGATGGAAGTAGAAGTGACTGTTTGAGCCAGCGTGGCAAAAGGCACAGTGTTGAGGATAAATATTTAAAAATAAATATTTTTATTTATTTACTTTATTAATGTTATTCATAGTCTGCCGTTCTCATTGAGACTCAAGGCAGGTTACACAGTGTAATTCAATACAATCAGCAGGACTTGTCGTTCTGCTGGGCCTGGAAGACAGAGATGTTCTGCCAGGCTTATGGGGGTTGAGGTGGGCGGATTATCCAGCCAGCCGGGGGTGGGGGGGTCGGCGGGCTGTGATCTCCCCCCCCCCATCGTGTTGCCTGTGTTCTACAGCTTGCCACTCCCCCTTTTATGGGATCTAAATGTAGGGGTCGTGAAATAGAGAATTGAGAAATTGTTTTAATGTGTTTATAGTGCTGGTGGATTTTATTCTAAGTTGTTGTTTTATTCCTCTTTGTATTAACTGATGTTACTTGCTCTGAGCCTGTTCCCGGGGAGAGTGGGTGGCGTTTAATAAAAATCAAATCAATCAACAGCTTGGACATTCAATAAACAATACAATAGGGTATAGATTGCTAACATTTGAAAACAAGTGTAGCAGGTGACCTTGGAGTGGTGTGTTCGGAGAAGCAAGTGGCGGGAAACGAGTTGAAGGTGGAGAGCTGGAGTTGCCCGTGGCAGGGAAGTGGGGGGGTACAACTGGAAAACGCTGTCTACAAGAGGGACCAGCAAGTCTGTGGTGGGCTTCTGCAGCTGCTCTCCCTTCGTCTGCGTTCCCAGAGCTGGGGCTGTCACCTGAACCATCTGCCTCTGGTGATTTGCATGTGTGTGTGTGTGTGTGTGGGCTGCTTTGAGGAGTCCTGCAGAGCTTTAAGATGTGTTGCCTGTGCTTTGGGGATGTCTGTGTTTTCTCTCTTCAGCGCCACTGTTCTACACAGCTGACAAGGACTGCATCAGAGTAGGCTGTGCACTTGACTCACTTCATGGATGTGGGCCTGTCCCAGGGCTTTGGGGGGGCCTAGGGGATTTTTGTACTGCTTCAAGCAGTTGGAGCAGTACGTTTTACCATAGCACCCCCTCCTCCTGTTCTTTTCCATCCCAGAAGATGCTGGCGATGCCACTGCTGGCTGTGTCCTTTCCTTGACTGTTTAGTGCTTGGCAGTGCCCATCAAATGTCCATCGAGAAGGCTCTGCCAAGCAGCGCTCTAGAGCTTTTGTGAAGCCTCTCTTGGCTTTATGTTTATGCCAGCACTGTGGCTTAGGGCTCTCTAAGACCTCTTCAGCAGTCATCCTTTTTGTAGGTTTCAAATGATGGGGGGGGTCAATTTATTTATTTATTTATTTATTTTCTTTGGATTTCTCTTCCGCCCTCCCCATGAAGGGCTCAGAGCGGATTACAACATATTTAAACACATCAATTTATACAGTTAAAAACCACGAATAGATTGATAAAAAACATAGTGTGTTGTAACATATTTGAAATAAAATCTTGCTTGATTCTGCAAGCTTAAAATGTGGTCAGTTCTGTCGGGAAGGTGAACTCTGTCTACAGACTCTTTCTCTCTTAAGGTCGCTGCAGAAGCGTGAGACCCCCCCTATCTCCAGCTCACAGAGGAAGGGAGGGACATGCATGTCCTTAATAAGTGAGACAAGGCTGCCCTCTGGCTGGTCATGCAGACGCACCAAGGCTCAGCTCCAGGGACGAATGGCAGAATTCTTAGGGGCTGCCCCACATCTCTGGAGCTCCTGTTTTTCCTCACCGTGCAAGCTTTTTTTTTTAGCAAGCAGCGCAAGAGGCTAGCATGAAACACCTGCCAGTTAACCCGGTGGGTAGCTGTGTCGGTCTGCAGCAGAAGAGCAAGGTTTGGGTCCAGTAGCATCTAAAAGGCCCACATGATTTCCACGTCCCCTTCAGCCTTGATTCTTGAAAGCTTATTATACCCTGGAGTACATGTTGATCTTTAAGGTTCTACTGGACTTGAATCTTGCCGGTTAACTGTCATTTAGCTTCATACTTTATCTGCTGCTCTTGATGAGGATTGTGTTTTCCAGGCCAGATCATACACCAGCTGTTTGGTGAAGTGTCTGCCTGAGCCTCTGTCAACTCTGTCAACAGAAAAGGAGCCTAAAGCATCCGTCTGTTTCGTTACTTGCACCCCCTTTGCCCTTCACTCTCCCCCACCCCAGTTTAGATCGAAGCAAGGGCATGCCTTTTGGATTACGGTGCTTCATTAGGAATTGTATTTATTATTTTTAGTCCACCTTTCTCACTGAGACTCATGGAGGATTACACACTTTAAGTCAATGCAGTCAGAAGGATGAGACATCTTAATAAGCAATGTAATAGGACTGTGATTACAGCCATCTGAAACGAAGCATAAGTATTAGACGTGATATAAGGGGCCCCTGCAAAAATTATGGGGAGGGATTGTAGGGAGCTGCACCAGACTTTCCTCCTACCCGCATCAGCTGGCCCTGCTTTGCCTGCCTTTCTGCAGGATCAGCACAGAGCGCTGTCAGGTGGTGTCGGGCCGCTCGCTGCCTCCTCTCCCAGGCCTGGGGTGGCTCGTTACCTCCTTGCACAGGCTAGGAAGAGGTAAGGGCAGGTGGGAGGGATGGGCCCCACTTCTCTGGCAGCAGCACACCACTTTGACCCGGCTGCGATGGAGAAGCATGCACGTGCAATAGTCAGGTAACTGGTTTGGGGGGGGGATTTAAGATTCTTCCACAACTCAGGGGGTCCCCCAAGGTTGCAGAAGCATCTGGTTTCTAGTGTACTGGCCCTGATCCACAAATGTAAGTATCTGCAGTGGGGCAGTTGGCTATTAGTAAATAAGCTGAACAATGAAAGAAGAAAGTAACACTGCAGTGAGAGCAGAGTAGTACATACAACAAACCGACAATGCATAATATGTGCAGTAATATATGTTGATGTTTATAAAAATAATGGCCCGTCTTGGGTCTTAAAGGTAGTGTGGATGAGAAGTTGAGTTGCAGATGTAGAATGTGAGGCTGTCTGTCTGCAGTTTCCAACTCTGTGCCCCCCCCCCCCCCGGACCTCTCCATCTTGGTCTTGCACATGGTTACTAGTGTAACCAACCTCTGGAATTTGGGCACGCTAAGAGAAGGCTGAAGCGTGCAGGTCTGGTTTTTGCTTCTGTGTTAATCAGCCATTTTTTGTTGCCCTCTGTGCTCATGTGCATGAGACTGCTGTATATCTTGTTCTGTGTGTGTGCAAAGTGTTAGGTTGTATGGTAGGAGGTGAGAGGGAAGCCAGTGAGCCTGTGGAGTTGGCCAGTCAGACAGTTCACCTCCGTCCCGCTGCCCAGGCTTCTCATGGCGGAGCCCTGTTCCCTTGCTTTGACGTTCCAGGGATTTGTTACCCA
Source organism: Eublepharis macularius (assembly GCF_028583425.1). NCBI lineage: Eukaryota > Metazoa > Chordata > Lepidosauria > Squamata > Eublepharidae > Eublepharis > Eublepharis macularius. The sequence goes on from NC_072799.1 coordinate 2,309,551, forward strand.
CCGCCTTGTCAGATTTCACAGCAAAACATGCAGCAACATGGCTGGATATTGTTACAGGAACATCCCAGCTAGCAGCTGCGTCTCCCTTGGCTGAACTCTGTCAACTCTCTCCCAGACTGAGGGAAATGAAGAGAACAGCTAGTGCATTCCAGCCCCCTGGCTGTGTTTTCTAAAGCTTGGGGCGACCAAGGAGAAGGAGGGCAAAAGCTGTTCCTCCAGCAGTATTGTGTGGCCTTCCCATAAGCACAGAGTGTGACAATGGCCTGAGTCAAAGGGAGCTTTAATTGTGGGCTGTGCTGTGCCCTGAGTTTTGCCCTGGCGCTAGCTGGCTGTTGCCTTATCTTGAGATCCTGCGGTTTGCAGAAGGGCATAGAGTGTCATGGTGCTTGCTGTGTAGAACCAGGCCTCAAATATAACCTGTTTGTGGGCGTTGATAAGTGAAGACTCTTAGCTTCCCCTTCTCTCTTATGAAAATACTTTGGATTGTATGAGTACTTCAGTGAGTGTTTCAGTGACTGGTTGTACGTTGCTGTCACACATCACAGCCACTGTCTCGTGAGGGTTTGTGTTTGTACATTGTGCACTTTGATTCTAGAGCACTCTTGGTTTTTGTAAAGCCTTAGAGCGGTGACCTCCAAAATGATGCCTGCCGCTTGGTTTTCCAGTGTCCACCTGCTTTTTCCTAAAACCAAAGAGCCGGTCCTGATTTTTCTCCACCTGATTGGAGCAGAGTGTGCTTCAGAAGGGCCCAGGAAGACCCACCTTCGAATGCAGGGAGCACCCAAGGCGAGTGCTTGGCTGATAACATCCCAGCATCATGTGATCCTTCACGGTCCATGACAGCACCACTGCCCACCCCCAGTTCCAGAAGGACTTGCAGTCTCATTCTGATCAGGAACCCCTGCTGTACAGAGGAACAAAGTGACAGACCCCACACAGTCTAGTGCAGTACAGAGTTTGGGGCTTGGACGTACGCAGCCTCCGTTTGCGGCTGCTCCACCTCATTCACCAGGCAGAGAATCTAATCCGCTTCCCCAAGTGTTGGTGTGGGTGAAAAGCTTCATCCTCTGAGGGGTGTCAGAGGTGATGGAGCCACCACAGAGCCAACCTTCAGTCTCAGTAGATATGAAGAAGGTATCTGACAAAGGGAGCTTTGACTCTTGAAAGCTCATACCCTGAAAATCTTGTTCGTGTCTACGGTGCCACTGGACTCAGATCCTGCTGTTCTACTGCAGACCCACATGGTTACCTACCTGAAACAACCTCCTATCACACTCTGGTGTGCCCCAAAACACTCACGTGCTGGGCTTTTGCAGGTTGGAGCAGGCTTGCCTCCCAGGGGTCATTCTTCTCATGTCCTACTTCTTAAGGAAGAGGTTGCTGAGAAATGCCAAGTAGCCTCCCCCCTTTCACGGTGTTCCCAGTTGTCCCCTTTTCCGTTCTGTCCTGCATGTGAGTGGCTCTCATCCGTTTGCGTGGGGAGACTGAACTGCATGGGGAACACTACTGGAGTGAAAGCTGTGCCTTCCCTTCGTCCCTGCCAGTAGGCGGCCTGGCTATTGCACTGGGCCCACCACTTTTTACAGAATTCAAGCCCTTCCTCCACACACCTTCCTCATTGTACTGGGTAGGCCGTTAAATAGCTGAGTAAATTAAGTAATGATAGGAATGTTGCTAAGTAATAATGGCTTGCAAAATATATTCAAAATGCAGCCTGGGTTACAGATGCGAGTCTGTCTACCCAAAAGAAATGCTAGGTTTTTCTTTTCCAAAGTGTGCCATCATGAAAAAAGAGGGGACTGTTTTACATTTGCATACAAGTATGTATAGTAATAAAAAACTTTATATAACATTTTAAGGGGAGGGTCTTCTTATACTCAGGCACACCTTCCTTTTAAGTAAATTTGGTCCTATTATTTGAAACTGAGACCCCAGACGGCCTAGTTAGCACCGTACTTGCTATCCTCTGGGAACCATTCAGTCTGATTTGACTCCGCAGCTGTGAACAGAGTAAAATTTCTCAAAAGGTACTTAAATGTTTACTTGTACATCACCACTTGCCTGTAAGCTGAGAACAAATACAAAATTTCCCAAGGCAATTTGTCAGGGAAGCTTTAGAAGATTTGGAGTCTAGCACAGGAGAACGTGTTACCTTTCCTGTGGGCTGGGAAGTCGAACAGATTTATCCAGTGAAGGTTGCTTCAGTGTCTTCATCACATGCATGTACAGGTATGCGTGGGCTCAGCATCCGTGTGATAACGTCACACTGACGGCATGGGTGTGCTGCTGCTTTGCGGCGTAGAGAGGAACGGTCATTGACTCCTGCTCTTCAACTGTGCATTCATTGGCTGATGCAAGGCTTGGAGTGCTGATCATTAAACAGTACCTTCTTGGGGAGCAACCCTTTGAATTGGAGGATGTTGTTTGCATAGGCAGAGGTTCTGGGAGGTCTGGGTTTGGATTCCAATTATGTCATGAGCTCACCTGCTCCGTCTTGGCCCCTGTTGGTAAAATGGGCATAGCAGCAATGCGCAGTTGTCACATCTGTTTACAAATAAAAAGAACTCTGAGCTTGGTTAGTAGCAGCAACATGGAATTGGGCCGCCTGCCGCAACCAAAGGCCAGGAGGCATCTGGAACACTGCGTATGAGAGGGTTTGAATCCAGCGTCAGGGGCCCATGCGTTGGAATTCTGGAGGGTGAGCTGATGCTGTGCATTTAGCAGGACAGATTTGCCATCGGGGTGGGGGGGTGGGAATGTCTGGGGATGCGGCCCGCTGAAGCCTCCCTAGTGTGGTTCCAGCTTGGCTGCATGCCAAATTGAGAGTTGCAAATTATATCCCTGTGCAGCCTCTTTCAACAGCAGGCTCCTCGGCTATGCTGCTGGGTTGCTTGGTCTCCAAGCCGCTCTGAAGCAAGCAGAGACCTTCTGAGTATTGAATCTTAGTTGCTCACATTCATCTTTTTAAAGAGGATGTAGCTAGCAAGATCTCTCTGTGCCTGAGATCTTGGGGAACTGCTACCCTTTGGAATTGGCAGGGCTGTTGGGACCAGAGGCTTGTGTCGGTATAAGGCAATGTCCTATATTCAAATGAGCTTAATTGTCCATGAGAAGGGAGGGGTACAGATGCCCTTCATTGTGGATTTGGGCCCCATTTCTTAGTATCCATGGGTTGTGGGGCTGGCTGAAGGTTGCTGGCCAGCCCTTCAGTGTTCTTGGAGGCGAGGATGGGGGGGGGGGGGTAAGAATCATATTAATGTAGGACTGCCAAAGCACTTTGTGTACATTTTCTGAGTAATCCCTGCATTTGCCCAGTAAGAGAGATTTGCATTATTGCTCTGCCCGTCTCATAGGTGAGGGGAGGGGGTGCTGTGGCAAGCCTGGGGCTAATCTTCCTTCCACTGATTTCGTTGTGGCTTGAGGCAAGCCGCTGACTCTCAGCTCTCTGTTTGCAGCTTGGAGCTATTAATCTACTTCACCGGGTGGTTGTAAGGAACTCGGAGGGAAGAGTTTCCCAGCCCTGCCCAAGTACCTTTTCTGTCTCAATGTGCTGGGGACGGAACGTGCTCCTTTCTGCACTTTCCCCACCACTGAATTGGGGGCCTTTCCCAATAGTCATCCCACGGGTACCATCTTAATACAGAAGCTTGCTGCAGCTTGTCTGAGAGGACGACTGTTCCCCTCTTGCAACCCTGTTGACCAGAGTGTACATTTCCCCTCCTCTCTCCCCTGCTCCAAAAAGCATTTCCCTTGCCTAACCAGATCGCCCTCCTCCAGCCTTTCCTCATATTTTCAGCTCCTCGTCATCCTCACAGCAATATCCTGAATTGTTCGCAACTTCCTGCCGTGGTGGTCAGACCTGAATATTCTTGTTGCTGCTGAGCAGAAACACATTTGAAGCAGAGCTCTGCTTGAATGTCTCTCCTGTGTTCTTGCCAATTCACAAACGTGTCAGGGGGGTTACAGAAGAACTGCTTCACCACGGATGGTCTCCATTGCTCTTATTATTGTTAATGAGAACATTGGGTGCAGCCATGTTGGGAATACTGGCTTGCTTGCATCTGATGAAGAGAGCTGTGGCTCTCGAAAGCTTATGTTGCAATAAAATTGGTTAGTCTTAAAGGTGCTACTGGACTTTTTACTAGTTTGCTTCTACAGACGAACACGGCTAACTCCTCTGGATCTGTGGCTTGCATGGAACACACAGAGTCTTCGGGCATTCCTCTGTCCCCTTCCAGCCGCCCACCCCACCCCAGATCATTTCTGGGCTTGTAGGACTTGCATACAGGAGAAGCTGTGTGTGTCAGGGTGCCAGTGTGTAGATGGGCATGGAAATGAGATTGTTTCTTCTCTCAGCAGAGCTGCACTTGTGGAAGAAGAAGGAACAGGTTCATCCCCTGTGCTCTCCTCTCTGGTCTCTGACCCGTGTTGCTGTTCCTTCATGTGCATGCCATGACACCAGGGATGAGATTTCCTTATGCTGGAAGGGGCAACAGGAAAGGAGAAGAATGTGAAAAAAATGCCACTTCCTGTGCACAGATGGTTGAATACAGGCCCTTGCTTGAAGTTTTGGATACTCAAAACTTTTAAAAGATAGAATCAAAAAGCAGCTGAAAGCACAGAAAAGGGGCAACCCAGGTCATCTAGGGAGCTCCTTATCATTGAAAAAAGGTTAGCACATTTTGGGGCGCTTTCTTTAGAAAAGAGCTTGGCGGAGGTGCTAATAGAGGCTTGGGGGTGGAGAGTGTGTGATGGTATCATCCTCTAAAGTGTCTGCCATTCCCGTTGGTTCTGTGTTTCCTCCGTAGTTATTTCCATTTTGCTTTCTGCCGTTGTGCTGCCTTTCCTGAACAAGCGTGCTGATGCTGGTGCCCGACTGATCCTTTCCGTACGAGGCATTATTCTTCGGGGGGAGCATGTGCATGTTGACTAGGGAAGGGTGTGCGTGCGTTGACGCTATCAAAACATTGCTCAATTCAAGAAGTTCCAAACGGTTTTGAGTTGGCAGTATCTGCATTGTGAGTGGCAGAAGTAAATCTTGTGGTTCAAAATACTTCCATGGTTCGATCTAAGTTGTGTTTGAACCACTGCTGCTCCTCTCTCTCATTTAGAACCAACCCCCCAACCCCCCCCCCCCCTCCCAAGAATATAATCCAAGTAATACTTTTTACCAGGACCAACCAAATTGACACAAAACTTTATGCAACTACCTAAGACCATCAGAACTCATAATTGGGCTGGATATTACAACATTGTAAAAAAAAATAGAAGGGTAGAAAGCAGATTTTTCAGGCCAGAAGACCTGATATTGCATACATTCTCTGTGAGATGCAAGCAGGCCATCAGCTTAATTTTATTGTCCAGGTGGTGTCTCGTTACAGCATGTTGTCTAGGAAGCTGTATTCAATCCATGTCATCCATTCTTTGTCCCTTCACCAAAATACCGAAGCCACTGCAAGTCCATCTGCTTAGATAACAGAATTAGCTGTGCGCTCTGGTTCATATTTATTTAGGGGGTGAATCCATCTGTTAATTTTACTCAAAAGTAAGTGTGCCCAAGAATACAACCTTTGTTGTGTTGGAAAGTAGGCATTTTAAACAGCTGTAATCTCATCTAGAAAATGTGGGTTGAAGCTCTGAAGTTGATGACTGCAGCCTTCTTACAAGTTTGTCGAGCGCAAGCTTGTTTAACTTTGGGGCTTACAGATTTTTGTTGAGTAGAATCAATAATAAACATAATTGGATATGCATTTGAAACCAGTTCTTGGAATAGTAAGTAAATTGGTTTTGAACCATGTGTGCGTGTCTAACCATGTATGTAGATCTAGAGGAGTTAGCTGTGTTAGTCTGTAGCTGCAAAATAATAAAGAGTCCAGTAGCACCTTTAAGACTAACCAACTTTATTGTGGTATAAGCTTTCGAGAACCACAGTTCTCTTCGTCAGATGCATCTGATGAAGACAGCTGTGGTTCTTGAAAGCTTATGCTACAATAAAGTTGGTTAGTCTTAAAGGTGCTACTGGACTCTTAATCATGTATGAGAGCTCTCTTTCTGTGGGCATCTGCTCCTTGCTTTGTTCTACTTCTCTTGGGGTTTTTGACTCTAGTTGGTACTCAAGCTGATTAAACTTCTCTCAGTGAGCGGATTAATATCTGCATCTGAGATTGAAATAGGATCTAATTGTGTGACAGTCTAAATATCTCTAAAGCATGATTGATTTGGCCATCTGGTGAGGCTGTGAGCCTTAGCTCAGCTGACGGGCAAGCAGCTTTTTGGGATGTTGGCACAGCCTGCTTGAGAACGGGTGCCATGTTGGGTTGAACTGCTTCTTACAGACTGGAAGAAGGTGATAAAATTTGGAAGTTGTGTTAGGTATGGTATGTTGCGGAGGCCTAGGATGGCTAGGTAGAGTGGGTAAGTTGGTTGCATGACATCTGCTGGCCAAGTGTGTTTTGGCTAGCCACAACTAATTTGAATATTAAAAGCTTAAAATCTTGGCTTGTTCTGAATTGTAATGAATAATCCTATTTTACGTACAGGAGAAGTTGACTTGCTACAGCTAGCACAGCATTGAATGTGTGAAGCTACCTTCGTCTCCCAGGTTAGACTATGGTTTCAGAATAAACAGTATTGCCTCTTGAGCAGATCAGCTCTCCAGGTTTGCAGAGAAGAACCTTTTCTGGCACCTGCTATCTAGATTCTAGGACTGCACTGGGGCCTTCTCTGTGCAGAACATCTGGCCTGCCACTTAGACATGGATGCTTCCTCCAGTGAGCAGTGGTTGGAGCCTTGCTCACCAGGGTTCAAGTTTAATGCCATCACTGACCTGTCCTTCACTGTTCCTCATGGATTTCTTGTCACATACATTTTAAATCAAGTTTCTAGATCTTAGTGTGGAATCTCGTTTGAGAATCAGACAACCTTGCAGAATGCATTATAAGCTCTTTGTAAATAACTTTTCTGTTCCCAGGGCATCCAACCATATCTTCTAAGCCTAGAAATAAAAACTTTGCTGCTTGCTTGAGGCATGTAAAATTGCCTCTAGATGATGTGGCATTTTGCTCTGAGCCACTCTGCTGTCCAGGCCTTGTTCCTTATCTCATCCCAGCCAGGTATTGTTGCCCATGGCTGGTTGGCTAGACTCCCCCTTTTGGAGGTCACCACAGAAGCAAGGGGCTTACGGTCTGTAGCCTGCTCAATAGCGAATGTATCGGAGAAGGATCCGCCCTTGCAAGCCTGTGCTCTTGCATTTGGTCTACTGCTTTGTCTGGCGACTCTGAATACTACAGAAGCTGATGCTCCTAACTTAGCATTGGAGTCAATGTGCATAAATTAAGTACCCTTTCAACCTTTATGTGCTAAGGACAGTTGCCACAAGTATTGATTTGCCAACCTTATGGGCTGACTCAAGAACTGGCGCATTCCTGGTATGTGGCATGAACAGTCTAGCTTAAAGTTGTGCCAACATACAATTTTGTTGTTGGCTACTGGTGAGTGCCTACCTTTAAAGCTAGGGACCCTTGTGCCCAAATTACACATCAAATGGAGCTAGCTATTGAATAACAATACTTGCTTGTGCTTGCTTTGCATAAATTGGTTTAACTAGTCTTGGGGGAGTAAGCAAAGCACAGTGAAGGCTGAGCCCCTTCCCTGCCCTTGGAAATACAGCTGGCAGTCTTTCTGCTGGCGGCTGTGGATTGCGGCATGAAGCTGGCCTTGGCTGCCTGTTGCATTTCTGCAAGAAACTGCCGTGTTCTTACTGTGGAAACTCGAGAATGTCGGGCTGTGAAGTTCTCTGTCTGGGCCTCCCGTAACCTGCCTTCAGCTGGACTCGCGTTGCTCCAGTCATAAAAAAAAAAAAATTGATGAAAGCTGGCTTGTAAACATCCCCCCTGCCTGGTCACTTGTGGCAAATAAGAATCTACTCCAGATGAACAAGTTTTGTAGAAGTTATAGAATCCTAGGGTTGGAAGGTACCTTCAGGGTCATGTAGTCCAACCCCTTGCACAATGCAGGAAATTCACAACTACCTCCCCCCCCACACACACACACATACCCAGTGACCCCTGCTTCATGCCCAGAAGATGGAAAAACACCTCCAGGATCCCTGGCCAGACTGGCCTGGGGAAAATTGCTTCCTGACCCCAAAGCGGCAATTGACATTACCCTTAGCGTGTAAGACAGGGCCACGAGAACTAAGCACCGATGTAGCCCTTCCTGCCCTCTTTCTCATGATCTGCCCAGGTTCACAGAATCAGCATTGCTGTCAGATGACTGTCTAGCCTCTGCTTAAAAATCTCCAAAGAAGGAGAGCCCACCACCTCCCGAGGAAGCCTGTCCCACTGAGAGACCACTGTAACTCTCCAGGAAGTTCTTCCTAATGTTTCGCTAAAACCTCTTCCGCTTTAATTTCAACTTGTTGGTTCTGGTCCAACCTTCTGGGGCAACGGAAAGCAACACCACACCATCCTCTATATGACAGGCCTTCAAGTACTTGAAGATGGTTATATCACCTCTCAGTCGTCTCCTCTCCAGGCTAAACATAACAAACTTATTTGGTGGTGGTGCCACCCCAGGCCACCTGTGGATGTTGTTTCTGATAAATATATTTGTAAACTAGTAGCCTCATTGGGATTATTTGGAAGGCTGGGCAGGGGGTCATTCAGCCGCAGGTGGGGGGGGGGGGTTTCAGATGTCCATTTCCGGATGGATGTTGATCCAGGCTGTGGTTCTGGCAGAGAGGTTTCCAGGCAGGGAATGTAGAGGGTGAGGCAAAGGAGGAGGCCACCTGTGACTGGGTTCCAGCTGCAGCTCCTATAAATAGTTTGGAGAACTGCTGGGTTTGTTGACTGGCTGACCACTTACAGAAGGCACCATCCTGGCCCTTCCAAAGGGCAGCTCCATTTCATTCCCCTACAGGGCTTGCTCCTGCCCACCGCATCTCATTCTGTTGACGTGGGCATTCCAGAGTGCATGGAAATGTCACGAGGCATGTGGCGGCTCCTATAATTCAGAGCAACAAACCTTTCTCTCATTGTGTTTGGCAGGAGGGGGCACAAGGCTAAAGACAGCTTGTCAGAACTCACCTGGTTGCCCATGGTGAGTTCAGTACTTTTCTCTACGCGGGACTGCCCTTGAGCCTGACCCGGAGATTACAGCTGGTACAAAATGCAGTGGCGCGTGTTATTACGAGAACGCCAAGTAGAGCGCATATAACACCGACACTGCGCGAGCTGCATTGGTTGCCAGTGGAGTACCGGATCAGATTCAAAGTTCTGGTATTGACCTATAAAGCCCTATGCGGACTGGGGCCAGCGTATCTGTGGGACTGTCTCTCCCCATATATTCCCTGGAGGATTCTCCGATCGAGAGAGAAGCAGCTATTCGCGGTCCCAAGGAGGGGCTCGCCTGGTCACGACGAGATCCAGGGCTTACTGGGTCCTGGCTCCTACCTGGTGGAACGCTCCGTCTACTGAGACCAGGGCCCGGGCGGGATTCATTGTCTTTCTGCTGGGCCTGCAAGACAGAGTTGTTCCGCCAGGCTCATGGCTAAGGTTGGGCCTCCACCGGGGGGTGGGGGGGGGGAAGGAAATTTCACCACCACCACCCCGTGAAAAACTGCCCACCACAGTATGCATGCAAAATATTACAAGTCTTTCTGACGCTGCCGCCGCACAATACAAAATGTTTTAAGATGTTTTAAATTGTTTTAAACGTTGTTAGCCGCCCTGAGCCCGCTTGTGGGGAGGGCGGGATATAAATATGAAATAGTAATAATAATCAGTCAGAGCTGCTGTGGTGAAGGAGAGGATCTGAGTTCGAATCCTCACTCTGCTACAAAACTCATGGGGGAAGTTCGGGCCAGTTGTGCCCTGAGCCTAATCTGCTTAAAAGGGAGGGCATGATAAAACAAAGGAGGGGAAGAACCACATCTCCTTTCCCCCCTTTCTCTGCATCTAGGAGGCAGGGCAGAGTGCCCAACGCGATGGGTTGGTCAACAAATGGAGACACGGTGCTGTGTCAGGATAGCATGTCAAAGTTCTCCCTGAGCAGGCACCCCTGCGAGTTGGACTGATGGCAAGGCTGTGCTAGCGAACATGTCTGGGGGCCAAAGGGGAGGAGCAGAAAGTGGTCTTTAGGGCCCTCTGCAAATAGCGTGCAAAAGCCTTGTGTACGTTAAGGGACCTTAAAATATCTTCCCCGCCTACCGGTCCAGGCTTTGTGGGCTGTGTGCAGCGGATGGTTGGGCAACCTGCCTTTGGAACTTGGGTGCGGCTTTATTTCTCGCCCTCATGCTGTAAATTGAACAGCCTGGAAAGGCTGGCCTTGGCTTTTTCTTTAGTTGGGGCTCGGCTTGTGCTAAGAGCAGCTGCCTTTTTCTCTTCCACCAGCTCTGGCTCAGCTGATCTTCTGCGGTTGCCTGGGCCCCCCTAAAGGCACTTCTGCAAGCCGTGGGCAAAGTCCATGCCTTTGTGCTCCTGGAAGTGTCCTGAGCACACGAACGCGCACGCGGAGGGTTCGGAAGTATTGGGTGGCCGGTTTTATAACTGACCCCTCTGAGATGTGTCTGCGTGCCCAACCCAGGAGCCAGCCCCGAATGAGGGCCAGCTTGTTATTTACTGACTTTGGTGGTTCTGGAAACTTCTGTAGGTCGTATGGGGGAGGGGGAAACTAGCACAGAAATGCCCTAATAAGTAAATAAAAAATTGTGCTGAAATTTTGCTCCAGGGACTCGGGTTAGTTACTAAGAGGAGCTGGATGTTCTGCCCTTTATAGATCAAGACAATCGCAACCATTTACTATTGCTTGCTTTTGCTGGTCACGGGGTACAGCAATCCCGTTTCCCAACCTCTAGGAATCTTCCTTGGTTTTCCAGGATTGTGCATGTTCAACCCGGTCTCTACAGCTGTAGTGGCTAATGTTTTGTTTGTAAAATACAAGAGGTTCTCAGAAGTGTGAATTCTGCATATAGAATCGTAGAGTTGGAAGGGGCCCTCCAGAGTCGTCTAGTCCAACCTCCTGCGTAATGCAGGAAGTCCAGATCTCCCTCTCTCCGCCCCCCCCCCCAGCAACCCCAGCAACCCCTGCTCCATGCCCTGAAGGTGGCAAAGAACCCTCCAGGATCCCTGGCAAAACTGGCATGGGGGAAATTGCTCCCTGACCCTCACGAGAACTGAGCACTGATGCAGCCCTTCCTGCCCTCCCTCTCATGATCTGCCCAGGTTCACAGCATCAGCATTGCTAGCAGACGGCCATCCAGCCTCTGCTTGAAAACCTCCAAAGAAGGAGAGCCCGCCACCTCCTGAGAAAGCCTGTTCCACTGTGTAAAATCATGGAGTCCCGGCATCCCTGACAAAGGGGATCTGCTCTCTTGTCATTGGGATCTACAGAGAGGCCTCCTCCTGATCAGGGCTTTGATCGAAGCCTGTCTGAGTGGCAAAGGAGGGTTTCATTTTCCCCATGATAACAAGCTTGTGAAATGGAAGGCAGAGGGGACAGTACGTGCTTCAAGCTAAGGATCTTTTGTGCGCAGCTGTGGAAAACGGAAGTCTCATGTGAGCCATGAGTCCTTGGGGAGATCTTTATTCAGTCCATGAGGATGGATTCAAACTTCACACATCCTTGGCAGAGGTTTGGCTGGCCATCCTCCTCTACTTATTGGCAGTGAGATTGGAAGCATTCAGAAGAGGTTATGATGCACCCACTAAGCTCCCCCCTGGTTCCCCTCAGAGCAACCTCAGAAGGTCTGCCAGAGTGGGCTTGCTGAGCAGTGGCCCTAGATGGCTGGTAGTCTTGATCTTCAAGGGAGCTGTAGGCTGGATCTTGGAGAGAACTTTGATACAGCAGGCTTTGTTCTAGGAGCAGGCTCTGAAAGTCATAAAAATCATCTTTGGACATCACAGTTCCAAAATCCCAACTTTCATGGTTCCTGAAAACCAAGAGTGCTAAGTCTACCCAGCTGGAAAGCCACCCAGGGCTAGGCTGCAGCAGATCCTTGGCCAGTCTGGAGGCGAGCGCTCGTTTGTTGCCTTTCAGAGTTCAAAAAATCCTCCAAAGCGAAAATGAAAGGAAAAAAGCAACACAGTATCTTAAGGATGAAAGGCGGGAGGTCACCCTACTGGATCCAGCGTGGTGCAGGGGGTAGAATGTTGGACTACGGTCTGGGAGAACCGGGTTCAAATCCTTACTCTGCCAGGGCAATTTGCTGTATTGCCTTGGCGCAGCCATCTAGTCTGGGCCTAACCCTTCTCACAGGGTGGCTGTGAGGATAAAGCAGAGGAGAGGAGAACAGTGTACGTGGCTGTGGGTCCCCCGTGGGGGGGGGGGAAGGTGGGATATAAAATGAGTGATCTGGATATATCCTTACACTTTCCCTCTACCCAGTTCTTTCGGACTTCACTGCAGCAGACCAGGCTTATTGGTATGGAGATCTGTTAAGATTTTGCTAATGGATCCAGCGCCGCCTTTTCCTAAAGAGAGTGCTCCAAGCCCTGCTGGCTTTCAACACAGTCACCTGAGTGGGTTGGATCCCTGCTTGAGTCCAGGACCGGTGATCCTGCTGGAGACCAGAGTCGGTAAGCTGGGATTTGGACTGACTTGACCAGCTGTGACATCAGTCATCTTTTGCCTAATCCTCCCTCTAAGCAACCTCCCTGGATCTCACCCCCAGTATCTCGCTGCTTAGTTTTTTCTTTTTTTAAAAAAATCTTAATGTTTGGACTCTTTAACTGGCAGGCAAGTATTGAACTGGTGAACAGAGAAATATTTCTCTGAGGGTTTCCTCTGGAGACCATAATCCTTTGGCCGGAACTGGGAACCGCAGAGAAACCAACCAAGGAAGCCTCTATGTGCCCATAGACACGAGTGGGCCAGGTGACGCTCCCAACCTGTGGCTGCATGGACCTGCTCTTTCCTGCTTCCATCCCATAAGATATGGGTCTGACACAGTCGCTTCTCCTGAAATGAACTTGGCATGGTGCATGATTGATCCAACTCAGCTATCAATCTCCAGGCCTGTACTGGATAGTACCTGTTGAGCTGGCTGCTGGGTTTCTTATTTCTGTAATCAAGAACTGGGTTAGAGGAAGCATTTCACTTACCTCCAGAGCAAGTGTTCCAAGCCAGGAAGTGGTGGGGATCAAGAGGTGCCTGAAATGTGCTGAATCCGCACCGCAAAACTGGAGGGGGGAGGAGAGGTGTGGCTTGGCCCTCCCCAGAGCAGCCATGGTTCCATCTGTTCATTCCCCTGGGCTAGAAGCCACCCAGCCCCTGCTCTGAGTCAGGCTAGCTATTTATCTCATTGGCAGTGGTGTTTTTCCTGTGGCTTCTTCAGATGACCTGGTTCTTTTTCTCCTCTCAGTTGCCTTTCAGCAGGGGACTCTCCTCGCCTTGGGACAGATTTATGGCCCATACAGCAGGTGCTGCTGCCAGCTTGCAGTTTTTGGTGCAAAGCACCTGGCACGTGATGAGGAAAGCCTTTGGCTGGTTAAGAAGTGGCTGCAAAGCCGGCAGCAGGGGAGCCTTGTGGAGAGTGAGAGGTTGGGTGGATTTGGGGGGGGGGGCGGTGTTGACTGTGTGCCTCAGGGTTAGCCCCAAAGTACCTGGCCAGAAGCCCACTGGCCCTTAAAGAGACAGGTACTGGGGCCCAGGTTTGCTGTGAAGCCTCGCCCTCGGTTCATAGTAGCTGGTGTTTATTGCATCAAAATGTGTGCAGAGTACCACTAATGTGTCCCAGAGATTATTTCCGATGTTCAGAGTGGATTTGGGAGGCAGATCAGTCTTCTAACAACCGAGCTTCTGTGTGCAAAGCCATCTGTGTGCTCTACCATTGATTTTTCAGCAGAAGTCGCTTCGAAGCAGGGTTCTTCCTCGTGCTGAAGCCGGGGGAGACCCCCTGACCTCCTTTGCTCTTCCTGGAATTTACTAGCCTACCTAAGCAGTGGATCTCAGCCTGTCTCCTCTCAGGAAGCCTCTTGGCTTGTCCCCTGAGCACCCCTTGCCTTTACTGTGCGATCCCTGCATGTTGTCAAGGATTTGGGGCTGTGTTCTCGGGAGCACGTCTTTCACATGGGTCTCTGCATTGCCCTGTCTGAACAGAGAGGGAGCCTCCGCCCACTTTCCAGTAGCTGTGTGTTGCAAGGCCAGTTGCAGCAGACAAACAACCTTTTAGATCACCTCATTGAGAAACTCTGAAGAAACTTCCAGGAAGCCTTGGAGTTTGAAAACAACTGCTCTGAACAGTTGCCTGGAGTGGTGGGTCAGCTGGTGGTGGGTTCTTGGAGCACGCAGCAAGGTAGAGCAGTCTGGGTGATAGTATACCCGAAGGGCTAGCAGGACTTCCTGCAGAAGAGTGACATCTGTCTAGGAAAACGTGTGTGAGAAGTGGCCCCAGTATGTTCATGAGGACAAACACATGCAGTCCAGCCGACCATTGGCATGGTTTTCCATTGAGAGCACGGTTTTTGAGGGGATTTAGCATGCAGCCTTAAACATCCCCAGAAACTTGCTTGCTTGCTTGTTTGAAACTGCTAGAGAAAGAAGCTTTCATGCTTCTAATTGTGAGTTGCCCCAGCAAGGCCTACTTCACTGTAAGGTCAGCGTGGAGGTTGGTGTGGCCTCTTCTTTGCCTTGGGGGAGTTTATTCTGGCAGAAGAGCGGCAACTTCCTTGCCAGCACTTGGAGCTTACTAGTGCGGTTGCCTCAAATCTTGTGGTTTGGCTGCATAACCTGCTCATTCACTCAGCCCAGCAAGAGAAATAAGCTGCTTGTGAGAGAGAAGCTCCTTGCGCAGCAGGCAACTGTGGCCCTCCTCCTTTGTCTCCTGCTTGCCTCTTATTCATATAGATGGCAGCCATACCTTTACGGGCTGTGTGGTGAAGCTGTTGCCTTCATGCCGTACTTGTGGGCTTCCTCTAAGTGGTTGAATGGCTGCTGTGGGGTACAGAGTGTTGGAAGAGATGGGCGTGCTTCGATCTTGTAACCAGCTAATTTATCTGTATCCAATTATAGCTTCTGAATTGTCCAGTATGCAAAATTTATTTTGTAAAACTGGATAGCATCAAAGAGCTTCAAATAAGGCTTAGTAAAAAGAATCTCTTTTGAGAACCTGCTTCTCAGTATCTTTCTCCTGTTTCCCATCACAGGGAAGAGTTTAAATTAGAGTTTAAATCTTTATTCTTTAAACTCTAATCTTTTTAGTTAAGCAGGATATTAAAATATAAGCACCGATTCAACTAGTGATAAACATATGCATGCAAAAAATTAAATCTCTTAACATTTCTTGAACCTAACTAAATATAAATAATTTAAAAATCAAATCATATTTAATCTAATATGAAATGCATTGGAATTTCCATAGACACATACATTTCTCACTGAAAATCTGCATGAGATTTCCTTCATCAAAACCCTCATTTTAAAAAAATCTTGGTGACATCCATTTATACTTAATGACATTTGCTATCTATAGAGACATCTCTAAGATGTGTTATGTATGACAATAATGTAAAATGTGCTTGGCCTTGAATTTAGTCAAGTATTCCAATTTTTAATCATGTGATGTTTTACTAAAGCTAATTTATGTTATCGTTGCACACTTGCATAGATAAGTTTCTTAAAGAGCTTTGGTGCTAGATTAACAGATTTTTTCTGGCAATTAAAAATCATTTATGTAGTCTTTTTCAACTACTTGTACTTGGTTGTCAAAGAGAAAAAGACACCAATATTTCCCTCCAACTTGCTAATAAACTGCATTCAAGGCTATACAAAGTTTACTAACATACGCGTGTATAACAAGTATTCATGATAAAAATCAAGTATCTGTAACAACCTGATCCAACCAGGCTGTTCTCTAATGTGCAATAGAGCCCAGTGTAGAACAATTACTAGAACTTGTACAGATGTCTTGTGAGATGGTGTGTGTGTGTAAGGGGTGTGTGTGTCAAAGGAGAGTATGCATTGCGTAATTTGGCTGAAATAACAGTGGCTTTGGAGATAAATTTTTTGGGTGAAACTAGTCACAGCTCTGTAGTCTCTGATATAGTTTTAATGTTTCAGGAAGAGTCTTTTACACCTGGTCCCTGTGCACAAGATTCAAAGGCTGCTGTGGGGGGAGTTGGACCTCCTCTTTTAGACTGCAAGTCCAGCCCCCCTCTCTCTTCCAGGTGTGTATTTGTGAATAGGTCACCTAGAAGGGAGGCATTTTTATGGATTTCACTTTAAGGCTTCTAGAGCCTGCTGACAATGGAGAAGTATTGTTTCTCTCATTGTGTGGATTTTTACAACAGCCCCTGTCGGGTAGGCAGCTGTGTTCCCATTTTACAGATGAGTGACTGAGGGTTGACTTTTTCCCAAGCGTCCGTAGCTGAGGTGGCTACTTGCCCTTGGGTCTCCTGCGTCCCACGCACTGGGTGGGAGCTGCAGCTTATCCCGCTGTTGCAAAGTGTCCAGGATTCATCTGTAGCTCAAGTTCTAGCTGATGCGTGTCTGTAAAAAACCTGCACTTTGTGCATGAATAACGTGCTCCCTCCAGCTTCCCGGTGTTTTCATTCTGCTGCAGTTTTCTCTGCCATGTGTGTTTTTCACTTTCAAACTCTCTAGCTCTAGTGCTTCACATACACTGTCTGTTGGGAGTGCGGTCTTCCTTGGGGCTGCTTAGCCTGAATAAATATTAATAAAAGGCATTGTTTAATTTGGAGCGCAGCAGCTGGATTTTCCAGCATGGAAACTAGGCTTCAGCAGATGTGGGCATGCATAATAATTTGCATGATACGTCCCGTGTAGGCAGGATTCAGGCTTTCAGCTGGAATTGGCTTCCTGCTGCTGTGTAGCTGTTGGCCTGCCTGAGAAGGCAGGAATGTTGTGGGGACGAGGCTAGGCTTATCCAGTGTGTGTGTGCGTGCGTGCGCGCGTGCGGATCTGGCGATAGATTTTTGTATTTCTGTACCACTTTGTAGAGTTCCTGACAGTAATTAAATTTCTTGCTCAACGTTCCTGTGAGGTAGGCTGCCTGATTACTGTAGTCATACTGAGACAGTGTAGTGTAGTGGTCTCAGATTAGGATTTGGGGGACCCAGGGTCGAATCCCTGCTGTGCCATGGAAGCTTGCCAGGTGACCTTGGGCCAGTTACACACTCTCATCCTAACCTACCTCACAGGGTTGTCAGAATAAAATGGAGGAGAGGAGAATGAGCAAAGCCCCTTTGGATCCCCATTGGGGCGATAAAAATGAAGGAAACAAACAGTGCCGGCAGGCAACAGAAGTGAGGAATGGGGGGACCCTTGTAGCAGCAGCTGGAAGGCGTACGTCTCTCCAAGGCAGTCGGACAGTGTCTGGACTGTACCACTTCAGGCTTGAAATGGGGATCCTATAGTTAAATGTTCCTCGATAGAAAAGAAAATTCTTCCCCATATGTGAGCCCTTACACACTGCTCCCCCCCCCCCCCAGAATCCCTCTTCACAGGTTCACGGATTCCGGCTGCTAAGGCAGCCCCCCCGATTGCCACCCGTCTTGTCTCTCTTTACCAGGTAGAGAGCCCTGACCCTTCCCCATCCGGGGCGTCCCCTCTCTCCTCTTTTCCAGAGATGTCACTAGACAGAGCGGCCCTGTTTCCTTTCTTTGCCATCGCTTGCTCAGCTAGCGCAGGGCTTTTGGAGTCTGGCAGCCCAGTACTTGTTTCCTTTATACGCTGCTGCCATGTCGTTAGTTCAGTTCCTTGGCCGTAATCAGAAAAGTTGAGGGTGTGTGTGTGCACACATTTCCCCCCTGACACTAGACATCCAGTCAACAGGGTTTAAACAGGAATTAAACTTTATTTGCAACTTCAGCAACATTTGAACGACTCAAACACAGAGATATATTATTCCTAATAATTGAACTTCTGATCCCAGACCACTGCATCACTCATCGATTCCAAAATCATCTCTAACTCACGTTGCTTCCTTTGCAAGCTCGGAACGCTTCTCCTGAGACGGTCCCCGCTCTGTCCCCTCTAACTGCTGCTCTCAGCTGTTTTCAGCTGCCTTCCTTGCCCCGTCTGCTCCCGTTGGCCTTCTCTGGGAGAGGCGGAGCTGGAACTGTCTGTCATGCCATAGAAATCTAGCGTATCAGGGAGAAGGCCAGACCAGCACTCTTCCCCTGACATACTAGGAATCTCATGTGGAGTAGCTGATCCTCCTTCTGCAGTCTGAAGCAGTTCAGCCCAGATACTGGATGACCACCTTGGGAAGATCTGGACCGGAGCCTTCATGGCTGAGCAAGAGGTTCCAGTGGCTTTTCAGCAGGCCGCCATTCAGGCTCTTTCTCAGTGGTTTTGCTTGGCCATCAGAAGTAGATCAGGATCCTTGGGAAGTGTGCCCGGAGAGCCCCCTCCCATCACTCTCTGCTGCTGAATGAAGTGCTTCGACTCATAGGAAGTGGGGGGGGGGGCGCGGCTTTGATAAATATTGGATAATTGGGGGGGTGTAGAAGAGAAGGGTCTGGAAATGAGTCGGTCTCCCTCCCAGTCCACCCAGATCCAAAATTTAAGGGAAGCCCTGAACTGCACCACAGAGCACCTGGCATTTTCCCTGTGCACAAGAAGGGTGTTCACCAGAGTGTGAAATGGGCACGGAGGCCCCTTGGTCCCGGTGAGTGGTCCTGGTCCCTTGCCCCAACTCCCTTTCTGGTTAGATGGCCATGGAGCAAGATAAAACCTTCCTCCACCTTCTGCTTGTTACCCTTCTCAGCCACACCTCCTCGCTTGGCCTTTACTTCCTTTCCGGCAGTTTGCTCATGAGTAGGCAGGCTGTTCGCAAGGCTCAGAAGTCAGGCCCATTGACTTCACTCGGAGGCTTACTGTCATGTGACCACGCTCAGGATCGTCGCCTTCCTTTGCTTCTTACTGGCCTCCTGTCTGGAGAGCAAAGAGGGAGAGGGCACAGCTGGCAGCGTACCTTAGCAGAGCAGCAGTGTGGCGTTTGCTCTGGGAGCTGCTGCCGCCCTGGAGGTGGCTTTTGCTGGGGCAAGCGATAACAGCTTTTTTCCAAGGCCGGCTGCAGATTGATGGAGCCGGGGTGTGCAGAGTCAGCCGGAGAGGTCGTGGGGGGAAGAGCGCAGTTCTGTAGGAGCAAGCCCCTGTGACACGCCGGGTGGGAACCCTGGGTCTGTTCTGCGGATGGTGGTGCTTTCCTTCTGCTGATGTCAGAGGCTCCCTGTGCCAAAGGAGAATATCGCTGTTGGCTGAGTGGGGTCTGCAGGGTCCAGCCAATGAGAATGATTAAGTTCACACAGGTTGTTGTGGTAACCAGGTCTCTAGCTTCCTCCTCTCCAGCTCTGTTTATGGCAAAGTATTACTGCCACACGCATAAAAACAATGAAGTCCATCTTAGTTATCTTCCATTTTCCAAAATATCAGTGATGGTTCTTTCTGGCTTGCTTCCCTCTCTGTTAAGCCCAAGACCACCTCTCATCATTCCAGAATTGCTGCCTCTCTAGGAACAAGCTCTCGATAATACCAAAGCCATTTTAATTGTGAAGGATTTGGCATACCATCCCACCTCCTCTTCTCTAGGCAGGAAGAATTTTAATGGGGGTTCGTAATCTCTTTCTTGTTGTTTTCCTGGCCCTTTTCTCTGCCAGATTCCATAATGATGAATGGTTCGAATGTGGCGAACACCACCACGACTTCCACCACACCTGCAAAATCCAAGGAGGACCAGGTAGTGAATGGACATGATGAAAAGGAGAACAACCCCTTTGCGGAATACATGTGGATGGAGAACGAGGAGGACTTCAACCGGCAGGTAATAAGGCAGCCAGGTGTGGCATGGCTGATATCCCAGGTGGCTTGTCCCGTGGATGCTTCTCTGATCTGTATCTGCTTGCTGCTGGGGGCACTTTTCACTCTGAGGGGGAGGGAAGTACATGCAGGGAGAGCTGGTGAGATCCCAGTTAAGATCTCCTCCGCATTGGCCACAAGTACGTTGAGCAAGTTATCGCCTCTTAGCTCACTCTTAGCTCAGCCTGCTTTATGGAACTGTTGCCACGGTTGCTGAGAGAGCGCATGCAGAGTGACTGGAGTGTTCTTGGAAAGCGTGATTGTGAAGTGGGGAAAAGCCTCCCTTCCTTAGACCACTGGAGCTCCCCTCTAACAACAACATCAGTGTGCGTGTATACCGCCCTTCTAGATAGGTTAGTGCCCAGCTCAGAGCAGTGAACAAAGTCATTGTTCGACAATATAAAGTCATAGTTATTATTATCCCCATAATACAGCTGGGGAGTTCAGGTGGAGAGGAATGGCTTCCCCAAGGCCGCCTGCTGCACTCATGGCAGGGGTGGGAGTTGAACCAGCAGAGTTCTGATTTGCAGCCCAACCACTCAACGGCTCTTCTCCCCTCCTTTTCTGCTGAGTTGTGACCTTCTGTTGGACTCTGTTGATGCACCGCTAAGTCTCTGGACTGCTAGAAACTGAGAGCCAGCGTGGCGTAGTGGTTAGAATGCTGGCCTAGGACGCAGAAGACCTGGGTTCAAATCTCTGCTCTGCCCTGAAGTTTCCTGTGTGATCTTGGGCCAGTCAGACCCTCTTAGCTTAACCTACCTCACAGGGTTGTTGTGAGGATAAAATAGAGGAGGGGAGACTATTGTACACTGTCCTGCGCTGTAGCTCTGAGCTCCTTGGAAGAGGAGTGGTGTAAAAACAATAATAATAATAATAAACTTTATTTTTTAACTGGTTTAATTAAAACCATTTTATCCTGTTTTTCCTGGGCTCTATAATTGTAAACACTATATAATCCCGAAAAAAATAAAACCATCCCATTAAAAATGGCATGAAAAATGGGATTGGTGTCAAGAGAACCTAGTGCGGGGAGTTCATAGACTTCATAGAGTGGGAAGGGGCCATACAGACCATCTAGTCCAACCCCCTGCCCAGTGCAGGATCAGAGTTGCATGCCCTTTCCAGATGGAAAGGAGAAGGGCTCGCCCCTCCTCGGGGCGGGGCGGGGGGGAGGCAGTCGTCACTGTGGGTCCTGCTCTGTGCCCGGAATGGCTGTTCCTGCCTCAGTGAAGCCCCTGGAGCCCCCTGCTTGTGACTGCCCCCGAGGCTGCTGTAAGGAGGGCCGTGGCTGTGAAGGGCTTTCAAGCTAAGCAGCAGCCTCTTGGACAGGACTTGGAAACAAATAGCCGCTGATGCGCTTGCTGCCAAACAGCTGTGGAGGAAGGTAACATGTTGAGCCTCCTTCCAGAGTGACACCAGATTCAGCAGCTGACGAGAGGCTCCTCTGCTGGGGAGGCTGTGCTTGAGTGAGGGGGCTGCAGCCGGCTGGGGATTGGGCAGCTCCTTTGCAGCCAGCCACATCTCTCCAGGAGCAGGTCCCTGCTTGGTTTCAGAGCAGCGGGTGGAGAGCTGTCTTTCCCTGCCTGCCTGCCCGCCCACTTCTGCAGTGCAGGGTTCTCGTCTGTCTGTTTCATCGGTGCTTGTCTGTTCCCCCACCCCAAGCTCAGATTGTTCTTGGCCTTCCGTGGCTCATGGAGCCTCAGCCTTCTCTGCTGTTTCGCTAGGGGACACATGAGCCCCTTCTTGTCGCTATCCCTTCCCCTCAACGCCTTCTTGCCTGGATTTTTCGACTCTTCTACCCCCATAGACCTTAGCCCTGAGCTTGCTTGCCTCTTAGTGACCCTCTTCATCCCCTTTGTCCATAGGGAGAGTCTAGGTGAGGGAGCCAGAGAGGGCCAAGGACGGGGATGAAATTGGATGGAGTCCAGCTAGCCAGTTCCCCTTTTAGACAACCACTGTCTCTATTTTCTGTTCCTCTCCCTCCTGCCTTTGTGAACCAGGCGGCCTGGAACGGCTTAAGCTATCCACTTGGAGGCAGGCCCTGGAAGCACCGCCTGGCTTTCCCCTGGTTTTGTCCGCATGCCAAGCTTGCGATGTGGCAGTGTGGAAGGGAAAGCCTCTGCAGCAGGAGGAGTCCTGCCAGGATGGGAAAGACGGGCCCGCCTTCCTTCCTTTGTGACTCTCATTGGGCAGGGAGAGTTTGCAGAAAACAAGAAACCTGAAACCAGCAGGGGTGGAGGGGAGAGATCTCTGCTGCCTGCCAGAAAGCAGGATGCGTAAATATCCACTGGAGCGAGGAGGGGAGGGAAGAGGCAGCCTCTGGCTGGGCTCCACAAGCAGGCGCTCATCTCATGCCCTCGGCACGCACTCTGGGCGGTCCTGATCGGGACTGAGGAGTGGATGACGGGAAGGAACTTGAAAGATCATTCAGAGAAATACTGAAGAGGCAGCATGGGCACCCGGGAGGCAGGGGAATCCAGGCTCCAAACTCAGTCCGCAGATCACACTCTGCCCCCCAGGATGGGAATGCAGCCGAATTTGGCTTGTTAGTTCTCATTCTTCGGAAGAGCCTTTTGAGTGTGTGGCCCGGGGGCAGCTCTTAAGCTCTGGGCCCTGCTGCCCCCTACCTGCAGATGCCTTTAATTCTGGCATTCGCCCCCTTTGTGGTGTGTCCCCGCAGCCCCGATCAGGAGGTGCCTGCCTGCTGAGCTGCCGCGGTGCCCCTTCCTTCCGTCTGGTGTCTCCTGGGCTCTGCAGCCCCCCCTC
The DNA here is from genome assembly GCF_028583425.1 of Eublepharis macularius. Lineage (NCBI taxonomy): Eukaryota > Metazoa > Chordata > Lepidosauria > Squamata > Eublepharidae > Eublepharis > Eublepharis macularius. The sequence goes on from NC_072799.1 coordinate 2,332,135, forward strand.
TCCTGCTCTGCTGCCATTTGGCTGAACTCCCTTCTTTCCCAAGCAGCCATCGCTACTGGGTTCTGTGCAGCACCTAAGAAACCGAAGTGCTCAGGGGCGGGCGAGGAGCCTTTGGACTGTAGTGCAGCTGCAGCCCCATAGTATTTACTATCATTTATTTATAGGCCACCGTCCTCCTTGAGATCTGACGGATTATGCAGTGTGACTGAAAATGCAATATAATCGCAAAGGCATTCACTGAGCAAAGTACAGGCGTTAGGACATTCAAGGATGAGGGATACAAAAAGGATTTCTCCTGAGCTGGAATGGAAACCTTTTGGACAGGTGTTTATTTGCGGGGAGCAGCTTTGGCATAAAGGTGGCTGCTACTTAATGTGCCGGCAGAGGCATGCTACGTGCTGTGTGCGCTACAGATTGCCAGCGAATTTACAAGCTGCCTTCAGATGTAATAGCAAATGCTGGTATATGGTACGTGAATGGGCCTTGGTAGTCCCCGGGCTTGCGTGTTCCCTCTTGCCTTCCCTCACATGTAGCTCTGATTTCTGGTTTGCACCAGGCATGCAAACCAAAGTACAGCTTGTTTCGTGCCTCTGAGCTAGGATTCCAAGCCACAGCTTGTTGTTGAGAAGCAAGCTGTTGTGTTTGGGACAGACACAACTGTGGCTTGTTGTGAACCAGGAAGACTTCCTTGTCAGAGCCATGCAGGATGGAGAGGGAGGGAATGTGGGAGCCTGAGATCTTCTGAGGTTTTTTGTCCTTGGAGCTGATGGTAGCAGTGGTCTTTGGTGAGGGGTTTAACAGAGCTGTGGTCAGCGAGGAGGCGATTAATTCTTGTCCTGAATGCAAGTCACGGTCTCTCAGCCTCACGCTGCCCTGCATTTCTCACTTGGAAAGGGTGAGAGGAGAGGGGACAGTAGCTCAATACATGTGCTGTGTACATGTGCTGTGTACATGTGTTGTGTACATGTAAGTGCCCAGGTACAGTTCCTTGTTCCAGCAGCAGCCCACAGGTATCTTGCCGGTAGGCCTATTGACTGGCTGTTCATCTTCGTTCTTCTGTGCCTCCACACATGGGGACTGCGCAGGCGCAGGCCAGCCGCCGGAGAATTTTCTAGAGCTTCCATGGCTCCGAAGGGGCCGTTCGTCGCGCGCCTCAGCGACCGTTTTCCCGCCCAAACGGTCACGTGATCCTCCAGCGACCAACGGCCCCTTCCCTCAGTTCTCTTCTTGCCGCCGCTTGGAGAGAACGTGAGCTTCGTTGCTCTGTGCTTTTGTGCTTCGTGCTTTATTCTGACTGATTGCTTGGCTTTTGACTTCGGACTTCGTGACCTCGACTATTCTTCGGATCTCGTTTGGACTTTGTTGTGGACTCGGTAATTTGACTCGGACTGTTTTTGACCTTCCTTTCGCGTGCCCCTGAAGATGGCCTCAAAGGCTCTCTTCAAGCATTGCCTCCAATGCCACACTAAAATGGCCAAGACCGATGGCCATGAACTGTGCCTGTTCTGTTTGGGGGAGACCCATAATGTAACGGCCTGTAAGATTTGCCAGGGCTTCACCAGCAAGGCCCGACAGGAGCGCAAGGCCCGTCTTAACTCCTCCCTGTGGCAGAAGGTCATGTCCGGAGGCGCCCCGTTGCCCTCCTCCAAGGCCGGCCCTAGCCCCTCTGCCGAACGGCATTCCAGAGCTGGCTCAGTGGCCTCCGCGAGGTCGGGGTCGAAACCGCGTCCCCCGAGTGCCTCGGCGTCGAGAACGGCCTCTCCAGCGCAGGGACCGGTGCGGCCGCCCCGTAGCGCATCTTCCACCAGGTCGGATCCGAGACCGACATCGGAACCGAGGATCCGTCTACCGAGTCCCCGATCGGAACCGACGACCGGGTCGATTCCGGTAAAACCTAAGAGATCGAGGCCGAGGTCCCCTTCGAAGGCGAGGAGCGCGTCGGTTCCGAGGTCTTCTTCGGAACCGGCGAAGAAGAAGAAGAAGACCAAACATCACCGGTCGCCGCATCCCGCTCCCCAGGAAGAGGTCATCGTGCTTCCTCACACGCCTTCCCCTCATCTGGATTCCCCGGAGCCAGAAGACATCTCCGTGCCGGTGCCGGATCCGATGGCCTTCGAGACGGTGCCCGCAGAATTCTCTTCGGGACCGGAGCCGAGCCCGCGCCGTCGGATCCGAACATCGCCTGCTCTTCGGTCGCCGAGGCTGGAACCGAGCCCGTCTCCTCGTCGGAGCCGTCCTTCCCCTGCCCGTCCATCTTCACCAGCTGCCGGTCGTGAGCGACGTCGGTCTGGGGACAGTGTCCGATCGGCCCGGTCCACTGCGTCCCGACATCGACAGGCCTCCTACCTCCCCTCGCCATACCATTGCCAGTGGGAAGGGGCACCTGCGGGTTTCTCCGTGTCGGAACCGAGGCCTTCGACATCGAGGTCGACGTGGGCTCCCCCTCCGCACCAGGTTCCGGAATCCCAGCTCGGTTCCGATGAGGAGGATGTGGAGAGCTTTGGCGGCTACCAGTCGGAGTCCTGGTCCGAACCATCGCCAGCTGAGGAGCTGGTACCATCTGCGGACTCGCCATTCGAGGACCTCCGCATCTACGCCGACCAGATGGCAAGGATGGCCAAGGCTCTCGAGATGGACATCTCCTCGGCAGTTCCCCAGACCAAGGACAAGCTCCTCAAACGCATTTACGGAGACAACCCGGCATACGTTGGCTTCCCCATGCTCGAGGGTCTTGAGGAAATCGTGGAGAAGGTATGGCAGGTGCCCTGCGATCAACCTCCAACATCCAAGAGGATTGAGCAGCTCTACAAGATCAAGCAGGGTACCTGGCCGGCGCTGGTGAAACACCCTCCACCTTCCTCCTTGGTCACAGAGGAGTTCAACCCCAGGCGATCGGGTCACTCCTCGGTACCTGCCGATAAGGAGGGCAAGAAACTGGATGCCATGGGCAGGCGCCAGTACATTGTTTCTTCCCTGGGTCTGAGGATTGCCAACTATCAGACCATCATGGCAGGGTACCAGCTGTACCTCTGGGAGAAGTTGGCATCCTATACACGAGACCTCCCTCCTGAGCAGAAGGCTGTGGTGTCCCTGCTGCAGACAGAGGCTGTGAGGCTGTCTAAGCAGCAGATGAACGCTGGAAGCCACGCTGCTGACACTGCTGCTAGAGGGATGGCTTCGGCGGTGGTCCTCAGGCGCCACTCCTGGTTGCGGTCTACGGCCCTGTCCCAAGAGGTGCGTTCCAGAGTGGAGAGCATGCCATTTGAGGGGGACTCGCTCTTTTCCAAAGCGACCGACGAGACCCTGAAGAAAAAGAAGGAGGACCGGCAGATGGCGCGGTCTTTGGGTCTGGCTCCAGCGGACAAGCCCTCCTCCAGGTCACGGTACGCTCCCCGATCTGGCCCTTACCATTACCAGGGCAGATACCATCAACAGCGGCCGGGCTACCAGCAGTATCCTGCCTACCAACAGCGGCCCTACCCTCCCGCACAACAGCAGAGGAGGCGTCGGCCCTTCAAGCCTCGTCCGGCACAACAACCGGCCCAGCAGAAGGATCAGCAGGGCACCGGGAGGCAGTACTGACGGGTCACGCCAGCCGTATCCCCGAACTTTTCGGACAGACTTAGTCCACTCCTCTCTGAGTGGGAGTCAATAACATCTGACTCATGGGTCTTAACTATTGTTGAACTGGGATACGGGCTGGAGTTTGTTGAGCTGCCTAGATGCAGTTCACCCCTGACAGCTGTCAATAACACTATGGCCGAGCTGGATGCGGAGATCGTGTCGCTCTTGGCCAAGGGTGCTGTGGAAGAATTGCCCTATGAGGACTCTGTAAAGGGATTCTTCTCTAGGTTCTTCCTGGTCCCTAAGAAGGATGGGGGCTTACGTCCCATCTTAGATCTGAGGGGCCTTAATGCCTTCCTCAAGGTGACCAAATTCAAAATGGTAACGTTGGCGGCTGTGATCGCCTTGCTAAAACAGGGGGATTGGTTTGCGGTTCTTGACTTAAAAGACGCATACTTTCACGTGGGCATACGGAAGGAGCACAGGAAGTACCTGAGCTTTGTTTACCGGCAACGGGTTTTCCGGTATAAGGTGCTCCCCTTTGGCCTGTCCACTGCCCCACGAGTGTTCACTAAATGTGTGGCCCCTGTGGTTTCCTTCCTACGGGAAGAAGGCTGTACCATCTTTCCGTACCTCGATGACTGGCTCATCGTGGCTGAATCAGAGTCTAGGCTGGTGCAGGACATTGGCTTGGTACTTAGCACTTGCCAACGCCTGGGGCTCCTGGTGAACTTGGAGAAATCCAAACTGGTGCCCAACTGCAAGGTGTCCTACATTGGTGCACTGTTAGACTCTGTGGAGGGTAAGGCCCTGCTCCCCTTGGAGAGGGCTCGGTCCCTAAGGGGTCTAGTGTCCATGTTTAAAAGGAACCGGTTCCAGTCTGTGCGCACTATCCAGTGCTTACTAGGGCATATGGCAGCGGCCACCTCTGTGGTGCCTTTCGCTAGGCTGCGTATGCGCCCTCTACAGAACTGGTTTGTGCGGAGGTATGATGCTCTACTGCACCCTCCGTCCCTCAAATTCTCTATCCCGAGGGTCATCCTCTCCTCCTTGGACTGGTGGCTGTCTGATGACAACTTGTTTAGAGGGACCCCTTTCGGGTATCAACACCATGACATCACGGTTACCACTGATGCCTCTCTGTTGGGATGGGGGGCTTACTGTGGTGATGTGTCGGTGCAAGATGTCTGGTCTGACAGGGAAAAGACCCTCCATATCAATGTGCTTGAACTAAGGGCCATTCGTTTCGCACTTGTGTCTCTTACAGCACTGCTGAGAAATCGTCAGGTCTTGGTGCAGACGGACAACACGACTGCCATGTACTACGTGAATCAGCAGGGGGGCACAGTGTCCATGGCCCTGTGCCGGGAAGCCACACTCACTTGGCAGTGGGCTATCAAGAACGGCGTGTCGCTCCGTGCTATACACGTGGCTGGGTCGGACAATGCCCGGGCAGATGCCCTCAGCAGGGTCCCTTTACTGGAACACGAATGGGAACTGAACGTAGAGTGCGTTGGGCCGATCTTCCAGATGTGGGGTCATCCAGTGATAGATGTGTTCGCCACTGCGGCGACCACCAAGGCCCACACGTTCTGTTCCAGGGCAGGGAGCGACCCCCTCTCTATTGGGGATGCCTTCCAGTTTACGTGGACGCAGGGCTTGCACTACATGTTTCCTCCGTTCCCCTTGATTCCCAGGGTCTTGTGCAAGATAGAGGAGGACGGGACGGACTGCATCCTAGTGGCCCCCTTCTGGCCACGGCAGGTTTGGTTCCCGAAGCTCCTGCGGATGTCCCAACGGACGTATGTGAGTCTGCCCTCTCGGCAAGACCTTCTCCTAAACGGGAGCCTGGTCCACCACGATCCAAGGAAGCTGCATCTAACGGCTTGGCGGATCGTTCCTCCCCGATAGGCTTTACTGACGAGGTACAGAGGGTCCTCCTGAATGCTCGTCGGCCATCCACTAGGCGCGCTTATGCGGCCAAGTGGCGCAGGTTTGAGCTCTGGGCACTTGCCAGAGGAGTGGTGCCTGACAACAGTCCCTTGGGGGTGGTGTTCGAGTATTTGTGCCACTTGCGTGGCCTGGGCTTGAAGGCTTCCTCCCTCAAGGTCCACCTGGCAGCGATATCAGCTGCTCACACCCGAGTTGAGGGTGCTACGGTGTTTTCTCACCCACAATCCCGCCAGTTCCTTAAGGGCATGTACAATCTTTACCCACCTGTGTCAGCGCCAGTGCCTCAGTGGTCGCTGTCCTTGGTGCTCTCACGTCTCATGTTGCCTCCATTTGAACCGATGGCTACATGCCCCTTGGATATGCTATCCTACAAGGTAGCATTCTTGGTGGCCGTCACATCGGCCAGAAGGGTCAGTGAGCTGTCTGCACTGAGGTCTGACCCTCCCTTTCTTGTGTTTCATCCCAACAAGGTGGTCCTGCGTCCCTGCCTTGGGTTCCTGCCCAAGGTGGTGTCCGCCTTCCACCTCTCGCAGGATATCTCACTGCCTGCTTTCTTTCCTCAACCCTCCTCTAAGGGGGAAAAGGCCCTCCATACCCTAGACTTGAAGAGGGCCCTAGCCTATTACCTGGATAGGACGAAGGGATTCCGCTCCAGTCCTCACCTGTTTGTATGTTTTGGGGCCAAGGACAAGGGTAACAGGGCTTCCTCGCAGACCCTGTCTAGGTGGATTGTGACGGCCATTAGCAAGGCCTATTCCCTAGCAGGGGTGGCTTGCCCGCTTCATGTCAGAGCCCACTCCACGCGGTCCCAAGCATCCTCTTCGGCACTCCTCAGGGGGGTGCCCCTGGTTAACATTTGTAAAGCAGCCACATGGTCCTCTGCAGACACCTTTGTCAGGCATTACGCCGTTGATGTCAATGCGGAGCAGGATGTATCTGTGGCCAAGGCTGTCTTACACTCCCTTTTTTCCTGAGGGAGTTTTGGTTTGACTTCCTTGACGTACCTGTTGGGTACCCTTGAGTGAAAGTGTGTATATATGTACCTGGGGGTGTGTATATATGTAAATATTGAGTATTTGTGTGTCCTTACACAGTATTTTTACATAGATGTATATATGCATATCTATTTATTGTTGATCTTGTTTGCTTAATAAAATTGTGTTGGACTTCACCCCCGCCTTCCTTATTGTGTGAAGCTTGGTACACTCCCATGTGTGGAGGCACAGAAGAACGAAGATGAAAACAGGGTTAACATACCTGTAACTTATGTTCATCGAGTTCTTCTGTGCTGACACACAACCCTCCCTCCTACCCCGCTGTGAACTCCAATGCACAATACTGTGTTGGCTGTAACGGAAATTGGTGTTTTTAAGGTGTTATGGCTGACGTGTGTTGGTCAAGCGGCGGCAAGGGAGAACTGAGGGAAGGGGCCTTTGGTCGCTGGAGGATCACGTGACCGTTTGGGCGGGAAAACGGTCGCTGAGGCGCGCGACAAACGGCCCCTTCGGAGCCATGGAAGCTCTAGAAAATTCTCCGGCGGCTGGCCTGCGCCTGCGCAGTCCCCATGTGTGTCAGCACAGAAGAACTCGATGAACATAAGTTACAGGTATGTTAACCCTGTTTTAGCCATGACAGCAAAACAACATCGTCATGTTCAGAGGCAGTGTACTTTCCAGTGCCAGTAACTCGTGTGTGTGTGTGTGTGTGTGTGTGTGTGTGTGTGTGTTTTCTTGATGGACTTCCTAAATACTTTGCTGGCCACTGCTGGAAACAGGATGGGGGTTGTCTGAGACAGCTCTGGTGTTCCCATGTCGAATAAGTGAGCAGGTTTTTTTTTTTTTAAACTGTGACTAGACAGAAAAACACATCATGTTTGTTTCCCATCCTGGAGCAGTTTGGATGCCAGAATTTGTGATTTTTGTCCAGGATGGACAAGGCTGGTGGGGCCAGAATGGCTTTTCACACTTGGTCTATCGCATGTCCTAAAGGGAGAGCCTGCTGCCACCATGTGGCACTTTTAGGAACACCGCCTTTAAAAATCTGCTAAATCGCTGTGAAATTTGGATTATTAACTTAGTTTGTAGCCTTTCTTCCTCACTGAGACTCAAGCCACCTTACAATACAAGAAGAAGCTCAGTCGAACAGAAAAAAACTTTAATAAAGAAGCAATGCAGTGGGGCTAGGATTACAGAATTGGGAAAAATGCTGTCAAAAACGGTCTCAGGCTTAACATATTGCAACGCAAGAGTGGTTGCGAAGCTAGAAGGTGTTGCCTTGCAGTAAAAAAGGGGTGATATGTACAATAAGCATTGCGATAGGCTCCAGTGTCCTCCTTATACTATAGTGTGCTCCCTCTACAAGAACGCCCTCCTGAACAATTGGTTCTGCACTTTCTGCAAAACGATAGAAGCCTTCCTGACAACCTCGGGCAGGCCATTCCATAATGTGGGAGCCAAGTAGTTGCTGGTGGTTCTTGCACTGAAACTATGGTGCCTGACGGCCAAAAGGGAAGACTTACTGGCATCCCAAGGATCTCCTGGTGAAGGGAGCTTGTTGATCTGGGGTCAAGGACTGTTGCCGGGCAGTCTCCGGCAAAGCCTGACACTGTTTTGGGAATGATTAGGGAAAGGATGAAGAATCTCATGGCCTGAATGCTGCTCTTCCTCCAGAGCGTTGGATACATTTTGGACTGTTGTGGACGTTTCCGATGGCCCCATCCCAAGAAGAACAGGGAGAGGGCCCGTAATCTGTTCAGAACAGGGGGGCTTGAATTGTGAAGAGTGTTTGAAGAGTGTGTGACAGGCAAAAGAACAGTCACACGGCACATAATTAAGAGCATGACTTCTGGATCAGACCAGTAGTCCCATCTAGTCCAGCATCCTGTTTCCCAGAGCAGCCAACTGGTTCTACTGGCGTGCCAACACACAGGGTACAGAGTCCGAGGCTTTTCCCTGACGTGGCCTTCTAGCATCCCATCACGGGCTTACTGCCTCTGAATACGGAGGTTCCCTTTAGTCACCAGGGCTCATAGCCATTGATGGCCACCATCTCTGTGAATCTCTCTGGTGCCTTTTTAAAGCCATCCGTGCTTGTGCTTATCGCCGTATCCACTGGTGGTGAATTCCACCATTTAATTACTTGTTGAGTAAAGAAGGTTTCCCTTTGTTGGTTGTTGGTCCATCAGCTTCATTCGGTTTACGGGAGAGGCATACGGGATTCATTGACACAAGACCAATAGTTTAGATTCCTTGAAGTGGGGGAGGAGGAGAAGTCACTCAGTGGCCTTTAGTGAGGACGGCTGAATGGAGCCTCCTTGTTCTGAGGCAGTGTGCTGCTGAACAGGATGTGCTGGAGAGAAATGAGGGCATGGCCACAGCCGCCTTGTCTTGCTTGTGAGCTTTGGGCACCGATCCCGTGAATCATGGTTCCATCGTTCACGCTTTGGCTCTGTGGCTGCCTTTGCCTGTGGCTTTAGCTCAAAGGCAGATGTGCCTTAGCTCTGTGTTTGAATGTACTCTTCACACAGATGCAAGTAATCAAAGCAGAAAGTACTCTTTTTAGAAAACATTTGAGAAGCCAGTGTTTGCCCTGCAGCTCCCCCCCCCCCCCCCCGGCACACGTATGAGGAACAAAAATAAATGACCATTATTTTTTGCACGCACACTCTCAGCGGAGTCGCAACAAACCTGAGCAAGCTGTTTGTGAGTCCCACTTCCCCCTCACCAACCGACCGACCTCTTACCTGCCCTCATCTTCAGCTGTCTTTATTTCATTTATACCCCACTCTTGTTCAGAATGGAGTCCCAGAACAGCTTGCATCATTCTCCTTTCCTCTATTTTATACTCACAACAACTCTGTAAGGTAAGTTAGGCGGCGAATGTGAAACTGGCCCAAGGTCACCCACGGAGCTGCCACGCAGAGTGGTGATGAGGAACTAGCCTGGAAGTCCTGACTACTGCACCACACTGGCTTTTGCGAAGGGCTGCTGTTGAAGGGTCGTGAGCAGCTGGACCTGGATGAGACATGCCAGTGGTGTGGTGGCAAGTCATCCAGAGGTTGCTGGTGGGCCTGGCCCTGGTGAATCCTCTCTCTAAGGCCAGGACAGCCCTGGAAAGGACCCTGCCTCCTCCCCCTGCCTTTTACTGACAGAGACCAGGGCTTGAAGGCCGGCAGTAACCACGGAAGCTGTTCATTTCTTAAAGTGACAGGTGCTGCTGCTATTATTCGGGAGTTTGTGCTGTCTGTTCATGGTTCAAGTCTCCAGATTCAGCCGTGTTGAGAATTGCCGTTATCTTCAGTTACACAGTGGAGATCCTTGTGCTGTGGTGGTGGCAGCAGCAGCTGAAATCAATGTGCGTGTGTGTTTTTTTAATCTGCTCAGCCAGATCTCCAGTGGCCAATCAGAAGCCCTGCTGGGCTCTACCCACTTTTTAAAAGCCCTTGGTGCTGCCAGGAAAAGTGGGTGGGTGCTTGAATACTCTTGACCTAAGACACTTCAACCGAAATGGTTTTTAAATAGCAAAGAGTCCAGTAGCACCTTTAAGACTAACCAACTTTATTGTAGCATAAGCTGATGATGCATCTGATGAAGGGAGCTGTGATTCTCGAAAGCTTATGCTACAATAAAGTTGGTTAGACTTAAAGGTGCTACTGGACTCTTTGCTATTTTGCTACTGCAGACTAACACGGCTAACTCCTCTGGATCTATGACAATGGTTTCTAATGAACACTTAACTTCCCCGGCCCCAGACTGGTTTCGGCACGTGATTCCTCTGTATTCTTAGTGTGTTCAATTCAGTTTTTTGAGTATTTGAGGAAGTGTTCTGTGACACTTGCACTTTCTCAGGAAGTATTTCTGATTCTCACGGAGCCTAGAACAAGATGTGCTCAGGGAATTTAAATGTGGGGATGTAATAGGGCCTCATCAAGAACCCGAGTGCCTTCCCAGGTCCGGTCTAGGAAGCTCCGTCCAGTTCAGCGTCCAGGTGCCCCTCGCCTGCCTTCGCTAATTCCATAGGTTTGGCCACTCGAGTAGTTCAGGCCGTCGCCGCCTCCTGGAGGGCTTCTCAGTAGCCGCTGCCCGCTTGCTGGCCAGGTAGCTGCCCAGCCTGAGCCACACAGTGAGAAGGGGGAGGGGCGCGCTCGTGCTCCGGCGTGGCTGGCGTGACCCTCCTTGCCGCTGCTCTTCCCAAACAGGTGGAGGAAGAGCTCCAGGAGCAGGAATTCCTTGACCGCTGTTTCCAGGAGATGCTGGACGAAGAGGACCAGGACTGGTTCATCCCCTCCCGTGACCTGCCCCAGGGCATCGGGCAGCTCCAGCAGCAGCTAAATGGGCTCTCGGTCAGTGACAGCCACGTATCGGAAGACATTTTGGTGAGTATTGGGGGCGCAGATCTGGCTGGCTGCAGTTCACGCATTTGAGTGTGTGTGAGAGAGGAGGCCAGGTGTGTTCGGGTACTGCTAGCAAAGCAGAAGAGGTTGGGGGAGTCCTCAGTGGTGGCTGGCTGGGGCAAGGAAAGGAGCGTTCACTCGGGAGTCTCCACCAGGCTCGGGGGCCCTGAGCCAGAGGAGAACCCGCTCCAAGGAAGCCCTTCCCATCTTCCTTTCCCTCTTGAGCCGGCCTCTTTGGCCCACCTGCCTCTTTGCTGATGGGCTGGTTCTGTTAGATCAGAGAGACCCTTGCCAGGTGGGAGGCTGGAAATGCTTCTCTACCTTTTTCACTGTAGAGGGATTAGAGTCTGTTCCCTTCTAGCTCTTTGGGTTCTGTTCCTGAGCTGGGAGGCACTTGGATGAAAAATCTGTTTGAGTTTGCTCCTGGGAACCCCTTGCTGCAGATCGCGAGGCCGTGGTGCCCGTTTCTCTGCGTGGTGGGCTTGACTGTGTTGGGCCAGATCACCTACCGTAGGTAGCACAGCACCTACAGGGCCTTTCATCAGGCTGCAAGACGCTGAGCGAGGGCAAAGGAAGGAAGCTCAGTTGTACCTACACATGTATACGTATGTAGATGAGCACGTGTGTATAAAACAGTAATCAAAAACGGAAATAGTAAGGAGTCCAATAGCACCTTTAAGACTAACCAACTTGTATTGTCGAAGGCTTTCACGGCCGGAGAACGATGGTTGTTGTGGGTTTTCCGGGCTGTATTGCCGTGGTCTTGGCATTGTAGTTCCTGACGTCAGGAACTACAATGCCAAGACCATGGCAATACAGCCCGGAAAACCCACAACAACCAACTAACCAACTTTGTTGTAGCATAAGCTTTCGAGAGCCACAGCTCTCTTTGCCAGATGCAACTTTATTGTAGCATAAGCTTTCGAGAACCACAGCTCTCTTCATCAGATGCAACTTTATTGTAGCATAAGCTTTCGAGAACCACAGCTCTCTTCATCAGATGCAACTTTATTGTAGCATAAGCTTTCGAGAGCTACAGCTCTCCTCGTCAGATGCAACTTTATTGTAGCATAAGCTTCTGAGAGTCACAGCTCTCTTCGTCAGATGCAACTTTATTGTAGCATAAGCTTTCGAGAACCACAGCTCTCTTCATCAGATGCAACTTTATTGTAGCATAAGCTTTCGAGAGCCACAGCTCTCTTTGCCAGATGCAACTTTATTGTAGCATAAGCTTTCGAGAACCACAGCTCTTTTCATCAGATGCAACTTTATTGTAGCATAAGCTTTCGAGAGCTACAGCTCTCCTCGTCAGATGCAACTTTATTGTAGCATAAGCTTCTGAGAGTCACAGCTCTCTTCGTCAGATGCAACTTTATTGTAGCATAAGCTTTCGAGAGCTACAGCTCTGTCAGATGCAACCTGACGGTTGCATCTGACAAAAAGAGCTGTGGCTCTCAAAAGCTTATGCTACAGTAAAGTTGGTTAGTCTTAAAGGTGCTACTGGACTCTTTTGCAACTACAGACTGACACGGCTAACTCCTCTGGATCTAAAAACATAAACAGGCAGATGGTCAGTAAGGGAATACCAAATAAAACAGAGAAGTCGTTACCTGGTTGTGGAAGATAATAGAGGGAAACAAACAAAACCAGACGGGGAGGGAGTTCCACAGTTTTGGCACCATGACTGAGAAGGCCCTTTTTGGGGTTGCGATCCGTCTAGCCTCAGGTAGTGGGGCGCCCGAAGCAGGGCCTCTGAAGATGATCAGAGTAAACAGGTAGGTTCATACGGGAGTAGGCAGTCCTTAAGTTCTACTGGCCTAAAGCGACGCAGGGCTTTAAAGATCAATACCAGCAACTTGAATTGGGCCAGAAGGCAGACCGCGAGCTGCTCCCACATTCTGTGCCAACTGTAGCTTCCCAATAGACTTCAAAGGCAGCCTACCATATCAGAGTGCATTGTGGTAGTCTAAATGGGGGCATGCACCTCAGTGGCAAGGCATTGCTCCCCACTGCCTCCGGCTGCTTATCCAACAGGAGACCCTGGGTCCAGCGGATCCCCCCAGCTGCGAACCTGCTCCCTTAGGGGAAGGTCAGGCTCCACCACAAGAGGGGACACCTGAAGTGCTTGACAAGCGATTGCTTTCTGCGCAGAATTCTTCGTGTGACTGGCTGCGCTGTGGTCTGCAGCCTGAACAAAGCAGAACTGCATTTTTAAAAAGTCACCTTAAGCCACTAGAAGAGCCCATCTGCCTTCTTGGGGGAAGAGGACAGGACTGCAGATTGCAGGAACGTATTCTTCGAGGTGGATTAACAGCGGGCGCCTCCTTCTCACTTCCCCCTTTCCCCCCTCCTCTTTTTCAGAGCAAAAGCACCTTAAACCCCGACGCCAAGGAGTTCATCCCCGGAGTGAAGTACTGAACCTTCCGACAAACTTCACAAAGACATTTTTTCCCCTTGATGGGTGGGGTGGGGTGGGGAACAGCAGGCCCTGCAAGTAGTGGTGGGAGAGAGACTCCTCATGGGAAAATCTGCGGGGCTCTTCAGCTACTTAATCCCTCTTTTCTTGCTGCATCGCGGACATTTTGAAACAAACTGACAAAAAAGCTAGGCCCACAGCAGGGCGTGGCAGTCTGGGGCCGGGTCCTGTGGGGGCACCTTCAAGGGTTTGGGGTTTTTTCTTCTTCCGTTAAAACAGCAACGAGTGTGACTTGGCTGCAAGCAGGATCCTTGCCCCCTTGTCCCGCCAGCCCCCTCCACCGGATATGCTTTGGACGTTGCCCAGGACAAGGAGCCCGGGATGCCTCTCTTCTTGGCGGAAGTCCTCAAAGCTTAGCAGGCCAGACCGGCCTCAGCAGGCTTCTGTGCGCTTCGGCTTCCGGCTTTGGAGCAGCCCCTTTTCTTGCGCAGGCTGAGTGCCCTGGGGGAAGTGGCTGCTGCGTGGGACGTGGGCTGGAAACAGGCCTGTGCCCACTGCCAAACTTGTTCGGGGAGTTTGGGTGGAGAGTGTGAGGGATTGGGGGGATTTGCTTGAATCTTGTCCCTGCTCCCCATTTCTTCTTGCTGGCTGTGGAGAACACTGCCCCTAACCCCAGGGAGGCAGGCGGATTCCAGGAGGTTCTAGAGATGCTGACCCCAAGGGGGAGAGAGGGTACATCCTTGTGGAAAGTTTTCTGTTCTTCCCTTCTCCATCTCCGCTTCCTTTCCCCCCTCTTCCCACACAACAGAATACCCTTAATCGGGAACAACAGGGTAACTTCCTTTACCTGGCAGCTGCTTCGTCAATACGAGCTGAAGCCACAGACCCTCCATTGGTCTGCCTGCTGCCGTAGCTGCCCTTCTGCCAGCATCCCACCCTTCCCTGCCCCTGCAGGTTGGAAAGCTGCCATCTGCACAGACACAGAGAGAGCTGCTTGGGCAAGCGTGGAATTACCCGCAGGTCACCCCGAGTTCGGCTGCCCCAGAGAGCTTGCCTGGAGTTCTGTGGGGCAGCTCTTCCAGCAGCAGGCTTTGGAGTCACGGCCCTCCACTTCCCCCTCCCTAGCTTGCCACAGCGCCCTCCTCTGCTGAAATGAATTCCCGGGCAGGTCTGGCTCTTCCCTTTCTGCTTGATCTGGAAGCAGAAGCATCCCTTGCCGCATCCCCCCCCTAACCCCGTGTCCTTAACCCACCCCTCATGCCCACCCTGCTCCTTCTCCCGGCATCTTCTAGTGGAGGGTGAGGGGAGGGAGGGATATATGGGTGGGGGGGGGGCAGGAGTGCCTCTCCGAAGAGGTTTAGGGAGGGGAGCAGTTCCCCATCAGCACAGCCAACTCAGCCAGATCAACCGACTGGCCGCTTTGCCTGAAACTGCCCTACTTTTTTGGGGGAGGGGGCTGCTTTCTTTTGGGGGGGATGACAGCAACCCCATTTTCCATCCCTGTGACTGCCAGGGGCCAGCCAGGGCTCCTCGCCCTCAGAACCAATCTCTGCTGCAGGGAACTGGAAGAGGGGGCGGCTCCGTTTAGAACGGCCCTGCCCTTAAAAGAAGGGAGGCGAGCTCAGGCTTGCTTGTTCTCCTGCACCTAAAACCCGATTCCTCCTCAATGCAGACTGTTACTTTCTCCCCTTGTGTGTGTGTGTTATCATTTCTCCCCATGTTTGTGTACTGAGCGTCAATTGGAACAGGTTTGGTTGAAGAGAGCGAGCCCGCTGTCTGGGCTGCTTGGATGAAGTGCGGCTCCCCAACTTGCCGTTAAGAGGATCAGACTTGGTGGTCACGGAGTCCCTTCCGGGGTCGCCCCCCCCCCTTTTCAGTGGCTTCCTACTGCAGGGTCAATGGCAAAAGGTCAGCCCCTTTACTGAATCCCTTTGTGGCTGTTTGGTTTCTCCAAGCCAGACCTCTTCCAGGCCTTCACTGCTACAATTCAGAATTGCAGGTTTTCCTCTCTACTCTGCAGCATCTGGTTTCTTTCTGAGGAAGCCCTTGCAATTATGTGCTGTCCAGTTTTACTACAATGCATTCTTAAAAATAAAACGGATTTGAGCTGGGTGCGATGAGTTCTTTCTGAAGGGGGCAGAGGGGGGCCCTGGGCCCTGCAGAGCGAGGGGGCTGCCTGGAGGCCTTGTGGCCTCCTCAAGGGGGGGGGTACCCTTCCAGGCAGCCAGTGCCAAGTGGGAGGGACGAACTCGCAGGAGTTCATGGAAGAAAAGGAGGCAAAAGTTGTAGAAGACTGCAGTCTCACAAAAGGGAGGGCTAGAGGTGGAGCATGATGGGAATGGCTGCAGATGCTGAACTGAGTATTTGATTTATATGCCACCCTTCAGGACAACTTAATGCCACTCAGAGCAGGCTACAAAGTGTGTTGTTATCCTCACAACAATCACCCTGTGAGGTGGGGGTGGCTGAGAGAGCTGTGGCTGACCCAAGTTCACCCAGCTGGCTTCAAGCGGAGAATCAAATCCGGTTCTCCAGTTTAGAGACCTGCCCTTCTTAGCCACTACACCAAACTGGCTCTCAGCAGGAGCTCAGGTCAGGGACTTGAAGAACCGTGGGCTGAATTTCTGTATCCTAAATCCCCAACAAGCGACGCTCTGTCATTTGTCCCCAAATTCCTTCCTGAACTGCTAAGCAGCCACTCGGCCTGTATCCCTAGTCCAGTTTTGGTGAAAACGCTGTGGGAAGTGGCATGAATCCTTGCTTTGCTTCTCCGTGGCCTTAGCTGTGCTTCTTGAGGCAGTCGTTGGCCAGGCCAGGCATCTTTCCCTCTTCCAACACCAGCTTTTGGGTCGGAGGGGAAGGCCCTGCTGGAACTCCTTGGGCCTGGTCTGTCTGGGCAGCATCCTGTGCACAGAAAAACGGGGAGCAGAGGAGAGGCTCTGTGGAACATCACTCTCTGTGCAGTCACCCCGCTGTAAAAATTAGGCATTTTATTAATGAAATTTAAGAAACTTCCTCCCCACCCCCGAAAGTCCCAACAGGATTCCCTCTGAACTAGAGAAGAGACAAAAAGGCCTCCCCGCAGCAGGCTTTTTCCCTTAGGCAAAGGAGTGTGTGTAGAAGACGTCCGCGTTGGCTGTGTAGTCCAAGGGCAGGGCCTGTCCGATGTGCTTGGCCCCCAGGCTGGCCCCGCCCAGGGCCGAGGACTGTTTCAGCTTCAAGAGGCTGAATTTGGAGAAGGCGCTGCCACGCTGGTCCTGGTGGGCTTGACCGAGAACACCGATGAACCCTGGAAGCAAAGAGAACCGGTGGAGTCTGAGCGTTGAGAACGGCACCTGCTCTGCAGTCTCCACACAGTTACTGTCTCTGCAAGAAGAGGAACATGCGCAGCCTGTCTTCCGCAGCTGGCGCCTACAGCAGACGGAGGTTAAAGGGAAAAAGTGGACCTCGAGAAAGATGGATAAATGGGGAACCTCTGCGGGCAACAAGCACAAGCCAGTGCTCTGCTTCCCCCCAGTCAGAGCAGGCATCGGCAGAGGCTTTTCTCCAGGGTGCAAACTGGTGCTTCGATGCTAAGATAGGCACGGAACCAACTCCTACCCTTCCAGCTGTTAATCGGAAACCGCTCTAGCCCATGTCTCTGTGGTTAGCTCACCCCTGGTTGTGTTGGATTTGGAAGCAGCCTTGAGCACTGCAATTCTGTTCTGGTGCAAACTCTTGTATTAAACCACACACTACTACGGTCCCCGTTTGGGGGTTGCTGCAGACCCTCCACCACCACCCCGTAAGTACAGAACGGACTGTCCTGAACTATTTTTAGCCTTGCAAAGCAAACCTGCCCTCAAAATGCAAAACTTGGCCCTTCCCACCTTCAAGCCCTGCTCACCATTTTTCATCTTCTCCCAGCTGTTCCACACCGATCCCACACAGACAATGGGTAGTCCCAGCCGGCCTTGGAAGAGGCTCTTGGGGAGGGGGGGGGGAGAGAGAAGGGTGCTTTTTAGAAGGTGGCGCAATTCCATCCCATCTTTTGGCCTGAGTGCTGGCCATTCAGGGGCCGATTTGACCTACTCTTGTGTCGTTTCAGCCTGAGCTTTTATCCCACGCTGCAAATGCATTGGAAGTTAAAGACAGGCATCCAAGCAGCAGCTGAGATGGGAGAAAGGAGGATATTTTGTACATTTTCCTGACAGTCCAGGTACACTTGATAGATGGCAGGGCATTTAGTAGCTTATTGTTCCCAAATTCACAACTTGAGAACGGGCACAGACAGGAGGACTTGGTAGCTGCCTCCTACCCAGAGGTCCTTTATTACACCTTTAATCCACCTCTGGAAGTGCCAACGATCCTGCTGAGATTGCACAAGCATGTATATGTTGTTGCCACATTTGCAAGCTGGAGTTTTTAGGAGATCCTTCCTCTCTGCTCTCTAAAAGATTCAGCAAGAGATGTACCGTGTGCAGAAGATTTCTAGCACCACTTTCCGCCCCAATGCCAACCGCTCAAGGCTGCAAGTTACCTTGTCAATTTTGGGCAACACAGCGACAATGTGTCGTGCCAAGACTGCCCCAGCCTTGTCAAAAACATACTTGCACAAGGGGTCCCCCGCCTGGGCTCCTGTAGAGAGAGAAAAAGAATGCAGATTCAGCCAAACTCCGAAGCAGTAGAGAAAACGTTAAGGCCCATGTAACGTGCAGCTCTCGGAAGCATGAAATTAAGACATTTTTTAAAACCCCTTTCTCTAACAAGAGATTCAGGATGGGTTAATCTCATTTCTGCAAACTCGACAGCAAAAACCGAGTTTTATCAAACACCTACAAGGCCAAATCCCAGAGCTCAGAACAGAAACCATCTCGTGGTTATGTTGAAGATTAAAAAGCCTCATTTAAGTTTTCCTTCTCACACCCCAAGATGCTGCAGCTGCACCAGTACAGCAGCTTTGCTTACATTGCTTTTGGCTTTTGAGAACCACAGCTCTCTTTGTCAGATGCATCTGACGAAGAGAGCTGTGGTTCTCGAAAGCTTAGGCTACAATAAAAGTTGGTTAGTCTTAAAGGTGCCACTGGACTCTTTACTATTTTGCGACTACAGACGAACACGGCAAACTCCTCTGTGGCTGTGAGAGTCTTGCAACCTCTGGTATGATCCCCCAACAGCTGGTCCTGGGCAACAGGAGCTGCACCAGACACTGCAACCTTTGTTGCAGGACAGTTCAAAAACAACACACCTACAGCGAAGTTAAAAGGCTGGTCTCAGATAGGGAAGACCCGGGCTCGACACTGTTATAAAGCTAACAGGGTAACCTTGGGCCATTCTTTCTGTACCTAGCAAAGTTTTAATAATGAAGTGTAGGAGGGGAGAACACCGTCCACTGCCCTGAGTTCCCCGGAGGAAGGGGTGGGGGAATAAGAAACAGACAGAACTCTGACCCTCTCCTCTCCTAGTTACCTTCTGCCAGCTTCTGGCAAAATCCTGCAAACTTGGACTTCTCAAAGGTCCTGTAGAGATGTGTCAGAAGCCCCATCCTGTCAGAGACCTGTGAAAACCAAGAACACAACAGTGTCTCAATGATACTTAGCATCCATTTGACACCTGCAGCACTCAAAACTCTTTGCATGCACGACTGCAGGAATCTTTACACCTGCCCCATAAGGTAGGCCAGTCACACAAAGACCTGGGACGGGGGGTGGGGGTGGGAGGCTGGAGC
The DNA here is from genome assembly GCF_028583425.1 of Eublepharis macularius. Lineage (NCBI taxonomy): Eukaryota > Metazoa > Chordata > Lepidosauria > Squamata > Eublepharidae > Eublepharis > Eublepharis macularius. The sequence continues at coordinate 2,351,167 of NC_072799.1, forward strand.
ACCGAGGCTGAAAGCGAGTGGCTGGCCTGGGGGCACCTAGTGGCTTTATGGCCAAGGTAAGAACTCAACTGGATTAACAACGGTTCTGGTGAAGGAAAGATGTCTTGCGTGAAAGGGGCAAAGTGACGGCAAGACCACACCCACACCTGGGCATCCGACTGTAAGTAGCGTCAAAGAGAGATGGGGGGAGGGGGGACTGGCTAGCCCCTCCCCTCTGTGCTTTCCTTTGGTGTGCAAGGAGACATAAGCAAAGCTCGGAGTACACTCTGGACCTAAAATCAAGCAAAACGCTTTTCTCAATCTTTATTAATACGGTCCCAGACCAGCCAAAAACCCCCCTCTGTTCTCGAAGGTAATTCAAGTTACCTGCCAAGAGCGGCTCAGCTCTGCAGCTGCACAATGAGGCAATTGCTTCCAGTTTAAAGTGTGTCATCGCCTGTTTTGTATCTTTTGTTCTGCTCATCATGGAAAGGAGCAAAACAGTCTCCAGAGCGACAGAGCCACTCCCACCCCCAATCTTTCACAGAATCACAGGATTGTAACGGATCTCCAGGGTCATCTAGTCCACCCCCCTGCAAAATGCAGGAAATTACCAAATACCTCCCCCCCTCCCCGGACACACACTGACCCCTTGCTCCATGACCAGAAGATAGCAAAACACTGTCAGGATCCCTGGCCAAACTGGCCTGAGGAAAATTGCTTCCTGACCCCAAGGTGGCGATCGGCCTTACCCTGGGCGTGTAAGGAGGGGCCATGAGAACTGAGCACTGATGGAACCCTTCCTGCCCTCCCCCTCACGATCTGCCCAGGTTCACAGAATAAGCATTGCTATCAGATGGCCATCTAGCCTCTGCTTAAAAACCTCCCAAGAAGGAGAGCCCACCACCTCCCGAGGAAGCCTGTTCCACTGAGGGACCGATCTCACTGTCAGGTTCTTCCTAAAGTTTAGCCAAAAACGCTTTTAATTTCAACCTGGTGGTTCTGGACCAACCCACTGGGGCAGTGGAAAACAACTCCGTGCCGTCCTCTATATGACAGCCCTTCAAATACTTGAAGATGGTTATATCACATCACCTCTCAGTCGTCTCCTCTCCAGGCTAAACATACCAAGCTCCTTTCTCGCTTCCTCTCTGAATGCCAAGATTTCATCAAGCTAAAACTGCAACAGGTGCTCCATAGAGGGATCTTCGGGAGAAGCCTGGAGGGTCTGTTTCCTGAAAGTCCTCCTCTGGGTCTAGAAGCCACAATCCTTGAGGCTCAAGCTAAGCCAGGCCTGAAGGGTTCTTGCACAACTCTGTTGCCGGCACCAGGACTGGGTGACAAAATGCAACAGGCTTCTTGGGGACCAGTCAGAAAGACAATTACCTGGAAATAGTCGCACATGGCTTGCTTGACGTAGCTGATGTCATGGGGCGGCACTTCAAGGTTGTCCAAGGCGTCAAACACGATCTTCACTGCCTGGTGGGCGATCCAGTATGCTGCCATACAACAAGGGACAGACTAGCCTTCCGTCTCCCATCATCCAAACTGCCTCCTTAGCCCAACCTTCCCATCAGAGCCTGAGCAGAGATCTTGCACAATCAAATTTCCATAGATATCTTAGCCTGGCCCATTGCTAATATAACCCAGAATTGGAGAGAAACACAGCATGGTCATTAAACAAAAAATCTTCCTCTTTGGCCTCCAGAAACTCATTGGCTTGCAAAAAATACCAGTTCTTATGGATGTCTAGGAACATCCCCAAGCGTTGCTGGGCCTTGCTGCACAGGCATGGAAGCTTCTGGAATGTTAAAACACGGGGTGGGGGCATCATCAGCTTGGGCCGCTCCGTGTTGTTAATGAGATCTTACTACACACCCTCTGGTCATGCAGCACCGACCACATGAAGCTGATTTAAATCGGAGTCAGGCTATTGATCTGACCAGGTTAGTATGAACTTAGAATCAGACCTGGAAGGTACCATAAAGGCCATCTAGTCCAACCCCCTGCCCAACGCAGGAACAGCCTAAAGCATCCCGACAGGTATTCGCCCAGCTGCTCCTTGAAGACTGCCAATGAAGGGGAACCCACCACATCCCTAGGCAGCCGATTCCACTGATGGATCGCTCTTAAAGAAAATAAGTTTTCCTCATGTCCAGCAGCCCCCTCCCCTCTTCTAAGTGTGACAACCTTTTAAATACTTGAAGAGAACAATCATGTTTCCCCTCGACCTCCTCTCTCTTCTCCAGACTGAACATTCCCAGGTCCCTCAGCCTTTCCTCGCAGGGCTTGGCCTCCAGGCCCCTGCTCGTCCTGGCTGCCCTTCTCGGCACCCCTTCCAATTTGTCCACATCCTGTTTGAAGTGAGGCCTCCGGAACTGCACACGATACTCCAGGTGGGGCCTGACCAACGTGGTATATAGTGAGATTTGATTTAACTGATGAGGTCCAGCAGATCCAAATGCTCCCAGAAAAGCTCTTTACCCCAAAACAAGACGCCCGTTAAATTCAGTGGGGAACAACATCCAATCCTGATGTCACCAAGCCCCGTTTCTCACCTGACCCCTCGTCGCCCATCATGTGCCCCCATCCTCCGCAGCTGATCAGAGACCCGTCAGGGTTGATAAGCTTGCAAGTGGAGCCGGTTCCGGAGATGAGCACCACACCTCCTGCATTGGGAGAGAGAGACGAGCTTCGCAAGCAGCAGCAGGGTCAAGTCTTGAAGGGACAGCATTACTAGCCGCATCCTATTCTTCTACCTAACATGCCTCCTCTCCAAACGGGAGATTCAAGTGTGTCCCCTGGATATCAAGCTCTGGAAGGGGGCGCCTCCATGGTGATGTGGATCAGCTGTATGATCGGGAGGGGGTGAGGCACGGGCAAGTCCCACCTGGCTGAGCTCCTCCCCACCTTTGGGACTCACTTCTGGCCTTCATTAAGAACAAGAGACCAGTAGCACCTATAAGACTAACAACATTTATTGTAGGATGTAAGCTTTTGTGAGACATAGCTCCCTTCTTCAGATACAGTTAGAACATGAGTCCATCTGTCCTTACATCTTGGAGAGTGGAAAGGACAGACGGACCTACATTCTAGCTGCATCTGAAGAATTGAGCTGCATCTCACGAAAGCTCCTACCCTACCACACATTTTGTGAGTCTTAGAGGTGCTACTGGTCTCTTGCTCTTTTCTGCTGCTACAGACAGACTAACATGGCTACCCATCTTGATGTAACTCCAGTAGATTTGGAAAGATCTTATTGGTGCTTCAGCATTAAGCCAGAGTTTCGAAGCAGTCACTGAATTTTACTGTTTTGCAAGGGAGAGGGGGACAGCCACGTGCTCCATGCATAAGCCGGGAACCTTGGTTTTTAAAGCCCCATTCCCCTGACTTTACTATTTGCTCTACGATGAAAACAGTTTGAAACATCAAGGCAGGCACTAGTTCAAATAATACTTCTAGATGTAAAATGAATCAGGAGTCCCGTGCCACCTTAAAAATGCTGTAGCCTAACGATTAAGTGGTTGGGATGTGAATCAGCATTCTGCCACGAGCTCAGCAGGTGGTCTTGTCTAAGCGGCTACTCTCAGCCAAGCTCCCCAGCTGCATTCATAGCATCACAGGGTTGGAAGGGACCTCCAGAGTAATCTAGTCCAACCCCCTGCACAATGTAGGAAATGCACAGCTATCCACCCACACCCCCGGTGACCCCTGCTCTATGCCCAGAAGATGATAAAAAACCTTCAGGATTCCTGGCCACACTGCCCTGGGGAAAATTGCTTTCCTGACCCCAAAGTTGCGATCAGCATGTAAGAAGGGGCCACGAGAACTAAGCGCTGAAGTAACCCTTCTTGCCCTCCCTCTCATGGTTCACCGAATCAGCATTGCTGTCAGACGGCCATCTAGCCCACACTTAAAAAACCCCAAAGGACAGCCCACCACTTCCCAGGAATCCTGTGGGGATAAAAACAACACTGGCTTTGTTTACTGCTCTGAGCAGGGCACTGATGTGTCTATAAGGGCAGTATATAAGCAGAGTTGTTGTAGGAGCTGCCGTAGCTTAGTGGTGAAGTGGTTGCCTTGCAAGTCTCCCTGCTCACGACGGCCGTGAGCGCAGCAGGCGGCCTTGGGTGAGCCCCTCCTCTCAGCTCAGCTCCCCAGCTGTATTGTGGGGTTAATAACAACACTGACTTCGTCCACCACTCTGAGTGGACTCTCAGCTGTCTAGAAGAGTAATATATGAGCACACTCATATTTTTATTAAAGACCAGGAAAATATATTCTAGCATAACCTCTTGTCAGAGCTCAAAAGGGAGCTCTGACTCATGAACGCTTATGCTGAAAAGAGCAACAAAGCCCGTTGTGGGGAAAAAATACAACGGGCTCTAGAAAGGGCAGGGCAGGTGGGCCAGGCATTGCTGCCTCCGCCATGCCCCAATCCGGGCAAGGGAAGGGCTGGGTGGCTGGACCTGACATTGTCCCCTCCCCAGGGCCCCAATCTGGGCTGGGGAAGGGCAGCAGCGCCAGCTGATTGTGGCGGGGAAGGGCTGGGAGGCGGGCCCGTCCCTCTTGCTGCCTCCTCGCCCCAATTGGGTAGCGGAGGGCTTGGGAGGTGGGCGGGTCTTTCCTGGGCCTGCTTCCACCGCTGCAGAGCCCAGTAGCACTACCAGGTGGATTGGAAAGGGTCCCAGAGAACTTCTGCACCCTGCAGGTGCCCGAGTCACCCTGAATCGAGCAGCTGTGGAGCCTGGGAACGCTGACCTGATCTGACCCAGAAATTTTGCTAAATCTGAGCTGCCGCATCAATTGCGCATGCTGAGGTTTAGCTAAGTTATCTTAATCAAGCAGCCTGCAGCCAGAGCTCCAGCACTTGCTATACCAACAGTCTGCAAGCAGATCAGGAGAGGGAGGGCGTGAAGGGAGGACCTGATGCTTGGCTCTCGTGGCCCTTTCTTACGTGCCCAGGGCAATGCTGCTCACATCACTTTAGTATCAGGAAGGCATTTTCCTCCAGGTCAGATTGGCCAGGGATCCTAGAAGTTCTTTGCCTTCTGCTGGGGACAGAGCAGGGGTCATTGGGGGAGGTGGGGGGCACAGCTGTGAATTTCCGGCATTGTGTGGAGGACTGGACTAGATGACCCTTCGGGTCCCTGCCAGTTCTATGTTTCTATGACTTGCAAACAAGATCAGGTCTTTCAAAATTTGCTGATTGACATAATGGTCTTGCACAACTCTTGGGTCAGCTTGCAAGACAGCCTCCTGGAAAACTTGAGTTGCCCGCCAATTCCCCCATTTATGGAAACTATTCTCCCCCAATCCAGCACTCTTACCATGGTCGGTAGCCGTGGCCATGGCCCCAATGGCGTCAGAAGTGATGTAGTAACTCTCGCTTAGGTGTGGAAAGCGTGCCTTCAGCTCCTCTATGAGCTTCTGGATGGCTTCTTCCTGCTCCCCTCCGCTCAGAGACAGACCCTGCAACAGCCAGTCCCCACTGTAAACACCTCGTCCTCGTCTCCCCCACCAAGGCAGAAGCACGTGGGCCACACTGCAGCTGCAGGGAACTGCTCTTTAAATAACAACAACTGTGCTTATATACCGCTCTTCTAGGCAGATTAGTGCCCCACCCAGAGCAGTGAACAAGTTAGTGTTATTATCCCCACAATACAGCTGAGAGGAGGGGCTGATCCAAAGTCACCTGCTGAGCTTGTGGCAGTAGTGGGATTTGAGCCAGCAGAGTACGGATTCACAGCCCAAACACTTAACCACTTTGTTACAGCAGCTCCTCAGGAGCCCAGTTTTGGTCAGGACCTCAGTGTGGGGGGATGAGGGGCTTCTGCCTCCATGTAAGTGGCCCCAGAGGCATTACCTGCCCCATTTTGGAGCTGTGCATGCAGCTGACTCCTTTCAGGAAAATCTTCCCCATCTCCCTCTGTCTGCCAAGGAACTCTTGAGGGTTACAGCAGGCTCAAGGGAGTAGTTAAGAGTGCAGATTCAGTTCATGTGGTGGGTGCTAGAATATGCCCAGACTCCCTCTGTGCCCCTCTCCCTTTGCAGGAGTGTATCCATGGGAAAGTTGCTCTCTAGGGTAATAGATCCAGGAGTTAGCCATGTTAGTCTGTAGCTGCAATATAGTAAAGAGTCCTGTAGCACCTTTAAGACTAACCACCTTTATTGTAGTATAACCTTTTGAGAACCACAGCTCTCTTCATCAGATGCAACTTTATTGTAGCATAAACTTTTGAGAACCACAGTTCTCTTTGTCAGACGCATCGTCAGCTTTCAAGAACCACAGCTCTCTTTGTCAGATGCATCAATGCTACAATAAAGCTGGTTAGTCTTAAAGGTGTTACTGGATTCTTTACTATTTTGCTCTCCAGAGAAGCTCAACAGGAGCCTGGACAACTGCTTGCCCACCCCTCTGCCCAACCAGGGCTCAGAGGTTTCAGAAGGGCCACAGGGAACCTCCAAGACTCAGGGGTCTGGAAAACAGGCCTGGATGCTCCCTCGGAGGAAGGAGAAGCCAGAAGGGAGAGGGAGCGAGACTCACCAGTGAGCGCAGAGGAACCTGCTCGTCGGCCCCTGCCTTGCCTTTGGCTTCGCGGACCATGGCGTCGATCCGTTCCAGGCATTTGTCCGAGCCAACCAGCTGCACAAGAGAACAGAACCGAAGAGATCTCCATTATAGTCGGTCACACCGAAGCACTCTTGCACATCAGGATTCTTGAAAGCCCTTTCCGCAAGCTTTTGCACTGCAATTTGCTTTGGGGAGGTGAGTGTGTTATCCCTCCCTGCAGCAGAGATTTGGAGAAAAGTAGGGAGAATGTGTCACCTCCCCCCCCACTCCTAACATCTGTCTGCTTTTGGGAATGTTGGCAACTTGAGACTGTGTGAAGCAGTGGTTACAGTGAGAGACTAGGATGTAGAAATCATGAGTTTGAATCCTCAGTCTGCTGTGGAAGCTTGCTGGGTGACCTTAGGTCACTCATACACTCTCAGCCAAATCTGCCTTTTAGGGTTGTTGTGAGGATAAAATGTAGGACAGAGGAATGATGGTAAAGAGTCCAGTAGCACCTTTAAGACTAGCCAACTTTATTGTAGAATAAGCTTCCGAGAACCACAGCTCTCTTCATCAGATGCATCTGACGAAGAGAGCTGTGGTTCTCGAAAGCTTATGCTACAATAAAGTTGGTCTTAAAGGTGCTATTGGACTCTTTACTATTTTGCAACTACAGACTAACACGGCTAACTCCTCTGGATCTATTTCCAGGGGAATGATGGAGTATGCCTGGGTCCCCTTTGGGGAGAAAGGTGAGGTATGAATGGTTTTTTAAAAGAATTGGCCCACGGTCATCCAGCCAGCTTCTACAGTGGAGAGGGGATCTGATCCTAGTCCAGTACTCTGGCCATTACCCCACAACGGTTCATGTGAACGAAGGAAATACATAAGCAGAAATACACCCTTTGGAGTCCGCTGACCTCCGTGGCCATGGAAGGGTGTAACTCTGTTTAGGATTGCACCGTGAGGCAAGTGATGCCGCAGGTGTGACTGCCCCCAGGTCACCTAGTCAACTTCACAGATAAGCAGGGATTTGAACGTTGCTTTCCCCCAGGTAACTGCTATGCTGTTTTACAGCTTTAAATAGAATGTGTAAAGCTATTCAGAGAAGACCAGAGGTTGCTAGGCAGAGGCAGGTGAATCACCTCTGCTAGGGGTCACCATAAGTTGGCTGTAGAAAACAGCAGGAGTTCAGTAGCCCCTATAAGACTAAGAACATTTGCGGTCGGGTATGTGCTTTTGGGAGTCACAGCTCACTTCTTCAGAATGAAGTGAACTGTGACTCACGAAAGCTTACACCCTACCACAAATGTTCTTAGTCTTATAGGAGCTACTGGACTCTTGCTTCTTTTGATGCTACAGACAGACTAACCATCTTGATCTATCTCCATAAGTGGGCTACAGCTTAACAGCACTTTCCATTACCAATCGATTCATAGTGTGTGGCTGCATATATGCGCTCAGTCAGACCCTCGATCTCAGAGTTGGAACTGTCTCCTCTGACCAGCCCTGACTCTCCAAGAAGAAGGCTTTAAGGTCACCTGGCTACCTGCTCCTTTTAATTGGAGGCCGTAGATTGAACTGTTGTAATAATATATATTAAAGCACATTATACTAACCAATACTAAGCTAATACATAGTAACGGCTTGTATTCTAGGTGAACTTTTTAACTTTTCATGAACTGTCTGTGCATTTTTTTAGTGTTAGGTAACTAAAACAGGTGCGCTTTAATCTTTTGACAGCTAATTAAAAATAGTGGGATCCATCTAGATTAATGTTTCTTTATCAGAGACTGGACCAATAGTGATCTAGTATCTTAACTCTTCCTGTCATTTCTCACGGATTTATGGCTTTGTTTTACAAGTTAGCTACGATGTCATTTTTGGCTAATTAGACAGGTTATACAGTAGAAATTATGAATATACAACGAAGCATTAAACCAACCATAGTTTGCTTATGCTATTACATGAAAAGATCTTAGATATTTGCATATGATAACCTATAAAACATGCTAATCTAGATAATGAGTTAAGAGTTCTGATTGGAAGAGATTTGATTGGAAGATTAGGTGAGATTCTTATCTTTGCAATGTGGGCTATGAAAATCTTAATGCATTTCATAAGGACTTTGATTATTTTAAACTTAAAGAGTTAGTTAGGAAATGTTAGCAAATTTAATTCTGATTACCTTTCTGTGTTCCATTTTTGTAGGACTTATATTAATAATCATATGTATTTTTAATTACTTGCTTCATTAAAAAAATAGTGTATTTTCAATAAAAGAAATACACTCTAACAGGTGTCTGAGTACTTTGATTAGAAGCAGCAAAGCAATAAAGAACCATTTACAAATAAATGTACTGATAAGCAAACGGTTCAAAGAACAATTTTGCTCAACACGTCTTGAACTAATTGCTAAACACTTTGGAGTAGTGGCAGTTTAGTTCAGACCCAGGCAAGAGAGCCTGTTACAGAACTGGCAGCCTTCTGTTTGCAAGCATAACAAACGCCCAAGCTTATATTATTCTTTAGAAGTACTTGGCATTCTCTATTTTATGCCAAGCAATGGATGTGAAAAGAACTCGCTCCTCCTTACGTGCATGACGACCAGAGGCCTATTCCAATTCCACAAGCTATTTCTTTATTTACATTATTTTTCTCACTGAGGGCCAAGCTACACATGACGAATGACACTTGAACAGCAAGTGTATTTCTTCCTGTTCACTTGCCCTCCACTCAATCCACTTGCTGTTCAAGTGTCATTCGTCATGTGTAGCTTGGCCCCCAGACTCAAGCGGGGGAGGGGGATCACCACAGAAGCCCTTTTGTGGAGGGGGGGCAGATTCTTACCCAGTGATTGGTGCAGGGGCCCTCGCCCTCGGCCAGGATCTTGCCATCTTGCGATATCAGCACCACCTTGGAATGGGTCCCCCCTCTGTTGCAGAAAAAATAAGCCAAAAGAAAGGAGCTCAGACCCCCCCCCCCCAAGCCAGAGGATCTCAGTACTATCCTTTGTTTTCAACTTCTGAAATGTCCATGCCAGCTCTTCCACATCCCTGGGGCTTGGGGGGGGGGCTGCCATCTAAGCCATATCTAAGAACCGGAACTGAAGCCAAAGCAAAGACCGAAACCTCATAGGCACACCCTCAGAAAGGGGAAGCTGCTTAGACGCAGCTGCGGGCACCTTTCCTGTGGCCAGGAGTTCCTCCAGCTGCTGGCCCCACCAGCAAGCCCTGAATCTTCTGGGGTCACTGGGGGGGGGTGGAGTGGGGAGGGCAGTGGTGGATTTCCTGCATTGTGCAGGGGGGGGGGGTTGGACTAGACGACCCTAGAGGTCCCTTCCAACCCTATGATTCCAACGGGGCTGTCCTCTTCTCCCCCTTCTTAGAGCTGCCAGCTCTGACTTGGGCCCCTCCGGGAGATGTATGGGGTGTGGAATGCCACACAGCCCGCCCCCTGAAGAGCAACTGCAAGCCAGGAGAACTCCCGGCCCTGCCTGGAGGTTGGAAACGCCGCGGCCCTCCCTGCTCCACTGTGCAAAGCCCCAGGGAGCCGCGCGCCTCTGGCCAAGGGGCCGGCAGGCAGGCAGCAGCCCCCGCGGGCGCCCAGACCTGCGCGGAGAGGGCGGCCTCGGGAGGAGCCCTCAGGGCGCAGAGGGGCCGGCCGGAGCTGCCTGCCTCCAGCCCCCAAGACGCCCAGAGCCGCCTCCAGCAGCGCAGCGCAGCGCAGCGCAGCGCAGCGCGGCCACCCGCCCGCCTCCCCGGGCCTCCAGTCCGGCCCCTGCGCGCCGCCGCCCGCCTCACCCCTCCACGCCGCCGTAGAGCGCAGCCATGGAACCGCCGCCGCCGCCGCCGCCCGGAACCGGGCCCGGCCCGCCCCCGGGCAGCAGCTGACCGCGGCCCGCCCCGGATCCGCCCAGCCCTGCCGGGAGCGGCTGGGGCGAGGCGGCTTGCGCGCTGGCCAGCCCGGCCCCAGCGCCTCCCCCGGCCGGGGAGGGGCGGCGTTCCTCCCGGAGGTTGCGCCCTTCCACCAGCCTGGCGGCGCGCGGCGGGGAGGAGCAGCCTGCCGAGCGGGCGCGTCTCCAGGGGGCCGCCGGCTCCGACCCCGCAGCTGCGCCCCAAAACGCCTAGACAAAAGTACAAAATCGCAAAGGCGTTTGAACACGGAGGCGAAAGCCACGGGGCATTGCCAGGCGTCGTTAGTAAAGAGTCCAGTAGCACCTTTAAAACGAACCCAACTTATTTGTAGCAGAAGCTTTCGAGAACCACAGGGCTCTTCGGCACATGCAAGAGAGCTGTGGTTCTCGAAAGCTTAGGCCTCAATCAAGTTGGCGAGGCTTAAAGGTGCTACTGGACTCCTCACCATTTTGCAAGTACAGACTAACGCGGCTAACTCCACTGGATCTATGGCCATGCGTCATTAGGCATTGGATATTTTTGCATTTACTTTGGGTAGAATATAAACAGGAATCACTGGGAAAGTCAGTAATGCTGTGGAAAGTGGTAGAAAGAGTAGCGTTGCCAGCCTCCAGGTGGTGTCTGGAGATCTCCTGGAATGACAATCAGTCTCCAGGCAACACAGAGCAGTTCCCTTGGAGGAAATGGCAGTTTTGGAAGGGGGGCTCTATGACATTCTATCTTGCCAAAGTTCCTCCCACAAACCCCTCCCTCTCCAGGCGCGGCCTCCAAAACTTCCAAGAATTTCTCAACCTGGAGCTGGCAACCCTAGAAAAGAGGAAGACCCACCATGAGCTTGACTGACTCAACAATGGAAGCCACGGCCTCCAGTTTGCAAAACCTGAGCAAGTCTGGCTGTCGATGACAGGGCGTGGCAGTAGATCGGAAGTGACTTGATGACACATAACACTCAGATAAACTTTGTTCATAGGTCATGGTCCGGGAGGATTTGTCTCTTAAAACCAAAACCAACCCTGTGGTTATTTCTCACCACATTTATCTGGATTTATCTGGTGAGCTGGATGGGACAGAGGAGGCGGTTCTTCAGGTACCCTGGGGTTCAAAGCCATTTACGGCCTTTAAAGGCGAGAGCCAGAACTTTGAACCTGGAAACAGATGGATAGCGAGGGCACATCTTTTGGCCCAAGGGCGTATCCAGACACTGACATGCCTATTCAGGAGCTGGCCTATGTGGACAAAAAGTTCCTTGAGCGCCTCCAGAAACAGAGCTGGTTCCAGAAGATCCAGATCAAAGCTGCAAAGTTAGTCCCCTGGGTGCAGCCACTCCTTCCAAGGCAGGATCTGTTTGTATTCCATTCAGTGAGATAAATCAAAAAGAGTCCAGTAGCACCTTTAAGACTAACCCATTTTATTGTAGCATAAGCTTTCGAGAATGCCTCTGTATCAGGCATCTGACGAAGAGAACTTGATTCTCGAAAGCTTATGCTACAATAAAATTGGTTAGTCTTAAAGGTGCTACCAGACTCTTTTTGATTTTGCTACCACAGACTAACATGGCTAACTCCTCTGCATTCAGTGAGATAGACCAGTTTTCTGGCAGCTTGTAATCTTTGTTATTGTTATACAAGCATCTTTGTTTCCTGAATAATGCTTTGTTGAATGGATGTTTGGATTTGTTTTGGAATCAGCTTTCACATTTAGAGTTCCTTTGGCTAAGAGCGACAGCTTTAACTCTGTGGTTTCCTTTCGGCCCCCTCCCTTTTCCTTGCACGTTGCTGCTACCTCCTTGTAGGAGCTCGCGTTGCTATGGGCCATCAGGCTTTTGCCTAGGTTCCCATTTAGAGTTTCAATTTATTTCTTTAATGCACCTTTCAATATAAATTCACTGTTTTTGTAAATTTCTGTGAGTGTGTTTGTAATACTTTAAGTGAGTTTTTCTTTAGTTAGTTTAGTCACGTTTTCCTTTGGATTGTTATTGCTTTACGTGACTCTCTCCACTAGGCGTGTTTGCCACCCCTTCCAAGGCAGGATCCGTTTGCGCCAAGATCCACCTCCTGTCAGTTTGTTTGACTCTACCTGCCTGCAGAAATTGGCTTAGGCTGGAGAGGGAGAGCGAGCCAAATGCCAGCAACACACCGATGGCACTGAGTGCCTCACCTGGTGGTTTCAGGTGATCCGTATTAGCAGAGGGACAAGACAGAACCCTGCAAGCCCAAGGCCAAGGGGCAGAGCGGTCGTTCCCTCCCCTCCCTTCTCCCCACCGGGGACCCAAAGCGGCCCACGTGGTTTGCCTTGGACCACCATCGGAGAAACTCCCACCAGGAAAGACTGGAGCACCTATAGAGCCATCCTGCCTTGCCGGCGGTCTAGAACTGTGAGCGACGCCGCAGCCATTTTTCTCGCTAGCCTGCAATACAAAGCAGCTTTGGCCTGGCCTTGAGCGTAACCGTACAGAGATATGCTTCGCCAGCAAGACCAGAAGCAGTAAGCCACTACTGGTTGAAACCAGCTAGACAACCGGAGAAAGTTTCACTTAGAGCTGAGAAAAAAGGAGGGGTCTTTCATCTCAGTAAGAATGCGAGCTTTGTCTCAAAACAGAGCAAGGGGTATAAAAGATGCTCCCCACCATTTTAGGGTGGGCTCAGAGTATTTTTACTGGCTTGAAACTCTGTACCTCTTTATTCCTGGAATAGTAAAGAGCCCAGTAGCACCTTTAAGACTAACCAACTTTATTATAGCATAAGCTTTCAAGAGCCACAGCTCTCTTCGTCAGATGCATCTGACAAAGAGAGCTGTGGTTCTCGAAAGCTGATGCTACAATAAAGTTGGTGAGTCTCAAAGGTGCTACTGGACTCTTTACTCTTTTTCTACTACAGACTAACACGGCTAACTCTTCTGGATCGATTCCTGGAATAAAATCTTTTCCTCTTCAAAGTTCTCCATGTTTTGGTGTAATCATTGGGCAAACCACCAGGTCACAAACCTTGCTATTTTTGCAACAGAACAATGCCATGGTTGATGGTTCTGTGAGTGGCCCAAAGGTCCAAAAAACCCAAACAAGGATTCACTCCTCCGATTGACGCACCCTCCTGCACACGTATCTAGAAAAAGACCCAGATGATCAACTGCATGTGGAAATGCCCAGAGCTAGAGTATGTATCACCTCTGCCCATGTACGTTCTGTGGGGCTAAATCAGGAAGAGAACTTGCAAGACAATGCACGTTAATAAATCGAAGTCAAAACCCTCCAGCACAGAGAACAAGACAACAAGATTTGTATAACTAAAAACACATTATGTGTAACAGAGGACAGGAACGGGCAGAGGATAAAGGCGTCTTCCAGAGAGCCTTAACGTTTCACTTCCCTTCATTACATTTTTTCCCCATCGTTTGCTCACAGCTTTATATTGCATGTTGCATTTCTCAGTTTCTTCACTGTTCTTTCTGAAGCCTTCACTCAATCTTTCCCCCCCCCAGAAATGGCATGATTTTGTTTTTTCACCTGCCTGTGACGCCTGTGCCGTCTCTCACTGCTCCACCCACCTTGCAATTGTGTCCTGGTGTGCAGTGAATGGTTTTTATGTTTAGTAACTGCATGCTAGTAATACATGGAAACAGTGATATGCCGCGCATGCACGAAACAAACCGACAATGGCCAATCAGAACGTTTGGGAACAGGCAGCCAATCCTCTTCTCGCTCACCCCCCCCTGCCCCCAGAACAGCCCTAAGAGCACACCTCAGCATTGTTGCCTGGGCTCTATTGTCAAGCTCTGCACGCTCGGTTCCTTTCCAACCTGCAATCTAAAGGCAAGCCCGTGAGCTGATCTGGAGTCTCTTGGAGAGAAACAGAAACATTGGCTTTCTATTATTCAAAAAGGCTTTTTTTTCAGATAGGAGGGCAATATTGTAGGGAGGGGGTCTCAGATGCTTTGCTAATGAGTTAGGGACCATAGACTTCACCACTATGTTGTCTTACATATTATCTGTTGCTTTAAATATGCACTCCTATGTACTACCTGTGCTTCATGTTGTCTAATATCAGTCCTAGAACTGATTTATGTTCTGCTTTAGCATTTCTTCAATTCTGTATTGGATCCTAGCTAATGCTCTGTCTTTGTAAACTTGTATTTAATTACCCCATGGCATTGTTTATGGAAATGTCCTCGATGATGACTGTACTAATCTCACACTGTGTAATCTGCCTTGACTCTAAGAAAGGCAGACTATAAATGACATAAATAAAATATTGAGTTTATTTTCAAATTTGGAACAATGGGTCCCCCAGGGTTGAATCGAGACATATGATTTTTCTTGCATTACAGATACTAATTTCTGCACTCTGCACCCCTGCTCTTTCAAGCTAATTACAACGTGTATATATAGCTAGCTTCCTGACACTCTATTTTGCAATACCCCTCCCACCCTCAGCCTGGATTATAAAGACGCCTTCCTTTTTCTACGATTTGTATCTGATGAAGGGAGCTTTGACTCTCAAAAGCTCGTATCTAGTTGCTTTTTAAAGTGCTATTACAGGCTTAAGGCTATGGCCAAAAGAGCTGTACCAGGAAATTGCTATTGGATCCGGATCTTGCTCTTCGACTGCAGGCCCACAGGGCCACTCACTTGAAATTTTCTCCTGTGCTGCTACCCTCCACTCACAGACTTCCTGTCTGTTGGGCTGAACCAATTAATTCCTGGAGGTTGTCTGCACACTCCATGAGAAGCCATTCCCCCTCTTTCCAAGTGGTTCCTGCTCTCTGAAGAAAATATTTTGTCTCTCTTTGAACTCCCAGGAGCAATTTTATAGCACTGCCATGAGAGGGCGCCAGAGATCAGAAAATAAATAGAGACTTGTCAACTGGGTTATGTGAAAACTAGCAACAACGGGCCCTAGAAAACAGAGCACTGGAATGCTGGGCTTGCTGCCACGGTGGCAGCCTCTGGAGGGGCAGGCTGGCTTGCCTGGCCTTCCCATTACCACAGCACCCTCCAGAGGCCAACACTGGCAATGACTCAGGTTTTAACCTGGTGCTCCTGTGCAGGTGCACCAGAATAAAAAGTGAGTCGTCGCCAATAAGATATTGAATGGATTGGTGGTGGTGGAGAGTGCCCTCAAGTCAGAGTTGACTTATGGCGGTCCCTGGCGGGGTTTTCATGGCAAGAGACTAACAGAGGGGTTTGCCATTGCCTGCCTCTGCGTGGCTGCCTTGATCTTCTCTTTGGAGGTCTCCCATCCAATTACTAACCAAGACTGAGCCTGCTTAGCAGCCGAGATCTGGCAAGACTGGCCTTACCTGGGCCATCCATGTCAGGGCACTAGAGGGATTAAGATGCTACAGATGCTGCCGGAGGAGAGCGATCCTTGAGATCCTGGCCTGATGATACTGTGACAGAAGCCTGCCTCATTTTGAGATGTTGAGTCACACATCCACCTTCATTTAGTAGCTCATTTAGTACATCTAGAGGCCACCACTGGAACCTGGAAAGCTCTGAGCAATGAATCAAAGCCATGGCACAAACAACGGAGTCTGTAGCCACCAAGCTGGCCTCACTCGGCCCCAGTCCTTTGGACTCTGTTCCCTTGAACATGTTCTAAGTACAGGCAAACTTCTCCAGCAGGGTCTGAGTGACCCAGGTTTGAATGCCCGCTCTGTCACGGAAGCTTGCTGGGTGACCTTGAGCCAGTTGCTTATCATCAGAGTTAAACTGGAAGAGAGGAGAATGATGTAAGCTGCTTGGGTCCTCATTGAGAATAGAGGGGTATAAATGAAATAAATACTCTGGATAGTCCTAATGTCCACCAACCCCTTCCTCAGAGAGTCAAGCACTTGGGTTTCATTACAAGTTCAGGCCTCCCAACCCCCTTGGTTAGGAAGCCAGCGCCTCTCCAAGTTACTCCAGAGCAGCTATGCTAGAAAATCAGCTGCCATCATAAGAATGTGGCCCTGCACAAAGAGCACGGCTGTTTTGAATCTTTTGTTTAGCCTGTACTGTCTTGGGATGGATTTGCATTAAACACTTGGATAGCATTTATCAGCTCATGAAGTTCTTCCAGAGTTATCCATCATCTCCACAGCTCTGCACGGTAACGAAGGCTGAAATATGCCTTGCCCAAGGTTCTGTCATGAGCATCACGGCTAGGAGAGTAAGAGAGTCTGGATTTCACAAGGGAATGCTCAGCTCAATACCCCTGTTGCCCAAAACCTCTATGGAGCTGAGCAGGATTTGAACTTGGGCCTTCAAGAGCCGAATGATAGAAGTCTCGCGGACTGATCTCTCCCCCCTCCTCTCAGCTCCTCCTCCCCCCTTTCTCCTTTCCCAAGACATGCCTTTTAAAAAAAGAAACCGTAATCCTATAACATAATTCTTGTGCCGTCTTTCCGACGACGCACATTTATCCTTGTGCGCCTGCATGGGTGCACCAGGATAAAAAGGGCACCATGGAACGCCACCTCCGGAGGGTACTGCTAGTGGTGGAGGGCCGGGTGAATGTACCCGGCTGCACTGCTGCAGGGCTTTGTAGTCCAGGAGGAGGGCGGCAGCGGCGGCACAGTGGGCGCGCCTGCAAGCCCCGGTGGAGGCGAAGCGCCCGCTGCCCTCTGACCCCCGCCGGAGCCAGGCTGCTTTCAGCTTCGCCCCATCAGCCCTGCTGGAGCCGGGCTGCAGCGCTCTCCGTGGAGCCATGGCGACGGGAGCGACGCAGCCCAGCTCTGGCGGGTCTCACAGGGCGGCAGGCGCTTCATCCCCCTGCCCCGGCTCCACCCAGCAGGAGGAGAGCAGCGTGCCTGCAAGCGCCCATGGGGCCGGGGGTGACGTGCCCGCTGCCCTCTGAGCCCCACCGGAGCCGGGCATGCCACTCTCCGCAGAGCCAGGGGGCGGGCGGGCAAAGTGCCTGCTGCCGCATCAGACCCGCCAGAACCGGGCATGCCGCTCTCAGCGGAGCCGGGGTGACACCCAGCTCCAGCAGGATTCGCAGGGTGGTGAGCACATCATCCCCCCGCCCAGTTGCCCACGAGAGCAGCAAGGCAGAGCCCAGTCTCACAGGGCGGGGGGCGTGTCGCCCCCTGCGTCTCAGCCCTCCCCAGACCCCCTTGCCCCTACCTGCCATCCCTCCCCAGACCCCTCCTGCCTCTCCCCTGACGCCCCTTGCCCTACCTGCCACCCCTCCTCAGTCCTCTCCACCCTCTCATCTCTACCCAGACATCCCTTGCTCCCCTACCTGCCATCCCTCCTGCCTGCCTGCCAGCCCTTCCCAGACCTGCCTGCCCTTCCCAAAGCCCCCCCCCTCAGCCCTAGCTTTCTAGAGCCCGTTGTATTTATTTGCACAACGGGCTCTGTTTCTAGTAACGTTATAACGTTGTAACGTTGGTGTTACTGCATTGTGTTGGTTTGCTCCGCCAGTGCCAGGCTCTGCCTCCTAGTTCTGCGTCAGCCTTTGGACTAGGGTGTGTGTGTCATAAATCATAAACAAAAATGCCTACTCAAGCATGGCTGTCAGATAGGAGAATTAAAATACTAAACATAACAGCATAACAATATAATGATGATTTCTTTGTGTCAGGGACGTTACATGGATCTCTTTTAGGTTAATTACGCTGTTTGGGTCAAAAGTTCTGTTCGGGGTCACTCTATGCGAGCACTGCACTTGCGCCATGTTGGGTTTCCTTTCTCTTCTATCCCCCCCCCAATGCCTTAGTGCTGAGCGCCTCCAGCTGTAATAACGTAATAACGCAATTGGGCATGTGCAGAAATGAAAAAAGACATGGTGGCGATGTGACAGCACTGGGGATCCTGACAGTGGCGCCAACCATGTCCGCACCTCAGCACATAATCGTCCTTATTGCAAAAAGAACGCACACCATGATTAAAAGCAGGGGGATCTTTGCGAAAACCGGGATGTCCCTTGCACTCACACACAGGAGGACAGCTAAGTCCAGAATGTCTGACTAGTAACTAGACATGGGCACGAACAGCATTACGAACAAAAAACCCCCAATGAATGGGCCACTCAGCTGCTTGTGAACGGACCGTTCATGATGCGCCATTCCAGCCAAACAGGTGGTCGTCGCAAGCCTTGTTTGTTGTGTCGGCCACCGTTTGGGAAGCTAGGCAATCAGGCGCCTTCAATCAATTGCCTCAGCAACGGAGGGAGGGAGTGCCTGAACTCTGTCTGCACTCCCTCTGTCGCCCTGGACACCCCAATCAAAGCCCGTCTTAGCTTGATGGGCAGGTCTTCCTTTGAAGCGTGGAGCTGCAAAATCGGTTACAATTGGTAACGTGGGAGCAGACACGAGGGGGGAGGGAGGGAGGAGGGGGATGTTCTGTGGCCATGGGAACTCCAATCTCATCCCTGCAAACCCTGTTAGGCAGTTCTGACTGCCAACCACAGACCTCCTGTATTTCTCCATGAGATCTCTGCTTATAAAAGGGTACTGCACTCCCAGTTCTGGCTTTCACTTTCAGCAAGCAGTGGAGTGGGACAGACCTCGATAGCCTTTTGGGAGAGAGACAGGGAGAGCTGGGGGGTTTTCTGTGTGTGGTGGGTAGGATAGGGAGCTATCCCCTCTGGTTCCAGGGCTGCTGCGCCTTGGCTGAAGGCTCACATTATTATCAGTGCCTGATCCGGTGGTCAGGCTTCTGGGTGTGCTGGGCTAGGGTTCGAGCCTCAGCCTCCGGTTCCAGGGCTGCTGCCAGGCCCTGGGGCCAAGCTCAGTGGGCACCTTGGCTGAGGGATCACTGTGTTCTCTCCTTTTCTGTCCTCCTTAATTCTAGTTTGGTGGCAGAATGAGTCTTCATGTTGTGGTGAAGTGCAAAGGCAGTCCTCCTGGTTTCCTTGTGGAAAGCAGTACTGGGTGTGGCTCGGGGGCAGCGGAGAGTCCTCCCGCTCCCCTAGATTCACCTGTGGGGGCTGTGGAGGAGGCCAAAGAGGTCTTTCCGCTGGGGGGAGAGGAGCTCTCTCAACATTTTGAGGAGGGGGTGGGTGACGGATCCCTGGAGGAATGGTTTGTGTTTTATGAAACATCCCTCCCGTTCCCATCCCAAACTCTCGGTGGTGTCCCCGCCTGCAGTCCACCCCTCACTCCATCATCCGTGGCCAGCTCGGCAGCACAGCCTGTAACCGTTCGTCCTCCTTCCCCTGGGACAGTTAGTGGTCCATGTTTCAACGCCTCCGTGTTGCTCGTGGTTACAAGCCCCGCCCCCTAGTGTCCTGGGGCCCTCCTGGGCTAGGCAGGAAGACACCTTTTGTAACAAAAGTCTCCTCCTCGCCAGAGGGCTCTTGCCCTGTGGCTCTTAGCCTGGGGGACCTGAAACTCTGCTAGTATACTGGTTCTGATAGTACTCTAGGTATATTTGGAAGGCAATCATGTCTACTGAAGCCCCCTTCGCAGTCACCTGCATGGAGTGTGCCATGTTTGTTTTCCTCCCAGAAGAGAAGACTGAGTTCACTTGCCAGAAGTGTAAGCTGGTCAGACTTTTGGAAGAAAAGGTTCAGAGCCTGGAGGAGAGGATCCCCACCCTTCAGGAGATCAAGGAGGGAGAAGATTTTATTGACAACAGCCTGGGGGCTCCGCACAGCCAAGAAGAGGAAAGTCAAGGAGGAGGGGAAAGAGTCGATCTCCCTTCTGAGCCTCCTCTCAGATCTACAGTACAAACCCGAAGGCGTCAATGAAGAAGATGCTCTGGTCCACTTGAGCTCAAGAATCGCTTTGAAGTGCTAGAGATGGTGACAGAGGTGACAGTGGAAGGAGAACTGCAAAGATCTGGAAGAGGGAGTGCAGAAGACATGGGGCCACATGGAAGTGGAAAAAAATGGAAGGTGGTAGTCGTCGGGGACTCCTTGCTCAGGGGTATGGAACGCCATGTCTCTGGGCCAGATCCCCTATTCCGAGAGATGTGTTGCTTGCCGGGGGCCAGAATTCAGGATATTACCGACTGGCTGCCAAAACTCATCAAGCCTGCTGATAAGTACCCGTTTGTGCTGATTCATGTGGGAACGAACGACACGGCTTCGAATACTGTTGCAAGAATTAAAGAGGATTATGAAGCCCTTGGAAGGCAGTTGAAGACACTGGGGGCTCAGGTGGTCTTCTATCCTTCCAGTCACAGGAAGAGGAGCACGCCGGGAGCGGACCATACTTGAGGTGAATCGCTGGCTGAGATGGTGGTGCCGGCAGGAGCGCTTTGGGTTCTGGGACCATGGGATAGGTTTTCTTAGAGAAGGCCTTCTAGCACATGATGGGCTTCACCTCTCAAGGGCAGGGAAGAAAACGTTTGGAACGAACCTGGAGAACTTCATCAGGAGAGCTTTAAACTGATGCCGCAAGGGGCAGGGGACGATCGACATGGGGATTTCAATGACTAAGTGAAAACAGTGGGGACCCACCTGGGTAGGAAAGGTCAAACAAAGGTACAAGGCTACAAGTGTCTATATACCAATGCCCAAAATATGGGCAATAAGAAAGAAGAGCTTGAGCTTCTATTGCAAACAGAGGACTATGATATAGTAGGAATTACTGAGACTTGGTGGGATGATTCCCATGACTGGAATGTGCTAGTGGATGGGTATGAGTTGTTCAAGAAAAATCGGAAGTGTAGAAGAAGAGGTGGAGTGGCGTTGTATGTGAGGAGGGCTTGATTGTCAAGAAGTTATGGAGAATGGGGCGGACAGCCCGGTGGAAAGTATATGGGTAGAAATAAGGGGAGGAAGGACAAAGGGTATCATTGTTGGAGTCTGCTACAGACCACCTGACCAGCAAGAAGAAATGGATGCTGCCCTCTTTGAACAGATTGAACAGATTGGCAGAGTATCCAGACATCAGAACCTTGTAATTATGGGTGACTTCAACTTCCCCGCTGTGTGCTGGGAGACAGGCTCAGCAAAACGTCATGAATCACGCAATTTCCTGACCTGCCTGGCCGATAACTTCCTTTTTCAAAAGGTGGAGGAAGCTACAAGGGGTTCAGCCATACTAAACTTGATATTAACCAACAGGGAAGAATTGGTAGATGAGATGAAGGTGGTGGGGACCTTAGGGGGAAGTGACCATGTCCTTCTTGAATTCCAGTTGCTATGGGGAGCCAAGGAAGTTCATAGCCAGACTCGTAGGTTAGATTTTCGTAGGGCCAACTTCGATGAACTCAGAGGCTTGATGAGAGTCATTCCGTGGGGGAGAGTGCTGGAAGGGAAAGGAGCGAGTGAGGGGTGGGCCATTCTCAAACACAAGCTTTTGCAAGCTCAGGCCCTCACTATCCCAGCAAGACTGGGATTACTGTTACAGATTACTGTAACTCACTCTACGCTGGGCTACCCCTGGGCCTGATCCGGAAACTACAACTGGTCCAGAATGCAGTGGCACGGGTCCTGACTGGTATACCTTACCAGTCACACATCACACCTGTCCTGCGCCAGCTGCACTGGCTTCCAGTTGAATTCCGAATCAGGTTCAAAGTGTTGGTTCTTACCTTTAAAGCCCTGAGTGGGTTGGGACCGGCATATCTTCGGGACCGCCTCTCCCTGTACGTTCCCCAGAGATTGCTCCGATCAGCGAATAAATATTTACTTGTGGTCCCCGGCCCTAAGGAAGCCCGCCTCGCTTCAACCAGGGCCAGGGCTTTTTCAGTCCTGGCCCCGGCCTGGTGGAACGCTCTGTCAATGGAAACCCGGGCCCAGCGGGACATATTATCGTTCCGCCGGGCCTGTAAGACAGAGCTGTTCCGCCAGGCATTTGGTGATTGAAGGGGGCGGTACCATGTCGGCCTCCCACCTTTGGGGTGGGGAAGGTTCTCCCCACCACTGCACCTTGTTAATTTGTTTTATTATTTGTATATTGATTTTAGTTTTTGTTTTTATCAATTTTAACTGTTCACCGCCCAGAGCCCCTGGGATGGGCGGTATATAAATTGAATAAATAAATAAATAAATAAGACGGAAACATGGTAAGGGCTCCAAGAAACTGATGTGGATGCACAGAGAGCTCCAGAATAAGCTAAGGGAGAAAAAGGAAATGTTCAGGAAATGGAGAGAAGGACAGACCTCTAAAGAGGAGTATATGAGGGTTACTAGGTACTGCAGATCAGCTATCAGAGAAGCCAAAGCTCAGTATAAGCTGGGTCTGGCCAGGAGGGCTCGCTACAATAAGAAAAACTTCTACCGATATGTGAGAAGCAAACACAAGATAAAAGAGGCAATTGGACTGCTGTTGGGAGTAGATGGAGAAACTCTGAGGCAGGACAGAGAAAAAGCAGACAGGCTTAATGACTTTTTTGCCTCTGTTTTCTCCCTGAAGAACTCAGGCACATCTAGAGATAGTAGAAAATGTGGCAGGACACCTAAGTGGCTAATTGACATTGACAGAGAGGTAGTGGAGAGGCATCTGGCTGCACTGGATGAATACAAATCCCCTGGGCCGGATGGGGTGCACCCAAGAGTGCTGAAAGAACTTTCCAGAGAACTTGCAGAACCCCTGTCCATCATCTTCAAGGCCTCCTGGAGGACTGGGGATGTGCCACAAGATTGGAGAAGAGCTAATGTTATCCCAATCTTTAAGAAAGGGAGGAAGGATGACCCAGGAAACTACAGGCTGGTCAGTCTGACTTCTGTTGCTGGGAAGATATTAGAACAGATTTTAAAGGGATCAATTGGTAAGCATCTGAAGGACCACGCAGTGATCCGGGGAAGTCAGCATGGTTTTGTTCCTAACAGATCTTGCCAGACCAACCTGGTTTCCTTCTTTGATCGAGTGACCAGCTTACTGGATCAGGGGGACTCTGTTGATGTGATTTATCTGGATTTCAGTAAAGCTTTTGATAAGGTTCCCCCATGACATTCTGATGGGCAAACTGGAAGACTTTGGAGTAGACTATAGGACAGTTCGGTGGATAGGGAACTGGTTGGAGGACCGCACTCAAAGAGTGGTGGTCAATGGCGTTTCATCAGATTGGAGGGAGGTGTCCAGTGGGGTGCCGCAGGGCTCGGTTTGGGGCCCAGTACTTTTCAATATTTTTATCAATGATCTGGATGAAGGAGTGGAAGGGCTGCTCATTAAATTTGCTGATGATACCAAATTGGGAGCGGTAGCAAACACCCAAGAAGATAGAATTAAAATTCAACAAGACCTGAATACTCTGGAGAAGTGGGCAGCTGTGAATAGGATGCAATTCAACAAAGACAAGTGCACAGTATTACATCTGGGCCACAAAAATGAGAAGCACAAATACTGGATGGGGGATACACTTCTGGGCAGTAGTATATGTGAAAGGGATCTTGGGGTAAGAGTGGACTGTAAACTGAATATGAGCAGTCAGTGTGATGCGGTGGCAAAAAAGGCTAATTCAATCCTGGGTTGTATCAAAGGGGCCATAGCGTCGAAATCGCAGGAGGTCATAGTCCCTCTGTATACTGCCTTGGTCAGGCCACACCTGGAGTATTGTGTGCAGTTCTGGAGGCCTCACTTCAAAAAGGATGTGGCCAAAATCAAGGTGCAGTGGAGAGCGACAAGAATGATCAGGGGTCTGGAGACTGAGCCCTACGAGGAAAGGCTGAGGGCCTTGGGAATGTTTCGTTTGGAGAAGAGGAGGTTGAGGGGGGACATGATTGCTCTCTTTAAATATTTGAAAGGCTGTCATTTGGAGGAGGGCAAAGAGCTGTTCTAGTTGTCAGCAGAGGGTAGGACACGAAGCAATGGGCTAAAACTACATGCACAAAGGTACCGGCTGGATATTAGGAAAAACTTTTCACGGTCAGAGTAGTTCAAAAGTGGAATCAGCTGCCTAGGGAGGTGGTGAGCTCCCCTTCACTGGCAGTTTTCAAGAAGAGACTGGATGAATACTTGTCAGAGATGCTTTAGGCTGATCCTGCACTGGGCAGGGGATTGGACTGGATGGTCTGTATGGACCCTTCCAATTCTATGATTCTATGAATGTGTCCCACGACCCCCGTCCTTTCCACAAAGGCAGGAAGGTGGGTGATGGCAGCTGCTGCCGCTGCCCTATTTCTTCCTCTCACTCTCTGGGACCCCTCTCAGTTCCTGGTCCATACCGCTCCCTCCCAGGTACTGCCACGAGTCCCTTCCCAACCACTTGCACTGCCCTGTCTCCTCGTTTCCGTGACGGCAGGGAGGTGGGTGATGCCTGCAGCCACTGATTCAGGGTCTTCCCGTCCCTCTTGCAAGATCTTCCAGGTGCGGCTTGTTGCCGCACCTGGAACCCCTTGGTCTCCCTCTCCCTGACCACCTGGCGGCCAGTCATGGACCACCTTGCTGCGTAAGTGGAGATTTTGTCTGCCTCTGACCCAGAGGCCTGGTGGGCGGGCACATGGGGGGTGCCGCTGGCAAGCAGCCAGACCCCCCCACCCCCAAGAGGGGAGGCAGCCCCACCACCACCTCCTCGAGCCTGCCAGGCCCAGTGGCTGATATTTCGTCCGCCTCCAGCCCGGAGGCCTGGCGGGCGGGCACATGGGGGGTGCCCTGCCCCAAAGAGGGGAGGTGGCCCGCCACCGCCTCCCCCAGCCCACCAGGCCTAGCGGCCGCAGTCATCGACTACCTTGCTGTGTTAGCGGATGTGTCCGCCTCCAACCTGGAGGCATGGCGGGCGGGCGGGCGGGCACATGTGGGGTGCCCCCAGCGAGCAGCTAGACCCCCTGCCCATGAGAGGGGAGGCAGCCCACCTTCAGGACCACCGCATGGGGCCAAAGTGAACTGGGGAGGGTGGCTCCACTTGTGTTGAATGGGAGTTTCCTGGGGGCGTCGAATTTGGGAATGTATAACTCCGAGATCCATACTGCAATCTTGACCAAACTTGGGTGATGGCTGGAGAAGAGCCTGCTGCACATTCCCTGTGAATATGGGCTCCCTAAGTGCTAAGAGGGCCGCTCTGACGCCGATGAACTCTGGACACCGAACACGTTCGTTAATGGGACATGGCCAAATCCACATTACCCCTTCTTATACGCGTTTTCCCCGCATTCTCCCCCCAATCCTGAGCCGCGGTCACATTACCTGATCAGCCACACGTATCTCATCCGCATTTTCCCCGAATATTTAGATACAGGTTTTCAGCAGGAGTTTCATGGTGGATGTGAACGGGCAATCCGCAATTTTCGCGGGTTTTTTTTTAAAACCCTTCCCACTTCTGTCTCTCCTGCCGTTCCAAGAGTTCCTATTGGCTGTTCCAACCATCAAGTGCTCCGTGGTCTGTGAATGGCTGTGTTCGACTTCAGTGTTAAAACCATTAATTATGCAGTATCTAAATCTAATTTGTTTGTTTGATAAATAAAATGGGGGGGAGTGACTATCCTTCTGATGGCCTGTTTAAAATCGAAACATTTAATTTTTTTTCTCTGTATAACTCTGATATCGAAATAACGGTAAATAAAACATTCGAAGTAAAGGTAAAAAAACCCGGCACCTGATAGTTAACTACTGATAGTTATCTTTGAAAATCACCATATACAGACGTATCTCCAGTCCGTAACCTCTTGCCATGAAAAGGGGGCGCAAG
Organism: Eublepharis macularius; assembly: GCF_028583425.1. Taxonomy (NCBI): domain Eukaryota; kingdom Metazoa; phylum Chordata; class Lepidosauria; order Squamata; family Eublepharidae; genus Eublepharis; species Eublepharis macularius. The sequence goes on from NC_072799.1 coordinate 2,377,118, forward strand.
ATGTGCGTGGACATTGTTGTGTCTCCGTTACTGCGATAGAGAGAATACCTTGTTATCATTATATTGTAATATCGTTATACCAGAGTTTAGGCAGAAAAAAAATTAAAGGGAAAAACAAATTTGAGAATCGCGCGCGCAGTCTTGAAGCAATTACTGCAGGATTTGAACAAAATTTTGGTTTCCTGAACAAAAACTTTATAACGTGACTAAAAAACTAAAAAATTAGCAAATCCAGAGTGCTTTTAAATTCAACAATATTTTTTTAAAAATAAGTATGCTGAAACTTGTCTTCTGGGAAGCAAGAGAAGGCCATGCAGAGGCGGACGGGGAAGAAAAAAATTGGCCCTAGTAAAATGCCTCCAGGTCCTGTTGCCACTTGGCCAAACACCTCTTTCCCCTCCCTATGGGGCACTGCCTCGGGTATGTCATACAGTAAGTATCATAACAGTCATAACAGTCAAATATCCGATTGCTTTTTATCTTTACTGCTGCCCTGGCTTGTTTCCATTAACTTGCAAACATTACACAAATAAACATCGAAATTTATTTGATGGGAACATTGAAACAATTTAAAAATAGAACTGTCGAAAACCAAGAATATTTTAGAAAGGCTATTTTTAATTTTGTTTAAATATAACATCAATAACATCAATAATTGTCAACCATTTACAACTATTTACATCTTTTTACAACCATTATCAACTATTTACATGGATCCAGACACTTCAGGTGTGTGCCGGACGGTCCGTTTGGCGGACACGCCGTTCAAGGGAGGTCACCCTTCGCCCCATCCTTCTCATACAGCCCTCCACTGAGGTCATCCTCTCCTGCAAGTTGGTGACTGTGGATAGTTTTAATACTCTTCCAAGTGAAGGGTTAATTTCACCTGTCGAAACAATACTTACTGGAGGCACCCAGTCTTGCTTCCATGCCCTCCATAGCCGTGAGAATGTCATCCACTGTTCTCTGCCTGGATCTTGCTGTGGGGGGTCTCTGAGAAGTGGTGGAGGGAACCTCCTCTGCTGACGTTTCGTGGGTGCTTTCTTCTACTGTGAATGGTAAAAGAAAAAGGGGCACTGAAAAATCTGAAGAAATTGCATGACTTAGGGGTTGCGTGTTTCACCTATTCTCCGCGATTCTCTGCTGAGAAATGGATGCAATCAATTTTTGCCCATGGCAATAACATAACGACAATTCACTGTCCTGATTGTCATCGTAATTAACTGTCAATGATGTTTCAGAGCCTGTATGGGTCAATGCTAATTTTTAATACCCGGAAAACCAATAATTAAAGAAGATACACGTTTTAACAGTAAAATGGTTAACACGTTCAAAACCTCTATCATTAAAGACAGTGCAGGAAAAAGAAATGAAGGTCAATGGACAGCACTTCATACGTACTGAAGAGCCCAGCTAAATCAATGTGCTATTACAATGTTGTCCCATGTGTCTTGTGGCTGCCACAGAGTAGAAATTCTACTAAAATGCTTACCAGAGGGTTGCTCTGTCCTTGGAACTGCTGTATCCTCAGGGGAAGTTGGCCCAGGAGATTGAGGAGGAATTCCCTGGGCTTCCTCCTCTTCTCCCTCCCCCGCACGCTGGGCTGCCACTCTTCCCCGAAGTATGGCTAGGAAGGAAACAATCAAAGCATCAGAGAAGCCATTCAGATTCACACAAAACAGTAATCCTTTTCATTGATAAAAAAACCCCAAGAATATTGATGTGGAGGGAAAAGCATGTGTTGCATGCACTTAACTGGGAAAGCAAAAATTTTCAACCATACTTCAAGAAATATGTGAAGAAAAAGTGGGACATGAAGGGGAAATTGTGGTCTTTGGATAGTTGTTAAAGGGGAGATAGAAACTTACTTAAGGCTAAAAGGGGGTATATTATTATATTTTACTGGATTAGTATAGAGTAATAGAATTATAGTATTATAGTATTATAAAGTTAAGAGTAAGATAGCATATTCATATGGAAAAGTATAAGACTAAATAACAAGGTTGTATGGGTAATAGGGAGTATATATGATATTTTAGGGATGTAATAGAAGTAATAGATTTATAATATAGATAATAGGTAGTTAAGAATAGTATATTACACACACATATATATGTACTTATTATATACTTATATAACTTTCATACTCTTAATTTAGATAAGCACTATATTAAGATAGTTAATACAAGTAAATAGATTAGATATATGTTATATATATTATTATAGATATTAAGAATTTATATGATATATTCTTTAGATTAAGTTGGGGATGGAAAACTGCTGGGAGTCTCTAGAAAAGGGGGGGGAAGGATGGGGAAAATGCAATGGGGTGGACAATGATAATGATTTTTATGTTGTATTGTCGAAGGCTTTCACGGCCGGAGAACGATGGTTGTTGTGGGTTTTCCGGGCTGTATTGCCGTGGTCTTAAGACCACGGCAATACAGCCCAGAAAACCCACAACAACCATCGATTTTTATGTTTATATTTGTAAACCCATCCAATAAAAAAAAAAATTTTTTTTAAAAATTTCAACCATACACAATTGCTCTGACTCTCAAGTACTTAGTTACATATTGTCTAATATATGCAAGCACGCCTCAACACTTTATCTACATAACGTTACTTAACACATAAAAATGATCTTTAAAAGAACATTCCCTGATCTAAAGGGAACCCATTTATCCTAAAAAAGGCTAAGAGGAACCTTTTAATTATAACTTAGAGAACACAAAACAGAAAAAAAAAGTTCTTACCCGCATGTCTTCAGGACTGCCAGCTGTGTCTCCCGGCAAGATCCCAGAGGTGCATGAGGCTGGTGAAATATGGGGGCTTTCCGCTTTGGCGAGGAACGCCCTGCCAAGCTTCCAGCGCCCGATAAAAATCCCCCTTCACTCTCTTGAATTTTGAGCGACACTGCTCGGGGGTCCTCTGGTAACCACGAGCACTCATTTGCCTAGCAAGCTTGTGAAATATCAGCTTGGTAGGCAAATGAGTGCTCTTCATTACACGCTCAGCTTTACCTGAGCGTGCAACGAGGTCCAGAAGGGTCTCCACCTCTTCATCTGTCCAGAAGACTCCTTTCGCCCGTCCAGCCATTGTCGTCTCTGATCGATATAACAAAAATGTGCTATAGAGATACTGAACATGAGCAACCGACGGCTACCGAATGGCGCGAAAATACTAGTCGTTCATTGGTCAGTGGTTTGAATTTTGTCCAATGGGGCATGTTCATCTGAAAATAGAGGGAAAGTAACTCTGGCAAATGCCTTGCTTTCCCGCTCAAATGTTACAATTAGTCATTTCACTTTTAAAAAACAATTCCCATGGCCAGGAGGACAGACACGAGGACTGTTTAATTCATCACTGCAATAACTCTCAAACAATCCACATCTTTGTTGCAACACCCGGCATTAGCTTAATCTCAGCTATTGCAATTTTTCTGTTGGGACACTGACTTGATAGATCAAAATTTAATATTCCCACCCCCACCCCAAGAGATGACAATGAAGGGGCTTCTGCTAAGTCTATCAATTTTTCCTTTTCCTCGAAATTTTGTTATAGCGGAATTTTGATATAACAAAATTAATAAAAATAATAGCGAATTGAGCGGGAGCCATTAGACTGTTTTGCGCAGGGTCTGCGAAACGTTTGAACATCCGGCGGGAGAACATCAATCCGGTCGGATGCAGAGTGAGTGGGGATCACAGCCGTGAATTTGCGCCTCCATTGCAAGCTGTAAGGGGAGGGGTTTTTTTTAATTTACCGGCTTAATTTTGGAGAGAGGAGCGTTGTGATAACCATAGAAAATATGATGGCCCTTGCACCAGCTTCGGCTAGATCTGCTACATGGAGGGAACGCGAGATGTTGGACTTACTTGCTTTTTGGGGAGAGGAGAAAATTCAGGAAGCCCTCAGAAGCTCACACAGGAACCTGGACAATTTCGAAAAAATCACAAGGATGATGGCCTCCCGTGGTCATCGTTGCACCGCCTTGGAATGCCGCAATAAAACAAAGACAATGCGTTTGGAATACAAACGTGTGATAGCTCACAACGCCACCTCGGGCAACGCACCCATTACCTGTCCATATTATAGGGAACTGGACAGCATTCTAAGAGGTGACGCCAGTGTCAAACCCAAAAGAATCGCACGAAGCATAAATTTTGATCAGGGACGCTGGCAGATCAACTATCCAGAGGTGGTCATGGAGGGATCAGAAGAGCTATTTACTCATGATTTGGTGACTGTAGATGCTGCACTGTTGAGGAGCTCTTTGCCCACGCCCAAGGCAGACCGTAAGTGTACACCTGTCAACCTATGTGCCACAAAACATTCTCTTTCTGTGAGCACACTTACCATCGTTCTCAACTGATAACACGTTTTGTTTCATTGCGCCACCAGAACAGAACTCCACATCGTCCACAGAAGTAGCCGATGATGACCTTGACCGGACTTTGGATGGCCTGGATGACAAGGGTAAGTATTGAACGTTGGGGTAGAAGACCAAAACTATGTTTATGAATTGAGAAGCACGCATCATTTTTATATTCATGATAGAATTGGGAATATCTCCCATCCCAGAGTTGAGTGTTGTTATTGTGCTGTGCTGTGCTGACAATTGTCACATTGCTGCAATACCTTATTGCATCCTGGTTCTGATAAATCGTGTAATCGTTCACCAAGTTTTACATTTTTAAATTTCTCATTATGTCACGTGCTTCAATTTGCAGAGAATGATGCCACAGGTGCGAATGCAGAAAATGACGCAGACAGTGATTCCGACCTTCCATTGGTCTATCGTTTACGCGACAATAATGGTGAGTGGATTATTCATGGGCAGTATGAAAAATTTCTGGCGTGGCCCTGGATCTCTTCTCGTGACACCATACATTTCATCTGAATCATATGTCTGCTGAGGCCTGTTTTTCCTCATATGGAACATTATAAATGTGAAACCCCTGGAGAAGGAACCAGGCGATCAAACCATGTCTCAACATGATCACATATGTTAGACATTTATGTTGATCAATGTGCTAATAAAGATTGGTGGCCTCACAAACCTGACACAACAGGATTCCATCATCTCTGAAAACATTTATTCTCGTAAAAACGGTATTTCCACACCACCACGGAATTGTGTTGATTGCATTCTTGAATTGAGCCTCTCTGTCATGCTAAGTGTCCAAACCCCACCGACTAATGCTGATTAATCCATAGGTGTACATAGTGATATACGCATGGACTAAATTTCTGATACATGTCATTTAAATTTTTTTTTCCATTGAGGCACACGGATTTACAGTGTTAGTGTCATGCTTATTTCCTCCTTACTTGGGGCCACTGTTGATCACATTCTACCGTCAAACTGCTCAATGCAATGATTGATGATAAGATCTGGGTTTAGTGGTATGTTTGGATATGGATGAAGACCACACGTTGTTTTCTACCCATTTAGGCAGAGGGAACGCATGTCTGGCAGAACTGTCTCCGGGGACAAGGTTGAGCAACATCAAAAACCGAAAATGGTGGAACGTGCTGCTATATGGAGTGGCTGATCAAATGATGAACCGTTCTCGGCAGGAACATGATGCTCATCTTGCAGAATGGAGGATTGAACGAGAGGTGACGTGTAGGTGGAAGGCAGATGAGAAGCAGCTCCAGAATGAATTTTTGGAGCAAGCAAAGTTGGAGAGGGAGAATTTTGCTCAGGCATGGAAGCAAAATACTGCGGTCATGACTGATGCGGTCCACACTTTGAAGGCACTTGGAGACATGCTTTACAGTCAACGTCAACAAAGCTTTGCCATGCTAGAAAATGCACAGTGGTCACAAGCCCCTTTGCCAGTTTCGAACAAGCAGGCCACCACCAAAAGGTCATGCGTAGGCAAAGCTAGAGATAGGTTGACTCTCTGAACATCGTTCCGCATTATCCGATTTTGAGGCTTAGTTAATGGCATTTTTCCCTATTGGGAGCTCTCTTCGTTTTGGGTTTTGAAGGTTGATTTCTATGCGTGTTATCACTACACGGTTCGTCATTGCATTTGTATTAATGGAATTGATAGCTTGGTGTTTCTCCAAGTGCAGAGTTGCAATAGTTATTGTGTTCCTGGTCATAAATACAGTTTTGTGAACACCTACGAGTGATTTTCATTGGCCATCAATGCACGCTCCATTTAACAGTTTTGTTATCATGCCAAAAAGTAACGGCTCATAATTTAGACTTGCGCAATTGTGAAATATGGTGACACATATATAAAAAAAGGGGGGCCAAGATGGGCAGCGAACCAGAGAATCCATGGCAACTTGGTGCTAAAATTTTAGAGGAAATAAATGCCAGTGTACTTGGTGTTAACTGCCTCAGTTGTCCTTGTATGGCAGAATATCGCAATAGCGCCATAAGGCTCACCTTTTTTTAAAAAAAAATACTTTGAGGTTTAATTGCGGGCCGCGCTGGGGCTTGTGGGAGTGTGGGGCGGGAGAATCAGCGTTGGTTGGGACAGATGATTGGGAAAGTGAGCGCTTTGGCGTTGCAAAGCGTTCATAGTCGATCCAGGGCATTCACATGGAGGCAGACAAGGACGACATAAAGAGTCACAAAGCATGAACTGAGGAGAATGGCAAAATTGCAACAGAGCCAGAATAAGGTGAGCATTCAACGGGAGACAGCGCTAGTTTGGCGCTAAATTTTTGGCTGTGTGACAACGGCCCAAAGTGGCTGGAGGCCACATTGTCAGTTGGTGGTACCGGTCCAACATCGCCTCCGACTCATGAGCCTCGCCCATGATAACCCCAGCAGCCATTCAGGAGTAAAAAGAACCAAAAGACCGGCTGAGACAGCAGTTTTATTGGGAGGGGATGGGCAAGGACATTGCCAGGTTTGTCCAGTTCTGCAAGGTATGCCAAACAGTGGAGAGGGCCCTGGATAAGGGTAAAGCCCCACTTCAGCCTCTACCTGTGATTTGCACCCCTTTTGAGAGAGTGGCTGTTGATGTGGTGGGGCCCTTGCTGAATAAAACAAAATATATTGACTATTGTAGACTTTGCAACTCGCTGGCCAGAAGCTGTGGCTCTTAGACATATTGATGCCAACACTATTTGCCAAGCCTTGGCAGACATATTTGCAAGGGTGGGTTGGCCCCTAGAGGTTCTCACAGACACTGGGACCAATTTTCTTTCGGGGGTGATGGAGAAGCTGTGGCGCAGCCATGGGGTTCAGCACTTAGTGACTGTCCCCTATCATCACCCATCAAATGGGTTGGTGGAAAGGTTCAATGGGGGTTCAATGGGACCCTCCGGGAGATGATTAAGAACTTTGTAACCGCCCATTCCAACAACTGGGACTTGGCTTTGCCTCAGCTCCTTTTTGCCTACTGGGCAGTTCCACACCCCAGCTTGGGATTCTCCCTGTTTGAACTGGTCTATGGAAGGGAAGTCCATGGACCTTTGGAATTGGTGAAGCACCACTGGGAGGGTTCCCTACCTTCCCCAGAGACATATGTTTTGGACTTTGTGGACAAGCTTCAGAACTACCTAAAGGAAGCTTTAACACTAGCCCATAATCAGCTGCAAGAAACTCAATATAAACAGAAAACCTGGTATGATAAAAAGGCCAGGGAGCGGGTTTACAAAGCTGGTGACTGGGGGTGGGGGGCGTAGCAACAGTGCCGATGGTGATGGACACGTTCTGAAGAGCTCTGTCTTTCCCCTCCCTGATTCCCAGCTGGTAAGCTTCATCAACTTTCCTTTCAAATAAAAAACATTATGGGAAAACTAGAAACAGAAAAAAGTCGACCCCAAGAGCTGCTAGAAAGCTGTAAGAGTTTTTTGCTCCTGCCGAAGCTCAGGCATTGAAGGGGAAAGGCGAGGAACAACACAAAATGGCCGACGATCTTTTTGCCACCGCAAAAACGCCCGATCCTGCCTTGTCAGCCCAATTTAAAGAGCTGGAACATAATATAGCTCTAATGCTTCAGCCTATCAACCAGCAGCTCTCAGAAAAAAATGCAGAACTATCTGACACTAATAAAAGAGCAAATGGAAGCCCTGGAATTGAGCAAATTGGCACACGGTGGCATAGAGGATTTGCAAATCAAAAACAAAGTCTTACATGACAGAATATTGCAGCTGGAGATAACATCTAAACAGCGCAATTTAAAATTCAGGGGCATAGAAGTGGATTTAACTATTAAAGAAGATCTCTGCGTATTTATGGCTACATGGCTTGCAAAAGAATTAAATTTAGAAGAAGGTATTGCCCCACTAATTCTTAAAGCTCACTGCATTGGAGCAAAAAATAAACGTAGTACCCCAAGAGACATTCTTGTGGAATTTGCTGACTCCAGAACCTGCAAAAGAATAGTGACAGAAGCCAGAAACAAGGGCTCCATTCTTCTTAAAGGTACTCCGATTCAAGTTTATAAAGACTTACCCAGTGAGATCCTAAATAAGCGAAAAGAACTGAGACCAATCTTAGAGAAGCTTCAGGAAGCTCATGTCCCATATAGATGGAGCAACTATGTGCAAATCTTAGTGATCCATCATGGAAACCAGCTCACAGCCACAGATCTAGACTCTGGTCATGCTCTGCTGCAAATTATTTAACCTTGAAACTCCAATGGACCAAGATAAACTTTCTCAAAGGAGAAAAATGCTCCAAGAACTATCTCCATACAAGGGAAGCAAGATTCCAGTTCGTTTCTCCTGAACATTTATCACAGGACTTTGTATCTTCTAAAGGAAAGATTGTTCACTCTCTGTTGTAATATCTGTTATTATGGGGTTTGGGGAGGGGAGAGAGTGAGATCTCTAAGGACTGCCCACTAATTTCATATTAATACTTTCTCTTGGTATTCCTTCTTAGTGTATTTCTGTTTATTAACTGTAGCAGTAGACACTACTACAGTTAGTGTGTGTTTAAATTACGTACTAATCTCAATTTTCTAATTACATAAAGACAGAACATAAGGAACTCAAGACTGGATAAAGTTTAAAGAACAACATCACTGCTTAACTCAATAGTTTAAAACATTCAAGGGGTGTGGGGGGAGTTTAACTTTCATAAATTGTTTTTTTCTCTTTACATTTGAATATTTGGGGGGTTAATTAATATTAAAAATGAAAAAAAGATCTAGGTTTGTTGGGTGGGGGGGAAAACTTACTATTGGCTTTAGGGTGGGGTTGGGGAGAAAACTGTGAGTAATTGTTTAAAGTTGTTCATACCATTACATAATAGTTGATAGTTAATATTGTATTTTGCTAGGATGCATTTCTAACTGAAAGTTGTTACCATCACATAATTTATTATTGGCCAAGATAAAAAAATCCACTTGAGAATTACTTGGTTAAGACTCATAAACAGTTCTATTACAGTTGAAATAGGTACATAAGTAAATTAGCATTTTATGATTGTTTAGTGAAGTTAATTGTTATTGTAGTTCATTATTTCAAGTTTCAGTACCTTTTAGCTTTGTTCTTAATAGTAGAATAGCTGCTCTATTTATCATTCAACGGAAGTTTGCAAAAATTGACGCAAATTTATACGTACATTTAAAAAAAAGAAGAGAAGAGCAAACTATTGATCTTTAGGTTTCAAAAATCACTTTTATTTCATATAATGTAAGAGGGCTTAACAATTTCATATAATGTAAGAGGGCTTAGCAATGTGGTCAAGATGAGACGTATCCTAGAAAATCTGGCTCACAATAAAGCCAACATAGCTATCTTGCAGGAAACACATTTACATAAGACGGGATCCTGTGCTCAAAGCAAAATGGATCCAAACACAATTCCACTCAAAAGGAACATCCAAAATTGAAAGAAGAACACAATTATTAAATAGTCAAATTACAGCTGAGGAAATTCAAGAAGTTATTCATAATTTGAAAAATAACAAAACAGCAGGCCCCGACGGCTATCTGTCAGAATTTTATAAAAAATTTGCATCATTGCTTACCCAGCCGTTAACCAATGCTTGTAATTATTTACTAGAGACAGGTCACCAACCCTCAACATGGAGTGAAGCGACAATTATATTTATTCCTATAGCAAATTAAAAAAACCTTACTCCCTCTTCATATTGTCTTATCTTGCTTTTAAACCAGGACTATATATTATTTACTTCAATTATCACAAAACATATAAATATCTTTATTGATCAGTATAGTTACCAGGATCAATCTGGATTCATCCCAGGCTGAAAACATTAAAAAAACTCTCAATCTTCTAGCTACCTGTAAGCAGAAAAAAATACAATAGCTATTGCTATCCCTAGATGTGGAAAAGGCCTTCGATCCACTAGAAATCAAATATCTTCACTGTATCACAGAACACATGAATTATGAGGTTAATATAATGCGAGCTTTGTCCACAATCTACACTCATGCAAAGGCTAAAGTCTAAGTCGATAACCTTTCCTCAGAAGAAATAAGACTAACTAGAGGCACTAGGCGGAGGAGTCCCCTCTCCCCCCTGATCTTTGCTTTGGCACTAGAACCTTCAGCAGAAGTAATTCGTAACAATGACTCAGTTCATGGTATTTGTTCAAATTCCCGGACGTACAAAATAAGTCTTTTTGCAGATGATATGCTTCTTTATATAACTAATCCCAAAGAGACTCTATCTGCATTGGGTGAGACTCTTGATTCCTTTGCACTAATAGCTGGGCTAAAGATCAACACTACTAAATCAATAATACTACCTGTTAATATCCCTCATGTAACAATACATAGGCTACAATCAATTTACACATTTCAATGGGTTAACAAATATTTAACGTATCTTGGAGTGAACATTCCCTCAAACTTGGACCATCTTATAAAATTCAACCATCTGTTAAAATTTAAAGATATTAAAAAGGATGTTTTAATCTGGGTTAAACAATCTTACTCCTGGTATGATAGAAAACATTTAATCAAGGCTTTCACACTTCCTAAACTGATTTTCCTGTTTCAGACCCTGTTAATAACAATTCCAAGCAGCTTATTGAAAAATTTGCAGACTCTTAACGATTTTCTTTGGAATTTTAAGAAGCCTAGGATTGCTTTTAAAATACTTACGATAATCCAACAACAGTGGAGGTTTTAGTTACTCCGACATCTCTCTATATTTAGAAGCCATTCAATTGGCTAAAATAACTCAAATCTTGGGCAACAAAGTAGATTATGCTTGGTCAAATATTTTAAATCCGTTGTGCAAACCTTTAACACTGCAAGAAGTTATATGGTGTACACGTAAAGCACGCCCAGGAAGTGTACAAGATAATATACTATTAATAAATCTTCTATCCAGATGTGACAAATATAGATCCAAATTACTACCTATAATGTCCAGATTCTCTACTATTCATTCTCCCTTGAAGTCTATCTCAGTTTAATAAGCACTTGATCCTAGATAATGTAAGACTGGTGGACATTGCCTCCCGTAATGGCTTAGTAACAAAGCAAATTCTAGAGACCCACTTACAAAACCCAATTCCTTGGTTTTTATATCTACAACTGCAGCATCTAGCCAATCAAATAAATCTAACAAAAATTATGCAAAGCCAAAAACTCATCTTGAAGTAATTTTGAATAATGAGACCAAGAGAAAAGGTATCATATCTAAGATCTATAGGATAATTCTAGAATTGTCAAAACCAAAGTTTTATTCCTACCAGGAGAGCTGGCAGAGTGCTTGCAATACGGTCTTTAGCCAAGATCAATGGAAAAGATCAATGGTCCTCCAAAAATATGACCTCCCAAGTAATTAGTACCAAGATTCAAACTTTCAAGATATTAACTCACTGGTATCTCACACCTCAAAAGTTATTCAAGTTACACTCGAATAGCTCACCTACCTGTTGGAGAGGATGTGACGAGATCGGCACTTTTGCGCATTGCTGTTGGCAGTGTCCAAAAGTTATGGGATTCTGGAAGGAAATACTCAACCAAATAAAGGATATTACAGGATACGATCTCCAATTTAACCCAGTTTATTTTTCTTGACTTCTGGCAAAACTCAAATATTCCATCAGTCAGGCGTGGATTGATTGGCAGCTTATTGGTTGTGGTCAAAATGTTACTGGCAGCAAAATGGAATCATAAAACTCTTCCATCTATAGAGCAATGGGACATGAAAGTTTGGGACCAGTTCATTTTAGAGAAAATAACATTTAGTATACATACAAGAATCAACCATTCTTTTACTTCATCCTTTTTTGATAAATGGTGGCCCTTCCTTGAATTTATCACTAGTAAGGATATCTCTCCTCCAAATCATTTATATCAGATGGTTTTGGAAAGTTAACTCTTCTGGTGTTTATCATAGTACAAGTCTGAAAACCTTGTAACTTAATGTTATAGCTGTTATTGTATAATATTATTGTTTCTCTTGTTTATTCTTTTTCTGTATTGGTGGTTATAAGTTTATTTTTTTTAAAAAGCTGGTTACTTAGTTATGGTGCTGAAGCCTATAAAGAGCAATATAATGGACACTTCCTGGTAGGGGCCTTGCCAGATCAAGGACCGCATGGGGGAGGTGAAATATGTAGTCTAGTCACCAAACAGACCTTCCTCCCGGGTTTATCATGCAAACTCCTTGAAGCCCTGTCATTCTCGGGAAGTTATTGCTTGCCATTTTATCCCAGAGCTGGCAGAGCACAGCCCAGATCCCTGGTTGCAGACCGCATCAATGGGGATCCAGATGGCTGGACCCCATGATTTGGTCTGGTGGGGAGGTGTCATGACCTGGCTGTGCCAGGAAGGCCTAGCAAGGCCTCGGAAGCCTGTTAGCAGTGAGAGAAGGCCTGCCTACAATTCCCAGGAGCCCCTGGGCCATTTTGGCTACCTTTTTGGCCAAGTGGAACACAGGGGGCTAGTGCTATATAAGTCTGGGAGAGAGAAAAGCCTGTGATCGTCGTCGTCCTTCTGTGCAGCCCCACATTGGGACTGCGCAGGCGCAGGCCAGCTGCGGAGAAGATTCTTTTAGCTTCTAGAACTGTGACGGGGACGTTCGGGCCCACCGCGCACGCGCGCCGGTGTTCCCGCCAATTTTGAAAGTACAAGTACCCGAACGTCCCCGGCATTCCCTCAGTTCCTTTTTCGCCGCCGTTCGAAAAGGTTCTTTAGCTGCCGCTCGTTTCTTCGGAGTTTTTTCTCTTGTGAGTTAGTGTTTCCTCGTTCATCTGTGGGAAACACCTTCAGCATGTCCCAATCCTCTTTGTTTTAAAAATGCCAGCAGTGTAGCACTAAAATGACCCACTCGGATGGTCATGACCTGTGCCTTATCTGTTTGGGCGAGGGGCACGTCGTGGAGCGCTGTAAGTTCTGCATGGCCTTCACCCCAAAGGCGCGGAACGACCGCAAGGCCAGGCTCCGGGCCTTCCTTTGGGACGCCAACCTTCTGCCGCCCAAGCCTTCTGGATCGTCCGGGAACAAGCCCAGCTCTATCGCTCCCTCGCCGGCTCCACGTAAGTCGCCGGAACCGCTCCCCTCGGATCCAACGGGGCTGTCCGTTCCGGAGGGCTCGACTGCCTCCGGTTCCGTGAGTGCTCCATCCAGCCGGAAGGCGAAGAAACGTGCTTCTTCGAAGCCTTCTTCGAAACCTTTGGCCACCGAGGCTTCTTCGGAGCCCCCGCCAAAAAAGGCAAAGGCCAGGTCGAAATCCAAGAGCCGTGCTTTATCGCCGGCCCCGACTTCATTGGCTGGTTTGCCTCCCAGACCAGCCCCTCCTGCCGAGGACGTCAGGAGTCTCCTGAACACCCCGTCGCCTGCTCGTACGCCTCCTCCGGTGATTCCAGACGACTGCGAGTCGTTCCCTTGTTTTTCGGAACCGTTCCAGGAGTTTGAACGCTCCCTGCCATCCGCTCCGGTCCCGTCGGAGGTCTCCGTTCCGTCACAGCCAGTCTTGTCGGTTCCGGCGCCGTTTCACCAATCCGTTCCGATGCCTGCTGCTCTACCTCCTTGGCAGCCTGTCCCGGGCTTTGGGAACGTAGCCTCCTGGCAAGATTTCATGGCTTGGATCCAACAGTCCGCCCCCTTCCTGCCTGGCCCATCGGCGCCCTTGACCTCGGTTCCGGCACCGTCGACTCTGCCTCTTGCTCCGCCTGCCGCTCGGCCGCATCGCCATCTTTCGGCTCCCGAGCCTTGTACCTCGGTTCTGACGGAACGCCCTTCGGTTCCGACACAGACCCCGGCGGCTTTCTCCGACTCCGAGGATGAAGAGGGCCTGGCGTCTCCGTCAGAGTACTCCTCGGACGCGGCCTCCGACCCTTCCCCTGATGATGCTGTGGGGGAGCTCTGTTCGTCGTCCCCTAATGACGACTACAGAGTATTCGCGGAGCAGGTGGTCCGGATGGCCACAGCACTGGAGCTCGACGTCGCCTCCACAACCTCAAAACCCAAGAGCAAGCTGCTGGAGCCGTTGTACTCTGGGTCTCCTGCCTCGGTGGCGTTCCCCCCTGTCGAGGATCTTGTCGACAATGCCCTCGCGCTCTGGCAGACCCCTGCTTCCGTGCCACCTACGGCCAAGAAGGTCGAGAAATATTATCGGCTCAAACAGGAGGATTGCCCTTACCTCTTCACCCATCCGAAACCCTCTTCCATCGTGGCCGAGGAGGGTCAAGCTCGGTTCCGACGCGGTTCCTCTTCGGCTCCATCGGATCGGGAGGGCAGAAAGCTAGATGGCATTGGTCGGAAGGTGTATTCTTCGGCTTCCCTGGGGCTCCGTATCGCCAATTTCCAAGTGATAATGGGCTCCTACAATCTCTTCTTGTGGAAGCGACTGTCCTCCTACCTCTCTGACCTTCCCGACGATCGCCGTAACTTGGTCAAGGCTCTCCAGGCTGAGGCTTTCCGGTTGTCAAAGCAACAGATGACAGCTGGCAAGGACGCCGCCGACTCTGCTGCACGTGCAATGGCATCCTCAGTGCTCTTGCGTCGGCACGCCTAGCTTCGATCTACAGCCCTGCCCCCCGAGAAGAAGGCCAAGGTCGAGGATTTCCTGTTTGAGGGTCCCCAGCTCTTCTCAGAGAAAACGGATGAGTCCCTTTCTCTCATGAAGAAAAACCAGCAGACGGCCAAGTCCCTCGGGGTTGCGCCTTCGGTTCCGCAGTCGGGTCCGAGATATCGGTACGGCAGGTTCCGGTCCTATCAGTCCCCCTACCAGCAGTTCCAACAGCGCCAAGGAAGGTTCTTCTCGGGCCAATCCTATGGCCACCGTTCCTACTCTGGCCAGCAGCGCCATTCTTCGAGACGCTCCGGCCGGTCCAAGGGACGACAGCAGCCTCCCTCGCCCAAGCCCTCGACTTCGGCGCAGAAGCCCACGGTCTTCTGACTAGACCAGGACGCTTCCCAGTTGGCCTCCAAGGACACTGTTGATATCTTGTTCTTGGACAGGCTACGGCCTTTCTTGCCCCGTTGGCAACTCATTACTACTGATACCTGGGTCCTCTCTATTGTGGCCCGTGGTTATAAGTTATCGTTTACCACTGCACCCCCTCTTTCGCACCCCCCTCGTTGTGCTTCTTGTTGTAATGTTGTTTTACAAAATAATGTTTTGGAGCTGGTTAACAAAGGTGCTGTCCGGGTGGTCGATGTCTCTACTTCCCCTTGGGGGTTTTACTCGAGATACTTTCTTGTGGATAAGAAAGATGGGGGGTCTCGACCCATTTTGGACCTTCGGGCCCTTAATACCTACTTGAAGGTGGAAAAGTTTAGGATGCTTACCCTTGTCACGAGTATTGGAACTCTTGGAGTCAGGCGTCTGGATGGCCATTTTAGATCTCAAAGACGCCTACTTCCACGTTTCCATCTTTGTGGGCCACAGGAAATATCTCCGTTTTATCTGTGGTGGCGCCGTTTATGAATACACAGCCTTGCCCTTTGGCCTGGCCTCGGCGCCCAGGGTGTTCACAAAATGTATGGCCACCGTGGTGGCACATTTACGGTCTAATGGCTGTTTTGTCTACCCATATTTGGATGACTGGCTCCTGGTGGGTCCCTCCGCTAACTCCCTCCGGGACTCTGTTGCCCTCACCTTATCCGTGCTAGACGGACTGGGGCTAGTTGTTAATTTGGGGAAGTCTGTTTTGTCCCCAGGTACGAGCATTAGGTTCATCGGGGTCCACTTTGACTCTCTGCTGGGCCGGGCTTATCTACCCCCAGACCGCTTGCACAGGCTGTCCTCCCTGGCCCGCCACTTCGTGCATAACCGGTTCCAAACTGCCCTCCTGATTCAAACGTTGTTGGGCCTCATGGCCTCCTCCACAGGGGTGGTATTTTTTGCACGCCTGCACATGAGGCCTCTGCAAAACTGGTTTGTTCGGGTTTTCAACCCCCTCACTATGAGTCAACATCGTGGGTTTTCCATCCCGAGGGTGATACAGCGGTCCTTGGTGCGGTGGACTGTCCCTGAGAATTTGTCCAAGGGTTGTCCTTTTGGTCCCTTCCTGCCGGAGGTCACCGTCTTTACGGACGCTTCCAATCTAGGCTGGGGAGGGCGTTGTGGACGCCTGTCTGCTCAAGGTGTTTGGTCCTCCCTTGAGGTGAACATGCACATTAACCTCTTAGAGCTTAGAGCGATCCGTTACTCCCTTGCTTCTTTTGCAGATGTCATTCGGAACAAGAGGGTGCAGGTCCTGTCGGACAATACCACGGCCTGTTACTATCTCAACAAGCAGGGAGGAACGGTCTCGCTCAAGCTCTGCAGGGAAGCGACTACGCTCTGGAACTGGGCCATTGCCAACAACGTCCTGCCCAAGGCCGTTCATATTGCTGGGGAGAGCAACACAGCAGCAGACGCGCTGAGCAGGGTGTTTTTGCCCCAACACGAGTGGTCCCTCAACAGGGCTTACCTCCACGTGGTTTTCCGCATGTGGGGCACCCCGCTCGTCGACCTCTTCGCCACAACCCACAACACACAGGCTCCCCTGTTCTGCTCCCGGGCCGGGATTGGCCATCGTTCGCTGGGGGATGCCTTCCAGATACCCTGGTCTCCAGGGCTCTTTTATGCCTTCCCGCCCTTCCCACTCCTTCACAAGGTCCTCTCCAGGATCAGAGCCTTCCGAACCCATTGTATCCTGATTGCCCCTCGGTGGCCTCGCCAGGACTGGTTCCCCCTTTTACTCTCCCTGTCACAGGGGCGGTGTCTCCCGCTGCCACACGCCCCAGACCTGCTACTCAGGGACGGGGTGTGGCATCACGATGTGGCAGTGCTAAATCTGACTGCCTGGCTCCTCTGCACCCCAGAGTAGGCCTCTCTACTAGGGTGCTTAATGTGATCTTGAATGCCCGAAAACCATCTACCAGGTTGTCCTACCAGAGGAAGTGGTCACGTTTCTCCAGGTGGTTAGCCCCCAAAGGGGTTTCCCCTTTCACTTGCCCGCTACCTGTCATTCTGGACTACCTCCTGGACCTGTGCTCCCAAGGTCTGGCGTTCTCCAGTGTTAAAGTGCACATGGCTGCTATCTCTGCCTTCCATGAGCAGATTGATGGGAAGACTGTGTTTGCACATTGGCTGTCCAAACAGTTCCTGAAGGGCCTATTAAAGTCCTTTCCTCCTAGGGCCCATCCTATTCCTCAATGGAGCCTGACCCTGGTGCTCTCCCGTTTGATGCTCTCCCCTTTTGAGCCCCTGTCTACCTGTCCCTTGCCTCTGCTCACGCAGAAGGTAGCCTTTTTGGTAGCAGTCACTTCCTCCAGGCGGGTAGGGGAGTTGTCTGCTCTGAGGTGTGACCCCCCCTTCCTGCAGTTCTTCCCCGGTACGGTCATGCTCCACACTAGTATGCAGTTCCTGCCCAAGGTGGTTTCCAAATTTCACCTGCGACAGAAGGTGGTCCTCCCTTCCTTTTTTCCTACACCCTCTTCCCCAGAGGAACGTACTCTACACACATTGGATGTGAAACGTGCTTTATTGTTTTATTTACATCGCACCAAATGTTTCAGGACATCTCCTGCCCTGTTTTTGTGTTACTCTGGCCCTCGCAAGGGCTCGCCAGCTTCTGCCCAGTCCATCTCTCGCTGGATTGTGTCTGCAATTAAACTTTGTTATCAGCAAGCTGGAGTCCGGTGCCCATTGTTGATTACTGCTCATTCTACTCCAGCACAAGCTGCCTCTGCTGCCTTCCTGCGAGGAGTGCCGCTCCAGGACGTCTGCCAAGCTGCAACGTGGTCTACCGCTGACACTTTCATCAAACATTATTCTATAGACGTGAATGCACGCCGTGAATCCGCTGTTGGCACGGCTGTTCTGCATTCTTTGTTCACATAGACACTCACACCCGCCCCCATTGGTGAGATGCTAGCTATTCTCCCAATGTGGGGCTGCACAGAAGGACGACGACGATAAACAGGGTTTCTCACCTGTAACTGTTGATCGTCGAGTCTCTTCTGTGCAGACACACATTCCCTCCCACCTGCCCCGCTGTGAGTGCTTGGTTTACTCAATTGTTTCTCCGGCGGCTCAGGTGAACTGAGGGAATGCCGGGGACGTTCGGGTACTTGTACTTTCAAAATTGGTGGGAACACTGGCGCGCGTGCGCGGTGGGCCCGAACGTCCCCGTCACAGTTCTAGAAGCTAAAAGAATCTTCTCCGCAGCTGGCCTGCGCCTGCGCAGTCCCAATGTGTGTCTGCACAGAAGAGACTCGACGATCAACAGTTACAGGTGAGAAACCCTGTTTTTCTTTCTCCCAGGGAACAGGCCAGAGGAGGTTTCTGCTAGGGGGAGAGGCCCTCATCCAGGTAGGGTGAGAAGACAGGCCTAGCAGACAGAGGGACAGTTGCGCTAGGGCCTTTTGCTTATTTTGCTTTCACGCATCTGTTGTTGCTAATGTACCTTGCTTCTTTGTTTGTTTTTTGATATTAACTGACTTCCTTGTAAATAAATCCTTTTGTTTGTTGTTACTCTGCCGGGTCCTCACGCCTGTTTATTGGCCAAGCTACAGAGGTCCGAAGGGTTGGGAGGGTACTCTGGGCCTTTCCAAGGGACCCTAAATCCCAGAGTGGTGGCAGCGTAAGGTGGCTCACCCCACCTGAGGCATGACATATGCATATGCGCAAAAAAGTGAAATGTCTGTTATGTGCACATGCAAATCATTATTGCCCCTTAAAAATTTGTTTAAGTTTGATAGGGATATCGCTGTTGAGGGACCCAAAAACAAAAAAATACGTGATTCTGCAAATTAAGGGTCTGAGAAGAAGACAAATGGCCTGAGGAGGTAGTGGTGCCATAGTCCATCCGTCTTGCCTCAAGAGACATCTTTGGCCTATATATGCCTTCTAATGTATGTTTTATACTACGTATGAATCTGCCTTGCTAGCCTGCTCCATTTTCTGCTGACACAAGCTTTGACCTCAGGCTGGTATTTTCCCTGTCCCGGGTATAATGCTTAGAGGAGTGTAAGTAAAGCACCTGAGACAAGAGTAGTGGGGGGATTAAGAAGGGAGGCCCAAGCAATGAGACCTTGATTGGGTGCCAGGCAATGTATCTTATCAGCTGGCCTCGGACAATCAAGGCAGCCTGGCACTGAAAGCATTCCTTGGCCTTGGAGTGCTCTCCTTCTTTGACTAATCACCTTCCCTCTAATCATCGCTCTTCTGGGGAGGGTGATGTTGCAGGTGGGTATACAGATGCTTTAACTATATAAGTCAGAGAGAGAACCATCTTAGTAAGGACTTGGTACAGACGAGAGTGCCAGTGTCGTGCTGGACAGAACTTGGCCGTGGAGTCTGCCTTGTTCCTGCCTGAGGGTCCCCCGGTGACTGAAGAGGCACTGTGATTTCATCAGGTTGCATCTTTGCTTTATGTTATGATATATATACTGTTATGTTATATGCTATATGTTTCTCCCCGTCATTGGGTCTTTATGTATATGCTCTGTTTTGATTATTGAACTTGCCTTGTGTAATAAAATTATTTTCCTTCGACACTAGTGTGTTCATTGCTATCAAAAGAACCTCCTGCCCCTTGGCAGGACAACCCCACCCTCACAAGGAGCCTCCTTTTCTGCTATGCTTATCCCAGCAGGCCCTTTGAGTGGGGAAGGGGAGCAATTGGCTCCCATTCCTCCTTGCTGGTGGACTCTGCTCACTTTGGGGCAGATGTGGAAAAAACATGGGGCAGACCTGGCCCATCCTGGCTCAACCCACCACATCATTTCTCAATGTGGCTCTCAGCGCGAAATGTTGGGATGTCCCCTGAGTTTCAGGGACAGGGGGAATGTTTTGCCAATCTGGCCTCCAGAGAAAGCTCAGGGCAATCTAGAACACAAGAGGCATGTACATCTTTATGGGAAGGGGGTGTAGGGTGGCTAGAAAAAAAAATTCCATTCCCTGCGCTATTGAGTGATGGCCTTTCCTGTGTCAGTCAAAAATGCTGTAGGTATGGTGGTCATTTGCCAGTTGTGGGGGCGTTGGTAAAGAGCCTTTCCCATGAAACACAGTTGCACCACATTTCCCTCAATGCCTGATGGCTGTGCTGAGCAATTGTGAAAATGATGCTGAGCCTCTGTTCTGAAATTCTGCAGGGGGGTAACTTTGGGTGTACATCCATTTCAAAAGAGAACGGACAAAAATGCATATTTGCATTCTCAATCATTTCACCCTATACATTTACGTAAAAATTTACCTCAGTCAATTTTTGAGGTTAAAGCAAAATTCCATATGGGAGACAGATTTGTTTTGAATAGTAGATGTTTGGAGAGGAACTTCACTTTAAAGGGTCATCCACAATGTATTATTTCAGACTCTAAAAAACATGCTATTCTTGGCAATATTTACATATAATTTGACTGCTATTATTTATAGCACGTAACTGCCATGAAGAAGGAATGCTGAAACGGAAAGATTTTTGCTGGCTCACCCTGTGCAGTTATGACTGAGCCTTATCTGGACTACTTCAGAAGAAACTGCTTCATAAATCAAATTATGACTTTTTGTAATTAGAATGGTGCATAAGTGTCAGGTTCTGCCAGGGAGATCTCAATAACTTCACTGCGTGAGTCCAAAACTGCATGCGTTAAAGCTTTATTGATAGCCTATAAGTTCAGCAATCCAGTACACGTTCATTATTAGGAATAACACTTTGCAGCAAGCCTCCAGCGTATAAAGATTTCTAACTACAGCCTAGTTCTTCAGCCCCCACCCCCATTAGCTACAAGCTAGATTCCCCCTATTAATTACAGTACAAAGCAAAGCAAAGAGGAAAGAATGTTTTAGAAAGTTCAGGAGCTCCAAGGTTAAGTATCCATGGAGGCAATGGTTCTTCTCAGGCTGAAAGTTAGAGACAAACAGATAAGCTCTGTCTGCTTTCCCAGGAGAGGGGGAGAGAGCAGGCAGCCACAGTTCCCAACGTTAGAGTTCAGGCCCTTCACACCAGCTTCCAAGAGGTCAGGCCAAGCCTAAGCATTCTGACATGATGTGAGCATAATGTGCATTAGAATCCAGTCCTTAGCCCAGGCTCTTACCAAGCAGGCCAGGGGCTGTTAAGCCTCTGTGGTATAGCAGGGGATGCCAAGACCCTGTCACATATTAAGTTTGATATTGTTTATTCCTTATTTCTGTTGGGTCACAGTATTTTATAAAGAATACTGTTTATTTAAGGAACAGGCACAAAGCACTTTGAATATAACTGCTCATAAGCACATTACAGTTTGTATTGCTTTTTGTATAACAGGTGTAATTCATTCTGTAATAGCCTGTCCTGTCCTTCTGAGTTAGACTTTGGGCCCCTTTAAATTTGGTGTACCTGCGTGCTTCCTGTGGTCTTGCCAACAACGTAAAAAACTACACTATTAATTTCAATTGCTTTACTACTTCTTTTGTTAGTCAGTAGTTCATGGCCTAGTTTTCTTCTGTAGTTCATTACTGTGACTCTCTCACGTTTGTGTATGGTGGCTATGCCATGCAATTGTGAAAGTGATGCCGAGCCTCTGTTCTGAAATTCTGCAGGGGGGTAACAATAGGCTTTCTTGGTGATGGAGACTCTGGAACTTTTTCTTCAGGAAGAAGTCCAATAAGGTGTCAGTAGGTCTGTGGCTTGCTGAGCATTGCCTCCTGCCAGCACGGCCAAGTCATCATTTGGCAAGATGACCATTTCCTTCCTCCATCACCTCTGAGCTTCCATAGTCATGAACAGGAATCACCCACAACAGGAGACGTTATATTCAGCTAACAGGTCCCCACCTTGAATTTACACGTTAATAATTTGGCAGATGAGCTAGTGAAAGCCATCTTCTGGACCATCACATGTGCCACCGTAGCTGATGCTCAGAGCCCCAGAAGCAAGCAGGAGAGATGTCCAGAGACCTCCATGGAATCAGGAACCTCCGTTGGGAGCTCTCAAACCAACAACAACAATCTGAGTCAAAGCAATCATAGCCTTCCATCTTCCAACCTGGCTAATGACCTCATAGAAACTTCCGTAACAAACCTGGAAACTTTTGTTACATTCAAAATTGAATTGCAGTTCCATTCAGATCCATACAACTTCAGTGGGTTCAGACCCATCCTCTACCATGGACCAGGATTCCAAGAAGTTTTCATCAAGCCCATCTAGTTATTTGCCTACCAATGGACACCTATTGACTTTATTTATCCTACTTGTATTGTCAAGACAATTCTGTGCAGAATCAAAGAAGCATTCGATAAGGGAATAGAAAAAAATGACTATTCGCAAGCTTCTCTTTTTCAAATCTGACTTGAGCCAGCCTCAAACCTTCCTTTCATGAGGGGTGAGTATGACGAACACATACTAATTTCAGCAAGAAGTGGCTAACGATATCCCAAAGGTGAAAAACTTAATGGTGTGTTAACTGTCACATCCAAATACCATTATAGATCAGCCTTCCAGATCCAGACTGTTTTCCAAGACCAATGCATGTTAAATTGTAACAAATATTGTAATGATTTCAAGAAATGGGTGCATGTATCTTTAAATGCTTGGTTTGAGCTAGTTGAAGAGTAGGGGTGAAAGAGAGGAATGAGTGAGCGATATGATTGGTTGACTGAGATTGTGGGCGGAGTGAATGGAGTTTAGACTGAGAGGGAGAGAAAAGGTAGTCAGAAGAAAGTAGGCTAGCTGTGTGCTGCCTGAGTATGTTGGAGGATTTATGGGAGAAATATAACCTGTGTGGAACCTGAACTGAGCATGTTTGTGAAAGGACACTCAGGGAAAGTGAGGCCAGCTGTGTGCTGCCTGAGCAGGTTTAATATTTCTGTGAATGAGAGTCAGAGAAAGAGAGGCTAGCTATGTGCTGCCTGAGTATATTGAAGTATTTGTGAGAACTACTGAGTCTAGTGAAAGAGGCTAACTGTGTGTGAAGCCTTAGAAGAGATCTGTGTGAATGAGAGTAAATGAAGTAACTTTAAGAACCGAGAACTACTTTTATGAAACCGATACGCTTGACTAAATAAAAGTTTATTTTGTTTTGTTATCTCCCAGAGTAGCTGTCATTGTTATATCCCATTCCTATCCTCAGGGCCACATAGAACCACGAAGGAGCCTGACACTTAGGAACGTTACCAAAGGGAAAATTCAAATAAAATATCTTGGAATAAAATATTCCTGGTGGCAGCAGACTACCCAGAGGGTTAAGGGAAAGATTAAAAGAAACATCTACCCCAAGGAAAGTAAAGGTCATGACAAATATTATGTGAATATTCAATCCAAATTTCAAGAATATTAACCGAGCTTTTGGGGTGCATCTTTTTGGTTTTGTTCTGGCTTTTATACCTCTTCCTTAGAGCAAACCTTATTAGGTCCACCACTTAAAAGCTGCTCTGCCTATGATGTAGAATGTTTTTCCTGGCAGGTTTATTTTTATTTTTCATTCTGATTTCCATTGCTTTGACATTATTGTATGGATTTGTCAGCCACCTCGATGGCTATTTTAGCAGAAAGGTGGGATAAAACAAGCAAATATGAGTATTGCAGTTTGGGGAACTGATCTGGATGTTGTTTAGGCTAAACTGTAACGGGAAGGACTGCATACATGCTACAATCGCAGAGGAGAACAGGAAGCTAGGTTGGGAAGTGAAATTATTGGGAATCTCTGCCTGTATTTTATTTTTAAAATGCGCAAGACACTAGCTGTTCTGATTGGGAAAGTATAGGCAAGCCCCAGGCCATTGGAATCCTTTTTGTCACCCCAAGTTCCCACTGCTTGATGCCCCCTCCAAGTTCCAGTGTAGTGGGACTCCAGAATTGCTGTGAAGTCCATCCTGCACTCAGGCAGCAATGGCACAAGCGCACAACTGCAGGAGTGGCTCAGGTAATGAACGATGTGTCCACGTCTTCAGAAATCTCAGAATTCAAGGAGGAGCTGGAAGAGGGCACAAATGTCGCCAACAACTACGGTAGCAGCTCAGAAAGGGCAGAGGAAGAAATGTCCTGGGACGCAAATCCCACAATGGACGACCTAGCCAAGAATGAATTTACCGATCCCATGGTGAGCAGACAACTTAATCAAGGGAGCCATTTACCTGATCATTCACTGGCAGCAACCAGAAAAAAAGGCTTTTTTAAAAAATGAAAGCAGACTTTGCGGACATATCTTGTGTCATTCTTAACACTCAATGAAATGGAAGCCTATTCCAGGCAGTATTGGGTAACAGGAGCTTATCCAAATGAAGTATTTCCTGGAGCATCAGTAGTTGCTAAGAGATGGCCTTTCTTTCTCAGGCCTGGAAGAAATTTCTCCAGACTCTTCCTCTTGACTCAGCATCACCCAGAGTGAGACACCCCCAAACACTGGCCGGCCACCTCCAATGAACTCAGAAGAAGGTAATCTAACGTTCTCTCTGTCTGCCCTCCAAGGAGCTCAAGGCAGAATATATTATTCTCCCCTGTACACTTCTTATTCCTCACAACAGCCGTCAGGTAGGGTAGGCTGCGATAGGACTCCGTGAACTCCATGGGTGAGTGCAGGGCCAGCGTGCCCATTGAGGCCAGGTAGGCGGTGGCCTCAGGCGCGGGGTGCCGGAGGGAACGTGCCACAGAGCTGCAGCCTCCCAGCCCTCCTGCCCCGCGCCGCCGCCAGCACACGCTCCCAGCCGGGCGCAGCCACAGTGGGCAGGCATCTGCGGTGGCGCAGGCAACCGAGCGGGAGAGCTCGGGGGCCACCCATGCACTGTCAGAGCTGCCTGCCGCAGCGATCAAGCTGGCAGTGGCGTGCACGCTCCCGTGATGACGTCACGTGTGATGTCAGCACGCTTGCACGGCGGGGGGGGGGGCGCCCAGCCAGCTGGCCGCGAGCGCCAAAAACCTTTGCGCCGCCCCTGGGTGAGTGGGATTTGAACCTGGGTCTGTGATGTCCTACACTGGCTTCAATCAGTTCCCGTGTTTATGCTCCTAAATGTGAGTCACATTGTTGAGGACTCTCATTTCCCAATTCAAAATGCTAAAAGAGGGGGCGCTCCCTTTAGCTTTGCTCCTTCTGGAGTGTTACAGTAAGTGATCCTTTTGAAGTTTCTCTATTTTGAGTGGAATCATTTCAATGAAACT
This sequence comes from Eublepharis macularius, assembly GCF_028583425.1. Taxonomy (NCBI): domain Eukaryota; kingdom Metazoa; phylum Chordata; class Lepidosauria; order Squamata; family Eublepharidae; genus Eublepharis; species Eublepharis macularius. The sequence continues at coordinate 2,402,595 of NC_072799.1, forward strand.
TTTAAAAACATCCCTGGGGTTCTTTGCCAGTTTCAGACTGGCTTGGTTTTCAAAGAATCTCCCCCTTGCAACCCAAGAGACCCTCCCAGGGAAACTGAAGGGGAAGGAGTGGGGGTAGGTGACATACTCTGGAATAGTCAGCGTTCCTTTTTTGTTCCTACAGAGCCCAAGAAATTGAAAAAGAGAAGATCCATACTCCGGATGCTCTTTACTCGTGGCAGGAGGAAGAAAGGGCCTAAAAAGTCTGTGGTGCCTCCCACCTGCATTCAATCCTCCTGCTGTCTCTCTACCATCCCGGCTTCCTTCACTCAAGGGGTCCCCACAGGCCTTAAGAGTCAAAAGAGCTAGGAGAGTCTGAAATATGAGCCCCAAGCTGCTCCCTGGAAAGCAGCTTGGTCCCTGCGTCTGTCTCGGTGGCAGCAGTCTTTCCACTTCTCCTCGCAGGTCTGGGTTCAGACTCCTTTTTTATTTCTTGGTTCCACCACACCACCAGGGCTTGGGCCATCCCAGTGGCCAAGGGCTGTAGTAGATGAATTGGATTAATTGTTCTGTGAGTATTTTATAAAAATTAAAAATTATAATTTTCAAAGTTATTTTCTCAATTTTCAAATTTTTAAACTACTCCCACCAACAGGAAGCAATTTTTTTTATGGAATCAATGAATAACACTTCATTTTTCTAATACCACTTGTTTCAATGGTGGTTATCAGTAGTCCAGAATACATAAATGAGAATATTAATACTAATTAACATTATTTTCTAGGTTGCCCCCCCCTCCAGCACTGCAGTTAGGCATTATCTGACCCTGTCCAGAGAAGAAATGAAAAATGGAGTAAGGGAGGGACTAACACCACCCTCTCAGATTATTAATGCAGATCTTGGGTCTCCAGTTGTCAACTTATTATTGTTTTCTTCTTCTTACATTTATTAATATTATCTATTATTGTGCTATTATATTAAATATTTTATTAATATATTAATTTTATTGTTATTTATTAATATTGCCAGCTCGTTCTTCTGTGCAGTCCCACATTGGGACTGTGCATGCGCACAGGCTTGCTGCTTGGAAGAATCTTCATAGCTTCTTCAAGTTCCATTAGGGGTCGCTTCTCTGAAGTCACATAGGAGCCCATTTTCCCATCTAAATGGGCATGCAATTATTTCGGAAGAGCGACCCTCCCCCCTCACTCAGTTCTCTCTGAGCCACTGTGAGGAGAGGAACTTAGCTCTTTTGCTCCATTCAACTGTGATTCATATTGTGATTCTTTTGGCTTCTTTGGATTTCTGGACTGTGTTTGACTTGCTCTTTGGATTTCGGACTGATTTTTGGTGATATCGGCGCTGCGTGAATGAATCTGTGTTTCCTCACTATGTCTCAGGCATGGGCCTTGTTCAAAAAATTTCCCAGTGCTCCACTGAGATGACACATCTAGACCAGCACAAGCTGTGTCTCCTCTGCCTTGGTGAAGACCAGTGTTGGTGCCTGCTCCATATACCAGCAGTTTACACTGAAGGCCAGTGATGAAAGGGCCTTATGGCTTAAAGCTGCTCTCTGGGAGCTTGGGTTGTCTGGCGCTGATTCCTCGGCAGCAAAACCACCTGCCACTAAGGAGCAGGCCTCTATGCCGGATTCCAAAATAATGCAGCCTTCAGTAATGTCCGATCGCCAGTCCAGGGCTGGCTCCGTGGCCTCTTCGCATTCAGTTGCAAGTTATGAACTCGTCTCTGCAAAACCTAGTGCTTCTTGCATGTCCTCGGATCTGAGGCATTCCTCTGAGCCTCCAATGAAAAAGCCTAAGAAGGTTAACATACGTCTCAATCGGAGTCGAAGTTGGAACCAAAGTCAAGGTTGAAGTCGAGATCAGAGTCGAAGTCCACTTGGAGTCAACCCCTGTAACTTCCTACAGAGCTGGATGATGTGATTTTGGTCCCTCCTCAGACTCCATTGTCACATCTACACTCCTCAGAAAGATCCGTGTCGGGGCGAGCTGCAAGAGATCGAATCTCATCTGACACAGGATCCACCTGACTGGGCAAGAGATTCCAGTAGAGAACTTACGCTGCTTTTGGATCTGAGGCCATTTGAAACTGATTCCCCCTCCCCCTTGCTGGAGTCGACATAGATCCAAACACCAGTCTATGGATCCTGGAAGGTTGCTGGCAGATCAGCATCACCATGCCTGCAGTGTATCTTCTCCGTGCCACTGCCATTGGCCGGGGGGCCCAATGGTCTTCCAACACTTGGATCTGAGACCTTCAACATCCTCGGGGCGGCCATGGCTATCTCCGCCATCACTTGCCCAATTGCAAGCAGCCTATGATACCAAGGATGATAATGACGAACTACTACAGGTGATGTCGGAGGTCTGGGCATAAGAGTTTAAGTAAAGGTCTTATAGAGCCATCTAGTGGAGCAATGGCACAAGACACGAGAAAACATTCAATTGAAATTTCATTATCATCCACAAATTTAATGCAAAAATGTCTTGACTAAATGATAAACTCGATTCTTTTGAGAAGAAAACGGAAGATCATTTCACAAAATTCAAAACAGACTAAACTAAGCAAATTAAAAATATAGAAGGTGTTGTTAAGAAAACCTCTGAGGAGGTAAAAGAGCTGAATAATCAGTTGCAGACTTTGGACTCTAAAATATCAGTGTCGGGCAAAGAGTTAAAGAAGCACCAAGACAACTTAGCTTTACTGGAATTAAGGGAGAAAGAATACGTGCTCTGCCTGAGAGGTGTGGAGGAGACACGAGATAAAAATGTTTGATACAGGGTGGTAGAAGCCCTGGCAGAATTTATGCAATGGGAGCTGCAAGCCTTCCTGGGCCTCCTCAACTTCTATCATGCCTTCCTGCCTCATAAGGCATCGATGGCCGAGCCTCTTCATCGTTTGCTGAAGAACGTTCCCTGGGCTTGGGGCAAGAAGCATGCCCTCGCATTTGCTGCTGTCAAGGAGCTCCTGTCTTCCAACTCTGTCCTCACGCACTTTGATGAAGGAAAGCCGCTCATCCTCGCTGCAACACTTCGCCTTACAGAATTGGCGCCATCCTGAGTCACTGGTTGCCAGATGGGTGGGAGGCCCCCATCGCATACTTTTCAAGGACTCTCTCCAAAGCCAAGCGCAACTACACTCAAATTGACAAGGAGGCTCAGGCCTTAGTTGCCGGCATGAAGAAGTTTCACGATTATGTCTACGGCAGGCACTTCCGAGATTGCTACCGACCACAAACCTCTCTTAGGCCTCTTCGCGTCTGACCAGCAAACGCCTCAACTCATGTCTCCTTGGATGCTGCACTGATCGGTCTTCTTGTCGGCCTATGACTACCAGCTCTCCTACTGTCCCGGCAAGGCCATCGGACACACTGATGCCCTCAGCCACCTTCCACTGCTGGAGCCTGTCACTGACCCCTCGCCTCCTCACGGGGTCATGTAATAAATGCACGGTCATCTGATGCTTGGCAGGTGGGCACATTGGGGGTGCCACCGTCGAGCGGACAGACCCCCCCGCCCTGAGGGGAGGTGGCATGCCACCGCCTCCCCATGCCCGCTAGGCCCGGCAGCTGCCGTCACCACCCACCTTCCGGCCTGTGCCGGGAATAAATGCGCGCTCCTCTGAGGCCTGGCGGGCAAGCACATGGGGGGTGCTGCCAGCGAGCAGCCAGGCCCCCCGCCCTAAGCAGAGGTAGCACGCCTTCGAGTACACCCCTTGTACACTGGACCGTCAACTGGTGGCTCCAGTTGTATCGAGTGGGAGTTTCCTGGGGGCCTCGGATTGGAGAGGGTATAACTCCAAGATCCCTTTTGCAATCTTGACCACACTTGGGTGCTGGCTGGAGGAGAGCTTGTTAAACACTCCCCGGGAATATGGGCTCTCTAATTCCAACGGGCTGTTCTGATGCCCATGAACCACGAACCGGTTTGGCAATGAGAAAAGTTTGTTGCGGTTCACTGGTTCGTTAAATTTTTTCGGCTCATGCCCATGTCTAGTAAAGACTAATAAATATGATGAATATTAAAAGTTTTCTTAACATTAAATATATAAATACAAAATACTCATATATAGTAAGTTCCAACAGACATAATGGTTTTTATAGGCGCTAAGTCCCAAAATCCAACTGGTGAAGAGCTGTTCCAGACAAGTTCTAAGAGGTAAGTAAGAAAAACCTACTTGTTTGTCCTTGATTTTTCTTCCCTTATAGATGAATGGATGCCTCACAGTTGGCTGATAAATCTTCAAAAAGTAAGCAAAAGATAATGTAGAAAACCTACTGCTGCTGGCCGGAGCCTAATGGTTATCGCCGGCTTCCAGATTCCCATTTTGTATTTCAACTTTATCAAAGGCTCACAAATTACTATAACATTCACTGTAAAAAAATATATTTAAATAAATTTTCGTATCTTTTCTTACCTAGTATTTAAAAATACATATAAATTTTTACTATGTACAGATATAAACTGATTAAGTATATGTCACTGAGCTGGTGTGATTCTGATGAATATAAACCTGTATGCAATTAACAAGTCAGCAACATTAAACAGACATCTCAAATGACATTTATAAAAAGCAGGAGTATTCAATCACAATTTTCAGACCATTCGGTGACAACGTATTTAATCTATAAATCCATTCAGCTTCTTTTTGCAACAATCTTTGATATATGTCCATCTCATGTGTAGGTTTAATTATGCTTAACACTGAAAATTTGAAATCATTGTTGCCCGAATGGCACTCAACGAAACCAGGGGTGTGTCCATGATTTTATTTTTAATTCTAGACCTGTGTTCTTGTATCCTTATTTTTAAAGGTCTAGTAGTGCTGCTCACATACAGCATCTGGCAAGGGCATAAGATTACATACACAACATTAGCAGTTCGACAAGTGGAAAAGGTTAATTCATACAATGATTTATTTGTTCTGGGATTTAAATTGCTGATACTTTAACTGAGAACCCAGATATATTGCAATTCCTACAGGGGAAATGCCCCGTAGGCTTATCCAGAGATTCTAGATAATTTAAATGTACCAATATATCCCTTAAGTTCCTGGTACAGCAGTACCCAATCATAGGAGCCTTTTCACACCCTGGTAAATCACTAACGATGTACCAGTGCTTATTAATGATCTTGCTAATTTTAATTGACAGAGGAGTATAGTCAATTGCCCACCTTATTGAACTCTCAACTTGAACTCAACTCTCTAGTCTTAGGTGTTAATAAAGAGTCACGCAGAGTATGAGTGGCTCGCCTTATAGCAGACTCGACAACACATTTGGGATAACCCCTTGCCAAAAAAGTTTCATTCAAATTTTTGCTCCCTTGTTCAAAATCTTTGCAATTCGTGGAGTTTCTTTTAATTCTTAAATACTGACTGGTGGGTATATTTCTTCTAAAAAAAAAAAGGGGGAAATGCAAACATGAACCCGTCTGTACGTTTCCTAAAAGGGTACACCCCTAGTTTACAGTCCTTGTACTTATAGACAGTGACATCTAAAAAGTTGATGTGCTGTAAGCTCCCTTCCCAAGAAAATTTAACATTTTTGTCAATGATATTTAACCAGTGGACTATACCACCAATATGGTCTGAATTTTTCATAATTAAAAAAAACGTAACAAATGAACCATTTCAGAATAATAATCTCATTATAACATGGATTCCTATGCTCATTCAATATACGCGCTTGTTCTACATATACTCTAAGAGTCTTATTTTATTTGCACAGAACACGGGTTTCTTACTGATCCTCATTTGTGTGTTATGGAGGCCCTAATAAGGGTAAGTGTGCCTTGGCACAAACAGTTTCCAGGTGGATTGTGTTTGCTATTTGAATTGCGTATCAGCAGGTAGACGTCAAATGCCTGCTCCATGTCAGGGCACATTCAACTAGGGCTCAGGCATCCTCTTCAGCCTTCTTGAGAGGTGTGCCTGTATCCCAAGTTTGCAAGGCAGCTACATGGTCTTCCTCAGATACGTTTATTAGGCATTATGCAGTGGATGTTGATACATCTCAAGATGTAATAGTGGTGAGGGCTGTATTACAGTCTCTGTTTAGATGATAAAGAATCTATGGTATCTTTATACTGTTGGGTTTGGTATATTTATAAATATTATTGCTGTTATTATGCTCTTTTTATTATATTTAATATTTTATTACTATATTGATTTTATTATCATTTATTAATATTGCAGTTCCTTTTGCTTTAAGAAATATTACTGTAATTATTATAGTTCTGATGTTCATTATTTGTAGTATTAATTTTCTGCTTATAATAATTATTGCTCGTTATAATACATCTGTTTATTTCAAGTATTCGTGTGTTCAAAAATTCATTCCAAATTAAATTGTTGAAAAGTGTCCATAAATTTCAAACTAAATTATATATGATTAGAATAATTTCTGTAACTACTCATCCATTGCCAATCCAAGTTTCTGTTTTTGTTTCCAATGGCTGGAAAACCTTTTTGATCTTTAAGAGAAACTATAATGATTTAAAGTTTTAAGTGTATGTTTCTTTAAATGCAAGTAAATTTCCTTTACCTGCCTTCTTCCCTACAAATCCACTTCTTGCTTAGGGTAAAGAGGCAGCACTGAAACATTGTTTATCCAAGTGGGGCACAAATAAAGTTCTCAAGTGCCCACTTGTGGAAAGCAAACTCCTATCATTTTGCTCCTTTGCCTGCCAGTCGCTGGTGACCAGCAGGAGCTTGCAAGTCGCCCTGCAATCGCCCACCATCGGCAAGCAGCCTGGGTACAAGTGCAGCACACATGCTCCCGGGGGGCGCAACAACATCACTTTTGGAAGTAACGTCATCGCACCAGCTACAGAAGCGCTCCTGCGATTTGCGTGGGGGACAATTATGGCCCCAAACGGGCTGATTATCAAAGCCTGAATCCTTTATCTGAGGCACATACAAACTGACTTAGGCACACACACAGTTTGCCTGATAAGACTTTCTCACAACTTCAGACAGACAGCTCAAGCCTGAAAGAACACTTTCTCCCAGAAACTAACTAAAAACTGTGGTTCACTCTGCCCGCTAGGCTACAGCCACTATCCAAGCTGATCACATTCCACTGACTTATCCAACTCTCCTCTTTTTCTGAGACCTACATTTAAACCCACAGTAAGAAATTATTTTAAAACCCACATTAGCTGATGACTGGAACTTAATTTGCAACTCAGACTTATTAAAATTGCAAGTAATTAATACCAAATTAAAAACCTATAAAATTGTGAATCAATGGTACTGTACAACTCAGAAAATGACACTAATAACATCAGTGAAACCTCCATTATCCTGGAGGGGGTGTGGAGAACTAGGCTCCCATGCCCACTGCTGGTGGAAATGTAACTGTTATGCATTTGGACTGTTGGAGCCACTGTAGTTTTTGGGGTGGAGTCACTAGTTCTCCTCAGAGTGAGGGAGTCAGGACGGGAGTCAGTTACAGCCAGCTAGAGATGGCTGCAGAAGTTGTTCCCTTTATTAATTATTGATCAATAAATAGTTGATTGTTGAACCACTGTAATTGCCCTTCAGTCACAATACTTATTAGTAACCTCATCAAAAAATTCTGGAAAGAAGTTCTCAAACATATAACGCAAATAACAAGCTATATCATTCCAATGAAACCTGAAATAATCTTCTTAGATCACTGGGGTAAAATTAAAATTCTACGTATCAGACGGGACCTCATAAGAACCCTATTAGTAGCTGCTAAAACAACAATAGCAGCAAAACGGAAATTACAAAAAAACACCTACATTAACAAACTGGTATAATAAAGTACGGGAACATTTCATAATTGAAAAAGTAACACCCCAAACCAACCGACTTCACAGAGAAATGGTGCCCATTCTTTGTATCCATCACTGCCAATGAGGTTCAACCAGAAACACAAATATATTTTTCATTCATTTATTAAAACATACAGACTATCAAATAACACTACTCAAGATGACAAAAGGTTTCACCGTCACCTGCTGGAAAAACGTAAATGCTCCAGATCTTTCTCTATGGCATAAAAAACGATGGGACAATTACAATATGTCTGCCATTACAGATAATCTCTCACGTATAGACCCCCAGGTGACATCAAGAGACTTTATACCTAGCTGGTACCCAATCTTAGAATACCTAATGAAGCAACAAGAAATCCCCAAAAGACTTAAAAGATTTAGATCTGTGGTAAATTGGAAGTATATAATTCCTCTATATCTCCACTACTAGTTGTATGCATTCACTTCCACATGCTTAGATACAATAGCACATAACAAGGTCAGGGTTTGGAGTATGCTGTCCTTCAGGTATGTTGGTCCTAAACTATGGCCGTTTTCACACATCAGTATGGCCAAAACTGGGTCAGCTAAGGTCAAAGGTGCTATTTCCTTTGGAACAAAAATCTCAAGACTGCCATTTGAGAGACTGGCATGATAAAAGTTTTGGCTTGGGTGGCCCTCGCTTCCATCATCCAATGGTTAATCTATGACCCAAAAGGATTAATTTCCCTGATTATTAAGGATAGCTTCAAATTTTTGTGGGAGAAGGCTGTAATTGACAAATTGGCCGCAATTGGATTCTCTCTACAAACAATTCTAAAAAAGGGATATGATCAAGCAAACGTGCAGGTGAAGCAAAGGGTTTTTGGTATCAGGCGCCAGTGTGACGTAGGGAGCTCGCTAACATTCCTGGCTCCATTACAAGTTAAATATATAGTCACCCCAGCAGAATATTTATTGCGATTAGAGATCCCTGAACAGTGGAGCCTTTTTCCTTGCCAGATAGCAAGCCCTCCCTACAGTGGATGTAGAGGGGCGGTACACAATCCCTTGGGAGGAGAGACTTTGCCCATGCAGAAGAGAGGTGGAAGCAACAGAACATATTTTACTTCACTGCCCTCTCCACCAATCGATCCGTTTAAAGTACATATCTCCCCTACTTGAAAGATTTCCAGGCCGCTCAAACAAAGTATATGTAAAAATGTTGCTTACGGGAGAAAAAGGGCATGTAACAATATCAACCACAAAATTTTCCGCAGCCATTTGTAAAGCTTGGCAAAAAAATTGAGACAATAACGAATAGTAGTAAATTTACATCAAGCTACCATTACTTGGGGGAATATATATTAGTGGGCAAGCATAATTTTAAAATAGTTTTTCTGCCATACTATTGCAATAATTTTTTTAAAAAAATATTGTATGTAAATACTCTCTTTTAGCTTTTAGTAGATTTTAAACTAAATGCTGAGAAGTGCAGTTCTTTGTTTCCTGTTATGCTGGTCTAAAGACCGCAATAAATTCTGATTCCAATACGCACTGTATGGACCTCACACTATGTAATCCACCTTGAGTCTCAGTGAGAAAGGCGGAATACAAATGAAATAAATAAATAAATATTGTAGCTAGCAGTCTGTGAAAATCTGACTGGCTAAGCATGTATTTTCATTACCAGACCATGCTAACTAAAAGTAGGAGCACTCATAAAAGAATATCAAGATCTGTTTACAGGGTAGGCAATTCATGTCAATCAGAACAGACCAAATGAAGACAAAGAAACTATTCTCCCATATACTTTCAAAGCAATAGAAAAGGCCCCCACCAGAGGGAGTGTCAGAGCAATTATGGCTCATCTAAGACAATGGTTCTCAACCAGTGATATGCAAACAGGGGTTTCATAATACTAAATTTTTGTTCTCCCTCAATTCCTGGGTTCACCTGCACACCTCATGGGCCATCTCAATTTTTATGTCATTCACGCTTACCATACATGATGAATATAATATTGGCATGCCTATAAACATATCAAACGTCCTTCGGGGTGGGGGGTGGGTGGGGAGGGAATAGATGTTTTGTTTCTATTATGGTGGGACCCAGGTTCTTTAACAGAGTAATTGGCAGAATGTCAGATATCAAATGTTAAGAATCACTTATGTAACAGGTAACCTGCAAATAAAGAGGCAATACAAAGAATGATATAAGAAACTTCAAAGAGCAAAGCCAACTCACACAACTTGATTTTTTTTAAAAAGTTTTTCTTTGTTTAAACACAGATTCATCACAGATTACACTTAATAGAAGGCATCAAATGTTACAAATAAAAGAAGCCAAACATACTTGTGCATTCTGCATAATGCAAAAAAGGAAGCAAGGAAAAAACAATTACGACAATTGTCACAATATTAGTCATTAAAATCAGTTTTAACCAATAAATTATATTTGGAAGAAAATATGTATTGCCTCTATTAGTATTCTGAGTATATGGAAGGGGCTGAATTTAATGTTTTTTAAAAAAAATAACTGCATATACAGCTCAACCAGATTAGTACCCCACTCAGAGGAGAGAACAACTTCAGTGACAATATTGCCCCCACAATACAGCTGTGGAGCTCAATCCTGCCATGCTTGCTAAAGCAAGGATCCATGCTTTGGAACTGCATTTTTGTACCATGGTGGTGTCACAAGGCAGTGGATGCAATATTTTTGTGGCGCAATTTGTGGCTATGGACAGGATATGTGATTTGACAGTGTTTGGTGATCCCATGTAAAAATCCTGTGGATCCATGAGAATTCATGCTTTGGATCCATGTTTTTGCAGTGGCAGCACCACAAAGTTGAGGATGAACAACAGTTTTGGTGCAGCACCCCTCCCCTCTACTGGGGAGGGCATTGCCAGATGCCCAGTTGAGCTAGAGACGTCAGAACCCCCACTGGAGTAAAACAAACTGTTTTATTTACAAGATGGGCAATCACCAAACAAGTGTGCATTGGCAGGATAAATATATAATAAATTAAAAAGAAAAAAATAAGGCCTCTAGGCCCACAAACACACCCCTTTCCTTCCTTCCCCCTTCAGCCTTGGAGTAGGCAAGGGCCTGGTACTGGCAGCCACCACGCTACTCTGGGAGTTCAATGAGGGAGAGTCCAGAGCACGCCCATTTCCTCTACCCTTCCAAGCAGTACCCCTCTACTGGGGAGGGCATTGACAGATGACCAGTTGATCTAGAGACATGAGAACCCCAGCAGAGTAAAAGAAAATGTTTTATTTACAAGATAGGCAATCACTAAACAAGTGGGGGATAAATGATTAAAATATGTAATAAATATACAAAAAAAATAAGGCCCTCTGGTCCCATTGACTCCCCTTTCCCTCCTGCTCCCTTCAGCCTTGGAGCAGGCAAAGACCTTAGACTGGCTGCCACCACTCTGCTCTGGGAGTTCAACAAGGGAGATCCCAGAGCACCCCCATCTCCTCTACCCTTCCAAGCAGCGCCCCTCTACCAGGGAGAGGCACTACCAGATGACCAGTTGACCTAGAGATGTGAGAATCCCAGCAGACTAAAACAAACTGCTTTATTTACAGGATGGGTAATCACCAAACAAGGAGTGGAGGGAGACCATCTCCTCTACCCTTCCAAGCAGTTCCCCTCTACTGGGAAGTACATAGCCACATGACCAGTCAAGGGAGAGATGCAAGAATCTCAGCAGAGTAAAACAAATGGCTTTATTTACAAGATAGGCAATCACTAAACAAGTGGGGGGGGGAGATAAATATAATAAATATAAAAAGGAAAAAAAGAAGCCCCCCCAGCTCCACAAAGACACCCCTTTGCCTCCTGCCCCCTTCAGACATGAAGCAGGCAAGGGCATTAGACTGGCTGCCACAGCTCTGCTCTGGGCATTCAATGAGGGGCTAGGCTACCCCCATCTCCTCCACCCTTCCAAGCAGCACTCCTCTACTGGGGAGGGCATTGCCAGATGACTGGTTGAGCTACAGACATTGAGAACCCCTACAGAGTTTTAAAAAAACCCCTATTTTATTTCCAAGACGGGCAACCACCAAACAAGTGGTTGAAAAAAAGAGCCCTTGTGAGCAACAGATTTAACAAGGAATACTTTTCAACAAGCAGGATGAAACGACCATATGAAGGAGCTGGCAAAAAACAACAACAAAGTCTCCTAAAAACAACTAATAGAGTGTTCCCTACTGTTCCTGGCCCTTCCTGGGTCCAACCCACCCACCCAAGCAAGCAAGCACTCCTCTCCTCTGAGAGCTACATCTCTGCCTGGCAGCTCATGGGTGAAGAGCACTTCCCGCCCTTCTGGGGAGCCTTATATAAGCTCTCCCCTGGCCCAGCCTCCTTGCCGCTGATTGGCCTTCCTTTTCCCTCCAATTTCCTTTCATCCAATCCAAACACTTGAAAGGATCTTGGGAAATGTAGGCCTGCAGGAGAATTGTCAGTTAAGTTTACTGAAAATTTACCCCAGGCTTCAGCCTTCCTTGAGGCCTACAGGCCCAGGATTATGCCAAAGTTATATAAAGTAAATAAATACTTGATGGTCTAAGGCTCTTCAGTTTGCAAACAGGTATTTAGTTCAGGGTCGATTGACCATGGTGTTGCCAAGAACACAGGGACATTGAGAGCATAGCAATTGTTAGCGGGGTTACACCTGAAAGACTCTGGATAAAGAGTATGGTGTAAAGTTATTGTGGAGCAAAGATTTAGGTGGAAGAGAGGCAGTGGGAGTATAGTTTTAGTACAGTTAGGGTTCCCAGCTCCAGCTTTGGAAACTCCTGAAGATTTGGGGGATGGAGTCTTGATAGGGTGGAGTTGGGGTGAGGAGGGACCTCAGTAGGGTATAATTCCATAGGGACCACCCTCCAGAACAGCCATCTTCTCCAGGGGAACTGATTTCTGTGGCCTGGAGATCAACTGTAATTCTGGGAGATCTCCAGACACAACCTGGAGACTGGCAACTGTGGGATACAGCCCTGACCCCCCCCCCTTAATTCTGAGTAGTAAGCAGAGGCCCTCAGAGGCCCTGAGTGATATTTTATGCAACTCTAGATATAGCGCAAACATGTATCAGAAAGATGACTATATGAATGTAGATGTAATCATGTTTTATGATTTTTGTCTTTACACAGCCACACTAAGAGGAGCCCCTTGCCCATCTTTTTCTTGTCCTTGCAAGCTAACAAAAGTGCTGAAAGTAGAAAATGAAACTGCATTTCTAGAATCTGTGAGAACAAAACAATTAAGATCCAGGCCTGTAGAATCTCAGTTCCCTCATTGGCAGCATTGCAATAGATGGCCATCATCCTGCCATAGATTGGGGCACTTGTATTAAAGCCTTTGTTTCAGGAACGCTGTGAAATGTTCTTTGCCCAGCACCTGTATCATGTAATGGGATAAATTAACAATGGGTAGTTGTCCTGCTAGTTACATCGAGGATGGGAACAGATCCGGGCTAGTCATGAAAATGACACACGTCTGCCCAATGGATACTTAAACTGTTATCAGAGTTGCCAAAGAAAGAGTGTTTGTTCTTTGAAATGATAAACAACTTTTACAAGTGTTAATTAAGGGAACAACCCCTAATTATGCTAAACCAATGGAAGTCATATGTACGCGTAACTAACTCAACCAATAACTTACTGAATACATAATGAACCCAAGGTGATAAAAGTTGATGTCATGTTTCTCAGACCTCTGAAGAACGGTTGGTTTTACTGGGCTTTTATTGCCCTTGTATCCACGGTCTTCCCTCTATTTGAATAAAGTAACTCAGTTTCCTCTCCTCATCGGACTCTGTCTGCCTTTTCTGAATTGGGCCTGAGGCAGAACAGGCCATGAATTTGCGTGGTTCAAGTGGAGGTTCCACCAAGATACCAGATCACACCACAAGGGGGCGCTACTGTTTGAGTGAGACCAAGGATCCACGGGAGAAAAAGGTGCACCTCAACTGTTTTCAGTTGCCCACGGATTTCTGGAGCTCACTCATAGGAGTGGTGCTTTCAAAAGATGGCGTAGATCTTCAGTTAGAGTCCTGTGACGAGGGACCAAGCCAGGAAGCTGGCATATCAGGTAATTATTGGGGCATGTGAATCCTTAGGTCAGTCTCCTCGACGGGGGAGCAGCGTATTGCCAATCTGCAGCAGGGAGGGGTTTCCGCCTGCAGGAACTGGCTCTGGCCCAGCCACAAAGTTCCATAAGTTTGTTTCTGGGAGCGCTCGTCTGCAGCTGAATCTGTTTTTTAATCATGTTTGTTTTGATTGTTGGCTGGGTGTCCGAGTGTGCAGTGCGTGTGTTGGGGAAGGTGACATAATGGGAAAAGAGAGGAGGAAATTACTTGTTTGCCGATTCGCTGGTCTGTGTATATTTGCCTGGAAAAGACTGTGTGCGCACACGTGTGCCTGTTCCACTGCACTGAAACCTTTCCTCCTCTCCTTCCTTGCCCTTCCATCTCTTCTCTCTCTGAGCCAAACTACAAGAGACGCCTGACACAGGTTGGACACTTGTCAGCTTCCCTCAAGTTTTGATGGGAAATGTAGGCGTCCTGGTCTTGCAGCTGCAATGGAGAGCCAAGCTGTAAAACCAGGATGCCTACATTTCCCATCAAAACTTGAGGGAGGCTGACAAGTGTCCAACCTGTGTCAGGCGTCACTTGTAGTTTGGCTCTCAATGTTACGTTCCTGGGAAGTCTCCGTTTTGAAAAAAAAAAAACACACACCTGTGCATGAAAGGCATTGTGTCTGTCTTGGGTTGTTAACTGCTCTGTCTAATCGTTTGTGAGTGAGAGTATGTTGTTCATGTGCTATTACTGGGGCATGTGAATCCTTACCGTTGTTTGTTTAGTTCTGGCTGTCCAGACCTGGATTCCTCTTGTGTCTCTGCACATGCCTGGACCTCTGTATCCTACTTTGTCTCAGTAAGTGCCTGGATTCCTGCAAACCCCTGCAAGGGTCCCCCTCCAGACTAGAATCCTTCCGTGCCTCTGGAATACCCTGGACCTTCTGTGTCCCCTGCAGGCACCTGGACTCCTGGGTGGGTCCCCCGTCCAGACTGGAACCTCTGTGTGTGTCTTTGTGGAAAGTTTTGTTTTTGAAATGGTCTGTGAACGTCCTGCCTGCCCTGGTCCATCCGTTGGAATGTGTGAAGTGAGTGACTGTGAACTTTGTTGTCCTTGTAGAAGGGAACTGAATACTGGGTTGGAAGAAGAAGAAAAAATTGCTTAAGGAAAAAATCAGGAAACTGCACGCTTACATTAGCCCATTGGTGCGCTTGTCTCTCTTTGTTTGTGTGCTTGTGGATGGTACCTGTCTCTGCTCTTAAATCTGTGTCTGGGCTGGTCCCTCTGGGAAGGTTGTGTTTATTTATTTATTTTTTTGGTCTGCCTTGGGAGATGGTTCTGAAAAAGCCCGTTCGTTTGTGTGCACTACTGAAACTATTTTGAGAATTAAGAATCTGCCTGTATCTGTTTGCTTTTTGTTTGCTTCTGAAGTTTGTGTTTGTTTGTCCCGTTTGGGAAGAGACTGTGTGCATGCACGTATGTAGTCGAGACGTGAAGAGGCTGCTTGAACTCCGTTGCAATTGTGCTTCTGTGTGTCTGTATCTGGAGAGATCTCAAAACCTGGGCCGTTTCCACACGGCTCCCCGCTGCTCGTAACAACCCGGAAGATCACGCAAAAAACGCGGAAGATCGTGTTTTCTCGCTCGTGATTTGCGTGAGAAAACACGATCTTCCGCGTTTTTTGCACGATCTTCCGGGATGTTACAAGCAGCGGGGAGCCGTGTGGAAACAGCCCGGATCTGTATTTGTATCTGGAATTTCCTGAAGTTTGTCTGCAACTTTTTATTCTGTCCTGAAGTCCTGTTTTAAGCATCTGTTCTGAAATAGCTGGTCTCTGACCCAGCCCGTGTGTGTGCCTTCCTGTCATATGAGTGGAGAAGGTGCTTGTTTTGGTCACACTGAAAATCTGACTGGGAAAGCTGCTCTGAGAATGGAAGATTGTCTTGAGAAATCATTTGTATTAGCTTAAGTGTGTGTCGCAGTTTGTGTGCCAACTTCTGGAAACCCTGGAAATGCTCAGAACTCCCTTGCCAGTTTTGTTCAGCCAGCCACCAGAGAGCTGTCCCCGCTCAAGTCCAACCTGTTATTTTTCCTCTGGAAATCGGGGAGCAACCCCAGCTCCAACTTTCCAATCGGAGAGAGCTCTCCAGTTTGAGAGCTGCTGCCAGTCAGGACAGGTAGCTGTGCCAGGGGGTGTAGGGTTGCCAGGTCCCCTTACCCTCCCAATGGGAGGAGGAACCCAGCACTCACCTTTTTTTTGCACCATGTGTATACACTTTGCGTATGCACACTCTGGGGGCAGTATGATGACATCACTCCCAGGAAGTGACATCATCACACAGACCCAGGAGCAGCAGTAAAGGCCTGATTTGAAAATCAGGACAGGAATAATCACTTGCTAACATTTGCAGGCCACGCCCTCCTTAAATGCACGAGAGCAGAGACCAGTAACAGAGAGGCTCCAGAGCAAGGCCGTAGCTTTATGAACTTCAGTTTGGCAAGCGGTTTTGCAGCCCTTGTTGTTCACACATTCACACTGAGAAAGAAGTGAAAGTTAAGAATTTATTTATTTGCATTATTTATAGTCTGTCTTTCTCACTGAGACTCAAGGCAGATCACACAGAGTAAGTCGATGCAATCAATACAAGGAGACATCTAATAAATAAACCATAGCACTAAGATTACAGCAACCTGACACAAAGCATAAGCATGAGATAATGCAGAAAAATAAGTAGAAAACGATGCAGCGAGAGCAAGATAACACACACAGCAAACAGATAATACATCCACAGTCCCATTCCCTTTATTACAGCACCTGTCTGAGTCATTCCATCACAATATAGCCCTCTTACCTTTGTAACAATTTTGATTTATATACTTTATGGAATTGTCAAATGCTGGCAGCATCTGCCCTACCCATACCTAAGGGGTGGGGCTGGACGTTATGCTTATCTGTTATGTAGTGCCTGAACTGTAAGTTGACTCTGTAAGCTGTCTCTTACGCTCCCACAGGGTGGACGTCTGTTCCCGAAGTTATCTCTGCTAGACTGTGCTCTCGCATCTGGGCTATGGGAAAGGAAGTCTACATAACCTTGAAAACCTGTGTGTCATCTCTCCCTGTGTCTCATCCTCTGCATAGATGGTTCCCAGTGGAATTGGCCACCTTTTAGGAAAAGGGGTGGGATTAGCCAAGGGGGAGTGTTAGTCTTTGAATGATATGTATGCCCAATACCTGTTTGAACCCTCATTCCTGACAATGAACTCAGTAAGGTCATGATACTAGCAATTTATCAATAAAGCTCTTACTAAAAACAGTGGAGTCTTTTGAAGGTTACTTGGCAGATCTTTACAGGAATGACATAAGCGGCATAGAAATGCCCGCATTTTAAAAAAATTATCCTAGTTTCCAGTTTGCGTATGCCTGGTCTAGTCTGGTTGGCAGCAGGTTCTGCTAGCTTGAAAGCAGAAATTCACGCCTGCAACCTGCGAATTGCCCTTCAACCAGCAGTTGAGCTTGGGCAACTAGTGTGCTGCTACGAAGCTGTGCTCTTCCCCAGTGTGGTTTGTTCTTTCAGTCTGATGTAGTCTGGATAAATGGACTGATGCAGCCGGGTGGGGGGACTAGAAGGCCTTAGGGAACCCTTCAACCCCTATGATCCTATGTTATTAACTTCACTATGTGTGAAGCAAAGGACTCTCTTCCTCCTTCTGCCCCACAGGGCCTGTTTTCTTTCCGTGAATGTAAATGAAAATGAAAATGCATTTTTTAAAAAGGGGAACAATTAGCTTGGCTGTCAGTTTCCTCCAGGACTGCATCCCCTGAGTGATAGACAGGAGGGGGGGGCGTGAGTGGCGGGTGGCTGTTCAGTAGCAGCTGCCCCTTCTGCTCTAGGGAGAGGAAGTCTGTTAGCAGAAAGTGGCCTGGCCAGGCTGGGTGTCAGGCTTTGGTGTCTGAAGGAATCTTCATAGTCTTTTAAGGGCTGGATCCAGATTTAACTGGCAATTTCTGCCAGTTTCCCTTCCCACTGCAGAGCCCTCTCATGTAATTTCTCGGGGTCCCCTATTCCCCAGGAGCAGAGTTTTGTGCATATCAGAGCTCTGCAGTGTGAGGGGAGGTGCCAGAAGAGTTCCATTCTGCTGATGGATGCTTTAGTCTGGATTCAGCCCTTAGGTGGCACGGGAGGGAATGAAGAGGGATAGAGGGGCAAGCCAGCTGCTTAGAGATGCTTTGTGGACTGCCTGTCTGTCCTGGCATCATCATGGTATCTGAAGAAGGGAGCTCCAAGTCTTGCAAATTTATACCCTGAAAATCTGGTTGGTCTCTGCGGTGCCGCTGGACTCAAATCCTGCTGTTCTACTGCAGACCAAAACGGCTTCCCACCTAAAACTGTCTGTCACGGCAAACATCTAGGTCAAGGCCGGCCAACCGGCAAGGTTGGACATGGTTTGTGAGATGATTCAGCATCACCAACAACCCAACCCATACGCTTCCCTGGGGTACGGGCTTGCAGAATTTGCACATTGCAAGCAGCCAGGTGTTGAATAGGGCAGTCCCCGCACAATGGTCAATAAGTTCAGGAGAACGTAACCATAAAGGGGGCAACAGAGTCGCCAGATTTCTGGACTGTCCTGAATTTTCAGGGTTTTAACCTCTTTCCAGGTGTAGAGTTAAGATTTAATATTCTTATAAGGGTTTCATAGAATTTCATACTTTCATATACACATATATTCTTAGAATGAATTAATAGTGCAAAGTGCCTTGTTGCAACTCTCCTCTTTTTTTTCACATATTGTTCAACTTTTGCTGAAAGCTGTTTTTCAGAGAGAAACAGAACATAACTAACGCCGAAAATGTTTCTCTTTTCTCAGTTGCTTAGGAAACTTAAGATAAGGCCACATTCTTTGAGCTACTGTCGCATGAGAAGAGAGGAAAAGATACAATAAGAAGAGCACATTCACTGAATCCGTAACTCTTGATTCTAAGGTTTGGAAGTCAGCAAGAAGTGAGAAATTCAGAGTCAGCAAAGGATAGTAACCAAATTTATTTATTTATTTATATTTCAATTTATATACCACCCATCCTCAGGGGCTCTGGGCGGTGAACAAGTTAAAATCAATAAAAATAAGAAAACAACAATACTAAAATCAACATACAAAACAATAATGAAATAAATTAACCAAGTGCAATGGTGGAGAGAACCCCCCCACCCCAAAGGTAGGATGAAAAAGTTACATTGATAGATGCAAAATTGCGAGACTAGTTTGAGAACTGAGAAGTAGCCAGTTGAAAGAACTGTAGAGATCAGGGCCGATTCCAGACGGCCCTCCCCATCCCGAAACGTTGTGCGTCGTCGCGCGAAAAATGCGAAATATCGCGTTTTCTCGCGCGAGTTTTGCGCGACGTCGCGCAAAACTCGCACGAGAAAACGCGATATTTCACGTTTTCCGCGCGACGACACGCGACGTTTCGGGATGGGGAGGGCCGTCTGGAATCGGCCCAGATGTATGTAACGACCAATTGCGAATTGTTCAGCCGGTAGTTCCTTTTGTACTGAAAAAAAAAAGTCTTTAAAACTGCTTGTAAGCTTTATGTTCTTTGGTACTCATGGCTCTTTTGAAAACTGGGTACCCATATTGCAACATTCAATACAATCATTGAAAGAAGCAAAATCAAAAAGAGTCCAGTAGCACCTTTAAGACTAACCAATTTTATTGTAGCATAAGCATTCTCGAAAGCTTATGCTACAATAAAATTGGTTAGTCTTAAAGGTGCTACTGGACTCTTTTTGATTTTGCTACTACAGACTAACACGGCTAACTCCTCTGGATCTATTGAAAGAAGCACTTATCTGTCTCCTCCTTTTGCTCTGAAGAATCTGTGTATGGACAGAAGGGCACTTTTTGTGTAACACAGGGTCTCTGGAAGAGGAGTTAAATCTTAGAGTAAGGAGCCTGAAGCAAAAATATCTCTCTGGCCATTTCCACATGGCTTACCTTATTCTGCAAAATAGCGAAATCTCGCACGAAATCTCACGAGAAGACGCTGTTATTGCGTCTTCTTGCGTGATAACAGTGTCTTCTCGCGAGATTTCGCTATTATGCAGAATAAGGTAAGCCATGTGGAAATGGCCTCTCTCTCTCTCTCTCTCTCTGTCTCTCGCTAGAATCCATTCTCAATAACATTGGAATAATAACATTCAATTTATATACCACCTTTCAGGGCTGCTTAACACCCACTCAGAACGATTTACAAAGTATGTTATTATCCCCACAACAAACACCCTGTGAGGTGGGTGGGGCTGAAAGGGCACTGAGAGAGCTGTGACTGACCCAAGATCACTCAGCTGGCTTCGAGTGGAGGAGTGGGGAATCAAACTTGGTTCTCCAGATTAGAGTCCCACAGCTCTTAACCACGACACCAAACTGGCTGTCAGTACGAGATCCTGGTCAGAAATCTAACTGCTGCATTCTGTACCATTGACAGCTTCTGGGACAGCCTTATTTGATGTTTGTAGCTTCTAAATAATTGTCAAGGGCAGTCCCACAAAAGTGCAGCATGGTAGTCAAACTGGGATGTGACCGGTGCGTAGCTAACTGGGCCCAAGTTGCATTCCTCAAGATGAAGTTGGTACACCAGCCCAAATGTGTCCTCTGTGGCTCCATTCCCTCCTGCCTGCCCTTGCTTTATGGGCCTCTCCTGGTTTTTATATTCAGCATACTGTCTGCTTGAGTAGTTGAAGGGGGCATGAGATAGAGGGTGGGGGGCCCATGAACACACTGATCCCACCAGTCTCCAGGAGGGTTACCAACGTCCAGGTGGGACCTGGAGATCTTCTGGAATTTCAACTGGTCTCTGGGCTACAGATATCAGTTCCCCTGGAGAAAATCAAAAAGAGTCCAGTAGCACCTTTAAGACTAACCAACCTTGCTGTAGTGTAAGCTTTCGAGAATCACAGTTCTCTTCATCAGATGTGGAACTGTGGTTCTGGAAAGCTTATGCTACAGTAAAGTTGGTTCGTCTTAAAGGTGCTACTGGACTCTTTTCGATTTTGCTACTACAGACTAACACAGCTAACTCCTCTGGACCTGGAGAAAATGGCAGCTTTGGAGGGTGGGCTCTATGGCATCACATCCTTGCTCAGCATTCTCCCCTCTGCAAACCCAGCCCTCCCCAGGCTCCACCCCCAAATCTCCTGGAATCTCCCAATCCAGACTTGGCAGCCCCAGTCTACAGTAAAGTGGTGTTGCGAGGTCTTGTAGTGCATTAGCTTAGGGCTTGGTCTGTATTGCCCAGCCTGTTTAACCAGCGATGATACTAGTACAAAAGAAAGGAGTGCATACAACGCATATTCCACACGGACACGGTGATGTTCAAGGACAAGCTTCGGTGCAATCCTGCTTGGAACATTTATGATGCCAGTTATGGACCTTGCTGCTGACTTGCACTTCGAAGGAGAGGCAGGGCAAGGGTTAAGGGCGCTGCAGCTTTGGAAGGACGCTGGGAAGTGTACAGAGGGTTAACTTCTCGCTGAGCACTCTGGCACCGGCCTGTCTGTCCAGCCAGAAGCCTCCCTCCAGAAGAGGGGGAGGCCACCAGGAGGGTCTGCCCCCTTTTCATCTGAACTTGGGACAAATTTCAGTCCAGCGCTGAGGAAGTTGGGGATCTGGTGATGCTCAGGTGAGTCCCCTGCCTGACTCCTAGATTTTTGGGGCCCGTTGGGTGGGGAGGTGTCCATGAGGCTTGGCCTGTTCCTTTCCTAAGAGATTGGGGGGGGTGGAACCCGGGACCCATCCTCCATCCCTGCAAGAATAAATAAGAAGGGAGAAGAATCTATTCCTAGGAAGTCAAACTGAAGGACTGCAAAGGAAACCCAGAGGGTCCTCTAGTCAAGCAGGACTTGAGATGCCTGAAACATTTCCTACCTTGGCTTGAAAACCTCCCGTCAAGAGGAGTTTATGAACCATCCGAGACGAGTTGTTCCACCGCAGAACTGTTCCAAGAATTAGGAATTTTTCTCAATATTTAACTAGACTCCATGATTAAAATCCAGTTGCTTCGCGTCTCATCCAAAGTCTGTAGGGTTAGAAAAATGTCTCTTTTGTCTGAAAAGGTGCCCTCTGGCTGCTGTAGGAATGGGACAACACCGACACGGGTGGCTTCCATGTGGTGCGATATCCCCGGTTGTTCTCTCATAGCGCTGCGATATGTGGAGATGCCGATAGAGCCTCTGCACAGAGCCTCTGTCTTGCCATGGCGATAGAGCCTCTGCACAGGGAAATTCTCCAAGCCTTTCCTCCACTTACTTTTCTGCGCACGCTTCTCTCCTTTCTGCCATGCGCAGGCTTTTAACCTGTTTTAACAAACTGACAGAGCACGATAGTTGCGTACCTACTGGTGGAGGGGTAGGAATGGCGGGTGCAAGGGAAACAGGGAGGGAATAGTGCCAGATGAGGGTGGGGAGGTTGGCAAATCCATACCTTACAATTCTTAAAGTAGCCAGTTTTCTTTGAGTAGGACCTTCCCAGAACTATTGTCCAAAATAATGTTTTGGAAAATGTACTGTGAGGCACAGGGAAACCTGGAAGAATGATTGATCAGCACTCTTGTGTGGAAGCTGAGTTTTTGTTATTAATCTGCAGACAAAGATACATGGGTGTGAACTTTTTAAAAGTTTCATGCAATGGGACCAAAAGGCAAAGTAAAGGTAAGGGGTTTCATGGGGGTCGGTGGAAGGAGCAATCCTATGTATGGTATTGCCCCTCCCCCCTTTCCTTTGCCTTTTGGTCCCACTGAATGGAACTTTCTCAAAAGCCCATGTGTTTTTTATGCCAGAATAGCTATCAACTTCCCCGACCACTTTTTACATCTGACGAAGTGGGCTCTGGCACACTACAACTCATGTGAGTCTGGAGGGAGGCTTTGTTCACTTTGCCTCAAATCTAGAGCTAGCATGGTGTAGCTGAACCTGCGAGACTCAGGTTTGAATCTCTACTCTGCTGTGAAAGCTTGCTGGTTGATCTTGGGCCGGTCATGCACTCTCAGCATGAAGTTGTGAGGATAAAATGGGGGAGAGGAAGAGGGGAGAGTCACCATGTAAGACTCTACTGGGGAGGGTAGTAAAGAAAAGAAAAGAAAAAAGAAAAGAAAAGAAAAGAAAAGAAAAGAAAAGAAAAGAAAAGAAGATGACCACTCAGAACTTAAGGACTTAAAGGTCACCATAGTTCAACAGAAACCTTTCAAAAACAGAATCCAACGGGAAGCTGCTGAATTGGAATTCATATGTAAATTTGACTCAGTCAGGCTTGGATTGAATAGGGACTATGAATGGTTATCTCATTATCAGAAGTAACTGATGTCATTAACAGAAGCAAACTGATCTCATTATCAGAAGTAAACTGATTTGCATCTATTCCCCCCCTCCCCTCACCACTTATATATATATGACCAGTTGCTTCTTACCCTCCATGCATCTGACGAAGAGAACTGTGGTTCTCGAAAGTTTATGCGGGCAATGTAAAGTTGGTTAGTCTTAAAGGTGCTACTGGACTCTTTTCTATTTTGATACTACAAACTAACACGACTAACTCTTCTGGATCTACCACTCAGAACTGTGGATAGAAATTGTCCAGTATTTCTGGAGGGGGATAGTTCCCACGCATTTGCACCCAAGGGATATTCACACATTTCTGGGGTCCCAACTCATCAGAGAAGTTTGGCAATTTTCAAAAGGATACTAAAAAGGATACTAAAACCTGCCAAAGTTGGGGTGGTGTGTGAGTGTACAGCCACCATGAGCCCCGATCCTTCTTGCAAAGACTCTGAAGGAACGAGTGCCTGTCTTCCAGCCTCCCTCTGCCTCAGATATTTGTCTCTGTCTGACCGCTGTCTCTTCACCGTCTGTCCTCTCTGCTGCACCTACTCAGGGCCTCGTTCTGGGCATCCCAGGGTTTCGTTTTGGCCCCTTGGCCATCCCTTGTTATCTGAATCCTTCCACAGTTCCCCCTTTAAAGAATAATTATAGGCTCTTATATCCTCTCTTTTTCTTCTCCTCTTCCTTTCTTCTTTTTCCTCCTCTTTTGTCTTTCTTTTCTTTCTCTGTTCTTTCTATGTTCTGTTTATATTAAATTTTATTTGTTTATTCTCTATTTAAATAAAAACAAAAACTTTTATTTAAAATAAAGAAGAATTGCAGGCTCCAGTAGACATGCCTGGTCTCTGAAATTGGTTAAATTCCCCCCTACTGGAGTTTTGTGTCCAAGCGTCCTTTTGTCATCAGCAAAGCACTGTGCAGTCACAGAAATCACCCGGCAGAAAGAGTCCCAGGGAAAGACCCAGGAAAAGAACAACTCCCAGGTCTTGCCACCCCCACCCCCCACCTCCCCCAAGTACTGGCTGTGGAAAGCCAGAGACATCTACCATCAAGTGTCTCCCCTATATAGGGGAACCTGTATGTTCCCCCCGGCAGGGCAGATGATAACTCTAAAGTGGGGAGGGTTGCCCCAGGAAAGTAGCGCAGGGCAAAGGATAAAGAGAGCAATCCTAAGCAGGTGTACTCTGAATCTTACTCAAGCCTAGTTAATGGGGTTTACTCCCAGGAAAGTGTTCTTAGGATTGCACTAGATCCAGAGGAGTTGGCCGTGTTAGTCTGTAGTCGCAAAACAGAAAATGCATCTGACGAAGAGAGCTGTGGTTCTCGAAATCTTATGCTACAATAAAGTTGGTTAGTCTTAAAGGTGCTGCTGGACATTTTTCTATTTTAGGATTGTAAACTTTCTCCCCATTTCTGCACTGCCAACCTGATTCCCCTCCACCGCCCATCTCTACAGCAGCTGTAAAATATCCCACAGGGAAATCCGATCATGGATCTACCTGAATCTGGCCCTTTGTTGTATGGAGCAGCAGAGGATACTCATACTAAGGCAGTTTCAGGTGGGTCGCCATGTGGGTCAGTAGTAGAAGAGCGAGAAGCGGGTCCAGTCCATCAAGGTTGCATCGTCTGCTCTATCCAGTAGCAGCTCTCCAAGATCTCAGGCAAAGTTCTTTAACTTCCCCTCCTACCTGCTCTTTTTGAAACTGGAGTCCCTGGAGATTGAGCCTGGGACCTTTTGCATGCCAAGCAAATGCTTTACCACTGAGCCACGGACAGATGTGGGTTGATAAACATCATATCTTTGGGCTGTGGTGCTCAGCATCACCGAAATATCCAGACCCCCCCCCCCAGATTTAACTCCAGCCTTTAATATAGAATAGAATAATTTCTGGTCAAATTGGACAACCCTAAAATAGATTCCTGACTCCCATATACCTGTTTCATTTGCACACGCACTTACTATGCGCCTCCTCCCATATGAACCTCCACAAAGGTTAACCCCTGCTGATGCTTTTGGTGCCAACCTTTCTGCGAACAGCAGGCCCTTTCAAATCATACTTCCACAGCTTTGAAATGCTGTTTCATGGTTTGTCCATTCATTTACCTTTGTAATGATATTAAAGAGAAACTGAATTTTGTGGCACTTTTGGAAACTGATCCTTCGGAGCAGGCACCTGCATCTGACGAAGAGAGCTGTGATTCTCGAAAGCTTATGTTACAATAAAGTTGGTTAGTTTTAAAGGTGCTACTGGACTCTTTACTATTAAGTACCTAGGGAGGCTCAAGTGCAGGACTGTATGTGTATTCCTCAATTCATGTGCAGGCTGTTCTTGCTCAGAGCACATGAATGCCGCTTTCATGGGAGCTCCCTTTGTGTGACTGCATCTGCAAGTGATTCCGAAGCACCAGTTCAGCTCAGTTTTTGCTACAAGAACAAGTCCTGCAGGCTCCTTTGACTTGCCAATTTGCATTTCTTTAAGGTGTGAGAAAGTGTCAAGATCTGCATTTCAAAGAATGGATGTGGGGGAAACTGGGATACTGTTAGCAGTTGAGGAGGAACTGATAAAGAATGTGTGAATGTATTCACATGGAGCAAATTGAAGTGTGACTGTACGAGCGAGTGCATGGAAAGTTGAGGGGGGACAAGTGAAATGAGGTTCACTTGAGCGTCCCTAGGTCCTTCATAACGTGTAGAGAGACCATCAGAGCCCTAGCTGCTGCCTGCCTGTTTTCTTCCAAACCGGGCTTCCCTCTCACCAGATCATCAGACAGAAGATTTGCTGTGGTGTGTGACTGTGGCTTTCCCATTGGTCTGGGCCCCTGTGGCACAATAAGGGTTCCCAGAAGCTGAAATCTCATGCTTATGTCAATGAACAGCTTGACAAGTTCATCTTCTTCTCTCTTGGGTTGCAAAAGAGCTTGTCAGAGCTTCGGAAAAGAAGTACCGAGAAGAATGCGGCATCAGCAACCTCTCTGGAAGGACGTGGCAGCGTGTGGGTGAACTTCCTTGCAGTGAAAGGTGGGCCTGCTTTTCAACTTACCTGCCAACTCCCTCCTTCCCTTAAATGTTTTTAGCTCTTTCCGGGGCATGAAGGGCAGCCTGAGAGTTCTGACGGAGCATCCTCTGCTATATTGCCGGCGCAACTGGAGCACAGCTCTTGGGCTGTACTCCGCTTCTTTAGTGCCCCTAAAATCAGAATGTAAGAGGATCAGCCCAGGGGAGGTCCCTGTTCTATAGCATCCTGTTTCCCACCATATTCATTTATTCAGAAAATGTATTTGGTCGGTCTCCAGGGACCTGTTCTGGGAAGCTCACCAAAAGAACAATCCCACCTCCCCATTTGCTTCCCAGCATCTTTTAGTCAGAGGTTTTCTGCATCTGGGCCTGAAATTTGCCTTCTCTCCTGGTTGATCATTATTTACAGTCCCATCCTCCAGGAATGTTTCTAGTCCTTTTGAGAAGCTTTTGGAATTTAATGTCTCTAAGTATGTCTGGCAGCAGGGAGTTCCACAAGTTAATTACACATTGAGTGAGGAAGTAATTTTTTTGTCTATGTGAAACCTAGTGCTTATGAATGTCATTGTTGAACCCAAGTTCTAGGCCGTTTCCAGACGGCTTACCTGCCTCCGGAACGTTGCGCCATCTTGCGAGGAAAACGCGAAATATTGCGTTTTCTCGCACGAGTTTTGCGCGATGTCGTGCGATGTCGCACAAAACTCGCGCGAGAAAATGCGATATTTCGCGTTTTCCCCGCAAGATGGCGCAACGTTCCGGAGGCAGGTAAGCCATCTGGAAACGGCCCTAGTGTTCTAAGAGAAGAAAAAATTCTATGCTTTCCTCCCCATATGCATAGTTTAAAATGTCCCCCCTTTTTAATGTAGCCTAAAGTCTTAAACTCTTTTCTGTTGATATTTTCCTTAGCTCCTTTCTGCCCCTTTCCCCAGCTGAACAATACCCTTTTTAGCATGGGATGAGCGCAATAGTACACAGTATCCCAAATGTGGCTGTTCCACAGGTGTCTAAAAAGGCTTTATGGTGCTGTTATTTGTCATTGGGTTGGTCCTACAAAATGCATTACATGTTCTTGGCTTTTATGATGCAGGCCGTTTTATTTCTAATCATCCCACACATGGAATTTGCCCTTTTCACTGCTGCTGTCCGTGGAGTCAGAGTTCCCACTGCATTCTCGATAACATCTTACCTGGTCGGTTACTACCAGTTTAGACCACATCAGAGTTTGTTGGTTTATATTATTGTTGTTGTTGATGGTGTTGTTGTTATTGGGGGCCTTCTTGATAGTCTTGGCCAGACCTCACAGGGAGGGAGATCCATGTATAAGGGCCTAGAATAGATCCAGGGCCTAGAATGCCATCACAGCCTGAGTTTGGTTGCCCCTTCGCTCTCCAGAGGGTGTGGGCAGCGCACAAGAGCCTGGCCTGCCCGATGGAGGACTTCCACATGCTCATGCCCTGAATGACGGCTTGCCAGTTCTCTTTCAGTCCCCTTCACTTGGGATTAGGTTTGCCAGGTTCAGGTTGGGAAATTTTTGGAGATTTGGGGGGGGGGGGGTGGAGCCTGGAGAAGGCGGGGTCCAGAGAGGAGAGGGGCCTCAGAATGATATAATGCCACGGAGTCCACACTCCAAGGCCGCCATTTTCTCCAGGGGAGGTCAGTTGTAATTCCGGGAGATCTCCAGCCACCACCTGGAGGCTGGCACCCCTACTTGGGATTCCTCTTCTTGGCGGCATTTGGGGATTGTTATGGGCAGAGAAGTGGCTGAATAAAAGGCCCACAGAACAAAAAACAAAAAGTGTCACCCCAAAGTCAGTCTAGCCTGGGGAAATTCCTTCCAGCTCCAAATACAGAGAACGACAGACAATGTAAAGAGGTCGGAAAGAAAACCCAGGGATGTTTGTCCATGGCAACGGGGCCTTTGGCTGATTCATTTTGGCAGGGTTCCCCTTTCAAGGCCAGCCCTAGAGTTCCATGGGGCCGTTCACCTGTGCGGAACAGACAGGAAACAGGACTGGGGAGAAGGGAGGGAAGAGCAGCAGGAGAACGCCCGGCTCTGCCTCCGAGCTTTCTGGAGCGGAGGCGTCAGGCACTGACCTTTGCCGCATGGCTCCTTGTCGCCTCCGATCAGGAGAAGGGCGATTGAATGTGAGCCTCTGGCTTCGGGAGGTTGTGGTCGGCCAGTGGTGCTCTGCACGTGGAGCCCCCGTGCCCAAGGGGGTGTTTGCTTGCAGGGCTCGGCGTGTGGCGGGCAGGCTCCCCAAGCATTTAGCTGTGGTGTCAAGAAAGCTGATGAGCTGGGTTGGTTTGTGAAGCCAGTGAGAGGATAAAACGTGCGACCCTGGCCAATGGCAAACTCAGCCACAGGGAGCTTGGCTGGATAACAGCCGGGGTGGAGGGGAGATGGAGAACATCAGACCCCTGGGTCTGTGGGACTCCTTGCCTTGGCGGGTTCTGTGGGGCAGCTCCCACGGGGACCGAACAGACGGACTTGGGGTTCTCTGTCATACCAGTTCAGACTAGGGCCATGTGGGGTAGGTGGGGTCGCCAACCTTTGGTCGGGGCCTGGAGATCCCTTGGAATTACAACTGAGCTCCGGACAGCAGAGATCCGTTCTCTTGGAGAAAACAGCTGCTTTGGAGGGTCGTTTTTATGGTATTCGGTATCACACACAAGGCTCTTCACGGCCTTGGTCCAGCATACCTACAGACCGCCTCTCTTACCTATGTCCCTTCACGGCAGCTTTGCTCACCTGAACAGGGTCTCCTGCAGGTGCCACCCTGCACATGGGTGAAATCAACAGCTGCCAGTACAGGTACATTCTCTGTGGTAGCCCCACCTTGTGGAACGGCCTGCCTGAGGAGGTCAGGAGAGCCCCCACTCTCCCGGCTTTCTGCAAACGATGCAAAACCGAATGATTCAAAAGGGCTTTTTACTCAGAAAGGAGGGCGGTATTGTAGGGAGGGGGTCTCAAAGAGATGCTTCACGAACAAGTTAAGGACCATAAACTTCACCACTATGCTGTCTTTCGTCCCATCTGTTGCTTTAAGTATGTGCTCCCATGTGCTGCCTGTGCTTCAAGTATGATCTTACTGGGTAGTGACATGTTGTCTAATGTCAGTCTTAGAGTTGCTTATGTTCTGTTTTGGCATTTCTTCAACTTTGTGTTGGATTCCTGCTAATGCTATGTCTTTGTGAACTTGTATCTATGGCATTCGAAATCGCAGGAGGTCATAGCCCCTCTCTATACTGCCTTGGTCAGGCCACACCTGGAGTATTGTGTGCAGTTCTGGAGGCCTCACTTCAAAAAGGATGTGGACAAAATCGAGAGGGTGCAGAGGAGAGCGACAAGAATGATCAGGGGTCTGGAGACTGAGCCCTACGCGGAAAGGCTGAAGGCCTTTAGTTTGGAGAAGAGGAGGTTGAGGGGGGACATGATTGTTCTCTTTAAATATTTGAAAGGCTGTCATTTGGAGGAGGGCAAAGAGCTGTTTCAGTTGGCAGCAGAGGGTAGGACCCGAAGCAATGGGCTAAAACTACATGCAAAAGGTACCGACTGGATATTAGGAAAAACTTTTTCACGGTCAGAGTAGTTCAAAGGTGGAATCAGCTGCCTAGGGCGGTGGTGAACTCCCCTTCACTGGCAGTTTTCAAGAAGAGGCTGGATGAATACTTGTCAGGGATGCTTTAGGCTGATCCTGCACTGTTCGGGGGGTTGGACTAGATGGTCTGTATGGCCCCTTCCAACTCTGTGATTCTATGATTCATTGTTTATGGAAATGTCCTTGATACTGACTGTACTGATCTCACACTGTGTAATCCGCCTTGAGTCTCAGTGAGAAAGGCGGACTATAAATGACATCAAATAAATACATAAAAACAGAAAGAGAAAGAGAGAAAGTTATATGCTGAGGTCTCTCCTGAGGCTCCCCCCAAGCCTCCAGGAAACCCCCAACCTGGAGTTGGCAACCCTAGCAGTGGGAATTTGAGAAGGAGGGCTTCCTGCTACTAAGGCTGCTAGCTGAGATGCCTTTTGTTCTGTTCCCATCATCCTGCATTGTCCAAGGCGCCTGCTGCCCAGCATCCTAGAGGTCGTTTGGTGTAGCGGGTAGGGTGTCGAAACAGGACCTGAGAGACCGAATCCCCACTCTGCCATGGAAGCTTGTTGCTGACCCCAGACCAGTCACACACACACACACACAGAGCCTAACTTACTCCACAGGGTTGTTCTGAGGATAAAATGGAGGAGAGGGAAGGGATGGAAGCTGCTTCGGGACCTCTTTGGAGAGAAAGGCTGGGCATAAGCAAAGGAAGTAAATAGAAAGGTGGGGAGAGATCCGGAGGAGTGAGCCGTGTTAGTCTGTAGTTGCAAAATAGTAAAGAGTCCAGTAGCACCTTTAAGACCAACCAATTTTATTGTAGCATAAGCTTTTGAGAACCACAGCTCTCTTCGTCAGATGCATCTTAAAGGTCTTAAAGGTGCTACTGGAATCTTTACTATAACAGAAAGGTAGATATCTGATTTTATGACCAGAGTTTCTCCTTCAAGCCTTTTTTTCAGGGGGCCCTGATCCAAAGTCCTGGATAGTGCCCACAATAGGGATCCCAGACCCCTGGTGGGGGCGGGGGATCTCCCACCCCCGCTCCCCACACCTAGCACCCACTTACCTGAGCAGTGTGTGGGGGGGTGCACCTTCCTTGTGCGCTCCCCTGTGGCGCAGCGCACTCTTGTGTGCCGCAGCTGCTGGGATTGGCCTGTTTTGGCCCAGATCGGAGCCGCTGCAGAGCGCAGAAGTGGTCCAGCACTCCACAGCACCTCAAAAATGGGCCTGATCTGCGGCAGAATGGCCCATTTCAGGCGCGTTCTGCAGCACCCGGGGCCGCGTGATGACATCACCCCTGAAGTGACGTCATCGTGCCTGGGGGGGGGGGGCGCATGTGCGCTCTGCAGTGCCAGGCCCCTGTCCCCCGCCGGGAGATTGAGGGGGCCTGGCAACCCTAGCCCACAATCGCTGTACCCTCTGTTGCCCCCCACGGGCCCAGCCCTCGTTCCCACCCTCTGGAGCCACCCCAGGCCCAAGCAGGGCAGGCCTTGAGTCAGCTGCTGAGGGCAGGTGTGCGCTGAACCAGCTGCCCAAGGGTCACTCTACGTGTTACTTCTTTTACAAGTTCTTCATGGATCCCACCCATGCTCTGTGCAGACACTCGTTGACTTGGGGATTGGTTTCTATTAAGAAAACCTGGGAGTGTAAATGGGCTTGGGAAGCTGCTGTTGGGGGAAGAACTCCTGCCTTTCCCCCAAGCTTTTCCCCCTCCGTGCAAAAACAGTGCGGGGAAGGAGAATTTTCTCTTTTCTGCTGCCACACTTGCACATCATACCTCCATGTGGAGCCGCAGAAATGGGGAAATGCCTCCCCTCTTTTTTATAGAAGCCAATAGCCGAGCTGATGTGCAATTGTGCAGAGTACGGGTTGGCTCCCTGGAGAGCTTGTAAAAGAAGTAACGTGTAGAGTAACGCTGAGCCCCAGATGGTGCAGGGGCATGTTGTGGCAGGGGGCTGCTCTCCTTTCCCTCTCCATTGGGAAGGTGGAGCCACAGGCCTTCAAGGCCTGTCCAGCTCAGAGCCCAGCAGGGCAGCTGTTGCAGATAATCCTGTGCCTTAGACCTCCTCTGCAAGTCGCTTCCTCTTCAATTGCTTTTAAAAGACACCTGGAAGCTTCCCTCTTTCTCCAGGATTTCTCAGACTAGCTATTGGGGCTCCTTGTCCTTCCCTTTGTCCTTCCCTTTGGGTCTGTAGTCTTTTGGGTTGTAAAGTGGCATGCAGAAACCTCACTTAACTTCTTTTGCTATAGAAAACCATAGCTAGTTGTGCGGCTGCATGCCCAGGCTGCACTTGTGCTGCAGCCTTGGAGCTGACGACCGGCTCTGAGCCATTTTGCAAAGATGCATCAGGCTGACTTGGAACATTCCCAGGGTGACCAATGTGCCTTGGATGAGACGCGCTCCGTCTGCCGGTGTTTTAGGGAGTGGGCTGTGTTGTGCCAGCCAAAACGAAGGGGCTACTGGCACGAAGAGCATATCAGCCAGTGGGTTGCAGGAAATGTTTGTGTGACAGGTAATACTGAAAAGCTCTTTGCGTGGCAGCCCTGCAGCTCACGGGAGCGGCATGCTCCTCTGAGTTGCTCTTATGAGATCAGAGCCTTGCTGAAGGTTCTATGCTGCTAGTCCTGCTGTCAGAGTTGGGGGGAAGGCGAGACTTGTTTGGTACGAAGGGACTCGGCTATTGAATCAGTTTGCAACTGGAAGGCAATTAGCTAATTGGAGCTGGCAGGGAGGTTTGCCACGGCAAAGGAAACAAGCCATTAAAAAGGATCTGTGCTCCTCTAATTGAGATTATTTCAGGGCTGCCTGGTGTAGGAGGGTGTCCCCCCCCCCGCCCCGGTCCATGGGAAAACTTATTTTAATGCAAAGTAAATGCCCAGATTGCAGTGCAGCTGGGCCTTTATTCATTATTAATAATAATAATACCACCCATTCATTAAGGATTATTCCTTTCGATCCCCGTATGTCACTGTGAATGATCGACAAGCTTTCTTGGAAATCTGTGTTAAGCCAACAAACCCACCCATTGTTCTCCCATCAGGGTACATTGCAAAAACAGGGCACCAGAGGATGCAGGGGTACGCAGCTTTCTATTTTATAGTTTTAGAAGTATTTTTGACAAGAGCTAGGAATGCAGAGGGCAGGACTAAAAGGGAGGTGACACATATTTGGGGGTGAAAAGGTGACCTTTGGCTGGGGATGAGAACGGGTGTCTCCAGTAGCAGCCCGGGGTCTCACGATAGAAATCCGTAACCCGGACATCTGGATTTCTTGAAAGCAGAGCAAGTTGCTACTACGGACTAACACGGCTAACTCCTTTGGATCTATGACCAAGTTGATACCGTGGCCCCGTATCAAATCAATACATGCACTTCAGCCTTTCCCACCCCTGTAGCTCCTGTCCCTCTTCCTCTCTGCCTCTCACAAACTGCTGCCTTTCCCTCTTCTTCTTCCAACCCTCCCATCCTTCTGCTTCCGTCGATTGGCAGTTTTTGCAGGCCCCTGCCTCATGCTGTTGTAGGCTCTGCTAGCCCTCTTCCCGGGGCATCTTTTGGCTGCCCTCTTCTCCAATCAGGACCGGGGCAGCCAGAGATTCTTCTGCCTGCTGTTCCTCTTGGGGACATAAGGACGATTCATCTAGTCACTCACTGTTACAGACTTCATCACGGCTGCCACAAAATCCCATTGTGGAATTATATAGTATTTTAAATAATATCCCCAAACATTGGTCTGAAGTTCTGTTTACACTCTGATGCAGGTGTGGAGCTCCCGCATAAGCAGGGCACGTGGCTGTTCCCAGAGCCTTTGAAGTGACTGGGGGTCCAGCCATTTTCTCCAGGGGAACTAATCTCTCTAGTCTGGAGATCAGCTGGAATTCCAGGAGATTGCCGGGCCACACCAGGAGGTTGGCATCCCTATTTGCAGGATTGTGTTGACAGGCAGATGCAGTCGTAGCTAGGGATGCTTGAATTACCTGCAAGTTTGGCTCATGACGTGCTTGCTGGTTGCTGTCAGGGAGCCGATTTTTCACTGTTTGCATGGCTTGTCCAGCGACCCATTCATGGCTGGTTTGGTGCGCTGCTTCCCTGTATATTCCTTCCTAACTGTGAAGCACAGTGCATGCATGTTCCCATGCTGCTCTGTCAAGTTCTACTGCCGCCCCATCCTTGCTGCATAACTGCTTCGCTCAGCAGGCAATTGTTTAAATAGACAAATCAGTGACAAATTATATAACTCTGTCATGAATCAATGCCATGTTTTAATAAAATCCTACCCTTCGGTGTTCATAGTGAGATAATAGTTGCCAATTAGTTTGAATCACTGATGTCTTTGCACATGTGCAATTTTATAAAAACCTGGCACCCACCAGCGGGCATTCACAACTGAAAAGAAATGAGATAACAAGACATTTTTAGACCCTCCCCTCCCTTTCATGTCTATAGTTTCAAAAATGGAATGCGATGAGAGAATGATCAAAGTCAGCCTGGAAGTGCGTCACACTGAACACGTTTTCAAGAGGAGGGAAGGCAGCCTCAGCATCTGTTTTCTAATTTGATCTGAGAATTTGACAAGGCCTTCAAAAAGCCCTGCTATTGAAGAGCAGAAACGTCTGGCTTTTCCTGATGGGACTTTACCTTCCGCACCGCCTTCCTTCCCCTTTCAAAGGACTGGAGGCTCTCATGTTAGTTTAAAGGAAGCCGAAAGGGGGAGGAAGAAAGGGAAAGGGAAGCTGAGATTACTGGGCTGCTGAATGCGATGCTGCCCTGTGTTGCAACTGGCACGTGCTGAATTGCAGAATCTACACAATAGAGCTATCCTGGTTTATTTACCGTAACAGCAAAAAGGAAAGATAGATAAGGCTGTGATCTCTGAATGTCCGATGCTGGGACATATCCAGGTTAGCTCCTCTCAGAGTCTCTCTACACAAGGCATCTTACATGGGGACGCTCAACTGAAAGATCTTACGCTTGTTCTCCCATTGTGGATACACATGCACTGCTAGAAAGACAGACAACAACATTCGATTTATATACCGCCTTTCAGGAGCGGTTTACAAAGTATGTTACTATTATCCCCACAACAATAATCACCCTGTGAGGTGGGTGGGGCTGAGAGAGCTCTGAGAGAGCTGTGACTGGCCCAAGGTCACCCAGCTGGCTTCAAGCGAAGGAGTGGGGAATCAAACCCGGTTCTCCAGATTAGAGTCCTGCCGCTATTAACCACTACACCAAACTGTACGCTTGAATATAAGGCCATACAGAAAGTAAGACACTTGAGCGTCCCCGTGAAAGATGTCTTGTGCAGAGAGCCTCTCAGAGACTAGGTTCTGGAATGTGGGAGTGTTTGGCCTGCAGGGCCCCGGCTGTGTTCATCTGCTCTTTGTTCCCAGCCTTGAGGGGCTCCTTTGCCACCAGTAGCGAGAAAGACTCCAGAGGCACCTGGTGAAAAGCAGTCAACCCACAGCCACTGGCACGGCCCCCTGCCGAAGGCTCTCCTCTTAGCTCCCGAGCGGAAAAGGCAGCCGGCCGTGTTGATCTTGAATGCTTGCCAGCCAGCCCAAGGCAGGGATGGAAAGTGAGTTAATAAAGCTGGGTGGAACTCCCCCTCAGATGGGCCACAAAAGAGTCAAGGACGGGAAGGCGTCTAAAAGCCATCACCCACATCCGCTCAGGGGACCGTGCAGTCTCCGAAGGCACGGGTTGACTGTTTGAATGCGTCCCCGACGGTCAGCCTCTCTCTGCGGGTAGAACACTAACATGTTGAGGTGCAAAATGAATGCTGGAATCCATTACCCAGAAGTGGTAGCTTTCTATATGCGAAGCAATAAAGCAGGAGACCAGGGATATCTTTGAAACTAGCAGAATTTATTCTAGCACAGCTCACTTCATCAGATGATGATGATGGTGATGGCGACAATAACGTTCAATTTATATACCACCTTTCAGGACAATTTAACACCCACTCAGAGTGGTTTACAAAGTGTGTTATAATTATCTTCAGGACAATCACCCTGTGAGGTGGGTGGGGCTGAGAGAGCTGTGAGAGAGCTGTGACTGACCCAAGGTCACCCAGCTGGCTACAAATGGAGGAGTGGGGAATCAAACCCACCTCTCCAGGTTACAGTCCTGCCACTCTTAACCACGACACCAAGCTGGCTCTTTAGGCATTACTTGGATTTCCTCATGCAGGCTTGCCAACCTCCAGGCTGGAATTACAGCTGATCTCCAGACTAAAGAGATCTGGCTGCTTTGGAAGAGTGGCGTCTGTGGCATTATATCCTGCTGAGGTCCTGCCCCGTGCTCCACCCCCAAATCTCCAGTAATTTCCCAACCCTACACACATTGCATGAAGTCAGCTCTCACTGACAAAAGCTTTGGTTGGAATAAATTCTGCTAGTCTTTAAGGTACCACTACTATTGCTACAGACCAACAAGACTGCCCATTTGGAATTACAGAAAAATTGCAGAAAAAGTCTGGTGTGAGAGCACTATTGAACTCTCCCTACACAAAGCCCTCTCTTGCTATGCTCCAATGTGACAGCTTTATTCACCAGAGCAGTGGCCTGCACGTGGGCGTTCTCTGTGGTGGCCTGCCTGTGGCCTCCCACACTTTGGTCATTCCGTGAAACAGAGTTGTTCAGGAGAGCATTTCTGCAAAGGGAATAGGGCTGTATTTTAATGGAATGGCTCAGGACGGTGTTTCTGCACAGGGACGTGCACTGTAGTCAACGCCAATGTTTGTGCTATGTGTTGTTCTTACTGCACTGTGTGCTAATTCTGTAATTCCACTCTCCACACTATTTGGCATCTCATATCTAGTCAGATACCTTCCTCGCAATGACCTTTTTTTTTGCATTTTCCTCTAATTTTTGTAATTCTAGTCTTCGTGATTAGATATCTCACGGTGGTGGAGGAAAGTGCCCTCAAGTCATAGCTGACTTATGGCGACCCCTGGTGGGGTTTTCATGGCAAGAGGCTCACAGAGGTGGTTTGCCACAGCCTGCCTCTGCAACCCTGGACTTCGTTGGAGGTCTCCCATCCAATTGCTAACCAAGGCCGACTCTACTTAGCTTCTGAGATCTCAACACAAAAAAGTTACAGTAATAAGCCAATACCCCAAAAGGAAAGCCCACCATAACCTACTCATTACTCCAGTCTAAGATACAAGTTTATATTAGATATGAGTCAAAATTACAAATACAGTCCAAAGAATCTGGAGTAAATAACACCAATATATAACAAGTACATTATTTATAGAATAATTGGGTGAACCACAAAGGTTTCCACTAATGTACAAACAAAAAGTAATGTACAACTAAAGAATCCCTGGGTTAGGACTCAGTTCCATACATATTAAAATTCACAGCATTGCTAGAATATAACGAGATCTCAGATAACTCCAGTAAAGTGTCTCGTGCAATCAGTATCTTCAGTGCTGTTGATTCCTGTGCTCTTTGTTTTTTTTTCTCATTTCTTTTTCTTGGAAGGGAGAAGAGGCCCTCAAGGCTCCACCCAACGAGGGCCGCGTTGACCACATCTTATTGGAAAGGACTGCATGTATGAATTATCTGTCGATGGAATGAATTATGCACTCTTTGGGGAGTGAGCCATAACTCAGGTGTGCAAGAGTCTTGTGTCACATTAAAAGGAGATTTGTTGTGTTTCTGAACTCAGTTTGTTATGCTTTGGAGGAAATGGGCTGTAGTATATGAAAGGTTAGGCTGCAATAGATCTAATAATACTTAAGGTGTCACAAGATCAGTTTATTTCTTTATCTTGAATTTTTCCAGCTCAGTGGTATCTTGCTTAGTCTGGTCATGATCCAGAAATGGCTCTTGGTCTTTCTAAATGGCAACCACAGAATTCGACCCGCTCCTGCAAAGTGTCAAAAAACAGATCAGGCCACAAGATACGCTGCTCTAGTGGTGACTGGGTGCATTCATGTGTTATGTAGTTTTGGGGCCCAAGATGGGTTCAGTGAAGTTCCTGACAGGTTTGCAACCTCTGGAATGTCCTGTTGTGTACCACCATTCCTTTTAATTGGGTGGGTGCAGGAGAACTTCCCAACAAATTGTGCCCTTTTGTCTGAGAGCCAAACTACAAGTGACGCCTTACACAGGTTGGACACTCGTCGGCTTCCCTCAAGTTTTGATGGGACATGTAGGCATCCTGGTTTTACAGCTTGGCTCTCCATTACAGCTGCAAGACCAGGATGCCTACATTTCCCATCAAAACTTGAGGGAAGCCAACTAGTGTCCAACCTGTGTAAGATGTCACTTGTAGTTTGGCTCTGAGGGGAGAAGGTGCGCACCTTCTGTGTTTGGGTCTTAGATCCAGAGGAGTCAGTTGTGTTAGTCTGTAGTCGCAAAATAGTAAAGAGGCCGGTAGCACCTTAAAGACTAACCAACTTTATTGTAGCATAAGCGTTCGAGAACCACAGCTCTCTTCATCAGATGCATCGAAAGCTTATGCTACAGATGCATCTGATGAAGAGAGCTGTGGTTCCTGGAAGCTTATGCTACAGATGCATCTGATGAAGAGAGCTGTGATTCTTGTTATGGAACTTTGTATCTATATGATTACGGCAGCAAGAGTACTCTATGAACAAAAATGGAAAATTCCAACATTGCCTACTATGGAGGAATGGCGGATAAAAGTTTTGGAGTTTGCATCACTGGCAAAACTTACTTCATGATTAGAGAAAAGACATTATCTACATTTGTGGCTGAATGGAAACTGTTTATAGACTTTCTACATGAAATAGATAATAATGACTTGATGATATCTGGATTTATGGATTAAGAAACATAAACAACAGAAAAAAGAGGCCTCTTAGGTTTAACGCAGTATAAGTGAGACTTTGAAAACAATATATATTTGTTGTGGAGAAAATCAGAACTCAATTGGTAGTTTAGTTTTAGTCTTTTCCTTTCCCTAACTTTTAAAACTGTATTTTCCTTTATTATCATTAGTTATTTGTCTAGTTTGTTATTGTGTGTCTATAGGTATTGTTAGCGTGTCGTTAGAATATTGTGTTTTTTATCTTTTAGGTTTATTGTTTATACTTTTTATGTTTACCGTTTAAATAAAGAATTTTTTTAAAAAACCTATGCTACAGATGCATCTGACGAATTTAGCTGTGGTTCTCGAAAGCTTATGCTACAGTAAAGTTGGTTAGTCTTAAGGGTGCTACTGGACTCTTTCCTATGGTGCTTGCCTCTGTGTGCTTGCTCTTCCTCTCAAGCAAGCAGACGGGAGTTCTTCCCAGAGCTCTTGCTAAGTGCTCTTGTAGCCGAGCTTTGATGCATTATTAACACCCCGAATGATCCTAAGAGCTGCGTCTGGGAATCCATTTAGGTCATAGAGCTGTTCTCCAGAGAGGTCAAAGAGAACATCCTCCTGCACTTTGTGTGTTTGTGTGTGCCTGCGTTAGCAAAAACAAACATGCTTTGCAGGGAAACAAATCTTTCTTTGGATTTTATGTCCAGTATTTTTTTTTTAAAAGTTATATATGGTTTCCCATTAGTCACCCACATCATTTGGAATGGCGGTGGTAGTGAAGGGGTGTGTGTGTGATCATTATGCACGTGTGGCCTAATATAAATGTCTACAGATGTTTTAAATAAGTAAAATAATAAATACCAGAAAGAAAGAGAAGCAGCCAGTGCAGGTCCTCTCTCTCTCTCTCTCTCTCTCTCTCTCTCTCTCTCTCTCTCTCTCTCTCTCTCTCTCTCTCTCTCTCTCTGTCTCTCTCGGTCTTAAACAGTAATGTCTATTGCTGCAAAACTTTGTGCAGCCACACTAAAAGCACAGTACAAAAGATATAAATCCCACAGAGTTCAATAGGACTGACAACCTAGTAAATGGGTTTGGGACTGCAGCCTGACAGCCTGGTGCTGTGCCGTTTACTTAGGGATCAGTCCCGCTATGCTCAGTGACGCTTACTCTCCATCCAGGATGCTTCCACACAACCACCCATTGGGCACTCATTGCTGCAGGAGTTTGGGATTCTCTGTTCTACCCTCCCTATCTCCTCCCCCCCACCCTTGCCATTCTGCTTCCTCCACACCAGCAGGTTTTTTGCCATTTTTTTAAAAAAAGGTAGCAGGTCTATTGCTGGAATGTTACCATGCTATAAATAGCAATATAACTACTACTGGGGGTTTTTTTTTGAAAGCCAGCAAAGGTTCTCTGTTGGTGTGGAGGCAATGGGAGACGGGAGGGGAGGGGGCGGAATAATAATAATAACACTCGGTTTATATACCGCCCTTCAGGGTGACTCGACACCCGCTCAGAGCGGTTTACCAATGGCACTGGGGCAAAGACATCCGAGAGTTGACACCTTCCCCTTCACACTGTTACTAAGCTAGCTTCGAGTCCCATCTTTCAGGGAAGATCACACCAACAATCAAGCGAGCCGCAGAGCTGGGATAAACCTGAAAGGTGGCTGATTCATTGGTGATGTCCTGTGGAAACACCAAAGAAAAGCTGCTGCAGTTGGAGGAGAAAAGTGGGGCAAACCTCCATGTGGAAGTGACCCACGAATGCCCGGCTTCCCGACGTGTGATGAGATTTCTGTTGCACTTTCATTGGTCTGCCTCTGATCTTTGCAGCAGCCTGGAAAGCCAACCTGGATGCGAGATAGTACAGGCCGTCGGGCAAAGGCTTCGGCTTCTAGTGACTCCCGGCAGAATGCTCTTGTGGTAGTGGCTTGGAGCAGGGATGGAGCGAGGAAGCGGCGCCCTTAGCTGCTCTGAGAAATTGTGACAGGACGTGGGGATGGAGGCAGCTTCTGATTTGTACACCCAAATCTGTTCAGTTTCTAGAGGAGTTATCTGTGTTTGTCTGTAGTTGCAAAATAGTAAAGAATCCAGCAGCACCTTAAAGACTAACCAACTTTATTGGAGCATAAGCTTTCGAGAACCACAGCTCTCTTCGTCAGATGCATCATCAGCTTTCGAGAACCACAGCTCTCTTCGTCAGATGCATCATCAGCTTTCGAGAACCACAGCTCTCTTCGTCAGATGCATCATCAGCTTTCGAGAACCACAGCTCTCTTCGTCAGATGCATCATCAGCTTTCGAGAACCACAGCTCTCTTCGTCAGATGCATCATCAGCTTTCGAGAACCACAGCTCTCTTCGTCAGATGCATCATCAGCTTTCGAGAACCACAGCTCTCTTCGTCAGATGCATCATCAGCTTTCGAGAACCACAACTCTCTTCATCAGATGCATCTGACGAAGAGAGCTGTGGTTCTCGAAAGCTTATGCTCCAATAAAGTTGGTTAGTCTTTAAGGTGCTGCTGGACTCTTTGCTGTTGTTCAATTTCTGTTGGTCAAAAGCACTAACCCCGATATTCCCTCTCCCCCTCTCCTGCCAGAAGAACGCCAAGAGGCTCCTCTCTCTCCAGCTGGCCCTTCTGCCATTGTGAGGGCCTGCTTCTGTCGCCGTTTGTTAGCCAGTCCTTCCTGCTTCTGTTTGCAACAAGGGGGCCTCACATAGAGTCCTGTGGCATCCTAGAAACCCATAAGTGACGAAGCAAGATTAACCGTGCAAGGCTGCCTGCCCTCTAAGCAGCTGGCGCAAGGAAAAAAATAGCTGGCCAGACAGGTTTGCATTGCACTAAGCAAACCACTTCCAGGAAAACGCAGCAGCGGGTGAGGCACCAGAACATAAGAGCCACCCTGTTAGGTCAAGCCAAAGACCCCTCGTCCTCTCATCATGGCCAGTCCGGTGCCTTGGAAGGCGTATAAGTAGAGTGTCGAGTCCAAAGCCCCCCACTGTTGTCGCCTTCCAGCAACCAGATACCTAAGCTACACTGCCTCTGACTATGGAAGCTCCATTCAGCCAACAATGATCCTGCCTTCCATGAATGTGCCTTTGAAAGCCATGCATAAGACTATCAGATGAGCTCGACGAGTGCCGACTTTGGCCCCTCTGATCCGGGAGGCTCCCTTGCAAAAGAGTGACGGTGGCCATCTGCTGTACCTCTCTTGGGGACAGTCGGCCCAGAGGACTGGCTGTGTTGCAGCTCTGAGCGAGAGTAGCAAGGGGCGCATGAGAGCCGGCCAGCCTGGGAAGCGAGCAGATAACGAACTCAAGACAAAAAGACTGAATCTGACAAGGAGAGGCTGATACTATCAGCATGAACGGAAGAGAGCCCAGAGCCAGGGGTGAGCAGGGCAGGGAGCCTGGGAGTAGCAACTTGGCAGGGAAAGGGAGTGATGCTGGCACCCGGAAGGCACCGTATTTGTGGGCGCAGCTGGGCTGTGCAAGGAATCCATTTTCCTCTTCTAGCTCTATCCTCTGGAGAAAGCAAGTGGGCTCAGGCAGGGCAACGTGACCACCCCTGGTGCAGACGCCCTGCTGAGCCTCTGGCAACAGGGCACGCGGCAGTCTCCGTGGCGTCCAGCCAGGCTGCCCAAGGGCGGGGGAGGGGGCTTTTGCCACGCCTGTACGTAGGCAGGCAAGCTCCTGCATTTCTGCCACGGAACTCCTGCACGCTGGGGTGGGGGGGGCGTCCCCCCCATGCGCTCTCAGCTCAACTGGCCCGCTGGACAGGCCTGCTGGCCCGCTTGGTCACCCCAGGCTTAGGAAGAGAGTGTCCCAGAACATGCCCCACACCCTGACTGCTGTGCTTTGCAAGGAGCGTGTGAGTGCCACTTTCTCCTTGGCTTCCCCTCTCAAAGAGGCACGCTGGGGATGATCCCATCATGTCATCCTTACAACAACCCTGTGAAGTAGGTGAAATGAAGAGTCACTTTTTCGTGGCCTGGATGATGTGCAGGCCTAGTGGGAGGAGGAAAGCTGTTTTAGGATTGTCGGCTACACGTTGGGAAACTCCTGGATATTTGGGGGAGGAGCAGCCTGAAGAGGGTGGGGTTTAGGGGAGAGACCTCCACAGGGTATAATGCCATAGAGTCCACCTTCCAGAGCAGCCATGTTCTCCAGGGGAAGTGATCTCGATGGTCTGGAGATCAGTTATGAGTCTGGGAGGTTTCCAGCCACCACCTGGAGGTTGGCAACCCTAACCGTTATCCATGGGACAGTCTGCATTTGTTTGAAGAAATCTAAATTAGCCACATTTCCCGACTCTTCACATCCCGTGTTCTCCTCAATCAACTTCTTTTCAGCTCTCTCTTGCCCCCTGGGACCCACACTGG
Organism: Eublepharis macularius; assembly: GCF_028583425.1. Taxonomy (NCBI): domain Eukaryota; kingdom Metazoa; phylum Chordata; class Lepidosauria; order Squamata; family Eublepharidae; genus Eublepharis; species Eublepharis macularius. The sequence continues at coordinate 2,445,601 of NC_072799.1, forward strand.
TCTTTTCAAGGTGCATTTTTAGGTCTCTTTATCATAGTATGAGACACTGATCCAGAGGAGTTCGCCATGTTAGTCTGTAGTAGCAAAATAGTAAAGAGTTTAGTAGCATCTTTAAGGCTAACCAACTTTATTGTAGCATAAGCTTTTGAGAACCACAGCTCTCTTCGTCATATGCAGCTGTAGCATAAGCTTTCGAGAATCACGGCTCTCTTCGTCAGATGCATCTGTACCATAAGCTTTTGAGAACCACAGCTGTCTTCATCAGATGCATCTCTGGCATAAGCTTTCAAGAACCACAGCTCTCTTCGTCAGACGCATCTGTAGCATAAGCTTTCGAGAACCACAGCTCTCTTTGTCAGATGCATCTGTAGCATAAGCTTTTGAGAACCACAGCTCTTCGTCATATGCAGCTGTAGCATAAGCTTTCGAGAACCACAGCTCTCTTCGTCAGATGCATCTGTAGCATAAGCTTTCGAGAACCACAGCTCTCTTCATCAGATGCATCTCTGGCATAAGCTTTCAAGAACCACAGCTCTCTTTGTCAGATGCATCTGTAGCATAAGCTTTCGAGAACCACAGCTCTCTTCATCAGATGCATCTCTGGCATAAGCTTTCAAGAACCACAGCTCTCTTTGTCAGATGCGTCTGTAGCATAAGCTTTCGAGAACCACAGCTCTCTTCGTCAGATGCATCTGTTGACGATGCATCTGATGAACAGAACTTATGCTACAATAAAGTTGGTTAGTCTTAAAGGTGCTACTGGATTCTTTGCTATGTGAGACACTGACCTTCATGCAGCCCATGGCAAAAAAGTGGGTGGGAAATATCATTAGTACAGACTGCTTGCATGCAGGGATGTGTACTTCTTGGCAGTAGGCAGAAGAATCAGCTGGTAAGGCGCCAGGGATGAGGACCCAAGCTCCTTATTCATGGCTTCCTTGTGATAGCTTGCCGAAGAAGGGGGCTGCTGGGCTGCTGCACTTCAGCGCCCTCATTGTAGATGGCCAGAGGTGGTATTGCAGCTCCCAGCTTAGCAAGGGGATCAGGTAAGATACAGGACCAGTAGGGTGGTATCTGTTCCTATAAAGCTTTGGACTCTCAACCTGAGCAACCTTTGCTCAGGCAAAGAGCCCCAACTGCTTTCAGGCTGCTTGTCTCCAGTTGCTTCCCTGTTGGCATGATAACCTGGCCGTAACATGGTTCATAGAAGGCGTTCTTTTCTTTCCTCGATTCTCACTTCCAACCCCACAACATCTGGGGTGTTGCAAACAGAATTAGAAGGAAGGCAAGTGCTTTAGGCCGGGCAGCTCTGGATTAGTGGCTTTCCCTGAGCGATCGCCCACTGGGAATAAAATGTGTCGTGCCGTCCAGTCAACGTCCTGGCAGATCCAATCAACCACAAACAGAAGTCTTGGAACAGCAAGCCCAAGACAAGGCCACCATTTCCCCTGAACACCCACTAGTGCTGCTTACAAAGGGACAGGAACCGAGAAGTCAATCAGCGGCAGCTGCCCCTCGTCTCTCGGGCCACACTACTAGCTCCCTGATGCTCACACACCATGCACAGATTTCATAATGGTGCTGGGATTCGGGGAGTCCCATCCATCCAAAGGCGAGAGGATGGAAGAGACGGGGCAAGAGGCGGCGGCTCAACATTGTCTCTTTGAACTGCATTACAGCTCCCAGGGGCCCACGTGGAAGCGAACAGGCCATTTTATACCTTTGGTTCGTCTGCTTGGTGCTGAAAGCCTTCTGCCCGGAAGGTGACGCCCAGAGGATCAAGGTGGCTGCAGAGATGAGAGTTCGAAAGAACACCAAGGGCTTTCTGGAAAATGCCAAGTGCCCCTCTGATGCCAGGGGGCCCAAGATGGCCTCCACCTCCCCCTGCCATTCCCTTGCCTTTCCCTCGTCTGTGCAGCCAAAGCCCCAAGTCTACCGTGGGCAAAGTTTGGGGGAAAGCCCTTTGAGGTTGTTGGGGCAGGAAGCTGTTGCATAGATCGTACAAAGAAGTGCAAGAAGTCCACCAAGTAGGAAGTGGAAAGAAGGTTGAGAGAGAGAGAGAAAGACTGATTGATTGTGACACTGAGAGATCCCTGTCTTTCGGTGCTACACCTCTGAAGATGCCAGCCACAGCTGCTGGCGAAACGTCAGGAACTACAATGCCAAGACCACGGCTATACAGCCCGGAAAATCCACAACAACCATTGATTGATTGATTGATTGATTGATTGATTGATTGATTGATTGATTGATTGATTGATTGATTGATTGATTGACTGTGTCAGAGTTTCCATACTTGTAGTGGGGTGGGATGGAGTATCACCAAACATCAGTTTTGTTTGGTCATCATATGGGTGAGACCAGAGACATCCTAGGCTGTTTCCAGACGGCTCCCCGCTGCTCGGAAGAAGCCGGAAGATTGCGAAAAAAACACGGAAGATCGCGTTTTCTCGAGTGAGAAAATGCGATATTCCGCAGTTTTTTCGCGATCTTCCGGCTTCTTCCGAGCAGCGGGGAGCCGTCTGGAAATGGCCCAGGCTAGTTTGAAACTCTCATAGTCCCATATTCTGTACTATTGGTGCCGTTGCAAAGAAAAGAAGTAAAAATGCGCTGTTCAGATATGGACGGCAGCAGTTCATTATTTTCTTAAAGGCTTTTTGTGGAGGGTAGGGTGTCTGGCCTTTCCGTGACAAAGGCCCACCAAGACAATCGACCCGTGACCTGTCAAGTTAGACAAGTAAAACCGTGAACAGGGACGGTACTAAAACCGGACAACGTATCAGCAATGTCAGGTTCAGAGGATCAAAGCAGAAGCGAGAAGGGGTGGTGGGACATATCTGGGACTTCCAAGAGGAAACTGGAATACAGTTATTATTATAACAGCTGCTGTAGCTTAGCGGTGAAGTGGTTGGGAAGCGAATCAGCACTCTGCTGGTTCAACTCCCACTCCTGCCATGAGCTCAGCTGGTGGCCTTGGGGAAGCCGCTCCTCTCATCCCAGCTCCCCAGCTGCATTGTGGGATTAATAATAACACTGACTTTGCTCACCACTCTGAGCGGGGCACTAGTCTGTCTGGAAGGGTGGTATTTAAGCATGTTGTTGTTGTTGTTTTTGTTGTTGTGATGATTGATGATGATGATGATGATGATGATGATGATGATGATGTGGGGGGGCAAACATCAGGGGTAGCTACAGGGCTTTTTTCTGGGAAAAGAGGTGGTGGAACTCATTGGTGGAACTCAGGACCGCACAATGATGTCACTTTGGGTCAGCTGGAAGAACGGAGGAGTTTTTTAAAGTTTAAATTGCCCTCTGCGAAAATGGTCACATGGCTGGTGGCCCTGCCCCCTGATTTCCAGACAGAGGGGAGTTGAGATTGCCCTCCCCTCTGTCTGGAGATCAGGGGCTGGGCCACCGGCCATGTGACCATTTTCAAGAGGTGCCGGAACTCCATTCCACCGCGTTCCTGCTGAAAAAAAAGCCCTGGGTAGCTATCTCCACCATCTACTGACTGCCAGCTTCTCAGGGGGCCTGGCTGGCTACTGGCACAAGCAGAACTCTGGCCTCTGATGGGCTTTCTGCCAATCAAGGCCTGTCTCTTTGGCTCCCAGACCTCCCTTCAGTGTTGGGATGGAGGCTGCCCCTTCCCGTTGCGCCCCTCGGCACGGCTGGTCTGCCTCTTCCCCGCTCCATGGCTCCTCGCTGGCTGCAGCCAGCTCACATGTACCAATCCCCAGCCGCAGTGCATTCACGGTTCATAAAGCACGTCAAGGCTTAGTGGAACTGACAGAGGAACCTTTAGTGGAACAAACGGGAATATAGTATCAGGCAAGGCTGACCGAGCCATGAACTGCAGCCAAACACGGAGCAAATTAGCATCAACTAAAATAGCAGGCCGTTCAGATCGCTTATGTGTGAGGTACCAAATGCAGCTCCCGTGTCAGGCTGCATCAGGGCACGGAGGCATAAAGGACGGCTGCCCCAGCATCAGCCCCGCAAATTACTCAGAGCAGGCTCGGCAAAGTTCACCCTGACATCAGTGCAACTGAACTGAACTTGCCCCAGAGGTGAGGCGGTAGGTGAGCCCTTCCCCGCCACAGCCGTGTCATTGGGTGCCTTGCAAGACCCATGTCTGTGGCTGCCGGACCTGGAACTGTGGGCACATGAAGACAACCCTGGACCGCCGTCCAGCCTATGGTTCTTTTGTGCAAACGACCTTCCTCCAACGAAGATGCCGGTCTCGGTAGAGTCTGGCCCTCTACCAACCCTTCTGAGCTGTATTTGAAGTCGTGATGGGTGGCACCCATATATTCCCTCCCCTCCATAAGATATGTGGCATGGAATTTGCATCAGGAAAATGACACCAAGGGGCTGTTAACCCCTTCCCCTTCAGCACCATGTTCCTGATGCAAATTGCCCCCCCCCCTCACCTCCAACAACTGGCTCCTACTATAATCTGCACTGTTGTAAGCAGGCCTTTTTTTGTGCCAGAATGCACCCTTCCTTTCTCTTTCCTTCTTTCCATGTCTTTCCATGTCCTACCTTCCTTCCTCTTTCTCTTTCTCTCTCTCTCACTTTTTCCTCCCTCCCTCCCTCTTTCTCTTTCTCTCTCTCTCACTCTTTCCTCCCTCCCTCCCTCCCTCCCTCTTCTTTCTTTCTTTCTTTCTTTCTTTCTTTCTTTCTTTCTTTCTTTCTTTCTTTCTTTCTTTCTTTCTTTCTTTCTTTCTTTCTTTCTTTCTTTCTTTCTCTCTCCCCCTCCCCCCTCCCCCTCCCCCTCCCCCCGGGGGGGAAGCCGTGTTGTGCACAATGACATCACTTCCCAGAAGTGATGTCATTGCGCAGTCCCGGGAGCATGTACATGCTTTGAGTGCATGCGCGCACATGTAAGGACAGGGGCACCACCTCCTGCTGGGAGTCGCCCCAGTGAGAGTTCCCCCACCTCTTTCCCCAGAAAAAAAAGCCCTGGAGCGATAATTAATGGTGTGGAGAAATGTCCCGGCCTGGCGCACGCTCCGATGCCCTTAGCATTCCCTTTCGGGCGTGCCAAACGTCAAAGGAGTGTCACTTCTCTCTGTCACTGGGGGGTCCTGAACTGCATTGCAGAACATTTGCTTCATTCCCCAACAGAAGAGACTGCCTCCACTTCCTGAAACAATTGGCCCCCACATGCAGCCGAGAAAGACGAAGGGAAAGAGAAGTAGCAGGAACACCCTGGACTGCAAGGAGCAGAGCAGGGTCAGTCTCAAGGGCAGCATCCCCCTCCCTACAAGAAACCAGGCCCCGTTTGTCAACACCTTCCGCCCTAACCATCACAACCAATCAGAGAACAGTAAAGAGTCCAGTAACTCCTTTAAGACTAACCAACTTTATTGTAGCATAAGCTTTCGGGAACCACAGCTCCCTTCGTCAGATGCCTCTGTAGTATAAGCTTTCGAGAACCACAGCTCTCTTTGTGAGATGCATCTGACGAAGGGAACTGTGGTTCTCAAAAGCTTATGCTACAATAAAGTTGGTTAGTCTTAAAGATGCTACTGGACTCTACTGTTTTGCGACTACAGACTAACACAGATAACGCCTCTGGATTTATAACCAATCAGAGGTGTTTACCAAACTGGAAGTCTTCCATCTTGGTGCAGCAAAGCCTTCCAGGTTTGAAAAGATGTATAATTGCTGTTCATGCCCTGAACAGAGCGCTTTAACCCATTGTGGCTCTCTTCTGGTTGACAGGACGCTACATCACAATTTAATATTGGTTTAGAACCTTGGTTTACAAGCAAGAGACAAAATGCAATTTGTTATTGTGTCCAAGCTGGGCCACACACTAAGCTGTTAAGCAGGGTGAGACGCACAGGGGGAGGAGGAAAAGAGGGCTTGCATAAGCTCAGAGCTTTCCTCATTGCACGTCTTGGGTTTGTGATGTCTGAATGCTACCATGGTTTAGGAGGTCAAATGGAAGATGCTGCCCACTGGGGAACTAATTGGGTTTTCAACTCTAGTTTGGAACATTCCTGGAGATTTGGCGGCGGAGCCTAGAGATGAGAGTCTGGGAAGAAAAGGGAACCCGGCTACCCACTGAAGCTGCCATTTCTTCCAGGTGAATTAAGGTCTGTTGCCTGGTAACTAGTTATAGTTCCAGGAGATCTTGAGGGACAACCTGGAGGCTGACAATTGTAGGACCTCCTGATGGCCTCCAAAACCACCAGAAGAACATGAGGTCCATCTAGTCTCAGACAGCGGCCAACCAGTTACTCAGGAGGGCGAACAGCAGAGCCCAGGGGCCGAGGCCTTCCCCTAAAGTTTCCTCCTGGAGCTGGGATTCGGAGGAATACTGCCTCTGGACATGGAGGTTCCTTTTAGTCACCATGGCTAGAAGCCACTGATAGAAATACCCTCCATGAACCCGTTGAATCCCCTCTTAAAACTGTCCAAGCCTGTGGCCAACATGACATCCTCTGGCGGTGAAGTCCACTTCTTTGTGTAAAGAAATATTTCCTTTTGTCCATCATCAATCTACTGCTTCATTTGATACCCTGGAGTTCTAATGTTTTGGGAGAGGGAGAGAAAGTTCTACCTACCCTCTCTGCCCCATGCATAATTCGTAGAAGTGGAAGGGGCTTTACAGAAAATCTAGCCCAACTCCTGGCCCAATGCAGGAACAGCCTAAAGCATCCTGGCCAGTATTCGTCCAGCCGCTCCTTGAAGACTGTCAATGAGGGAGATCCCACCACACCCCTAGGCAGTCGATTCCACTGCTGGATTGCTCTTCAAGTGAAGACGTTTTCCTAAAGTCCTACCTTCCCTCCTGCAGTTTAACCCCATCGTTTCCAGTCCTATCCTCTGTTCCCAACAGGAACAGCTCCCTTCCCTCCTCTAAGTGACAGCCTTTTAAATATTTAAAGAGAGCGATCCTGTCTCCCCTCAACCTCCTCTTCTCCAAACTGACTATTCCAAAGTGCCTCAGCCTTTCCTCGCAGGGCTTGGCCTCCAGGCCCCTGATCGTCCTGGTTGCCCTTCTCGGCACCCCTTCCAATTTGTCCACATCCTTTTTGAAGTGAGGCCTCCAGAACTGCGCACAAGACTCCAGGTGGGGCCTCACCAACACAGTATAAACTTCTTCCATGTTCCCCTTTAGTTGTCTCTTTTCTTAACGGAAAAGTCCCCGATTCTCCATCCTTTCCTCATAGGAAAGGGTCTCTAGACCCCTAATAGCCTTGACTGCCCCCTTTGGTACTTTTTCTAGCTCTGCCCCATGGCATCTTTCTGACCCATTGGGACCTGGCATCTTGTGGACTTCGCCAGTGTCATATTCATCATTTGCACACCTGCTCCTTCATGTCACTTATGATGAACTTCGCTCATACCTTCGAAGCTTACACCGTTGTATCTAGATCCAGAGGAGCTAGCTGTGTTAGTCTGTAGTTGCAAAATAGTAAAGGGTCCAGTAGCACCTTTAAGACTAACCAGCTTTATTGCAGCATAAGCTGTTGAGAACCACAGCTCTCTTTGTCAGATGCATCTGTAGCATAAGCTTTCGAGATCCACAGCTCTCTTCGTCAGCTGCATCTCACAAAGAGAGCTGTGTTTCTCAAAAGCTTGTTACAGATGCATCTGATGAAGAGATCTGTGGTTCTCAAAAGCTTATGCTACAATAAAGTTGGTTAGTCTCAAAGGTGCTACTGTCATAGATCCAGAGGAGTTAGCCGTCCATTTTGCTACAATCAACCAGCAGAGAGGCTGTTTGTTCTGGGCTCTGAGTCCTCTCCAGTTGTGGGGTCCCCATCCCCTCCCCAGACAAAGATGGCTGCTTTAAAGTCCAAGAAACACTCATTGAGTTCCATTTTTGCCTTTCCCCCCCTTCTTTGTTGGCAGGATGATTCTGCTTGGCTACTTCTGCAGACAAAGAATTGGCAGGCCAGTCCCCTGTGAGATCCGCCGAGGAAAACTTTCCAACTTGGTTGTGTTGTTGTGAGCAGAGGAGAGGGAGGAAAGCAGACCTGCAGATGGAAATATGCTGTTTCTTCCTTGGCTAAGTTCACACTTGCCTGTGATTTCACCATCACTCCATTACTGACTGGCAGGTTGGCGTAAAATATCTCTGGAGGCCGATGGCTGCGCTGCACTCCGCTCCCCATCAGAGGTACCCAGGGACTGGTGCTTGTTTTTCTCTGAACTCCAGTCTTCTTTGTTTTGTTCCCGGGAGGGACAGACAAGCTTGGATTTGCAGTCACACAGCATATGTATCCATCACGTATGTCTCTCCCTTCTCGAAGTATCTCTCTGGGGTGCTCTCAATAAGTCACCTGCTAGTAGTTTGCTTCGGAGAGCAGTATTACAGCTCCAGTGTACACATTGTTAAGTAGAATTAAGTCTCACTGACCTAGGGTTGCCAGCCTCCAGGTGGTGGCTGGAGATCTCCTGGAATTACAACTGATCTCCAGGCCACAGAGATCAGTGCCCCTGAAGAAAACGACTGTTTTGGAGGATGGGCTCTACGGCATTATACCCTGCTGAGGTCCCTCTTCTCCCCAAGCCCTGCCCTTTCCAGGCCTCATGCCCCAAATCTTGAGGAATTTCACCACTAGGAGTGGGCAGTCCAATGAGAATTACAGCCGAAGACTGGGGTCTTTATCTGTGATATGCCACAAGTGTGAGCCAGGAGGCTCCCTAGGATCAGGTCAGCTTCTCTGATCTGGAGACATAATAATGTGGGGAGGGGTCTTTGCTCAGCATCAGTGGGTCCCCCTTCCCCTGCCCATCCGGCATTCAGAGGAGGTAACTTTCAGGATCTCAGCCCCCAGCTGAGGGGTCTACGGTGGAGGCTGTCAGTGAACAGCCAGGCAGGGGGCTGCGTGCGGACCCCACCCTGATACTTTTCTGGGCCCACCCTTGCATTGGAGGCACAAGTAGCAAAGCCAGATTTTGCCGTGTGCTACGGTGTAGCAGTCACAGCGTTGGTTTGGGACTTGGAATGTTGAAATCCTAAGAACATAAAAGCAAATGTGCAGGATTAGACCCATGGTCCATTTAGCCCAATATCTTGTTTCACATCTTGTGTCAATCGTAGCCTTTTCTGAGCAGTCAATCCCCCACGGTCCATTTTATCCTCACAACATCCCTGAAAGAGAGGGATTGTCCTGTGGTCACCTGACTAATTCTCAGCCCTACACGCTAACCACTGCCCCACACTGGCTGTCACTGTGGCCCAAAAAGAGGTTGGACCAGGCTTTCTGCATCCGCATGGCTGTGTTCTCAGCTGAACATGGCGGTTTGGACCAACAGTGCGGAGCCCGTATGCTGTGTGAGAAGTGGGAGCTCTGTGTGAGAGTGTTTTCGAGCAATGGGTGTGCTGGGGCCATCCAAAATAAGCTGCCTCATAGGGAGGCCCCCACAAAGGTGGAGGCCTGTCTGAGGAGGGCCCGCTTTGCTTAGCCTTTTGTGGCTTCTTCAAATAACCTGGAGCTGCCTGCAGGGCACAAGAGGAAGAGGGGACAGTGCTGGCCCCAGGCAGCTGCGCAGGCGTGGAGGTGCCAGGTTCAGAGCACGGTCACCGAACACCAGCGCCGGGTCAGCGGGGCAACTTTGAGTCAGTGAGAGGTGCCAGTCCACGTTAGCACAGTGTGCCTTCAGGGTAACCTTGACATCTTTCTCTCTTTCTCTTTCTCTCTCTCTCTCTCACATACACAGAGCTGTTCTCTGCTATTCTTCAAATGCTTGGCAAATCCACTCTCCTTCCCTGGGCCCTCTGAGCCCTTCCTTCTTTCCTTCCTGCCATAATTTCTGACAGCTCCACCCACATCACACCTTGTGGTCCAGGTGAAATCACAGCCAGCTCCCTTACTTTGGTGCCCCCCCTTCCTCCAGCCACTCCTGCCTAAAAGAGGCCAATTTTTGCAAAAATTCCAATATCAGGATTGTAATAAGGTGTGCAGTTTATTTGGAGGTTGGGATGGTGATGTGTAGAAGGTTGGTTGGAATGAGGCATGTTCCCACCTTGATTCTACCCCACCCTGATTTTATCTTGGATTTTGATTCCTCAGCGGCTGTGGTTTCAACTACCCAACCTGAAGAATTCTGTCAAGTATAATAAAGGGGCTTGGCAGCAGGATTCCTCCTGGTTGGGGATCCACATTGACTTATATCCTCCTCCTCCTCCATTTTTTCCTCACAACAACACTGTGAGGTAGGTTAGGCTGAGGTAGGCTGAGGGTGCCACGGAAGGGGATTTGAACACTGTAACCACTACTCCTTGCTGGCTTCCAAATCCAATTCAAGGGCCTTTCAAGTCCTCAGATACTTCAAGGACTAAGAAGAGGCTGGGCGTGAGTGGCTCCTGCCCCCCCCCAATTTTCCATGGCAGAGTTGGGATTCGAACCTGGGCCTCCCAGATCCTAGGTTGACACCCCAACCACTATGCCATACTAGGCAGTAGCTTTGGTCTGGCCTGGAGTCCCAGCTGAAACTTCCCTGGTCTAAAGCACAACCTTTCTGTGGTCTAATTTGGAGGTGGTTCTTATTCTCCTGAGAGGCCTGCTCCTGCAGACCAAGCCACGTTCGTGCCAGGTGGGCCACCTTTAGTGAGGGAACGGACAGGAGGTGGCAAACTGACGATGTAGCTAGTGACTGGGAACACATCAGAAGTCCTTTAGAACGAGCTGTGAAGATAGCTGCTGCAGCATAGTGGTTAAGTGGCTGGGCTATGAATCAGCACTCTGCCAGTTTGAATCCCACCACTGCCATGAACTCTGCAGGTGGCCTTGGGTCAGCCACTCCTCTCAGCCCAGCCCCCCAGCTGCTTGGGGGGGGATAATAATAATACTGAGAGCTACTGTAGCATAGTGGTTAAGAGGTTGGGTTGCAAATCAGCACTCTGCCCGTTTGACTCCCTCTACTGCCATGAGCTCAGCAGGTGGCCTTGGGGAAGCCACGCCTCTCAGCCCAGCTCCCCAGCTGCATTGGGGGGGGATAATAATAATACTGAGAGCTACTGTAGCATAGTGGTTAAGAGGTTGGGTTGCAAATCAACACTCTACCCGTTTGACTCCCTCTACTGCCATGAGCTCAGCAGGTGGCCTTGGGGAAGCCACGCCTCTCAGCCCAGCTCCCCAGCTGCATTGGGGGGGGATAATAATAATACTGAGAGCTACTGTAGCATAGTGGTTAAGAGGTTGGGTTGCAAATCAGCACTCTGCCCGTTTGACTCCCTCTACTGCCATGAGCTCAGCAGGTGGCCTTGGGTCAGCCACGCCTCTCAGCCCAGCTCCCCAGCTGCATTGGGGGAGGAATAATAATAATACTGAGAGCTACTGTAGCATAGTGGTTAAGAGGTTGGGTTGCAAATCAGCACTCTGCCCGTTTGACTCCCTCTACTGCCATGAGCTCAGCAGGTGGCCTTGGGGAAGCCACGCCTCTCAGCCCAGCTCCCCAGCTGCATGGGGGGGGGATAATAATAATACTGAGAGCTACTGTAGCATAGTGGTTAAGAGGTTGGGTTGCAAATCAGCACTCTGCCCGTTTGACTCCCTCTACTGCCAGGAGCTCAGCAGGTGGCCTTGGGTCAGCCACGCCTCTCAGCCCAGCTCCCCAGCTGCATTGGGGGGGGATAATAATAATACTGAGAGCTACTGTAGCATAGTGGTTAAGAGGTTGGGTTGCAAATCAGCACTCTGCCCGTTTGACTCCCTCTACTGCCATGAGCTCAGCAGGTGGCCTTGGGTCAGCCACGCCTCTCAGCCCAGCTCCCCAGCTGCATTGGGGGGGGAATAATAATAATACTGAGAGCTACTGAAGCATAGTGGTTAAGAGGCTGGGTTGCAAATCAGCACTCTGCCCGTTTGACTCCCTCTACTGCCATGAGCTCAGCAGGTGGCCTTGGGGAAGCCACGCCTCTCAGCCCAGTTCCTCAGCTGTATTGTGGGGATAATAATAACACTGACCATAACACTGACCCTTCATCACTCCGAGTGGGGCACTAATCTGTCTGGAACGGTGGTATATAAGCACACAGTTGTTGTTATGAAGGACTTTAAAGGTTGTGAAGAAGTGCCCTTCACCCCTGGATTTCCATCAAGGTTTACTTTAAATGGGTTGTAATTTTACCCAGGTGCACAGGTTCCTAAATGTCTTCTGTACTGCCTGCAGGCATCAAAGGGGAAAGCAGCGGGGGGACAATCTTCTCCCAGAAGAGCTGTCCAGCTCTTCAAGTACGCAGGTCACCACCCAAGAAACAGTCATACTTGGAAGGTGAGTGGCCAGTTGACACTTTCCCTGGAGAACAGGAACGGCGGGAGATTTACCGTTAGGGAGGGGGAAGAACGAAAGGGATATAAAGACCCCTTTAGAAGTGATAGAAAAAGTTTTAGAAACAGCAGAGATGGACGTGCTAACAGAACTGATAAAAGAACAAAGCAGACAGGATGTGCAGAAAAGACGGACGCCCTTCTATGGATGGGCCAAATCAAAATATGGAATGAGAATCTAATCATATTGTATGAGGATAAGACCAGAGAAAATAAATAAAGAAGGAAAGAGAGGGAGAAGAGGGAAGGAGAGAGAAGGGAAGAAAGAAGAGAAGGGGGGGAAGGAGTAGAGAAGAAGGAAGGAAAAAGAAAGGGAAGAAAAAATAAAGGAAAGAGAAAATGATTACTAGAACTGAGCAGAGTAGGCTGACAGGAAAATTAGGTCTAGATTAACGAAAAGAAGCTACAAAGAGGAATGAATGGTAGAGATGGAAAATGAACATAATATATTAGTATAATAAAAAAGAGTCCAGTAGCACCTTTAAGACTAACCAACTTTATTGTAGCATAAGCTTTCGAGAATCACAGCTCTCTTCATCAGATGCATGGAGGGCAAGAAGAAACTGGTCAGATATATAGGTGGAGGGGGGGGGGCGAAGCAGATGCAAACAGTAGCTTCTGATATGGAGATTAGTTTGCTTCTGTTAAGGAAGTAACAGTCCTTCCTGTAACTGACTGCCTTAACAGAAGCAAACTGATCTCCATATCAGAAGCTACTGTTTGCATCTACTCCGCCCTCCCTTCCCCTCCTCTATATCTGACCAGTTTCTTCTTGCACTCCATGCATCTGACGAAGAGAACTGTGATTCTTGAAAGCTTATGCTACAATAAAGTTGCATCTGACGAAGAGAGCTGTGGCTCTCAAAAGCTTATGCTACAATAAAGTTGCATCTGACGAAGACAGCTGTGGTTCTCGAAAGCTTATGCTACAATAAAGTTGCATCTGACGAAGACAGCTGTGGTTCTCGAAAGCTTATGCTACAATAAAGTTGCATCTGACGAAGATAGCTGTGGCTCTCGAAAGCTTATGCTACAATAAAGTTGCATCTGACGAAGAGAACTGTGATTCTCGAAAGCTTATGCTACAAAAAAGTTGGTTAGTCTTAAAGGTGCTACTGGTTTGATTTTGCTACTACAGACTAACACGGTTAACTCCTCTGAATATATTAGTATGTAAGTTTGTTGTATATTACTTACCTGGATACCCTCCCCCTACCATCCCGTGGTGTTATGTTTATGTTTATGTATCCTTACTTAAAAATCAATAAAAAATACATGCATTAAAAAAAAGAATGAACAAAGGAGAAACAGTCATAATTGGAAGGCAAGTGGCCAATGGACACTTTCTCTGAGAGGCGGGAGGTTTACTGTTAGGGAGGGGGAAGAACGAAAGGGATATAAAGACCCCTGATCCCAGCAAAGGATTCTTCTTCTTCAGAGACGGAGCCATCTCGCCCCTTGGCTTCTTTTTTCAGCGGTGGCAATGGCCACCTGAAGCGAATCTATGGGGCAGAGTCCCATATAGGTAACATTTCTGAATGCTTTTAACTCCAAGATCCAGAGGGGTTAGCCATGTTAGTCTGTAGTAGCAAAATAGTAAAAAAGTCCAGTAGCAACTTTAAGACTAACCAACTTTACTGTAGCATAAGCTGAACCACAGTTCTCTTTGTCAGATGCATCATCATTTGGTGAAGAGAGCTGTGGTTCTTGAAAGCCTACGCCTCAATAAAATTGGTTAGTCTTAAAGGTGCTACGGGACTGTTTACTATTTAACTCCAAGAGAAGGGAACTATCCCATATCTTAACATCTTAGGAATAAGTAAAGAAATTGGTCAGAGGAACTGCAGTGATGCCAATTTTCTTTCGAGTTCTTGCTTAGGTTTGTTGTATAAATAGGCACAGGTGTGTTTCTGTGACTATAAAACTCTTTGTTAATTTATTGTCGAAGGCTTTCATGGCCGGAGAACAATGGTTGTTGTGGATTTTCTGGCTGTATAGCCGTAGTCTTGGCATTGCAGTTCTTGACGTTTCACCAGCAGCTGTGGCTGGCATCTTCAGAGGTGTCACTGTGACACGGAGAGATCTCTGTCTTTTGGTGCTACACCTCTGAAGATGCCAGCCACAGCTGCTGGTGAAACATCAGGAACTACAATGCCAAGACCACGGCTATACAGCCCGGAAAACCCACAACAACCATCTTTGTTAATTTGAATGCCGTTTGTAGGATCTCTGGAATCATCCCATGCCCAAATTGGACACGCTGTCCCAGGAGAAGCCAAGGAGGGAGGGCTGAAGTTGGTCCCGCGGTTCCCCTGGCGCTTGATCCTTCTGCAGAGGCTAGAGTGAGGAGCCCATTGGAAGCGTAATGGCAGATTAGAGCCTTGCATGACAACGTGGTAGAAGAGAACGACAGTGCTAGCCCGTTGCTCTTTCGAAGGCTAGCAGGTGGCAGCAGCAACCAAGAGAGAAAGAAAAGAGGGAGCAAAAAAGAGGGGGGGGGGCTTGGCTGGAGGGAGAATCCAGGAAGGCTCTGTCTCCTTTTCTCTCCCCCACGTGCAAGTGTCAGTCTATGGAAAACAGGATACGTGGAATCTGACTTCCCCCCTTGCAGCAAGGAATCCAAGAAATTCTCTTGAGTCAAGGTTCTTTATTGAGAAAGCAAATTATAGCGTATATATGTCCATAGAATACACAGAAGCAATAATAGCGTCTGGCTGTACACAGAGCACTTGTTGAGAATGACGTAAGGAATGCTTGCTACACAGTTCCAGCCCTTCCCCGTAAGCCCCCCACCCTCAGTGCCCGACCAGCTGGGCATAGTCTGTGGGAGCAGAGGCAGGAACCGTCCCAAGGCCGCTGTGGCCAGCCATCCGAGAGAAGCGTGCGGTCTTCCCAGGAGCTGGATGGCCTGTGAAAGGAATCTACACACAAACACATAGGTGGATTGCAAAGCTAGTGAAGATGGAGGGACTGTGGGCAACAGACCTGACAGCAAGAACGGACCTTGCGGGAGCTGCTATGCCGAACCCGTCCCTGGAACTGAACTTGGAAGCAAAACTGGCAGCTAATGAATCTGTATGGATGAATTTCATCAAACCCTCCTGCACTGACAGTACGTCTTGAACCTCTTTTCTCCTTCCCCCGTTTTCTCTCTGTGACTCACATCTCACAGAGGGTGAGGAACTCTGGAGGACCGGAGGAGGACGGCTCTTGAGCACCTCAGCTGGGCCTCCCACAGACGGGGAAAGTTCTTTCGGAGGGCTTCCCCTGCAGCCCTTTCCTTTCGGAGTCAGCCGCTTGAGATTTTCCTCCCATGTCCTTGTCCTTCCAGCAGCACTTATCTCCCTCCATCCTCCATGGCCGTGGAACACGCCCAGCCATCCGTGGCTCCATCTTTGGCTTAGAGCAGCGGTTCTCAGGTTGTAATTTGGGACCCCCAAAGTGAGTTGTGACTCTCTCGTGGATGGGCTGTGGGGGGGGGGCGGGGCGGTTAGCAGGCTGGATGCAAAACCCGCTGACCTGAAAGAAGGAACTACGGAAGCCTCGATGGGAAATTTGGGGTTGCCTCAGCGCAAGGTGTGCAATGGCTTAGGAAATACAGATTTTTGCTTACTAATACTATATAAACAATACAACAGAAAAATAAAAGATCAGCTTGTTCATTCCTTACTGGTGTGAGATTCTTGTGCAAAAGTCGGAAAGAGGGACAGTAGCATGGAGACAATTTGTAACTGAGTTGTGAAAAGTAGTCAGCTTAGAATTGGGTGTGTGTGGTGCCCTCAAGTCACAGCTGACGTATGGCGACCCCCCCCCCCCCTGGTGGGGTTTTCATGGCAGGAGACTATCAGAGGTGGTTTGCCATTGCCTGCCTTTGCAACCCTGATCTTCGTTGGAGGTCTCTCTTCCGATTACTAACCAAGGCCGACCCTGCTTAGCTTCTGAGATCTGACAAGATAGGTACCCCTTTTAAAAATCTGGCTTAGAAGGATGCTTATTTAGCAAATGGATCATAGATGAATGAATGGAGAATGTCTTTCAGTGGCTCTTCTCAACAATTACATTGAATGCTCAGGTTTGTTTATTTAATTATTCCACTTACCTACCACCTCTCCACCATGTTTAGTGCTTGAGGTGGTTTACAGAATACAGAGACAGCCAATCTTTGGATACTGGTTACTGGAGAGAAACAGCAAGCAAGATTTGACCCAGCGGCACATGAGAGGCCAACAATAATTTCAGGGTCTAAAAGCTTTCAAGAGTCAGAGCTCCCTTCTTCAGATACAAAAAACCTTCATATCATGCTTGTGAACATCCCAGGACAACCTCGCTGGCCACCGGAGAAGGGATGCTGGACTTGGAAATACGCTGGTCTGATTCAGTGGGGCTTTTGCTGTCTTGGAGAAACCTGAGCTGCTAAAACGGGGCTTATATCCAGCACCTGGTCGAGTGCAGGATCCGCTGGAACGCAGGCCAGCCAAGAAGGCCCATGCATTATTCAAAGCAGGAAAAGAACGTGGGCAAAAAGGGGCACAAAGGCTGCCAACTTTGCATGGGGTTGTGGAAAGTCTTGCCTTTGAAAACGCATGCATATGTGCACACACACACACACACACCAAATTTGTCATAGATCCAGAGGAGTTAGCTGTGTTAGTCTGTAGTTGCAAAATAGTAAAGAGTCCAGTAGCACCTTTAAGACTAACCAGCTTTATTGAGGCAGAAGCTTTCGAGAACCACAGCTCTCTTCGTCAGATGCAGGAGTAAAATCTCAGGCCAGGACACCAGAACAAACTTCTCGGCTAGCCTGGTGAGTTGTAGCCATCTGTTCTGCCCGCTTGCCTGCCAGCCTCTGCCCTGAAGCTCCAGGCTCCCCCAGTCTCCTCCTCTGGGGCCACCAAGGCCAGGCTCTGCCGCCCCCCTCAGGGACCGTTAGGCTCAGTCTTATTGCACCAGGCTGAAGCTCCACCCCCTGAGCAGTCAGGCCCCACCCCTCAGATCCCAGGCCCCACCCCTAAGTTCTGGGTTTGAGCATCTGCTGCCCTACAAGTGAATAGCTTTCAGTGGGCTACGCCAGCTCCCCCGGGCTGCTCCTCCAACTAGCCCTTCAAGCCTCAGTCTTGGCCGGGCATCTTTATTGGCAGCCCGCAGGAGTGGCCAGCTTAGGGCAGCCTGTGGCCATGTTGCCTTGGGATACACAGCCTGGGGGTGGGAGGGGATCGGAAGGAACAGGTTGCGTTGGTGGGTCTCCTGCTTTGCAGCCTGAGCTGCCCGCAAAGCAGCTGACAGAATCAACACTGGCTAAGCAAAACTCAGGACAAGATGCTCTCAGCTGGAGCAGGATCCAGGCCTGCCAGGTGGCTGCTCCCTGCCCTCCCTTTTGCAATCAGATCGAAGGAGCAGGAGGCAGCTGCCACAGCGGCAGCTGAATGTGTGTGTGTCGCCCGTGTCCCTTCGGAGGACTCTGCAAGACCATCAGCCAAGCCAGCAGGCGTCCTGCTCCTTCCAAAGACTCCCCCTGGCCCCAGTATCTGGAGCTGCCTCCCAGAAGGGAGCAGAATGCAAAAGGGAACAGAATTCTTGGTCTGCCTCTCCTGGCATTTAGCCTCCGTATTTCCACCCTTTCTCCTCCCTCTGATCAAAGGCCAGGGCCCAGCCTGTGGAGCCTTCAGCCTATCTTTTTGGGGGTGGGATCTTATATTATGCTGTAAAGTGCCAGGTCCATAGGGTTGCCAACCTCCAGGTGGAGCCTGGAGAGCTCCTGAAATTACAAAGGACAGATATAAACCCCCCTGGAGAAAACAGCTGCTTTGGAGGGTGGACTTCAGGGGCTTGTTTTGTGGCGATGCTCACCGGTACTAGGAAGTTGCACCTTTTCAGGGGTTTCCCCAAGTTCTGAGGGGGATTCTGGCAGAAATCAGTGCAAATATGTGTATGAGTACCTGCCTGTACCTTAAAAAAAAGCACTGGGGGATTCTATGGCGAAGGCCCCCTTCCTCCCTAAACCCTGCCCTCTCCATGCTGCACCCCCCCACCCCCAAATCTCCAGGAATTTCCTGGCCTGGAATTGGGAACCCTCACCTGGGGAAAATGGCTGCTTTGGAGGGCACGGCATCACACCCCATCGAGGTCCTCTGTGCATTTTGAGGGGAGTTCCTTAGGTCAAGGTTTACCTGGCACAGCCCTGGGTAGATGCCATCCGCGTGTGCTCTATGTGTATACAAGGCTGCTCGCCATGGGAAAGACTGGGCCCTTCTGCCCCCACATGGAAGGCATCATTCGGTTGCCAAAGTTTAACGTCACCACCAAGGACAACAAGCCACAGAGACGGAGTGATGTGAGAGTCTTGTGCCTTAGCACATGGCCCAACAGTGGCTGGCGCACTGGGAAAGCGGGCGTCTCAAATGCTAAAATGGATAAGTCGCTTAGCACAAACTGAGTGCTGTGTCTTGAGAAATCAACTGATGGGGTGGGAGCGTCGTCACCAGCCGGCTCAGTAGGCCAAATGCATGACCTGCCTGCCCATGGCATCTAACGGCTCCTTGGAACCTGCACTTGCTGCAGGCATAATGGATTTTGTTCCTGTTAATACTACAAGCATGTCAGCAAGCGCCCCATGTGGAAGATGTATGGCACCCAGGGAAGGGAGAAGCAACGGCAGGAAGGATGAGTAAGGAAGGGCCCTGCTGGCATTGCAGGTCTGTGGAAAACTCATTGGGAGGCCAGGGGGTTGGGATCTAATCCCCACTTGCCTTGAAACTTTGCTTAGTGTGGAGGCACACGGGCAGCTCCCCCCAGTGTCCACCAGAGGGCCCTCACCTGCAGATGACATTAAGCGTTTTTAGCCTCCTCCGCCTCCTCCTCCTGTGAGCTGGCTCTGCTTATCAATCCAGTCCCTTTGTGCACTCTTCTCTTTGTGGCATGCAGGCATCTCTGTCCAGAAGCATCAGGGGAAGGCGAGTGGGGCCGGACGAGACAGGCCCAGTGTTCAGGCAGGGCTGGTGGGAGCAGAGACATGTGCCCGTGCCCCTTTGCATTCGTTTCTCCAGTGGAGCTGGCTGGAATGCCACTCAAGAGCATGTTGCTCCCTGCTTCTGCCCCACACCCTGTTACATAAAGTAAGAACGTGAGCATGCAGAAGTGGGATAGACAGCCAGGCGAAGGAGGGGGAGGTGAACAGCTTGAAGGCTACCAGAGCATGGCTGCGGAAAGCCTCCTTGTCCAGCAGAAGGGAGCCCGGGAGTCCTTGGAGGAACATGCCATGCAACAGGGGCCAGGAACTGAGCAGAGGCATGAGGCCACCTGCTTCATCTGCAGGGCCTGAGGGCTGAGCTCTGCAGATCAGGGTTTCATGGAGTCCAGGTGCACAGTGCTGCATCAAGAGGAACCAGCTCTGGTCAGAGCATGCCTCGTATGGGTGCAGAAAGGGGAGGGGCCGAGCGCATGCTTTGCACGCAGGAAGTCTGCGGTTCTCAACAGCCCGCCTCTCAGGTGCAAAGGACCCCAGCGAGCCTGGCCCTGCCAAGAGCTGCTGCCGGTCGGATCGGACGTTACTGGGCTGAGTGCTGGTTTTAATTATTTATTTACGTTATTTATAGTCCGCCTTTCTCACTGAGACTCAAGGCGGATTACACAGTGTGAGAATTAGCACAGTATCAAGAACAATTCCATAAACAATGCCATAGGGTAAATAGATAAAAAGTTTTACGTTGGCAGGAATCCAATACACATAATGTTGTGTCCAGCACAACATAGTGAGGTCTGGGGTTCCTAACTCATTTGTGAAGCATCTGAGACCCCCCCCCCCCACAATATTTATTTTATTTACGTCATTTACAGTCCGCCTTTCTCACTGAGAGCTAGGCTACAAGTGATGAAGTACACTTGCCTGGCAAGTGAACAGACTCACGTATATTCCTCCCTGTTCACTTGCCATTCACTTGCTCGCCACTTGATCAAGTGGAGCACAAGTGAATAGCAAGTGAACAGGGAGGGATACACGGGAGTCTGTTCACTTGCCAGGCAAGTGTAATTCGTCACTTGTAGCTTGGCTCTGAGACTCAAGGTGGATTACTCAGCCCTCCTATATGAGTAAAAAGCCTTTTTGAATAATTTGGTTTTGCATCATTTGTGGAAAGCCTCCGGCAGGCCAGTCCACAGGGTAGGGGCCACCACAGAGAAAGCCTGTGTACAGGCTGCTGTTGATTTCGCCCATGTGAGTCACTGGAATACAGTGTTGGATCGGACATGAGGCAATTAGTAATGGCAGGCACCATTGCTAGGCACACAGCAGATTAACTATGCCAGTTCCCCCAAGGACTGGTAGAAGTCACTGGGTGCCATCTTGCAAGAAGTTCCCCTGGGCTAGCCCCCCACCTAGTTGAATGGGAGATGTGGGCAGCCCCAGTCATTGCAATGTGGGCCTATGCAGGAGAATTTCCTGCAGAATGGTGCCGAAAGCATTCACAGTCTTCTGCCCATCGCCTTGGCAAGAAGGAATTAGCAGAAAGATCTTTAGCGATGTCGTTAAGGAGTTGCCGGTCTGGAGCCCAGCTGGGCTGCCAGACAAAGCTTAGGGGCCTCAGTGCCCCACACTCTAGTGGGTGCGTGAGCTGAGCAGGCGGCTGAAGCCTCCCAGGTAGAGACAAGTCTGTAAGGCTTGCGCCTCCCCAACTCCCTCTTAAGAGCCGGCTGGTCTCGGGGAAGAAGATCCAGCCAGACGTCTGTGACAGTTTGTTTGCTGTCACATCTTTAATGAAGTGCGTTTCATGCGCTCTTCCCTTTTCTAAATGGCATTTCCTGGCTTCTCGCTGTAGATTTCTTGGAGAGAAATGTTACGATTGCCACAGATCAGGCCAGGAAGGACATGTACTTCGGCAGGGAAAACAAACATAACATTTACCCAGTGCTCACCCTGGGCCGAGCTTGCCTCAGTGACATTTACAAAGCTCTGTGGAAGGTCATCTCCTGGCCTTCAGAGTCTGGGGGAGTCCAGCACAGAGAAGTCTGGGATGGATGGACAGAGCTGTGCCAAGACATTTAGCTGTGCCTAGCAGTTGTGTCACACGTGGAGGGCGCCCCTGGATCCCTTGCTGTGTGGCTGAAGATGCAGAGGAGTTAGCCGTGTTAGTCTGTAGTAGCAAAATAGTAAAGAGCCCAATAACACCTTTAGGACTAACCAACTTTATTTTAGCATAAGCTACATCTGACGATGCATCTGACAAAGAGAGCTGTGGTTCTTGAAAGCTTATGCTACAATAAAGTTGGTTAGTCTTAAAGGTGCTACTGGACTCTACTATTTGGCTGATGATGGTGGTCCTGCTGTTGGATCACACATTGTTTCAGTGCCAAAAGAGCCACAGCCTCGCTGGAAAGAATGTTTCCTCTTCTCACATGAAAAGTTGGGCTGCCTGTCCTGTCTCTTTGTGTGTATGTGCTGTCAAGTTGCAACTGACTTATGGCGATCCCAGCAAGGGGCTTCCAAGGCAAGTGGGAAGCAGAGGTGGTTTGCCGTTGCATTTCTCTGCAGAATCTTCCTTGGTGGTCTCCCATTCAAGTACGGACCCTATTAATCAATAAACACAGGCTTGGGAGACTCAAAGAGTGATACTAGACAGGTCTATTCAGAAGCCTAATCTGGGCTACTCAAAGGGGTTTATTCCCAGGAAAGTGGCCTTTGTATTGCTCTGCCAGTCACGAGTCCAGTAGCACCTTTAAGACTAACCAACCTTATTGTAGCATAAGTTTTCAAGAACCGTGGTTCTCGAAAGCTTATGCTACAGATGCATCTGACGAAGAGAACCGTGGTTCTCAAAAGCTTATGCTACAGATGCATCTAACGAAGAGAGCTGTGGTTCTCCAAAGCTTATGCTACAGATGCATCTGACGAAGAGAACCGTGGTTCTCAAAAGCTTATGCCACAGATGCATCTGACGAAGAGAGCTGTGGTTCTCGAAAGCTTATGCTACAGATGCATCTGACGAAGAGAGCTGTGGTTCTCAAAAGCTTGTGCTACAATAAAGTTGGTTAGTCTTAAAGGTGCTACTGGACTATTTACTATTTTGCAACTGCAGACTAACACGGTTAACTCCCCTGGATCACTGCCAGTCATGGATCTTGCACGATCTTGTCTAGCTTGGACCTGAGGGCCAAATTCAACCTCATCTGCTCACAAGGTGATGGCAGGAAGAATATTTTGAGAGTGGTAGGGTGATTCGATTCCACCACTGATTTGAGTGATGGCCTCAGAACCTGTTTCCTGTCATGGGGCAGCTACAGGGTAGTATCTGCAGAAAGTCCTGTCCAGATAATTGAAGCTGCTCTGGAGGAGTATAGGGGGAGAGGCAGTTGCACAGATATGAAGGGCCTTTGAATGTGATAGCTAAAACCTTGAATTAACATTTGATTTATATACCGCCCTTCAGGAAACACCCACTCAGTTTACCAAATATGTCATTATTATCCCCACAACAATCACCTTGTGAGGTGGGTGGGGCTGAGAGAGCCCTGAGAGAGCTGTGACTGACACAAGGTCACCCAGCTGGCTTCAAGTGGAGGAGTGGGGAATCAGACCCGGTTCTCCAGATTAGAGTCTTGCCACTCTTACGGGTAGCCAGTGGAGTGACTGTAGGACGGGAGTAATATGCATATTTAGGGTTGCCAGGGGCCCCCAACCTCCTGGCGGGGGATAGGGGCCTGGCACTTACCTTGGGGGAGAGGGGGGTGCGTTCGCAAAGTGCACACGTCCCCCCAAGCATGATGACGTCGCTTCGGGAATGAATCCGTGCAGCCCCTGGGAGCACACCCAGACTCTGTAGGGGCTCAAAACGGGCCCGATCCATGCCGAAACGGGCCCGTTTTGAAGCGCTGCAGAGCGCAGGAGCGCTCCCATGCTCACAGTGGCCCTGATCCGGGCCAAAATGGGCCCAATCCCAGCGGCTGCTGTGCACAGGAGCGCACAGCACCACGAGGGCATGCACAGGGAAGGTGCGCCACCCCCTCGCTGGTTAAGTAAGTGGGGGCGGGGTGTGGGGAGCAGGGGTGAGGGATCCTCCGCCCCCGCCAGGGGTCTGGCATCCCTATGCCTGCTCCACCTATCCCCTGATAGTAGTCAAGCTGTGGCGTTGCTGGAGTCTCCGAGTTGAATTTGAGGGGAGACCCATGTAGACTGCATTACAGTGGTTTAGTTTTGAAGTTACCGTGTCATGAATCCAGGTGGCCAGATCGGCTGTGTCAGTTCAAGAGGTCATCTTCCAGGTTAGCCTGAGTTGGGAGAAGGCCATTTTTGCAACCACGTTAACTTGCTTCTCTGGCAGCAGTGCTGGATCCAGGGGTGAGAGAGAGCAAGAGTGGCAGGAAGATCTTGGAGAGGGCTGGAACTACTTGCTGAGGGTTTTAACTTTTGTGTTTCAGGTACGATAAGGCGTCGGGGTGGCCAGAAGCACAAGCTGCGCGGCAAGGGCCACAGGGCGCACAAGCAGTGCTTTCAGTGAGCCAGTGCCTGAATCCTGACTGCCCTAAAGTACAGTTTGTTATTTTATTTACATTATTTAGTTGTGTGTGTTTTGTTGTTGTGACCCACTTTGGGAAACTCTACGATGAATATGGATTATCTGTTGCTGTAGGTTTTTTATCTCTCACTACATTATATTTTGACTTACATAATACCATTCAGTGCATTGTTTAACACATCGTGTTTAATACTTACGTCTTATTTCAGATTTCTGCAACCCTAGTTGTTTATTGCACCAGTAATATACACCAGTTTGTCGCAGAGAGAGCCAGTTTGGTGTAGTGGTTAAGAGCACGGGACTTAACTGGGTTTGATTCCCCACTCCTCCACTTGAAGCCAGCTGGGTGACCTTGGGTCAGTCACAGCTTCTAGGAGCTCTCTCAGCCCCACCCACCTCACAGGGTGTTTTGTTGTGGGGGCATACTTTGTAAACCGCTCTGAGTGGGTATTAAGTCATCCTGAAGGGCAGTATATAAATCAAATGCTGTTGTTATTTTTATTATTGAATGTACTGACCCACATTATACAATCCATCTTGGGTCTCAATGAGAAAGGCGGTATATAAATAACATAAATAAATGAATAAATAGAAATAAATTCCAGCTAGCTTATAACACAGTTTGTTGATTTGTTGTTGTTGTTGTTGTTATTTATATTGTTTATGTTGCTTATGTTTTTGCCCTTACAAGCTGCTTTGGAAAAACTTTAAATAAATTTGACTCTGTTGTAATGACAGTAGTGCTCATTAGGAGGGCTGCCCCTTCAACAGAGGCTCAAGGGGATATTATTTCCCAGGCGACGTTATTGACCTCCATACCATGAAAAGCTTCAGCTGCCCATTTCCAAATATGAAGCCTGCATTAAACTTGTATTATCTTATTCTTTATATAGCACATTTGACACCACTCTTCTTCCAAGAAGCCTGGGACGGGCATGCATGCTCCTCCCACTTTTTATTCTCGCAACAACCCTGCGAGGTAGGTAAAGGCTGAGAGCGTGTGCAGCTGCTCCAAAAGCACCCTGACAAAAGGGAGGATTCGAACCTGGATCTGCCAGACCTATTCCAACACTCAAATCATTATGCATAAATAAGAAAATATAATAATGCTGCGGCACTGGCTCTCTAATAATCCATTATCAACCTGTTATTAAATTAATATTAATTAAATTAATTATTAATTTAATAATACATTACATTATTATCCCGCTACTATTTATTTGTTTATATTAACGTGTAATCCATCTATTCTCGTTTATTTGCTCTCTGTCCCCTTCTTCCTCTGTCCCCCTCCTCGACGGCGCTGCCCTGGTGCTGTTCCTCCTCCGCGTCGCCAGGAGTCGCTGGGGCGCTCAGGGACAGCCACTTCTCCCTGCGCCTGCGCACTCTGCAGAGGCCCGCTTCCTTTCCCTGCCGGAAGTGGTGGGCGGTGCTCGCTTGCCGATGCGCCGGTGGAAGCGAGGCGGCAGCGGCGACGACGACGGGCCCGACGATGTGGTTCATGTACGCCCTGAGCTGGCTCGCGCTGCTCATCCAGGCCGCCTTCGTCACCCTCGGCATCGGTGAGGCTCCCTCGGGCGGACCCCGTCGCGCTCCGTCTCCCCGCGGTGGGCATGGTCTCTCCGTTTTCTCTGGGCCGCTCGCCCCTCACAGGAGCCGCGATGGTCTCGTCCGGCCCGCCCACAAGAGACGGCGATTGGTCGGTGTGGGCAACGCGGTCTTCCCATTGGTCCAGAGGAATAGCTGCAACTCCTGCCCGTCCAATCAATGGCGCCTTCCTGTTTGGGGGTGGGGAAGGATCCCGTTAGAGTCGCTGAGGGGAGTTTGGCGGATTCCCGTGGACGGCCGAGTGGAGCCTCTCTGCGCAGCTGCAGTCTACCCCAAAGTGCCAATTGCTTGCGGGGTGTTGAGTCTATTATTAATATTATCAAATAATAACCATATCATATAATACTCATTATTATCATTGGAAAAGAGCAATAGTCCAGTAGCACCTGTAAGACTAACAAAATTAGTGGTAGGGAAGGAGCTTTTGTGAGCCGCTGCTGCTCACTTCTTCAGATACAGCTAGAATGTGAGTCCGTCTGCTCAGGAAAGCTCCTACCCTACCACTAATTTTCTTAGTCTTACAGGCGCCACTGGACTCTTGCTCTTTTCCACTGCTACAGACAGACAAACACGGATACCCATCTTGATCTATTATTGTTAGCATTATTACAATATTATTATCATTAATAGTTTCAGGTGAGTAGCTGCGTTGGTCTGCAGTAGAAGAAGAGTTGAGCCCAGTAGCACTTGAGAGACCAGCAAGGTTTTAATGGTAGGAGCCCCGTGCCTCCCACCTCCTGACTGGGATGTAAAGGATCTGGGACTTCCACTTCTCCCTGTATCTAATGGAGAGAGCTCTGATTCTGGAAGGCTCCCACCCTGGAAATCTAGTTCGTCTCTAAAGTGCCATCGAACTTGAATAGTAATAATTGTACTTGAAAGATTTATCATGGGATTCATGCTTAACCATCCTCTGCCTTAGCCCTCCCACCTTTGTGTAGTTTCCTCTGTAAGAATCCCCAAAGTGTTTTTTCTCTTTAAGTATCTTGATGAAGTGAGCTCTAACTCACGAAAGCTCCTATTGAAATAAATGTGGTTGGCCTTTGAGGTGCCCCACCAGACTTTATTCTCTTGCCTCTGTGCCCCCACTGAGAGTTTCTTCAGAAACAGCCAGCTAATATTTACATATTGGAGGCTCTGGGATTTTAAAAATGGGAAGCTCGCTTTGCATCAATGACTTGCAGAAAATTTATTTATTTCCTTTGTTTACTCTTGCTTTCCTTCGCAGTGGCAACCTAAAGTAGCTTCCATTGTTCTCTCTTCCTCCATTTATCCTCAGAACAACCCTGTGAGGTAGGCCAGGATAAATGTGTGTGACTGGCCCAAGGTCTCCTAGTAAGCTTCCATGGCAGGGTGGGAATTTGAATCTGGGACTCACAGACCTTAGTTTCACACTGTGAACACTATGCCACGCTGGCACTTACCACACTGTTGGCCCATAGGAAGAAAAAACAAAATAGGGCTGGTATGTGGAGCGGAGTCCAGGGGGTAGTGCTACAGTCACCTGAACTGCCGTGAATATGGCCAGGTGATACTGGGCCAGTGGCTAGCCTGCCTCATAGAACTATTCTGAGGCTCAAATGGGGTGATGAAAAGCTAGCATGCTGTCCAGATTCCTGGGGAAAGGGCAGGTTACACTTGGGTGAGGGGCCGCAAAATCATCACAGTGAAGCCAGTGAGGTTTTAAGTTGTGTCTTCAGTAAATGAGGTATTTCAGGGCATGATGGGAAAGCCCCAAGTCTGCAGCCTTCAGAGTCTTTGAATGGAGCCTGGCAAAGACTTTTGGGTACCTTGAAAACTTGTGGGTGTCAGTTGACAGGTATTACCATGCTGGTCTTGCTGGATTTTTGCTATACACCTGCACCACTACCTACCGTCTGCTAATGCTAAAGGAATGAGAAATGAACCAAAGACAAAAAGACACGAATGAATGGCAGATGACAGTTGTTAGGGAGAGTGGCAGTGATGCTTCATTGAAGGAGGGGTGATCTCTTGGCTCTTTTGCAAAAAAGGAGCAGCTGCAGAGCCACGGTGCTGCCAAATGATTCAGCAGAGCTGCTCTGGGATGCAGCGGTCCAGGTTCCTGACAGCAACCAGCGCAGCTTCAGCATCATCCTTCAGCGTCATGTGCTGGGCAAGGGTGAACCGGAGCCCTACCCGCCTGCGAATCACAGGGGTGTTTATTCCAGTGGATGTGGCCCGTTTGGACGCCACAGGCTCTGGGGCCAGAAAGGCAGAGAATTGTTGGCTTTGGCTGTATTTTCCTGGCAGTGCGTCTCCAGCAACCCCTTTCTTTTCCTTTCCAGCGGCTGGATTGTACTACTTGGCAGAGTTGATAGAAGAGTACACAGTAGTTACTAGCAGGATCATTAAGTATATGATATGGGTAAGTTTCTGGCTGCCTCTGTGCCCACTGATTGCCAACTTAAGCCTACTGGTTTCAGCTTGCTTGTGCTACGAAGCCTGACTTGCACAGTGGGGGAGTGGGTAGGAGGGAGAGAGGAGAAGGTGCCACTCAGAGAGGTTATGCCAGACTTCTGACACTGGATACAGCTTTTGCTTATAGCAGCCAATCTTGAAACTTGTGAAGCAGATCCCAGCAAAGGCAAGATGGTGGGTGGAGCTCCATTGGTATGGGAGCGAGGAGAAGACAGTCTCTCTTCCTCCACTAGCCAGTGGCCAACAACCTCTATGGCCTTGCCGCTCTTCTAGAGGACAGGTTATGTGTGCTGCTGTTTCACAGAATCGTAGGGTTGGAAGGGATCTCTAGGGTCATCTAGTCCAACCCCCTGCACAATGCTGGAAATTCACAAATATTTCCCCTCCCCACACCCCCATTGATCCCTGGTCCATGCCAAGAAGATGGCAGAACTTTGGTAACCTCTTATGGCTTTTCTGCTTTATTCCTTTTAATTTTCCTCAGAGGGCTGTTTGCCTTGCAGCGTGTATTGTGGACGTGCTGCTGTTCCCAGTAGGAGCAAGCAGGCTCCTGGCGTCCCTGTGCCCATCCTTCCTGCCCTCTGCCACCTGTTGCTGTGTGGCCCAGGCGGACCAGCTTAACTGTCAGAGTCCTCCTGCTTTCTTTTACTCCGTTGGCACCTTAGAGACCAACAAGATTTTTAGAGCGTATGCTTTCGAGAGTCAGTCTTCCCATCTTCAGACAGCTTACACTCTGAAAATCTTGTTGGTCTCTAAGGTGCCACTGGACTCAGATCCTGCTGTTCGACTACAGACCAACATGGCAACCGACCTAAAACTCGCTTTCTTTTAGTTCTCCACAGCTGTGCTGGTTGGACTGTACCTCTTTGAAACCTTCCCCGGCCTTATGGTCGGCGTGGGCCTCTTTACCAACCTGGTGTATTTTGGATTGCTGCAGACCTTCCCTTTCATCATGCTGACCTCTCCAAATTTCATCCTGTCCTGCGGTGAGTGGCTTTGTGATGACAGGGGCCAGGCAGGAGGGCGGGCTGAAGACCCCGAAAGACAAAGCTCTGAGTCCTTCCCAAGTCCCGAGATTTCCTTTATAATAGGAATGGCTTTCCCGTGACCGTGGAGCACTTTGCTGTGGCAGGCATCACAGGAAGAAAATGACTCTGGGGTAGTGGCTTGAGTGTGAGACTAGGATGGGGGAAACCGAGGTACAGAGGCTCACTTGCCAGTGGTATTATCAGAGCAGCCTACCTTACAGGGCTATAATGAGGATAAAATGGAGGCGGGGATTGTGTATGGTGCTGCTCTGTATGCCAAAAACCACCCCTTGAAATTGACTCTTGGAGGTAGATAAAAACCAGAGGAAGTGATGGTGTGCTGCTGTCCAGTCCCTGCCCGGTAGGCCACCTCCTCTCTCTTTCCCTAGTCCTCGGAGCAGTTCCATTCCTTTTTTCTTGCTACTCTAGAGAGCGGCCAAATATGGTGTGGGTGCCATACAAATAATGAACATTTTACTTAGACTTAAGCGGACAGTCGCGACTGCTGCCCATTAGTTTCTTTTATACAGTTGTTCAGTTTGATTAATTTTCAGTGTTCTTGGGTTGGCCAGGGATTTTCTGCCAAGGGCAACTAGGATAAAATGGTACGGGAAAGGGATCAAAGAGTGTGATATGAGTGAGTTACGTTGTTAGCAATTTTGCACTTTACACTGTCCCAACCATGAGGGCTAGCAACACACTTATTATTTTTTAAACAGCCCTGGTTCTTTGAAATCTAGCCTGTGTGCGAGATTTTGTCATGGGTTATAAATAGGGTGTAAACAAAGGGTGATCAGGGAAGGTGGTGAAGGTGACCATTTCCCACTTGGCACTTTGTTGTTTCTTTTGGCAGTCCTGGTTGTGTTGAATCACTACTTGGCGTTCCAGTATTTTGCAGAAGAGTATTACCCGTTCTCAGAGGTAAGATATATTTCCAGGCATGCTGGAGAGCTTGTTTGGGGCTGTGGAGGGGAGAGGGGCAGAGAAGAAGTGTTCTTTGGTGATGTGCCTGCACCAAGGGAGGCAAAAGGTTTGACCTCTTGAGAGCCACGGGGGACAGGCAGGAGGCCAAAGTTGGAAGCCCACCTGTGGCATCAGCGGATGGTGCGGTCAGTCCTGTAGAGGAAACCCAAATCACAGCCCCCTTCCTTTCTTGATGATGGCTGGACCCCTCGTGCTTGCTTGATGCCCTCTCTGTGTTTCCTCCCCAGGTTCTCGCCTACTTCACCTTCTGCCTGTGGCTCATTCCCTTTGCGTTTTTTGTTTCCTTGTCGGCTGGGGAGAATGTGCTGCCTTCCACAGTACAGACAGGAGGTGAGTTTAACGGGCAGGCCCAGCTCTGGCAGATGCACCCTTTGCCCCAGGCGATGCCCTCATCTGGCTATTGAGTGAATCTGCCAATTGTACGCAATGCCTGAAATGTCTAATTTGAAAGTAGAGTTAAATTTCCTGCAAGGCCTGGGAGGAGGAGAAAGAAGAGCAGCTGTGCAGATTGGCGCGTGGGCCACCAGGGAAGGAGGGATCTCTGCTTGCCCTCCTGCTTAGGCCTCTCTCAGTGTGCATCGGATGTTAGCGGATAATTCTTGAAGCTGACTGCTGTTTAATTTTGGAGGTGCCTGGATGCAAGCAAGGCCAAGAGATTATATTCAGGGTAGCCAGCGTAGAGACCGAGGTCAGGGAGTGCAATTGCTGTGAAGCAGATGTCCTGCTTTGTTCAGAGCAGATCTACTGATTCCAGTCTGGGTTTTACTGCGTCTTTCTTTCCTTGTCTCCTCAGAT
The DNA here is from genome assembly GCF_028583425.1 of Eublepharis macularius. Lineage (NCBI taxonomy): Eukaryota > Metazoa > Chordata > Lepidosauria > Squamata > Eublepharidae > Eublepharis > Eublepharis macularius. Next base: position 2,476,255 of record NC_072799.1, read on the forward strand.
GATGTGGTATCCAACTACTTCACAAAAGGCAAGAGGGGAAAGCGCTCCGGCATTCTCGTCATCTTCTCATTCATTAAGGAAGCCATCCTGCCAAGCCGCCAGAAGATGTATTGACGCTGCCACCTCCCCTAAATGCCTTCTGTTTACGCCCGGACACTTTTATCTAGATGGAACTTGAGGTCTCTGTGCTGTGGCGCTCACCGCTCCCTGCCATGTTGGGAATGAATCGATTGTGAAATGTGGGACAGGCAATCACCTATACTGACAACCCCAAACTCTGGGAGTGTTGTCACTTGGAGCGCTCTCCTTTGCACAGTTGACTTCTGAGGTGGACGTGGTCACAGCAGAGGAGAGCCGTATAAAATGTTCGATCTTGCCTCGGCAGTGGGGTCCTTTGAGCTGGCATCTTTCGCATTGAAAGCCAAAATGCTTCCTCTCAAGACAGACCTTTTTCCTTACTGTGAAGGTGCTGTAAGGTTTTAACAGCAGGTTCATGCAGACTTTGGATCAGTGCACAAAAAGCTGGCCTCCACCAGCCTTGTTCCCAAGCGTTGTTCGTAGACATGGTCCACGGACGTCCAAATGCCCTTCTTGTTCAAAATATGCATCTGACATTGTGACGAAGAGATGGGCAGAAATCTTGGCTTTTGCGTTTCTTTTACAGGATGTTTCTGGATACAGATCTGTGCCAGTATTGATTTAAAGGAATCGGGGCCTTCTGGAGAAGGGACTGCGAATCGCATCTTCACTTGGTTGTTGAGAATGTCCTTTGGAAGATGCCCAGAGGGGGCCTTCGCAGCTGCTTCTTGGGTGGGCCAAAGATCATTGACACAGACTTCCTTGGTCGCCACTGCCTAGCTTTTGAGTTAAATAAAATGATTGAAAAACCTTGATCAGAAATGAAGGTAGCTGGCATAGCCCCAATTTGCCAATGTTTCACTCCCTTTGAACCTATATCGACTGGGAAAGAAACTGCCCACATCCCTGAAGCTATTGGGGGTGGGGGGAGTCAGGTTAAATAGCTTCTTGCAAGGATGTGAAGATGTTTGCTGTCCTCTGGTTCCAGTGTCAAATTTGCTTTCTGTGGCATAACCCCCCCCCCCTGCTCCCAATGGCTGTGTTCTGGAATGATGTATGAAGATTCCTTCCTGCAAGTGGGGGTGGGGGGGAGCTGGGGGACACTTTGGGCTGGATTCTGGTGACACATTTTGTTCTCTCTTAAATTAACGGAAGTTTGGTTTCTGTTTGAGCACAAAACCTTTGTGTTAATAAAGGTGTGAGATGAAATTTGTTTTAAAAGGGAAGACTACGGTGGGCTTTTTTCCCTCTCCTCAGTATCATAGTAGAAGCTGCAGTTCCAGGTGGCAAAAGCTTTCAGGAGGCCTCAGGCAGCCTCTTAAATTCTGCACAGGGGGCAGCGTTCTCCCTGTGGAAAAGGCTGACAGGCCAGGGAACAGTGCTTAAGCGCAACACCAGGCAGGACATGGGAGAAACCAGCAGAGCGGTCTAGAAGGTCATGGCCAGCACCTGCTGCCATCGGGAGCTGTCCAGATGTGCGAGGAGGAGGGGAGCTTGGCAGAGAATGCTTTTGCCGAGAAGCACCCCGAGGGGCAGCATGGTAGAGTGGCAGCTGCGAGGGGGGGGTGCGGTTGTGCCTGTCTAGCATACGCAAGGCGCTGGGCTGGGACGTGGCTGGAGGTGAGGTGGGCTCATGTTGCGTCTCTCGGGGGCTCACGTCTCTGCGCTGTTGGCCTCCCTTTGCTTTGGGAACAGCTACTGGCATACTGGCCTCACCCTCCGGCTCTGTCTTGTGGGTTGCTTTCAGATCTTACGTCTTTGTCCTGACAGAACTTCTTTCCTCACCTTGATACTGCTTGAACCTAGTCATTTTTTTCCATCGGCTGATCCATCCCCAGAGAGCACGTGGGGTCTTTTCCGTACGCTCAGAATTTGCCTCTTGATCACATGAAAAAAATCAGAACCAGTCAAAGGGGAATCGACTGCTGCAAGTGATCCTCCGGAGGATGTGCTGTTCAAAAAAACGTGCAGAGACTACGGGCTTGCAGCTGAAACGAGGAGGAAAATACAGTTCAGCTATTTAGATGGAGAGCTGCTGTAGCACAGTGGTTAAGCGGTTCGGCTGTGCACCGGCACTCTGCTGGTTCAAATCCCACTCCTGCCATGGGCTCAGCAGGTGGCCTTGGGGAAGCCGCTCCTCTCCGCCCAGCCCCCCCAGCTGTATTGTGGGGAAGATAATAACACTAACTTGTTCATGCTCTGGGTGGGGCACTAATCTGTCTAGAAGAGTGATTTATAAGCGCTGTTGTTATTATTTTGACCATCTAGGTGTTGGCGCTGAGCAATAACAAAGGGTACCCATTGTCGTGTCGGCTAAGCTCCTTTAATGCCACTTCTGGTGTAAACATTCTCAGCTGTTGTGGTTGCTTGGGCATTTTTGCTGGCACATGGAAACGATTTCTGCCTCTCTCCTATGTTGTCACTTAACTGGAGCAGGCTCCTACAAAAGAAAAAGCTATTTTCAAGGCGACTTGGTAGCTAAGAAGCCAGCGGGGAAATGGTTAGTCTAGGTGACTGCTGTTGAGACTTGGGCTGGAGGACTCTTGGCTGCTGCCACAATAGGAATCCAGCTTTGGGGAAAGTGCCCCAGCATCGCTGTAGGTTTCGAGGTGGGCTTTCAGCGTGGCTACAAACGTGGGATCGAGAGTCTGGCGCAAGCTCAAGGCCATCTGGTCAGTCCACCTGTGCTCTGGGCTTGGGGGATACTTTCTCTGCACATCAAAGATGTGCCAGGGCTTGAGGCCCTGGGGGACCTTCAAGCGGGTGGGACGGGTGTGGGGGTACAGGCTCCTCTGGATGGTTTCATAGGGCAGGTCAGGCATAGGGGAGACCTTGCCGAAGTTGCTTATGTAGACCCTGGGTTCTCCACACCTGTTTTTGACGAGGAACAGAAAGGAAGTGAAGTCGTGATCTTCAGATGGCTCTGGGTTAGTCCCCATCCGGACCGTGGTAGGGCGGAAGATGCAGGTCACCGGCACAGACGCTGGGTTGGAGCTGATGTTCCAAGGCCGCTGATGCCTGTCCTTTTTGAGGTCGTCCAACAAGTATATTTCCTCAGGGCCACTGGTAGAGATGCTGATGCTATCCTGCTTCCCCCACTGCTTACGAAGGATGACTGACTGAGGCCTCTTTTCCAGAAAGCTCAGGATCCTAGCGGAGGGGGGAGGCAAATGCTTCTTCGCCAGCCATTCAGAAAACTTTATGTTGTTAAAGACATTCACCTTCATCTGTAAAAAAAAACACACCAAAAAAACACGTAAAGGGGTGGGGGCTTTTCTGCATTTGGATGTGAATGATAGATTGCTGATAAAATTCTGATTTAAGCTTTCCCTGCTGACAAAGATCTGCTTGGTTGATGGAGAGCAAAGCGCTCTGCAGCAAGATGAATCCTCGCTTGCAGAAGAAACAAGGGCGTGGATCAAGAACCTTGCTTCCCGCTAACAGCTCTGCAGTGCTTATTTTTAGTCCCCTTGAGACATATCCGAGCAGCCCTAATAGCCCAGACTAGCCCCATTTCAGCAGACCTGAGAAACTAAGCAGGGTCCGTACTTGGATGGGAGACCACCAAGGAAAACAGGTTGCTATGCAGAGGAAATGCCTTGAAAGCCCCAGGAGGTGCAACTTCTTGAGTCGATAGTGACCTGATGGCACACTTTACTTATAAAGGAACTGAGCTTTATTCAAACCAGATCTTACCTGCATTTTCAGTAAGTTTTTGGACAACTCAGCAAGGAATTATATACAAATTAGAGTATAATGAAAAGACAAAACTGAAGAAAGACATAAACTGGCTGAGCATTTGACATGATGCATGGAACAGTGCAGAAAAGGGTGCTCCATTAGTCCTGAGAGTAGGGTAATACATATATACAGCAAAAAGAGAATACGTAAGAGACCCAGTCCTGCGCTCTCTATAAAATCATCTTCCTGGCCCGTTTGGTCATAATACAGCCCTGCCTCCTTTATTAAACAGTTCTGAACACTGCCCGGGATGAGGGAACCTTCCAGCCAAGTGGAAATTGCCTCTCTAGCTGCCTTCAACCCTCCTGTCCCAGCCACTGTCCAGCCTCCAACCCCAAGATGGGAGGGACACTCCTGGACTCTAGCAGGGAGCTGAGCTGAGCTGAGGGCTGCATGGCCAGCAGGAACCACGCGGCGGAGGGAGGGCTGGGCTCTGCCTGCTGGGGCCAGAAGCCCTGCTTGGAGGGTGTGGCAGAACTGCACCGGAAGAAATACAGCAGCCTGGCTTGTCTCTTTGCTTGTTTTCTGAAGATCTAGACGGGGGAACGAGGGCTGGGGGTGGAGGAGCTGGGGGTGCCGTCTAAACTGAAGGGCTAAATTGAGTGGAACTTGGGGGGGGGGGGCTTGTGGATTCCATGTGTCTCCTATTTTATTTATTTTCTTTGTATTTCTATTCTGCCCTCCCCACGAAGGGCTCAGGGCAGATTACAACATATTAAAACACATTAAAATGAATTTATACAGTTAAAACCGCACATAGATTTTTAAAAAATATAATCACATATAAAATATACATTTAGGTGGCGGCAATCAATAGCAGCAGAAACAACTTGACACAATAAGGTGGTGGACAACCTTAGTAGGGAGGGGTTCAGATTTTATACTCCATTTTTCATTTTTCAGCTGGTGGAGGCCAAGCTCGACCTCAACCATATGCCTGGTGGGACAGCTCTGTCTTACGGGCCCAGCGAAATGATAACACATCCCGCCGGGCCCTGGTCTCAGCGGACAGAGAGTTCCACCAGGCTGGGGCCTGGACCGAGAAAGCCCTGGCTCTGGTCGAGGTCAGGCGGGCCTCCTTGGGGCAAGGGACCACCAATAGGTGTTTCTCTCCCGATCGGAGCGTCCTCTGGGGCACATACGGGGAGAGGTGGTCTTGCAGATACGCTGGTCCCAGTCCACATAGGGCTTTATAGGTTCATACCAAAACCTTGAACCTGATCCGGTACTCCACTGGCAGCCAATGCAGCTGGCACAATATAGGCGTTATATGCGCTCCAGTCGGTGCTCCTACAATAACACGCGCTGCTGCATTTTGAACCAGCTGCAGTTGGGTCAGGCTCAAGGGAATCCCCGCGTAGAGCGAGTTACAGTAGTCCAGCCTAGAGATGACCGTTGCCTGGATCACTGTAGTTTAGTCGCTGACTGAGAGTTACAGGACAAGCTGCCTGGTCCATTGTAGGTGGAAAAAAGAGGACCTGGCAACCGCTGCGACCTGAGCCTCCATTGTCAAGGAGGCATCCAGAATCACCCCCAAACTCCTAACCGACGACCCTGGTGTAAGTGGCGCCCCGTCCAGGGTTGGGAGTCGGAGTCCGGCACCTAACCCCCCGCGACTCAAATACAGGACCTCCGTCTTCGTAGGATTTAATTTCAGTCGACTCTGTTTCAACCGACCAGTCACGGCATCAAAGGCACGCTCCAGGCCGTTCGGGGCCAAGTCAGGCCATCCGTCCATCATCAGATGGGTGGGTGTCATCTGCATATTGATGACACCCAAGTCCAAAGCTCCGCACCAACTGGGCAAGGGGGCGCATATAGATGTTAAACAGCAATGGGAAGAGTATTGCCCCTTGTGGGACACCGCATACCATAGGTCGGCGGGATGACAGTCTCTTCCCAAGCGCCACCCTTTGTGGAGAAAGGCGAGGCGGTGAGTCAGAAGTTCGTAATCGACTGTATCGAATGCTGCCGACAAATCTAATAAGAGGTCAGGGGGGAGGGGTGGCGATCCTTGCCAGAGGGTCCTCTTCCTTCAGGCCGCTCCCCAGCCCTGAAATCTCTGGCAGTGATGGTGTAGGCCTAGTGTGGGGTGCTGCTGAGGAGAGTTTGGCTATCTGGTATACCGACCGCTTAGCGCACCAGCAGATACCCTGCCACGTCAGCTTGAGGTGGTAGTGGGGTGCGCCTTGGAAGACCCTAGGTTGGTGGTGCCGGGGGATTTCAATGTTCACGTCGATGAAGTGTCCTACACACATTTCTCTGCATAATTTGAGCACTGGGGGCAGGCGAGATGTAAAACCACTCCTGTAAAAGTGCAGCGTTACCTGGTGCAAGACACTGCAATGAATGTTTGGATGTATGTTCATGACATGCTTTTTGCTTGTAAGGTTTGATCCTTGCTCTCATATTCTGTAGAGGTGGGGGCGGGGGGAGAAAAATGCATACATTATAAGGGAGAATTAAGAAAGTTAAGTATCTACAGGATTCCTGGAAACTGTTTCAAGCCATGCTCAGACAGACTGCATACCTGAAGACAGAGATCCCGAGGAGTTAGCCGTGTTGGTCTCTAGTAGCAAAATAGTAAAGAGTCCAGTAGCACCTTTAAGACTGACCAGCTTTATTGTAGCAGAAGCTTTCGATGCATCTGGCAAAGAGCTGTGGTTCTCGAAAGCTTATGTTGCAATAAAGTTGGTTATTCTTAAAAGATGCTGCTGGACTTTTTACTATTTTACCTGAAGACAGGAGAGGTACTACCCAGTTTAAAAAGGAGGCCTGTGTGGTTAGTGACCCAAATCAAGGCAGCATAAAAGGCAAAAAGGCTTCCTTTAAAAAGTGGAAGGTTTGCCCAAAGGAGGTAGAAAGGAGCACAGGATGCAAGCTGAACAAAAAGAGATTTTGAGGATAGGAATGCAAAAAAAAATCCCTAAGAGGAACAATATTTCTTCAAGGAAACCAGCTAGGGAGGAGATTGGGCCTCTCGATGACAAAGGCTTAGCTAAAGAGGATGGAGAGAGAGCAGAGAAACTGAAGGAATTCTTTGCATCTGTTTCCACTGTGGAAAAAGTTGGGCGTGTAACTATGCTGGAAATGCTGCTTTTGAGAAGGGGGTCTGAAGAACAGTCAAAGGGAGATGATGGGAAGTTCCAGGCCTACTAGGAAAATTGAAAATGAGTAAGCTTCTGGGTCTGGATGGCACACACCCTGCAGGTAAGGACTTGGGGGACCACCCAGTCAGGGTGGTCCCCCAAAGGTCAGAAAACCATGCACCCATCCCAAGTCTTTGCTTGCAACACCCCCCTTACTCCCAGAAAGGCAGTACCAAAGCCCACATTAGCTATCACCAGGGCTTTTTTTCAGCGGGAATGCGGGGAAACGGAGTTCCGGCATCTCTTGGAAATGGTCACATGGCCATTGGCCCCGCCCCCTAATCTCCAGGCAGAGGGGAGTTTAGATTGTCCTCCACGCCACTGCTGACCCAAAGTGACATCATTGTGCAGTCCTGAGTTCCACCACTGAGCTCCACTACCTCTTTTGCCAGAAAAAAAAGCCCTGGCTATCACCCACTGCCTCCAGCAACTCAGAGTATCTCCTGCTAGACAGACTATCCCATCTCGCACTCCAGATTGGAATAAAGTGTACGAATGCACACAAAGCTTCCTTGTATTGAAGCAGATCTATCAAATCCAATACTGTCTACTTGGACTGGCGGCAGCTCTCCAGTTTCTCAGATCAGAGGCGTTTCACATCACCTACTACTTGATCTTTTTAAATGGACATGCCAAGGATTGAACCTGTGACCTTTTGCACGCAAAACAGACACTCTGCCTTTCCCTATGGCATCAGCATTCAGAGGCTTTATCTAGTTGCTGTGCCTCCCCCTTTGCTCCTAAACGCCAGCATGTGAATAATCTATTGCAACTTCACAATTTCAAGCTGTCGTGCTCTAGGGATGGTGAGCTTACCTACTGCCCCCCCATTTCCACATACACCCCCCCACACACACTTCTCACAGCAAGAGTGAACAGCCAGGGTGCATTTCCACAGGTTAGGCTTGGAGCATTCAAAGTAGAAGACACTCCACTAAATGAATAAAAAGAACACACATGGTTTGTTCAAGTGTTCAGGCTGTGGAAGGGACAAAGAAAAGGTGAAAACATGCAGCCCCCCCCTTCCCCCTTTGGTACTTATCCTAGGGGTGGAGAGTGCTGTCAAGTCATAGCTGACTTAGGGCAACCCCTGGTGGGCAGCAGCGGTGCCAGGGTTTCCGGCGCCCACAGCCAGGTGCGTGCACACCACACTGCATGATGAAATGGCGTGTGACGTCATCAAGCAAGCGTGCACTGTGAGCCAGCCCCATTGCTGCGGCAGGCGGCTGGCCTCCCAGCTCTCCCGCTCAGTTGCCCTGCACCACCCCAGATGCCTGCCGCGCCTGGCCCATAGCTGCTGTGCCCGGCCAGGGGCATGTACTGGCGGCAGCAGCACCGGGCGGGAGAGATGGGAGGCTGCAGCAGCTGTAGCCTCCCATCCCTCCCGCTCAGCCACTGGCGCTGACGCCACGAGCTCCGTGGCACACGCCCCCGCCCCAAGCACCTCCTCCAACATCCCCTCTGGCGCCCCAGCGCTCGCGGCAACCGCCTACCTGGCCTCAATGGGCACGCTGGCCCTGCTGGTGGGGTTTTCATGGCAAGAGACTAACAAAGCGGTTTGCCATTGCCTGCTTCTGTGATACTTATCCTACTCAGTGTTTAAACGGAAAAGGGTAGTATTATTTGAAGTTGTAGTAATTGAAAGTGCAGCATTACCTTCGTCCTCATGGTTGGAACCTCTCCCTCTTGTTCCCTTGCCAAATGGGCAAAAGCTTAGTCCATCGTGGATTGTGACCATCCAGCGGCAAAGCCAGATGGAAGAGAAGAAGCAATTTATTTGTAGTCTACCCTCGGAGTAGCCTAACCCACCCTGGGACGGTTTTGGTCTTCCTGCTGCAAAAAGGAAAACTTTCTAGCCATTTGGCTGTCTCCCTTCCTTCAGGTGCGACATTCTAACTAAAGGTGAGAGAAGGTAAACCGGCTACCAGTTTGCAGCTGATGTTCAACAATGATTTGAACTACCAGGGTGAGTTTGGGGGAGGACATGTCTCCCCATCCCTGAGGAATCTTAAGGAGCTCAAGTGTGAAAGCCTTGACCTCTTAATCAGGATGTGCAACTTTTATCACTAAATTCAGCCTCCGTACCTGAGGACTGGAAATAGCGAATGTTACACAAACTTTTGGAAAAGGGTCCAGAAGGGATCCTGGAAATTGCAAGCCACTTATCAGCAGCTGAAGAACGGCTAGCTGACTTTGAGTCTCCTCCACTGCAGCTATTTATGGCCTGGGATTGCCCAGAGACGTGAGCTAAAGGGCTCTTGTCCTTCAGCTTTTAGCCCAGGGAGGGGAAGAATATCTGGTAACACAGGGAGACCTGCTCTCAATACCACCACCACCCCGCCAAGTTTCTCTGTCCTCTTGCTTTTTTCTTGGATTTTATTTTGTAAACTGCTTTGGTTCCCCAAGTGGGAAATAAATAAACTGGACACTACACGGCAGATGGTACCTGCTGAGGTTCTGAGTTGCTTCTTACCTGCTGTATTCTCAAGAATTCTTCCTCCTTTGCCTGACACTCTTTTTTAATTAGATTCAGCCTGCAGATCCCCTGAGCAAAGGTTTTTTTGTCTATTTTCCACATGGCAGAAGAGAGGTATCTGCAAAGACACAGTGAAGAGGTAGAGTATGGGAGAGTGCTCACAAGAGATGCATGAAACAGAAATCATTACACATGGCATGTTTCTTATGGGAAAAAAGGCAATCTCTTTCACAGAGGTGTAGAACCAGTACTACCAGTGGTTTATAAACTTGTGGACAGACAAATTAAATTCACAGGATCAGATCTGAAGATCTGACCTCAGAACACACGACTGGGTGCTCAGCACACTTCCGCCCTCCCTTACCCTCAAGGCCTGGATACAAATGCTCACCTACAGCAGTGTCTGTGGCCCCACATTCTGCAGAGGTCAACGGGCTCTTGTCCCTCCGCATCTTTGGCATGGACGTCTGCCCCAGCTTCTATCAGGATTTTGACGCAACTAGTACGGCCTTCACTGGCTGCCTTGTGAAGTGGTGTGACTCCGTTTTGGTTCTTTCTAGAAAAGAGGGGTTTAGAGTTTGGTGAAATTGTTCAGAGTCAAACTCTGAATGTATTTTTTTAAAAGTATGTCAGATGTCTCTCTAAATGGCTTTGCCTGAGGATTTACAAGTCATTCTGAAGGGGCAGAGATGGAAGAACATATGCCAGAGCTACAATATTAGTCCTGAGCCTTGGAGAAGTTCTATTCCTACAGTTTTAAATGCCTTGTAGCTAGGACTGGAGGCTTGCATTATTATATAAAACAACACATACTTTAAGCACAGACTTAAACACACACACCCCTTGGTGGGCCTGAGAGTGTAGAACAGAATGTGCTGCAAGCTGCATGGATACACCACATCCTTCTGATGAGATCTGAACTTGTTGTTTAATGTGCTTTGCTTCTTGTGTTTTGCTATAATAGGCAATATTCTGTATTATGGATTCCTAGATTGATGAAAATATTACTCTCTAGCCATGAGATGCAACCTCTCTTTCTGCGAAGCTAAGTGATTTAACAGAGGTGAGCCCTTCCTTTCAATATTTGAGTCCAGTGACACCTTAATAATAATAATAACAACATTTGATTTATATACTGCCCTTCAGGACAAACACCCACTCAGAGTGGTTTACAAAGTATGTTATTATTAACCCCACAACAATCACCCTGTGAGGTGGATGGGGCTGAGAGAGCTCTGAGACAGCTGTGATTCACGTAAGGTCACCCAGCTGGCTTCAAGTGGAGGAGTAGGGAATCAAACCTGGCTCTCCAGATTAGAGTCCTGCCGCTCTTAAGCACTACACCAAACTGGCTCTCAAAGTGTGTTACTGTTATCCCCAGAACAATCACCCTGTGAGGTGGGTGGGGCTGAGAGAGCTCTGAGAGAGCTGTGATTCACCTAAGGTCACCCAGCTGGCTTCAAGCGGAGGAGTGGGGAATCAAACCCAGTTCTTCAGATTAGGGTCCTGCTGCTCTTAACCACTACACCAAACTGGCTCTCTTAAAGACTCAACAAGATTTTCAGGGTATAAGCTTTCAAGAGTCAAAGCTCATTTCTTCACATACAAGTAGGGAACTTGCATTTCTGCTTGCATTCCTACTTGAATCCGACGAAGGGAGCTTGACTCTTGAAAGCTGATTATCTTGGAAATCTCGTTGGTCTTTTAAGTGGCACTGGACTTGAATGTTGCTGTTATACTGCAGACAAATACGGCTACACACCTGAAACTACCTGCCTTTCAACGTGGAGGGTCAGAATCCAAGAACTTGTTTGACATGAAGAGGACCCTAGATTCAACCCTCAGCATCTCCAGTTAAAACACTGGGACATTTCTCTCCAGGAAAAGCTGTTGCTAGTCAGAGCAGACAGTCCTGGGTTCAATGCACCAGTGTCCTGACCACACAAGGTAACTTCACTAGCTTACGTATAGGTTTCCCCCATAGTCTTTAGCAAGGCATCTGTTGTATAATAGATTCAGAGGAGTTAGCTGTGTTAGTCTGTAGTTACAAAATAGTAAAAAGTCCAGTAGCACCTTTAAGACTAACCAACTTGATTGTAGCACAAGGTTTCGAGAACCACAGCTCTCTTCATTAGATGCATCTTTTCTCGGAGAGAGCTGTGGTTCTTGAAAGCATATGCTACAATCAAGTTGGTTAGTCTTAAAGGTGCCACTGGACTCTTTACTATTTTGTAACTACAGACTAACACAGCTAACTCCTCTGAATCTATTATACAACAGATGCCTTGCTAAAGACTATGAGGGAAACCTATACGTAAGCTATGTATATAATGTGAATTTAATTACATTTAAGGGACTGATCACAAATAAGATTATTACACAGTGCAATGCTTTAAAACTCTGACCCCGTATCCAAGAAGCGCTTTGTTGGTTTACTTGGTGAATAAGGTTAAGAGGCACCTTGTGAACAAGGCACGGTGCGGGGTGGCTTCCAGGCTGGGGCAAGACCAGAAAACGCCTCTGTGACGGAATCTGCCCCGTTTGCCAATTATGCCCCATATTCTTTTTTGGACAAGCTCAGTAAAGACTGTCAAGAGTGTGCAAGGTAAGAAGGCACCAATGATGGGAGGCTGGCCTTCATACCCTGCACACTCTTGCCTGCCGGGACCCGAGACTGGCTGCCAGCGGCTGGCTTTGCATGCCACGCTGGGTTAAGACTGGTGGCTGTGTGGGACGGGGCTTTTCAGCTGCGGAACTCTGTGCCCCAGGAGGCTCGTATCTCCTCTTCCTCTTGGCCTTCTGGGGCGGGGGGGGGGGGCACTTAGAACCGTCTTGCGTTGGGCAGTTTTATTCTCTGACCTGTTGGTATTTTAATCTTGCTTTACTGGTGTTCTGGTTGTTCATAGCTGCTTTCTTTTTCTTTTGTTTGTGCTTCCGTTTGCTGTTTTTTTGGGATGTTTTTAGGGTTTTAATTTCTGCCTTTCTGAACTGCCTTGAGTGTTATCTTGATAGATGTCTGAATGCACTGTTTGGATCTGGCCCGGGGAGGAGGAAACTACCTTGGCTTCACCGCTCCTTTCCCACTCCCGCCTGCATCCCAACCACTCCTTTCTCAAGCCAGCCTGGGGACATGCACCCTCTGGGGTGGGGTGGGGTGGGGTGGGGCTACTGCTACATCGTGTCCCATTAAGCTGACAGAAGCACAGACCAGCAACTTCACTGCAATGGCGCCCACCTGGCAGCACTCCCTCTGCAGAAAAGCCCGTCGGTGGAAAACGGTTTTAAGAGGCTTTCCTGCCTGTGGCTTATTTCTGCATCCGGCTTTTACGGACTTGTGGTTTTACAGCCGTTGGTGATTCTTTGATTTTATATTTTGAATGGAACCGGAATTTAGCTACCTGCCTTAAATTTTACCACAGATGTGGGCTACTGGCAGTACAAAACAAATGAAAAAGCCAACCCCCGCCTTCGCTTTGGCCCACAGCCCGAAGCAGGGACTCAGCCACACCTGAGCACCCTCCCCATCCTGGACTCAGTGGGCTCCACGGTCAGGCATAGAACAGGGAGGAAGGGCTCAGGCACTTACATGTTGACATCGGCACTTTTGCTGATTAGGTACTTGAGGCACTCCAGGGCCCGGTTCCCGCTCTCCTTGTTCATGACCAGGTGGACGGGCCTCCAGCCCGTCAGGCTTTCCGAGTCCACGCTGACACCAAATTTCTCCACCAGCATCTGAATGCAGTCCAGCCGGCCAAACAAGGCAGCCGTATGCAGTGCGGAGAAGCCCTGGCCGGAAAGGAAGGGCACAAAGACCGTGCTGATATGAGCAGCGAACCTGCATCCCCGTCCTGGTTTGACAAAATCAACAGTTATGCTACCAAGGGCCAAGGGGAATGCCCCGTTTCTCAAAGTGGCCCATTTCACAGGTCTGTTGTGCAGATAAAGCACAGGACTCCTTGAGGCAGGCTCCTTGGAGCTTCACAGAAAGTAGCAGCACTTTGTTTATAGTACGCTCCGAGTACCAAACGTGCTGCAAGTTGGCTGCCTACTGCAGAGGGCCCAGCGTCCAAGTGTCCTTGACCGTTTTCCAGAGAAAAGTCTCTTTTGTCTATGGGGGAAGGATCCTGCTTTAATTATAGTCTCCAAAATGTGGGCTGCAGCCAGACCGTTACCGTGACCTGAAATCATTTCATGTTCCATGTTCCTTGGCTCATCCAGGCATCCGCCCCCTCTAGCTGCACACCCTCCTTCCTGTTCACAACTACACCCATGAGGAAATTAGATGTCGTGTGTCAAAAACTGCGCCTCCCACCATGAGACCACCATCACATAAGTAGGATTTACATTAATATCAGCCTGGGTGGGACATTCGGCTTTCTGCAGGGAGATCTGGAGCCAGTGGACTTGTCCGGTACTGGCAGCGAAGAGTTCGTCGTTTTCTGCAGGGTCCTGTTTGGCTGGTCTGGGAGTACTAAACCAACAGTGCAGTCGTCAGTTAATCTGTCCATCTGTTCTTTTCAAAATCCAGCTTGTGAATTCCCCAAAACCAATAGCGTAAAAGGGCAGATCCGCACCCACCCTTCGTTTGGCTCAGATCATGTTTACTGCATATTAATCTTTGCCCAGGACTTTGAATATGCTAGGTGATTGATAACGTTATCTTGTTTTGCCTTCTGTCTCCACCATGCTCAACGTCCTTTTGCTTTTATTTATTTATTTACTTCATTTACACCCCAGCATTCACACTGTGAATCAAAGTAAATTACACATACCAAACTAAAATTGAACCCAGACAAGATGGAAATTATGCTGGAAGGAAAAAGCAGAGCTCTTGAAGGACATTGTGCTTCCAACCTTTGATGCAGTTCAATTGAACCTGGTGGATTCAGTTAAAAACCTAGGGGTTATATTGCTGCTGGAGAATGCAACAGCAAAAAAAAAAGAAGAGGCCTTCTCTCAACTTAGAGTAGCCTGGAAGATGCCCCCCCACCTTGAAATAGCTGATCTGGCAACCTGAATTCATGGCATAGTAACATTAAAACGAGACTACTGTAATTCACTCTACATAGGTTTACTCTCAAAGTCAACTTGGGGACTCCAGCTGCAAACTAACCTTCAGGAGCTAGACGGAGCGTGCATACCCCTCCCATTCTATAGTCGCTCCATTGCTTCCCATCAATTGCATGGCTTTGGCTCCTCTCATGTCTGTACATGCAACTGCCCCCCACCCTCCACATTCCACCAAAGCAGCTTTGCTCATCTGATCAGGGCATTCTGTGGATACCACCCTGCAGTTGGCAGAAGGGAGCAGGATCTGGGACTTACCTTCTGCATGTTCCTGGTGTGCTCCTTGCATGCGCTCCTGTGCTGGTGTGATTATGTCACTTCCAGGAAGTGACGTCATTGCGCAAGGCAGGAGCTCGCACGCACTTCGCGGTGGGCTAATTTTGGCCCCAAACGGCCTGATTTGGCCCCTCCAAAGCATCAGTTTTCTCTAAGAGAAACTATCTCTGTGGCCTGGAGAGGAGTTGTAATTCCAGGAGTTCTCCAGCTACCACCTGGAGGTTGGCAATACTAGGTGATGGCCAGATGGCTTGAAAGGAGGTTGTGATAAAAACAATGGAATCTGGAGCTGTGCTGTGGGTGCATCGCGGCTCCCATGACGGGGGGGACAGGAGAGGGCTGCTGCTGCTTCCTGCGCTGCTTATAGGCTGCCCAGAAACATCTGGCTGTCCAGGGCAGCTGGAAACAGGTGGCGAGCCTTTGGACCAACCTGCAAGGCTCTGCTGATGTTACAAAGGGCAGTCTGTGAGCAAAGAGGCTTCTCAGGTGGACAACAGGGCTGCCTGCAGGGCACAGTGCGAGGAACCCAGAAGTGGGAATTACGAGCAGGAGCAGAGGGGGAGGGTGTGAGCGTGAGGGAAGGAAAGGCTATCTTCAGGAAACCTTCTAATGCATTTTCATCCCATTTCCCAGCCCGCTGGTGAAGCCAAATCTATTCATGCAGTGGAATGAGGTGATAAAATCCTGATGTGCTAGAAAAGCCTGCGGCACCTTAGGCTGCAGATGGGGCAGGCCATGTTTGTTTACTCCCCATTGGAACAAGAAAATCTCTTTGCACAATGGCCGTTTTCACACTGCTTACCGGCCACGGAACATCACACCAAGCTCCCGGAACGACGCTGCCGTTCCCAGAGCTTGGCACGATGTTCTGTGGCCGGCAAGCAGTGTGAAAACGGCCAATGTAGCAAATGGTCAGTCTGGAACCTTTGTCTTTGCTCTGCTGTTTGTTTTTTTCCTTGCAGGGCCTTGCATTTTCAGAGGGAGAAAACGGCACTCCCAATCGCAGCCTGAAAGAGTACCTAATTCCAGCAGCTCAGGATTCTCCCACTTCCTCCTCAGCCCCATAATTCCCCTAAAAGGGTAAATCAGTCCTCAGGAGTAGAAGAAGAGATTGGTGAGGAGGAAATGGTGTCACTGCAGGCAGGAAGATGGCATTTTGGGGTGCTGGTTTGTAGCACTGCTGATGGTGTGTACTGAACGCTGCTCTGACTACATCATCACCATTAGTCCGTCTTTCTGACTGAGATCTGAGGCAGATTAGCAAGTGGACACAATATAATGAATAACTAGGACATTTACAGCTACAATATAAAGACAGATGCACTAAGGTACGTATGGTAGCTACAAATTGAAAACTAGCGTAGATGAAATCTTTCTGAATTGAAGTGCAAGTTAAGAGGGTTCCCATTGCCCTGGTGGTGGTGGGGGGGGGGATCCCAATCCCACCTTTTGCTCCCCACCACAACATATCTAGCCGACAAGGAGGAAAGGCAGGGAATGGGCCTCCCCGGTGCGCTCCTGGAGCTGGCACAACAACATCATTGACATCATCACACACTATAGCATTAGATCCCATTGAGCTCCAGCCCCTCCTCAAACCCCCGTCTCCAGGTGCTAGCCTCAGAATCTCCAGGAATTTCCCAACCTGGAGCTGGCAGGCCTATTATCACTACATCTTGTGACCATGAGTTCCACAGGTTGCCAGCTGAGGTTGGGGGAACTCCTGGAGATTTGGGGGTGCAGCCTGGGGAGTGTGTCGTTTGGGAAGGGACCTCTGCAGGGGAGAATGCCAAAGAGCCTCCCAAGCAGCCACTTTCTCCAGGGGAACTCATCAGGGGCCTGGAGATCAGTTGTAATTCAAGGAGATCTCCAGGCCCCCACCTGGAGGTTGGCAACTTTCGTTTCTGATGGAGGAATCTTTTGCCGTCAAAAAATCACGGTTTGTGCAAAAAACGTTTGCGCAAAAAAGGGGGAAAGCACATTTTCCGACTCCTTCCCCCTCCTTCCTCCACCGGGCGGTTGCCATGGCAGCAACAGGCCGGTCAGGCGCCCTTTTCCGTGCGCAGGCGCACCCCTCGTCCCGCCCCTCCCGTCAATCACTCGCCGGGCGACGCTGTGGCTGGACTCAGCGAAGCAGACGGTGGGGCGGCATTGGGTCGTAGAGGGCTTATGCTGAGACGCTTGGTGTTTCGCAGCCGCCATCTTGGCGCGTCGTTGCCGGGGCAACCGCGTGAGGCCCGGATGACGGCGGGCGGTGGGCGGGGCCGCCGTAGGCGAGGCACTTTCGCGGGAGAGTTCCAAGTTCGAATCTCTCCTGGGGAGTTCTTGGCTTGGCTGCTGAGCAGAAGCGACTTGCTCTGTTGTTAAAACACACACACACGAAAAGATTAAATAAACTGAGGTGACCCGGGGTTGCGCTACGTCAGGAGAGGAGAGGCTCCGGGTGTGAAGTGTTCGTGTGAACGCGCGTGACACGTGTACTTAAAACGGCCATTCACGCTGCAATTCTCAGGACGCTTTTCTGAGTGCAAAACCTAGAGACTTTAAGATTCAATGGGAGCGATTCAGGTGCAAGTCTACTTGGAAGTAAGCCCCCTATTATTCAATAGGGTTTACACCTAGGAAAGAGACTTTAGGATTACAGCCCAAGATTGCTCTGCCATTTGCTTCCTTCTCCCACTTGTTTTGGACTTTATTTGGCTAAGAAGTCCTTGAGAGCTGCGAGGGGCTTACTTCTGAGCAAATGAGCAGGCTGTCCATGCCTCTCCTTGAGGCCAGTCTCCGTCATAGCAGCCGTTGATGCATATTCATACAGCTTATGAGGGCTCCATATTTATAATTAATACCCAATTCTGCATTGTTACTGTGCTGCCCATCAGTTACCAGGCACAGTTAGGGTTGCCAGCTTCAAGTTGGGAAATTCCTGGAGATCTGGGGGGTGAAACCTGGAGAAAGTGGGGTTTGGGGAGGGAAAGGAACTGGGCACGGCATAACTCCATAGAGTCCACCCCCCAAAGTAGCCATTTTCTCCAGGTGAACTGATCTCTGTGGCCTGGAGACCAGTTGTAATTCCAGGAGATCTCCAGCCGCTACCTGGAGGCTGGCAACCCTAGGCACAATTCATGGTTTTGCCCATCACAGCCACGGCCCTTCATGGCCTTGGTCCCTCATATCTATGGGACTGCCTCTCTCCCTGTGTGCCACATGGAGAGAAAAGTTTAATTGTTCTCTCCTATCTTGCTAATGCAATCTGGAGATACCAGGGGAAAGGCATATATCTAGCATCAGTGGAATGGGCTCTCTCCAGGGCTCACAGAGAGCCACCTGACTGCTATATGTGCGCCACCCTACTAAACGCACACACATACACATAAACACACAGCTCCCCCACCACCCCTCAACACACATTCCCTCTCTGCCTCCCCATGCTCTTCCCATAGCAGTTCTGGGGAAAGAATGAGATTGCTGAGGTGTCCTGAGGGGGGCAAGCTGCCACCCCCCCTGGCCAAATGGTGGTATTCCCCTCTGCTCTGGTGCTGGGAAGAGAGTGTAGAGGGTGCGAAGAAGGGGGGGGGGGAGGTCAGAGAGGCGAGGCCTTTGCCTTTCAGCCTTGGCATGAGGCCTGGAGCCCAGGAAGTATCATTGCTTATCCAGTCCCCCCTGGCACTACTTTTTCCAAGGTGCAGACCACATGCCAACCACTAGCCTTACCTGGCAATGGTCTCGCCCATTTTTCTGGAATGTGGGGCAGGTGCCACATTGGGGTACGATGCTCAGAAGAGCCCCAGGTCCAAGTCACTGAGAGGGAGTATCACTCAGCTAGAGACTTTTGCTTTTTTAATGAAAGTTGGGAATTCAGAGAACCTGATACAGTATTCAGTTGCTGAAACCCTAGAGGCATAGGGGAGGGTTGCCAACTCTGGGTTGGGAAATTCCTGGAGATTTAAGGGGGTGGAGATTTAAGGGAGCCAGGAAGGGGTGGAGTTTGGGGAGAGGAGAGAGCTCAGCAGAGTATAATGCCATAGCGTTTCCCCTCTAAAGCAGCCATTTTCTCCTGAGAAATAGATATCTGTAGTCTGGAGATCAGTTATAATGCCAGGAGATCTGGAGATAGGCAGCTGTAGGGAAGGGGGATGGCTGCTGTTAGGCAGTGGGGCAGGCAGACCTGCCATATGGAAAGCAGCAATGGAGAAACCACACAAGCCTGTCCCCATGTGGAAAACACTTTGCTTGTTATTTTTTGTCCCTGAATCAATGCAAATTTATGCAGATTCTAATACACTATGGGGTCCAAATCATGAACTGAACCTAGTTAAGAATGTAAGAAGAGCCCAGTGGTTTATCTAGCCTAGTGTCACGTTCTCCCTGTGGCCAGCCAGTTCTGTGGAGGGCCAACCTACAGTCACAGGGGCCAAGACCTTTCCTTGATGTTTCTCCTACCACCGGTATCCAGAGGTTTAGTGCCTTTGAATATGGAGGTTCTTTTTAGTCATTAGGGCTAGTAGACTTTGATGGATTTCTCCTCCATGAATCTGTCCAATCTTTTTTTAACCTAGTTGTGGTCACTGACAGTCAATGATCACGAGCCACAATGATACTGAACTGCCATCCCAAATGGGATTCACAGTGACTGTCAAGTAGTACAAAAGCCATTGTGCTTAACAGCTGTATGGCAGTGAAGCATTCAACAGATGTAGCTTTCATCTCAAAGCATCTCTGCAAGGAAGTGCAAGGAAAAGATCTGGCAGTCCTAAACTCTGGGGAACCAGCCAGGATTTTATTTGCCAATATGCATGTTTATCATTTCATCTCTCAGAGAAGGAATTTGCTATGAGCTGAGTTTGTATCACGTCTGTCCGCAGACTGTGCCTTTCCAAAGAAATGTGCAAAGTCGACCTGACATCTGGGGAAGCTTCAGTGTTTGTTCCCAGGCGAAGGAGCAATTCTCCTGCTTGTCTGAAGACACATCACTCTCTGCTGGCATGGGCGTGGGGTGGGACTCTTCTCCTCTGGGTGCTGGAGGGCCCTGGCTGCAGCTGTGCCCGAGTCACCTGAGAAAACAAGAAAACACGCAAGTGGATATCTTGTGAGACATGGCAGTTGCAGTAATCTGCTTGCAAGGCAAACCTGTAGGTCCCTCTGCTCAGGACTAACCAGGTGAGAAGTTGGGCTGCCTGTCCTGTCTCTTTGTGTGTATGTGCTGTCAAGTCGCAATCAACTTATGGCGAGCACAGCAAGGGGCTTTCAAGGCAAGTGAGAAACAGAGGTGGTTTGCCAGTGCCTTCCTCTGCAGAGTCTTCTTTGGTGGTTGCCCATCCATGTACTGACCCTGCTTAGCTTCCAAGATCTGATGAGATCAGGCTATACTGTGCCAACTTCCCTCCTATCTCCTTACATTTCCCTTAAGGGAAACCACAAATGGATCAACCAAGAGAGAGAATAGTGGAGGAAGGGCCAGAGCCAAGGGAAGCTGACCACTTACTTTATGTGAGCAGCTGTTCCTAATGAATATCCCTAGCACCTCTAGTTTAAAAAAGGGTCTTGCTGTTTTGGGGACGTCCTTTCTCCACCTGCCTCTTTGGAGACCTGCTGCTAGTAAAAAAGGACATAGTTGAGCAAGGTGGACCCACGTTCTGACCCAGGTTTAGGAAGCCAGATCATGAGTTCAGCCGCGAGATCTTTGCTTCTTGTGACTTTTTCATCCTGCAGAGCTAGTTGTATTTTCAGAGGGAGGATTTAAACTATTGAAGCCACATGGGAAGAAAATGAGCCCCACTTCTCTTAGAGCGAAACTACAAGAGATGAATTCCACAAGGATGCTCACGTGAAGGGAGTCTCAATGTCAGCCAGGAAGCTGAGTTTTAGAAGAGATCTGCTCTGTCCATTTCCCCTCTCTACAGAGCCAGCAAAGATCACTCCTTAGAGGGTTTGTTTATTTCCTCTTCACCTCCTAGAAGGGGAGGTGAAACTGACAGAGCTTTGGGGAGGCAAAGAGGACATTAGCAAACCCTCTGAGCAGTGATCTCCCCAGCTCTGTAGAGCGGAGAAATTGACAGAGCCTTCCGACCTGTCTTTTAACACTCAGCTTCCCGGCTAACATTGCGACTCCCTTCTGCCCTCGTGAAATTCATCTCTTGTAGCTTAGCTCTCAGTGACCCTTCTGATTAGCTTGAAAAACCCCTGCAAAAGATGGTATTCAGAGATCTTCACTGTGTGTCTGGCTTGACCTAAATGTTGCCAAGTAGGCCCCCTCCCCTGCTTTAAGGCCTGCCATGAACTGTGCTAAAGTTTCCTGCATTACTGTTTCACTACCACACCAAAGATTGCTTTGCACGTGTGTGTCCTGATACACGTGTCAGTTTCCTGCCTGCGTGTCAATTGCCTTACTGCTGCTATGGACTGTGCAGTTTACTGACTCCATGTTTGGTTAACTGCACAAAGGACTCTTTTCCTGGGCAGCCCTGCCCAGACCTGTATCTGGACTTCCCAGTGTATGTTTGGACTGTGTTACAAGTGTGCCCCGTGCCTGCATTGCCATCTGCCACGGACCGTGCCTGTTCCCTACTTTGGACTGTGTTTTGTGTGCTGATTCCCCTGCCTCCATGGAAGCCTGCCTCATATGGGCCCAAGCCGCTGCGAGCAGCCAGGCGCATGCCGGGGAAACCTCCAGCGAGCCTGGCTAGGCGCTCCCTGGTCAGTTCCCGCCTGGAGCCTCCCGCGGGCCGGTCCCCGAGCTTGCCCTCGCTACCGGGCAGCCTGCTATCCAGCCCCAGCCATGCCCAGCCGGCATCCATGTTCCTAGGCAGCTAGAAGACCCTGAGGAAGAGACTGCTTTGAGAAGCCATTTTGGCGAAGCGGGCACACCACGTCCGCAGCGAGAGCACCTCGCCCCGCTCTGCATATCTTAGGAGCCGCCCCGGAGAAGGAACTAAGTGCCGACCATCCCAAGCACTTAGAGAATGCATCTCAAAGAAACCTCCGCATTCCAGAGCTGATGACATCAGGACAAGCCCTGTCCGCTGGAACATCCTTTCAGCCCACTTGGATTTCCCCCTCCCTCTTTTGTCCCCTCTTCCTGAGGTGTCACTTATCGCAATCAGATTACCAAAGTGGCCCATCCAAGCCATTCAGTAGCCCATTAGAGCCTTTGTTTTAAACTGTGAGAACCACCAGGTACAGCACCAGCCCCAGGGTACGTTTTGGGGTATTTAAGCTGGTCTCTCAGACCACACGTTGCTCAGGCCATTCCCTATCCAGACCTCCTTGCTGTCCGTCTGTGGTTCCAGTGCTGGCATTGGGCCACCCCCCTCGCTGTTGTGTCTCTGCTTTCGCTTCAGGATAAGTGAGTATTTCCCCTATCATCGTTGGGAACCAGCTAATGCGAACGTCTCTGTATTTCATACTCTGTACTTCCTAGATCTTGTGTGTTTCTTGTATGCTTGTGCAAGTTCAGGCTTACGCCACATTGTTAGACAATACACGTGTTTGAACCTATTTGTAGTCTGCCTCTTTTTCACTAGTGTCTGGGATCGGGACCTCCGTAGACATAGGTTAAGATCCGCGCTTATTTTAAGTTACAGACTGCTAAGCTAATTTCCCCTTATAATAAAGAGCAGTTCTGGTAACATAAAGTCCCATCAGGCAATTTCTCACCCACCTGGCTGACTTTCGCTGGTATCTGGGCAGGGCTGCATGTTGGGAGAAGGGATTCTCGGCAGCTCTGCCTCTGGAAGGGAGGGGACCCTCGTTGTGGCCACCCCAGGGTAGAGAGGTGTCCTGTGGCCTGTTGCTTCGGCAGCAGGGTGCTGTTGTTGAGCTTGGGCCTGGCATGGGCAGTCAACAATCCGTCTGCGTCTCTGCAATATGGACTCCAGTTGGGTGTCTCTGTGCTTCTGGCTGCCTTTACGTTGGCTGGATTTCCTAGTAGGTCTGTTCATGGCGCTCTGGGAATGAGAGAGGTGAGATATAGCAGACACTCACAAAGGCCAGATTAGTGCCTCACTCAGAGCAGTGAACAAAGTCAGTGTTATTATTATCCCCACAATGCAGCTGGGGAGCTGGGCTGAGAGGAGTGGCTGATCCAAGGCCACCTGCTGAGCTCATGGCAGTAGAGGGACTCAAACCAGATCAGTGCTGATTCGCTACCCAGCCCCTTCACAACTGTGCTACAGCAGCTCCTATAATAGCAACTGCACTTATATACTGCTCTTCTAGACGAATCAGTGCCGTGCTCATAATGATGAACAAAGTCAGTGTTGTTATTATCTCCCAGGGCTTTTTTTCAGCGGGAACGTGGTGGAACGGAGTTCCGGCACCTCTTGTAAATGGTCACATGGCCGGTGGCCCCACCCCCTGATCTCCAGACAGAGGGAGCCTGTCTGGACATCGGGGCGGGGCCACTGGCCACGTGATCATTTTTGCCAAGGGCGATTTAAACTTTAAAAAACTCCCCCCTTGTTCCAGCTGACCCAAAGTGACGTCATTGTGCAGTCCTGAGTTCCACCACTGAGTTCCGCCACCTCTTTTCCCAGAAAAAAAGCCCTGTTATTCCCACAACACATCTGGGGAGCTGGGGCTGAGATGCAAGGCCACCTGCAGAGCTCATGGCAGGAGTGGGACTTGAACCAGCAGAGTGCTCATTCGCAGCCCAACCACTTCACCACTAAGCTACCACAGCTCTCCTAAATATTTCACAGTGGAACCTAAGTCTTTGGCAACATAACCTTTGTTTAATTGTTCATTGGGGAAAAGGCTGACAGTTGTCCACTATAATGCTCTTTGAGTGACAACCTCACAAAATCTACAATCAGAAAAGTCACGTTTGGATTTTCACACTTATGGGGGGAAACATCTGTACATTTTTATTTTATTTATTATTTTATTTTATCGCATTTATATTCCGCCCTCCCCGCAAGCAGGCTCAGGGCGGATTTCTAGTGTCTCACATGGTGGTTCAATTTTTTCTGGATGTAGACAAATAGCCAAAGTGGTGACTGAAAGTGTCTTTGGGGCATGATGAGCACGTATGCTCTGGCCAGATCCCAGGACCATCAAAGGCTAGGGTTACCAATCTCCAGGTGGAGCCTGGAGATCCCCCCGAATATAAATATTCTCCAGGCCACAGAAATCAATTCCCCTGAGAAATTGGCTGCTTTGCAGGGTGGACTGTATGGCATTATACCCTGTGGCTGTCCCTCTCCCCCTCTCCAAGTTCTGCCCCCCCAAACTCCAGGAATTTCCCAACCTGGAGTTGGTAACCCACAGTGGGATGAGTTTGCTGCTGCCCTGAAGCCCTTCTGCACACGGAACTGATTCTTACCAGGAGGCCTTGGAGCTCCATCACGGTGCTCCTGCGCTTGCTTGCAGCCACAGACTGCAGAGAAATGGAGAAATGGATGGGACATGCTGTTAGGGAGAGACATACCGTTAAGGAGGCTCCGCTTGTCCTGCTATCCCCCCTCTGAGCATTCATGACTTTGGAAATATCTTTGTTATCTGGTGAGTTGGATGCTTTCTGGCGGTGCTGGGTAGGACTGCCAGTCTCCAGGTATTTTGGGCACCCCGAGCAAGTGACACCCGCTCCCTGGAGGTGGGGGGTTGGCTTGGGCCTGGCCAGCAGCAGCACAAGGCAACGCCTGTCACCCTTGCAGAGCAAGACCCCAGCTGAGAGCCCTGACGCGATGCAGTTTTGAGCAGGCAGGCTGAAGTTGTGCTGCCCAGCCCGATTCTCTGAGCTCCTGCCCTTCAGACTTGACATTTCCCCCAGTCCGGAAAGACCCAGCGGTTTGAGGTTCCCCACCCCACTGCCCCCCTGTACCTTGGGCAAGGCCTCTGCATCCCCTCTGGTTGTCCGCAGCACCACCCCACTTCTTATCCGGGCCATCATCTCCTCCACGGCTTTCGCTTTGCAGTCATCAGTGCCGCAGTCCGCTGTGCCTAAGGGAAGGGGGACAGATCAGTGGGGTCTGCTCTCTCTTGGAGGTGCAGCAGGGATATTGCCATTCCAGGAAAGGTTTAATTCTGGGTGTTTTACATGTATTACTTTTAACTATATAGCTTATTCATAAATCATAATATTTAAATCTCACACTGTGATGCACTTTGCCACTTCCCTGACCCCCTTGGAAATGAACGTGCTAACACAGGACCGTGTCCAGAAGGCATCAGATTTCATTCAGACATCCAGGATTGCTTTCCTTCTGATCCTTTTTCAATGTTGCATTGCAGGCTTTTCTGGCAGGGGCAGCAGGGGCAGATCCAGAAGGCCAGCCAAAGATCTCTCCAGGGAAGCAGTGAACATCAAGGGAAGTTGGCCGTTCCGGAGCAATAGACTACAGTTGCGAGCATGCAAGTCTGGAAAGCTGCAGTGGAGCTATGACTTGGGGGTATGAGGTCTAGTCTCCACGGCAGCTTCACTCATCTGAACAGGGTCTCCTGCAGGTGCCAGCCTGCACATGGGCGAAATCAACAGCAGCCCGTACATGGGCTTTCTCTGTGGTGGCCCCTACCCTGTGGAACGGCCTGCCTGAGGAGGTCAGGAGAGCCCCCACTCTCCTAGCTTTCCACAAACAATGCAAAACTGAATTATTCAAAAAGGCTTTTTACTCAGATAGGAGGGAAGTATTGTAGGGAGGGGGTCTCAGAGCCAAACTACAAGTGATGCCTGACACTAATTGGACACTTGTCTGCTTCCCTCAAGTTTTGATGGGAAATGTAGGCAGCTTGCTGGAATGTTGGACAAGTGACCATTGAAAAGTCCATTGAACAGCAGTCGGAGAGCCAAGCTGCAAGACCAGAACGCCTACATTTCCCATCACAACTTGAGGGAAGCTGACAAGTGTCCAACCTGTGTCATTTATCACTTGTAGTTTGGCTCTCAGATGCTTCGCTAATGAGTTAGGGACCATAGACTTCACCACTATGTTGCCTTGCATATTATCTGTTGTTTTAAATATGTACTCCTATATACTACCTATGCTTCGTGTTATCTAATGTCAGTCCTAGAATGGATTATGTTCTGTTTCAGCAATTCTTCAACTTTGTATGAGAACCTTGCTAATGCTATATCTTTGTAAAATCCTATGATACTGTTTATGGAGATGTCTTTGACACTGTATGGAAATGACCTTGATACTGATTGTACTAATTTCACACTATGTAATCCGCCTTGAGTCTCAGTGAGAAAGGCAGGCTATAAATGACATAAAACAAACAAACAAACAAACAAAAGTCCACCTCTGGGATCTGCCCCCCCCCCGCCCCCTGCAGGCAAGACTCCCACCTCCTCAACTTACCACGCTTTGCTTTCTGTGCTCCTTTCCTCTGCCTGATGGTCAACAAGGGGCTGCAATGGGAGAAGAGGTCAGGGGAGAAAGCTCAGCTCTTTCTCTGGATGCCTCTGATCTTGACGCTGGCTGCCCTTTCCTTCCAGGGAGACACAGCGTCACCTGTCACCTTCAAGGGATTTAGCTAAAGTCTCTCCTGCTACTTTGACTGTCACTCTTCTCCTTCAAGTGTGCAGTTGGCAAAAATCACATTGCAGAGGTTGTGCTGGACTGAACCACTTCTGACTTGTGCATGGAGAACAACACACTATTTTAATGCTCTTCCAAATAAATTCCCTGTGTGTAGAAAATGAGCTTATCAGCGAGGCTAGCCCTCCCCTTGACATGCTAGTTTTCTATGTGCAGGAGTTTATTTTCTAAGGGAAGCAATTCCAAGCATATAACCCCTCCTGCTGCAAGAATTGAGTTTGGTCCTCACTCCAGGTTCTCTAGCTTGCTCATATCAGGCGTTCCACTGAAGGAGACTTCATTAGCTAGGAGAACAGATCCAAATATGCCTACAGCTTGAAACTTCTGAAGGTCGTAAAAAGCACGATCCTTGTGGGTTCTGCAGTTCTCTGATCTTCAAAATCTATGTTAAGTAGTTAAGTTATTTAGCACGATATTTGCTTTGTATATTTACTTACTCCACTGGACTAGCACAAGGGGGAGGTGGGGGAGGAGGGGGAGGTGGGGGAGGGGGAGGGGGAGCCGTGGGGCATGGTCCAGGAGGGGAGGCATCTGCCAGCTTGGCATTTTCTTCCAGCAATTTCACTGCAAAAACAAAGATGTGCTCTCAGGAACTGAGGTGCTTAAAAACATTTTTTTTGCAAGATTTAAAAAGTATTCACAATTTTAAAAAGGGGGCTTGTTACTGTGATTTTTAAATTCTGATAGGCTGAATAGGGGACATTTTTTAGACCTGAGGGGACAATTTGGAGACACTCTGCTACCTAAAAACATCTTTTCTTCGTGGCACTGAGATGGTATGTGTGTGTGGGGAGTTCTGTGTGTCTCCAACAGAAGCTACCTGAGTACAGCACTCATCGGTGGCCATGTTGTGAAGTCATCACCACCAGTATGCTGACGTCACCACCTGTATGCAAGTTGCCAACAACAAGGGTGTGTGTGTGTGCAAGGGAAGTGAATGCCACATGGAATGTTCATGCACAGTGCTCCATTCAAAATCTGGAAAGGTGGAATGCTAGAGGGTTTCTGTATGTATTTAGAACATTTGTCTGCCACTTTTCCAGAGGCCTGCTCTCACAAAGCTAAAACTTTCAAGTAAAAATAGCCAGTTTGGTGTAGTGGTTAAGAGCGCAGGACTCTAATCTGGAGAGCCAGGTTTGATTCCCCACTCCTCCACTTGAAGCCAGCTGAGTGACTTTGGGACAGTCACAGCTTCTCAGAGCTCTCTCAGCCCCACCCACCTCACAGGGTGTTTTGTTGTGAGGATAATAATAATGCACTTTGTAAACCGCTCTGAGTGGGCATTAAGTTGTCCTGAAGGGCAGTATATAAATTGAATGTTATTGTTATTATTATTATCATCATCAATAAGAAACCAAGCCATAAAACCAAGCCAGGAGCGTAATAAGTGGTTGGGATGTGAATTAGCATGAACGCAGTAGGTAACACTCTGAGTGAGACACTAATCTCTGTAGAGCAGTGGTAAATAAGCACAGTTAATATAACAGCATAAAACAGCACTCAGAAGCCTAAAAGGATAGTCATAAAACTGTCCTCAGGTTAGAAGCAGACCATAAAAAACAACCCAAAAGGATGTAACGCCACAGTTAAAAGCAGTAGAAAGAAATGTTTTAGCCTGATGCTCAAAACAATGTCAAGCAGGTACCAAGAGGGCCGCAAGAGGGAGGGCATTCCGAAGGCAAGAGGCCACCAGGAGGGAAGCACCGTCTCTGGTTGCCACCTGCCCCGTCTCTGCAGGTGTGGCAGAAAGTGCAGGGCTTAGGAAGAGGGACCTAGCTGGCAGAAGTACGCTTGCCAGCTGACCAAATGTGATGGTTTCACTTTGGAACGCCCCAATCCAGGAAGGGGTTTGGTTCGGGAGCACTTCAAAAGTATCCTTAATTAAACCGTACCTTTGTCCCCCAGCTCTGTGTTTCTTTCCTCAGCTTGGAGCAGTTGCCTTTCGAGGCAGACTTGCTTTTCCACAGCCACGTCCAGGGCAGCCTGGAGCTTGTGCAGTTCTTCCAGCTGTGGCCGTTCTGCTAGCTGGGCCTCCAGATCCTTCACCTGCAGACCAAAGAATGATGTGAGCTTACTCTAATCCAACTGGGTGGTCCATTTTCTCAGATCCTCTCTCAGGTCCCCAGAGGCAATCCCACCATGGCTGCCTCAGGAGGGAAGTTGCCAAATGACCAAGAAAATGATTGGCACTCTCTTATTCTGGGGTAAACCCCACCCGATGGAAGGAGCTGCTTTCTGCTGCACCCCACAATTGGGACATCAACCATAGCGATCTTCACTTCAAATGGCTGTGGTTTTCCAAAAGCTCCCCAGAGGCCCTTTCCAGCTATCATAAATCTTTTGAGATATTATGGATCACCCACACTCTCTTCAAAATGCAAACCATTGCTCCACCACTGAGTAATAATAACAATTTCACTTATGTAACACTCTTTGAGACAGATTAATGCCCTACTCAGAGCAATGAACAAAGTCAGTGTCGTTATTATCTCCACAATACTGCTGAAAGGAGTGGCTCACCCAAGGCCACCTGCTGAGCTCATGGCAGTAGTGGGATTCGAATCAGCAGAGTGATGATTCGCAGCCCAACCACTTACCCAAGGCCACCTGCTGAGCTCATGGCAGTAGTGGGATTCGAACCAGCAGAGTGATGATTCGCAGCCCAACCACTTACCCAAGGCCACCTGCTGAGCTCATGGCAGTAGTGGGATTCGAA
The DNA here is from genome assembly GCF_028583425.1 of Eublepharis macularius. NCBI lineage: Eukaryota > Metazoa > Chordata > Lepidosauria > Squamata > Eublepharidae > Eublepharis > Eublepharis macularius. The sequence goes on from NC_072799.1 coordinate 2,505,292, forward strand.
CCAGCAGAGTGATGATTTGCAGCCCAACCACTTAATCACTATGCTACAACAGCTGTCTTGGGAGACCAAGCAAGCATGCAAAAATCAGGCTGTGATGGAATATAGTATTAAAGATGTAACTTAAGAAGTTCATATATGAATTTATAGACATGTTTGATATGGAAAGCTCAACTGCATCTTGCTTGTAGAATTTCTTCCAGGTTTCATGTAAAAGTTACTTTTCTTTTCTGCAGCCTTGAACAGGCCAGCCAAAATGAACACATATTGTTCATTGTTATAAAGAGTTAGGAATGCTTGATCTTATTTATATATTTTATCAGTTTAGCCAGACTAGCTTTCTAAACAAAGCACAATGCCACACAGTTGATTCAGTGCCCAGAAAAAAAATTCCAGTTGTTAAAATGGTGTCTGTCAGAGCAACATCATATCACACCTACAGAGAGCTTGAGTCAAAATGTTCTGTAAAATCATGTGTTGGTCTATGTAAAAGCATCGATGTAATCTGGCCACACTCCCTAAATCCTGAATCTCTGAGTCTTTCTATGTGAGACATCTGACCCGTGAAGAACACATGTTGGGAAATGCAATGGTAGCTGGGAAGGGTAGTTTAAAAAGACAGAGCCGGCGGCAGGGCAAAGGCTTTGCTATACACTGGAGCTGTGTGAAGGGGCTGTGAAATGCTGGAATGGAAACTTCAGCCCATGATAACCTCTCCAGGTCCAAGCTCAGCTACGGGAGGCAGCTCCAGCCCATTTCCATTCCTTGCTGCCCTCTGGTTGTGATCCCACACAGTTTTAGACTGGAGAGGTGAAATTGACAGAGCCTTTGGGGAGGTGAAGACGAAATGAACAAACCCTCTGAGGAGTGATTTCCACAGGCTCTGTCTTTTTAAACTACGCTTCCTGGCTAACATTGCGTCTCCCGACACTTGATCCCGCACCAAGGTGTCTTGTGTAGAGAGGCCCTCTGAGAGCTGAAATTCAGTGAAACTTGCTTCCTCCCCCTTTTTTAATCAAAGATCTTCATAAGAACCTTTGAAACTTAACCTTTCTTCTTAAAATCAACTTAGAAAGAAGAGGAGTGGAATGTATGGTTATACAGGATTGATTTATATGGGGTATGCCAGTGTTGTGTGTATCTATTCACTAATGTTTTCTTTAATAGGGTCTAGAGTTATCAGATTATGTTTAAATAATTTTTTAATTAATACATTGACCGTTCATTGGCTGGAAAATGCAGGGCTTCGCTTTGAACCTGGGACAAATACATAAACTTCAATATCTCCCTGAGTGATTGAGGACTGTGCTCTGCAAAGGTTGAATGTTTAAGGGAGCATTCAGTTACCCAGCAGCTCTGTGATTTAGCGGCTGATGCATTCCTTTAATTCAGACAGAGCGGTTTTAATATCTGTGTGACTCTTTCAAGTAACGACCCCCACAGGTGAGTCCAAGTGACCACCACAAGGCTATGACGGCGGTGCAGTGGAAGCCAAAGAGATCCGACTCATCACCACCACTCTGGCGTCTTTGCACAGCCCTGTTCATTTCAGTGGGGCTAGCCCCAGAGAATCTGCTGGGGGACTGTGCCGTCCACGGGGAGAGGGCTAGCCATTTGAAGTTTCCATCTCAGGCAGTGAAATCTCTTGGCTAGCCGTGGATGTCCTGCTTGCAAGTACAGAACCCAAAGAATGAAAGCATATTTACTGACCTCAGGGCTTTTTTTCAGCTGGAACGTGGGGGAACGGAGTTCCGGAACCTCTTGAAAATGGTCACATGGCTGGTGGCCCCGCCCCCTGATCTCCAGACAGAGGGGAGCTTAGATTGCCCTCAGGGGGCGGGGCCACCAGCCATGTGACCATTTTCGCTGAGGGCAACCCACTGAGTTCCACCACCTCTTTTCCCAGAAAAAAAGCCCTGACTGACCTTGACAAGGCTCGGAAACAAAGGGCAGCAGAGCCCATTCCATTCGAAGTGTTTGCCTGCTGCTCTTCTTTCCCCTAGAATGCACCCATTGACTCCTCGGTGCCCCTTGCTGCTAATGCCCCTCAGCAAATAACCCACATTGCTGGAGTGCCTGGATTGGACAAGCCAGGACGTGTACCTTGGCCTGGTGCTCCAGCGTGACTTCTTTCAGAGCCCCGGCCATCTTTGCCACCTCTTCCAGTGCTTGGAGAAGCTGGGAGTCTGCTCCGGCATTCTGCATTAGGATCGTACTCTGCCGGTTGGCCTTCTCCTGCTTCACCAGCATCTGCGGCACAGGGGGAAGACAGGTCAGCAAGGAGAGCACGAGTGGAGATTTTAGAGACACACAACTGCATTGCCTCTTTTGCCAGTCTTCATACATCAAATAGGCCGTTTCCTCGTGTCCTTAAAAGAGCGGCACTCTCCTGGAACGCTGTCAGCTTCTTCCCGCGATTTAAAAAAAAAAAAGGATGCAGAGTGTTTTTTCAGCGCGTATCGCGCGAAGAAGTCGCCAGCGTTCCAGGAGCATGCCGCTATTTTGGCCATGGTTAAGTGTAGCAGTTCTCAAGCAGAGAAATTTCAAAGGAAAATTGCAACACGAGATTGCTGAAATCGAGTTTATTTGCAAATTTGGAACAACGGATCCCCCCCAGGTTGAATCCACACCTAGTTCACCTTCTAGAAGATCGTAACCCTTGTGTTGCTTTAAGGGTTGCAACATTTCTAGCAGAAGTTTATAAAGTTAAATCTAAGCATATTGCCGCACCTAATTGCTGAATGTTTATTAATTTTATTATTAACTGTTACTAATTACTTGTCTATGTTTATGCTTCTGCCTTATTATTTATTAGAATTTGGTCTTTATCTCCGACTGCTATTAATGCCAATAAAGGTGATTGATTGATTGATTGATTGATTGATTGATTGATTGATTGATTGATTGAATCCACACCTAGGATTTTTCTCACATTGTAGATGCTAATTTCCTGCACTTTACACCCAAGCTCCATCAAGCTAATTGCAACATGTTATTATAGCCAGCTTTCTGACACTCTGATTTGCAATTTCCCTCCCACCCTCTGCCTGGATTATAAGGATTGCTTCATTTGTCTCCTCCTTGTATCTGACAAAGGGAGCCGTGACTCTCGAAAGCTCACACTCTGTAGATCTAGTTGGCCTTTAAGGTGCTACTGGACCCAAATCTTGCACGTAGACACTTCATTTATTCATTTATATCCTCCCTTTCTTCCATCATGCAACCTGAAGCAACATGGACACAGTTTGCCAGGCAATCTCTCATCCAAGCACTGACCAGACCTAGGCTTGCCCAACATCAGTGAGGTCTCCGTAGGAGGCACCTTCAGACTGTCACCTGGAACCACGCCTTCAGCAAGGTGCATGCAGTGAGAAAAGGAGAAAGGGAACAAGGTGCTTCAGTGAGAAAAGGAGCTGCTTGTAAGCAAGGGCTGCTGCACTCACTCGAATATTAGGGAATTTGCATGTGCAAATGTCCACAGTCTGTCTCTCTGCCTTCCTTCCTACCCACCCACCTACAAGCCAGGTCCTTAGTCCTGATGGTTGCACAAAAAATCCGAAAACCTCTAAGCAGGGCCTTTTCCAATGACAATATTATTGCACTGAAAATGCGTGGCTCTCTAACGCTGGCTCCAGTGTTACAGGGATCCTGATGCTGTATTTTCTCAACAGCCCTGTTCTTTGAAAAACCCCTTTTCCCAGCAATTATTTTTGTTTTATTGGATTCTTCCCCCGGGATGCATGCTTGCTGCTCCTTGAAGTATGGTAGAGAAAGATGACAAGCACCTACAGGCAAGTGTCTATGACGTCTCTGGTGACTGGCACTACATTTCTTGTCCCCCACCGCAATTTATTTTTTTTATCTTAGGTTGAGTGATTACCCATAGTCCTTCACAAATACGGAAGCACTCATGTATCCTTTTAAATAATATAAAAGTACTCCCACCAGGGTATTCCATCCTGTTGTCCCCACCACAACCCTCCTTTTCCCCCCTGTCTGGTTGTATGCTTCCTTTCTCCGTGGCTGAAGCACACACCTCCCTTTATTTATTTGGAAACAAATCGTGGCCAATGACTATCCCACTGTGGGAAGGCACCCTCCATCTATCACATGGGAGCAAGAGATAACAACAACATTCGATTTATATACCGCCCTTCAGGGCAACTTAACACCCACTCAGAGCGGTTTACAAAGTATGTTATTATTATCCCCACGACAATCACCCTGTGAAGTAGGTGGGGCTGAGAGAGCTCCGAGAGAGCTGTGACTGACCCAAGGCCACCCAGCTGGCTTCAAGCGGAGGAATCAAACCCGGCTTTCCAGATTAGAGTCCCGCTGCTTTTTACCACTACACCAAACTGGCTCACTTGATAGTGGATTAGGGTTAACGGTACAGAAATAAAAACCAACTTTGACTTTATTTCACCTTATGGTGAGTAGCCATAGCAGGAAGGGATCCTGGATGGCGCCTTGATGTATATCTGTGACAGTGAGAAGGAAAACAAGGCCCGGAGCCCGAATGCTTAAAAGCAGGCTATGCCATGCAGAAATGGAGCCAGATTTGTATAACTGAGTACTTCTTCCATGCTTTCCCATCATGCAACACTAAAAAGATCTGTCAGTCTTGATCTATGGTGTGTACTGTGGAAGTCCTAGGGTGAGAAGGAGCAGTCTACGGTTTCTTCCACCTGTGTGTGTGTGTGTGTTACGTGCTGTAAAGTCACCTCCAACCTATGGCAACCCAATGAATGAAAGACCTCCAAAATGTCTTGTCATTAACAGACTTGCTCAGCTCATGCAAACTGGAGGACGTGGCTTCTTTGATTGAGTCCAGCCATCTCATTTGGGGTCTTCCTCTTTTCCTACCACCTTCCACTTTCCCTAGCATTATTGACTTTTCCAGAGAATTTTGTCTTCTCATGATGTGACCAAAGTAGGATAGCCTCAGCTTTGTCATTTTAGCTTCTAGGGAGAATTCAGGCTTGATTTGATCTAGTACCCCCCTATTTGTCTTGTTGGCCGTCCAGGGTATCCGCAAAACTCTCCCACCTATTTTGCTTCAAAAAAGCCCAAGTGGGTCACCTGTTCATACCTGGCGAGCAAACTCCTCTGCTTGCTGCCTCAGTTCGTGCTCTAGGTCCAGCTGCCGAGATACTTCGCCATACTCCTTGGTGACCAGCCGGGACGCTGGAAATGTACAGAAGAACCCCGCCCCCCCCATTGCATTAAAGGGAAGAGGGGGAAGAAAGAGAGGTTCAGTCACAGTGGCAACTGGGCACAGTCTGTGCTTCTTTTGCACATTCTGCCGGAAGGAGCATTTTGTCCAATCAGGCCTTTAAGGTGGTGGCCCACCCCAAGCCCACATCTTTGTGTCTTGGCAGATGTGCTCCTTATGCCATATAAACTCTGCCAGCCCCACTCACCCCATCCCAGTTTTGTGCCTGCCCCCTAATTCCAGCCTGCATTCATCCCACTTCTCCTAGAGGCATTGAACTTTCCTCTCTGATGCTCATTCATCTGGGCATGCTCTCTGCTTAAAGAAAACCTCCCAAATTTCTACATAAAGGTAATCAAAATATATCTCCATGTGAGTAAATTGTGCCTGAAGAACATGTTCAGCATGCCAGATCTTGGGCTGGCAGAAGCAGAAACCCTACAGGTGGCTGGAATAAGTCCAGAACTTCTGATATGCTCTCTAATCGCCAACTCTGCCCAGCACCCCCAAAGCTGTCAACGTACCTCGTTTGACCCTCTTCAAAGCCTGCTGATGGTGCTTCACAAAAGCCTGCAGGGACTGCTTCTCAGAGGACTCCTCTTCTAGCTTAGCAGATGACACAAAACCACGATCTTTTGCGTTTGCTATACATCTAAATATATCATGTTGCAAAGATTTAAAGTGCTTCCGATAGATCAAAATGCAGTGCCTATAACAATTAGTATAACAGGTCAATTCAGATGTTACAAAGTCCTTGCCGCTGCCCGGAGGACCGTGTAGCATGAATTGGCCCTAGTGACTTCTGCATTGCTGAAGTGGGAGTCAAGTCTAAATTGCTTGCCTGAAGCCACTGAATGAGTTTGTGACAAGGGGGAGATTCGAACGAGGGCCTTGCTACCACTGGTGGAGCACAAGCACATGGGAGGCTTCTTGCAGCTTTATCTGGGACGTGAATGCAAGGCCAACATTGATGGAAAGTAAGAGTCCAGTAGCACCTTTAAGACTAAACAACTTTATTGTAGCATAAGCTTTCGAGAGCCACAGCTCTCTTCATCAGATGCATTGTCAGCTTTTGAGAACCACAGCTCTCTTCGTCAGATGCATCATCAGATGCATCTGATGAAGAGAGTTATGGTTCTTGAAAGCTGTTGATGCATCTGATGAAGAGAGCTATGGCTCTCAAAAGCTGTTGATGCATCTGATGAAGAGAGCTATGGCTCTCGAAAGTTGTCGATGCATCTGATGAAGATTCTCGAAAGCTAATGCTACAATAAAGTTGGTTAGTCTTAAAGGCACTACTGGACTCTTTATTATTTTGTGGCTACAGACTAACACCACAAGCGCTTCTGTATTGATGGAAAAGTAAAGATGCCAGTGATTGAACTGCTGACCTTCTACCTACATAATACTTGAGCTATGGGCCCATTCCGCCCGAGAAATGGCTAAAGAGACTCAAGGGTGGTCCAAGGATGGTGTGGGGTTGTTTTCTGCTGCCCTAGAAAGTTGGACCAGAACCAATGGGTAGAAACTAAACGAAAGAGTTTTGGCTAAACATTAGGAAGAATTTCCTGACAGTGAGAGCGGTCCCTCAGTGGAATAGGCTTCCTCGGGAGGTGGTGGGCTCTCCTTCTTTGGAGGTTTTTAAGCAGAGGCTAGATGGCCATTGGACAGCAAGGCTGATTCTGTGAACTTGGGCAGATCATGAGAGGGAGGGCAGGAAGGGCTCCATCAGTGCTTAGTTCTCGTGGTCCTTTATTATACACCCAAGGTAATGCCGATTGCCAGTTTGGGGTCAGGAAGCAATTTTCCCCAGGCCAGCTTGGCTAGGAGTCCTGATAGTGTTTTGTCATCTTCTGGGCATGGAGCAGGGGTCACTGGGGGTGTGCAGGAGGGAGGTAGTTGTGGATTTTCTGCATTATGGAGGGGGTTGGACTAGATGCCCCTGGAGGTCCCTTCCAACCCTATGATTCTATGATTCAATGAGAATGCAGGGCCAACACTGATGAAAAGGTATCCTCTGGTTTCTCTCCTTTAAGTGGAGATGGGAAGGACTGAACCATGGACCTTCTACCTGCATAGCACTTGAGCTACGGGCCTGTTCCGCCTAAGGAATGACTAGAGACTCAAGGGCGGTTCAACTACATGCCTCCACCATGGTTGCTCCATTGGCCTGCTGGTCTGCTGTGAGACAAATTCATTTCTAGTGACATTTGTCCCTCAGACTCAAGCAGGAGGGTGAAAGGAGGGTCCGTGGCTAGAGACCCGCCGGGTCTGGACTGGCCGCCTCAGGCTCGGCAAGGGACAGCTCCTCTCCACCCAAGTAAGAGCCAAAACACACGAGAAGAAATACCCAGGTTCAGCACGTGTTCTCTTACCTCAAGGTTTGCCGGGATCTGCAGGCGTCCTGGAAGCTTAAAGTTTAGCATTTACAGAGCAGCAGGGAGGGAAATACAGGCGCCTGCATTTCCCTTCCCCTTCCTGCTGCTCTGTAAATGCTAAACTTGTTCTCTTACCTCAAGGTTTGTTGGGAAGTGTAGGTGTCTTGGCAGCTTAAAGTTTAGCATTTACAGAGCAGCAGGAAGGGGAAGGGAAATACAGGCACCTGTATTTCCCTCCCTGCTGCTCTATAAATGCTAAACTTTAAGCTTCCAGGACGCCTGCAGATCCCGGCAAACCTTGAGGTAAGAGAACACGTGCTGAACCTGGGTGTTTCTTCTCGTGTGTTTTGGCTCTAAGTGGTTCTGTTGTTGAACTTCTCCGTCCATCACGACATTCCCTTTGATGTTCAATTGAAATCAGCCCTCCTTTTAGAGCTCCTCTTTCCCCGGTCAAAATGTGGGAAGGGGGGAAATAGTTTCTTTTCCATGACAAAGAATTTAGCTTGCTGAAAGGTAACATAGCCAGCAAATGACTTCTCCAGGCCATTTTATCTTGGGATAAAGTGGGTCGCTGTGTTGTTTCTTATCTATTTCTTTTAACATACAGCTCATCTCTTTGCTTTGCTTTATTGTTAAATTATTACCGTCGTCCTCCCTCGCGGCAACCCATCCTACCTGCTCCTGGAGGTGCTGGACAAGATCCTGCAGTTCTTTCACTCGCGTAGCCAGTTCCTTCTTCTCACACCACAGTTGGGAGACCTTGGCTTGAAGATCTTGGGCCAAGAGAGAAGAGAAAAGAAAGTCTGGGAAAGGCCGTATTGCCACCTGGAACAGTGCTGCCACAGGTTGCCAACTCAGGCTTCAAAAATTCCTGGATATTTGGAAGTGGTACCTGCGGAGGGGGGAATTTTGGAAGGGATTTCACCTAAGATCTTTAGTATGCCATAGCATTTGCCATCTGACAGTGCCATTTTCTCCAGGGAAACTGGTCTCTATAGTCTGGAGATCACTTGTAACTCTGGGAGCATTCCAGGCCACCACCTGGAGACTGGCAACCCTGGTGCTTGCCAGGTGAGCAGCCTGCTCCACTCCACCTGCCCTTCAGGTGCTCCACTGTGGATCCATGGACCCGGTTTCACAGACTCTGGGGCCACTCCCAGACACAGATCTCATCTCCAAGTTCTAGCAGGATCCCTGAGCCTGGGGTGGCTGTGATGGTGGGGGTTCCTGCTGATTTCCTTCGGGGAGCCAGGCCAAGACCACACCCTGCCCTTTATAGACAGGGGGTGGTGGGGCTCCTGGGTATTTGTGTCCTGTGCTTCCATCCCTCGGCCATCATGTTCTTCCCAAGTTCCAGAGACAAGCCCAGTGTACACATGCAACAGAATGAGGCAATCGACTGGAGCACACAACATCTGAGTACGAGCGAAGGATCACATTTTTGGAATGCTGTCCCATGTTGAAAACTCTCTGCAAAGAGAACACCTGCCCAGCAAGCAGAGGGGCGGGGAGGAAGCTTTCTTCTCTGCTATGCTGGTTTTTCTGTTTGTATGGAGGTTTTTGTGCAAGGATGTCTTCCTAAGTGAAATCAGCCGCCGGATGTTTTCTGTCCATTCTACTAGTCCATTTTCCCCACCCTGGAGGGGCTTCAGCTCGTGTGCTGAATGTCTAGATGAATGTCTAGATGAATGGATTGCCGTGTGGCATTGATGATCTGACTTGAAATAAGGGAGTTTTGTATGTTCAGCCAAGACCGATTGGCATTGGCGGGGGGGGGGGGGGAATAACCATCTTCCAAGAACCCTTCCGCCTGCTTATAAGGGACTCTTCCTCCAGCAGAAGAGCCACTTTAGCTCGAGGAAGGCTTCAGACTTGAGTCAAAAGGAAAGGTGGGATATAAACATTTTAACAAGCAAGTTAAAAAATTAATACATTTTACTCTGTGGAGTCAGAGGAGTTAGCCGTGTTAGTCTGTAGTAGCAAAATCAAAAAGTCCAGTAGCACCTTTAAGACTAACCAATTTTATTGTAGCATAAGCTTTCGAGAACCACAGCTCTCTTCATCAGATGCATCTGACGAAGAGAGCTGTGGTTCTTGAAAGCTTATGCTACAGATGCATCTGATGAAGAGAACGTGATTCTCGAAAGCTTATGCTACAATAAAATTGGTTAGTCTTAAAGGTGCTACTGGACTCTTTTTGACTCTGTGGAGTAAAATAGTAAAGAGTCCAGTAGCACCTTTAAGATTAACCAACTTTATTGTAGTATAAGCTTTCGAGAGCCACACCTCTCTTCGTCAGATGCATGGAGGGTATGAAGAAACTGGCCAAAGATATGTAAATTTGACTCAGTCAGGCTTGGATGGAATAGAGACTATGAATGGTTATCTCATTGCCAAAAGTAACTGCCTCCTGGCATTCTATTCAGATTCTGCCGTGGAGGGGAGGGTCATACTCAGCCTGGATCGTGCATTCCACCTCTCTCATGACTTCTTGTCACTTATTTACATGGCCCTCACTCCCTGCACCCTCTCCTCCCGCCGTCACCACCTATATATCCCTGGCCAGCTTCTTCATACCCTCCATGCATCTGACGAAGAGAGATGTGGCTTATGCTACAATAAAGTTGGTTCGTCTTAAAGGTGCTACTGGACTCTTTACTGTTTTGCTACTACAGACTAATGCAGCTAACTCCTCTGGATCTATGACTCTGTGGAGTGGTAATCTACTCCACCATCAGTTTGCATTTCCCATTCCTCAGGCTTATCAGATCTTCAGGCAAACCTGTTCCTGCAGCTGGATAGTGACTTTTTTGGCCTTGAACAGGAGAAAAGAGATTCCTGACTCACCTTTGATTTGCTGCCAATACTGGCACACTGGATCCAGCAGTGGCTCACCGGGGACCTCATCCTCATTGCTCGAGCTCACCAAGTCTCCTGGGCTGAGCATCGGCAGCAAAGCCGCACTGATCCGCTTCAGCTTCATGTTTTCCCTGTTCATCTGGGGGTGGTTGGAACAAGAGGGATATTCAGAAGTACGTGACTCGTAACAGGAGCTGGTGTGATATAGTGGCAAAGCACTGGTGCTCTGGTCCGAACCAGGAAGCCTCCAGGTAGCCATCTGAGCCATGAACAGACTTCAGCAAGCCCCCCTCTCCCAGCCCCCCCTCCCCACCAGTAATATGGGGACAATCACAACGACCTACTTTGTAGGGTTGGGAGGCAGGGTACTGGCAGGGCAGGTGCACCTTTGGGCCCAGCAGGAAGGCTCACCTGGGGGAAGGTTGGGGCAGGGACAGGGGAGTGCAGCCAGGGTAGCCTCAGCAATAGGGCAGGTTTGGCAGCCTGACATAGCAAAGCTTATAAGGCAGCAGAGGCAATGGGGGAGCCTGCATGGGGAAGCAATGGCTCTCTGGGCCCAAGTGGTGTAAAGCAGGGTGTGGTTGTGGTTTCTCCATGGTCATCGATCCAGAGGAGTTGGCTGTGTTAGTCTGCAGTTGCAAAATAGTAAGGAGTCCAGTAGCATCTTTAAGACTAACCAACTATATTGTAGCATAAGCTTTCAAGAACCACAGCTCTCTTTGTCGGATGCATCTGTAGCATAAGCTTTCGAGAACCAGAGCTCTCTTCGCCAGATCCATTTGATGATGCATCTGACGAAGAGAGCTGTGGTTCTTGAAAGCTTATGCTACAGAGGCATCTGACGTAGAGAGCTGTGGTTCTTGAAAGATTATGCTAAAGATGCATCTGTAGCCCAGAGGAACAGCTTCATGTCAAAGTTACTCTTGGAATTCCCCCCATTTCAAAAACAGTTGCAAGGGTATGCTCGATGAGGGAAGTCTCCCTGGAGCTAGTTTCCAGAGTCTTTGCTCCTTGGCTCTCAACCTACTGGTCTTCACGGAACTCAGTCCTCTTTTGACTGTTCATTGGGGTTCCTGCAAACTCACCTGAGCTGCGTAGGCTTCCGCCTGCTCTCGGCATCTCTTCTCGATTTCGTACTCGTCCTCCAAGGAGGACAGCTCAGCCAGCAAGGCCTGAGAAGCTGGAGATGGAAAAGCAAAGGCTGACACCAAAGAGAAGAGGCGCAAAGGGTCGGACTGCACAGGCCAGAGCCCTGAGGAGGAAGAACTGCCCTTGTCCGGCTGGCTCTCTCCTGGGCCCGTGTTTGCATGCCAGGCTGGAGTCGCTCCAAAGTCCCCCCCAGCAGCAGGCTGGAGAATGCCGTGCCAGCACCTTCCCGGGCATACCCAGGCCCCTCCATATGCGTGCATGTCCTTACTTACCCTGTTCAAATTCTGCCAGTTTCTCTTTGGCCTCATCCCGTTCTTGGAGAAGAGCCTCTTCCTGGAGGAGGAAAGGGGGAAATGCAGCATTTCTCTGAGAATTTTTCTTCTCAGAGCTGAAGGGAGGGACTGTGCCTGAAAATGCCCTTGCAGTGACTAAGACTAACCAACTATATTGTAGCATAAGCTTTCGAGAACGACAGCTCTCTTCGTCAGATGCATTTGCATCTGACGAAGAGAGCTGTGGTTCTCGAAAGCTTATGCTACAATATAGTTGGTTAGTCTTAAAGGCGCTACTGGACTCTTTACTATTTTGCAACTACAGTCTAACGCGGCTAACTCCTCTGGATCTTGGAGTGACTGTAAGACTAGGAGTGTGGGAGCAGGAGGGCCAGCCACTCGTCTAAGTCAGCATCCTGTTCTCACACTGGCCCGCCATATGCCCCGAGAAGGCCCACAGTCCAGATGTGATTGGGAACGGGGCAGCAACTATGGGCTTGGCTTCCTTTGAGCCGAAGTTTGGCAGGGTTTCGTTCCAGAACCTGACTCCAAAAAAATCTCCCCAAGCTGTATTTGTTTGAGTCTTTCCTTAATAAAAGAGCTTGCTGAGTAGCGGTTAGAGCATTGGAACTGGATCTGTGACACCTAGGGTTGCCAACTCCTGGCTGGGAAATTCCTAGAGATTTGGGGATGAAGCCTAGGAAGAGTGAGTTTAGAGATTGGCGGGGTCACCTCTGTGGGATATAATGCCATCTAGTTTACCCTCTGCAGCAGCCATTTGGAAGTGGTGCCTGTGGAGGGGGGAATTTTGGAAGGGATTTCACCTAAGATCTTTAGTATGCCATAGCATTTGCCGTCTGACAGTGCCATTTTCTCCAGGGAAACCTGGTCTCTGTATCTGGAAATCAGTTTTAAACACAGGAGATCTCCAGGCCCCACCTGAAGGTTGGCAACCCTATACCCAGGCTCAGATTTCCTCTCTCCCTGCCCCCGCCACGACAAATTGCTGTGTGTTCTTGGGCCAGTCACACACTCTCTGCCTCACCTACCTCATGGGGTAGTTGTGAGATGAAAATGTATCGGGAAAATGTTGTAAGCTATTTCATCACCCCCTTGAGAAGAAAGTTGGGGTACAAATGAAGTAAATAAAGAAATAAGTGAGAACTAGAACCTTGCTTTCTTATAAGGTTCCAGCTCCCACTTATTTATTGACAGCTGTGATTACCTCTCTGGATAAGAAGAGAGCAAGAGGAACTCTTGTGTGCCCAAAGTCAGTTAAGGCTGGAGAAAGGGCATTTCAAAAATTAATGTCATTAACTATCAGATGTTGTGCCAGGTCAAGATGCCGCCAGGATAGAGCAAGCCTCCTCCTACTTTGCACCATGTGCGGGGATGCTAAGAAAACAGAAAAGAGCCCGAGAGGAGGCGTAGCAGCGTGAGTGTTGCACTGGTTCAAGTCCTGACTTGACTGTGAAGCTCAGTTATTGGGCTGCCCAGTTTCTCTCTCTCTCAGGCTAAACTTCCTCAAAGGGCTGTTGTGAATAACAGTATGAGGAGCAAACGAGGAAGGGAGAACCACGTATGCTGCTTGGAGCTCCTTTGGAAAGAGGGAGTATGGAATTAGAATAGATCCAGAGGAGTTAGCTGTGTTAGTCTGGAGTTGCAAAATAGTAGAGTCCAGTAGCACCTTTAAGACTAACCCACTTTGTTGTAGCATAAGCTTTCAGAACCACGGCTCTCTTTGTCAGATGCATCTGACGAAGAGAGCTGTGGTTCTCAAAAGCTTATGCTACAATAAAGTTAGTTATTGGGCTCTCTACTATTTTGGAATTAGAATGTGCTAGCTAGATAGAAAATGACCCCCTTGGAAATGGCAGGAGTACAAAGGAGGTGTACCTACCTCTCCATCTTCCTCAGAGAGGTCACTGCTCTCAGATTCTAGAATGGCTGCAAAAGAAGACAAGAGAGAAAATTCACACACACGTACTCAAAAGCACAAACCCAACTTGAGCAATTCAAGAGGGTTGATGCCCTGGGGGGGGGGGGTTGTCTAACTTATTGCAACCTTTGATATCGAGGGCCCAAATCTAGCAGGATGTGGTCTGGCCTGCACAAGTGTTTGCTGTTACAGTTCCTCCTAAATTGGGCACCCATGACAGCTGTTTCAATGGACTGAGTATTTTCCTAAGAGGAGAAAATTTCCTCTCCTCGCCTATTATTTCATACAAAATCACAATGGGAAAGGCCTTTACCTTCTTAATGTCACGGAGATTTCCCTTACCCTTAATCTTTCTCCTTTCTTTATAATTTCCCCACATTTCCACCACAAAGATGGTCATGTATTCTTCTGGTTTATGAATGTCATCCCTCTAATGTGGGTCAAAGAAGTGTGATGTATAAAACTTGGTGGCTGAGAACAAGGGGCTGGGACAAGCTTGTTCCTGAGAGCTGCAAAACAATTCTTTGGGAGATGTTTCAGTTTTGTTCCTTTTTGTTTCAGTTTTGCTCCTTTTTGGAGGGTGCCTTTTTAAAAAAACCATTATAAAAAAACATAGGCAAGAAACAGCTTGTGTAATGGTTAAAGCACCAGGATCTGAGTGCTGAAGTTTGGGTTTGAATCCCCCATCAGCTGAGAAGCTAATTGAGCGACCTTGGCTGGTGGCTCTCTCTTAGCCTATCCTATCTCACAGGGTTGTTGTGTGGCTGAAATAGAAGAGGAGAGAGCCACGTGTTCTGCTCTGAGCTCCTTGGAGGAAAGGCAGTATTAAAAATAGGCTATATAAATGTTGCTGAATGTATTTGACCTCCAGCTATTGGGCATTAAGTTCAACCATGCCTGCTGGGTAATACATCCAATCAAATCTGCCAGTTTATTAAGTGATTCTGGAAGCTTTATGTTTATTTCCTTTTCAACAGCAGACATGTGGGATCCCAGTTTGGATTAGGACCATTGGGCAGTGGGAGGAGAATGTTCTGCCTTCTCTCCATACTGGTTTCCCAACCTGAAAGGGCTCCACAGAGCTGCAACTTACCCTAGTGGTGTAAATGAGTCTCGGTGAGAAAGGCGGACTATAAATGACATAAATAAATAAAATGTACTGTCCTCATACAGGCTAGGTAGGATCAGGGCCTGTACGGCTGCCCCAGTGGAACGAGCTGCAGCAGAGGGCAGGAGGGAGTTGTTTTGCATCGGGGACTGGCGAATGCAGAATAAATTCTAAAGTTAATCCTGTGTGTTATATAAGGAGTCGAAGCACCTTCCACAAGGATGGGCAAACGCAGACAGGGATCCTTGCTGGGGTAAGAGGGGCAGGGCTTTTTTTCAGCTGGAACGCGGGGGAACGGAGTTCCGGAACCTCTTGAAAATGGTCACGTGGCTGGTGGCCCCGCCCCCTGATCTCCAGACAGAGGGGAGTTGAGATTGCCCTCCGCACCAGTGGTGCGGAGGGCAATCTGAACTCCCCTCTGTCTGGAGATCAGGGGGCGGGGCCACCAGCCACGTGACCATTTTCTCCGAGGGCCACCCACTGAGTTCCACCACCTCTTTTCCCAGAAAAAAAGTCCTGAATAGGGGAATGTTACGGGCAGGCCTTCCTAGTTTCAGAAACTCTGGTGGGGGGATATGCAAGTCGCTCTTTTGAATGAGAGGGGGGAATCCTTTCACACACCTGAAAGTTGTCAACCTCTAGGCGGAACTTTTTCCAGGTGTTTTTCTTTCTTTTTTTTAAATAAAAGTTTTATTTAGAAGAAGAAATAGAAATAATAGAAAGTGCATAGAAACTTATACAAAATACAAAGCGCCACGTTTGAGCTACATTTAAGTTGCAACAGAAAAATATATTCCAAATATGTGACAACAAATTTTATGTAATAGTTCTCTTCCCCTCTCCTTGATTGCTTATACCTAAACTTTAATATCAATAGTTTTTAGCCAGCCATCTCTTCCATATTTTACCCTCAACATTTTAAAAGTATCTGTGTTACTCTATCTCCGTATTAACTACTCTTAATTTTTCTTAGTTTCGAGCTAAATAATCAAAGAAATCTTTCCAATTTTTTCCAGAATTCTGATATTGGTCTATTGTACACATGGGAAGTTAATTTATCCATCTGCATATTCATACAGGTGTTTTTCTTGTAGATTTTTCTGGCTTACCTGCAAGCTGGCTGAAAGTATCTTGAGACGGGGAATGCTCCATTTGGGTTCTGGCTAGCAGGCGGCTGCTTGCTTCTCCTCTGTTGACTTTTTTTCTAAATATAAGCATGGGGTTTCCCTGCACCATTAGGAAGTGAAACTCCTTTCTCTTCTATGCAAGGCCCACCATGAACGGCCTCAGTGCTTTGCTGAGCTGGCATTTGTGATAACACCCCAGAAACCACTTTGCAGAAGAGTTCAAAGCAAGTCACAGCGAAGCTGTACAGTTTCATGTAGGTTGCTATGTTGGTCTGCAGTAGAACAGCAGGAGTTGAGTCCAGTGGCACCTCAGAGACCAACAAAATTCTCTGGGTGTGAGCTTTTGAGAGTCAAAGCTCCCTTCTTCAGATATTCTAGGGAGCTCCCAGACTCAAATTCAGTGAGCCAAAGAATGCACTATTTGTTATTCTGGCTCAGGGAGGTAGGCTGGCTGCCTGTTCCTTGTGTCAAAAGATGGTTTCTTGTTGATTTCCTTAAGAAATGCTCATGGTGAAGAAGACAGTCACTCTGGCTGCAGAAGTCACCTTTAATATGTTAAAAGGGCAGTGCATTCTCATTAAATAGTAATAATTGCATGCTATTAAGTTGCAACCTGCTTATGTGGTGGTGACCCCAGGACCATGGGGTGTTCAAAGCAAGAGATGAGCAGAGGTGGTTTGTCATTGCCTTTCTGTGACCCCGGTTTCCCATCCAAGAATTAACAGTGGCCAACCCTTCTTAGCTTCCAGGCTCTGAAAAGATGGGGCTTGTCTGGATTGTAAGGCTGCTAAATCAACTTCAGTATGTTTCAAGGATGGTGTATTCTAATGAAGTCCTGGCCTATGTGAGATATCATTTTCTTATGAACTCGCAATGCCTTTGTATTGATTTAAACATGATACCAGCTGAGACTTGGTGCATGCATCTTGTCTCTTTGAACCTGGTCTTCCATCTGTGTAAGGCTGGAAGCTTTGGGTTGGGAAATTCCTAGAGATTGGGGCGGGGTGGGGTAGAACCTGGGAAAGGTGGAGTTTGGGGAGGGGTCCACCTTCCAGAACAGCCATTTTCTCCAGGGGACCTGATCTCCTTAGTTTGGAGGTTGGTTGTAATTCTGGGAGATCTCCAGCCACCACCAGGAGGTTGGCAACCCTACATCAGTGCAAGCAGCCATGTGTCCCACAGAGTTGCTTGGCCCAGGCAGCAGCCCAGTTTGAATGAGGGGTGGGTACATGCAAAGTCCTGCTGGTGACTTCTTTTGCCTCGGCCAATCTCACATTACAACCAAGCGTTGGGAACCTCTGGGATGGCAATTGTCTAGTCATGACCAATCGGTGATCAGCCACCCCCCTCCAACAACACCCCCCCCCACACACAAATTTGGCATTTCCAAATTTTAATCACGCAATGAAAAAATTCTAGTTCTCTCCAGAAGAGGCCATGAGATGCTGTGCGCCTTTCATTTACGTTTGTTCTACTGGCACAAGGTATCCCTTTGGGGGCATTTGTAGGGGAATTCACAGGGTGTAGGTAGGGCAAGCGCCCCCTCTCCCTCCCCGCCTGCATCTGCACTACTCACTCTAGCCTGGAAGATGGTCTCTTATCTCAACACGGCCGACCTGGCCACCTGGATCCATGCTATGGTAACATCAAGGCTTGACTATTGTAATGCTCTATACCTAGGTCTTCCATCTAAGTTAACTAGGAGGCTTCAATTGGTGCAAAATGCTGCAGCTCTACTGTTAGGAGGAGCAGGAACATCACTCCCATCCTACAGTCACTCCGCTGGCTACCCATCAGTTACCGTGCTCAATTCAAGGTATTGGTTA
Organism: Eublepharis macularius; assembly: GCF_028583425.1. Lineage (NCBI taxonomy): Eukaryota > Metazoa > Chordata > Lepidosauria > Squamata > Eublepharidae > Eublepharis > Eublepharis macularius. The sequence goes on from NC_072799.1 coordinate 2,523,162, forward strand.
TTACATACAAAGCCCTTCACGGCCTTGGTCCAGCATACCTACGGGACCACCTCCCTCCCTATGTCCCTCCACAGCAGCTTCACTCATCTGAACAGGGTCTCTTGCAGGTGCCAGCCTGCACATGGGCGAAATCAACAGCAGCTCATACATGGGTTCTCTGTGGTGGCCTCTAACCTGTGGAACGGCCTGCCTGAGGAGGTCAGGAGAGACCCCACGCTCCTGTCTTTTGGCAAACAATGCAAAACTGAATCATTCAAAAAGGCTTTTTTCTCAGCTAAGAGGGCCATATTGTAGGAAAGGGATCCCAGATGTTTCGCTAATGAGTTAGAAACCATAGATTTCACCATTACGTTGCCTTACATTTTATCTGTTGCTTTAAATATGTACTCCTGTATCCTACCTGTGCTTCATGTTGTTCAATATAAGTCCTAGAATTGATTATGTTCTGTTTCAGCTAATACTCTATCTTTGTACTCTTATCTTTTACCCCATGACATTGTTTATGGAAATGTCCTTGACACTGTATGGAAATGCCTGCCCTTGTCCTTGCCGCTGATTGTACTAATCTCACACTATTTAATCTGCCTTGAGTCTCAGTGAGAAAGGTGGACTATAAATGACATAAATAAATTAAATAAATAAATACTCTGGCAGATACTGGTTTGAGAACCTGCATTTAATGCGCTAACTTATAGTTTTGAACCTGAGACGGGATCAGAGCCCAGGCCACAATTTGTGTCCTTAGGATAAGCTCACTGGAAACAAGGGCAGGAGGGGCTGGATTAGGACTCTAGGACGGAGGGAGGGCCCACAAAGTTCCCCTCCTTCCCCTTAGATCCAGAGGAGTTAGTCGTCTTAGTCTGTAGTAGCAAAATCAAAAAGAGTCCAGTAGCACCTTTAAGACTAACCAATTTTATTGTAGCATAAGCTTTCAAGAACCACAGTTCTCTTCGTCAGATGCATCTGACGAAGAGAACTGTGATTCTTGAAAGCTTATGCTACAATAAAATTGGTTAGTCTTAAAGGTGCTACTGGACTCTTTTTGATTTTGCTTCCCCTTAGAGGTCATCATCATCACCACATTCTACAGGTTGCCGTCCCAAATTCCACAGGCCCGTCACAACAACGAACTGGTTCTTCTTTCTGCCTGGCCTGAATCTACTGACGACTGGCTTCATTGGGTGGCCACAAAGTCTATTATTATGGGAGAGATGTCACTTTTAAAGCAACAGGAGCCCAAGACGCCGCCCCTCTGCTTAAGGCTTAATGTTGCTTATTTGCCTTTTGCAGTTCTGTCATTGTTGGGGTGGGAGAGAGTAAAAAGGGATAAGTACGGTAGCAGAGTTTGGTATTAGCACATTGGAAATAAGTAGACAGACAGACTTCTGTGTTTTAGCTCTATAAAAATACCTTTACTACATAACAGGGCCGTTTCCACACGTCTTACCAGCCTCCGGAACATTGCTCCAAAAACCCGGAAGATAGCATCTTCTTGCACGAAATCACGCCAGGAAGACGCAATGTCGCGCAAAACTCCCGGATGATAGCGTCTTCCTGGCACGATTTCGCGCGAGAAGACGCTATCTTCCGGGTGTTTTGAGCAATGTTCCGGAGGCTGGTAAGATGTGTGGAAACGGCCCAGGATAAAAAGGGTACATTTGGTAGAAAATAAAGAATACTGACTACATCTTGATGGCTAGACTAGGAGCTTAGAGAGAGAAACGTAGAGACTGAGACTGAGTTTAGACTGACTGACTACATCTTCTACAACTTCTCTCTTCCTCAGACACACTGAACAAAGAGCAATAAAACCTTAGTATATGTTGCTAGCGAATTGCCCCCAATAAATTGGCTCATCTAATAGACATTCCTAGATTCCCTCATTAAGACTGAAGACTCCCATTTTCTAGGCGGGAACTTTTACTGGGTGCCTAAGTGTCCTATGCTAACTAGCTTTCTGACTACACAAACAGAATAACAATTTAACTCTTTCATGACTGAACGTAGGACACTTGCAAAAGAAACCTAACAGTCGTGCAGCCAATTGGAATGGTTTCTGTCCATTTCTTGGTAATCAGATGTGATCTGCTGGAACTGAGTTCTGTCTTAAAGATGCACTTTTAACACCTTTTATAATTTCACAGAATGTCTAAAGCAAAAATGTTCAGGAGGGCCTTTTTCATGAAGGAAACTGGTTTAGAGTTAATCTCTGTGAAATTTTATGTAGTTTCCATTGCCTTGCTTGCTGTATATACCACACTATTGCACTGTTTCTCTAATTTAGTAAAAAAAAACAAAACCTTTTTGCATTGTTGGTTGTGTTGCTCTGCTCTGATTGCATTGTTTAAAGTGTATCATCTGATTTTAGTCCCAGTGAGAAATGCAGATGATAAATTAACTGAGTAAATATACCAGGGTTAGCCCAGGCTAGCTCTATCTCATCAGAAGTTAAGCAGGCCCTGGTTAGCACTTGGGTGAGAGGCCACCAGGGAAGTCTTGGCCTCTTTCTACATAGATACAGACAATGGCTGACTACCTCTGAATTCTTGCTCTGAAAACCCTCTGGGGTCACCATAAATTGGGTTGCAACTTGACATCCCCCTCAAAAGTGAGTCAATAAAATGTGTGAAACTCCAAGATGAACTTTCTGTGTCTCTGCTCAGCTGTAGATCTCCTCTGTGAATATCATTTCCTCCCTAAAGCTCCATTTCCTCTTCAAACTTCTCCCAAACAGAACTAAAATGCTTTAAGAGAAAGTGGATGGCTGTTACCCTGGAAGATTTATGAAGATTGGGGCTATTCTTAAAACAATTTTTCTGGGCTTCTGTAAAGCATCAAAATGGGTGCATAATCTATCAGGAAGTTCTCCTATGCAAAATGCACCCAAATGAATAAGAGGTGCAGAAGAGCAGCAACATCGGAGATTTTCTCTGGGCGGATGAAGAGCCCTGGGATTTTCTTTTCCATTTATGACATGCTGACTGCTGCTTCCAGGCTACCAAGCGCTTTCCTTAAAAAGGACTCATTTTTCAGGTAAAGAACAATTGCAAAGGAGTCCTTGAGCATAAGCCCCTCACTCAGCATGTGTGCATGCTCTTGGCTGCCCAGATTCCCACATTCTCGTCTTCTGCACACTGCACAGTGGTGTATACAAACTAAAAAATAATTGTTCAAAATGTGGTGCTAAGTTGTATGCCTCTGTCTTGTGGTCTCTCTCAGGACCATAGGAACTGATCTGGACGTTCACACCCACTACAACACTCTGGCTTTTTACAAATGTCTTTTACAAACCTTGTTCACATGTTAACATTGAATGCATGTACATCCTGCCTGTATGCGCATACATCTGTTTGTAAGAAAGAGCTTTACAAATGGAACTGGGAACCAGCTCTTTGATAAATGTGCGGTTTGTGTCACTTGTTCAGCTGTACATGTGTTGAGTGTAACATGAGAATTACTCAGTGTGTAGAAAGAAAAATCCAGTGTACACTGTCCGTGGATTGTATGCGCATTCACTATAACTTGTGATCAGGGCTACTGTACAAACATGTTGGGGAAAGTGTGATGCAAAACAGTGACCAGAGGCAGCTTGCACATAAGATCAGTTGTGTGATGGACTCTTACGTTTATTTTAAACTAGCTTGATACCTGTGCTTTGCTATGGTATTTAACTACTTTAAATCCAGTTATAATTACTTATGGGTATGTAACATTTTTGGTTGTGGTTTTTTTTTTAGTTAGCACCCTAGTGAACTTTTAGGGGAAGACTGGAGGTACATTTTACCTCAGGACACATTCAATGACTCCAAATAGCAACTGCAAACTGTTTAGAATGTGGGGGGCAAGGACCAATCAGGCTGCATATGCAAATGACCTCTGTGTTCCAACTGTCTTCGGGGGGGGGGAGATGAGGTGTGGAATGTTGTGAGGTCCAATCAGCCCACATATGCAAATGACCGTGAAGGGCTGGTCCAATCAGGGAAGAGTGGCCAAGCTAGCAGTGGGGGGGGGGGGCGGGGAGAGCAGGCAGCGGCCTGCCAGCCACACAAGGAAGCTGTATTCCTTTGGGAAAACACATTTGACCCTTTTTACCCCCTTGGGCAGCAAATTTCTTAAAATCCCTTCTTAGTGGGTGTTGACATCATGAAAGGAATATTCTCCCCAAATTCCACGTTTCTAGGTCCAGGAGTTTGTGCTGGGTGTTGATGAGCCAGTCAAGACACTTGTCTTTATATGTTTTTTTCCTCCACAAATACTACCTCAGAGATGACTGGATCAGTGAGGACTGTTGCAAGGGGGGGGGCTATAACCCCTTCCTCTCCTGCCGTTTTCTTGCTGGAAAAAAACTACTCTTGAGCTGCTTTTACCCCTGATGGGAAAAAATAAGGTGCCCCTTAAGCGGCTCCCCTCCATGCAAGAATAGCAACAGCTAAGAGGTGCTTTTTTCCAGTGAAAGAATGACAGGAAAGGAATGGGTTAAAGTCCCCCCCCCCCAATTCCTGCAGTAGTTCTTCTTGGTCAAACAGTCCTGGGGGCTGCATTTGCAGAAGACCCCCTTAAAAAGAATTAGGGGGGGGAGTGAAGGCTGTCGTCTTCCACATAGTGGGCCAAATTAGACATGATGGCGGAAGATTCATAAAGGGAGGGAGGGAAAGAGAGAAAATATGTAATTAGGGGATTATGAGTGAGGGGAACCCAACCCTCTCTGTGAGCCTCTAAGTTGCCTTTTCTTGCTGCTCAGCTTTCGATTCTAGAGCTTGCCTGGGGAGAAAAGTGCATGTGAGGAGCTAAGCCACAAGCAGGGGACGAGTACATCCTAGGGTTGCCAACTCTTGCCTGCAAAATTCCTGGAGATTTGTGGGCAGAGACTGTAGAGGAGGAATTTCAGAAGTGATGTCACCTAAAATCTATGGTATACCGTAGAATCCACCCTCCAAAGCAGCTGTTTTCTCCAGGGGAAGAGATCCCTGTAGTCTGGAGATCCATTGTAATTCCCAGAGAATGTCGTGCCCCACCTGGAGGTTGGCAACTCCCATGCACATCCCCCAGCACTCCTCTTTTGCTCTGAAGGTTGGATTTTGCTGTGTATGTGGTTCAGTCCAACCCTCCAAGCTGCTATCCACTTAGCTTTGTTTGAGGTTTTGAGTCTCTCTACACGAGACATCTGACACTTGAAGAACACGTGTCAGAAGATGCAATGTTAGCCAGGAAGGGTAGTTTAAAAAGACAGAGATGGCGGCAGGGCAAAGGCTTTGCTATACACTGGAGCTGTGTGAAGGGGCTGTGAAATGCCAGAAGGGAAACTTCAGCCCATGATAACCTCTCCAGGTCCAAGCCTGGCTCTCCAGTCCATTTCCATTCCTGGCTGCCCTCTGGTTGCCATCCCACACAGTTTTAGACTGGAGAGGTGAAACTGAAAGAGCTTTCGGGGAGGCGAAGATGAAATTAACAAACCCTCCGAGGAGCGATCTCCGCCAGTTCTGTCTTTTAAAACTACCCTTCCCGGCCAGCACTGTGTCTCCTTACACTTGACAAACAGACACAGAGGCCACACATACAGAGAGACTCTGAGGTTCCCAGAGATCCGTGGGACAAGGGAATGACGTATCAAAACAGCTTAGCTGCGTGGTGAATATAGTCCTGCTGGTCTGATGAGCGAGCAAATGTGGGTTTGGCCTCAAGGGACAGGGAGCTCAGGCCTGTGGCTAGAGAATGTGAAGGGGTCTTACTTAACCGCTGTGGGTGTCCTCAGTACAGGGGTGGGGATCATTAGGAGAGGTTTCCTCAATGGCTATGCTCCAGCATCCATCATGCCAAGGAAAAGTCGCCAGTCACAACTGAGAGAGAGTGCAGCAATGTGCCTGTGTGCAAAGAAATAGCAGTTCTGAACAGAAAGAGAAGGAGGCAGGCCACTGCGGGGGCTAAAGCACTGTAAGGGTGCAGGATCTCCCTCCCTCCCTTTTTCTGAGGGTCGGGGGGGGGGAATCAACACTGGACTCTTGCTGCTCTGTTGGAGTGCTTCTTTTCCTCCGCTTGTGCTGTTCTTGCACTTACGTGAATAAAATGCCACACATCTCCACTGCTGCCTCCTCCAAAGGTAAGGGCTTCCCCTGGAGCTTCTTCCTGCTTGGGGAAAGTGGGAAATGCAGCATAATATGCTCAAGGAGTGGCTGGGCTTGAGAGTGAATCCAGAGACCTCCTGTTGGCTGCACCCTCAGAAACGCTCCCCAGCCAGAAGTATGAAGATCACCAATAAATAAACGCTGGTGTCGTGAGATCATCACGTACAATAGACTCTTTATTTGCATTAGATCCAGAGGAGTTAGCCATGTTAGTCTGCAGGTGCAAAATAGTAAAGAGTCCAGTAGCACCTTTAAGACTAACCAACTTTATTGTAGCATACGTTTTTGAGAACCACAGCTCTCTTGGTCAGATGCATCTGATGAAGAGATCTGTGGTTCTCAAAAGCTTATGCATCTGACAAAGAGAGCTGTGGTTCTTGAAAGCTTATGCTACAATAAAATTGGCTAGTCTTAACGGTGCTACTGGACTCTTTACTATTTTAATTGCATTGTGATGGAGACTGGGGGATTCTGGAGAGACGTCCTGCGAGGCCACGGTGGAAGGAGGCGAGTTGAAGGAAGAGGTTAGAGAGGTTACAGATGGCTCAAGTGGGGTTGTCCATGCAGGCCCTGGCGGTGGCCTGCCAGTTGCTCCTTGCTTCGAGGGCCAGGCTTGCGGAGCAGCGGCGAGGCATTCACAGAGAAGTGTCCGAGTGCCCCTGTCCTGCCCCTTTGGCCTCCCGTGGGTAGTATTCGGACAGGATGTTCTCTGGGATCCGCTTCAATAGCTCTTTGGGGAAGATGCGGAGTAGCTGCCAGCCGATGTCCAAAGACTCAAAAATAGTCCTGTTCTCATAAGCCCCTGGGAATAAAAAAATAGCACACAGTGATTAAAAATTCAAAAGAAATGCAAGCAGGAGGCGCCTTCTCCCCCGCTGCATACCTTGCGCAATGAACTGCTTTTCAAACTTCTGCAGGAACTCCAAGTACAAGAGGTCATCTGCCGACAGGGCTTCCTCCCCTACCACAGCCTTCATGGCCTGGACATCCTTGCCGATGGCATAGCAGGCATACTGAGCAAAAAAAAAAAAAAGCCACGCAGGAAAACAATGACCCAGAATCCTGCCCCCGGCAGTGCTGAGAACAAGCTTTGCTCCCCGGGAATCCATGGAACCAGAACATCCTAACTAAACAACGCAATTGTATCTGGAAAGGCTGTCTTTTATAATATGATCCAGAGGAGTTAGCCATGTTAGTCCGTAGTTGCAAAATAGTAAAGAGTCCAGTAGCTCCTTAAGACTAACCAACTTTATTGTAGCATAAGCTTTCGAGAGCCACAGCTCTCTTCGTCAGATGCAACTTTATTGTAGCGTAAGCTTTCGAGAACCACAGCTCTCTTTGTCAGATGCAACTTTATTGTAGCGTAAGCTTTCGAGAACCACAGCTCTCTTCGTCAGATGCAACTTTATTGTAGTGTAAGCTTTCGAGAACCACAGCTCTCTTCATCAGATGCAACTTTATTGTAGCATAAGCTTTCGAGAACCACAGCTTTCCTCCGTCAGATGCAACCTGACAGTTGCAACTTTATTGTAGCATAAGCTTTCGAGAACCACAGCTCTCTTCATCAGATGCAACTTTATTGTAGCATAAGCTTTCGAGAACCACAGCTCTCTTCGTCAGATGCAACTTTATTGTAGCATAAGCTTTCGAGAACCACAGCTTTCCTCCGTCAGATGCAACCTGACAGTTGCAACTTTATTGTAGCGTAAGCTTTCGAGAACCACAGCTCTCTTCGTCAGATGCAACTTTATTGTAGCATAAGCTTTCGAGAACCACAGCTCTCTTCATCAGATGCAACTTTATTGTAGCATAAGCTTTCGAGAACCACAGCTTTCCTCCGTCAGATGCAACCTGACAGTTGCAACTTTATTGTAGCATAAGCTTTCGAGAACCACAGCTCTCTTCATCAGATGCAACTTTATTGTAGCATAAGCTTTCGAGAACCACAGCTCTCTTCGTCAGATGCAACTTTATTGTAGCATAAGCTTTCGAGAACCACAGCTTTCCTCCGTCAGATGCAACCTGACAGTTGCAACTTTATTGTAGCATAAGCTTTCGAGAACCACAGCTCTCTTCATCAGATGCAACTTTATTGTAGCATAAGCTTTCGAGAACCACAGCTTTCCTCCGTCAGATGCAACCTGACAGTTGCAACTTTATTGTAGCGTAAGCTTTCGAGAACCACAGCTCTCTTTGTCAGATGCAACTTTATTGTAGCGTAAGCTTTCGAGAACCACAGCTCTCTTCGTCAGATGCAACTTTATTGTAGTGTAAGCTTTCGAGAACCACAGCTCTCTTCATCAGATGCAACTTTATTGTAGCATAAGCTTTCGAGAACCACAGCTTTCCTCCGTCAGATGCAACCTGACAGTTGCAACTTTATTGTAGCATAAGCTTTCGAGAACCACAGCTCTCTTCATCAGATGCAACTTTATTGTAGCATAAGCTTTCAAGAACCACAGCTTTCTTCATCAGATGCAACCTGACGGTTGCATCTGACAAAGAGAGCTGTGGTTCTCGAAAGCTTACGCTACAATAAAGTTGGTGAGTCTTAAAGGGGCTACTGGACTCTTCACTATTTTGCAACTTCCTCAAGTGACTTCATCGCACCTGCCAAGAGTGCACCTGCACCTGAGGTTGCCCCCAGGTAAGTGTCAGGTCCCACTGCTCCCGCCAGGAGGGTAAGGGGACCTGGCAACTCTGGAACTTGGTGTGGATTTGATACCACAGCGTCCACCCTCTGGAGCAGCCTTTTTTCCCAGGGGAACTGATATCTCTTGTCTGGAGGTCTGCTTTTTTTCTAGGAATCCCATTCCCCCTCCCTCCCACAGCTTACCTGGCTGGCCAGGGGAAAAAGTGGGGAAGAGGCCTCCCAGACATGCTTGCAGGGCCGGTGTGACGACGTCACTGACGTCATCTTGCAAGGTGGGGGGGAATGTGTGCTTCTCAGTGGGCCGATTTGGGCCCCAAACGGGCTGATTCGGCCTGCTGAGAAGGGTGCACGCGCTCCCCCACCTTGTGCAATGACCGTGAGAAGCGTGCCTGGAATAGGCAGAAGTTAAACATTGGGTCTCCCCGTCCCACTGGAGGGGAGCAACCCTATGTATTTCTGAGAGATCTACAGGCCCCACATGGAGTTGGCAACCTCGGAAAGAGCGTGCTGTACAAGAAGGCCCACTGGTCTAGTCCATCTGGATTCCTGGGTATTTGATGTTCCTTCAGCAAAGATAACGTGGCTCCCAGTGCTTACCAGCTGGTTGGAGACATCTCCATGGTCCTTTCTGGTCATACCTTCCCCAATGGCTGACTTCATCAGACGAGAAAGAGAAGGAAGGACATTTATGGGAGGGTAGATCTGGAACAAGAAAGGAGGCGGACAGAGAAGGGTTAATGCTCCCTCAGCCTAGAAAAGGTGCATGTGTGGGGCTAGAGATAATGAGAACCAGCAAGAGGGGGAAATATGTGTGACGTTCCCCACATATGCATAGGCATAGCTCAGAGGAGGGGTGTAGTGGTTTGGTGTAGTGGTTAAGAGCGGCGGGACTCTTATCTGGAGAACTGGGTTTGATTCCCCACTTGTAGCCAGCGGGGTGACCTTGGGTGAGTCACAGCTCTCTCAGAGCTCTCTCATCCCCACCCACCTCACAGGGTGATTGTCCTGAGGATAATATTAACACACTTTGTAAACCACTCTGAGTGGGTGCTGTCCTGAAGGGCAGTATATAAATCAAACGTTATCGTTATCCTTATTGTTATTGTTCTGTGCAGAAGAATTTGAGATTCAGACTCCACTTGAAGGTCCTTGGGTGCTCTGCCCAAGACGGGGTTAAAGATGCTGGCAAACTTGGTGCCATTTACCTGTCTGTTGTGGAGCTGCCTGTCCACATAAATCTGCCCTTCCGTGATGAAGCCGGTCAAGTCGGGAATCGGGTGAGTGATGTCTGTAAAGCATCAAAGGCATTTCACTCATTTCTCTCTCTATATATATCCTCTCCCTGCTTCAGAACTGGAACACCTACGTGCCCCAGGGCACCTGGGCAAAACAGATAGAATCGACAGCCCGCTATTGCTTAACTCCAGTGGTATTTTTAATGTGCGCCTGCCTAATTCTAAGGATACGAAAAATAAACTTTGCCAAAGAGAGGGTGACGTGCTTATCCTTACCAGCCAAAAGATAGAGCAAATGAAAACCATGTGAACAATGAGGAAATCTGCTCAGTAAGGGCAATATAAATTTAGCTAAATACAAAATGAGGTACAGTTTTGAATTTGTGCCTTGCCCTTGAGTACTTGTCCAGCCAGACGTGTTGGGAGCTGCTATGCATTTTCAGAATTCTGCAGGAGGCCTGATTCAGATGGCGTTTTGAAGTCTCTTTGTGTGTCACGGCACTCGACTACGATCCTCCCCATGGTCCCAGACATGCCGGAAGATTAACTTTTAAAATCCCAGGAATTGCAGGGAGATCCAGCCATGGAACACCCAGCCCATCCAGGCCGGCCCTCCCTCACCAATCTGCCTGACTCTGAAAGTGAGAGTGGAAACACACGAGATGAATTTCACGTGAAAAGCACTTGCTTGGTCCCACAAGTTTCTGGGAGTGGTAGTCTTACCCTCCCCCTCTCCTCTAAGCAACTGGAGGAAAATCAAGCGAAGTGGATTTTCTTGCAAAGAACAGCTGCTTGACCACCGGAGAGATTCTCTCTTTCAAAAATTCAATCAGCTGTTTTTACTTCAGGAGCTCAGAGACGGGTGGGTGGGTGGGGAGGATGTAACAGGACCCTGCTGGGAGAAGAAGAATGGGAGGGACTGGGTTTCCCTCTCGCTCCCAAAGTACCTTGGCTTTTTTCCTGCCTCTTGTTATGTCGTTCCCAACCTCCCCTATCCTGAGCTCCCAGAGAATTTTTAAAAGAAAGAGAGAGAGAGAGAGTGTATGTGAGAGAGAAAGTCCCTCCAGTTGCGATTCTTGCTGGCTGAGCTGAGATTCACATTGAGCAGCTGGGGTTTTTTTTAACTACAATTCCCAGGGAACTTTGCAGGATCCGACAGTCGCCTGTGCAACTCGCTTATTTTGATTTTTTTTTAAAAAAAAATCATGGTGAGAATTTCACAATGATGTCATCACAGTTTGAGCAGGAAAGGGATCTCAGCAGGGTATAATGCTACACTCTCCAAAGCAGCCATGTCTTCCAGGGGAACTGATCTTCTTCAGATAATGACACTGCAAGACATGAGATGTATGTGTCTCATGTGCAAGATATAAGATACATCAGTCTTCCTCTGCTGCCTCTATGGCCCGGGAGGATTGGAAACAAGACCTCTGTGAGGGGGGTAGGTGGGAAGGGATCCTACGTGCTTCCTTCCATGAACACCGAGCACATTCCCCTTGCAGTGGGCCTTGTGCGGGACACTTTCCCAGTGCACTTCCTCTGTGGTGCTGCAATTGCTAACGTTGGGCTCTCAGTCACCCGAAGGGCAGGTTTCAAATCCCCTCCCTGTAAACCGCCTGTTCCAAGTCGAGCTGGGGGCTACCCAAAGAATGTCCAGGGCCCCCCTCCTCTGCCCACTACCGGCCCCCCACTTACAACACTCTTCCTGCACACCTGCGTGCCCTTTCCCCAAAGGTGTCAGGCAGTGCACAACTAGGAGTGCCTTTGCTGTGGCTGCCAAAAGTGCCACCCCCATGCACTCCCTGCGCAACCTTCCCCGGTGGTGTTGAGCAGTACATGCAGCTGAAGATGTGGGTGGCATAGCGCTCATGACAGAGTCGATGGGGGAAGGGGCATTGCCAAGCTGCAGGGCGGGTGCGTGGGTGGCGAGTCAGCAGCAGCGGGTCAGCTAGCCCACATCAAGATAGACTGCTGCTGGCCCTGGAGCCGAGCTGTTAAACAGCCTCCAAGCCTCCTCTCCCTTCCTCTTCAAGAATTCCCTTCAATCTCATCCTTGGTAGGTTTGCCGCCTCAGGGCTGATACATCCCGGGAAGCGGGAGAACAATCGGAAGGTTAGCGGAAGGTCAGGCGAGGAACTGAAAATGGCCTTGAAAGGCCCAGTTCCCATTTCTCCCTGCCACAAGCAAAGTGCTTGCTTGATGGAAAAGAGAAGCAGTTTCCTACGTCTTCCTGTCCCTCAAGGGTGGCCCAACTGTCGGGTTATGACGAGGGAGTCTTTCTGGGTGTTACTTCATAACAGCCAATGTGTGTGTGTGTGTTACGTGCTGTCAAGTCACCTCCGACCTCTGGCAACCCTATGAATGAAAGACCTCCCAAATGTCCTATCCTTAATAGACTTGCTCAGATCCTGCAAACTGGAGGACGTGGCTTCTTTTAGTGAGTCCAGCCATCTCGTTTTAGGTCTTCCTCTTTTCCTGCTGCCTTCCACTTTTCCCAGCATTATTGACTTTTCCAGAGAATCTTGTCTTCTCAGGATGTGACCAAAGTACAATAGCAATATCCAGTCTCAATTTCCAGCAGCTCTGACTGTGGGGGACCTTGAACTCAAAGCTGCTTCCGGCTGAGTAATGCCTTTGCTCTCTCAAGGTCAGAAGAAGGGAGCTCTGACCCTTGACAGCTCCCGCCCTGAAAACCTTGTTGGTCTCTAAGGTGCCGCTGGACTCCAATCCTGCTATTCTACTGCAGACCAGCGCAGCTACCCACCTAAAACTAAGGTCAGAACTGTCTTCTCTGCCCAGCCGTGGCTCTCCAGGTTCTCAGGCAGAAGTCTTTCCCATCACCTACAGCTTGGCCCTTTTAACGGAGACACCGGGTATTGAACCTGGGACCTTCTGCAAGCAAAACAGAGGCTCTTCCATTGAGCTGCAGCCCCTCTCCAAAGATATGGACACATGAAGCTGGCTTATACTGAGGCTGCCTTCTACTGAATGAGTCCGTCAGCCCATCAAGGTCAGTCTTGTCTACTCACACCGGCAGCGGCTCTCCAGGGTCTTGGGCAGAGGTCTTTCCCATCACCTACTGTCCGGTCCTTTGGGATTGAACCTCGGACTGTCTGAATGCAAAGCAGACGCTCTACCACTGTGCTGTGGCCCGAGAGCTTTGCACGCCTTGCGTCTTTTCTTGCAGGCATCCCTCCCAACATAGATTCAGCCAACAACAGAGAGTATCATGGTAGTGAGTAGCAAAACAACAAAAAACTGCGAAATCTTACTATGTATCAACTTCAGCTTCAAAAATAAACACAAATGTTAACACAAACATTGAGTATTTACTTTTGACAATATAATGGGGCAATAAACTCTTCTATTGCAACACAAACTGTTGATCGGTCTGATGTTAGACATTTACTTTAAACTGTATGTTGGATAAGAGGTGTATTTGAATTTGATTTTAGACCAATCAACAATTAATGTTATAATAGAAGCGTAAGTCGTTCCAACATACAGTTTAAAGTTCAACTGATTGTGTTGCAATAGAAGTGTTTATTGCCCCATTATATTGTCAAAAGTAAATACTCAATATTTGTGTTCACGTTTGTATTTACTTTTGATGCTGAAGTTGATATGTAGCAAGATTTCACGGTTCTTTGTGGCTTTGCTGTCCCTCCCAACATGGCACTTCCCCCAGAATCCCTCCCGTTCGCTGACAGGGCGTCCCTTCCGAGGGAGCTGGACACCCCAGCACTGCCCAGGCCCTCCCCCTCCCCTCCTTACCATCATTGGGCATGGTCAGAATGGGGATCTGTGTGATGGATCCATTCCTGCCCTCCACACGTCCGGCACGCTCGTAGATGGTGGCCAAGTCAGTATACATGTAACCTGGGAATCCCCGACGGCCAGGGACCTCCTCTCTGGCAGCTGAGACCTAGTGCGGGGAGACGAAGCAGGAGGAGTCATGGGGACTGCTTTGGGCCGGAGGGGGTTGACTTCTCCTCCTCCTCCAGTTTCCTAGTCCGCGTCCCCCTGTTCCTTTTCTGCTCACTTAAGCCTGTCTGTTCACATAGTGCATGAGAACTGAGCAGATGCATGCAGAGTTTGGGACTGCCAGAACTGCTAAGCCCACTGCCACCTTGACCTGTGTGTGTCGCCCCAGCAGTCAGCTGACACAGCTGATTCTCACAGATCTGTTCTGCTTCCAACCATGCCCCCTGCCCTCGCACAAGGAATGTTCTCGATGAAAAAGCCTTTTGCGTCAGGGAAGGCTCTCTGTGTCAGGGAGAGGAGGTGCCATTAGAGGGACAGATCCACGGGATCCACAGCTTTATAGCAGTGAGTCCAGTAGCACCTATAAGACTAACCAAGTTTATTGTAGCATAAGCTTTCGAGAACCACAGCTCTCTTCGTCAGATGCAACTTTATTGCAGCATAAGCTTTCAAGAACCACAGCTCTTTTCATCAGATGCAACTTTATTGCAGCATAAGCTTTCAAGAACCACAGCTCTTTTCATCAGATGCAACTTTATTGTAGCATAAGCTTTCAAGAACCACAGCTCTCTTCGTCAATGCATTGACAGCTTTCGCGAGCCACAGCTCTCTTCATCAGATGCATTGAGCTTTCGAGAACCACAGCTCTCTTCATCAGATGCATTGAGCTTTCGAGAGCCACAGCTCTCTTTGTCAGATGCATCTGACAAAGAGAGCTGTGGTTCTCAAAAGCTGACGATGCATCTGACGAAGAGAGCTGTAGCTCTCGAAAGCTTTTGCTACAATAAAGTTGGTTAGTCTTAAAGGTACTACTGGACTCTTTACTCTTTTGCTACTACAGACTAACATGGCTAACTCCGCTGGATCTTTATAGTGGTGGAGCTGTGGGAGGTGAGATCTATAAGCAGCCTGCTTTTCCTAGTTTCTCTTGCAGATAAAGCACTTGCTAAACCAACACACATCCTGTGCCTCCGTGATCCAAACTCTGACCGAGGTGTTCCCTGGATCCAGAATGTTGAGGGTTACGGTGATTTTGTTCCTCTTGAATGTTTCTGTGACCAGATTGGCCGTTCTCCCTCTCTGCCTTTGCTGGGGGGGTCTGTTCCTGGATTATGCATTCCATCCCCCTGCATATTGGCCCTGTCTTTTCCACCTCAGTTTTTGCACACATCCTTCTTTTGTGCTGTTTGTGTAAATTCATGTTTGGCCTTGGAGTTTGCTGTTTTCTCCTTGGATGCCATTTCTGAGGGAGTGCCTCAATGTTTCACTTATTTGCTAGAGCTCAAACCACCTCAGCAAATTGTCTGAATACTTGTTAATTTTGTCTACGCTCGACCAGCCAGGGTGCAGGGAATTCCCTTTTCTCTAAAAACTGCACCATGGGGGAAGGGGTGGGTGTGTTCGGCCTTGCCCGCGTGCCATTTTCCCAATTCGAATTGCCCCAACCTGCGTCAGTATCTTTGTGTTTCCCCAATGGGGCAAACAGCTGTTCCCTGAGGCTGTTTTGGGTTAGGTAAATGGCGCGGGGGGGAAAGGCTTAAAACTCCTTGTAACTGGGCCAGCAGTCCACAAAAGTGGGGCTTATATGACACCTTTTATGTCTATTCAGGCCATGAGCAGCAAACATGGCAACGAGCCTCCATGTCCAGGGGCAGTGTAACTCTCAAGAACAGCTGGAGCCCTCTTGCCTCCCTGCCTTGTCTGTGGACTTCTCGGAGGCGTTTCATTGGCCACCATTGACCCAGCTGGGGACAGGCCTGATCCAGCCAGGCTCTTCATAGGTTTTATGCCTGCTCACCACTGGCCCCTTTTAGCCACGCCAACTGATTTGGTCCCACCCAGGAGCCAAGTCCCGCAGTGCGCTACTGACCTCACGAAGGGCCTCTGCGTAAGAGCTCATGTCCGTCAAGATCACAAGAACGTGCTTCTCACACTGATAGGCCAGGAACTCCGCTGTGGTCAGGGCCAGGCGTGGAGTGATGATCCGCTCAATTCTGCCGAGGAGCAAAGCTGTCAGCCAGGGCAGTGACGATGCTTGGCCATGACTGCGACATCCCCCTCCCCATGCTTCTCCCTGCAGTTTCAGTGTCCCAAGGCCTCCCCTAGCCCAACTCACTAGTACAATAAGGTGTGAAGTTGTGTGCACAAAGGGCACGCTCCGTGCTCCACACAGCAGAGAGTTCCCAGGCTGGTGCACAGTTGCTATTTGACTTGCAGGCAGTAGGAACCCAGCCGAGCTCTGCAAAAAAGCCCTGTTGGGACGTCCCTCTGGACCCATCCCCACCACCAGCTGCTGGAGAACCTTCCTCTGGATCCCAGCTTACAATGAATTCAAAAAAGCAGATAGCCCTTCAGACCAGGGCCGTTTCCACACGTCTTACCTGCCTGCGGAACGTTGTGCGAAAGACCTGGAAGATAGCGTCTTCTCGTGCGAAATCATGCCAGGAAGACGCGATTTTGTGCAAAACTCCTGGATAACAGCATCTTCCTGGTGCAATTTCGCGCAAGAAGACACTGTCTTCCGGGTCTTTCACGCAATGTTCCGCAGGCAGGTAAGATGTGTGGAAACGGCCCGTAAGAATGGCTGATTCTTTGTTAAGCTGGGAGCTGGTTAATACAGATCATTATTCTTCCTGTTGCAGAGAGAGGGAAAGCAAACCTGAGTGACTTTCCTGAGGCTATCCAGAGGGGTGGGGGTGGAGGAGCTAAGCCTGGCAGACCCAGGAATGGCTGTAACTTCAGGGCCACCTCAGTGCCCATAATACCCCAAGCAGATCTAAGGTAGCCCCAAACAGCCACGGGTGCCAAATCCTACCAAGGTGGTGCAAATGCTTCATGAGAACAGTGCAGGATTGGACCAGAGGATTTGAACATTAAACCCTTTGTAGGTAACATCACAAAGCAGAGAAACATCCGGCAACCTGTGGCCAGTACAATCAGATGGCTCAAGGAGTTGCATAGGAGCCGAGGGCATTTCTTCTGCCAGTCCTGAGTCTCCTTCTCAAGAACGGCAGGATTAGAGTCCAGGGGCACCTTAGAAATCAACAAGATTTTCAGAGTATAAGCTTTGGAGAGTCAAAGCTCTCTGAAGAGGGGAGCTTTGACTCTTGAAAGTTCACACCCTGAAAATCTCGTTGGTCTCTAAGGTGCCCCTGGACTCTAATCCTGCTGTTCTACTGCAGACCAACACGGCTACCTGTCTAAAACTCCCTCCTGAGAAGAGAACTGGGGGCAGCCCACAGATTTTGGTGGAGGTTCAAGCCTGTTTTTTTTTTAAATAAAAAAGGGAACTGCAAGTATGTTCTCTCTTACTCTACTTCCACATGGAGGTACTACTCTGGTCTGAGTAGAGGTTTTTTTGGATGATCTACATGATTTATTTACTTTACGTATACTCCACCTTTCAGTCCAATGGGGACCCAAGGGGGCTTACATAATAGTCTTTTCCTCTATTTTATCCCCACAACAACCCTGTGAGGTAGGATAGGCTGAGAGTATGCAAGTGGCCCAAGGGAACACAGCAAACTTCCATGGCAGATGCTAGGTCAACACTCTAACCACGACACCACATTGGCACCAGTCATACCCTAACCACCCACTTTCCACATTTCTTCCCACTTTCCCCCAAATCTGGGCTGTTTCCACAGGGGAATAATTATTTGTATACCTGTCATTGCTGTGAATGCAGAGGCATTCGTAGTGGCGATAGAGCACCCACACAGCTGCTTTTCTGAACTTTCCTTGCCTCAGCCCTGGCCAGCCACCATACTCCCCCATCAGAGGGCTTAAAAACCAGGAATTGCAAGTTTTTTATAGCATTATAATGTTATATTGATCTAGTGTCATGGTCTCCAAGTCCCCAGCTTTCATTTTTAAAAAGTACGTTTCTACCCCTTTTTGTTGCAGAGGTATAAGGGAAAATGTACAGCCTGCCCAGCAGATAGAGCGCTATCATGTTTTGATGCTATAGCAATAAACCATTTTCAGATTTTTTTTTTAAATCCTGAAGAAGCTCTCCAGCGGCATGGGAGAGGGGGAGAATGGTGGCCGCGGCAGGATTTTATTTATTCATTTTTCATTCAGAGCCCACCTTTCTCACTGAAGCTCAAGGCAGACTACACAGCGTGAGTCAGTACAGACAATTTCAAAGACATTTCAATAGACAACATAATTGGGTCTATAACTGCAAAGCTGCCATGTGGGAAATGCCTCTGCAGTGGCCAAGGAAGCCGTGTGGGGAATCGTTGCCAGGGGGAAACAGCATTATGAAAACTGGCAATGCTTCTATGTGGAATTCTGCACCAGGCACCCGATTGTCGTGCAGGACTTTTGCAGGGGTGCCCAATACAACCATTTTCTATACCACAGGCCAGAGGCCAGGGCTTCAAGGCCTCGAGAACAACCCCGCATTGTCTTTTGGCCAACTTTCTGGGGGAAAGGGTGCATCAGACCAGGGGATAATAAGGTCTCCGCTGCTCAGCCTCCACAGCACAGAACCCCGGGGCAGGAATCTGGCCCTCACCCCATCGCAAGGCCTCAGCAAGAGTAGGTGGGCCACTCACGTGGGATCGTTGGCCAAGTTCAGGAACAGACACACGTTCTCCATGGAGCCATTCTCCTCGAAGTCTGACTTGAAAAAACGGGCCGTCTCCATGTTCACCTGCCAGGTACAGACCAAACAGAGGGACTTGGGAGAAAGTCCAGGGGGGCAGATAATCTGTCGGCAGCTGTTTGAGTTAAATGGCATCTCCATGTCCAGAGCCGATATGCGGGGGGGGGGGGGGGGCCGGATGAAGGCACAGAGGAGGAATATTATTGAAATGCTGCTTTTCAGGCACCTGGCTGGCCATCACGGGAACCAAGACAGTATTAAATGGACCCTTGGGGTCAGACTCAGTGCAAGGTGATGCTGAAGAGTGTTAGATGTAAGGCCAGCATAAGGCAATTGAAGACGTTGCATAAGGGATAATAGATAGTGGGCAGCAACATCAACTGCTCACTCCAAGAAGGAGCAGGCCTGGCCCATAAGGTTCTTCCTGGGGGGGGGGGGCTCTGGTGGCCAGGAAGGTCCTGAGCCCCATGGTGCTGGCGATGCTGCAGGGGCACCGGTCAGCCGGGTGATCGCTGATGGTGCCCACAATGGTGGCAGGCTTGCCTGGTGCCTCTGGAAGCAAATGGACAAACCTTCACCTGCAGTGAGAGGGAGCACTGAGCTAGGGTTGCCAACTCTGGGGTGGGGAATTCCTTGAGATTTGGGGGTGGAGCTTAGGGGGGCAGAGTTTGGGGAGGGATCTCAGCGGGTTATAATGCCATAGAGTCCAAGCACCAAAAGAGCCATTTTCTCCAGGGGAACTGATCTCTGTAATCTGGGAGATCCCTAAGCCCTGCCTGGAGGTTGGTAACCCTGAACTCAGCTTACTCCTTGGTTGTTTTAATGGTCCAGTTTGCCTCTGGCTCTCCTAGGGTGGGGCACAAAAAGAGTGCTACCCATACAAACAAAATAGTAAAGAGTCCAGTAGCACCTTTAAGACTAACCAACTATCGTGTAGCATAAGCTTTTGAGATCTACAGCATGCATCTGATGAAGAAAGCTGTGGTTCTCAAAAGCTTATGCTACAATAAAGTTGGTTCGTCTTACAGAATCACAGAGTTGGAAGGGGCCATACAGACTTTCTAGTCTAACCCCCTGCCCAATGCAGGATGAGCCTAAAGCATCCCTGACAAATATTCATCCAGCCTCTTCTTGAAAACTGCCAGTGAAGGGGAGCTCACCACCTCCCTAGGCACCTGATTCTACCTTTGAACGACTCTGACCGTGAAAAAGTTTTTCCTAATATCCAGCCGGTACCTTTGTGCATGTAATTTAAGCCCATTGCTTCGGGTCCTACCCTCTGCTGCCAACTGGAACAGCTCTTTGCCCTCCTCCAAATGACAGTCTTTCAAATATTTAAAGAGAGCAATCATGCCCCCCCTCAACCTCCTCTTCTCCAAACTAAACATTCCCAAGGCCCTCAGCCTTTCCTCGTAGGGCTCAGTCTCCAGACCCCTGATCATCCTTGTTGCTCTCCTCTGCACCCTCTCAATTTTGGCCACATCCCTTTTGAAGTGAGGCCTCCAGAACATCACACAATACTCCAGGTGCGGCCTGACCAAGGCAGTATAGAGAGGGGCTATGACCTCCTGCGATTTCGATGCAACAGCTCCTTTGATACAACCCAAGACTGAGTTTGCCTTTTTTGCCACCGCATCACACTGACTGCTCATATTTAGTTTACAGTCCACTCTCACCCCAAGATCTCTTTCGCATACACTCCTACCCAGAAGTGTATCCCCCATCCTGTATTTGTGAAAGATGCTACTGGACTCTTTACTATTTTGCAACTACAGACTAACACAGTGAACTCCTCTGGATCTATGACTCATAGAAACAGGAGTTTTTCTAGCAAAGCAAGAGCAAACGATCTGCTCCTCTCCTGTTGCCAACATGGACCAGTTCCTCAAGCTTTTGAGGGAAGAGGGCTGCCAAACTCCAGGTGGTGGCTGGAGATCTCCTGGAATTACAACTGACCTCCTGATGAAAGAAATCCATTTCCCTG
Organism: Eublepharis macularius; assembly: GCF_028583425.1. Lineage (NCBI taxonomy): Eukaryota > Metazoa > Chordata > Lepidosauria > Squamata > Eublepharidae > Eublepharis > Eublepharis macularius. Next base: position 2,543,752 of record NC_072799.1, read on the forward strand.
GAAAAAAGGGCTGTTTTGAGGGTGAACTCTATGGCATTACACCATGCTAATGTCTTTCCCCTCCCCATAACTCGCCCTCTCCAGGCTCCACCCCTGGATTCTCCAGATATTTCCCAACCTGGAATTGGCAACCTTAGTCACTTCCCTTCTGCAAGGAAGCTGTCAACAATCAAAGGAAATTAGCAAAAATCCAGACATTTTCAGGGGGGTCAGCAAACATTGGCTAGGCGTTGTGACAATCTGCACATTTGTGGCTGGGTAGCTGTTAATATTGTCAGATAGGTGTTTAAAATAGAGGCTGGCGCTCTGAAGCGGAAAGTATGTTTTAAGCAAACATTCTTCCACAGTGAAGGCTTTCCGTGATTGCGCCCCCACGTGGAGATCTAAACAAACAGCTCCTAAAAAGAAGGACCTCCCTCAGGTTATGGTTAGCTGCACGTCTGACATGGCAGTGCGTTCAGAGAAACTTCCACCCTGGCAGAGCATCAGTGTGCGGCAGAAGAGCTTTCCTGGGTCGAAGTGTGCAGCAGAAGGGCTTTCCTGGGTCAAAGAGCAGGACTTCAGTGCTCAGCCAATCTCTTTGCCTCTCACCAAAATGCAGTGGAAAAACATGCCAAATAAACATCAGATATTCAGCTTCATTTCTATCTATCTAGTGGGTGAGCCTCTAAATGAAACAGATCCAGTTAGCCGAGTTAGTCCGTAGTTGCAAAACAGTAGCACCATTAAGACTAACCAACTTTATTGTAGTGTACGTTTTTGAGAGCCACAGCTCTCTTTGTCAGATGCATCTTATGAAGAAAGCTGTGGTTCTCGAAAGCTTATGCTACAGATGCATCTGACGAAGAGAGCTGTGGTTCTCGAAAGCTTATGCTACAATAAAGTTGGTTAGTTTTACAAGTGCTACTGGACTCTTTACTAAATGAAACAAGAAGTTCCCACCTTCCCGCTTGGCTGATGAGGAAATTGCGATGTGGGAGGGACGTGGATCTCTCTACATCTCCATCAGAGACTCCAGGAATCAGCTTGGAGAAGAGACATGGCCGAGTCTGCCTCTCAAGCCGTTATACGGTTTCCCCAACAACAGCACTTGTTGCAACCGTAAATAATACACAATTTACAATAAACGTAGTAGAAATTATTGCTCAATTATTTCATCAGTTTAAAGTGCTCAGTGCCAAAGTGTATTTTCACAATAATTCACAAACACTGTAATTCAAAAATTAAACATGAAATGCAAAGTCCAAAAACAATCACGTCCCTTTAAGGTAGTCCCTCAGAGCTCCCCGAGTCCTTTAGTATGCATGTATTCTTTGCTTTAAGAGACTCCCTTAAGGATGGTAAGAAATTGTCCAAAACACAGTTTGAGATGAACAGGGAACCCCGACCGACGACGAAGTGATTCCTTGACAGCAAACTGCAGGTAAGTATGGAGTAGTAGCCAAGTAGAAATGGACTAATAACGTTCTTTTCTTCTTTCTCTCTGTCAACAGGTGGATTTCAAGGAAGGAGGGCGAGTCCCACCAGGGGAGCCCTGTGTTTTGGACAATTTCTTACCATCCTTAAGGAAGCACTGAGCACTTTAAATTGATGAAATAATTGAGGAATAATTTCTACTACGTTTGTTGTAAATTGTGTATTGTTTATGGTTGCAAGTGGGGTTGTTGGGATAGCTTGCAGTTTGCACTTTGCATTTGCCTTTTGTCGGTTGCATTACACAGATTTCAGCATGGGGACAATAAGCAGGAACGGGTGTGGTAATGTGGAACCAGTGCTTCCGGCCTGGAGAACAGGCTGTTTTTTATGCAGCGTCTGGTTCACAAGTTTGCAAAGAGATGTTCAAACTCAGATTGCGAAACGACTGCTAAAAATTCGTATTTCTTCATCCATCAGTGCGAATCGTTGAAATCAGGTGTTTGCAGTTAGGTGGAATTGATACTGTAGCTTGCCTGTGGGTTAGTTCACAGTTTTGCCTTATGACAGAAATTCAGCAGGGCTGGTGTACTATAGCAGTTGAGCTGTGAATCCACAAGTTCTGGGTTCAAATGTTACTGCTGCCATGAACTCACTAAGTGGCTGGAGGAAAGCGTGGCGGGCCAACAACAGGGCATAGAGGCTGTGGCCTTCCCCTGATATTGCTTCATGGCACTGGTGTTCAGAGGTAGACTCCCTCTGAATGTGGAGGCTCCCTTTACTCAGCAAGCCTAAGAGCCACTCATGGATCTGTCCTCCAAGAATCTGTCTAATTCCCTTTTAAAGCTGTGTATTATTTATTTCCTTCATTTATACCCCGCCTTTCTTCCCAATGGTGACCTATCCTCAGACAGCAAATTCTATATTTTAAGCACTTGTTGAATAAAGAATGCATTAGGTATCATAGAATCATAGAATCACAGAGTTGGAAGGGGCCATACAGACCATCTAGTCCAACCCCCTTCCCAGTGCAGGATCAGCCTAAAGCATCCCTGACAAATATTCATCCGGCCTCTTCTTGAAAACTGTCATCGAAGGGGAGCTCACCACCTCCCTAGGCAGCTGGTTCCACCTTTGAACTACTCTGACCGTGAAACAAACACACACATAAAATAAAGTACTTACACAGAAACCAGGAATTATACAGAAGAGTCACAATACAAATGCATAGATGACAGCAGACAAGGCAGGGAGAGGAGGGAGGTCAAACCTGGCACAAAACTGAACAGTCAGCCTGTACAGGTAGGTGCCTGGGACGAACACGGGGCTGGTAATGCAGCCTGCAAGGAGATGACTGTCCACTGGGGGGAGCAAGGGGCTGCTGATAAGCCCACCTGGCGGCCCAGGAGGTGCTCCAACTGGGAGGATGCAGCAGGAAAAAAGATCTTCCAGCTCCGGCCTGTTTTTGCCTTCATCATTGCTGCTGCCTTACTCAGCATCCCACAAGGGCATCCGAGCCAAAATGAAACGATCCAGAGGAGTGAGCCGTGTTAGTCTGTAGTTGCAAAATTTTAAAGAGTCCAGTAGCACCTTTAAGACTAACCAACTTTATTGCAGCATAAGCTTTCAAGAACCACAGCTCTCTTCGTCAATGCATTGACAGCTTTCGCGAGCCACAGCTCTCTTCATCAGATGCATTGAGCTTTCGAGAACCACAGCTCTCTTCATCAGATGCATTGAGCTTTCGAGAGCCACAGCTCTCTTTGTCAGATGCATCTGACGAAGAGAGCTGTGGCTTTCGAAAGCTTAAGCTACAATAAAGTTGGTTAAACTGAAAAGAGCAACAGTCCAGTGGCACCTATAAGACTCACAAAATTAGTGGTAGGGTATGAGCTTTTGTGAGTTATGGCTCACTTCTTCAGATACAGCTCACTTCTTCTGCTGTGAGTCACAAACCTCATCCCCTACCACTAATTTTGTGAGTCTTGTAGGTGCTACTGGACTCTTGCTCTTTCCTACTGCTACAGACAGACTACCGTGGCTACCCTTCTCAATCTAGCCAAACTGTTCTGACTTGATCTGAGAACTAACCAAGGCCTCTGTTTAGTCTGGTGATGGCTTCAGACCTGGCAGCAGCAGTGCCCTGCGCGTTCTCTCTCTCTCTCTTTCTCTCTCTCTCTCTCTCTCTCTCTCTCTGACTTTTTGCTTTGATCTTGTGCACGTGCTTAATGTGGCATTCAGAGGATAACTGAATGAAATAAAATCTCCCAGATGTCAAACTATTGATTACTGGAGGGCTGTCTCTCTTAAATGAAGGAGGGTGTGTGTGTTTGTGTCTCTGTGTCTGTGTGTGTGGAAGTCTGGGACTGGCAAATAAATAGTGGGGATGGGAGTAGGTATGTGTAGGGGGCAAACCAGAAAAAGGAAGAACGCAGACTAAAGACTAGAGAGGATTGTTCCATGTGCCTTTCTGAACCTGCAAAGCAGCACATGGAACAATCCTCTCTAGTCTGTACCACTTCAGAATGCACAACCAAAGTGCAGTGTGAATGCTCCCCACTTTAAAACAAGCTCCTTGCACATAGGAAACTTAGTATGTCAGGGATAAGGGACGTCTTCTCCCTGACATGCTAGCATTCTGCAAGAAGGGAAGGGTTTTTTAAGTGTGAAAGAGCATTCAGACTGCAATCAATCTTAGGCAATACAGTCTCAAAGAAATATTTCAGCTTTTCTTAACAGGCAAATTGATTCACTGGAAGAAACAGACAGGTGGGATCGAGTGGGGGCAGGGTGAGAGGTGCACTGAATGGGGAGAGCTATTTTGATCTTGGAGGAGAGAGCCTGCGGGAAAGTGGGAGGGCCAGGCGCTAGAGTGGGGTTTTTTTTCTGGGGATGTGAGGTTGGCACAAACAGACAAGGGCTTTTATTTTTGCAGACAGAAAGGTAAGGACTGGTCCAGAGAGCCCAGGCTTAGCTGAATGCCACTGAAATGTCAGGATTCAGCTCGGGTGCTGGAGCAAAAAGCATGAGTTGAAAGGGGCCTACGCAGCAAGCCTGTGGGATGCATAAGACGGCACCTCCAAGGCTGGGAGGGTCCTCTGAGAGCCCCCCACGGGACTGTTCCCCACAGACACCAAGATGCCTCCCCACGGACTCACCCCCATAGCAGCAAAGACAATGGCAAAGTTGTCCTCATGATAGTCCTGGACATCTTTGGACTTCTTCACCAGCCCGGCTTGCCTGCAGATCTGGGCAGCGATCTGAAAGGGAAGAGAAGAGGAAGGCCAGGGGGTGAAAACGCCAAGGGGAAAGGGGCACGGATGCCTCCTCTCCTGGGGAGGGTGCACACTCACTTCAGCCAATTTTCTTTCTGCTTGGGACGAGGGGAAAAACTATCCCACGGAGGTGAAGAAAATGCCTTCTGTTCCCCCCACACCAGTGGTAAGAGGTTCAAATTCAGTAGGGAATGGGAGGCGTGTTACGTTTGCCTATATGAACCTGCCTGATTCATTCTCTCTAGTACACAAAACTGAGAGCCAGTTAAGAGCGGCAGGACTCTAATCTGGAGAGGCAGTTTGATTCCCCACTCCTCCACTTGAAGCCAGTAGTTAAGAGTGGAGGGACTCTAATCTGGAGAGCCGGGTTTGATTCCCCATTCCTCCGCTTGAAGCCAGCTGGGTGGCCTTGAGTCAGTCACAGCTCTCTCAGAGCTCTCTCAGCCCCACCTCACAGGGTGATTGTCCTGAGGATAATAATAACACACTTTGTAAACTGCTCTAAGTGGGTGTTAAGTTATCCTGAAGGGCAGTATATAAATTGGTTGTTATTGTTATTTGTTATTCTGCCAAGAAGCTCAGTTTCTCCCTCCCTCCATTTGATCCTGACAACAATCCTGTAGAGCACAAGCCCAGAGCCTGACCTCCAACCCCTGCCTCGCATTCCACCCTCTTACTTCATGAAACACAAAAGCCCTCACACCAGGCCTGGAGTTCGCCACACACGCTGTCATCTGCCGCTCTCAATCTATCAGGGGAGCTTTCCCCACCTGGCTCCATCCCTGGGTGCGTGGGTGTTTGTGAGTGCATGCACACATCACCACGGCTGAGGAACAAAACTGCGTCTCTTTCATCCCGGCTCTGTCCCCAGATGCTATCAGAGATCAGCTTGAAAAGTTCAGGTTTACTAAAGGGCACAGCTGAGCAGCTGCAGCCTTGGCAGGGACAGCCTGGCCTTTCAGTGGCAGAGAAAGTGTGCTGTGGGACTCAGCTACAGGCTGGCGCTGGCTGGAGAACCCAGTGTAAGGCTCTGCCAAGTAACTCTTAAAGGCTTCGCTGCATGAGTCCAGGGACTGCAGGAGTTAAAGCATTTTATTTGATAAGCTACTAGTGCATTCGCTACTATCACAGACTCACAGAGTTGGAAGGGGCCATACAGACCATCTAGTCCAACCCCCCGAACAGTGCAGGATCAGCCTAAAGCATCCCTGACAAAGATTCATCCAGCCTCTTCTTGAAAACTGCCAGTGAAGGGGAGCTCACCACCTCCCTAGGCAGCTGATTCCACCTTTGAACTACTCTGACCATGAAAAAGTTCTTCCGAATATCCAGCTGGTACCTTTCTGCATGTAATTTAAGCCCGTTGCTTCGGGTCCTACCCTCTGCTGCCAACTGGAACAGCTCCTTGCCCTCCTCCAAATAACAGCCTTTCAAATACTTAAAGAGAGCAATCATGTTCCCCCCTCAACCTCCTCTTCTCCAAATGAAATATTCCCAAGGCCCTCAGCCTTTCCTCGTAGGGCTCAGTCTCCATTCTTTGCTAGGAATGGCGTTTCTCTACAAGCACATAAAGTATATAGGAGTCTAAAACCAGCCCCAGCCCCAGCCCACCCCACCCCTTCTGAGAACAGTTGCCCCTGCCTGCCCACCCTCTTCTAGCCCCCTGTCCCTTGCATGCCAGGGTAGGGTTGCCAACTCATGCTTGGGAAATACCTGGAGATTTGGAGTTGATACCTGGAGAGGGCAGGGTGTGGGGAGAGAAGAGGCCTCAGCAGGGTATAATGCCAAAGAGACCACCCTCCAAATCTGCCCTTTTCTCCTGGGGAACTGACGTCTGTCGGCTGGAGATCAGTCGTAATTCTGGGAGAATGCAAGGAGGAACAAACAGTCCAAGGAGACCATAAACATGTAGCAATAAATTAGTATTTACGTTTTGCTAATAAGAGATAACGAACACAATCCGTTCAATATCCGTTCAATATACAGTCGTAGAATCCAATCCACCCAACAACTATTTATGTTCAGCTAAAGTCCTTTCTCTCTCTTTGCTGTTGCAGGCAAGGAACCATAGTAGCCTCAAAGATTATTATGAGCGGTCCGTGATGTTCCTGACGACCGAGGGGAATTCCCGGCAAGGGGTTGGCAACGGGTGCAAGGAAAGTAACTTCAATGTATGGATTTTGTCTCTGAAAAGTGAAAAACAGAATTGCAAATTATGAAAGGCTGGTGAAGAAGCAAGGTGCAGCGAAACGGGGTACTATCAAATGCCGGCGCACCCGTTGCCAACCCCCTGCCAGGAGTTCCCCTTGGGAGCGGCTCAGTCGTCAGGGACATCACGGACCGCTCATAATCATCTTTGAGGCTACGACGCTTCCTTGCCTACAACAGTAAAAGATAGAAAGGACATTAGCTGAACATAAATACTTGTTGGGTGGATTGGATTCTATGACTGTATATTGAACGGATATGGAACAGATTGTGTTCGTTATCTCTGATAGGCTTATTAGCGAAATGTAAATATTTATTTATTTTATTTATTTATTGGATTTTTAGCCCGCCCTCCCCACAAGCAGGCTCAGGGCAGGTCACAATCATAAATAAGGTACGATAAGTAAAACCAATAAAATAACATCTCATGGATATCCAATACATACTAATTTATTGATACAAGTTTATGGTCTCCTTGGACTGTTTGTTCCTTCTTGCATTGTACATTGGAGACTATCCCCTCTTTCGATTGACAGTAATTCTGGGAGAGCCAGTTTGGTGTAGTGGTTAAGAGTGTGGGACTCTAATCTGGAGAGCCGAGTTTGATTCCCCACTCCTCCACTTGAAGCCAGCTGGGTGACCTTGGGTCAGTCACTTAAGAGCGGCAGGACTCTAATCTGGAGAGCTGGGTTTGATTCTCCACTCCTCCACTTGTAGCCAGCTGGGTGACCTTGGGTCAGTCACTTAAGAGCAGCAGGACTCTAATATGGAGAGGCAGTTTGAGTCCCCACTCCTCCGCTTGAAGCCTGCTGGGTGACCTTGAATCAGTCACAGCTTCTAGGAGCTCTCTCAGCCCCACCCACCTCACAGGGTGTTTGTTGTTGTGGGGATAATAGTAACATACTTTGTAAACCACTCTGAGTGGGTGTTAAGTCATCCTGAAGGGCGGTATATAAATCGAATGTCATCACCATCACCATCATCTCCAGGTCCCACCTGGAGACTGGCAACCCTATGCCAGGCTGTGCTTGCACCTGCATTTCATGCGTCTCACGCTCCTTCTTATGCCCCTGCTGCAGCAGCTGTTGTTGTCACCATCCTCCTCTCAACAAAGTGGGCAAGGCTCCATGTTAGATGCTTCCAGGCCCTGCCCCAGCCTGCTTGGGCCCTCTGCCTTGCCACGTTGCCACTACCTAACCTACCTCACAGAGGCAGCCACCCTCTGAACTCCTTGGAAGAAAGGCAGGGTAAAAACAGGGTATGGAGGGCTCCATCCTTGACCTTTGCCCGGCCCCCAAATCACTAAGACCACCTCTGCATCACAGGCCCCTGCCTGCTGTCCCTGCCCCAGCCCCTGCTCATGTTTCACTGTCTTTCCTGAACAAGAGCCACCTGACAGTACTCTGCCATGACCGGAATGGATGAACAAGTTTCCTGCCCGATTAAACCTGCAGCCCATCTTGTATTCCATTTTAAGACCCTCCAAACAGCAGAGCTGAGGCGTCTCCATCATGCATGAAATGTCTCTTCCTCTCACGTCTTTTTTGTGGTACCGCACATCCAGTCTGAAGAAGAGTTCTGAAACGCATGCGCGCTGCAGCGAGAGATTTCGGTTCCCCACAGAGAGCAACGTTCTGTGCAGCTGTTGTCTTAGGCTCTGGATGTGGCTTATCATGCTTTGATTTTCCTGCTTGCCACCGTTTGGCTCCCAGCTTTACCTCCAAGACTGAGACGTACCTCATTGTGGGGGAGGCCGGCAGCTGAGAAGATGGGGATCTTTTGCCCCCGGGCAATGCTGTTCATAACATCGATGGGTGAAATTCCCGTCTGGATCATCTCCTCGGGGTAAATACGCCCGTGCGGGTTGATGGGCTGGCCTGGAGAAAGAAGCCGAGAGAGGGACATCAGTTGTGGGTACAGTTGCCAACTCCAGGTTGGGAAATTCCTGGAGATTTGGGGGTGGAGCCTAGGAAGAGTACAGTTGGGGGGAGGGAAGGGACTTCAGAGGGGTATAATGCCAAACAGTCCCACCTCCAAAGCAGTCATTTCTCCAGGGGAACTGATCTCTGTTGGCTGGACACACACTAGCTGTAATTCTAGGAGATCTCTAGGCCCCACTGGAGGTTGACAACCTAATCATATGAGACTGGCTAGACAGATGACCTGAGCAGAAACCGAGGAAACTTCGGTAGAAGGTTTGGTGCAATTTCCCAAGCTAACCAGAAAAAATAATATCCACTCTTGTCTTGATAAAGCACCACAAGGTTTGCTTCATTCCCACCCCACCTGCAGGGGGCACTTGTGCTTTTAACTATAGAGTGGCAGGCAGAAGTCCAACAGGTGCATGTCCCCCAAGAAAGGGGATGGGAAAAGCTGCAGCAATCTAATTTCAGGCAATAGTAAAAAAAACAAGAGCCCTGTCTGGAAGAAAAACAGCAGCCCTGACTGGGATTCTTTAGGCTTCTGTTAAGTCTCTATCCAATGGGAAACCAGGGCTCAAGAGGAAGACTTGGGGCCCAATCCACTCTTGCCCCTCCTGAAAGCAGCATTGTAGGAGAGCTGTCAGCAATGTCTTCTGTATAAAAAAGAGAGAAAGCTCCAGCACGGAGCAACAAGCTGCTGTTGGGCAGGACTGTGGGGCTTGCTAAAGGGGCTTTTCTCTGTCTGTCTGTCTGTCTGTCTGAAGAATGCTGTGCTTATGCTTTCCTCCAAGAACTCTGCCCACACTCTCTCAGGGAGCAATTTCTTCTCTTTCCTATCCAGTTTATCAGTCCTTTAAATAAAGCTTTTGTTAATCGGTTCGGTGTCCTGACTGCTGCATAGGAACTCTTGCCAACGGGTATCAGGGGAGAGACGAATAGGAAAGCTGAGATTGAGATGAATCAATATGGCAGTACAGGGAACTTCTTTAGAATGCAACCAAGTCCCAAAAATTGCGAGTCCTGAGATTTAGATGTTAGGAACAAAATGTGGGAGAGCCAGGAGCTGATTTTTCCTCAGAAGAGAAAAAAAGACAAGGCCCTTATTCATACCACCTCACTTTTTTGCAACAGCAGCGGAAGGTATTAAAGTAAACTTGGAGAGCTCTCCCATGTCAGACAGAGTCTTCCCCTCGGAGCCATTTTCCGAATCTGCTACGAGGAGCTGCCGTTTGCTCCACTGTGGGAGTAAAATGCGCACCACAACCGATGTCCCAAGTGAACAACACAAAGTGTGACCAGTTCAGACAAGATACAAGAATCTGGTGTGAGGGACTCACCATTGATGTCCAAGAAGTCTTCGGCCATAACTGCTGGCCCTTTGTCAATCGGTTTAGCCGAACCATTGAAAACCCGCCCTGCCGAAAGAGGGAGAAAAAAAGAAGCAGAATTCTGGAATTAGGGTTGCAAAATTCCGAGCAGGGTCTGGGGTTCTCCCCGAATTGCAACCAATCTCTAGACTACAGAGATGAGCCCCCCCCCCCCAAGGAAACTACAGGGTAGACTCTGGCATCACATCCCTGCTGAGTTTCCTTCCCCGCCCCCAAATTCCTCCCTCCCCAGGCACCACCATCAAATCTCCTGCAATTTCCCATGCTAACCAGAATAGGCAAAGATTGTACGTAGCCATCGAAAAACCGCAGAACCAAGATGATGTAGTTCAAGTGTCAGACGGAGTCTCTCTACATGAGATATCTTGCACAAGAACAGTCAAATGTAGAGAGATACAATGCTAGCTAGGAAGAGTAGTTTAAAAAGACAGCCAAAGGCTCAATTTCCCCTCTCTACAGAGCCGGCAAAGATCGCTCCTCAGAGGGTTTGTTAATTTCCTCTTCTCCTCCTGGAAGACTCTGTCAGGCGAAGAGGAAATCAACAAACCCTCTGAGGAGTGATCTTTGCTGCTCTGTAGAGAGGGGAAATTGACAGACCTTTGGCTCTGTCTTTTTAAACTATGCTTCCCAGCTAACATTGTGTTTCTCTACCCTTGAGTGTTCTCGTGTAAGATGTCTCGTGTAGAGAGACTCTAGGATCTGGGAGACCCAGGTTCGAATCTCTACTCTGCCACAGAAGCTTGCTGGGTTACCTTAGGCCGGTCACACACTTTCAGCCTAACCTACCTCATAAGATGTATTGTCGAAGGCTTTCACGGCTGGAGAACGATGGTTGTTGTGGGTTTTCCGGGCTGTATTGCCATGGTCTTGGCATTGTAGTTCCTGACGTTTTGCCAGCAGCTGTGGCTGGCATCTTCAGAGGTGTCACTGTGACACTGAGAGATCTCTGTCTTTTGGTGCTACCCCTCTGAAGATGCCAGCCACAGCTGCTGGCGAAACGTCAGGAACTACAATGCCAAGACCACAGCAATACAGCCCGTAAAACCCACAACAACCATCTACCTCATAAGGTTGTTGTGAGGAAAGAGGAAGAGAGAATGTTATAAGCCATTTCGGGTACCCATTGGGGAGAAATGTGGGGTATAAAAGAAGTAAATAAATAAAGTATTAGGACCAGTGAATATAAGCTTTTGAGGACTTGAGAACTCTTTGTTCAGTACAAAACAAGAAAAGGAGAGGGATGTTTCAGCATTTGGGTTGAGGACCCTTGGAATGGCTGACTTGACACCTTTATTCTCCTGCCCTCGCCTTGTTTTGAACTGAAAAACCACACAGAGGAAGCATTCTGCTGAACTCAAAAGCTGACGCAAGTTTTAAGAATGTTGTTGGAGTCTTAATCGAAAGGTATCCCGTAGCTGTTTATTTTGGGCCTCACCCTCAGGCTCAGCAGGCCGGATTCTGGTTCATCAAGGTAGGCTTTCCCCCACTCTGACCTGCTTCCCAAGGTTTGGTGAGGATGAAATGGAGGGGGGATCTTTGTATGGCACTCCGCACTCCTCGAAGGCAGGGTGGGCTGTACTACAGCAGCAGAACGCTCCTTGCATCCTGGGACGACGGTGCCGTTAGAGGATCAGGTTCTGGGGATCCTTTGGAATCCCACAGCTCACCAAGATTGGAGATGCCAACCGCCTTTGAGTTGGTCTCCCTAGGTGGCAGAATATAAGATGGTACGTGGAAATGCAAGCATGCTCACCTCCAGAGAGGGAAGGACAGATTTCTGGCAGCTCGCTGGCGTTAAAGATTCCCTACCTATCAGGGGTCATTTCGTAGAAAAAGAGCTGGAGGAACTCATTAGCATAACTCATTAGCATATGCCACGCCTCTTGCCATTATTGGAAGTGTATCATTAGCACAACTGATTTGCATATGCCACACCCCCTGATATCACCTTTTCTGGCTGTTTTGGACCCAATCCTGGCCATTCAGCGGCAAAATTGGGCCCAAAATGGCAAAAAGGGGCTTAAAATGGCTGAAAAGGGGCCCAAAATGGTCAGGATCGGCCCACTGATGAGCGGGAGAGTGATCCACCACCCATCAGAGGCCCGACCCAGGTTGTTTCGGCCCCAATCCAGGCTGAAATGGGCGCCAAGTGGCTGAGAGTCAGGTGGGCGGGGCCACCTGACATGTGACCTCTTTGGGGAACTGCTGGAACTGTGGTCTTGTGAGCCCTGCTACATATAATAAGATCCAGAGTAGTTAGCTGTGTTAGTCTGTAGTTACAAAATGGTAAAGAGTCCAGTGTGCCTTTAAGACTAACCAACTTTATTGTAGCATAAGCTTTTGAGAACCACAGCTCTCTTCCTCAGATGTATCGTCAGATGCATCTGACAAAGAGAGCTGTGGTTCTCAAAAGCTAATGATGTATCTGATGAAGAGGGCTGTGGTTCTCAAAAGCTTACGCTACAGATGCATTTGACAAAGAAAGCTGTGGTTCTCGAAAGCTTAATGCTACAGATGCATCTGATGAAGAGAGCTGTGGTTCTTGAAAGCTTATGCTACAGATGGGGAGCCTTGAGAAATATCTCCCTGTGCCTGCCTTCTTCAGTGATGAAGCCCATAATTCTTAGAGGACTTTAAAGGATCAGCAGTGCAATCTTAAAGCAAAATTACTCCAGATTTCAATGGTTTTAGACCGGAATAACTCTGTTTAGGATTGCACTGTAAGTCATGGAGGCCAGGCGTAGGCGTTACGTTAGCCCTGATGGGTAAAACGGGTCTTCCCGGGAAGAAACAGCAGCAGCCCTCGGGTGCTGTTAACCTCTGGAAGCTTCTGCCACAAGACATGTTGGCTACAGACTGAGGCTCGATTTAAGCATGATGCTGGCAGGGAGAAAACACCCCCCTCCCCCATGGGCCTTTGCCCCTTCCCCCACACCGCCCTGTGCAAACTGAGCCACTTCGCTGGCAAGTGGCTGTGCGGCGTATGCCCACAGGGAGTGCTTCTGCCTCTGCCAACACCCCCTTTAAGTAAGACAAGCCTTCAAGAGGCATTAGAGATCTGTCTAGCCACCGCTATTTGCCTCCTGGAAAAACTGCGCCCCAGCCCTGCTTAAAGAAGGGAGTTCTGACTCTGGAAAGCTTATACCCTGAACATTTCGCTGGTCTCTAAGGTGCCGCTGGACTCAAATCCTGCCGTTCTGCACCCCAGCCCTGATCATCTTCTTTATTTTAAGTTTTAAATCCACGAAGAGCTACAATAGCTTGAGAGCCTCCATGTCTGAGGGCAGCGTATCTCTGAATACCAGTTCCTGGGGACCAGTGTGAACGTGTGTGTGTGCGCGTTTTCTGCTTTCATGCCCTATTAGTGGTCCTCCCAAATGCGTTTGACTATCCCCTGGTGTCAGTGGAACACTCAAAAGAAAAATCTTCAGTTTGATCCAGAAAAGGAAGTTCTTAAGTCTGGATAAGTCACCGCAGTGGGACACCAAACATTCCTCAGCACAGCCAACAGTCCTTCTGCAGCGGCGAGCACCAAGCCAAGCCCTTCCCTGAACTGGCCCCATTAACCTTTCCACCAAACCTCTCCTCTTCTTCTCCCCTCAAGCATCTTCGTCTCTGTACAGCCTCATCTTTATAGATTGTTTATCAGCCCCCCCCCAGGACAAATCAATACAGCTGCGTTCACCCCTCCCCTCCCGCCCTCCCTCTCACTGGCAACTCCCCCCCCCTATGCCAATTTCTTCCTGTCCTTTGCTGTTGTCACCCGATCAATGCTGAGACGGGAATGGGAAGAAGGAGCTGCGGACCATGAAAGGCCAAGAACTTTGGTATTCGGAGGCATTCTATTTGTCTTAGACACACATCACTGGAGCCCAAAGAGTGGGGAGGGGAGAACCTGCGAGGAAGAGGGGTGGGCAAAGGGCACCTTCATGAAGTCCAGGCACCCACAGAAAACAAAGGCTCATGGCATGCGCTGGAAAACCTGCGCTCGTCTCCTGTGCACACCCCTATGCTCTTTTGCCCCCTCTGGACTAATTTTGCAGCAGCGCCCATCTGTATCTTATCTGTCATTCTCCACTTTATCCTCACCACAATTGTCTGAGGTTGGTCGGCTGAGAGTGTGTGACTGGCCCGAAGTCACCTAGCAGGTTTCCAGGGCAGAGTCAGGATCTGAACCTGGGTCTGCCCAGTCTTAGTCCACCCTTTCAATCCGTGTGCCAGTCCTACACAGGCTGTCAAAACCCACCCATGCCGCCTGCATCACAGAGTGGCACACTCCACTGGCATTAACACCAGGTCAGAAGCAGTGCCAAGACGAAAGAGGCCAGCGGAGCTCTGCCTGGGTCGATTATTTAAAGAGGATTTGGGGAGGGGTCTTTTCAGCTGCCTCCCCCCCCACTGCTGGTATTCATTGCCATTTTTGTTTTGTTTTTAACCCACTGATTTCTTTTTTGTGACATTAGTTTTATTGTTTGATATGCTAGGGTGACAATTGTTGGCCAGTTTGAAGGTCCTTGAATGGAAACCAGGAGAGAAAGGTCCATATAAAGAAAGAGACAGAGTTAAGGAGATGGTTTCTCAGCGCTGCCCCTTTCCCGGCCTGGAGGGACTGGCCAGGGCACCATAACAGAGTGCAGGTTTTGCCCGCAGAAAGTTCCAGGTTTGGTCCCTGGGATCTCTGGACAACTTCATATCTCAGAGAGCAGCGCCAGAAACAATCTTTCCCCGTCCGGCAGGGCAAACGGTCCCCGGCAAGATGGACAAAGAGAGAGAGAGAGTCTGAATAGGCAGCTCCACGGCTCCAAGGTGGCTCCAGCATGCCCTAGACTACACTACACTCCGAGACCTCATGGCAGGCAAAGACAGATGATCAAGCAGCCACTGGGAAAGCCAGAAGGGGCCAGGAGACTCTGCCACACACACCTTCTTCAAGATCAGGGATTGGGCAGGATGATTCGGACTGAACTGACCTATCACTTGGAAGAATGGCTGCCTTGACTGCTGTGCTGAGCCACAACAGAAGCCAGATCAAAAAGAGTCCAGTAGCACCTTTAAGACTAACCAATTTTATTGTAGCATAAGCTTTCGAGAATCAAGTTCTCTTCGTCAGATGCATGGTCACCAGCACAGGTACCAGGCCCTGCAACAGACCCAGATGCCAGCTCTGCCC
The DNA here is from genome assembly GCF_028583425.1 of Eublepharis macularius. Lineage (NCBI taxonomy): Eukaryota > Metazoa > Chordata > Lepidosauria > Squamata > Eublepharidae > Eublepharis > Eublepharis macularius. Next base: position 2,559,128 of record NC_072799.1, read on the forward strand.
CTATATCTACCCAGGGAATACAATTACAGGACTCTGTCAAGCTGGGACTGAATAGGGACTATGAATGGTTATCACATTATCACAGGTAACAGATCTCCTTTACAGAGGCGGGGTCTGGGGGAGCCCAGTGGCGCCTGGTGTGGGCTTTTGGGGACCACAGTTCTCTTTGTCAGATGCATCTGGTGGGGAGAGCTGTGGTTATCGAAGGCTTATACTGCATTGGAATTGGATGGTTTAGCTGTTTTACTGCTACAGACTAACACGGCAAACTCCTTTGAAGCCAACTGATCCCCACACCAAAAGGAGATGTTTATTTATTTATTTTTTATTTTTATTTTATCATATTTATATTCCGCCCTCCCCGCAAGCAGGCTCATTTACTAGCAAAGGAATGTTTTGGTTGCATCCTCCCTCTCCCCCCCCTAATTGTATCTTCTCTCTCCTCCCCTCCTCCCCCCTCCTTTTCTATATTTGACCAGTCTCTGTACTATGCATCTGACGAAGAGAACTTGATTCTCGAAAGCTTATGCTACAATAAAATTGGTTGGTCTTAAAGGTGCTCCTGGACTCTTTTTGATTTTGCTACCACAGACTAACACGGCTAACTCCTCTGCATCTAAGAGAAGCCAGGAATCTTTTATCTGTCAGCTTTGTGCATGACAGAGTGTGTGTCTGCGTGGGTGTGCTGGGGGGGGGGTCACAGTTGCCACCATCCCTGTATCTCCATGAACACTTTGTGTGCTTCTCAGGCATACATACAATGCAATTGCACAAGGCTGCACATTTTTTCCCTACTGGGACTAAAAGCAACCCACTCTGTGTGTGTGTGTGTGTGTGTGTGTGCATGTGTGTGTGAGAATTACTTTCAAGCAGGGAAGCTGCATGGGGGTGTTTGGGAGGGGGGAGGATAAACTCCCTTTCCTCAGGACTGTGGCCTTGATCCGTACCTCTCTCTATGTTTTTTAAGGCTAAATTATATTTGGGGGCGGGGGACGCAGCCTTGGATCTCCCAACGTCACGTGTATTTTGGACTTTGAACAGAGATGCTGAATGCATGTTTTATCATATTGTTAAAATGATACGTTGAAATACAGAGGGAAATATGGCTTGGAAAAGCATCATTTAAAAGATTAATGTCCCAATATAGGACCTGGTGTTTCCTCCCATGTAGCCATCTTGACAGGCTTACAGCCTGCAGGATATTCAAATGACATCACACCAATTAACATGGAAAGGTTCTGTGCAATTATCTTTGAACAAACTTTTGTGCAGCTCCCCTTGGTACCAATGGAGCTTGCCACTGAAAGACTGTATCCCCACCCCACCCCACGGCTTGGATTTGTCCAGCACCCCAAATCCACTGCCTGCCTCACATTTCCTAATATTAGGACCACGTTTGACGGTCCGTTGACCTTTCCGGTGTTTCTTTTAAGCAATCCACTCTTCCCAATGACTCTTTCATCCTCTTTTGTAGCTGGATTAACTTGCACTTCATTTTATGGATGTAATCAACATATTATCAAGATGAATTTGTTCTTCATCCATCTCCATACTGATGGGAAGCTACATACCTAGCATATCCTCAGAAACCGGTGTGCGGAGAATGTCCCCGGTGAACTCACAAGAGGTCTTCTTTGCATCGATCCCAGATGTTCCTTCAAACACCTGCAGGGGGAAAAGGCCACAGGGCAAGGCCCAATTACTGGCAATTAGGAAGGATTAAAGGCAAATGAGGCCAAGCAGGTTCAGATAGAAAGGGAGTGGGAGAAATGTCGCTCTGTGTGTTCACGAGATCTGCCTCTCGAGGAATTTTTAGCAACAAGGGGAAGAGACCAAGAAACATTGGAACTTTAGCCACTTTTTTTTCTTTCTCCATGTGCTACTCCCTGAAAGGTTTGCTTTGTGGGCCCAATTCCATAATATACAGATATGAAGGCATCTGGCTGCCCACTCTTAAATAAATAAGCCTTTGGTCTGAGCCGGCCTGTTAACCCTTGTTTTACCACGTGATTCTTTGAGAGGCTATGCTGAGAATTAATTGGCTGCTGTTCTACCTGAAGATAATTCCCAAACTCTGAAGAATTAGGAAAGGCCTCCAAAACATAGGAGCAACTCAGAAATGGACTGCAGAATCTCCTTCCCTAAAGGCTTTCCAGGCATCTTGTAAAGAAGCTGTAGACAGGGAGTATTCATCTTCAGAAAAGGGGGCGGGTGAGAAGATCCACTGGGGTCTTGTCTCGTTGCAGATAGACAGATAGCTTGTAGGGTATCCAGAGAGGACTGGGGAGAACAAGCCAGAAAGAGACAGCCAGCAGAGGGCAACAGAGAGCAGCTGGTAAGAACTGGGTATTTCAGGACCTAGGACAGTGCCTCAGGGAAAGCAAGCGTTGCTCCAACCAAATCCAAAGCCCAGGTGAAATTTTGTATTTCTACAATCACAGCTTGTCAACAAATAAAACCCTGAGCTTTAAGGGTACTTTTTAAAAATGTAAAGGGGAAAAATTCTGGCTTTGTAGTAAAGAGTCCAGTAGCACCTTTAAGACTAACCAACTTTACTGTAGCATAAGCTTTTGAGAACCACAGTTCTCTTCATCAGATGCAACTGACAAAGAGAGCTGTGGTTCTCGAAAGCTTATGCTACAGTAAAGTTGGTTAGTCTTAAAGGTGCTACTGGACTCTTTACTATTTTGCTACTACAGACTAACGCGACTAACTCCTCTGATTCTGACTTTTCACTGTGATGCCAATGAGAGACTAGAAGTTTTGCCATTTGCCATCTTCACTGGGTGCCTCAAGGACTGCCAGCACCCTTGGGTGGTCTGGTTCAGACTTATTTTGTAAAAGACACGAGCTGCCATCTCTAGGGATTGGAGTCTGCTAACCTCCTCCTCCTCCTCCTCTATATGGAATTTCCCCTTGGACTCTATAACTTGCAGGATCTGGCCTGTGCACTCAAGGCCGTTATCTGGGGGTCATAGAGTTGGATCCCAGCTCCCTTCCAACTTTACAATCCAGAAAGCAGCTCTATCAGATTTAAAATTCTTATGAATGCAAGAAAGGCTAGAGAAAGATGGGTCAAAAGGAGCGTTCTAATTGGATCCTATCAGAGCACATCAAAACCTCCCCAAAAGGAAACCCCCCGGGGTCCTTTGATCGGAATAATATTTGACACAGAATTAATTGACCTCTGGACCACCGCTTTAATGAGATCTGTGTGGCCCCTTGTGAAAGAATGTTCACACATCTGCCAGCTGTTGCACCAGGGGTGGGGTGGGGGGAGTGGAAATAAGCCCCTGCCCTTCCCATCCAGCCCGGCTCAATGGACACCATCGGGCTTTTCCTAAGCTGCTTCTGCCAAAGACTGGCAGGCCTGACTCCGTAATAGGATTAGAAGGGCACTGCAGAGGTCTCTGCGGCATTAGAGGAGTGAAGTTTGGCGGCTTGCCAGCAGAGGTCCCTGGCAGGTCAGCTGTGCCACTACCTTTTCTTAACAGGGTTGTGCTCAAGGCGTTACTAATTGGAGCAGAGAGTGAGTCCTGGACGATCACAGGGCACAGCCGGCTGAGTTACAAAGGGTCAGGGCACTTCCAGAGACAAGCACGGGGGGGGGGCACCTGCTACTCTGCAGAGGGGCAGACCAGCTTGTTTGAGCCCCTCTCTGTAACAGCCCTGAGTTCCAAGGCCCACCTTGTCATTCTAAACATCAGGTTGCCACCCGCTTCTGGCCCAGTGCACGAGTCGCATTTAGAGATATTGGACTCGAAACCAGCCCTGTGGCCTGGGACACGTCCGCAGAATGACCCGCTGTGACATCAGGCAGAAGTTCTTACAACTGCGTTTACTGTGGGGGGGGGGAGAAGGGTTCGTTACAGAATGCTGATATAGCAATGCAGCCGCTGTGAAAGATCAGTTCGCCTGGAAGAAAACTTGCACGCAGGACACAGAAACTAAAGCTGGACAGCTTTTTTTTGACTGGTGCTGCTCTGGTGACCTTAACGGTGGCCGAAAATGAGATTTACTAGGTGACAAGCTTCTTGTCAGTCTCCATGTTAGAAAGAGTGGTGCCTGCCAAATTTCTACATCATCATCATCATCATCATCATCATCATCATCATCAGTCTGCCTTTCTCACTGAGGTCCAAGGCAGATTACACAGTGCAAGAGGAATGCAGTATAATCAACAACTAGGACTTTCACCGAGCAGAGTACAATAATGAACAATGGTTAAGAAATTCTGGAAAACAGATACAATAGGGAATGGTAGCAGAAAATTTTAAAACAAGCATAAAGCTGAGCACAGAGATGAAACTTTTTTGAAACAAAGCATAACTAATGTACATTGCATGTTCAGCAACGTGGAAACTCTCTAGTAGGTGCATTTCTACATCAGCAGACAGTACCCAATAGCATAGCGTATAGTCTCTATCCCTATCAAGGCATCTACCTGAGCTATTTCTTATGGCCTATAATCTGGGTAGAAAGTCCTCCTGAATAATTCAGTTTTGCATAGTTTGCAGAAATCTGGGAGAGGCAAGAGCGGAGCAGCACCGCCATTAACTGTCTTGGCAACCCTACTGGGACAGGAGGAGATGGATTCGGGACGGGAGAGGCAAAGGCAGGGATGACTGGGTGAGGAACAGAAAAGAAGAGCGGGCAGAGAACATGGAAACCATAAAGGCCAGAAGCTGTGCCCAATAAGCCAAGCTATGATGGTGCGAAATCTTGGCTCAAGCACTGCTGTAGTTCATAGTCCCCTATCCCACTGGAATCTCAGTTGTTGCCCTTTGGCAAGCCAGGAGTACAGAGTAATCCCCTTTCTTCAGGTTCCCACGAAATGTTGCCGAGTTTCATTTGGTTCTGTGGAGTCCAGCACCAGTATCTTTCTCGCAGTCTCCTTTGCTGTGGGGCCCAGAAATCTAGCACACTATATATTTAGGGCAAGAGTGCTGTCCAGTGCGTGCCTTTCACTAGATGCTGCTGGTTTATCTGGCTGGCCTGGTGACTCGGTGCTGCTGACCCTTTGCATGCAGTTCAAGAGCGTCCTGGGTTCACTGCCTTCCTCAGCACAGACCCCCCCCTCCAGGTTGCTGAACTGCACACTGAAAAGACTTGGTCTTTGGGCCACTCTCTCCCTGCAGGTGGCCCCACCCCTTCTACCCCTCTGGAAGCAAAGCATCTCCAAATCCCAGGGGCCAGCTTGTAATTTTCAGCAGCCAGGCCCATTTTAGGAGCCCAGAATTACGATCTTGCATGGAGTAAAGCAAGGATATTTAAGCCCCTAAACTGGATGCAAAATTGCAGTGCGTTGTGTTGGGTGCATGGGATTTCCCTTCAGCCCCGCTCGAAACCTTCATTCCTGATTTCCCATCCCGAAGGGATCAGACCTCTGAGCCCTTCCTCATCCAGATGGCAAGGATCAACCGTGGTCTAAAGAAGCCTTTGGCATGCACTGTTTGCATGGGAAGGTCCTGGAGAAAGTGCCCCCCCCATCAGTTCCCCTGCAGTAATGGCTGATCCACACATTGCAAAGTCAGCGTGAGGGACACGTGGCTGCCCCGAGGACTTTGGATCAAATGTATGCTTGGAGTTCTAGGCTGGTGGGAACTCCGTTCTCAGGCACGCGGGGGGCCGTGGGTCCTCTCTCAATGTCTTTTCCCTGTTTGCTGAATCTTTGACCTCTGAGATGACTGCGGGTTGAACCAAAGTCAGGGGTCCCCGCTAGGACTTTCTGGTGGGAGTCAACAGCCTCTTTCCCACCTACCTGGACAATGGCTTTGTAGCCCACCACTTCCAAGACCTGCCCACTCCGCTGCGTGCCGTTTGGAAGGGTGAAGTTGACGATCTCAGCAAACTGGGCGAACTGCAAGAAGGAAGCCAAGCGAGGGTCAGAAGCTCAAGGCGGGAAGAGAGGGGTGGCTTCTCACGAGGAGGAAGCCACTTTGACCCCATTTGTTGCAGCATTTCCCAAAATACCATTCCCCTTGGGACCATCTGGGCTTGATGGGCAGAGTTTTCCTCCTCTTTTCAGCACGAAAAACGACCCATTTCCACAATACCAGCAGCTGTTTGATTAAACCAGTCGTTTTTGCCACTGTTTTGCTCTTGCAGTTTTGTCCGTCCCCCCCATGGAACACGGTGGGGGGGGGATTCCATTCCCCCTCCCCATTTAACCCCACAGCGATGGTTCCAACTGGCCTGCAGAAAAAACATCCTGCACCTTTGGGGGGGGGGTGAAATGCTGTCAAGTCACAACTGACTTACGGCAGCCCTGCTGGGGTTTTCAATGCAAGAGACATTGAGAGGTGGTTTGGCATTGCCTGCCTCTGCACAGCAGTGCAGGGCCCTGACCTGGATGGCCCCGGATGGCCCGATCTCATTAGATCTCAGAAGCTAAGTAGGGTTCATCCTGCTTAGTACTTGGACAGGAGACCTCCAAGGAAGACAAGGGGCACTACTGAACTCTTGCTCTTTTCTACTGCTACAGGCAGACTAACATGGCTACCCATCATGATCAATTCAGACCTCTTTATTCTATTTGAATTATACAGCTCCAATATGCAAATTGCTTTCCTCTTGCTTCCATTGAAACTTAGGGCCAAGCTACAAGTGACGAATGACACTTGAACGGCAAGTGTATTTCTCTGTGTTCACTTGCCCTCCACTTGTGTTCCGCTCAATCCACTTGCTGTTCAAGTGTCATTCATCACTTGTAGCTTAGCCCTCATTTTCCATTCAGAGAGACCCTTTCGGAGCCCTTCACTGCCCTTTTAGGTTGCCACTATCTTGAATAATTTAGTTGTCATCTGCAAATTTGCCTCGGTCCTGTTGAACCCCTGCTCCAGATCTTACAAGTAGTTATACAGATGCTTGATTTGGACATGAGTTTCAATGAGCTGCTCTGCAAGATGCAGCATCCTAGAGGGGAGTGCTTTATGCCTTGGCCAGCATCGTGCTTAAGGCAGCCCTTCCACGTTGATTGTCTCCAGCTCCTGCTTCTCAGAGGTATACTGCCTCTGAACATGGAGGGTTTATTTGGCTCACATCATCTGCAGGACGTATCCGTCTCTCGGCATTATCTCATGCTTGCCAGTTTAGCCCAGTTTCTCCTTACAAACATGCCTCATTTCACCTGAGCCTGTACTTCGGCCCTTAATCTTCACCACAAGAGAAAAAAGTCTCTGTGATCCAGCTCTTTAATTGATCTTATTAACCCCCCTCCGGCATGGATCCCAATGAAAGGCATAATAGTAATGAGGTCTTGCGGCGGGCACCGTCCAAGAAAGCCCCGAGCACATATTAAGTCGAGAGGATGCATGTTCCTTGCTTCAGTACAGAATGCCCTTTTAACTTGGCACAATCATACCTCATTTGCAGATCTGTCAAGCCAACTTACTTTGGGCAGTGGATGCCAGAAATTAGGCCTGTTCTACATGTCTACTGTTTCTTGCTCCAAGCCTGAACTGATGAATTTGGAAATAAGCCCCTTTAATCGTGATGAAACTTAGATCCAAGAAAATATGCTAAACTCACCACCACTTTAGTGTGCTCCATTATCAGTGTGTGTGTGGAGCCCTCAAGTCATAACTGACTTATGGTGACCCCTGGTGGGGTTTTCATGGCAAGAGACTCACAGAGGTGGTTTGCCATTGCCTGCCTCTGCAACCCTTATCTTCATTGGAGGTCTCCCATCCAATTACTAACCAAGGCCGACCCTGCTTAGCTTCTGAGATCTGACAAGATCAGGCTCACCTGGGCTATCCAGGTCAGAGCTTCATTGCTAGTATTCAAAGGCTAATAATAACCATGATAACCAGGGCTTTTTTTCTGGGAAAAGAGGTAGTGGAACTTAGTGGGCTGCCCTCACTCCGTTCCCCCACATTCCCCCTGAAAAAAGCCCTGATGATAACTAAATGGAACCTCCATGTAAACAGGCAGTATATCTCAGCATACCAGATGGTGGGTACAAACAACAAAGGAATGCGGCTGCTGTTCTGCCCCAGTTGTAGGTTTCCAGAAAGCATCTGCCCGGCTCCTGAAGGAGCAGAATGCTAGACTAATGAGCCTCCAGGCTGATCTAGTATCTAGCAATTCTAGTGTTTCATTTAATTAAAATGGTCATACGTGTTCATGTGATGTGGAAGAGTTGGCATAATTATTTCACTATTTGAAATGTGCTTGCTTGGCTTTGTTTTCATCCTTGCTCTTCATTTGGAGCGTTCTTAGGGCTGTGAGCAGACTTTTAAAAGAGATCTTTTAAACACCATCAATCCATTATTTAACCAATTGCACGTCAATGTATTTGCATATGACCCAACTGCCTTGTTTAACAGTTTGGGCCTAGAATCGCTGAAGGACTGCCTCCATCCAAGGTCTGGAAGGCCTCTGAGGAAATGGGAATGGCTTCACTTTTTCAGTAGGCTGTCATGAATTGGTTTGTTCCTTTTGATTTGTTTAATTATATGGTGTTTCTTGTTTTATGTTTTTACTTGCCAGTCACCTTGGAATAAAGTGTGGTCCAAAAAGCCCTGAAACAAACCAATATTAAAATTAAGAATATATTTATCTAAACCCCACCTTTCTAGTCAACAGCACCTGGGGCTTCCCGATAAGATCTATAATTAAAACAAATGTGTGAATGAACCAGCGATGGATTTGCCATTCTTTCTTTCACAGTCTGGCCATTTAAAACGAGCCCTTATCACTGAATCAATGAACACCTTACTTGCTTAATCCACCACTGGGACCCATTCGTGCCCACCCCTCTGTTTGTCATTCTGGGAAATCGTACAGAGCTGCAATCATAAACTAAGGACTGAACCAATTGTCATGTCTAGCCCAACTGAGGAGGTGCAGCCACTGGATACACAAGCCCTCTTTGTAAAAGAGAGACTCGGTTATCTGGGACATTCCGGCGGAAACTGAGCGAGAACGGGAGTCCCTCCTGGTTGAATGTTTGTTCCAACATAAAAGGATTTAGTTTAAGAAAGGATCAGGGTTAAGAAAGGTTTCCTTTACAGGGATGTTTACTGGGATGTATCAGAGAATAGAGAGAGCATAAGGAGATTTGTGTCCAGCGGCTCCTTAGAGACCACCGAGATTTTCAGAGTGTGAGCTTTCGAAAATCAAAGCTCCCTTCTTCAGATACAAGGGAGAGAGAAATTGGGGGAAGCTACTGTGGTAATTAGATCCTACCTGACCTAGCAAAGCAGGATATAATTTAAATTCAGTAGCACCTTAAAGACCAACTAGATTTCCAGAGTGTGAGCTTTTGAGAGTCAAAGCTCCCTTCCTAAGCCTATCAGGTGCTACTCAATTTAAATTATGTCCTGCTTTTATAGGTCGTTTAGGATAGTATCCTTGTTCCAAAGGATAGTAGACTCAGGCCTACCCCCCAAGTGTGCAGTGTTTTCTTTGGCAATTTTTAGTCTGAAAATACCTGCCCCGAGGACCTGTTCTGCTTATTCTGGGCTTTTTTCCTGGGGTTTGCACTGAGGATATGTTTGGCCACTAGAGGTCACCCTTTGAAGCCAATACAGCTTTGCCTACCTTTATAGTAAGGCCAGGTGGGCAGAGAAGTCCCACGAATCACTCACTCTCTCTCTCTGTGGCACTACTTTTGCTCAAGAACAAATGGGGAGCTGCCCAACCCTAGCAAGGCTACTGAGCCTTTAACAGCTTCATGACAGGCAGAAATTCTGTAGGAAAAGCTTTTTCCAGCAGGGAGGTGCAGCAAAGCCTCCAACGAAGGAAGGGCCTTTCTCTGGGATTGGTGTTTTATTTATTTAACTTCTGTACTGCCTCTCCACCATGTTTAGTGCTTGAGGCAGTAGAACAAAGACACACAATACAATATTGAATATAAACACAAACATTAAGTGGTTGTTGTGGGTTTTCCGGGCTGTATTGCCGTGGTCTTGGCATTGTAGTTCCTGACGTTTCGCCAGCAGCTGTGGCTGGCATCTTCAGAGGTGTAGCACCAAAAGACAGAGATCTCTCAGTGTCACAGTGTGGAAAAGATGTTGGCAGTGTCCACACTGTGACACTGACAGATCTCTGTCTTTTGGTGCTACACCTCTGAAGATGCCAGCCACAGCTGCTGGCGAAACGTCAGGAACTACAATGCCAAGACCACGGCAATACAGCCCGGAAAACCCACAACAACCATCGTTCTCCGGCTGTGAAAGCCTTCGACAATACACAAACATTAAAATCAATAATACAATATAATAACAATACCGACATTAAAACCCATACATGGTTCTGAGTTTCTACTGCATGGATATCTCCTAGAGGAGGGAAAGTCCAATCTGGAGACGATGCCTTGGAAAGAGGGAAGGGTCCTCTCTCTTCATTCCAACCTGCAGCTTTCTCCCCAACCCTCTCAAAGTGGCAGGTCAGCCCTGTTCTCATCCCCTGATATGGTCCTGAAGCCACAACCCCCCTCCTCAGTCCCAGAAGGAGAACATAGGAATGCAGGAAGAATCTTGCTGGATCCAATCAAAGGTCTTTCTAACCCAGAACCTGTATTTTTCACAGTGGCGGACAGGAAGGCCACAACTGTTCTCTGCCATTGTCCCCCAGCAACTGGAGTTCAGAGATACGCTGCTTTTGATCTTGGAGGTTCTACTCAAACATCATGGCTAATAACTGGCCCTCCATGAATCGGCCCACTCTCCATTTAAAGCTGTTATTCCAGTGACCATAGCCACAACTTGTGTTGGTGAATTCTATAAGTTAACCATACATTGTGTGAAGAAGGACTTCCTTTTGCCTGGCTTGCATCAATGGGCTATCAACGTCACCAGGCGACCCCGAACACTAGTGCCGTGGGAAAGGGAGGAAAGGGTCTTACTCTCCAAAGAGACCGTGTGGGCTGCTGCTCTGGGCTGTGTGAATGTGGTGTGGTTTGGGACTAAGTGGCTTCTGCTGTGGACTGGCCCTCTCCAGATGCATGATGGAGGGAGGTGAGCCATCCTGCCAAGGCACAGAGTCACAACTTTGCAGGCACCCCAGCGACTGGGTGCTCCTATAAGCCCCTCCCAACTGTGGGGCCTCTTCAGCAGTGGCTCCAGCAGAAGGGAGCCCCTTTCCTTCAGAAACTAGCTTGCCTCTACCAGTATGCGGGTGAAGACTCTTTTTAGTGATAAGCTTTAAGTATCGGACGACATTTTTCAGCACTGCCATTTCAAAATGATTTAAGCTGGCCTTTACAATGAAAGGAAAGCAATATCTACGTCCAGCTTGATTTGGGGTCCAGCACACTCCTGGGAGAAGTCAAGGATTGTAACCAAATGGTCGAAATGAAAAGCAGAGTCTTTGCTGGCTCAGTGTGACAGCGCTGGTGCAAAGCTCCCGGTAGCAACTGCTACACGTGCCATCAGGTGCAAGAGGATTGTGGCCATCAGCACCTTTGCCACCTGCTTAGCCTCTACCCTGCAGACTTCTGTAGTGGTCCGGTGCAAATTATTTTTGGTACTAACTAACCTCTTGGTGTAGACACCCCAGGGCAGCAATCCTATGACCTGCTCAAGCTCTGTAATGTGTTACTTTCTGGAAACTTAGACTGATATTATTTATTAAGAGTCTAGTGTTCAGGCTGGATAGCCCAATCTCACCAGATCTTAGAAGCTAAGAAAGGGCTCATTTTGAGGGGGAATGAGCAGGAACGCAGTTCCGGCAGTTCTCCAAAGAGGTCACATATCAGGTGGCCCCGCCCACCTGACTCTCAGCCATTTTGGGCCCGTTTCGGCCTGGATTGGGGCCGAAACATCCCAGATCGGGCCTCTGACGGGTGGTGGATCACTCTCCTGTTCAGCAGCGGCCCAATTCTGACCATTTTGGCCCCTTTTTGGCCATTTTCAGCCCCTTTTTGCCACTTTGGGCCCAATTTCAGCCCTGAATGGCCAGGATTGGGTCCAAAACAGCCAGGATAGGTGATGTCAGGGGGTGCAAATCAGTTATGCTAATGACACACTTCCGGTGATGCCAAGGGGTGTGGCACATGCTAATGAGTTATGCTAATGAGTTCCTCCAGCTCTTTTTCTATGAAATGACCCCTGAGTGTCACTATGCAAACCACCTCTTTTTGTCTCTTGCCTTGAAAACCATATAGAGTTGCTATTTAGCTGTGACTTGATGGCATTTACATGCATATGCTGAACGACTTTTCATTTTGGCAGAACCAGCCCTCTCTATGCTGAATTTCATTTTTTTAAAAAAGTTGCCCAGTACCTTAACATTGTCCAGTACTACCAGAGGCCCATTCACACCACACACTGTCTTGTAGGCTGTGGAAAAAAGAAAAAAAGAGGGGATTACTGAATATTCCTGAGAAAAAGATCCAGAGGAGTTAGCCATGTTAGTCTGTAGTTGCGAAATAGTAAAGAGTCCAGTAGCACCTTTAAGACTCACCAACTTTATTGTAGCATAAGCTTTCGAGAACCACAGCTCTCTGCATCTGACAAAGAGAGCTGTAGCTTATGTTACAACAAAGCTGGTTAGTCTTAAAGGTGCTACTGAAGTCTTTACTAACCTGAGAAAAAGACAATCTAAAAGGAAACTTGTGGACACCTGGGAACTGCAAGAGGGGAAGAGATCAAGGATCAATGTGTGTCTCTGAGTCTCTCTACACAAGTCATCTTACACAGGGGCTAGATCAAGATGGGTAGCCATGTTAGTCTGTCTGTAGCAGTAGAAAAGAGCAAGAGTTCAGTAGCACCTATAAGATTGACAAAATTTGTGGTAGGATAGGAGGTTTTGTGAGTCACAGCTCACTCTCTGAAGAAGTGAGCTGTGACGAAAGCTCCTACCCTACCACAAATTTTCTTAGTCTTATAGGTGCTACTGACATCTTACACAGGGACGCTCAAGGGAAAAATCTTACACTTGTTCCCCTGTTGAGGATATGCATGCACTGCTAGGGAGAGTACACTTGAATATGAGACCACACAGAAAGTAAGTCACTTGAGCATCCCCGTGTAAGATGTCTTGTTTAGAGAGAGATTCTAGGTCCGGCTGCTGCACTGGAAGGGTTTTCACAAGGAAAAGTGCAATTGTATTAGCAAGGCCAACAGGCAAGTGTGGGTTGGACCAATTCATGAAGGACACCTCCTCTCTGCAATCTATTACGGCAAGGGCCCCCAACCTTGTGAACAACTTTGGAACTCTGGCTCAGGGTGGTGGGTGCAACCATAAAACAGCTGCTGCGGTATCTCTTCAGCATTTTACACAGAAGCTCTGTTTAACTGGGTGCCTTTTGAACTTAACATGCTGTTTCAAAACATTTTCTTGCACACACACAAAATAAATATACTTCTTGAGCTAGCTAAGAAACACTAATCTGGCAGCATTTTTCTTCATTTTGCAGGCATCTACGGCACTTGTGCTTCTTCTCCTAGCCCTTCTCATAAGTGCGAGCCCTTCTCATTTTTTACCTGCACAATTACTTACAACAATGTTGCTTGATTCTCAATGTCTGGAGAGAACTCGGCTGCCTGCACATGGGCACAGTAAGAGGGATTCTAACCTGTGCCCTTTTCACACTACTTACTTGCTTCCGAAACATCGCGAGATGTAGTGCAAAAACCGCGGAAGATAGCGAGAAGACGCTATCTTTCGTGAGAAGACGCTATCTTCCGCGTTTTTTGCGCTACATCTCGCGATGTTTTGGAAGCAAGTAAGTAGTGTGAAAAGGGCCCTGATTTTGAGAGGAGCATAAATTATTTTTGAAAAGTGAACCAAAATAGATGTAATGATGTTACGATCGACTTCCACCTGAAGGATAAAAATGCATTAAAACTGGGAAGATCTGTTAACTTCAATAGAAGTTCCAGCCTCACTTGATAATGGAGAAGATATCAGACAAACTTCAACAGGCAGAAAATTATCCCAAACTGTCCAATATCATAGAAAAGTGGCACCCATTTATAGAATATCTTTCTAGTAATGACTTGCAAACATTAAAAACACCATATCAAACATTCATAAACATAGAACTTTAATTACAAAGAAAATGTACTAAATCCAGTATTCAACTCTCTATTAATCTCTACCTGATTTTTAAATTACAATGTTATCTGACTTGATTCTTTACCTACTTATAACAGTAAGCAATGTTTAGGATATAATCAGGGCTTTTTTTCAGCGGGAACGCAGTGGAACAGCGTTCCGGCACCTCTTGAAAATACTTGGCACTAGTGCATGAAAATAATATTATTTCAAAGAATCCCATGTATTTCTTCCTCATTTCCCTCTCGAGAGTTCGGGCACCTCTTTTCCCAGAAAAAAACCCCTGGATATAATATTTATATGTCAATCATGTTATACAAGACTTAGTTCATTTTCTATATCCACTGAATCAGACTACTTTAAATTGCTTGTATGTTCAATTGTCATTGTATGCTGTTTGGAATTAAATAAAGTTCATAATGTTAAAAAAAAATAGAAGTTCCAGTCTAAAATGCTAAAATGCTAAAGTTCCAGCATAAAGCATTTTAGCCATGCAGCCAAACATGTTTAGTCAAATCAAGACCCACTGGGTTTTCAGAATCTTGCTCCACTATTTGCATAGGTAAAGTGCTTTACCATAAAGTACTTTACCTATGCATTATACCCCAAACATCAAAAATTCCAAAATCCTCACCCAGCCCCTTACTCACTTTCAAAAACCACTTTAGATTGGTACGGATAGGTGCCATGTCGATTCCTTGTATTATGGGATGCAGTGGAAAATTAGCAAGCTGATGGCCCTCAGGAAGGATCTTGCATGATTCTTCTCACAAGAACCACAAAAGATATTAATCTCTCTTTAGAGAGGAAATCCAAATTCTAGTGGCACTTTAGAGAGTAACAACATTTATTTCAATATGCACTTTCATGAATCACAGCTCACAAAGCGATCTCATCTTGAATAGTCTTTAAGGTGCTGCTGGAGTTTTGTTTTATTTTGTTACAACAGAGGAATGTTTTGCAATCTTTAGATAGTAGCAAAAGCAAGCAGGGAAATTCCTTTCTCCCTGACATTTAGAGACTACAGTTTGGCAGCAGAGGGGAGGAAGAAGGTTGGGTAAGAAGAGAAGGAAGGTGAGCAAAGACTTTTGCACAAAATGAGGGTGTCATTTCACTTGGAGATAGGTTAGCCAACCTCTAGGTGGTGGCTGGAGATCTACTGGCATTATAACTGATCTCCAGAGGACAGGATCAGTTTCCCTGGTGGAAATGGCAACTCTGGAGTGGGGGCGGGGGGGGGGGCTGTGCGGCATTACACTTTGCTAGGCCCTTCCCTTCCCCAAACTCTGCCCTTCTCAGGCTCCGCACTGAAATCTCCAGGAATTTCCCAACTTGGTGTTGGCAATCCTATGAATTATGCACATTGATATAAATGTGATTTCTGGAAAAAAGTGTATTCGGAAGGTAATATGTGAAAGCTTGAGCCACACGTGACTGTGGGTGGGTCGTCTGGCTTCCTTATTTGCTCCACGCTGAAGCTTTTTTTCATTTAAAGTTTTAAACACACACACACACACACACCATGGATTTATTTATTCTTTTACTTTTCCCAAATGCTGGAGGAGGGAAACACATCACATGTTCAGGAAAAACTGAAAGTTTGGCCTTATAGGTCACAATTAAGCTTTGTTTAGGGCGTAAAATAAACTGACCTGCCATCACGTCTGCTCACGGATACAAAAACCCGTTTGTGTTTCTGGAGAAGCAGTCAAGAAATGCACATATTCTGCTCTCCATCGTGAGAGGACCTATTTCCAAGACTAGTTTCTCCCCAGTTTCCACGAATTGCCAGCGTTTTGGAAGGTCACGTTTCTTTTTCCACCTGCCCACGTTATTTTATGATCCATCAAAAAGCGCCAGGAGGAGAAAGAGAAAAACGCAGCTCTTGGCCGAGGGTCTCTGGGATCGCAGGACTTGCCTCCTGGCCCGAACATCGTTGGGCCCACCTGCGGCTTGCCTCTTGGCTTGCCAAACAAATAACACTTTAAAACCCCCCGACTGCACCCTGGAATTTCTGCTGGCTGTCCAGGAGAGGCACATCTGAGCGGGCAACTCCCTTCCTCCCCTGCAGCTGGCCCACATCTCGCCGGGCCAGCTCCATTGGGCCTGACACATACAGCCACCATATCTGTAAAGGTCATAACCTCCCCAGTAGGCCCGGTTGAGCTCACACATCTGCGAGCCGGGCCTGGCCTGCCCCTGCTGTGAGCGGACAGAGGGCACGGGCAGGAGGGGAGGCCCCGGCCGGGGTGTGTGTGTGTGTCTCATAAATAGATGGCGATGGTTGTTGTTCCTGTTGTTGGGTATCTTTCTGGGTTTAAAAAAATGGATGTAGCCGAGAGAGAAGGCTCCTTCCTCCCCTGCCCGGCCCTTAAACACAATGAAATCCATGTTTTGCAAGGACACAACCAATGTCTATGCCAGGTTGTGCCGGGTGTATTGCGCTGCTACCCTCGTGAATGCATCATGCACACATTCAGTGGCCAGATTGCCTAATCTGTAATTAACATGGGATTTAATGCTCTGCACATGCCCCCACCTGCATGTGCGTACCCCCCCCCCCCACGCGCACACACACCCTGCTGCACAGATATTGGGTGACATCATTTGCTATGACAGCAGAGTGACTGGGTGAAAGGTTAGCTTAGCACGTTTCCAAATGTCACGGTGTTCTTTCTGCTGCGTTAATCAGCACGGAACGGCCCAGCTAGCCCCTTTCTGTGTGGCAGTTTCCTGGGCGTTATGCCAGTCCTAGAGTTTGTGAACATCATGAGATTGGGAAGAAAAATGTAGACATTAGAAGCTTTTAGGGATAAGAATGTGGATATTCTTCTCAATAGCTCTGGAAAGCTCACGCCCTGGAAATCTAGTTGAAGGCGCCCCTGGACCCAAGTCCTGCTCTTCTACTGCCCACCAAAAATATTCTTTTCAATGGTGGCCAAGCAGATGCCCCAGGAGACCTACAAGCAAGGAATGGAAGTTTCAGCCCCCGTTTTTGCCCTGCATCTGTTACTCAGAGGTAGACTACCCCTGCACCTGGAAGTTTCATTTGGCGGCTAGATACCAACAGGCCACTCCACAACACGTTTAATCTTTTTTTAACCCAACATCTGTGGTGCTCGCCACCCCTTGAGATAGCAAATGTCACTGGCTGCGTGTGCTTCATTTATTTGTACTCTTACATTTTCTTTGGCAGTGATATTAACAATAGAAAAGTCAAGTATGTCTAGGGTTAACGAATTTCAGAAAGAACAAAACCATGGTTACAGTGAGACCAAATGCAGGTGTGCCAGGGAAATAGCAGGGCTTCGCAATGTGACGCCAACATCTCCAGTCAGCCCCAGGTGCTGGGATGGCAGAGCAGCAGACGGCCCCGAGTCTTTCCCCCTCTTCCCTTCTCGGCTGTTTCTATTACTCGCTGCAAAGCTCCATCCCTCACAGGGCTTCGCAACCTACCATTACCACAGGGCTTTCTTCTACTTCTTTTGTGGAGGTTATTAAATGACAAAACTGAGGCTGTCATACTTTGGTCACATCATGAGAAGGCAGGACTCTTAGGAAAAGTCGATAATGCAGGGGAAAGCGGAAGGCAGTTGGAAAAGAAGAAGACCCAAAGTGAGATGGCTTGACTCAATAAAGGAGGCCACGTATAAAGGAGGCCACATCCTCCAGTTTGCACGATCTGAGCCAGTCTGTTAATGATAGGACATTTGGGAGATCTTTCATTCATAGGGTCGCCGTAGGCCGGAGGCAACTTGACGGCACATCATATACACACACACACATTAATTTTGGACCTAAATGGGCACAAATGCCCTTCCCTCACCCCTACCTTGCAACTTTCCCTATTCCACTCAATGCTTCTGTTTGCATCTCATTTGTAACCAGAGCTATAAAAGATTATCTAAAGCCTGCTCTGTTTGGGATAAACATCAAGAGAAACGCCACCTTTGTGCTGAGCTTGACGTTTGGGCACTAAGGCAATGCTGGTAGAAGAAGGCTGGTGTTCCTGCTGGATTGTAGTATTACTGGATTGTAATATATTTATAATATTCAAAAGCAACTAAGATGCAATATATGGGGCAGGATACATATTTAAAATCAAAGATACTGGTGCGGTTTTGATTTACCTGTCCCTTAGTGAGTGTAAACACTTTGTCATCAATCAATCACTCAATTGTTTTAAACTGTAGTCAGGGAGCTAAAATTTGAAGCTGTTGGCACACCCATCAGGAACACCCCATGGGGCTTAGATCTGACAACCCCTTTCTTGGTAAAATCAAGAAGAGTCCAGTAGCACCTTTAAGACTAACCAATTTTATTGTAGCATAAGCTTTCGAGAATCAAGTTTTCTTCGTCAGATCTGACAAAGAGAACTTGATTCTCGAAAGCTTATGCTACAATAAAATTGGTTAGTCTTAAAGGTGCTACTGGACTCTTCTTGATTTTGCTACTACAGACTAACACGGCTAATTCCTCTGGATCTATGACCCCTTCCTTGGGTCATCCCTGTTGGACGTGGGAAAGGGTCTTTCTTCCCCTCGCTATGAAACTCTGGCCTGCACACGAAGTTCTGCTTCCTTGAAAAGGTGCTGGGCAAGGCATGTCACTGCCTGTGACCCTGAAGAGCTGCTGCCACTCAGAGCCACGCAGTGCTCGAGGGGCCCAAGGTCAGACTCAGCAGCCAGCAGCTTCACGAGTCTCTGGAATGGTCAGTTTTGCACCTGACCAGATGCCAAACTTGGTGGTGGGTAACGTGGCCCCCAGAACAGGACTGAGCTGACTTCTCTGTTGTAGGGTTGCCAGCCTCCATGTGGGGCCTGGAGATCTCCTGGAAGTATAACTGATCTCCACTATACCCCACTGAGGTCCTTCCCAACCCCCAACCCCACCCTTCCTAGGTTTCATCCCCAAATCTCCAGGAATTCCCTAACCCATCTGTTGCTTGTTCTACTTTGGCTTCACGAAGGTCTCCGGAAGCTCTGCACCGGCATATTTTAACTGTACAAAGCGAGAGAGAAAACCCTGTTGTAACTAACCTGTGTGAAGGGAACTCCTTGAGCATCAGAAGGGGTTTGCAGGATCAGGCCTATTTAATCCATTGTTCCTTGCAAGCCTCCCAGCATCCCTTAGAAATTGGTGGGCAGAGATAATGCATTCCACGCTTCTCAGTTTGCCAATACTACGCAGAAGTTACAATCAAATTCAAATTACACCACAGAACATTTGCAAGGGGCTACCTGAGGGGAAGGGGGGGGCGGGCGGGGTGAGGCTGTGCTGCCTATTGAGCAGTCTATATAATGAAGGCCTGGGATACAAAAAAGAGGGGGGGGACTGCTAGAAAATCAGATGGAGGGAAGCAGGCCCACCCCCGGAAAACAGCCATTCAGATCATTAAGGGTTTGCGCTGTTATGAAAGAGGGAACTTTAACTCTTCCTGGGCCTAGCAGAGTGGGTGGGCTGGGGGCTTCTCGGTGGAGGTGAAGGGAGTCAGGGGGAGAGGGGAAAAGGTGGATGAAAAGCTGTTGGGCAGGGTTGCTGATTCTGCAAATTAAAAAACAGCAGCAAAGGAGAGAAAGCCCCAGAGCGAAAGGTCTTGGGGCCTGGCCTCTAGCCACCCCCTCCCCAAATTCGTGGCTCCCATCCTCGGCAATCTGAATTAACCCTTGACAATTGTGCACGATTAACTCCCATGGGGCAGGAGGGAGAGGGGGGCTGGGGGCAAGGAGCAGAGGAAATTGACCGTGCTGACAAAGGGGACAGCCGGCCCAACTCCACCAAAGCGCTAATTGCTTCCCCTCCTTCGCCCCCCTCTTTCCCCTTCCCCGGCATCTGTTGGGTGGGTCCCCCTTCTCAGAACGGGGCGGGAGGGCTAGCAGAAGCTTCAGGGCTCCTCTGTAAAGTGCACACTTCCCTGGCTGGAGCATCACTCGCTCAGCCCTTTTCAAAGGTCCTAATTACAGGCCCAGGCTGCCAGTAGGGTCAAGAACTCTAACCATTAGAAATGCTTGCTCAACAAATTAATGTCCGGTCGCTTAATTGTCCGGCTTTTAACCCAGGATTGAATTCAACTCAGTTTTCATTTCGTTCATGGATTTCATGACGACTTCATAATTGTGGTTCCCAGAAATTCAGAATAACACATTTAACAACATAAAATCAGAGCAACTCTAAAATGGGTAAAGGGACGACTGTTTATTCTAACAATGAAATAGCTAACAACAACAACAATGCTAGAAAGGAAGGAAGCAGCAGTGAACACAATTTGAAATCAGTTGAAAGCAAGGAAGAATAATGAAATATTAATAGAGCAAGATTTGGGTCCAGTAGCACCAACCAGATTTCCAGGAAATGGAGAGAAAGCTCCCTTCATCAGATACCAATAATCAACAAAATGAATAAAATTAATCAAATAGTCATAAAAATGCACGAGTAATAAAAATATCAGTATAGGTGCCATTTTGATCAATATTGAAAGACTGTGTGGGGCACTGCTATAATTTAAACAAAAACTGAATTAATAAGCAACAGCTGTTAATAGGAAACCAAAATAGCTAAGAGTGGCAGAGAGACAGTGCTGTTAAGTAGTTAGTACTAGGTTGGCTATCGAAGCCCAGATTCAACATCCTCATGTGATACTCCTTGGTTAGGGTTACTAACTGTGGTTTGGGAAATTCCTGGAGATCTCGGAGTCTACGGAGGGCATAGTTTGGGCAGGAGAGTAACCTAAGCAGGGTATAATGCCATATAGCCCCCCTTCCAAGTTGCCATTTCTTTCAGGGGAACTGATCCAGTCCTCTGGAGATCAGTTGTAATTCCAGGAGATCTTCAGGCCCCATTGAGAGGTTGACAGCCCTACCTCCTGGTGACCTTGGGGCAGGTACTCACTCTCAGCTGATCCTACCTTACAAGGTTATTGTGATGATAAGAGAGGGGGCTGGAGAACCAGGCATGCCACCCTGGACTCGTTGGAGGAAAAGCATAAAATGTATTCAGGAAAAAAATAATCTGACTTTCAATTTTATTCCAAGATAAATAGCCATGTTAGTCTGTCTATAGCAGTAGAAAAGAGCAAGAGTCCAGTAGCACCTCTAAGGCTAACAACATTTGTGGGAGGGTAGGAGCTTTCGTGAGTCACACAGCTCAAGCTACTCGACTCTTGCTCCTTCCAGTCTTATTCCCGAGAGCATTTGGTGGAGGAGATCAATGGATTCAGCGGATTTCGCTGTGCTTCTTTTAATTTGGGCGCATTTAAATTCTACGTGTTTTAAATCTTGAGTTCTTTTTCATTTGTAATTTAGTAATTTTAATCTGCTTTGATCTTGTTAATTGGACTGATATAATTCGTATCCTTGCAACACCAACTGGGTGCAACATTGTATCTGCCTTGCGTCCAAGGAGATAAAGTGGCATAGAAATGTTTTAAGTCAAGAAATAACTCCCGGCTCCAGCTCCATCAGCAATGGCCAGCGCAAGATTTAGCTGTTTTCCAGAACAAGGTAAGCCGTGTGGAAACGGCTCTGGTCTAGTTCAAACCATGGGGCTGCTTTCCCAAACACAGCCACGCCCTTCTAGCCCACTGACTTTAATGGACTTAGAGGTAGGCACTTCTGCATAGAATGGCACTCACTGTCCTTTTCAAAATCCCGAACTGTCTGTTATTTTTGGCAGTAAAAACTTGGGTGGCAGTACAGTCTGAGTTCATGAGTGCACTTTCAGAACTCCTCTTGTTCTATGGACATGGCCCCTGCATTTGTTTGTTTGTTTATGTCATTAAAGCCCGCCTTTCTCACTGAGACAAGGCGGATTACATAGTGTGAAATAGTACAATCAGTATCCAGGACATATCCACACAGTGTCAAGGATATTTCCATAAACAATATTTGTTCTACTTATAGAGAACAATATTCTACAATAATTGTTCTACTCACAGAGAACAATATTTGTTCTACTTACAGAGGAGTTCGCCACGTTAGTCTGTAGTCGCAAAATACAATGCATCTGACAAAAGAGAGCTGTGGTTCTTGAAAGCTGATGCTACAATAAAATTGGTTCGTCTTAAAGGTGCTACTGGACTCTTTACTGTTTTGTTCTACTTACCGTCATATAACAGGCTGCGGCATTTCTATAGCACTTTCCCTGTTCTCTGTATCCCACAGCAACTAAGTTAGCTGGGCCAGTATTATTAATCATGCGCACAGGGGTCTAGAGATGAGATTAGAGTTGCTAATTCCAGTTTGGGACATTCCTGGAAATCGGGGGGTGGTTTCTGGGAAGGGCCGAGATTAAGTTGTCCAGCAGGGATGAGATGTTATAGAATCCACCCACTGGAGCTGCCACTTCCTCCAGGGAAACTCGTCTCTGTAGACTGGAGAAGAGCTGGAATTTGGGGAGCGCGCCAGGCTCCACCTGGAGGTTGGCAAGCAGCAAGACCTCCTAGTGAGCCTGTAGCAGACCAGACCAGAGCTGATTCCAGACGACTAACCTGAAGGCGCTGCATGCCGCCATGTTCCGGATCGCGACGGGGAAAACGCGAAATATCGCATTTTCTCGCGCAAGTTTGGCGCGACATTGCGACGTCGTGCCAAACTCGCGCGAGAAAACGCGATATTTCGCGTTTTCCCCGTCACGATCTGGAACATGGCGGCATGCAGCGCCTTCAGGTTAGTCGTCTGGAATCGGCCCAGGGCTGCCCAGGGCCTTCTCCATCATCTCAATTTGCTCTTCCATCTGCAGCAGCCACAGTGCCTTCGCAGTTGTGACCAATGGGGGTGTGGTTTCCGTCACCACTTCTGCAGGAGGATACAAACACAGGGAAACCCCACTGGTTTCAATGGGGCTCAAGCACCCTCAACGGTCCTTTGCGGTTCTTTGCATGAGGTTGCACTGTGCTTACCACCCACTGGGCATCGCTGAAGGCTACAAACGTGATGGTGGGGTGTGTGTGTGTGGGAGAACTTCACTGAGACATTCTCCCCCCACTGCCTTGTTTTTATTTGTGGCACTTTTTCACAGCTCCACTTCATTGCAAAGGGGCTTTGTGCTGTGTGCTGTGCCCCCTAACACCCATTTCCTAAAGAGGGGGGAAAGTTAGCGTTAGGACATAAAGTCCAGTTAATTCTAATTGCTCATGGCCAGAAGTGTCTCAACCTATCCTTGCCTTGCTCAGGAGTTCAGGGCCGTAGACAGGGTTGTTTCTGCATCAATTTTATACTCACACAACATCCCTGCAAGGTAAGTTACGTCAAGAAAAAATGGTCCAGAGAGCTTTGTGCTGTGTGGGACTTTTGAGTCCTGGAATCGCCAGCCCTAATTCTGTAATGTCTCTAGCAGGCCCAAGGCATCAGTCCTAACTAGGGTTGCCAACCTCCAGGTGGAGCCTGGAGCGCTCCTGAAATGACAATTGACCTCCAGGCTACAGGAGCAGTTCCCCTGAAGGAAATGGCAACTTGGAAGGGAGAACTATATGGCATTAAACCCTGCTAAGTTCCTCCCCTCACCAAACTATATCCTCCCCAAGCTCCCCTCCCCCCCCCCGATATTCAGGAATTTCCTGACGTTAGTTGGCAACCAGGGCTTTTTTTCAGCAGGAACGCGGGGGAACGGAGTTCCGGCACCTCTTGAAAATGGTCACATGGCTGGTGGCCCCGCCCCCTGATCTCCAGACAGAGGCGAGTTTAGATTGCCCTCCGTGCTGCCGAGCGGCGCGGAGGGCAATCTCAACTCCCCTCTGTCTGGAGATCAGGGGGCGGGGCCACCAGCCATGTGACCATTTTCTCCGAGGGCAACACACTGAGTTCTACCACCTCTTTTCTCAGAAAAAAAGCCCTGTTGGCAATAGTATTTACTTTTCAGTGAAGGTCTGCTTCACTTCCTTCATATTTAGGCCCTGAGCCAGATAAGGTCAGTTGTGGTAACTTCATACACAACTAACGGGACAAATTAGATGCTAACTACTGTGACTTTAGATTTTGCAGAACAAGAGTCCTGTGGTACCTTCGAGATTACCAAATGTCTTGTAGAGAAAACGTATGCTACAATGAATGTGTTAGTCCTTAAGATGCCACCAGACTATTAATTTGCTTTTCTGCAACAGTCTTACGTAGTGATAGAACTGACACTTTTTGTGAGGCTTAGAAAAACAATATGCGATTCTGTTAAATCAAGAAAATAAAAGGATAGTTGTATTAATAAATTCTATATCCCACCTCACCCCAAAGGGGTTCACCGGAAATAGATCAAGCTTCCACTCTGAGGTTTTCTCTGAACAGATACCCTGCATTTTTGCTGTATGAATGAATGAGAGATTCAGTTTGTCTAAAATGTTCCTTTCGGGGAATCTTTTGGGGTGGGGACCAAACTCTGTTCTATGGACACCGGAATGAGGGGCAGAATTTGTCAGAGGGACACTTTGCAAAATAAGTGGGTCGGACTAGATGACCCCAGAGGTCCCTTCCAGCCCTATGATTCTATAATAAACAAAGACGTATTAACATTTGTCATTGAATGTGGACTTTGGATGTTATTTTAAGTGCTTCTCATGTTTTACATGAGATTCCATGAAAACCTTCAGATGATCATAGAGTATATGTGTTTTAGTGAAGGGCCCTCCTTCCCCAAGGAATGCCGTGGTGCATCACTGTATTTTTATTGCTTGCAATCAATTGTTTTGATATTTTAAAGTTGTTATATAATACATGTTCTTGATGTGATTATTATTCATTATTGTTCTTAATATTATTATTGTATCTATTCTTTGAGATCCACTGCAATGTAGTGGTTAGTGTATCAGACTAGGATTTGAGAGGCCCGGGGTCCAAATCCACTCTGCCGTAGAAGCCTGGTGAGTGACCTTGGGTCAGTCACGCACTCTCTCTCAGCCAAGTCTGCCATGCAGGGTTGTTGTGAAGATAGAATGGAGGAGAAGAGAATCACGGAAGCCCCTTTGGGTCCCCATTGGAGAGAAAGGTGGGGTACAAATGAAGCAAATAAATAAATAATGTGTTGCCTGACCCGTTTTGGGGTTCCAGGAGTTTCATTTCTGCTTCTCTATATAATGTCTTTGTTTGCATTTTTGTCCTGCTTCCCTGCCCCCAAATTGTGTCTTGTGCCCTATCTCTGCTTAGGCTTTGATCCAATACCAATATTATTAGTCTTCTGTCCAGTACCCTGTCTTGTGACAGTGTGACGTTCCTGAACAGCTCCCACCAGAAGCGTGAAAAAGTGCTGCTCCTCGGAACCAATTAATTAAATTCGGTAGCTGCAGAAACTACTCAAAACAAAAAAAAGTTAATGCTCAAGATGCAGAGATCTGCATTTCCCGAAGTCTCACATTTACATCTTGACTCGGAGCTGGACGCAACCCTTTGCTTTCCTGATTCATACGCCATGCTTTTTGCAGGGCTCTGTGCCGCTGTTCACAGTGAGCAGTTTCCTCATTATTACACAGAGAAAAGCCACATTAAATTTCTCTAAGATATGCACATTTATGCAGGTAATTCAGTGGGGCAAGAGAGGGTCTTTTCATTCATTGAAGCCCTCCTTCTTCCAGGCGCTTGACCATGGGGCAGTTTCTGGACTGCCATCTTTCCTTTTCCTTGCCTCTTCGCTGGCCTATCCCTCCCTAACCATCACAAACTTTTCCGATGGTCCCTAGAGAGCCCAGTTTTCTGCAGTCTCCCCAACGTCCTCTCTTTTTCTTACGCAACCTGCCCATTGTGTGATGTGTCAGTTTGTGCAGCACTGTCAAACACATTGGCCCGTCCAAGCCGAGCGGGCCTTGTGAAAGGCTCAGCGGGGGCCCGCGCACTATGCCACTAATTAGGGTTTGCAGTGGAGGGTTCCCATACACACCTGCAAGGTCATGTGACTCGGGGGGGGCAAAGAATGACCGCTCCACCCAAGCGTGAACCAAAATGAGCTGGACTGCCAAAAAAAAAAATAAATTGTTGTGCTGATGGTCACATTTTCCAGCAGACAAAATGCTCTTGGCACCTCTGCTTGGGGGTGGGGCAGGGATGGGGGGGGAGGGGGAGACCCAAACCCCAGCACCTGGTTCCGAGGAAGTTCCTAGTTGGCCCCCCTAGGAAGTCTAGCTTGAACTGACTTGACAGCCGAGGAGCTTTTGCTACTCCAATTCATGAGTGACAACATCAGCTTTAAAAGTAAAACTGCAATCTTGGTGCGGCTTTGCTCTCTTGCAGTGAGAGACATTCTGCAATTATTTCCATTCCAAAGCTAGCAAACGGAGGCCAGGAGACAATGGATTTTCTGATGTCAGACAGTAAATCTGGGGATAACATAAGACTTCTAAAGTCTTTGGAAGAGTATGCAAAGATGTATTGTCGAAGGCTTTCACGGCCTGAGTAGATACAAATGACCTGCCAACATCTTTTCCACACTGTGACACTGAGAGATCTCTGTCTTTCGGTGCTACACCTCTGAAGATCCCAGCCATAGCTGCTGGCGAAATGTCAGGAACTACAATGCCAAGACCACGGCAATACAGCCCGGAAAACCCACAACAACCAGTATGCAAAGATATTTTATCCTGACGAGTGCTCTTGGTTTTATATTGACTTTACTATTTTAATGCTATAGGTAGTTATAAAATGTTTTGATGATTAAGCATGGAAGCTGCCTTGAGTCTATGTCTGGTGAAAATAGTGCCATCTAGAAATATTTTGAATAAACAAACAAATAAATAGATTTAACCTGGCATTAAATTGCAAGGTCACTGGAAGTTCTTCTACACTTCTCCACTTGCCCCGTCTTTATTGTATATGGAAGAGTGTTTTAATGTTTATTTATAATGTTTTTATTGTTTTTAAACTGTATGTTATTAATTGTATGTTGTCACAGTGTCCTGAGCCCGTCTGATGGGGAGGGTGTTTTAGAAATGCAATAAATAAATAAATAAACTTATTGTTTTGATGCAATCTGTACTCTGGACAAGAGGCTGCTGTCAGGACAGAATATGGGGAAACAGAATGGTTTCCAATTGGCAAATATGTCAAGACAAGGATGTATATTATCTCCCTACCTATTCAACCTCTATGCAGAGTATATCATAAGGAAAGCTGGATTAGATCTAGAAGAAGGAGGAATGAGAATTGGTGGGAGGAACATTAACAATCTGAGACACGCAGTTGACACCACGCTACTGGCAGAAAATAGTGAAGACTTGAAATGACTACTGATGAAGGTTAAAGGAGAAAGTGCCAAAGAAAGATTACATCTGAACATCAAGAAGACAAAAATAATGACTACGCAGGGATTACGCAATTTTAAAGTTGACAATGAGGAAACTGAAATTGTTCAAGATTTTCGATTCCCTGGCTCAATCATCAATCAAAAGGAAGACTGCAACCAAGAAATTAGAATGACGTTGAGACTTGGAAGAACAGCTGTGAGGGAACTAGAAAAAATCCTTAGAGATTAGGATGTTTCCCACGCCATTGTATTCCTCATTACTATGTACAGATGTGAGAGTTGGACACTGAAGAAAGCTGACAGAAAGAAAATTGATTTGTGTGAAATGTGGTGCTGGAGGAGTTTTGTGAATACCATGGACAGCCACAAAGACAAATAAGTGGGTTCTAGATCACATAAAGCCTGAATCCCCCCTAGAAGCTAAAATGACAAAACTAAAGCTATCGTACTTTGGTCATTTCATGTGAAGGAAAGACTCTCTAGAAAAGTCAATAATGTTGGGCAAAGTGGAAGGCAGCAGGAAAAGGGGAAGGCCCAAAATGAGATGGCTGGACTCAATAAAAGAGGCCCCACACCCCAGTTTGCAAGATCTGAGCAAGTCTGTAAACGATAAGATGTTTTGGAGGTCTTTCATTCGTGCTCAATCCTTGACCATCCTGGCTGCTAAAATCAAGTAAGGACCACATAAATGAATCACTGATGTCTATTGTAAATCAATCACTAACTCAGGGCATCTTCCCCCAGCTGCTCAAACGGGCGGTTATCTGTCCACTCATTAAAAAACCATCCCTAGACAAAAATGAGGTGGCCAGTTGTCACCCAGTCTCTAGTCTGCCCTTTCTGAGCAAAATAATTGAGAGAGCAGTAGCTGACGAACTCCAGATCTTCTTGGAAAACACTAGCGCTCTAGACCCTTTCCAGTCTGGATTCAGACCAGGGCACGGGACAGAGACAGCACTAGTAGCGTTATTGGATGATCTCCAGCTAAATATAGACAAAGGCCATGCCTCCTTATTGCTCCTCCTGAATCTGTCTGCAGCCTTTGACACTGTAGACCGTGCCATCCTGTTGAGGTGCCTAGAAACAGAAGTGGGCATCAAAGGATGTGCTCTGGACTGGTTTAAATCATTTCTCATGGGATGGACCCAAAGGGTTGCCATTGGAGATCAGCTATCTCCAGAATGGAAGCTATCTTGCAGGGTTCTGCAGGGCGCAATCTTATCTTCCCATGTTATTCAACCTCTACGTAAAGCCTTTAGGAGAACTCATTCACAGCTATGGAGTTGGATGTCACCAATATACAGATGACACCCACCTCTATATCTTGCTATCCAGGTCCTCACAGGATGCAGTAGAAATCTTAGATCGCTGCCTGACAGCCGTGGTGAAATGGCTGAAAAATAACAAATTGAAATTGAACCCAGACAAGACTGAAGTGATGCTTGTTGGGAAGTCAGAGATCTTGAACGACATTGTACTCCCCACTTTTGATGGAGTTCATCTGACCCTTGCAGATATGGTTATTAGCCTAGGGATTATAGTGGATCCAGATTCTTCGCTAATGCATTAAGAATCATAGACTTCACCACTATGTTGCCTTAAAGGTAAAGGTAGTCCCCTGTGCAAGCACCGAGTCATTACTGATCTATGGGGGGATGTCGTATCATGATGTTTTCTTAGCAGACTTTTTATGGGGTGGTTTGCCATTGCTTTCCCCAGTCATCTACACTTTACCCCCAGGAAATTAGGTACTCATTTTACTGACCTTGGAAGGATGGAAGGCTGAGTCAACTACCTGTTGTCTTAAATATGTGCTCCTATGAGCTACTTGTGCTTCATGTGGTCTAATGTCATCCCTAGAATTGCTTATGTTTTGTTTCAGCATTTCTTCAGCTCTTACTAATGCTATGTCTTTATGACATCGTGTTCATTTACCCTATGGCATTGTTTATGGAAATGTCCTTGAAACGGACTATACTAATTTCACACTGTGTAATCCGCCTTGAGTCTTAGTGAGAAAGGCGGACTATAAATGACATAAATAATAAAATAATAAATAGGGTCAGCATCGGTCAGAGGTGACTTGATGGCACATAATGTACCCCCAGCCCCATTGTCATGAATGGAAGCTGCCATAAGCAGACCTCTGCCCTTTACTCCATTTGGGTTTCCCATTGGAAAAAAGCTAGTTCTCACCAACATTTCCACTTGGCTCTTAAAAACATCATCTCTTCTGCTTCACAGCCATTTCCCTTGCAATTCCCTGGAGCCCATTAGAAAAATCTGTAAATCCATTAATGTACCAGAAGCTCTTCTCACCTTTGGGCATCTGGCCATGACCGGCTTAGGTAGCATCTCAGAGGCAGGGCCCAAACAGCTGGATTGAGACAGGCTGAGGCAAAGAGGTCTCTTTAAAGTTGGGATAGTACAGGGGCGGGGAAATGACAGTCTGGGGGCACATCAGGCCCACAAGAGCTTTGCTATTGCTACTGTCCGACAGGCCAGTGCTTCTCCCTCTCCAAATTAACAACAACAACAACAACAACAACTACACCAAACTGAGAGCCAGTTTGGTGTAGTGGTTAAGAGCGCAGGACTCTAATCTGGAGAACCAGGTTTGATTCCCCACTCCTCCGCTTGAAGCCAGCTGGGTGACTTTGGGCTAGTCACAGCTCTCTGGAGCTCTCTCAGCCCCACCCATCTCACAGGGGTGGGTTGTTGTGGGGATAATAGTAACATACTTTGTAAACCACTCTGAGTGGGTGTTAAGTCATCCTGAAGGATTGTATATAAATCAAATGTTATTATTATTATTATTATTATAACAACAGCAGCAGCAGCATTTGATTTATATACCACCCTTCATGACAACTTAACACCCACTCAGAGTGGTTTACAAAGTGTGTCATTATTATTACCTCCACAACAATAATCACCCTGTGAGGTGGGTAGGGCTGAGAGAGCTCTGAGAGAGCTGTGACTGACCCAAGGTCCCCCAGCTGGCTTCAAGCAGAGGAGTGGGGAATGAAACCGGGCTCTTCAGATTAGAGTCCCACTGCTCTTAACCACTACACCAAACTGGCTCTCAAATTGTTAACCAGCTTGACAGGCAAGGGCACTTTTGAGCCATTATGCATGCTGAGAGGTTATGCTGGAGTCTTTGCCTGCTCCAGGGGGCTTTGCGTTGGATGCCAGCTCTTCCTGTCTCCAGCACCCCAGGCAATGGGGATAGAAAGTGTTGGCGTCCAACACGGAGTCCTCAAATGAAAGCTGAAACTCAGACGTGACTCTTGGCGAAAAAAACGTGCCAACTCTTGACATAATGTGATGGCTAAGAAACTATATTGTGACTCATGCAATCTCCAGAAAGTCCTGTGAGCAAGATTACTTATGATCCCACACATGCCAGAAGGGAAGAAAGGATTTCTAATTTAGCAGTAAATAAACCCAAATTAGGCAAGCCCGTTTCCCAGACTGTCCAAGGTGGTGTGTACCCCTTCTAGGGTTACCAGTCTCCAGGTGGGACCTGGAGATCTCCCAGAATTACAACTGACCTCCAGAATACAGAGATCCATTCCCCTGGAGAAAATGGCTGCTTTCGTGCATGGCCTTTATGGCATTACACCCACTCAGGTCCCTCTCCTCCTCGAACCCACCCTGCCCAGGCTGTCCCTCAAATCTCCAGGAATTTCCCAAGCTGGAGTTGGTCTCCCGTTGTCCTGGGCTCTCTCCTTCTGGTACATAATGAAGCCCTTTCCCCCAGGAAGCAATTATCCTCTTCTTACTCTTCCTGTACACATATCTATCTGTTAATTTCAGACTCAGACCCATGATTTGTTGCGCACAGCCACACACCGTAACACTCCCTAACCTACCATCTGGGTATACATTCAGTCACACAACAAACGGCATCCGCAACAATATCTTCCCAACTACTTGTTAGCTAATGGCGGGAGTCAATTTTGCAGTATTCAGTGTCATGAATGGGCAGGGGTGGTATTTGCTTTTAGACTATTAACAAAAGACTGCTAGGTGCTAGCAATAGATTTGCTTCTAGGGCATGGATTTCAAGGACAGCTTAATAAATAGCAGTACATTTATTGGGAAGAGGCCCAGATTCTAGAGTCCTTCTTTTCCTTCTTAGACTGGAGTAACAGTTTTTAAGATGGAACTGTAAATCAACTGAAATAGTTGGTTTGAAAAAGTAATGATTAGACTGCTAATTCAGGTAGAATCTGTAGTGGATCATTAAATACCAGAGCTTTGGTAACATCAGCATTTGACTATTGTAATGCACTATAAATTGGTCTCCCATCTAAGTTAATATGGAGACTCCAATTGGTGCAAAACGCTGCAGCCCGACTGTTAGCTGGACCGAGCAGGAGCATGAACATCACGCCCATCCTACAGTCACTCCACTGGCTACCTATTAGTTACCGTGCTCAATTCAAGGTATTAGTTATTATATACAAAGCTCTTCACAGCCTTGGCCCAGCATACCTACGAGATCGCCCAACTCCTTATGTCCCTCCACGGCAGCTTTGCTCATCTGAACAGGGTCTCTTGCAGGTGCCAGCCTGCACATGGGCAAAATCAACACCAGCCCATACACGGGCTTTCTCTGTGGTGGCCCCTACCTTGCTGAACAGCCTGCCTGAGGAGGTCAAGAGAGCCCCCACTCTCCTAGATTTCTGCAAATGATGCAAAATTGAATTATTCAAAAAGGCTTTTTCCTCAGATAGGAGAGCTGTATTGTAGGGAGGGGGTCTCAGATGCTTCGCTAATGAGTCAGGGACCAGAGACTTCACCACTATGTTGCCTTGCATATTATCTGTTACTTTGAATATGTATTCGTATATGCTACCTGTGCTTCATGTTGTTTAATGTCAGTCCTAGAATTGATTATGTTGTTTCAGCATTTCTTCAACTCTGGATTGGATCCTTGCTAATGCTCTGTCTTTGTAAACTTGTATTCATTTACCCTATGACATTGTTTATGGAAATGTTCTTAACACTGTATGAAAATGCCTGTCCTTGTCCTTGCTACAGCTTTCCTGCTGAGGGGTTTCTGAGCGTTTGCCACGACTTCCCTGTGCATTGGGGCAGGGCTTTTTTTCAGCCAGAACATGGTGGAAAGGCGTTCCAGCATCTCTCCAAAGAGATCACTGTGAAACTTCAGCTGACTGGCAGGGAGAGCCCTCTTCCATCCCATTCAAGTGAGCAACAGGAAGGGGTCCCTTTAAACTTCAGCTGACTGGCTGAAGTTTACCCCGCACAGCTGGAAGGAAGTCCCTGCCGGCCAGCTGAAGCCATGGGGGTTTAAAAGTTAAAGAGACCCTTTCCAGGGGTGGCTGCGCCCTGCGCAATGATGTCACTTCCCAGAAGTGCAGTCCTGGGAGCACACACGTGCAAAGTGCGCATGTGTGGAGCCAGCCTTGAGTTCTGCAACCTCTTTTCCCAGGAAAAGAGCCCTGCATTGGGGGGTGTTCTGGGATGCGTTCCAGAGTGCACAGTCACTTGCTGGGGGGCTGCAGGAAGGAATAAAGGTGCCCCTGACTGTCTCCTGCAGCTTCTCATTGAGGGACACGGAAAAGCTCAGCAAGTTGAGATGGCCTTTAGTGGCCAGCCTAGTCTGACTGTTCCCACTCCAGGGACTGGTGATTTATGCTTTCCGATCACATTTAATAAACCCTAATATACATTGGGAAAGTTGCATCGGCAGGAGATCCTAGTGGTCTGTTAAAAGGTTTGTAGTTTCCAGAATGTATGGGTTGCTCTGGTACATAAGCGCACTGCTATTATTACTATTATCAGTTAAAGCCACCGTTCCATAGCCTGGCTTGAAACCAGACTGAAAAGGGTCCAGATTGCTAGAGTTATCCAAAAGGACTCGGATCGGGTCTGCCACTGCTCTTTCCATCACTTAGCCGAGAAAGGTTAGAGACTGGGCGATAAATTGGCCACACCATTTTTGTCTGGGGACGGTTTGTAAGTAGCTGGTGGGAAAGAGCCTCTTTGGTTCCATGGGATGAGAGCTGGTGAAGTGCAGTGTGGGAGGCTTGTTTCATTCCTGCCTGTTTCCTGTGGGTCCCAAAGTCCTTCCCCAAACGCCGAGAGTCCCTGCCAGCCTTCCTGCCTCTGGAGCTAGTTGGCCGTGGTGTGAAATGCAGCCCTTTATGAGGAGGGCTGCAATTGGAATGACACATTCTGACACAGTGTGTAACCCCTTGACCCTGCCGTGCCTGGGCGCATTAAAGACGGTGTGTGCCTTCACACGGGGCAGGAGAGGGGTCTTGAGGTGAGGAAGAGAGGGATGGGGGGCAGGCCAGAGAAGACAGAGGAAGGGGTGGGGGAGGCTTCTTTAGCTCAGTAGAACCAGAGGAGTTAGCTGTGTTCGTCTGTAGTTGCAAAATGGTAAAGAGTCCAGTAGACTAGCCAGCTTTATTGTAGCATAAGCTTTCGAGAACCACAGCTCTCTTCATCAGATGCACCGTCAGCTTTCAAGAACCACAGCTCTCTTCATCAGATGCATCTGACAATGCATCTGTCCAAGAAAGATGTGGTTCTCGAAAGCTTATGCTACCATAAAGTTGGTTAGTCTTAAAGGCGCTACTGGACTCTTTGCTATTTAGCTCAGTGGGGTGCTACAATGGAGTAAATTCTCCCCTACCTTCTCTCTCCTCCTCCTCCTTCCAACTCCAGCCAACCTCTTCTCCTCTCCATACCCCTTCTGCTTTCTTCTGTGCCTTCTGCCAAGATTGTTCCTGTACCTGGAAGAGTGCCCCCCGCCCTTCAGCTTAGCAAGCCTCCTTCACCTCTTCCCAAAAATCCCTTCTAAATAACTTCACCTTTGACTAAATTGTCTGCCACCCGTGAGCCTTTCAAGCACGAATCTCAATGGGGAAAAAGGGAAGGTATTGATGTAGGAAGGGTAGGTGTGAGTCCTGTCATAAGGTGCCTCAGCCTGCTGCAAGACCAGCTCCACTTTCCAAAAATTTCCAAAAATTTCCTCTTCTATTAAAGCCTGCAGTCTATACGATGGCACCTCCGCTGGCTTCAGGCTCTCACACCTCTCTTTGCCAGTTGAAAACACGAAGCTGCTGTATGCTGAGTCAGACCCTTGGTCCATCAAGGTCAGCATTGTCTACTGAGGTTGGCAGCAGTCCTTCACATCACCCCATGCCTGGTCCTTTTGAAATCTGGGACCTTCTGCATGCAAATTAGGGGCTCTTCCATTGAGTTGCAGCCCCACCCCAAGCTTCAGGCCTTCTGAACACACAAGGACACAAGGGAAGCTGCCTCTTACTGAATCAGATCTTGGTCCATCAAGGTCAACATTGTCTGCTCAGACTGGCAGCTACTCTTCAGGGTCTCAGGCAGAGGTCTTTCACATACCCACTGCCTGGTCCTTTTAACTGGAGATGCCGGGGATCGAACCTGGGAACCGTCTGCATGCCAGCCACAGAGCTACAGCTATCCATGAAGCTCTGTGATGTCTGTGATGATCTTAGCCTGCCTTTTCTCCAAGGACTCAGGGCAGTTTGCATTGTTTCCCCCATTTCACTCTCTCTCATCAAGCCTACAAGGTCAGCTTGGCTGTTGTTCATGGTCACCTATTTGAATCTGGGCCTCCCCAACTTAAGTGCTAACCTATTCTCTGCACCATACTGTCTTTTAGAAGTGCCCAACAGGAACTCCAGAGCTGCAAAAGGAGCCAGCGCAATTCTGCCTGTAGTCCTCTGTGTGCTTGCGCAGGCATCAGCTACTCTGAGCACCACTGCAACAACTTCTGAGCAAACATGCGTCTGAAGGGGCTGTCAGTTGTGATCCCTGTTTTGCCGTGCCCCTAAGAATCTGCACAAACCAGCCCCTTTCACCCCTGCTCCACCTGGTCCTTCATGGCAATGAACTCTCGGCAACTCCACTTCCATTGCCTGGTTGTTGTGCCTGGCCTCTCTCACTGCCTCTGGCTGGCTTGTTGA
Organism: Eublepharis macularius; assembly: GCF_028583425.1. Lineage (NCBI taxonomy): Eukaryota > Metazoa > Chordata > Lepidosauria > Squamata > Eublepharidae > Eublepharis > Eublepharis macularius. The sequence goes on from NC_072799.1 coordinate 2,594,329, forward strand.
ACTTGTATTATAAAACAGCAGGACTGTTACTCCCGTGCTCTACACACACCACCTGGGGAAGACCCAGGCAATTGCCTGGGGAGCCAGAATGGAGGGGCACCAGCCAGTCCTGTTGCCATCCCATCTACCATTCACAAATGGTAAGCCGCTCTAGAACAACAATTTAAAGGTACCGTTCCATCCACAAAGTCAACAGTCACTGAAAAAAGTCAGTCCAGAGTAAACGAGGTAAGTGAAAAGGATGTTCAGTAAAGCAAATAAGTAGTCCTCCCCCCCCTCTAAACAGCTGAGTGCCAAATCGTGAGAAGCAGAACGTCCACAGAGCCGCCAGACAACCAGGGCCAGCTGTTTTGCCTGTTGTTTCGTCCAGGCCTCCTCAGGGGTGGAAACAGGTCTCACCAAAAAAGTAAACAGTAAATCACACAGTAAAGTGCTCCAATGCAGCTAAGCCAAAATAGGAAATTCAACTGGCGGCTAAACCGTTAGCTGTAGCAAGTGGCAGACTCAGGATGGAGCCCCCCCCCCCGGGCCTAGTGGGTGGCCTGCAGCAAACCTACTCATCCCCCCCCCCGTGGGGGGCAGTGGGGTGGCAGGAGCCTTCTTCCTCTTTCCCACTCCTGTCTCCGTGCTTTAGTCCTGGGCTAGGAGGGCACGTGGTGGTCTCCTGCCTTGTCTCATCTCCCCTGCTATGCAGCAGAAATGCGGCCAGCATGCTCCCTCCCCAGATAGGGTGCAAAAAGCTGACCCTGACACCCAGCTCATGGACAGAAACCACCAAAATGCCACCAAAATGTTTTATCAACAAACTCAAACCTCTTCTCGCGCAATCACTTTTTAAGCCACATAAACCTAAAGCTTCCCAGTTCACTTGATTCATTTAGGATTTGAGTCCAGCGGCACCTTGGAGAGCAACAAGATTATCAGGGTGTAAGGTTTTGAGAGTCACAGCTCCCTTCTTCAGATACTCTGAGAATCTTGTTGGTCTCTAAGGTGCTACTGGCCTCAAAGGCCTGCGAGCCAGTTTGATGCAGTGGTTAAGAGCACGGGACTCTAATATGGAGAGCCGGGGTTGATTCCCCACTCCTCTGCTTGAAGCCAGCTGGGTGACCTTGGGTCAGTCACACCTCTCTGGAGTTCTCTCAGCCCCACCCACCTCACAGGGAGATTGTTGTGAGGATAACAATAACACACTTTGTAAACCGCTCTGAGTGGGTGTTAAGTTGTCCTGAAGGCTGGTATATAAATCGAATGTTTATTAAATGCTGCTGTTCTGCTGCAGACCAACACGGCTACCCATGTTGGTCTGAACGTGGTTCATTTAGTAATGGAAAATCACCTGGGTGTTTTTTTTTTGGTATGCTGTTGTTTCAGTTAATAATAAACCCTGCCAGTGGCCAGAAGCCGTGCAGCAGAGCAGGGTGGCGGCAGTTCTCGGCTGCTGTGGCTAGCTGCTCCTTGAAGCTCACCGGCTACAAGTCAGGAGAGTCAGGGAAAGACGTCTCAGAGATGACCTTCCCCAAGGTCATTTGGGAGTCTCGGCAGTGAAGACTCTGTGTGTGTGGCTGAGGATTTGCCAGTCTAGGAAGCACAGCATCGGTTTCTCCAAGCAGCAGAGACTCTGGTTTCCTCTGTGTGCAGGTAACCGCTAGCAAATCTCCCAAACTGACCCAGGAACACGGAGGTCGGTTGAATCCAACAAATGTGCAAATCTGGGAGTGAATCTGGACAAGCTAGCGTGCTGCTCTTTGGATCAACCCCAACGTGCAACTGGATTTGCATTGTTCGTTTTGATCGGATATCTCTCAGCTGTGGGCAACACATTTGTTTCAGTGCATCAGTGCACACGGTTAAATGCACCGGTCGCACATACATATGAGGACAGCATGGTTCTCAGAAGCAGACCCCCAAAGCCTGTTAAGTATTGCCAAGAAAACAGAAGTTCACCAAGCAAGTCCGTGCCCTGTCGTGATGCCGCAATGCCAAGGGAAACCCCAGCCGGAAGAATCTCCTGCCCCTCACAACCACACCAAATCCTTCTCAGTGTCTGAAGAACCAGATGCCATGGGGCCCTGTTCCTGGCATGACTTGGGCTCTGTAGGCAAAACGCACTCTGTGTGCTTTTCTTAGAGCCAAGCTACAAGTGACGCCTTACACAGGTTGGACACTTGTCAGCTTCCTCAAGTTTTGATGGGAAATGTAGGCGCCCTGGTTTTACAGCTTGGCTCTCCATTACAGCTGCAAGACCAGGATGCCTACATTTCCCATCAAAACTTGAGGGAAGCTGACAAGTGTCCAACCTGTGTCAGGCATCACTTGTAGCTTGGCTCTCAGCCATCGAAAGGCTGCCCGATGCCCAGAGAAACAGCGAGGGCACTGGCCTGAGGCTTTGCTTAGCAAATACAAGGCCATGGGCTGCCGGTTAGCCTTGCCAGTATACACCAGCACCTCCCATCTGGAGACTTGGGCACTCCAGAGAGGACCACAGCGTGGAGTCTCAAAACATCTGGAGGAGTTAGCCATGTTAGTCTGTAGTAGCAAAATCGAAAAGAGTCCGGTAGCACCTTTAACCAACTTTATTGTAGCATAAGCTTTCGAGAACCACAGCTCTCTTTGTCAGTTGCATCTGACGAAGAGAACTGTGGTTCTCGAAAGCTTATGCTACAGTAAAGTTGGTTAAAGGTGCTACCGGACTCTTTTCCATCAAAGTATCCGGTGATTTTTAAAAAGGATATTAATTGATCACCAGAGTAGAATTTTGGAATGTGTTTGTCATACCTGCCTTGTAGCTCGTGTCTCCCCCAGAAATTCTGAGAAGGAAAGAAATGGCTGCGGAAAAGGGCGTGTGGGGGCACTTCAGGATGGGGGAGGCAGCGGGACCTGTGAGAAACGGCCAGCGGCCCTCTTCTGGCTCTTTGCCCAAGGCGTTGGCTCCGAGTCCCGACACTGGAAAGACAGTCCAGCAAAGCACGCTGAAGCCTGGCACTTAGGCTAAAGCTTGGACCCAGTAAACTGCCATGCCAACGATAGTTTTGCTTGCCTGCCTATCTCTGCAAGGTGCCACATTTGGGGGGGGGGGAGGCACTGCCTCTTCTGCGCACTCCACCGCTGGCTCCTTCTCCCACCATTACCCCCAGCTCCGAAAGCCCACCGAGCTCGAGCAGTTAGGGGAAGAGCAGGGCTGGAGGATCCCTCACCATACCTTTGTCGTATTACGCTGCTTTTCTCCCTGTCAGAGACCCCAAGAGGCTTGCAAACACACCTAATTTAAATAAACAAGAACCGATTGTGCAAAATGCAAACGAGCAAACATCGCCGCTCCCCTAACCACATCCCGGGCAGGTTCTGAATCCTGTGGCGAGCTCACTCAATGGCTGTAGGCTGTGAGCCACTGGCTGAGGCCTTTGGCTCTTGCCTGTTGGCCCCTGCTGACAAGGCTTGCATGTCTGGCAATGCCCAGGCTTTTAATACCTCCGGGTTTGGAAAAGGGTTGGCAAGACATCTGGGTCTGGCAACCGGCACACAACACAGGCAGAAGCTGCTTTCTCTGCTGGCACTCCTACATTTTGGTGCTAACCCAGAAACCTAAGAAGAAGTTCCTACCGAAAAAGGACCAAGGTGTGCCACGCTGAGCAAAAGCCAGACTGGGCAGGGGTGGAGAGGCTGCAGGGACTGCCGACGCTGTCTCAGCATCCCCTTGGCCCACTTTGGCCCACGGTGTCCAGCTGTCGAGTTGTAAGGAGTTAGTGACCAAAGCCGAGACCGAATGCAGTCGGGACAAAGGCAGAGAGCTTTAGCATTGACTAGAAGCCCGCTCTTCTGAATCAAAGTTGCTTCTTTGACACATTCAAAGCCTGCCTTTCTGCCTCAATGGCACTCAAGACAGAGAAAGTTTGGACACACGAGAAAACCTGATTCTCCTGTTAAAAAAGAAATCCCGTGCGAAAGGACTTTGAGACCAGGGGAGCTGATGTGAGGATATGTGCGGACTCCTTGACAAGAGAGCAAAGCGACTCACGGACACCCCAGAATACTCACTTAGCCTCGGGTGAGTGAGATAGTTCCTGGTGACGGCGTGGATGTGCTGTGCCCCAGCAAGAGTCCCTGGGAGACCTCCACCCCTCACCTCCACTTTGGTAGCCATGTCCTTTCAAGAGCCTGGGGAGGAGGGAAGAAAGCAAGAGCCCAGTTCCCTTGGGAGTTTTATACCAGATCCCCAAGAGTGATCCCAGCAGCAGGCTCCGCCCTGCCTGGCCTGTGTTTTTCCTGCACACAGAAGAATGTGTTGGCTGTAAACTGCCAGGCGGCTGCAGGTTTCAGCTGCAAATGTGGCAAGATCTCACCTAATCTGGCCTCTTTCTAACCCCAGGAATTTGCTCCTGCCTTCCGTTCAGCTGCAGTAAGATTCTCGCTGCTGCTCTTTTCCCCTGAAGGAAAGTAGATATGAGAAAAAGAGCACGGCGGGGGCTGTCTTTAAAAAGGGCGCTCTAGCCAGAAGGAAGGGAAAAATAGACACAGACACACACACATGAAACTGCCTTCTCTTGATCCAGTCCTATCGTCCATTAAGGTCAGTCTTAGAAAAGTCTGCAGTAGAACAGCAGGATTTGAGTCCAGGGGCACCCGCCTAGAGACCGACAAGATTTTCAGGGTGTGAGCTTCCGAGAGTCAAAAGGTATCTGAAGAAGGGAGCTCTGACTCTCAAAAACTTGTTGGCCTCTAAGGCGCCACTGGACTGAGATCCTAAGGGCAGTCATGTACTCGACCAGCAATGGCTCTCCAAGGTGTCAGGCAGAGGTCCTTCACCCCACCTACTACCTGATTCTAAAAGATGGCAGGGCTTGAAATGGTGACCTCCAGCATCTCAAGTAGGTGCTTTACCACTAAGCCACAGTCTCTCCTGATGGGCAGACCATAGACTCATAGACAGGGCTTTTTTTCTGGGAAAAGAGGTGGTGGGACTCAGTGGGTTGCCCTCGGAGAAAATGGTCACAGATCGCGCTCAGCGGCGCGGAGGGCAATCTCAACTCCCCTCTGTCTGGAGATCAGGGGGCGGGGCCACCGGCCATGTGACCATTTTCAAGAGCTTCCAGAACTCCGTTCCCCTGCGTTCCCCCTGAAAAAAAGCCCTGCTCATAGAGCTTGTGGGGCATCCCCAAAGGCCATCTAGTCCAGCCCCCTGCACAATGCTGGAAATTCCCACTGTAAGAGGTCCAAATGGATTTTCCCCCAATCAGTTGCCATCATCACCAAAGATTTAGGTGGCTCCAGAAATGCTTCAACACACACACAATCTTTTCCAAAGGCTATTAGCCACAATAGCCAGATATAGCCTATATGTTCAGAGGCAATACACTTCTGAATGCTGGTTGCTGGGGGAGGCTGTTGTTTCCATGATGTGCTTGGAAGCTTCCTGAAAGCTGGCCACTGTGGGAAACGGATTGCTGGACCTTAATCTGATTCAGCAGGACCTGTCTCCCGTTCTTAAAGCAGTTCCTCTACTCACCGGCCACCCAAATGGTGGGATCTGGCAGCCATTCCGGGGCAAACAGCACTATCTTCTTTCTCCCACATTTTCATGGAGAAAATGGCTGCTTTGGAGGGGGGACTCTTTTTTGCATTATGCCCTGCTGAGGTTCCTCAGTTCCCCAAACCCCAACCTCCTCAGGCTGTGCCCCCAAATCTCCAGGAATTTCCCAATCTGGAGTTGGCAACTCTAGCTCAGGGTGGAGTACATGCAGGGCCGGCGTGCCCATTGAGGCCAGGTAGGTGGTGGCCTCAGGTGCGGGGTGTCGGAGGGAGCGCCGGAGGAGGCGTGGGGGGCGGGAGCGCGCACCGCAGAGCTGCAGCCTCCTGTCTCTCCTGCCCCACGCCGCCACTGCCGCCAGCACACGCCCCTGGCTGGGCGCAGCAACCGTGGGCAGGCGTCTGCGGCGGCACAGGCAACCAAGCGGGAGAGCTCGGAGGCCACCCGTGCACCGTCCCAGCCGCCCACCGCAGCAATCGGGCTGGAGGCATGCACGTGCCCGTGATGATGTCACACATGGCGACATCATGCAGGCCGGTGCATGCGCGCATGGGGGCGCCCGGCCAGCCGGCTGCAAGCGCCGAAACCCCTGGCGCCGCCCCTGAGTACGTGGTTCCCTCCTCTATCTTATGACAGCCCTGTGAAGTAAGGTTAGCTCAGAGCGACTGCTCCAAGGTCACCCAGTGAGTTCCATGTTTGAGGGGGGATTTGAACTCGGGTCTTTCCATTTCTAGTCTGGCTCACTAATAACTCAATCTTCTTCTGATTCTTCAGAAGAAGATTGAGACTCAGAAGAGAAGCTGTGAGGGAGCTAGAAAAGATCCTTAAAGATGTTTCTGTGGGAACCAAGATCAAGATAATCCAAACTGTGGTATTCCCTGTTACTATATATGGATGTGCAAGTTGGATGGTGAAGAAAGCGGACAGGAAGAAAATTGGTTCATTTGAAATGTGGTGCTGGAGGAGAGTTTTGTGGATACCATGGACAGCCAAAAAGACCAGTAAGTGGGTACTAGACCAAATCAAGCCTAGATTCTCCCTAGAAGCTAAAATGGCAAAACTGAGGCTGTCGTACTTTGGTCACATCATGAGAAGACAGGATTCTCTGGAAAAGTCAATAATGCTAGGAAAAGTGGAAGGCAGCAGGAAAAGAGGAAGGCCTAAAACGAGGAGGCTTGACTCCATAAAAGAAGCCACATCCTCCAGTTTGCAGGATCTGAGCAAGTCTGTTAATGATAGGACGTTTCGGAGGTCTTTCATGCATAGGTTCGCCAGAGGTCAGAGACAACTCGATGGCACGTAACATACAGAGACACTAACAACTGCATCACAGCAGCTGTCTGAGTGAAGACTACATCTTCAGAGCTAATTTCAGGGGCACTTTGTGATGTCATCATTCAGGGCGGGCATGCCGCCAGCAGAGCAGCGGCAGCGCAGGCAGCTGGGAGGCCGCCCGTGCCACTCGGCTGCCCCGCTGAGGGGGCGGCCAGCTTGCCACGCGCTCCCTGTCCTGTGGGGCAGGCGAATGGCATGGGTGGCCACTCAGCCGCCTGCACTGCCACCAGTGCGCTCCAGGCGGCTGGCAGCTGTGCCCGGCACCTCCTCTTTGGTGGCGCTGGGGGCAGACCACCCCCCTGCCCCCCCGTTGATCCGGCCCTAACTGAAGTGTCCATGTTGCAGCAGAAATAAACAGCTGTCTAGGGATACAGGCTTTTATTCTACTGGAAGTTTTCATAGATGCGAGCCCACTTCATCAGATGCAGTAAGTGGAAGCTCTTTGAGCAGGCCTTTTAGGTAGCAGGCACGGGGAAAAAAATAAACAGCAGGGCCAAGAGACCAAGAAATGCAGGAAGTAGAAGGTGTAATTAATCACGTCGAATTCAAAATTAACAAAAGAATTACAGAGACCTGCACTAATTTTGCTAAACTAATTACTGCCGATATTGAGTGACCAGTTACTTGGCAACCCCCTCCTAATATCCGTAGTAATGCTACCAAATCTGGTCAAACAGCCACTCTTTGTGTTTAAGCTTCGTTTCTTATGCCATACCTAACATGTGGTGAGAGGACCGGTTCTCACCGCATGTTCCCCGGAGGCCGCTTCGTTCAGCAGATAAACACCTACTGGTGGTCCTCGGCCCCAGGGAGGTTCGCCTCGTCTCAATCAGGGCCAGGGCTTTCTCGGCCCTGGCCCCAACCTGGTGGAACTCTCTGTCTGTGTCAACGCGGGCCCATTCGGAATGGTTATCCTTCCGTCGGGCCTGCAAGACAGAGATGTTCCGCCAGGCATTTGGTGGTTGAGGCAGGCAGACCACCTAAGACATCATGTCAACCTCCTGCCATGGGGGGGGGGCAGTATATGCCCCCCTCAGGCTCTGTAAATATTCATGACTGGCCACTCACCCCACAGGTTATTTAGTTTGAGGGGGTAGGGCAAATTGTGCGTGGCTTTTTTATAATTTATATGTTTTAATGTTTATATTGCTGCTAAAATTTATTCTATTTATTGTATATTTTAAAATGTTGCAGGCAGAGCGGACTAGAAATCAAATCAATCAATTAATTAATTAAATAAATAAATAAATACATAAACCCAGAAGATTGGTTATAACAGCAATTGAAATCGACAGCAGCCCATACATGGGCTTTCTCTGTGGTGGCCCCCCCTGCCTGAGGTTGTCAGGATACCCCCCCCCCCCGGCTTTCCGCAAACAATGCAAAACCAAATTATTCGAAGAGGCTTTTTACTCAGATAGGAGGGCTGTATAGTAGGGAGGGGTTCTCAGATGCTCCGCTAATGATAGACCTCACCGCTATGTTGTGTTGGATTCCTGCTAATTCCCGGCTTTGTAAATTTTTATCAATTTACCCTATGGCATTGTGTATGGAAATGTTCCTGATATTGACTGTACTAATCTCACACTGTGTAATCCGTCTTGAGTCTCAATGAGAAAGGCGAACTATAAATGACATAAATAAAATAAATAATAAATAAATAAAAATAAATTATCCAGTATATTAAAAAGGGCTTCCCTCTTCCTCAAGCACCCTGGGAAATGCTCTTCCGGTGTGGCTGGTGATCTCTGAAAGAGAAGTGGCAGAGGCTCAAGAAAACTTCAGTTCCCAGGATTCTTTAGGAACAGCCAAGTGGTATGAAAATAAGAAGTGTATTGTATTGGGAGTCGGTTTCGTTTTCTCAGCCATGCCGGACGCTCCTCTCGGCTGGTCCGGGAGGAAACGACCGGGCACCCTGACCGGGCGGCTGATCTGCAAGGATTAGCCCCCAGGACTCCCAGGGAGGGAGCCAGGGTCCGGGACGCGGCGGGAAGAACTCCCCGAAATCAATGCGGGGAGGGAATTGCCCGTTTGTCCCTATGGAGGCCGGCAGATGTGCGCGGCGCCTCGAGTGCCGCCGGGCAACGAGAAACGGCAAGTAAAAGAAACAGGCGGAAGCCTGTAAACAAGCGAATCCCTTCTGTTCTACAAGCGTTTGTGAAGGAGAGGTTGATCTGAAGAAGACTCGCTCTTCCCCTTCGTGGAGTTCCAGAATTTTGTTGGCGCCCCCCCCCCCAAAAATGGCAGCAAAGAAGCAAAGTCCCGCTCTCGGTAAGTCAATCTCGGCCACCTTGCAGAAAGGGGAGTCGCTCGAAGAATTGGTGCGCAGGGCGGTGGTGGAAGCTATAAAACCCTTTGTTGACAAGCTGAACGAAACTGATCAAAGGGTGGGCTTAATTGAAAGCGAGGTGAAAACCATTAAGGTAGCAGCGGGGGGGGGCAGAAAAGTCTGCTCTGGAAAGTGCGTCACTTGTGAAGGCTACAAAAAAGGAGTTGAAGTTGGTGGAGAACCAACTGATCGGGCTACAAGTGGAACGAACGCAGACAATTTTGCGTCTCCAAAACGTGAAAGAGGAGGAAAATGAGGATCTGTGGGATTTGGTCTCGGAACTACTGGCGACACCCGCGAGGACGACTAAAGAAGAGGTTAAAAGCGACATTTTGGAGGTCCGTCGGGCTTCTTCAAAATATGCAACAAAGCGACAGTTGCCTCGTGAGATCATTATTGACTTTTCAACTAAAAAGATTCGGGACACCATCCTATATAACTCATACAATGCGGATTTGGACTTTATGGGTTTGAAAGTCAAGATTTTGAAGGACGTTCCATTTCTAGTCCGGAAACGGCGTTTTAAATATAAAAAGTTTGCAGCTCTTCTGAGGGACCATGGAATAAAGTACAAATGGTTATTCCCGGAAGGAATATGGTTCAGATATAAAGATCAGGCCTATAAGATATTATCAGAAGATCAACTAAAGGATTTTGAGAATAAAAACCCAGAATTCTGCTGCACCAAGAACGAAGAAAAGGAGGAGCCGGAGGGGGGGGGGGGAGAGGAGAGCATTGCAACAGCAGTTGCACAGAGAGAATTGCGTCCGGGACCCAGAAGGGGGAGGAAAGTTTAATCAGAATTTGAAATGTTTATTCTCTGTATGATTAACCACTCCATCATTATTCTATGGAGCTATTTTTGTATTATGACAGTATGAAGGGAAACATTGAAGTGTAGTGTTTAGTGTTTGTAGTTCATTCCCCCCCCTTTTTCTTTTTCCACTCCCCTTTGTCCCTTCCCTCTTCCCTTTCCTTGTGATAGTCTGGTGTAGTGTTTTGTAGTTATGAAAAATAAAAAAATTTATAAAAAAAAAAAAAAAAAAAAAAAGTGTATTGTATTGTTATGTGAAGCTCCCAGGGGTTGCAACGTGCAAGTATGGGGAGAGGAGGAATCTCAGTGGGCTACAAGACCGTACAGGCCACCCTCCTTGGCAGCCCTTTCCCCAAGGGGAGTGATTTCTGTAGTGTGGAGATTAATTGTAATCCTGGGAGGTCTCTGAGCCACACCTGGTGGTTGGCAACCCACATTTTTATGCTCCACAGCTTTGCTCCGTCCTCTTTTTGCAACGCCTGGAATGGGAAACAGTTTGCCCAATAATAGCTGGGTCCTCAAGCTATGGGGATGGTATTTTGCATCCAAAACACAAGCTGCTTATACCTGAAACAGCCCAAGTTTATTATCCGAAAACAAAGACAGGCGAGGCCTTTTATTAGGGCCAACCAAAAGAAGGCAGAGCTTGAGCAAGCTTTGGAGTTCTCTAAGCTTCTTCGTGTAACAAAAAGAGAGTTTGGGCCCAGTTGTAAGGCCACATGTCTGCCTCTGGTGTCTGGTTGTTGTTGTTATTATGTCATTTATACTACCTTTCTCCCCAACGGGGACCCGAAATGGCTTACATCATTCTCTTTGGGCCAAGCTACACATGACGAATGACACTTGAACAGCAAGTGTATTTCTCCCTGTTCACTTGCCCTGCACTCAATCCACTTGCCGTTCAAGTGTCATTTGTCATGTGTAGCTTGGCCCTCAGTCTCCATTTTATCCTCACAACAACGCTGTGAAGTCGGTGAGGCCAGTGGCCAGAAGCCGTGCAGCAGAGCAGGGTGGCGGCAGTTCTCGGCTGCTGTGGCTAGCTGCTCCTTGAAGCTCACCGGCTACAAGTCAGGAGAGTCAGAGAAAGACGTCTCAGAGATGACCTTCTCCAAGGTCATTTGGGAGTCTCCGCAGTGAAGACTCTGTGTGTGTGGCTGAGGATTTGCCAGTCTAGGAAGCACAGCATCGGTTTCTCCAAGCAGCAGAGACTCTGGTTTCCTCTGTGTGCAGGTAACTGCTAGAAAATCTCCCAAACTGACCCAGGAACATGGAGGTCGGTTGAATCCAACAAATGTACAAATCTGGGAGTGAATCTGGACAAGCTAGCGTGCTGTTCTTTGGATAAACCCCAACGTGCAACTGGATTTGCGTTGTTCGTTTTGATCGGATATCTCTCAGCTGTGGGCAACACATTTGTTTCAGTGCATCAGTGCACACGGTTAAATGCACTGGTCGCACATACATATGAGGACAGCATGGTTCTCAGAAGCAGACCCCCAAAGCCTGTTAAGTATTGCCAAGAAAACAGAAGTTCACCAAGCAAGTCCGTGCCCTGTCGTGATGCCACAATGCCAAGGGAAACCCCAGCCGGAAGAATCTCCTGTCCCTCACAACCACACCAAATCCTTCTCAGTGTCCGAAGAACCAGATGCCATGGGGCCCTGTTCCTGGCATGACTTTGGCTCTGTAGGCAAAACGCACTCTGCGTGAGAGTACGTGACTGGCCCAAGGTCACCCAGTGAACAAGTGGTGATTCATTCTTGAGTCTCCCAGATTTCAGTCCAGCACTCTAACTGCTACACCACACTGTCTCTCCCATTACTTTGAGTAACGAGTCAGTCCCAATGAGCACAGTCTCTTTCCAGATTATCTTCCTGTATTTCAAGGGGCCTGATTATGGCTGGTTGAATATGGAACTTCCAAGGAGTCAGAGACTGCAGGTAGCTCTACGGAGGGCTTGATTATTTCAAAGGGGGAGCCTCCATTTACTGTAGCAAAAGGAACCAGAAGTCTGGCCGCAACTTAAAAGCAAAAAACATTTTATTCCACCATGAACTTTTGCGAGCCAAGCTCACTTCTCCAGGGGCTACAAAGAAGAAAAGGGGAAGCAGCTTTCTTTCTTCTCTCTCTGCCCCTGCCCTCTCCAGCCTGAAGAACCGGAAATCTCACACAATATTTGGACATATTTTGATTGGCCCTAACAAAAGGTGTTACGTGGCTTTTGCAGGCACGTTGGAGTGTCAGACTAGGATCTGGGAGACCCAGGTTCGAGTCCCGACTCTGCCGTGGAAGTTCACTAGGTAATCTTGGTGCGGTCACACACTCTCAGCCTAACCTATCTCACAGGGGTTGATGCTGAGAGGATAAAACAGTGGAAGGAAAACAATACGGTCAGGTGTTTTTTATTTATTGATTTACATTATTTGCAGCCTGCCTTTTTCACTGAGACTCAGGGAGGATTGCACAGCATAAAACAATGTCACCCAGTAGCACAAAAGAATGTGATATCTAATAAACTGTGCAATAGAAAAAATTAGCAACAGTGCAAAAATTGTCAGCTATGCTCAAGCAGAAATAATATCAAAAATACCTTTCAGGTGGGCAGCTGTGTTGGTCTATAGTAGAAGAGCAAGGTTTGAGTCCAGCGGCACCTTAAAGACCAACTAGATTTCCAGGGTAGGAGCTTTCGAGAGTCAAAGCTCCCTTGGCCAGATACTTTGTCTTGACTCTTGAATGTTTATACCCTGGAAATCTTGTTGGTCTTTAAGGGGCTTCTGGACTAGGATCTTCTAGCGCAGGCCAGCATGGCTACCCACCTGAAACTACACGTGAAGTGAGGCTGGAGACTTGAAAGCTATTTGAAGGACAGCTACGTGTTCTGGCTATCCATACAAATTTCATTTTTGCTTCCAGTCCAACATACTTTGCAGGTGTTTGCCTCGTTCCCAAAACTAGCCAAACCTGTTTGACCAGAGCAGTGGGACAAAAGGAAAGTGTGTATTCTCTATGGGAAGTGATGCCTTTCTCAAGCCACTGTCTTGATTTCAGAACACACCCAGTGATCCCTAGCGGGCTGCTGCACATTGGGTGAAAAGCTTGGGTCAGCCCATAATGTCTTCATCGAGGAACTATGCTCCAGGGCTGCCTTGAACCCAGTTTGCTGTGTGGCCTCAAATCAAAACCTGGATCTTCTTCAAAATAGTAAAGAGTTCAGTAGTACCTTTAAGACGAACCAACTTTATTGTAGCTTAAGCTTTCAAGAACCACAGCTCTCTTCGTCAGATGCATCTGTAGCATAAGCTTTCAAGAACCACAGCTCTCTTCGTCAGATGCATCTGATGAAGAGCTGTGGTTCTCAAAAGCTTATGCTATAATAAAGTTGGTTCGTCTTAAAGGTGCTACTGGACTCTTTACTATTTTGCTACTACAGACTAACTTGGCTAACTGCTCTGGATCTGGACCTTCTTCAGAATCCTGTTGCATTTTTCATCTTTGGGAACAAACACCAACATGGGGGCTAAATGCAGGGGCCACCTGAGGACAATACTCCCTGGATCAGAGACATTTGCAGTGGTGACGGAGTGCCCCTGCAGGGCATGATGGGGTAGAGAACCACAGGTCTCTTCATCAGATGCATCGTCAGCTTTTGAGAACCACAGGTCTCTCATCAGCTTTTGGAGGAGAAATGGTGAGAATGTGGGTGGGGAAGTCCAAAAATCTGCATGTTCCCGTCCACACAGTGACTTGACCTGCTTCGAGTATGATCTTTCCACAAAGGTTTGGAATAAAGCTCGAGGAAGTCTGGGAAAACCCCCAAAGGTGAACAATGTCGTGTGTGTAAGCTTAAAAGAAAATTTTGCACGTGCAGTTTGGGAGGCAAGGCAGAGCTAAACTCCTGCACGGAAGCAGCCGTGATCTCAGCTGTGGTAGTGGCCGTGGTGAATAAGTTAGCTGCCTGATCCTGTCCCCTCTCCGTACCAGATGCATCTTAAGCAAGAATCTCCTCTTGTACAGGGCTTTGCTTTTAGCACCTCCTGGACTGGCTCTCTTGCAACAAGTCACCCAGTTTGGCTTTCAAAGAGGGAAAGGCTTCTGGCTCAGCCATGAGGAAACTTGAGCCTCGAGCTAGCTGGGCAGCCCAATTGTCAGCCAAAGCATCTTGCTAAGTGGCTCCAAAAGTGCCGTGTTTTCTTTCGGCCTGCATCCCAAGGGAGGCGTCTTGCTAACTCTCAGATATCCAGGCATTGCCCTTCCTGCTCCCTGTTACGCGGTCAGCCGGCTTTAAATGCAAAGCCTCCCCCCCCCGCGCCCCCCCCCCCCGGTTCCATTTGCAAGCTACCAAAGAGAAATATTTTAGCAGCACCTGAAATGTTTGGGGCCTGTGACTTAAAATGAGTATTGGATCAGAACAAGAGCAAAACAAAGAAAGAAGAGCTGGTTAAAAATGTATAGAAGGAATGGCAAAGAACGACATTCCTTCCTCGTGTTAACACAGGCCAAGGCGTTTATTTAAATTATTACTACGCTGACCTTGTTTTTTTCATGGAGATAGATGTTGGCCTTAGAAAATCAAGGGACGGATGATGGCCTTCTGTCATATATGCCATCCGTCATACCTGCCATGTATGAATTCTGTGTTATGTGCTGATCCTCTGAGGGTATGGGTAGTTTTTTATTGATGCTGAGCCAGTGGGTTATCTTGCAAGTATTTACTTCCTCTTTCCCTGCCGCGAGCAAGTGTCCTTGAAGGCCGGCTGCAGCCGGCTCGGGATGTATCCTTCCTGGGAACTGAGATGATTTCATTCTTTGCTCTGTCTAGCCTAAACCTATTTTCTCCCCTCTTACTGCCCTGCCTCCTCCGCACCAGAACTTTAATGGTCTCTGTCCTGAAGGCGGGAATGTTCCCTATAACTAACGCTACCAACCCCATTTACATCACTTCTGCCAATCCCGTTGTCTGAGCACCTTGATGGATCTCTAATAAAGCTACTTCAACCAGTACACCTGTGTGATTGCTGTGGAGAACTGAGGGGATCTACCTGCCGGGGACGGACAACTTCTATGGGCAGTTCAGTTGCTGTAACTCTGGGAATATTTAAAATGACAAGGTGAAGAAATATTCCACCAAGAGGGGAGATCCTGGATATCAGAGAATATGACCTTCAAACCCTCTAGCAGTACAGATCTCCTGACTGGATGCAGGCCTTCAAGTCAGCACATCCAACCCAGCTCCTATCCACTGTGTGCTAGCACACTGCCTACAAACAGTATCCCAGTTTTGCTGATCGAAGGACCACCTTCCTTCACTTCTGCTCTTTGTCTCATAAGTGACCTGATAAGCATTGATCCGGAGGAGTTAGCCGTGTCAGTCTGTAGTTGCAAAATAGTAAAGAGTCCAGTTGCTCTCTCATCTGACGAAGAGAGCTGTGGTTCTCAAAAGCTGACGATGCATCTGATGAAGAGAGCTGTGGTTCTCAAAAGCTGATGATGCATCTGATTAAGAGACCTGTGGTTCTCAAAAGCTGACAGTGCATCTGACGAAGAGACCTGTGGTTCTCAAAAGCTTATGCTACAACAAAGTGGGTTAGTCTTAAAGGTGCTACTGGACTTTACTATTTTTCAACTACAGACTAACACGGCTAACCCCTCTGAAATAATTCTGGCTCACAAAGCCTGTGCACCTTGACTGAGGACCTATCCAGGTGCAAAAGTTAAATCTTTCTCTTTCTGCAATGGAAAAATCAGGGGGGGTGTCCTACTATTTCCCCCCCTCTCTGAGAAAGTTCTTGGAGAAGATTCCAGTGCTGTTTTTCATCCTGGGAGTTCTGTGTTGTATCTGTACTGAATGGTCCAGTAGAGTGAGCCTTATACATGAACATTTGAATCTGAGACCGATCGTCAGTCCATCAAGGTCAGTATTGCCTGCTCAGGTTGGCAGCAGCTCTCCAGGGCCTCAGGCAGAGGTTGTCCACATCACCTCCTGCCTGGTCCTTCTAACTGGAGATAACGGGGACTGAACCGTGATGCGCAGGATGGAGTAGCACATCTATCTCTGGGCCACAGGTCCTCTCCTAAATGCATGCTCAACTAGCCCCACCTCTTCCTTCCTGCATATCCTTCATCCCACAAGCCAGGGCTTCTTTCTTGGCCTGCATTTTTCAGTGGCTGGATATTTCCCAGAGGGACAAGTGTGATGAAGGTGAAGAAAAAGAAGAAAACAGAAGTCTCGTGGCACCGTAAAGAACAACAGCCTTTATTCCAGCATGAACATTTGCAAGTCAGAGTTGACTTCTTCACGCTCGTCTTTAAGGTGCCCGGGGACTTCTGTCTTATTTTGCTCTGACAGAGGAGCCCAGGGCTACCCTTCTGCAGTCACCCACGAAAATGAATGCCTGAGCTCAGGCAGTCTCACACTTGGTGAGTCTACACATCAAACGTGACTAGGGGAGGCCAGACAGCAAGGAAGTTCAATCATTGGCAGGCCCTTGACCCACAACGCTGAGTTACGTGGTGAGTAGAGTTGCCAACCTCCAGGTAGAGACTGGAGTTCTCCCAGAATTACAGCTGCTCTTCAGACTACAAGGATCAGTTCCGCTGGAGGAAATGGCAGCTTTGGAGGGTGGGGCGGCATTATACTCTACTGAGGCCCCTTCCCTCTCCAAACACAACCGTCCCTAGACTCTACCCTCAAATCTCCAGGAACTTCCCAACCCAATGTTGGCAACACTCGTGGCAAAGAACCCTTTCATTGTATTGTATTGTATTGTATTGTAATATATGCCCACCATGAATTTTTTTGACAAGTGTCAGGTTTCGTGTTCACAATCAAAATGTGTTGAAGTCAAGAGTGGATTGGACATTTAACTTACAGGGAAATTTACTGGTGGGCCACCCTCCCTCTACATTCATGAATCTTCCACGTCAAGTCTGGTTGGTCCCTTAGATTGTAGCTGAGGGCTTCCCCATGAAAAAACTAAATCCTGGCATGCAGAAAACGATGTCATGGAGAACGCTAGGCTGGAATCCTTCTCCCTGACATGCTTGCTTTCTAAGTGCAAGGATTTTTGGTATGGAGTAGAATCCTCCTCAGCAGTCTGGAATGGTACTGGCTGCACACAGGTTGGCCAGCTTACAGGCAGTCTGACCAGGGGAGGAGGACATCAGAGTGAAGGGAAGAAGGGATTTGCAGTTATTTGCACATGATCCGTGGCACCTGAAGGCAACTCTCCTTCTCAACCAGGTGTTCCAAATCGTGCCACAACTTTCCATAAACCCTGCTCAACAGGCCTTCATCCTCTTCCTATGGGGTATGGTTGAGAGTGGATCCCTTGCCAGTGGAGAATAAGCCCAATGAGGGGGGCAAAAGGCCAAGAAGAGCTGCTTGCCTCTTGGTGAAGACCTGGGGCTAGAATGTCTAAAGCCTGCATGGAAATCTCCTCCTGAGCCCTGGGACCACTGTTGGATGGTGGTCCCAGCACAACAGGGGAAGCCCAGCACAACAGACGGCTGGGTGCAGCCATGACGCTGTGCTATTCCTGAGAGAGGTGTGCATGTGAAGAGGTCCCCCAAGACACCAGAGCAGACCGGCTTTCTCTGTAATTGTCAGTTTAATTTCCGTGAAAGGAACACACTCACACACACACGCACACACACGCACACGTCACATTGACATTTGGTAAACAGTCTTTGAGATTCCACTTGCAAAATAGAAGTCCCAGGTAGGAAATTCAGTGTGGGGGGAGGACAGGAAGTGGGAGGGGGGCGTGGGTCAGGGCCTTCCTTTGTTTTTCTCCACTGTGATGATTATTTATAATTATTATTTAAGAACTTGGCTTCTTGCTGGGTATTGTATTGTCTTTCCTCTCCAGCCGCATGTAAGGCTCAAAGGCAGAGGTCCCCAGTCCGTAACCACTAGGTAATTCGTGCAGGCTCCCCAGCAGTGGGCTGCTGAAAGAAAGCGGGGCGGTCGGGAGCTGTGGGGAAGCTGAGGATGCCAAGGAGGGGACTTGCAAGCTGAAGGCCCCCGGCCCAGGAGGGCTTCCCCCGCTGCTGAGTCCGGGCGAGGTGTTTCCTGATGTCCCCATGGAGGATCCGTTACCAGAAGAAGAGATGATGGGGTTGGAAGTTGGGGAGAGCAACGTTGGAGGGGCTGGGACAGATAAGAGCCGCCCCTGTTCCAGAAGTCGCAGGATGTTGCAAGTCGCAAAAGACTCGGAGGTGGAAGTGGTGCGTTTCTCAGAGTCCCTGCTCTGATCCTTTTTCTGCTTGGTGCGGCGATTCTGGAACCAGACCTTGACCTGGGGTGGGGATGGAGAGAAGAGAGAAGAGATGGTTACCACTACAAGTCACCGTGCTGGGGTCTAGGCATCCCAGCGGAGGCAGAAAGGGCAGAAAGACAGACTCATATCTCTAAGCTTTGGTTCACACATGCAGGGAAATAGGGTCGCCATGTTAGTCTGTCTGTAGCAGTAGAAAAGAGCAAGAGTCCAGTAGCACTTAGAAGACCAGAGATGGGCACGAACCGAAATGCGAACCAAAATTAAGCACGAACCAAGCTGGTTCGTGGCTCGCGAACCACGGTTCATCAGATCCCATTTCTGACGAACCGTCACGAACTTTAGGCTGATCCGTTTGGTTCATTTTCTTGGTTCGTTACTGCAGACAGCCTGATGCCAATCAATCAATTTCCTAGGCAACAGGGGATGAACTTCCTGCAGACCTTCTGCTGACCCAGAAGTGATGATTTTCTGACCTGGATGTGATGTTTTCATGAACCAAACAAACCGGTTTGTGAACCAGGGGCAGGTTCGTGAAAGTTTGTGGTTCGTGAAATTTGATGAACCATGAACCACATGGTTTGGGTTTTTTCCAGTTCGTGCCCATCTCTATAGAAGACTCCCAAAATTTGTGGTAGGGTATGAGCTTTCATGAGTCATAGCTCACTTGGTCAGACACAGCTAGAATGTGAGTCCATTTGTCCTTATATCTTGGAGAGTGGAGTGATTTCAGATGCCGAATGACAATACCAGGTAAATGACAAAAGCCGGTGAATGACAATAGCAGGCGTGATTGGATTGGATGGGGTATGCAGAAGGGTGGTGGGTGTGGAGAAATCAGCATTCATGGTGAGAAAGAAAGCCTAGGTCTCGATTCAGTCCAGGAGGATGCATTGTCTTGCACTGCATCACCAAGTTGCAATACAGCAGTCTCTCTGAAGAAATGAGTTGTGACTCATGAAAGCTCATACCCTACCATAAATGTTGTGTCTTATGGTGCTACTGGACTCTTGCTTTTTTCACATGCAGGGAAAGGTGGCGGCAGAGACCACAGGACGGACCCATTTTGGAATGTGAAAAATTCCCTGCAGATAGGAAACCAGCACTGCAAGCAGCTTTTTAATGTGAAGGAGCATTCAGCAGGACTCGGATCCGCCACCTGTAATCCGGAGGGCACTATCCATTTTACCACCACCAGGCTCTGCTACTTGGTCCTCCTACATGTGTGAATCAATTGTTAGTTTGTTTTCAGATGAAACAGGGATTAGACCTGGCCTTGCAATCTGCCTTTAACATGCAGGAGAAAAATTGACTGCTCCGATTGTTTGGTACAGAGGGAGGCTGGGCTGATTCGTTCCATCTTGCATCGTCTACGTAGAAAAATGCGCCTCTGCTTCCATTCTTTAAACGTGGAAAGCAAGAGCCTTACTCATGTTCTCTGCAGGGTTTAGGGCATTTCTAATCTGGAGCAAGAGATCTGAAGCACGGATACTTGCTTAAGGATGTACGAATGACCTTGCAGAGCCCGCCAAGAGCCCATCTCCTTGGCAGGAATCTCCCACCACCAGCAGGCCCGGAAGGACTGTCTCCTTCCATTAGGGTTGCCAACTCTGGGCTGGGAAATTCCTGGACATTTGGGGGTAGAGCCTGGGGAGGGACATGATGCCATTGGCCACCCTCCAAAGTAGCCATTTTCTCCTGGGGAACTGATTGCTACAGCCTAGAGATCAGCTGTAATTAGGCTCGGTAGGTGCCTGTTGGTGGCGGGCAAACACCCAGTGGTTTGCCCCTATGCCAGCTAATCACTGGCAATTGGAGGGAGGAGGCAGGATACCCAGTGATCTGCTGCTACCGGTTGGCAGCCTGGGCAAATGCTCTCCCTCACCCTGTGCCATATATGCCTCCTGCATATCTGCCATGAATGTGAAGGGGTTCTGCCTCTGGCTTCTGAGAGTGTGCGAAGTTCTTTATTGCTCCATGCCAGTGGGCTGTCTTACAAATGTAACAAATGTTTACTTTCTCGCTCTGTGGAGCCAGTGTCCTTGACAGCCAGCCGAAGCTGGCTCGTGGTGTGCTTCTCCTGAGAACCTAAGATCATCTTTCTCACTGCCTGCTCTAAAACAATGTCTCAATACAACCCCCCCTCCCTTAACAGTCCTCTTTCCCTTGGCCAAGGGAAGACTTACGGATCAAGCTTTGGCTATCCCCTGGTGTAGAGCGTTGGGCATGTGTAGGCGAGGCATGGATTCCAAATCCTGATAAAGTATTAACATTCAAGTCACTCTCTCTCAGCCTAACCTACCCCACAGGGTAATCCCATGTATGCTCCGAATCTTTAATCCCGTCTAATCTAATTCCATGTATGCTAATCCCATCTCCAATCCCACCCATGTTCCTTCTTGGAAAGAGTCAAAGGAATACATAACATATATTATTGCCTGCTCTCCTTTTCTGAGAATTGTTAGTCAACCTAAACCTTTGAGGCCAAGCCATACTATACATCTACCAATGATCCCTTAAACCCATGAATAATGGACTGAAATACCCTTGGCTATACCCAAAAGGGATGTGTGCAACATGCCCTGAGAACACACTACATAACTGGATAAGCCCCAAGACATGTGAAGAGTGCATTTCATCTTGGGCAGTGCAGACAGTGTGAGTAACTAGAAACCAAGGTTAATAATTAGGGCAGTGCTTCCCAACCAGGGTTTCATGGAACCCTGGGGTTTCTCAGGACATTGTCAGGGGTTCTGCAAGAAATTGTGGAATAAATAAATAAAATGTTTGAAATACCACAAAAAATTCCGAATATCCAAATTGGGTCAACCATTCAACATTTCTCAAAAATAAACAAACCCAGATATCACACTGAGAGTAAACCTTGTATTGACTTTGCACGTGGACTTTATCTTGGTGTTGAAGTGAACTTTATTTTGAAATGATATTTTGATATTTTGGGGGGGGGGAAAGATCAGATAATACAAAAGAAAGAAAGAAAAATGATTCACTTTTTTTATTACTCTGTAAGTGTAAAAGAATTTGTTTTGTTTTCTTGTACTCAAGAATTAACCTTGAATTCGCAGTCTCTCAGGAAGATAGCCCAAACTCCTGTGTGGCTCCAAATAGTTAGCATTTTAATTTAATTTAATTTATTGGATTTATACTCTGCCCTCCCCACATTAGCGGGCTCAGGGCGGATATATTACAGAGAGAGTTTACTGTCCTGTCCATCACGCCTGTTTTGGTGCCGTGTCTCCTGAAGAATTTGATTCTGAAGAATTATTTGTATTAGCTTTGTATAACAATTTTATCTTTTATCCTGTAAACAATTAGCTTTGAAAGTATATAATTCTCTGCTACGGCTGATCTTTATGCTTATGTCCTAACAAGGCATAGCATCTGGGTTTTATTCATGAAATAAAGCTCGTATTTATTCACTGATCACAGTTTGGTGTCTTAATTAATGGAGGGTGACGGCTGTTGGGAAAATAAAATTAAAGCAGAGTCCTTTTTTAAAAAAAAATCCGTAACAGTAAGCTCTTTACAAATACATTGTGACAGTAATTGAACTGCGCTCCCTGACATCCAGTTTTTCTGGCCTGTAAATGTTTCAGATCCTCAGGATTTGAAAAAAATTAATTTGGGGCTCCGTTGAAAAAAGGTTGGGGAACACAAGAGTAGGAAAACAGGGTGCCGCTTCTGGAAGCCCAGACCAGGCCCCTTGCGCTTTAGTAAACTGAGCACTGCCCTCTACTGGCAGGCACTTGGTGCCTTGGTGTCTGGGGTATTTCTTTTTCTGTCATTCTTTTAAAAAGTGGCAGCCTGCCGTCAGTAACATTGTCAAAACAGGCTACAATAAAAAGTTAAAAACACACCATGCAATAATATACAAAAAGGCAATAGTCGTCAGGGCAATACCAGGAATAAAAGCCTTCAGAGCTGAAAGCGAACAAATTGAAACGGAACCCAGACAAGGTGGAAGTGAGGCTGGTTGGAAAAGCAGAGATCTTGAAGGACATGGGGATTCTGATCTTTGAGGGGTTTCCGTTGACCCCGGCTGACTCAGTTAAGAGCTTAGAGGTTATTTAATCCAGCACTGCTGCTAGAGAAGCAAGAAAATGCACCTACAAAAAAGGCCCTCTCTCAACTCATACTAGCCTGGAAGATGGCCCTTGACCAGGGCTTTTTTTCAGCAGGAACGCAGTGGAACGGAGTTCCAGCACCTCTTGAAAATGGTCACATGGCCGGTGGCCCCGCCCCCTGATTTCCAGACAGAGGGGAGTATAGATTGCCCTCCACACGAGATCAGGGGGTGGGGCCATTGGCCATGTGACCACTTTTGCCGAGGGCGATTTAAACTTTATAAAACTCCCCCCTTGTTCCAGCTGACCCAAAGTGCGGTCCTGAGTTCCACCACTGAGTTCCACCACCTCTTTTCCCAGAAAAAAAGCCCTGCCCTCAACCTTGATGTGGCAGATCTGGCCAACTGGATTCGTGCCACAGTAACATCAAGACTAGACTACTGGGATGATCTCCACGTAGGTCTCCCCTCAAAGCTGACTCAGAGGCTCCAGCTGGTACAGAAAACTGCAACTTATTTACTCTCAGGAACTAGACAGAACGTGCATATCACTCCCATTTTGCAAAATAATAAAAAGTCCAGTAGCACCTTCAAGACTAACCAACTTTATTGTAGCATAAGCTTTCGAGAACCACAGCTCTCTTCGTCAGATGCATCTGATGAAGAGAGCTACAGGTGCATCTGACGAAGGGAGCTGTGGTTCTCGAAAGCTTATGCTACAGATGCATCTGATGAAGAGAGCTGTGGTTCTCTAAAGCTTATGCTACAATAAATTTGGTTAGTCTTAAAGGTGCTACTGGACTCTTTACTATTTTGCAACTACAGACTAACATGGCTACCTCCTCTTGATCTACTCCCATTTTGCAGTCACTCCATGAATTAAGCCCATCAGATACTGGGCTTAATTCAAGGTCATGACTATCACATTCAAAGCTCTTCATAGTCTTGGCCCTTCATATCTGTGCCGCCGCCTCTCCCCTTACATTCTGCCACGGCAGCTTCACTCGTATGGACAGGGCCTTCTGCAGATACCGCCCTGCCGTTGGGCTAAATCAACAGCTGCCCTCACATGGGCTTTCTCTGTGGTGGCCCCCTCCTTATGGAATGACCTGCCTGAGGAAGTCAGGAAAGGTCCCACTCCTCTGGCTTTCCACAAGCAATGCAAAACTGAATTATTCAGCAGGGCTTTCTACCTAGATTATTGGACTGTGTCATAAGAAAAAGCTCAGAGGGATGCTTTGGTGGGAAAAGGGACTGTATGTTATGCTATTGGGTACTACTGTGTGCTGATGCAGCTATGTGCCACTAGGGAGTTTCCCTGTTACTTAACAAGCCATGTAAATTGCTTATGCACTGTTTCAGAAAGATTTCATCTTTCTGTTCGACTTTATGCTTCTTTTCAGATTATCTGCTACTGTACCCTATTGCATCTGTTTCACTGAATGTCCTAACTGTGTTCATTGTTGTACTTGTTCAGTGAATGTCCTACCTCTTGGTTGCAATGCACTTCAGTTGCACTGGGTAATCTGCCTTGGATCGTGGGGAGAAAGGCAGACAATAAATAAATAAAATTTAAAAATAAAAGCAGGAATAAACCAGAAGTAGATAATAATAACCCCAAATCCTGATGCCACAGGATTCAAATAATTCAGGAGTCAAACAGCTCCTCCTCTGCTCAATTGAAAACTGATCAGAAGGGGGATTTCTAAAGCAACAACAACATTCAATTTATATCCCGCCCGTCTGGACAATTTGGTGCCCACTCAGAGCAGTTTACAAAGTGTATTATTATTAACCCCACAACAATCACCTTGTGAGGTGGATGGGGCTGAGAGAGCTCTGAGAGAGCTGTGACTGACCCAAGGTCACCCAGCTGGCTTCAAGTGGAGGAGTAGGGAATCAAACCCGGCTCTCCAGATTGGAGTTTCGTCGCTCTTAACCACTACACCAAGAGAGACATCCAAGGCCAAAGACTCATTCTAGGGGAGGAAGTTCAGAAGTCTTGGTGGCACCATGAAGAAAGTCTCATCACACCTGCCCACCTCCCAAAGTGCTGTAGGTGGTAGAACAGAGTCAAAACTATCACAAGGTATATCTAAATAAACTTTATATAAAGTGCAAGTGCAAAAATTGCTCAATTTCATCAATGAATCACAAAAAAATGCATTTACATCCTTTATGAGCAATGAACATCCAGAACAATTATATCCAAAATGGTGGGAGTAACATACAAAGATGCTATAAAGACAATACATTTGTTCAGGTGCACTAAGGCACGCAAAACAAATTAATAGTTACAGAGTGAATAGTCAGAAAGCTGTAAAGTTGCTTGAAGAACAACCAAGATGCAGAACGCCACGCCTACGGGGTTTGCCGGCATATGTTATCCCCAGGGCTTTTTTTCTGGGAAAAGAGGTGGCGGAACTCAGTGGTGGAACTTAGAACCGCACAATGACGTCACTTTGGGTTAGCTGGAACAAGGGGGGAGTTTTTTAAAGTTTAAATCGCCCTCGGTGAAAATGGTCACATGACCAGTGGCCTCGCCCCGATCTCCAGACAGAGGGGGGATTAGATTGCCGTCCGCGCCACTGGTGCAGAGGGCAATCTAAACTCCCCTCTGTCTGGAGATCAGGGGGCGGGGCCACTGGCCATGTGACCATTTTCAAGAGGTGCCAGAACTCCGTTCCACTGCATTCTGGCTGAAAAAAAGCCCTGGTTATCCCATTCCGTTTCATGCTATCACTTCTTCACAGGCATTTCTTTCAAACAGCAATTGCTTTAGTCAATATCACACCCCCATGTTGGTATTTCTAGGTCGGTCTGACGCTGCTAGGTGAGGCCTGGACATCTCCCAGAATTACCAGCTGATCTCCAGAATAAAGAGACCAGTTTCCCTGGAGGAAATGGCTCCTGTGGAAGGTGGGTTCTATGGCTGTGTACCATGCTGAGGCCCCTCCATCCCTAAATCTCCAGAAATCTCCCAGCTAGAAGTTGGCAACTGTAGTTTATATTGCTGAAGGAAATCTCACTAGGGTTAGGACTTGAATGGTCCCTAAATAGGATTTGTAGGGTGTAGTAGTTAGAGTGTCACATTAGGATGTGGGAGACCGAGAGTCGAAACCTTGCTCTGCCACAGAAGCTTGCTGGGTGACCTTGGGCCAATCACACACTCTCAGTATAACCCACCTCACAGGGTTGATGTGAGGAAACAATGGAGAAGGGAAGAATGTTGTAAGTCACTGTAGGTAAGTCACATTGGGAAGAAAAGTGGCGTACAAATGAATGAATGAATGAATGAATGAAATCACTCCATTCTCAAAGATATAAGGACCGATGGACTCACATTCTGGTTGTATCTGAAAAAGTGAGCTGTGACTCACGAAAGCTCATACCCTACCACAAATGTTGTGAGTAATATAGGTGGTATTGGACTCTTGCTCTTTTCGAATGAACCAATGAACCAATGAATGAACGAACAAATGAACGAACGAACGAACAAACGAACGAGCGAGCGAGCGAGCGAACGAACGAACGAACGAACGAGCGAATGAATGAATGAATGGATGGATGGATGGATGGATGGATGGATGGATGGATGGATGGATGAATGAATGGGAGTGGAAATAGGAAAGTGGCTTGCCTCTGCCAAAAATCTGGAGTTGCATTCTCACTCAGTGGTGGTTTCCATGACCTTTTCAAAGGCAGCCTCACATAAAGCTCCTTGGAACCGTCCATTCTGGATGCCTGTCTGGCATGGGGAGGTCTATTACCACCAGGAGTGGCTGCAGTTGATACAGCCACTTAAGCTAGTAAAAGGCCTTGGGATGGTTTCTGAGACCCCTGGGTCTTCAGTATGTCCAGAGTCTGTGCAAGACGTTTTGGTGCCTGAGTTGAAAAATCCAAATAGTCAGCAACATGGTCCACAGTCCCCTGGGAAGGCCTGTTTCACAAGATCCATTTAAACGGTCATTCAAAGAGATCTTCTCAATGTGCATTTTAATGGGACATGTGCAAGAGATTGTCCTAGCGGAGTGTACCTGAAGCAAACATTTTGCATACTTCTGGCTGATGCTTTTGTTTTGTTTAGTTTTGAGATACTGAAACAGACATTGGAAATTCTAGCAGCATGGGCACATCTGAGAAAATATTTTGCTTTTTGCTTTCTGCCCATGCTGAATCCAAAATATGCAACCAAGAGTTAGCACTAGCAGGAAAATCTTGGGCTTCCGACTTGTACCTCTATAAACAGGTATTTGATTACACTAATCTACGTGGGTTACTGAGGTTCATCAAGTGGCTTGGAAGTCTCCTTTGGAGGTTTTCAAGCAGAGGCTGGATGGCCATCTGACAGCAATGCTGGTTCTGTGAACCTGGGCAGATCATGCGAGGGAGGGCAGGAAGGGTTGCATCAGTGCTCAGTTCTCGTGGCCCCTTTTTACATGCCAATCACCACTTTGGGGTCAGGAAGCAACTTTCCCCAGGCCAGCTTGGCTAAGGATTCTCGCAGTGTTTTGCCATCTTCTGGGCATGGAGCAGGGGTCACTGGGGGTGTACGGGAGGGAGGTAGTTGTGAATTTCCTGCATTGTGCAGGGGGTTGGACTAGATGACCCTGGAGGTCCTTTCCAACTCTATGATTCTAAGCGACTCCAGCAAATGGTGAGCAAGGCTGGGGGGCAGCAGCCGAGGCAGAGGCAGAGGGAGACAGACAGGCTCAAAGCAGCTTGCTCTGAAAACCAGGCCTACCTTACACACAAACTAGGCCACCCTTAGGAATCGTGGAGTCCAGATGGAATTTGGTGCTGTGGAGTTCTGGGGCCAACGTGATCAAGACACAAAAGAGTCAAAGGAAACCTTCGGCCTTAATAGCACCACAGCAAGCAAACAGCAGCTACTCCATGCCAGCCATTCAGGGGGAACCGCTGGACTTTGCCAGCGCGGGAAACCTTGCTTGTCATTTTAAACTTCCAAGCAGCCAGGCTAGTAATGACTCCCCATGTTGAAATTAGATGGATGCTATTTTGATGCTAGGCAGAGTCTGACAGAGCAGCTTAGACCAATAAACATTTATTGATGGGAAATGAAGAAAATATGAGGAAGTGCAACCATTAAAGAAGGATGAAACCACATGAAAGGTGGTTTTGCGGTTCATATTTCTTTGAAGTAACAAAAACCACATTGTTGTTGTCATTCCATAGGACTGCTATGTTTTCAAATGAATTTAATATTGCAAATGAAAGCTGTATATTCATACATGTCAAAATCGTCATAATTTTGACCTAATTATATTAATTAGAAATGGCAATATGATGATAATAAAGAGTTTTCTTTATTATGTAGTTGGGTGTAGTGGTTAAGAGTAGCAGGACTCTAATCCGGAGAGCCGGGTTTGATTCCCCACTCCTCCACCTGAAGCCAGCTGGGTGACCTTGGGTCAGTCACAGCTCTCTCAGAGCTCTCTCAGCCCCACCCACCTCATAGGGTGATTGTTGTGGGGATAATAATAACATACTTTGTAAACTGCTCTGAGTGGGCATTAAGTTGTCCTGAAGAGCGGTACATAAATCAAATGTTGTTATCAATCAATCAATCAATCAATCAATCAATCAATCAATCAATCAATCAATCAATCAATCAATCAATCAAGAGAAGGTTAAGAAGGCACTTTTGGGAGGGAGGGAGTTCCCCCGGCATTCCACAGAGGCAGGCATCACCTTAGCCAAACGCTTCTGGCTTCAGAGCCTGGCTAGAGAAAAACTAAAACCAGCCTGGGAACTATTTATGGAAAACAGTCATTGGCTAGGGAAGGCTCCTCCTTCTGCCTGCCAAATCTCCTTTAAGGATTCCCCCAAGAGTTCCTTGTGTGGCCCGCCAGTCTTTATATTAGGAAGTTGCACCTTTCATTGGACAACTAGAGAACCATTAAGCATTTTTGAAATAAGTTTTATCCTCCAATATTTGGCGTATGAAAATTAGAAACATTCCTGGAGATTTTGGGGTGGACCCTAGAGAAGGTGGGGTTTGGGGGGAGAGGAAGGACCTCAGTGGAGTATAATGCCATGAACACCTTCTGAAGCTGACCTTTCCTCCAGAGGAACTGGTCATGGGACTCTGGAGATCTGTTGTATTTCCAGCAGATATCAAAGCCTCGCTTGGAAGTTGCTAACTCTAATCTTTACACCATGAGCAACCAGATGAACGCCCCCTTCCTTACCTATTTTGGAAGGCTGTTCTCTGCTAGAAATGCATTTTCCTTTGCAATAATTGTATTTCTAAAGTTTTGGGTCCCCACTGGGGCCATGAAGAAAGCAAGCAAGCAAGCTAGCTATGGACCTGTTTCTTTTGAGTAACTTTTACCTTTTTGGTGATTTTTTAAAAAATTAATATTGTAAGTATGTTGCCCGTCTTTTGGTGCTACACCTCTGAAGATGCCAGCCACAGCTGCTGGCGAAACGTCAGGAACTACAATGCCAAGACCACGGCAATACAGCCCGGAAAACCCACAACCACCATCGTTCTCCGGCCGTGAAAGCCTTCGACAATACATATGTTGCCCTGACATGGATAGCTCAGGTGAGTCTGATCTCGTCAGATCTCCGAAGCTAAGCAGGGTCGGCTTTGGTTAGTAATTGAATGGGAGACCTCCAAGGAAGACCAGGGTTGCAGAGGCAGGCAATGGCAAGCCACCTTTGTTAGACTCTTGCCATGTAGGGGTCTCCATAAGTCAGCTATGACTTGAGCGCACTCTTCACCATCAAGTAAGCATAGTAGAGAAGAAATGAAGTCACCCCTTCCCCAAAATTCACCATCAAGTAAGCATAGTAGAGAAGAAGTGAATTCACCCCTCCTCCCTATCTACCCCAATGGGTCTTGATATCGAATACTGATTAGACCTTCTTTGCAAACTTGAATATTTACTGAATATTCCCCAAATATTATGTATTCAGATACATGACAGCCTGCAATGCCTGTAATATCACTACTCGACGCCTCACGTTGGATGGTTCCAGTGGTCAGGAGAAGGGGTCCGTGCCTCCCCCCAAATAAGTTATGCAGAATACAAAATGGTCAGCCTTGCAGACTGATAATGCAAAATAAGAGAAATTATATACATCCATGTGGCTAGGGCAAGTAGTAGGATCTGAGGTCCCAGAAATGAGATCTTTGTTTTGCACGGCTCTGTCTCCTTCCCTAATATCTATCCCTGGATCCGATCAGTACAGTCATTGCATTTAGGATCTCTTGGTACCAGTTTGTGGAAGGCTGCCTCACCTTTTGCAAGGACTTGGCATCTTTCCACTGGCTAGTCAAGAAAAAGTAAAAGAACAATTAGTGCAAGCCCCTGCTGGAGACATTTCTGCTCATTGTTGCCCAACTGCTGGTAATTCTAGCTTGGGAGTCAAGTCCCAAAATACAAATGGAATTTGCTAGGAGGTTTGGTTTAAACAAGCCACAATCTGGCTGTGGTTTCCTGAGCACGTTTGGTGGCCTTGCACGACATGCATTCACCCAAAGAAAGAAGCCACACATTTGGTGCTCCCGGTGACCCAACATCACCTGGGGGGTCTGGCAGACAAGCGGAAAGACACAGGGAGCCCGTTGTTTTAATGCGGAGGGCTGCAGAGTCAGCCTATCTCAGCCTGCTGTTTTTGCAGTTGTAATAAAAGCAGTTGTGTAGTTGTTGGGTTTTTAAAAAAAAGGGTCTTGTCAGAATGAGAAGACTTAATTAGGCATCTGGGGGAATTGCAGAGAAGGGGGGGCGTGTAATTATTCTCCATCAACGGAAAGCTGTCCCTCCCCTGCTCTCCCCTCCTTTTCAATTAACTGAGTCTGGATGGAGGAATAAAACCCAAGCAGCCATTACTGGGAGCAGAGACTGAACAGGGGAGGGTCTGAAACGACCCCCAGTGCACAAATGACACACCGAGACATGCTTGATCTGCTTTCTCCAAACAAAAGCTACAAGTGCAATCCCAAACAGGGCTGCTGGTAATTGCCCGGCTCACACTTCCTTTGAGCCGCATTGAAAGGCTGGTTTTGTGCGCAAAGACGCTCAAAGGAAGTATTTGCTGGAGCCCAAATCCAAGGGGGAGAGAGGGGAGGGGAGGTCGCGCAGGCCTGGCATCCTAGTTCAAGTGCAGGCATTAGGGTTGCCAGCTCCAGCTTGGGAAATTCCTGGAGGTTTGGGGGCGGAGCCTGGGAAAGATGGGGTTTGGGGACAGGAGGGAGGCTCAGCAGGGAAGTGGTACCACGGAGTCCACCATCTGAAGCCACCGTTTCCTCTAAGGGAACTGACCTCTGTAGCCTGAAGATGGGTTGTAATTCTGGGAGAATTCCAGGACCCACCTGGAGACTAGTAAGCCTGCCTCACACAAGCAGTTCTGAGTCCCAGCAATGCTAGCCAATACCCTGATCTCATGGAAAGGGGATATGGGGGCAGATGGAATGGAAGCCGGAAGAATGCACACAGCCCATATCATCTGAGCTCTGATCCGGCCGTGAAAGCGCTCTCTGCCCTGACTTCTGTCCTGGATTCGTTGAACTTACAGCAAGTTCCAGCTGTGCATAGCACTGACTGGTTAGCAACAGTGATGTCACTAACACATCTCTGTGTTCCTCCTCAAGGCAATATTTCAGTCTGAGGGTATTTGTAGTCACCCAGTATGATAACATTTTCTGTTTTAATCACCTCCCTTATTTTGCTCTCCAACTCAAGGTCAGCATCCCAGTTTTGATCAGGTGGGCTCTAATGCTTAGGATCTGGTGTCTCTACCCACAGAGATTAAGATCCCTCCCCACTCTATGTTTCTATGAATGAGTACTATTTAAGGAGAGTTCCCCCGATTACGTTTGACTGAGTCTGGTCATATACGCATGACCCAGCATGTGTCGGGCATATCATGTATTTATGCACCAGGCCTAGCAAAAGCCTGCCAGCCTAGGACCCCTCGGTGCCCTCTGCAAGGAAGCTTAACCACAGACCTCATATCCCCTCAGATCTTTGCTTCACACTCCTGCGAGACCAACCCTCACAGCCTAACCCCTGACTCTCAGTCCTGGAAACGGAACATCGTCTCTTCTTCTTCGTCGTCGTCATCATCATCACCATCATCATCATCATAACTGTGCTTATATACCACTCTTCTAGGCAGATTAGTGCCTCACCCAGAGCGGTGAACAAGTTAGTGTTATTATCATCCCCACAATGCAGCTGGGGAGCTGGGCTGAGAGGAGGGGCTGACCCAAGGCCACCTACTGAGCTCATGGCAGGAGTGGGATTCGAACCAGTAGAGTGCTGATGCACAGTCGAATCACTTAACCACTGTGCTACAAAACCTGGCTCCTTTTGACTGAAAATCTCCTCCTGTCCACTCTTCACTTTTCCCAAAAGAGCTCCTATTGGCTAAGAGCCAAGAGCTCCATGTATCCAGCACTGCCCCCACCCCCACACACAATTTCTTCCCACTAGGTAGATAATCGTACATGTGGCACTCCCTGCAAAATACTGAATAGCCTCCACTATCCTGCCTGCTGGATTTCTACCATCATGACTGGTTTGGCCACATTAAGTCTTAAGGAAGGAAGGGAGGGAGGGAGGGAGGGAGGGAGGAAGGAAGGAAGGAAGGAAGAAGGGACCTGCCTGAAGTGGCTTACAAAACCAAAAACAATAAAAACAAACATTAAAAGGTATTAATTAAAACCCACCATTAAAAATCCCAGCCTGGCATAAAAACACAGACCATAAAAACAGACCGCTGGCAGCCTCAAATAACAGTTTCCAGACTAAAGGGAATGTTCACATGCATTTTTCAAGCCCTTCAATCTTTTATCCCATCACTAAAGAACTGTCTCTCTCCATGTGGCAGAAGCACACGGAATATCAAAGGTGCCAGAGCCCAATCCAAAGCAAGTGCAAAGATGAAACCATTGAAAGAGAGTACTCACGGAAACATTTTACCCTGCGAACCCAAAGAGTCATGGCAGCTCGCAAAGAGTAGGAACATATGAGACCAAACCCTAAAGTGCCCGGCGCAACTAAAAAGAGAGGCATCAATCAGTGGTTGCTCCAAAGCCAACCTAAAAATGTTTGGGATTGCCTCTGGAAAAAATAGCATGGCTAGTGTTCAAATAGGTTTCCATGGCAATAGAGACCAATAAGATTTTCAGCGTGTAAGCTTTTGAGAGTCACAGCTTCACATACTGAACCCAAACCTTGCAGAAGGAGGGAGCTCTGACTCTCGAAGGCTCATTCCCTGGTCTCTATGATGCCCCTGGACTCTCAGACTGGGACCTGCATACCTGCTGGACCGCCTCTTCCATTACGTCCCCTGCAGGGTGTTGCGCTCTGCGGACAAACAACTCCCGGTGGTCCCCGGCCCGAAGGACATCCGTCTGGCCTCCACCAGGGCCAGGGCTTTTTCTGCCCTGGCCCCAGCCTGGTGGAACGCTCTCCCGCTGGAGATCCGGGCCCTGTGGGACCTGTTACAGTTCCGCAGGGCCTGTAAAATGGAGATGTTCCGCCGGGCCTTCGGCTGAGTGCCAGCGGGTGTCCTCCTTCTTCCATCTAAGACCGCCACTTCTTCTGGGGCTGCCCTCGGCCATCTGCTATGCCCATATACAGACTCCCAATATTTGTTTAAATAGCCTGCTCCTGGACTATTTTAATGATTTTTAAAAAAATTATTGTTGATTTTATGTTTTTTGTGATTTTAATGTATTTTTTTAATGTTGTTAGCCGCCCTGAGCCCATCTGTGGGGAGGGCGGGGTACAAATCAAATCAGATCAAATCAATAAAATAATAAATAAATCCTGCTGTTCTACAGCAGAGGAACCCAACTGAAACTAGCCTCATGGCAGGGTGGGGGGGTCACCCTGGAGGGTGGGAGGAAGCATGGAGAGGGCCTTTTCTCCATCCATGGATCTTCTCTGACCTGTTCTGGGGCATGGATGGTTTCTCCTGGACGTGGTCCCAGCCACCAAATCACAAAGCCTGAGACTGCCCACAGAGAGAACGACGGGCTTTGAGACCGGGACAATGGGGTGAAGAGCTCTGTAAGGAATCATAGCCAGCCCACTGAATGATGCGTGGAGTCTCAGAAGGCTCCTACTAGATCAGACCCAAAAGTCCACCCAGCACAACTGTTTGTTTCCAGCAGTGGCTCTTTAAACACCACTGGAGGTCTGTGACCAAGGCTTATAGGCAAGACTATGGACAGCCACGATGAGGTACCAGACAAAGAGCCCCTCAAGCTCTCTTCATATCACATTCAGAAGAACACACACAAGATACTGTGTTGGGATAGAACATTGATTTTGTCCCCAGCAGCACTGTGCAGGGCTCCACAGGAACCTAGGGCAGCTTGGCCCCCGAGAATTTTTCACTCCTAGTTTCCCCTTCAGAGCCCCTGCCTGGAGGCAGTGGTTTTCCACTGCTTGTTCCCAGCTACAGTCATTCAAAAGGTACACTGCTACTGGACATGGAGGATTTATAATAAATGCTGATAAACTGACCTTCCACCATGAAGTTGTCTCCTCCTTTCTTAAAACCATCTAAGCTAACGGCTGTCACACCCAACACAAAAGTAAGACAAGATGGAAAGCCAGAGGAGTGGGACCTTTCCTGACCTCCTCAGGCAGGTCATTCCATAAGATGGGGGCCACCACAGAGAAATCCCATGTGAAGGCAGCTGTTGATTTTGCCCAACTGCAAGGTGTATCTGCAGAAGGCCCTGTTCAGATGAGCAAAGCTGCTGTGGTAGGGGGAGAGGTGGTTGCACAGATATGAGGGGCCAAGACCATGAAGGGCTTTGAATGTGAAAGTCATAACCTTGAATTAAACCCGGTAATTAATGGAAAGCCAATGGAGTGACTGCAAGATGGGAGTGAAAAGCAGAGTCCGTCTAGCTCCTGAGAGTAAAGGAGCTGCAGCGTTCGACACCAGCTGGAGTCTTTGAGGGGAGACCTATGCAGAGAGCACTGATACCAACTGAGGGATTCACAGGAACTCCACAGATCAAGCCTCCCTTGAATATGTGCGTAAGGTAAAAGGTAAAGGTAGTCCCCTGTGCAAGCACCGAGTCATTACTGACCCATGGGGGGACGTCACATCAGGACGTTTTCTTGGCAGACTTTTTGTTATGGGGTGGTTTGCCATTGCCTTCCCCAGTCATCTACACTTTACCCCCAGGAAACTGGGTACTCATTTTACCGACCTCAGAAGGATGGAAGGCTGAGTCAACCTTGAGCCAGCTACCTGAACCCAGCTTCCGCCGGGATCGAACTCAGGTTGTGAGCAGAGCTTGGGCTGCAGTACTGCAGCCTACCACTCTGCATCATGGGGCTCTTTGAAAATGTGTGCATTTTATTACATCTGTGTACACATGCTCAGGAGAAGCAACACACACACACTCTTACATGGTAGCAAAGAGTCCAGTAGCACTTTTAAGACTAACCAACTTTATTGCAGCATAAGCTTTCGAGAGCCACAGCTCTCTTCATTAGATGCAACTTTATTGTAGCATAAGCTTTCAAGAACCACAGCTCTCTTCGTCAGACGCATCTGATGAAGAGACCTGTGGCTCTGGAAAGCTTGTGCTACAGTAAAGTTGGTTAGTCTTAAAGGTGCTACTGGACTGTTTGCTGTTTTGCTACTGCAGAGGAACGCGACCAACTCCTCTGGATCTATGACTCTTGCATGGAAATGCTTTTCTGTGTGGGAACTTTGTTACGGTTAAAGCGATGCTCACGCGTGTGTGCTCACATGCACACATTTGTGTCATTCCATCATCTCTCTTGCCCATGGCAATGAATTATTAATTGCTATTACTCTGATTAATTTTTAACACACTTGTCTTAATTGTGACGCTATAAATTAAACAGACCTCTCCAGTGCCCTCAGCCCAGAATCACCAAATGCAAGACCTTTTTTTGCGGTGGATTTTCTGCCCTGGCAGCTTATTATGGCTCTGCAGTGCCACCTCTTTCCAGAACTGGGGACGTGCCAAGTTGCAGCACTTTTTGCGCATCGCATCTGGGACAGAGGGAATCCCCTTATTTTAAAAGAACAGCATCTCCCCCTACAACGTTCCCACTGGGCTCCGCCTGGGTCCTGCTCTCCCCCCAGCCCTGTCTCTCCTAGAGTCAAATCACATATTAGAATTCACTTAGATAAGTGCAGTTATTATTAGATGTCGACAACTGAGAAACAAAACAAAGGCAAACCGTTAATTGCTGCAAGTTGTACATTGCAAACAAATAAAACAATCCGTGTTGATTTCTGTTGCCCAGAGAGTTGGACCAGAAACAATGGGTTAAAATTAAACCAAGAGTTTTCAGCTAAACATTAGGAAGAACTATGGTTGTTGTGGGTTTTCCGGGCTGTATTGCCGTGGTCTTGGCATTGTAGTTCCTGACGTTTCGCCAGCAGCTGTGGCTGGCATCTTCAGAGGATGGGAAACTGGGAAACTCTTACAGGATGACTCAGCTCAACCCCACCCCTCCTGAGTAGATACAAATGACCTGCCAACATCTTTTCCACACTGTGACACTGAGAGATCTCTGTCTTTTGGTGCTATACCTCTGAAGATGCCAGCCACAGCTGCTGGCGAAACGTCAGGAACTACAGTGCCAAGACCACGGCAATACAGCCCGGAAAACCCACAACAACCATCGTTCTCCGGCCGTGAAAGCCTTCGACAATACATTAGGAAGAACTTCCTGACAGTGAGAGCGGTCCCTCAGTGGAACAGGCTTCCTCGGGAGATGGTGGGCTCTCCTTCTCTGGAGGTCTTTAAGCAGAGGCTGGATGGCCCCCTGACAGCGGTGCTGAATTCTTAGACTCGATATGAACTTAGGGAAATTGCACAAGAGAGGGCAGGAGAGGATGAGCCAGGGCTCGACTCTTGTGGCCCTTTCATATGTGCGCAGGGTAATGCTGATTGCCACTCTGAGGTCAGGAAGATATTTCCTCCAGGCCAGATTGGCTAGGGATCCTGGAGGTTTTCTGTCTTCCTCTAGGCATTGAGCAGCAGTCATGGGGGAGGTGAGGGGGAGGAAGATGGCTGTGAATGTCCTGCATTGTGTAGGGGGTTGGACTAGATGACCCTTGGGGATACCTTCCAGCTCTACATTTCTAAAACAGATAATATTATCCTCCCTCAAAATTACAACCTGAAGTTATCACATGAAACTGATACACAGGAAATGCAAATTAAATATATCCCTTTGTACACTGCATATAGTTAGTGATTAAAATTCACGGCTACTGGAAATAACAACAGTGCACTTACATACTGCTCTTCTAGACAGATTAGTGCCCCGCTCAGAGTGGTGAACAAAGTCGGTATCATTATTATCCCTACAATATGAGGAAGATTTCTGGCTTAGAAGGCTTTTGGGAAAGCAGAGGAGTTGAGCATCTGCTCCAGTGTACTATCTGGCCTTTGGCGGCTTTACCAAACTCTGAAGGCATTTGGCTCTGAGCGCCTGTTAGAGATCTTCATTGGGCCTCCTGATGCGCAAGGGAAAGGTAGCAAGTCCCATAAATGCCCAACACCTCCCGGGAGAGAGTAGCAATCTTCCATATGCCCTCTTTCACCTCTTACCTGCGTCTCAGAGAGGTTCAGCTGCCTCGCTAGCTCTGTTCTTTCCCGGCCCACGACATACTGGCAGCGCTGAAATTCCAGCTCCAACCTGTAGAGCTGTTCAGCAGTGAAAGAAGTCCGGGTCCTTTTCGGCCGATCCAGGTCCAAACCTTTTGGAAGGACGATCTCCCGGATGGTCCCTTTGGCATCTAGGGGCAGCAACACAGATATAGACTTGAGGAGGTTGTTGTTGCCCAGCTGACACCTGAGTGTGCACCATTTGAGAGTTTGGTATTCAGCTCAAAAGTTCTCCCAGCCCTTTGCTTTGGATTCTGTCTAGGACTGCTTCAGAATATACACAGCTGTGATGCACAGCTGGACAGGGAACTCTGCAAAATAATCCTATCGATTGCACTTTTATTCCATCCTTTTGTCCAAAGAAATCTGGGAGGTGTACATGATTCTCCACCCTTTTGTTGTCTCCCAACAACAGCCCTGTCAGGTAGGACAGGTTGAGAAAGATTGAGAGACTGAGGGGTCATATGCTGATGGGTGGTGGCTCCCCAGACCTTTTGCAATGTCTTTTCCAATACTTGGGAACTTTTAACTTAAAGGCGTCTGTTACAACCTTCTTTATTTTTCAGTTAGATTTTGCCTTTAACCCTTTTCTTACACCCTCTGGATAGATTGCTGCCACCAGGAATTATATTCCAAAATAGTTAATTTAAATTTCCCTTTAGTAACGTGCCCAAGGGTCAGGCTCCTTCGTGGGACTACGTGGCCCTGAGGAAAGGAAAGGGATATGGGAATAACAGATACTCTGGGACGAACAAAAGAAACAAAATAAACTTTTATTTTTACAAGAAGCATATTGGTTTCACACTAGTACTTCAGCTTGATGGTTTCAAAGATAGTTCCCAGTTCTTAAAGTTTTTTACTTAGGCTCCGTTACACAAAGTAATTCTCCACACAGGTCTTCTTTAAAAGAATAACAGACTTAGATTCTTTCAGGCCTTTCCACACAGTTTATCGGATTTAGATATATGAATCTCTCAGATATACAGGGACTTTCTCTCTCAGGCGCACACACAGTTTGCCTGTCTAAACTGGAATCAATATTTCGCGCAGAAATGCATAGACACCCTCAGGCTGCATGCAGCTTGCCTGCTTTGCCCAGACTGAATGTTCTCTCTCTGTTCAGTAACTAAAAACTGCAGTTCACTCCACCCACCCTCTCAATCATCAACCAATCCTCTCCCTCACTCATCCCTCTCTTTCACCCCCATTCTTCATCTGTAGCACACCAAGCATTTAAAGACACACACACTTAAAGCCATCACAGTGTCAAAGATCCAGCCTGGGATTTGGGGCATGCAAAGCAAGTGTTCTCCCACTGAGTCCTGTATTGTCTCCCATCAACAGCCTGCATTTGCACATTAGGAAGCGGGGACGGATTTCTGATTTTTTTTTCTTTTAGTCCAAATTTTTTCCAGGGCTGATTTTGCATTCTAGAGTCCGCCTCTGGCTTTTTTGGTGTGGATGGGGAAGTGATGCTTCAAGAATGGATAAGAATGGTCTAAGACATGCGCATCTGGAGGACCAGCTCTCCACATATGTTCCTGTGTACCAATGATTATCCTAGCAGAAGCTTTCGAGAACCACAGCTCTCTTTGTCAGAGAGCTGTGGTTCTTGAAAGTTTATGCTACAATAAAGTTGGTTAGTCTTTACTGTTTTGCAACTACAGACTAACACGGCTAACTCCTCCAGATCTATTATTATCCTGCCATTTTCTGGCTGCCCCACCACTTAAGGATGCCCACATGGCATCTACCAGAGCCTGTTGCTTTTCAGTAGAGGATCCTATTTTGTGGAATGGGCTCCCTTGGGAGACTGCCATCCTTAAACATTTGCACAGTTGGAAAATAAACACGGCATTCTATTTCTATATATGACAATGGCGGCTAGGCTTTTATATGTGCAAAAATGGAAAAGTACAGTATTGTCTTCAATGCATGACTGGATTGTGAAAATGATGGAGTTAGCGGAGATGGCTAAGCTTACACCTCTGACCAGAGATAAAACATTATCTCTCTTTATGGTTAACTGGAAATCCCTAATTGACTTTCTGCACGAGACAAGAAAAAATGAACAGATAGTTTGTAGATTTGATTTCTGAGAAGATAAATTTGGGAAAAATAATTAGAAAGGGGACAGTATTGAAAAGGTAAATTTTGGAGGTACGAAAACTACAAGTATAATGTTTGTAAAGATATGATAGGTGTTGTAGAGAAAAATAGAAAATGAAATATTATTTTTCTTTGTTTTTTTCTTTAATTTTTGTTCTTTTCTTTTTTCTTTCTCTTCTTTTTAAATTTCTTTTTCTTTTCTTTCTCTGTTCTTTTTATTGGACTTTTAATCTTAGCAATAAAATAAAAAGTATTCAAGAAGTTTGCACTGTACTGCTTTATTTGCCATGGCTTTTAATGGGGTTTGTGCTGCAGGCCTTTTCTTTGGGGACAATTACTGGGGACTTATTTTATTATATATAGCTTTAGTTTAGAATTGTAAGTTGCATTGTACCACAAGGAAAAGATGGGACATTGTATCTGAATAAGCAAATAAATGCTTCAAACGCCAACAAGACCAAATAGCAGTATCCATTTATTTAATCTGCAATAATGCCACAGAAAAACACCCTGCAGTGCTTGATTTGGAACTGGAGCCAACTGGTATTGACTCTGAAACCAAAAACTACATGATAATGAATTAGCAGTAGAACAATTTTTCATTGCATTTCCAGTTAGACTTAAGAAAAGAGCATACAGAGTCATACAGAGTAACTCCTGTACTAGAGTCACAGTGCCAGAGTTGTTATGCTGCAGGACTTCAGCGTAAACATAAGGCCGCGTCCCTTCTCTCACATGACATTTGTGAGTGTTCCTATCTCACGCAAAACACACTCAAGCTGGCATTTTCTCTGATGTGGGCAAGGAAGAGTTTTTCACACAGGAGTATATTTCACATGATTGTCTCATCAAGCAAAAACGGTGTGGGGAAATCTTTGTGGCTTTTCCAAAAAGTTTCAGTCTGGTCTCATCTAGACTGTAAAGTGCTCTCCTCAATTCTGGAAGGCAGCGGCCCTCCTCTATTCTGGAAGGCAGCGGCCCTACCTGGATTGAAGGTGGACAAGATAGGTGCTTTCCTATGGACAAAGAGGAGCCAGGTGTGCTTGGGCCTTCTGAACTCTCCTAAAAGGTAAAGAGACACCTAGTGGATGATGTAACACAGTGCACCCTATATTCAAATGTGTGCAAAATCCCTTTATGGCGAAATGTAATTATATGAGGTTTTTTCACATGGAGGATTGCTGGCTTTTTGCAAGGCTCTGGTAGCATTCACCTGCAAAAGACGTGCATGTAGATAAAAGTTAATGGTTCAGGTTTCCATACAGCTCCCCGCTCTCATAGATTTGTACAGGGCTTTTTTCCTGGGAAAAGAGGTGGTGGAACTCAAGACCGCACAATGACGTCACTTTGGGTCAGCTGGAACAAGGGGGGAGTTTTTAAAGTTTAAATTGCCCTCGGTGAAAATGGTCACATGGCTGGTGGCCCCGCCCCCTGATCTCCAGACAGAGGGGAGTTTAGATTGCCCTCCACGCCGCTTGGTGGCGCGGAGGGCAATCTAAACTCCCCTCTGTCTGGAGATCAGGGGGCGGGGCCACCAGCCCATGTGACCATTTTCAAGAGGTGCCGGAACTCTGTTCCACCGCGTTCCTGCTGGAAAAAAGCCCTGGATTTGAAACTCAATGATCATTGGGACAGCTAAAATCATGTAGGATGAGAACATTATTCTCATCCCCATATTACTGGTAGGAGGGGTGATGGTTTGTCCCATCCATCTAATAAATTCAGAACAGAAATTAGTTTCTAAAGAAGGTGGAGGCACTTCCTGATTGGTATCTCTCTCAGCTGCCGCGTTACCCCAGATAGAAATATGAGCCTTCGGTTTTTAAATATATTATAAGGAGTTTCATGTTGTTTTTCATTTTTTTAAATTAAAGACTCTTCCTCAACACAGAAAACTTCTCACGTGATAACTTTCTCACCATACAATTCTCTCTCTCTCTCTCTCTCTCTCTCTCTCTCTCTCTCTCTCTCTAGTCGTGCTCATATGGCATACGGCTATTGCCTTAAGCAGAAATTAAAATGGGAAGAACCTTACTTAATGGCCTTTCTCTGATATTTAATTATTGCCCCTCTATATTTTGCCACAGAAAGAGTAACAGAATCATTTGTATCTGATAGTAATTAGGTCACCTGCAAAACCCACAATTCCCTTTCTTTAGGTAAAAGTAACTTATTTGCTACTCATTCATTAATTTAAAATATTCATAGACCTGCCTTTCTCTCATCATTTTAGGACCCAATGCAGGTAACAATGTAAATCATCATCATCATCATCATCATCAACAACAACAACATTCATTTTATATACAGCCCTTCAGGACACCTTAATGATACACTCAGAAAACTTTGCAAAGTGTGCTATTATTATCTCCACAACAATCACCCTGTGAGGTGGGTGGGGCTAGAGAGCTCCTAGAAGCTGTGACTGACCCAAGTTCACTGAGCTGGCTTCAAGCGGACGAGTGGGGAATCAAATCCGGTTCTCCATATTAGAGTCCTGCCACTCTTAACCACTACACCAAACCATAAAACACCATAAAACCATAAAAATGACACCAAAATACCAAAAACATAAAACACCGTAACAGGACAATACGGTCAGCCACAAAGGCAGCAAACAAGCCACAGAACCACTACTGAGACATAGACATATAGAACCAGTGTTGTGTAGTGGTTAGAGTTTCAGATTAGGATCTGGGAAACCTGGGTTCCAATCCACACTCTCCCTTGGAAACGTGCTGGTGACTCTGGGCCAGTCAAGCACTGTCGGCCTAGCCTGCCTTACAGGATTGCAGTGAGGGTAAAATGCAGGGGAGGAGAATGATGGAACCCACTTTGGGTCTCTACTGGAGATAAAAATGTGACATACACAAACAAGCACTCAAGCAGGCTGGTAGGAGAGTTCGTTTCTCTTCAAGGACACAAACCAGGCAGCCAGTGCGTGAGTCACCAGTCAGGGCTTCTTCGTGTGTAAGATTTTTCCTAGCAGGATGTAGACATTTGTGTCTCTGATTGGGGGGAACTACATTTAGCACAAAAC
Source organism: Eublepharis macularius (assembly GCF_028583425.1). Classification (NCBI taxonomy): domain Eukaryota; kingdom Metazoa; phylum Chordata; class Lepidosauria; order Squamata; family Eublepharidae; genus Eublepharis; species Eublepharis macularius. The sequence continues at coordinate 2,636,499 of NC_072799.1, forward strand.
AGACCTTGGGAGAAGCCTTGGTCTGGCTCCCGTGCCCTTCATTTGCACACGCTGGCCACAGAGTTCAGGCTGCCTTCCGCCCTTTGGCACCCATGGCTTTAAGCGCACTTAAGTCAGTGTAGGGCTGCGTGGCTATTAATGTCTTGTCTGCCTGCCCACGTCCATGTCAGGAATCAGCCCTCTGTGGACTGGCTCCTCCCTCCCAGCAACGAGTCAGGAAATCATGAGAGCCTCAAAGCCTGGGAACTAAAATGGAATTGTTCAGGAGCGCATTTGGATAAAGCAAATAAGGGTAATGCCTGTGGAATGTCAGACAGTCTTCATTGTGTATATTATGCAGTGTTTATTGCACTGTTCTCTAATTCTGCAGATCACTGATTGTTGTATGTAGTATCATGTCTCACTGCATTGTTTTCTGATCTTGTAAATCTTTCTTTACTTTTTTGATCATACTGATAGATCCAGGTGGGTAACCGTGTTAGCCTGTCTGTAGCAGTAGAAAAGAGCAAGAGTCCAGTAGCACCTATAAGACTGACAACATTTGTGGTAGGGTAGGAGCTTTCGTGGGCCACAGCTCACTTGGTCAGACAGCTAGAATTTGAGTCCATCTGTCCCTATATCTTGGAGAGTCCAAAGGTCTGATTCTGCATTCAGCAGCTTCATACAGGAGCAGGGCACTGTGTCCCAAAAAATTGGTTCTAGCTATATCTGAAGACATGAGCTGTGGCTCACAAAAGCTCCTACCCTACCACAAATTTTGTGAGTCTTATAGGTGCTACTGGACTCTTGCTCTTTTCTGCTGCTACATACAGACTAACACAGCTACCCATCTGGATCCAAAAATATTTAGTATGTGTCTAGTATTTCTAGACAAATTAGTGCCCAGTCGTAGTAATGAACAAATTCAATGTTATTATTATAATCCCCCACAATGCAGCTGGGGAGCTGGGCTGAAAGGAGTGGCTGACCCAAGGCCACCTGCTGAGCTCATGGCAGGAGTGGGAGTCGAACTGGCAGAGGGTTGATTCTCAGCCCAGCCACTTAGTCACTGTGCTGCAGCCGCTCTCATATAATAATAACTGTGCTTATATACTGTTCCTCTAGACAGATTATTTCTCCACTTAGAGGGTGAACAAAGTCAATGTTGTTATTATCATTGGAATAAGAGTCAGTTTGGTGTAGTGGTTAAGAGTGCAGGACTCTAATCTGGAGAACTGGGTTTGATTGAAGCCAGCTGGGTGACCTTGGGGCAGTCACAGCTCTCTCAGAGCTCTCTCAGCCCCACCCACCTCACAGGGTGTTTGTGGTTGTGGGAATAATAATAACATACGTTGTAAACCACTCTGAGTGGGTGTTAAGTTGTCCTGAAGGGCAGTATATAAATAAAATGTTGTTGTTATTTTTATTGTTGTTATAAAGCTAGGCTGAGAGGAATGGTTTTCCCAAGGCTAGTTGCAGAGCTCACGGCAGTCATGGGATTCGAACCAGCAGAGTTCTGATTCACAGCCCATTGCTTGCATTGTTCACTAAGGTCATAGATCCAGAGGAGATCCATGCATCTGACGAAGAGAACTGTGATTCTCGAAAGCTTATGCTACAATAAAATTGGTTAGTCTTAAAGGTGCTACTGGACTCTTTTTGATTGTTCGCTAATTCTGACAAAGAGAGCTGTGGTTCTCGAAAGCTGATACTACAATAAAGTTGGTGAGTCTTAAAGGTGCTACTGGACTCTTTACTATTTTGCGACTACAGACTAACACGGCTAACTCCTCTGGATCTTCACTAATTCTGTAATCCCAGTCCTTCTTCATTGTTCATTTATTTATTTTTTATTAAAAGCATTTATTATACTTAAAATGTTTATTATCTAATAATATTTGTTATTTATTTATTAGACAATCCTTGGTGGTCCTATGGCGTCTGTGTGCAGAGCGTTACGTTCTCTCATCCGCCCTGCATCCTAGCCAGAAAGGCGAGCCATAAATAAAGGAAACAAATACATTTAATTAAAATTAGAGTGGAGATTATTTAACAGCACCCGGTCACGAATAATCTCGGAGGACTGTAAAAGGCAGATAACTGGAGAGGAGAGATTTCAAAAATTCTGTAAGGAAGAATTCCAATGTGGGGTTAGCTTGGGCGACAGGCTCTTTACTCCTGAGCAATCCTTTCAGAAGGTTCCCGGCAGAAGTCGGAGAGCCTTTTGCTAGCTTATCCGTGGATTGTCCAGAGACAGACGGCCAGGTAAAGGTGCTTCCGTTTGGTGCTTGCGTCTTTGGGCACATACTAAAGCAGACGTCAAACGTTTAAAAAGAAAACCCGCATTTCCCCCCCAGAAAACGCTTCATCACGCGTGTGAACGAACCGCGGAAGTCCTCCCGTGTCCCCTGAAAATGGATTGATTTTGTCCCCCCAAAGAGGTTTAGCTTTAGGGGCAACATTTGCTTGGCGAGGGGAAGGAGAAATGAATCTAGAAAGGGTCATTTTTGCCTGGGCCCGCACCCGAACTGGATTTTGTACCGGTGGGAAGGGAAGGGTGTGTGTGTTCTGAACCCACCACCTCACCCGGACTTCCATGTACAAATACGCTGTCATGATCCAGCTTACATACGCTGCTATCCCATAATATTCAGCCCAGAGCTGCCTCCGGCGCCTTTCCTCATCTGCTCCGGGAAAAGGCCAGCCTCCTCGTTTTGTAACCCAGATTTCTTTACGGGGGGAAGGAATGTGGTTTCATGTATTTCTGTTCTCAAAGGCCGCCCAGAATCAAGGCTGGCTGGCTGGCTGCCTTCCTGTGACATTGGAGGAAGGGAGGAAGGGAGGAAGGAAGGAAGGGAGGGAGGAAGGAAGGAAGGGGAACCGTACTCTTTTTTATCTAAGAAAAGAAGCTCTCTGCAAGGCACAGCTCTCTAGACAGAACAGTCCATTCCACATTTTCGGGCTACTCTAGCGTCAAAAACATAAAATGAGCTTTCGAGGCGTCCAAGGACTTCATCAAGAGAGATATTTTAAAATAATGGGGGGCGGGGGGGGCAGCCTTCCACTGGATCTGCGCTGAGAGGGAGGCATTCCAAATATTGCTTTACACATATTTTCAAGGGCACAGTTCCCATTTCTTTTCTTCTGTTTTATTTTGCTTTGCTTTGCTTCTTCTTCCTGGCGGCCAAGGATGCACGATTTAAAATCTGTTCTTCATTTCTTGCCCTCTCCTTAAAAACAAACAAAAAACTGCCTGACCAAGAGGAGAACTCTACGCAGTGTTTTGTATCATTTTGGCTGGTCCTAATAAAAGGGGATTTTTTTTGGATTCCCCTTTGGACCAGTCCTGCCACCTGCAGCCGCTTTCTCTTCCAGAATCTGCTGGTTAAACGGGTCGGGGGAGGGAGAAATAAAGACCCCCCCCCCAATCGGAATGCATCTATTGCTGCGAGCATAAAAGAGCTGTAAGAGACCAGGATCGCTCGGGAAAAAATGTAGAGGAGGCGGAGGAAAAAGGAAACGCAACCCGAAGCACGCTGACTTAGCAGCAACGCCCACCGAGCCTCGATAGGGCTTACTCTTGAGTAGGGGTATAGCGGAGCGCAACCCTAGGAAACGCGGAGCACGTTTCAAGCGACCAAAGCACTTTACAAGCGGTCCTTGAAAGAAAGAAAGAAAGAAAGAAAGAAAGAAAGAAAGAAAGAAAGAAAGAAAGAAAGAAAGAAAGAAAGAAAGAAAGAAAGAAAGAAAGAAAGAAAGAAAGAAAGAAAGAAAGAAAGAAAGAAAGAAAGAAAGAAAGAAAGAAAGAAAGAAAGAAAGAAACCTGTGGAGTGGGCTCGAGTTTTAGCCGTCTCTATTACAAAGCCAGAGAGAGACGGATAATTATTATTACAATTGCTATTATTATTACTCTGTGTGTGGTGCCGTCAAGTCACAGCCGGCTTATGGCGACCCCTGGTGGGGTTTTCTTGGCAAAAGACTAACAGAGAGGTGGTTTGTCCTTGCCTGCCTCTGCAGCCCTGGTCTTCGTTGGAGGTCTCCTATCCAATTACTAACCAAGGCCGACCCGAGATCTGATGAGATCAGGCTCACCTGGGATACCCAGGTTATTACTACTATTATTATTTAATTCAGAAAGATACGATCGGGTATGGTGGCGTCAAATCTGAAACTAGCAGAAAACAGAACACATAGATGAAGCTTTCTGCTAGTTTCAGATTTGACGCTACCATTCCCTATCCTGTTTTCCCTGAATGCCCCACAACCGTTGATCGTATTGTATTTTTGCCCTGTGAATGCTGGAGGCTGTTCCTTATATTGTATTCACTTGCAGTTTGCAATCCTCTTTCGATCTCACTGAGAAAGGCGGACTGTAAACTAACAGCAACAACCTTATTTATAGTCCGCCTTTCTCACTGAGATTCAAGGCGAATTACACAGCAGAGTCAATAGACTCAAAGACACATCGATAAACAAAGTACTAGGGTATAATGAATACGCAGCGACCAGGGCCATCCCCAACTTTCCAGGCAGCTCCTTCTAAGCAAAAGAGCTGTGGATCGGAACCTGGCACCAGGGCCCTTCTTAACAACAACAACAACCGATTTATATACCGCACTTCAGGACAACTTAATGCCCACTCAGAGTGGTTTACAAAGTATGCCATTATTATCCCCACAACAAAACACCCTGTGAGGTGGGTGGGGCTGAGAGAGCCCTGAGAGAGCTGTGACTGACCCATAATCACCCAGCTGGCTTCAGGTGGAGGAGTGGGGAATCAAAACCGGCTCTCCTGATTAGAGTCCTGTGCTCTTAACCAACACACCATACTGGCCTTATATACAGCTTCATTTCCATGGGTCTCGCCCGGGTGAATGGCGCTCTGGATTTGGGCCCATTACTTGGTGGCAGCCACTGCGGGCTCAAGAACACGGATCAAGTTCCACCTGCAGACCTTTCCTGTTTTACCGTCAGGGATGCCCCGAAAACATCTCCTGCAGCATCCATTGATTTCAATGAGAATTGCGCAGGAGAAGCGCCCCCCTTTCAGCAGTTTTCAACTTTGTATGGGATTTCCGCCGGTTATTGAAACTTTGCCCATTTCCATTTATAGACCCAATTACATTGTTTATTGAAATGTCTTTAAAATTGACCGAACCGACTCACGCTGCGTAATCCGCCTTGAGTCGCAGTGAGAAAGGCGGACTATAAATAATGCAGACAGCAAACAAACAAACAACTATCCCGTGAAAATCAGAGGCGAGTAAAAAGCAAGGGGTGCGGTGGGCTCCCTCCCTCTCCCTCCCTCCCTTTCTCTTCCTGTGCCACACTCAGAGTTGTGCTTTTCAGTCAGGCAAACAGGAGCACGTGTGAATCCACAGATCTCCTCCGGACACAACAGTCAACAGCTTTCAAAAGCATAGATGCCATCTGAAGCAAATACACACACACACCCTCCCCGGCTGGCTGCACTGCTCCCTTCTGTTTTGAGCAAACGCTTCTTTTCGGTGGTTGCTATTTGCCCAGAATCGGAGGCGGGGCGGCTTACTTTTCTCGGACTTTTGGAAGCGGCTGGAAAACAGAGTCTGGAGGAAGGGACGTGCCCCCAGAGCCGGGCTTGATCCCAGCCAGAAAGCAGAGCCCCGAAAGAGCCACAAGTGCCTCGGGAGGCGCTTGGTATTTTTCCGAATTGTTCGTTCGTTCGTTACAAAAGTCCTTTTTGTAAAACGAAACCGATTTAGCACCAGGATGATTTTTTTGAGCTCGAGATTTTAACGAATCGGCAAAGAAAGAAAAACCCCACCTCGAAGCTGCAACCCAGGATAAGAATTTGCAGAGAAAACTGCAGACGTGACTAGCCAAGGCGCAGGCGAATTCGATCTTTTGCTGCGGGAAAATGCGCGCGCACGGAGTCGGAAGGATTTATGTGAAGCCTTTTTATTCCTAAAAATTAAAGAATAATGTATCTAGAGGGGGAAAATTTCTCCCTGCGATTAACAATATATGTTATCCGCCGTAAACCTAATCCTAAGCACATCTACTCGGAAGTAAGTCCTTCGAGTTTTCTGAAGCTTACATTTCATCCTAAGAGCAAGACGCCGGTCCAATAGACCTGGATCTCGCTGTTCGACCGCAGACAGACGGGGCTGCCTGCCTGAAACGACCAGCGGCTGGGCGGGATCCAGGCGACTGTGCCGCAAGGAGGCTTCCCCCGCGTGCCTGTTTGGTGCATAGAATAGGCTCAGGTACCCACACTCCTGCACGTCCACACCTCTATCGCAGGCACGCAGATCTGTGTCTGCACGCATTGTGTAAGGCCTGTTCCCAAGTTACAGTGAATGCGAGTACAATCCAGTACAGTGTCCACTTGATTTTTTTTTTACTGGCATTGGCCCATTTTCATGTTCCATTCAACGCGTGTGCTGCGGAAGGCGTGGTTCACAGGTCACTTTATCTTGTTACCGGTCTCCATTTCCCTTTGCGAAGTGAACCTGGGTTGGCCCTTTCTTATGCGTGCACAGATGCGTGCACATACCGGAGGCGGATGCCTTCGCTGAAACGTGGGAACAGAGCTGCCATATGCATCCATTCAGGCGATTATTTCCAACCTCCATCTCCATTCCCGATCTCTCAGTCTAGCAATCTTCTGCCACTTTGGATCTGGGTCTTAAGGCTTCCGGACCGGCGTTTAATTTGGATCACATCCGCACTGCGGCCTGAGGCTTTGGGCTCGCCAGGGAAATCCTGGGCATCTCGCGCCACAGTTCTGATGCGCTGGACCCGGCGGAAGTGCAGCCCCTTGACAGCACCTGGCGCCCAGCACGGTCGCCCGCGGAAAGGGATGGGCGACCGGGGCGCCTCTGAGCGCTGCCCGGCCCGCTAGTTGCAACCCAGCGCTTTGCCACCCCACCACCGTGGCTTCCCCGGGTGGCCCTTGGCTTGGGTGCGCTGACGCCTGGGCTGCGGGGATTATGCAGACCCTCGAGCCGCTTGGCAGGGACTGCCCTGGAAGCGCTGCGCCCTGCGCTTTGCACCAGCCAGGCCGCTTGCGACCCCACCCCGGAGATCTGGCTGAGCTGTCGGGCCCAGAGGCCGGAGGAGCTGAGAGAGCCACCCCCCCCCCGCATCTCCCGCCGGGATCCTGCGCTCCCCGGGCGCCATCTGAGCCATTCCTTTGCGAAAGGGGCGCGCCGATTGGAAAAGAGCGTCAGGAGTCTCCGCCAAACCCGCGTTCCTCTGCTGCAGCCCAAATGCCCACGAGTTGGCGGCTACGGCTTGGTCCGCTGCGGGGAGGGAGACCAGAAGGCCAGGCCGGGCCCCGGGCTAGCGCGCCGTATTCTGAGGACGGTCTGAAATCGCCCGACTCCCAAATGCAGAGAGGCAAGACTGGCCCAGCGGCAGGTCCCGAGATTCCAGATTTTGCTGGAATAAAATCAGCTCCGAGATTTCAAATGATTTCTTTGCAAAATGATTTCAAATGATTTCAAATGATTTCTTTGCAAAATGATTTCAAATGATTTCAAATGATTTCTTTGCAAAATGATTTCAAATGATTTCAAATGATTTCTTTGCAAAATGATTTCAAATGATTGCTTTGCAAAAACGTGAAATGGGGGGGGGCTCCTCCCACTCCAATGCGACCGATTTCTCCGCCAGCTAGGAAGGAAAACGCTGTTCTGACCGCACCCCCCCCCCAGGTCTCCTTCCCCAAACAGCCTCATTCTTTGATCAGCTAAATAGAAAAACAGAAGGGAGATCTCCCCCCCCCATTCCAGAGGGGGAAGCCACCCGGCCTTTCCCCGGGACAATTCTCAGGCATCCCACCAGAGAACTCCCTCCTGGATCGGGGCTACGGAGGGCCCTCCCCCAGCGGCTTCAGGAAATGGACAATCCAGAGCTGGGGCATTTTTGCTTTGCTCGTCGGTAGACCCTACCGAGCCCGCTGTGTTAAACTGAGAAGGAAGCGGTTTCTACAATAGCCATCGCCGCCCCAGGGGGCAGGAAAGGCCCCGGATGCGAAGGGGTCCGGACCGCTCCCAAATGCCCCAGCCAGCACCCTCGCCTCGGCCCTGGTTCGCGCTTGGTTTCTGGACTCTTTTGAGATCCGAACCAGACTTACACGTGCATCGAAAAGCCTCCCCCAACCCTGTAAGATCTGCTGGCCAGTTAAACGGGCACGAGAAGATCTCCTACTCGAGCTTCATCGAGATGGACGGGCATTTCTGGGAGGCTCGCGTGAGAGCCCTTCCTGTCAGATCGGTCCTGGTTTTTTTTAGGAGAAAATGCGGCCGGGCTGGCTGCTGGACAGATCTTTCCCCTTTTGGATACATAAATGACCCCGGCCTTCTTAATTTTTCGCTGTAAAGCGACCTCGAGCTACGGGGGAAAGGGTGGGGGAAGAGGAAAAAAAATGTGACCCGGATTATTTCCAGAAGGAAATTCTTGCCCGGATTTCTGAAATGAAGATCGAGGTAGATCTAGCGAGCCCAACGTTTACGCAGACTTGGAGGGATATTTAAAGCTTAACGTACATTATCTATCTCTTGGTGATTTAGGCACTGAGGATCTAATTTCCTTGCAAGTATATTTTGCAAATAATTTCTACTAACACCTCCGTTATTTCTGTGTAAATCTGTCGCAGGTGAAACGATCTCGAGCCGGGGACTGAAGAAGGCGCCCTAGCCTTGACACCGAGCCCTGCAGGCGCACCGAAACTTCCCATTTATGGTACCTATAGGCCCAAGGGCTTGAGGTCTGGCTTGCATCGTAGCCCGTGGGCAGGATTTTGGCATCTCCTGACTCGCCCCATCCCCGCCGCTTTTTGCCTCCGTCTCATTCCAGCTCGGGGCCTTTTTCCTTAAAACGAAGAGAAGGGGATTCTGGAAAGAGGCGGCGGAAAGGGCCCCGAAAGCGAGAGAGGCCGAGGAAACGCTCCGGAAAATTCCGGGCGAGCTTTTTGCAGGACAAAGAGAGCGGCGGAGGACGGGCTGGTGGCTCTACCCGCGCGCTAGTCGCCTAGTTATTTCGGGAGATCCGTCTGCAAAACTGACTCGCCCTGAAGGCCTCAGGGACGATCCGGGGCGAAGGTTTCCCGCAAAGCCCCTGCAAAGGAGCTTGAGTCGCGGGTCCCTTCGTGCCCGTTTACTCGGACGCAAAGGAAGCAAACTCCAATGGAAAGCCGGGGGAGTCCAGCGCCTGTGGCTCTCGGCCCGGCCGCTTGGCTTAAGGTCAGTCCGCCCCCGCTCCGGTGGCGGGGTGTGTGGCTACACTGGGTTACTACGTCTGAAGTCAAAGAACAGGTATTACGCGAAAGAACAGATTGTCCGCTCCCAAAGAAGAGATGGATAGAGAAGAAGCCTTTAGAGAAAAAATACTTTAGAAACCATCCCCTAAGGAAGAGCTTTAGGGAAAAAGGAAAGCCAGATTCGGGCCCAGCAGCGCCTTAAAGACCTGCCAAGAAACCCGCCATTGTGCACAAATCCGGCCTTCGAGTTATCCGGCCGGGTTGTTCTTCTTGACCCAGCCTAAGGAACGTCACGTGTGTTGTTGGGGACGATTCAGCCACTCTGTGCTTCGACAGGAGAGATTTGGGCCCGGGTTGAATTCTTGCCTGAGATCGGTTGGATTGAAGGATGGGGGTCTGGCCTGGAGCCGCTCCGTCCTGCTTTTCTCTCCTATTCCACTGTGGGTTCGAGTCCGCTGTGACCTTAGTAATAACATGCAATGGCAGACAGCCCCCCCCCATCAGTGCTATTAATCATGTTTCTCTCTCCCCCCAATATCCTACTTCCATGTAAATCTTGGGGACACATTAAAGACCCCTCTGGCTGAGGCAGGTTGCTCTCAAGGTACCCGCAGCATCGCCAAAACGCAGCTTTCCAATAAATCCAGAAACGTCTGTTGCACACATTGACACGGAGGTTGAAGGACCTGCAGCGGCCCCCAGAAGACTTCCGTCGGAGATCTGCCCCACCCCAGTCCCCACCCCCAGCCAACCCACACAGGCCTGGCGGCTGCTTCCCCCCACGTTGCCCGGTGGATCGCAGCGAAGAGTTCTCTGTCCTCACCCGCGCGCTGTCTGAAAAAAGCAACCACGGCCAGGTAGGCCGAAGTTGCTCCCCTCTCTTGCCTCGACCTCTCCAGCCTCCATTCGGGACGACCTGGCGGAGGAGCAGGATCGGAGAAGGGGGCTTGCCTCTCTCCTCGATGAGGCTTCACACGTTTATCGCGGGCGACCCCGAAGGAGTCCTCACAGTCCGAGAAATTTCCAGAAGGCCGACAAGGACGATAATCTCGGTGCCAAAAGTAGAGCAGGGCGGCCCGGGCATCTCCTCCAAGGGCAGCGATCCGCGGGAGGGCAGGGCGCTTGGCGGCAGCCTCCAGGCCTGACTCGGGCGCCCACTTCTCTCTCCTCGGTCGAAAGCAAAGGAAGGCGCGGAGGGCCCAGCGCGGCCTGGCTCAGGCCTTCGGCTGGCTCGGTTAAAGCTAAGCAGGCGTTGCATTCATCCCAAACCGGAGAATGGAGAAGATCCCCGCCGAAGCTTACTCGCGAGTAAATGTGCCCACCGCAGAGATGCAAAGGGGGGGGTGCATTTCGCCGTCGCCGGGCCTTAGCGAGGTGGAAACGCGCTTGCTGTGCGCGGCTGCTCTTTGTTCGGGAGGGGAGAGAAGGCGGAATGCCCGGACACATCCTTGCACAGAGGAGGAAAGAGGCCCTCGGTCTGTCTGTCTAGCTACAGGCCGGCTCGCCCCGTCGGCCTGAAGGGTGCAGGGCACGGAGGAGGGAGGGGTTTTAAAATCCACCAAACCAAATAAAAAAAAACAACCCCACACCGCACAAAATGCCGGGCCTCGCCGGGGAATAGTTTTTAAATCGAAAGGTCTCTACGCCGCGCAAGATCCAAGAGAAGCGGGCTGGGCGTTCTCTCTCTGTTGGAAAACATGGGAGGTTCTCTGCATAAACATGGCAAACAGAGAAATGAAAGCCGCAGCACTGAAAGGGCTGCACAGAAGTAAGTCCCATAATATTCAATGGGACTCACTCCCAGAAAAGTGTAACGGTAGTTCCTTGTTCACATTCGTGCTGGCAATTCTTTCTTTCTTTCTTTCTTTCTTTCTTTCTTTCTTTCTTTCTTTCTTTCTTTCTTTCTTTCTTTCTTTCTTTCTTTCTTTCTTTCTTTCTTTCTTTCTTTCCCTCCTTTGTGTTCCTCTTGCCACCCATAATTTCCGCCTCGACACAACCGCGCTCCCACGATCGAGGAGCGATCCGAGGTCCAGGAAGGTTCCCTCCAGCTCTAGCAAAATATTTATTTGCAACAAGAATCGCTTGAAATATTTTAAATTTCTGCAGGGGAGACTGAAAACCAGGCGCGCTTGTGGGTGGGGAAGGGCCTGGTTTTGAAAAACCGAATCTCCCCCTCCGCCACTTAAACAATACAAGCCAAAGGCCGGACGCAAATTCCCGGGCCTGGCCCAACGCGCCGGGCGCTTTCGACACCTCTGCGTTGGGGAGGGAAATTGCGACTTCTTGGGCTCGCCAGGCCTCGAGGCGCCTTCTTCTCCTCCTTGGAAAAGGCAGAAGAGAATCGGGATCCTACATTTGTCGCCGGACGGAATCGGCCTGGAGGCGGCCGAAGGAAAGGCCACGGCGGCGGCAGCCTCGGAGACAAGCCGCCCCAACAAGGCCCGGCCTGGGCAAATGCGCCTCGCGGTCACCACGAATTCGGAGCCCGGCCTGGGCTCCCGAGAGTCCCGACAGGAGCGCAGGGCTTCCGACAACCCTAACCGCCAATCTGGAACTTCAAGCCTCGCTAACCGGCCGACTGCTCGAGGGACAGAGACGGAGAAAACAGTCGGATCTTAGCGAAATCTGGAAAATGCACCCGGAGGCGGCCGGGCGAGCTTGGCAAAACTAAAAAGGCGCGTTGCTCCTCGTAGCCCATACCGAATTTCTGTAAAATTAGACTGGAAGCAGACTGGGAGGCCCCGATTATGAGACAGGAAAATTTGCAAATCGAGAGAAACCAAAAAAACGCATGAATAGCCAGGAGACAGAAGGGCGATTGCGTAAAAATACCCTCAACACACCTCTAGCCCGGCAGCAAAAGTAATCCGCACAAACAAATAACCTGCAGGCAGACCCACACCCTCTGCTTGACTGCCAGGCCAGGCTAGGTTCGGTTTACTTTGGATCGCTAACTCCTTCCTCCTGGAGACTATACATTCCCAGGTCTGGGTCTTTGGGCCAACAGTCTCAACATTCATCTCCAAAGCCGGGTGGACTTATTTACTCGTGCGTTTATTTTCAAGTGGGCTCCTCCTCCCCCTCTTCCTAGGCTGGCTGCAGCGAGATTTGGGCTTCGACCTGGGGAGGGCCGAGGCTCCTGCTCCGACCTACAGCCGGGCCCAGCCAGGCGCTGCCTTCCCCTTGCAAGGAGAAAGGCTAGCCAGGCGAGCGCGTGGGGGGAAGAGGGAGAGGGGGAAATCGCTTTTCGCTTGCTGATGCTGCAGTGACGCCGTTTCCCTGCGACAACTGTGGGCAAGCCGAAGCGGCCACCTGGAACTCTTGCCAGCCACCCTTCCCCACGCGCCCCTGCCCGAAAAGGCACCTCTGGCGGCGGCTTCCAAGAGGACTCGCCCGCTCCCCCAAAGCAGCCTCCTGGGCCTGGAGGTGCAAGGGCGAAGACCACCTCCCTCCCCGGCCTCGGATCTTCCTGCTGCTGGCAGGATTCTAGCCTCCCCCTCCAGAGAAACCCCGCTCTGAAATAGGCGACCCCCCCTCCAGTGTACCCCAAAAACAGCAGCCGGCAAACCCGCGACAGTCCTTGGCCGACCCGTCCTTGGTCTGACCTGATGGGAAAGGGGGAACGAATTTGCACTTCGGCTAGTTAGCAAGGCTGCGATGGGGGTGGGGGGCTTGGAAGAAGTGGGGCCGCTAGAGGCCCCTATGGGAAGGCAGCCGCAGCCCGAGACGCGATCCGGGAAGAGAAATCCACCTGGGGTGCCTAGGAGAGAGTCAGGCTGAGAGAGGGGAGACGGGCTGGGGAGGGCGTGGGGTGCACGGAGTCCCTCCCGGTTGGGGCATCTTGGATGCAGGAAAGCCGGATGCAGCCGTCAACAGGCTGGTCTCTGGGGCAGAGGAGCAGCTGGAGGGCCCAAGTCTTTGGAGAAGGGGCTGGACCTCAGAAGGGGGGGGATGCAATTTCCACGTGTAGAAACGACCTTTCTTCGGGGGAAGGAAGGGCAGGCTTTGGCGGGGTCCAGGGGCAAGGGCGCTCTCGGTTCTGGGGAGCCCCTCTGGGCTCTTACCTCGCACCAGGATCCGGCGGCAGTAATCCGCCTCGCCTCCCGCTGCTTGGCTGTCGGTCTCCGGGGCGCACTCCTTGGAGGAGCCGGGGCTGGAAGCCGAGGTCCCGGCCGGCAGCTCCTTGAGTCCTGCTCCTCCGGCCGGCCCGGCTCGCAGCTTGGCACTCTCCTTCTCCCGGGCTCGCTCCAGGGGGGCTCCGGAGTCGCCCAGGAGGAGGGCTCGCCTGCCGGCCTCGCTCCCCCCATCGCTCATGCCTGGGAGCGCCCCAGCGGGCTGGAACATCCACCGGCTCCCCCCCACCTTTCCTCTCTCGGCTCCGCTCTGACGCCCCCCCCCCTCCAAGTGGGGTCAGCAATCGCAGACCGGCTGCCCAAAGCCCAGCGAGGGGACCCGGACGAACCCCATGGTGGGAGGCGAACCTCCGGCTCCGTCCCCCCCCCCCAGGAGCTGCCCAGAGACTCTCCTGTGTTTCGCAAAGCCCCCTCCCCGAAAGAGGGTTTCTTCTCGACGGGCCCCTCTTCAGGAGGGCGATGGAGCAGCCCCGGAGTTCACCACTCGCCCCGCCCGGCTCCAGGCGCCCGCTCGCCGCCCAGCCCCATCTACCTGCCTAGCTCCCCGCGGCCACCTGGGCAGAACTTGGCCGGTCCGGCCTGCCTGTCTTCCGGGGCCGCTCGGCCATGCCCGGCCATCCCCCCCGCTGCGCCTCTGGCTCGCTCGCTCTCGCTCTCCCTCCGTCTCCCTCTGATGAGCAAAGGCGGAGAGAAGACCGGAGCGGCGCTGAGCCGAGCCGAGCGCAGCCCAGCCCAGCCAGCCCGCCCTCCGCCCGCCCGCCCGCCCTTCGCCTGGGCCCTCCCCTCCCTGCCTTCAGGTTGGGCTCTGCGCGGATGGGAGACGGACTCGGGCTCTTGGGCAACCTGGATGGGCAGGGAGGGGGGAGGAGAGAGGCAGCCGGGGCCAAAGAGGAGGAGGAAGAGGAGGAGGGGGGGGGCTGGTCCAGACAGGTCATAGTTTCTCTCCGCCTCTCCGGCCACCCTCTTTTCCCACCCTCAAATCCTGATTTTTGTGTGTGTGTGATTTTGCTTCCCCCACCCCCTTATAACCCGCTCTTGCGGGTGGGGCGAGATCAAGAGAGCTCTGGCTACGGAGAGAACCCTGGAAGTAAAGAAGCAATTTTCCAGGGACTGGCGGCCACACACGCAATTTCCTGCTCAGGAGTCCCTTGCCATTCATTGGCAAACAAAGAATCGCCACTTCGCTGCACACGCCGTTCTCTCCCCGCCGCCCCCCCCCCAACTCCACAGGGAAACTCCCTCGGTTGACGCTTGGAATGGGAGCTGCCCCCGGTGCAAGCAAACAAGCAATAACGGAGGATGGTGATGATGGTGGTGGTGACGGTGAGCCCGGCGGTGCGTTGGGCCGTCTTTGGGCTGGACTGAAACGTGACTTTGGAGAAACAAACACTCACTTAGCCCGAGTGGGGAAGTCCTGCTTTGGCCTGTGCAGGCCTCTGTCGGTGCCCGGAGGGTCCTGGGCCCGCAAGCAGGCGGCCGGCGCAGGTGACCAGGCCAGAGGGCGCCTCGGGCTCCGAGCAGCCAGCCCGCCAGTCCCTGCCCCGGCAACATTTCCTTCGGGGGAAAGGAGGAAGGGGCCTTTGGCGCTCCAGAGCTCGTCGCCTGGAAATCTAGTTGGGTCTCTAAGGCGCAGCTGGACTCCCGCCTTCCTCTTCGAGGTGGCAGGGAACTAGTCGGGGCTTTGGGGACTTCGAAGGGATCTGGTTTCAAAGGAGGGGTGCCGGGTGGGCTTGCGTGCCTGCAGAGAGACCCCCCCCTGCCCTCTCCCCGCATCGCCAGACATGCTCCCCTTTTCTTTCTGCCTTTCCTTTCCTTTTCGGATCCAGCTCTGGGCACGGTGTTTGCAGATCCATCGAAGGGGACCCTTGGATAATAGCTGGTGTCGCCCGACGCTGGGAATGCACTTTTTCCCTTCCCACGTTGCCTTCAGCTCTATGTGATTTATTGAGAGCGGTAGCTGAGAATAGGAACGGGGGAAATCAGATTTTAAAAATAAACTTACGCCTTCACAGCACCGGGGCTTGTTTTACACCGAAGAGGGAAACGGTCTGGTTGCATTGATCGTGCGCAGAGGAGGAAGGGCCCTGGGTCCTCTTTTCTCTTTCTTTTTTATTTAAAAAAACCACAGAAAACTAGGACTGCTTTGATAGAAATCAGAGGTAATTATTATCTTCGTTGGACCAAACCACGCGAAGTTTGGACTCAGTAGACGGCACCAGTTGCCCTGACTCGGAACCACCATTGATTCCAACGAGACGGACTTTAGCTGGATCTTGTCCTTCCGCTTGGGGGGTGGGGGGAGTCCAGCCCAACCGAGGCTAGTTGCCCCCTTGAGACCGCGGCCGGTGCCATACCTGACCGGGAGGTGTTTTTGTTTTGCCCAGGAAATAAAAGCTGAGAAGGAATGCAGGGAAAATTCGCCCCTGATTCTTGGCCTGTCCAGCCAGCAAAAGCGTCAAAGCAGAAGCGCTTGAGGGGGGGGGGAGGAATTGCTCACTGGAGGAGTCCTTGGGAGACTGCGGGCATTTCCCTTGCTCTGAGCGGCGGCGGCCCCGGTGAAGTTTAGAAAGCCAGGGAAGTGCTTCTGGGGGCACTTGAAGGGCACTGCGGAGGAGGCCAAGTGGGGCACGTGTGAAGTCGCCCCTCGAGCCGGGGTTGAGAAAAAGAGTTCAGCAGGTTTTAAACTCTCCGCCCGAATTCACAGGCGTTCTCCTGACCTCCGGCTTTCCTCTGGGGTGGGAGCTGAAAACCAGAGCGAGGAGTTTCTGGTCCCACTTACAGAGGGCCCGGTGCGGGGAGGATTCTCCGGAGCCCGCTGCAGCTTGTTCCAGTGGGCCTGGCGCCGGAGAACCTTCCGCCGGATCGGGTCCAGAGCCTTTTAATTGCTGAAGGAGAACCCAAACATGCGTCTCTCCCCGCGCCTCCAATTTGGGCGCCTGCGCTTCTGTTTCTCTCTCTCTGGGTGCCTTTTACTTGACCCAAACTGAAAGAAGCCGAGGAGGTCGGAACTAGCGGACGGGTGAGGATTGGCCCGGTCCGGGCTCTCGGGCGGAGGAAGTCTACCTTCTCTCAGCCTCCCAGCAGAGAGAGAAACGGAGCAACATGGGTCAGAGAGCCGTTTTTAGGAGGGGCTCGGTCTGCAGAAAAAGAAAAGCCCCCGCCCGCCTCTTTCCTTCTCTAGTCGCTTCGAGCGCAGGCGTGCATGTTTCCCCACTAAATAACAACACCCTTCTCTAGTTGTTTGGAGTCAAAGCGCCAAACCTTTACGCCTTACAGGAAGTCAGGGCAAGCAGCAGCGAAACCGTAAAGTAAAATCCAGAAATTGGGTTAGGCAGGAATCAGGTTGCATCACACGTGCAGACACACCGGGACGCTTTCTTTTACAGAATCGCTCCGAAAACTCCCGGGGCGATCGCTGTAGACAGACGCTCCCCTTTCCTTGCTGGAGGTTAAAATTTGATCCGTTACAATTTCGGTCAGTCGCACTAACCTCAGGAGCACTGACCTAAATCCGGAGTGACTACCAATTCCAATTGAGTGTGCGCGGCCAGGGCCGAGCGGGTGCCACCTTTCACAACTCGTTCGTCACAACCCTTCTGCTTTCTGCCAATGTGCCCAACACACAAACAGGCGGATACCTCGCCCCCCTCGCCCTACCCACCGGGCCGGTCGCTGCCTTTTGCTTCCAAACCCGAAAGGGTGAATCTTATTCCGAGCCCTTCGAAGTCTTCCCAAAGAACCGGCATGATCCCTCTCCGCAGACCCGACCAGCCGCGCCCGAGTCTTGATTTCAATGGCAGAGCGGATTTCTTCCGAACAAATTACTGAAGCTCAGGCGCTGCTTTTAGGGGGCCAGCCGCGTTGGGCTAGAGTAGAACAGCAGGACTGGAGTCCAGAGGCGCCCGAGAGACCGACCAGGTTTTCTGCGTGTGCGCTTTCAGAATTGCTCCGGCGTTGGAAGACGTTAAACTGATGCTGGATCCCGCCCTGGGGGGTGGGAGGACGACTGTTAAAAGGCTTTTATTGAAAACTATTTGGGAACCAGAATTTCCAAAATTTCAAGAAAGAAAGGAAGAAAGGAAGAAAGGAAGAAAGGAAGAAAGGAAGAGGGACCTGCTTTTCTGGCTGTTTTATTTAGTCGGCAGAAGAGTTGTTCTGTTAGGAACAACGCGGTCCCTACAGCTCAGCACGGAAGGGCCTGGAATTTCCTGGGATACTTCCTCCTCCTCCTCCTCCTCCTCCTCCTCCTCCTCAGGAAATGCTGCCAGGTCGTAGAAAAACGGGGCTCTTGTTCTAGGATGCCCTTTGGAAGTTCGCATCCCCGGAACTCCTTCCCCGGCGAATTCGCAGGCAGGTTTCCAATCTCCAGCAGAGACGGATTTCTCCCCACGGTTGCGACAGATTATTTCCTATGCCCTGCTGCTGCCAGGATCCGGACAGACCAGAGCCCTTCGTGATGCCCACAGAGAGCAACCCGATCTCTTGGGGGGCCCGGCCAAGCCGGCCCAGGACCTTGGGTCTGTTGGTTCCGGTCTGAAAGCATGTGCCACCCAATCCCTTTGCCTGGGCAGTGCCCAGCGGGAGGTTCCTTGGGCCAGGAAAAAGGAGCCCTCGAGCATCTCTCTGCTATTGCTAAATGACATTTCTTGTACTGGTGTCTGAATGGCCTCACACGGGTCGCTGACACTCACGCACGCACACAAACTTTTTTTGTATTCTGCTTTCGAGGTTTTGTGTTGTGGCCAATAAAGACCCTTCCCTGCCCCAGCCATGCTCAGTTCTGTGGGTCCCTCCTTTTGCGAATTTGGTGACCCGGAAATCCGGAGGGCTGCAGGTGTTTTCAGGAGGGCAGTTCGCGCCTGTGCCCCTGGTTTCGGCACCTGGTATAAATATGCCGAAGAAAGCTGTAGGGTGCCCGGTCATGGCCCACCAGGCGCACTCGGGCAAGGACAGCCTTATTTCTCCTTCCAACCAATCCTGGCAAAGTTCTGAGCAAGCTTTGGAGTTCTCCAGAGCTCTTCACCGGCTGGATGTTCAGCACAAAAAAAGAGCGGGCGGGGAGGAGAGACAAAAATTTCTGGGCCTGATAGAAGACGGAATTTCCTGCCAACATCTATTCCTCCCTCGTCCCTTTTTCTTTCAATTGTACATCCAGCCAGACCACCAGTTCTGGGGAACGTCCTGACTTGCTGTTGATTATATTGTATTTTCACTTGCACTGGGTAATTCACTCTGGATTTCAGTGAAAAGGCAACAACAACAACAACAACAACAACAACAACAACAACAACAACAACAACAACAACAACAACAACAACAACAACAACAACAGATGGGCTTCCTAATAAGAAGGTATGGGGCTGCTGGCGCCTGCACGGGCAGAAGTATTGTCGGAGAGGACGCCAACTCCAGAGCATCTTCCAAAGCGATTTCCCGACATTTCTGGCTGCGCAAACATTTGGTGGCGAGGAAGAAATTCCCAGAAGTTCCCCACGACCCAGATGCATAGTTTGTCTGCGTTTATTTGGAAAGAAATCACATCTCGCTTTAGAGTCCCCGCATCCAGCAACCGGCGCAAACTAAATTCGGGTGGAAACAAAAAAACAGCCCCGGGACCCCACAAGCGCGCTCAGACCCGCGGGAGGCAGGTTGCTTTCTCGGGCTGCGGCTCCGGGGAGGGAAGCCGTTCGGCCCTTCTCAACAGTCAGGTTTGCAAAATATTGCAGGTCGCTCTCCGAAGCAATAAGGCGTGCCTCGCCTCGGAGCGCCTCTGGCTAGGCCTGGGCCTTCCAGGGAATAAGGCGCAGCATTTCCCTAAGAGCAGGCTGGCGCCTCTGCCTTGCGCCTCTGCTCTCGGGAGCAGGTCCGGAGCTGCAAAGGAGGGCGAAAGCCAGGCCGCGTTTGCCTTGTCGACAGGTGGGCTTGCGGAAAACACCGACCTCCGCCTGGGAAGCCGACCCGCTGGAGCTGGGCCTGGACTCGGTTTTGCGACCGGCAAACAAAGCCCGTGTCGTGTCTTTGGTTGGGGGCAAAGGAAAGGACTCCAAACAGAGCGATCCAAAGCAGAGTTTCTCCTGTCTAAGCCTTTGATGTCAAAGGACCGGCTGGAGTAACTCTGTTCAGGATTGCCCTGTTTGTCTCTCCTTTTGCGTGAGCCCAGACGCGTTTCCAGGCCCGGGCAGGCCCGTGAATGCCCAGCAGGTCGGTGGTGGAGCACATCTGGGGTTTGGGGGCGCGGAGGTGGACTCTGAGTCCTCTCCGGGCATCCCGCAGGGCCAAGAAGGCCTTCAGACTTCGCACAGGCGCTGCCAGTCCCAAGAGACGGCTGGAGTGGGCCATAGCCGGACTCCAGAAAGAGATCTCCGTCTTCCCCGCTCCTTCTTGGCCTCCCAGGGTCGAATCCTCCCTTTCCCGGAGGAAGGAGCGAAGGAGGAAGGGAGAGAAGGGCTCGTCTGGCTGCCGCCTTCGCTCTCCCTCGCCGGCCATTCCTGCTTCCAGCTGCAAGATACAATGAGCCGGTGGATGGCGACGCGGAGGCCCGAAGCTGCTCGGAGGCCGCTCGCTCAGTTCCCAGCGCCGGAGCGCCCTGGCCAGGCAGAGCTCCGGGCCTCGCCGAGACAGGTGAGAGCTCGGCGGAGCTCGCCCTTCTTCCGGGGCGCCCCGAATGCCAGCGGGAAGCGCAGCACGGCTCTGGTTCAGCGGACACGACCCGGAGGGCGGAATGTTTCGGAAGCGGCTTCCGGGACCCCCTTAGCAGACGGTGGCGGGATGCGAAATCTTTACCCGCCAGCGTCCTGAAGACCGGAGGAAACAATTGGCCGAGCGATGTTTCATTTAGGCTGAAAATTAGGAAGGGCAAAGCATGCGCGCGCCTGGGGAAACAAGAGGGTGACGCGCGCCGAAATCCATCCATCCGAAACATGTATCCGTGTCTTTCTATCTTGCGGGAACTCAGGGAGACTTAACCATATAAATAAAATATCAGTCATAAAACCAATAAAACCCAGCTTAAAAACACAGCTTAGGACTGCCAATAAACATAAAAATAAAATAAAAAAGCAGTTCTAAATAAATAAATACAAATTCTTGAGCTGCCTCCTGAAGATTTGCAGGGGGGGGGGGGCGTGTTCCATAGTCTTGGACCTGTCGGCGAAAATGTATTAATATCATGTGCGTGCGTGTCTGTCTGTCTGTCTGTCTGTCTGTCTGTCTGTCTGTCTGTCTGTCTGTCTGTCTGTCTGTCTGTCTGAGAGATTCAGTCTGAACCGAGTAAGAACATGGATTCCGGATTTCAGGAGTTCGGTTATATCTACCGTGTTGAATAATCGAAACAGTCGAGGTATGAAAATCTTTCCGCTTCCGAAAGCCAGGCGGGAAGACCAGAGAGGGAAAATGCTGGGCGAATATCCAGGAAGAACTGATTTTTAAAACTACTCTGGCCGTCAGCGATGGCCTTGCTTCGCTGGCATTCTCTTCCGGAGGGCTTGTGCCCCCCCCCCATCGGCAGGACTGAGACTGGGAAGGGGCTTCTGCTAAGCCCTTGCGATAGGGCTGGCGGCCCAGGAAAGGGGACAGGCCACTGGCCAACCGAGGCTTGTGAAGTCCGAACTTGGCAGCCAAACGGGGGCTCGCCGGAGGCTTGCTTGAGCATCTCCAGAGGGGCGCAGCCAAGGGCAGGGTCCTTCGGGAAGGTCTCCGGCGCAAGGGCGCCCTTGCGCAGCTGCCATTCCCTTCAAAGCAGCCCTGTGCCCTCCGTTTAATGGGCCGAGTTTTGAGAAAAAGAAGCGCGGGTAGAAGGCAGAAGTGCGCGCTCCCGAGGGCCTCTCCAGGCTGCAGGGAAATATTCAATTTGTAGCAGAGTAGCAGAATAGCACATTGGACATGACGAGAACACACATTCCCAGAGTTCAGCTCTATAAAAATAGTTCACTACATAAAGGATTTTTTTTAAAAAAGGGTTACATTTGGAATAAAACAAGAAATGGCTAACTGGCGACATCTTGGCTAGCTTGTAAACTAAGCAGAGACTGGAACTAGACTGTGACATCTTAGAGAGAGGAACTAGACTGAACAAAGAGCAATGAACTTCAGTATACTTTTCTACTTAATTGCCCCCCCTCCATAAACTGGTTGCCCAATAGAGACTCCTAATTCTAGTTCACTAAGCGTAGAGAATCCCATTTCTGTAGCGGAAAACTCACTCTAAGTGCAAAAGTGCAAAAACTAAGTAACACAAGCAACAGTTTAACTCTTTCACGACGGAACGTAAACACCAGCTCATTCCCGGCACAGGAGCGCCCGGCCGTTCATTCTGGGCCGACGTCTGTTGCCCCCAGGGCAGGAGGAAGCGAGGCACCCTACACGTGGAGGGCCCGGATTTCTTTGCTGAGTGACTTCCACTCCGACCCCCCCCCCAGTCCAGCCAGCGGCCCCTGGGAGGACACAAGCAGGGCCCGAAGCCTCCCCCTCTGATCTGACCCAGCAAGAGGTACAGTGCCGCTGAACATGGAGGCTCGCCGCTTGCCTTTGGTGGCCACCAGTCGCCGTTGACAAGCCGAATCCCTTTGATTTAGAAGCTGCGGTCTTAACCGTACTGACCAGAAGAGAAGCCCTATTCCTTGCAGGGGCAGAACCCGGCTGTAAAGGAGGGAATGTTATAAGACACGTCCCCTCCCCGCACCGGTGCCTTTCCACAATCGGCCAGTGCCGGAGAAGCCGGCAGCAGCGTGGCTGTTTCTCGGAGCACAAACACTTGTGTGTAGCTTCTATAAAAAGGGAGAAGAGCAAGAGTCCAGGAGCACCCATCGGACTCACAAAGTTTGTGGCAGGGTAGGAGCTTTCGCGAGTCACACAGCTCACTTCTTCAAATTACATCTTCCCTCTGAAGAAGTGAGCTGTGACTCACGAAAGGCTCCTACCCTGCCACAAACTTTGTGAGTCCTATGGGTGCCCCTGGACTCTTGCTCTTTTCTACTGCTACATACAGACTAACACGGCTACCCATCTTGATCTATGAAAAGCGAGTTTATTACAAAATCAGGATTAAAGGATACATGGATAGTAAAATAACAACTCGCCTGTCTAAGCTCCATGTTGTTCGTTTGTTTTTCTACTCCTTCATCTCTGTAACTGATCCCTGCAAACGAGCAAGACTCCTAATTACCCCCCAGTAAAACTGATCGCCCAATCTTAGGGTGACTTTATTGAGAATAACGCCACGCCCTTTCTGGCAGGAAGAGTCTACACTTCTTTGGCCCTATGCACACTAGTTATCACTAGTTAAACACAAATATCAGTTTAACTCTTTCACGCCAGAGGGGTTGACGCTTGCTAAAAACCCAACAGCTTGCATAACAGGGAGAGGCACGGGGGACTAGAGGGCACCCTCACCTTCTACCCTCCTTACACAGCGCAAGATCCAGAAGGACGTTCTCTTGCGCAAACCCCACCGAAAGGTGCAGAATCTGGGATAACGCCCTCCCTCTGCACCGAAGCTCTCTAGGGGAAGGTACCCGCTGGCACGGACTGCGCGGATTCCCACAGGCAGCTTTTCAGCACACGAGGTGAGAATCGCCCCTCCTTCTCCGATGCCCCTTCGCACAGGCTGCGAAAACAGCAGGGATCTCTGTGCATCTCGCAGGCGCCCTGCACTTCAGGGGCGAGGGGCTGGTTGGGAAGGGGGGACTTCCAGAGCGAAAGGGGGCTCGCAGACGAAGGGGTCCTAGGCCTCCAGGAGGCACGAGCCAGTCCTTAGCAGGAGCCAGCGACCTCTGAGCAGAAAAAACTATCCGAATTCTGGACGGGGGGCAGCGAGTGCCTGTGGAAGCTCAATTCCGAACCGGCTCTTCTCCATGGGGATCTCCTCCGTTTATAACAAAATGAACCAAAACAACAAACAAAAACAAGAGGAGGTTGTTGCCATAGATCGCTCCTTTCACGCACAAAAAGCCACCCCCCCCTCTGGGGCACCTAAAGCCCAAACGAAGCGAAGAGGCCGAGCGCCCGATCCTTCGGGGAGTCCTGCGCCAGCCTCTTGAAACGAATAGAGCGGGATCGAACTCTCGCGGACGGCCCATTCGTTTCAACAGGCCTGGCGCTGGACAACCTCCCGAAGGCTCCGGTGCTAGTTAGAAGGCCTCTGTAATGAGACTACTTCCGAGTAAGCTTGCTAGCGCTTGGTCTCTCTCACCCCTGACTCCCAGAGTGGCATTGGTTCGAATCGCCAGTCCTCCCCGGCCCGGTTACCGCCGCCAGTAAAGCCACCAGGGCCGGGATGCTGGGAGACGCCGGGAAGAGAAAAGGGCACTGCCCCGCTGGCATTCCCAAGGGCCCGGTCCGGCGGCTGCCCCTCCGCTTCCAATACCCGGCCAGGCCCTTATCTTCTGCAGACCGCAGAAAAAGCCCCCCAATCTCTGATCCGGTGGGAGACCAACCTGTCCTCGCTGCCCAGCCGCAGCAAGACCCCCTGAGGCCGATCTCGGCTGGGGCGCATTCTCACGGCCGCTCGGCCGCCGACTTTGGAGGGGCTTCCGGGAATCGCCACGCATCTCAACCGCTTCCAGCTCTTGATAGAAGAGAAGCGGTAGAAAAATCAACATATAAATCTTGTTCCACTTGCAGTTCAACCCCACTTCTGCCAGCTCGGGGCACTCCAGTGGCAGGCGCAGCGCGAGAAAGGCTGGGAAATGGACACTGCGCGGATACTGCGGATTGGCTCCGGTGTCTGCGAGTGCGGAAGTGTCCGAACAAGGACAACAGGGATTTGACAGGTATTTTTGGCTGTGGGGATGGGTTGATTCTTGCGGGGATCCGGAACCCACCAGGCCTGCCTCTCTCTCCTGTGTCACTCAGTCAGGAAAGCAAATGTTTTGGGTTTTTTAGCAAGTATTGCACCTTCAATCATGAAAGAATTATGCTGTTGTTTACCTTAGTTTGTACTAGCAAGTTTTAGCCTAAGGGCCAATTAGTGGTAGAAGAGAATGCTCCCGCAAGAGAAGAAGAGACTATTGGCTGGTCCGTTTTGTTGGGGGACAATTAGAATTCCCCCAGGAGCACAGGAATCAATTCCACGTTGTTCTGTTGCTGTTAGAAGTGGAGCTTAGATCAGTTATTCTTATTTTAATATCCATGTGCCCTTTTTTACCCTGATATGTAGTAAACTCTCTTTTATACAAGCGAAGCATTCAAGTGCCTGTGCTGCTTATTTCTACTGCGTATTATTTACTCTGCTTCAAAGCCTTCATCTCGAACTCACTACCTTATTTATTTATTTCATTGCATTTATATCCCGCCCTTCCCACAAGCAGGCTCAGGGCAGGTTACAACAACAGTAAAACACATTAAAATACTTTAAAATGCAGCGAATCCCCAAGCTGCTCACACAACAGTATACATGCTATATAAACAAACCAACCAAACAAATAAAACGACTTTTAAGATGGTCAGAATATCTTTTGGTCTTGCCTTAACTCTGTCAAAGGTGGGCAGCAGGACTGGAGTCCAGTGGCACCTTAGAGGCCTACAAGATTTTCAGGGTGTCTGAAGTGAGCTGTGACTCAGGAAAGCTTACACTCCGAAATTCTTGTTGGTCTCTGAAGCTCCACTGGACTCAAATTCTGCAGTTCTGCTGCAGACCAATCCAGCTACTCACCTAAAACTATTCTCCAGTTAGGGCAGTATCACTGTTAGGCAGGGATATACCAAGCCACTCCCAAGCCAGGCATCTGGCTCCCTGTTTGTCTACTCTTGTTGGGAATTAGCAAGGGTTTACGTTCAGTCATGAAAGGGTTAAACTACTGTGTATGTTACTTAGTTAGAAAAGAGGAGTTAGCCCTGTTAGTCTGTAGTTGCAAAATAGTAAAGGGTCCAGTAGCACCTTTAAGACTAACCAACTTTACTGTAGTATTGACAATGCATCTGAAAAAGAGCTGTGGTTCCCGAAAGCTTATGCTACAATAAAGTTGATGAGTCTTAAAGGTGCTACTGGACTCTTTACTAATTAGTTAGAAAATTTATTTGCATGTAACCACTTAGCTGTCCAGTAAGAATTCCTGCCATAGGAATGGGGGTCTCTGTGCTTAACGAAGTAAGATTTGGATTTTCTCTCCGGCAATCAGTTTGTTGGGGGGCGGGATTTAACTAGAAAGATACACTGAAGTTTATTGCTCTTTGTTCAGTCTAAGTTAGTCTCTCTCGCTAGCAAGATGTAACCAGTTAACCAGTTCTTGTTTTATTCCAAAGGTAATATTTTATCCTTTTATGCAGTAAAGTATTTTCGCAGAGCTAAACATTGGGAGTATGTTCTCATCCTGTCCAATGCGCAAATCTGCTACAAATTATATCCTACAGCCCTTCATTGGCTGCGGCCCTCCGAAGTCTTCTTTCTCGGCCCTGGAGCCACTTTCAGAGGGCGATGCCAGGGACTGGCACCTGAGTTTGCTCCAACACAGGAGCGGCGAGGGCAGAGTGAGAAGGCGGTAGAAGAATTATTTTTGGAGGAAGAGCAAGATCCGGGTTCAGTGGCACCTTGGAGACCAACTAGATTTCCAGGATAGGAGCTTTTGAGAGTCAGAGCTCCTTTCCTCAAATTTATCTCAAAAAGTTGACTCTCAAAAGCTCCTACCTTGGGCTTCTAGTTGGTCTTTAAGGAGGTATTGGACCCGAATCTTGTTCTTCTATTACAGATCAACTCGGCTACTCATCAGTAACTTTCTAGAGGGAACATAGTTAAAAGTCCAGCAGCACCTTTAAGACTAACCAACTTTATTGAGGCATAAGCTTTTGAGAACCACAGGTCTCTTCGGCAGATGCCATGCATCTGCCATTCATCTGACGAAGAGAGCTGTGGCTCTGGAAAGCTTATGCTACGATAAAGTTGGTTAGTCTTAAAGGTGCAACTGGATTTTTTTACTGTTTTGCAACTACAGACTAACACGGCTAACTCCTCTGGCTTCTAAAGGGAGGATCAGCGAGCACAATGAACGGAAAATAGATTTCCTCAAAATGCCGCCAATGTTTGGGGCGCAAGTTTTACTATTTTCAACCGGGGCGCCTGTTTATACTGATGAGATCCGCGGACCGAAGATCAATCTGGATTTAGAAGAAGCAGCCCGAACTGGGTGGATGGTTAATGCCGCCTCCCACCATCTGTCACCTGGAACTCAACGCCTGCCTGTGCGTTGAATGGAAGGTCTCAAGCAATCGATGGCTGTTGTGGGTTTTCCGGGCTGTATTGCCGTGGTCTTGGCATTGTAGTTCCTGACGTTTCGCCAGCAGCTGTGGCTGGCATCTTCAGAGGTGTAGCACCAAAAGACAGAGATCTCTCAGTGACACTGGTGCTACACCTCTGAGATCTCTGTCTTTTGGTGCTACACCTCTGAAGATGCCAGCCACAGCTGCTGGCGAAACGTCAGGAACTACAATGCCAAGACCACGGCTACACAGCCCGGAAAACCCACAACAGCCATCGTTCTCCGGCCGTGAAAGCCTTCGACAATACGTCTCAAGCAATCCTTTAACCGCACCCCAAGCCAGATCTGAGCAAGAAGGGACTAGATTCCTTGAGAGAAAAGGTTTGAAAACAAGACAGGCCGATGGGGAGGCCATATTTGGCAAGCTTTGGTCAGTTTTGGCTTCGGAGCCTCGAAAGAAAGAAAGGAGAGCTTAAAGCTTGGAAAAGCGCAAAGCGGGGCAAGGAAAGCGATGGGGGGCGGCGCCTCTTTTCCACCAGGAAAGGCCGAGTCTAGGGCTTTCTGGAGAAACCCGTGGGCCATGGTAGAGGTTTCTACAATTATGCAGGGGTGGGGAAAGGGGCTCGAGAGTATCCCCCCCCCACACACACACACTGCACTAGATTTCGGGAGTCCCCAATTAAGTCGATTGCGGTGAGATCCAGAAATAATCCTCCTTGAGTCTCAGCGGGAAATAAAATATAAACGAATAAAAAAGCCATTGCTTGTGGAATTCACTGCCACTGGATATCATGATGGCCGCTAGCTCAGCTGGCTTTCCAAGTGAATTAGAGGCGGTGACTACATGGAACCTCCATGTTCAGAGGCAGAAACCCTCTCAATACCCTTGCCAGGGGGACAACAAGAGAACCACAGCTCTCTTCGTCGGATTGCAGAGAGCTGTGGTTCTGGAAAGCTGGTTAGTCTTAAAGGTGCTACTGGGCTCTTTACTATTTTGCAACTACAGACTAACAGGGCTAACTCCTCTGGCCCTATCTGAGTAAAAAGCTTTTTTGAATAGAGATCCGAAACGAACCTCCCTCCCAGGATCTGGGGTGTTGTTGTCTGCCTGGAGGGGGTGGTGCATTGGAGGGAAGGACCAAAACCTTCGTTTGGGGGACGCGGTCCTTATTTATACAAAGTCACAGGACCCTAATTTGTAAGATTGGCCCTGGAAATCTTAGACCCTGGAAACTCTTTGTTTTTCTTTAAGGTAGTACTGGACTCCAACTTTGCTCATCTACTTTGCAAGGAGAGGAGGAAGATTTCCTCAAGAGTCGCTGGAAGATATCACTGCTGCTGGAGGAAGCGCCCAAGCAATGTATCCAAGAACCAGGAGGTCAGAGGCGGGTTGCGGAGCTCTCTGCCTCGTCCGGGGGCTGGGGAGGGGATACTGCTCTTTTGCGAATCTGGGAGGAGGGTTAGGGCCAGGCTGGGTGTTGGGAGTTTTACAAGCGTCATGCTCTTCAGACATGAAAGAGTTAATTTGTTTGTGTTTAGTTAGAGACAACTAGTTTGCACGAGACCAGTTAGATGTCCGGTAGTTCTTCCTGCATGCTTAATGTTGCATGCTTAATGAACAGAACTAGGACTAATTATTGGCATGGGTTGTAGGGAGGGGCTCTCAGATGCTTCGCTAAAGAGTTAAGGACCATGGACTTCACCACTATGTTGCCTTATCTACTACCTGTTGTCTTAAATATGTGCTCCTATGAGCTGCTTGTGCTTCTAATTTCATCTGTAGAGTGGCTTATGTTCTGTTTCAGCTTTTCTTCAACTTTTACTAATGCTACGTCTTTGTAAAATTGTGTTTATTTACCCTATGGCGTTGTTTATGGAAATCTCCTTGATACTGATTGTACTAATCTCACACTGTGTAATCCGCCTGGAGTCTCAGTGAGAAAGGCGGACCATAAATGAGATTAATAAATTAAATAAATTCTGTATTTATCTCCAATGCACCCTGTTTTCTCCCTATATGTAGCAAACATTTATTTTAGAAGCTAAACGACACAGGTGTCTGTGATTCTTTATCTGCCGTGTCTATTCCACTCTGCAACAATACTTATCCAACACTGAGGGAGGAATGCGCATTTCCTAAGGGAAGGAGCGCTTCTGCAGGTATGGGGCGGGCGGACTGGGTCTGGTTTGAGCCAGAGAGGTGCATTTTTTTTGGTTATCAACTGGTGCTTGCCCAACCAACACTTGTTTTTAAAGCGCCACAGTGAAAATCTTCCCGCGTTTATTTATTATAACGTGCTGTCACTCAGCAGTACTTGTTAAAGGAAGCCCGCGTTTAATTTTTTGAAAATGCTTGAAATAGCTCCAGAAGGCGTTTGGCGCCTAGGTCAGGCGCTGGATGCAGCCAACACCCCCAGATCTTTCCCACCCTCTGTTGTGCAGAAAGCAGATCCCACACAACAATGGTAATCCGTCTGGGTCAACGTCCCGGGGTCTCCATTCTCGAAAAAGAGGGCTAGAAAGAGATTAAAGAAAGATAAAGGCGTGCATGTTTTGCACCAAGCCTAGCCCAATTTATTTGACTTCATTTATCCCCTGCCTTTCTCCCCAATCGGCCCCAAAGAGGCCACCTTGTACTCCTCTCCTCCAATTTATCCTCACAACAACAACCCTGGGAGGTAGGTTAGGCTGAGAGGGTGCGATTGGCCCAAGGCCACCCAGTGAGCTTCCCTGGCTGAGCGAGGATTCCATCCCAGATCAACACTCTACCCATTTCCTGATCAAGCCTCATTGCAGTTGATGGGAGTTGCGCAAGAGCACCCCGTGGTACTTTCCATTCTAACCAGGCTTGCGGAGGAGAACTTCCCGCCCTGCTGCGCCCATCATTTTGTGTGTGCTGGGAGCAGGGCCAATGTGCTCTCCTCCACAAAACCCACCGCACTCCATTCTCACAACCCCTCCGAAACCCGCGGCTGAATTTTCTCTCTTGCAGCTTCTCAGGTTTGTTGATGCGGGTGAAAAAGAATTGGGTTCCTGCTTCCTTTTGCAGAAACGAGTGGGAAATCGCCGGCAAAGGGCTTGCGTGTCTTTGCAATCCAACGGGCCTGCCAATGCCTTGCCCCTCCGGGTTCGAGCCCAGACGCAACGAAATGCTATGCTTTTCGCGTACTGGGCCACACATTTAACACACCAGGCAAGTGACAACTTCACACAATAAAGCCGGACATGATGCAATCGAAGTTCTACCTTTTCAGCGCTTTGTTTCCCCAGAAAGGGCGTTTTAAAGTCTCCCAGTAAAACCAGCCGGGCTTTTTCTTGCTGAGCTTCGGCTGGATCTTACCCGTATTTGCATCCAGTTGGTTCCGAAGGAGCCGGTTGAGGAAACTGCCCGGCTGCGCTTCAGACGGCTCCGGAGGCTACCTGGGTTCCGAATCCCGGGATCTGCGCTGGTTCTTCGGCGAAATGCGAGCCAGGAAGGGCGAACCGGGTGGGTCGTGCCCGGCTGCCTTTGGCTCAGGCGCGCTTCTTCTGCGTAAAAGAGCCGGCAACAGGGAGGCGAGCCTTGGCGGCCGCTTCCAGCCTTCGGTGGCCGGACCGACCCTTCCGAGACGAAGCGTCCGGGAAGGCAACTCTCTCCGCCTGGGAAAGCTGCCTTCCGCCACCGCCCGGCCCTCCTGGCTAAGTTTAAAAAGAAGATCGCTCAAGACGGGTAGCCGTGTTAGTCTGTCTGTGGCTGTAGAACAGAGCGAGAGTCCAGGCGCTCGGAAGCTCTTCCCCTACCACAAATCTTGTTAGTCTTATAGGGGCCACTGGGCTCCTGCTCTTGAAAAAGAAGGGACGGGAAACCCGTGGCAGAGGGAAGGTCGCCTTTGAAGGGGGGAGGCCCGCAACTGCTTTTCTTTCGTTATTTGGCTGTTACATTCAAGCTGTAATGGGGGGGGGGGGGTCAGGGCCCAGCGGGGAAGTGATGGGGGAAGTGCCATCAAGTCATAGCTGATTTCTGGTGGGAAGGTAACTTGCGGGAGACCTCGCTGCTGTTCACACCCGCAGGAGACCTTCCCTCGGGGTTTACCCAAGGGCCCGAGGGCTGCCTCTGGGCTCTGGTTCTCCTGGCCTTGCACCCCCCGTTGCAAAGCCCACCTTTCTTTCTTGGTGGGGTCTTCCCCAACTTGTCGACTCTTTGGCAGAGAGCAGGGATGGAGGTTGGGAATCCCGAAACCCCCCGGCGGCGACTCCAAACCGACCCAGGAAATCTGGGAACCTCGGAGTTGGCTCCCCTGCCTCCCTCGGCTGTGCTGCTGCGTTTCCATGCAGGTCTGGGGGTGGGGGGGGCAGGCTGTGCTTTCTACGAACCGTTGGAGAAATTCGTTCCGAAGAGGCGGGGGCGGCTGCTGAGAAGATGAATCTCCCGCGGGGCTGCGCCGGATCTTTCCTTGGCAGCAACCCGCTAACGCAGTGCCCAGGCTGCGAGGGCGAGCGACCCCCGGGGCAAGGAGGCAAGACCGCTCCGAAGATGTGAAGAGGCGCTCGGCAGAACGTGGCCGTTTTCAAACCAGAATCCCGGGCAGAGGGGAAGGCGATCTTTCCCCGCTCCTCGTTCCTCCCCTCCTTTTCCCGCCTCTTCGTTCTTCTCCTGTTTTTTAAAAAATGTCTTTCAAACTTGCAAGCTCCGTCGTCTTCCCTAAAATGCGCGTTTGGGGGTCCTTCCTCATTCGCAGGAACCCGGGTTAATATTGGACCCAAGACAGCACTGGGCGGTTCGAAAGCAAGGAAGGCCCGGTCACCTAACGGAGCTGTCTTTTCCAGCGGGTGTTCTTATCCATTGCCGCTTTTCTCTTCGCTGCTTGGAGGGCCTCAGTGGCAGAGAAGATGTTGGCTCCTATTGCAAATACATAGATCCGGAGGAGGAGTTAGCCGTGTTAGTCTGTAGTAGCAAAACAGTAAAGAGTCCAGTAGCACATTTAAGACTCACCAACTTTATTGTAGCATAAGATTTCGGGAACCACAGCTCTCATCGTCAGATGCATCTGACGAAGAGAGCTGTGGGTCTCGAAAGCTTGTGCTACAATAAAGTTAGTTAGTCTTAAAGGTGCTACTGGACTCTTTACTATATTGCAAATACAGAGGTACATCCAGAAAGTAGGAAGACCTGGCTAGATGGGGAACAGGCGGCTTGGAGGAAGGGCCGGGGCTCGAGTGAGTCTGGGGCAGGAAAAAAAAAGATTCATAGCCAGATACAAAAGCCTGGTCGTGGTAAAGTCACGATTAAACTGGCTGCCCCCCCCCAACCCAGTACAGCCTGCTTCGGTTTGTAGCGTGCGCCTACTGATTCGTTATATTTTGATTTTATTTTTATTTTTATTGATGTTGTTTATAGGCCGCCTTTCTCACCCAGACACAGGGCGAGTCAGCACTATCCGTTTCAAAGGCATTTCAAGAAAAGATATAATCGGATATAGAATGCAAACGTGCCAAGATCCGTCCACCTGGGCAGGAAAGGGCCGGCAGTCGGGCCTCTTTTCAGAAACCGGCACTTGCGGGTTTTCCAGCCCGGCGGAGGCGGGGAGAGGCGACAGGAGAGAGACCTCCCAGGGGCCCCCCACGGCGCTGCCTGCCCCTCCCACCCGGCTGGGCCTCCCCGCCCGCCGATCCCGCCCGGCCTCAAGCGCGGGCCAGCCGCGCCAGGACTTCGGTTGGCCTTGGAGGAGAGCCGGTGCGGAGCGCGTTTCCCAGCCGGGCGGTCTGCGGCTGGGCCCGAGGAAGACGCGGGCCAGTCCCGGCAGTTACTGGGAAGGACTGGGCGGAGAGCAAGAGAGGGGAAGAGCCGCACCAAGGGAGGAGGAGCCCAGGGAAATATCAGGCTCCCCTTTATAAAACCGGAGGCGGGGCGGGAAAAGGTAAGGAAAAGATGATGAGAAAAAGGGGAGAGAGAGAGAGAGAGAGAGAGAGAGAGAGAGAGAGAGAGAGAGAGAGAGAGAGAGATGCTTTCTGTAGAGAAATGATGCGCCGCCTAACCGGAGAGGTTCTCGAGGCGGCTCACAAGACGATGCAATCAATACGAAATAGAAAATGAAAAGGCGGCCGGGGCAGCAGAAGGATGCGGGCGAGCGGGCGCTTGCAATGGGGCAGCGAGGCGGAGGAAGGGCGCTCCTGAAGGAGGCTCCGAAACCGAGCAGCCGGGCCCAAGGGGCAGCCTGGCTCTTTCAGCGGCGGCTGAATGTGTGGCCGGAGCTTGCAGAGCAACGACGAACCAGAAGTCTGGCTGGGTGGCTGGCTGGGGGGTGGGTGGTGATGGCTCCTTCTCTTTCCACTTGTCCTGATCGGCTGCTTTCCTTGCCGGGCAGCCTAAGTAGAATCACTGCCCTCGAAACCCCTTGACTTCAAGGGTCTAGAAGGGTGTGACTGTTTAGAACAGTAAAGAGTCCGGTAGCACCTTTAAAACTCGCCAGCTTTACTGTAACATAAGCTTTGGAGAATCACAGCTCTCTTCGATGCATCGATGCATCTGAGGAAGAGTACTGTGCTTGTCGAAAGCTTATGCTACAATAAAGATGGCGAGTCTTAAAGGTGCCACTGGACTCTTTACTATTTTGCAGCTACAGACTAAC
Source organism: Eublepharis macularius (assembly GCF_028583425.1). Classification (NCBI taxonomy): domain Eukaryota; kingdom Metazoa; phylum Chordata; class Lepidosauria; order Squamata; family Eublepharidae; genus Eublepharis; species Eublepharis macularius. The sequence goes on from NC_072799.1 coordinate 2,669,653, forward strand.
ACTCCTCTGGATCTATGACAGTTTAGAATGGCATTGCCCTTTGCCCTTTGCAAAGAAGAGAAGTTCAATGATGGGGTGGGGGAGGTCGCGCTGCCGTTGTTCGGCGAGCCGATCCAGGCTCTGGAAGAGGAGAAGTCAGTGGAAAGGCACCCCTTACAAAATACTCTGCGGGGAACTGCCTTCCGCTGAAGAGAAAACCAGGCGGCATATCAAACACACGCAAGTCATTCGCGCACAATTTCTCATTCTCAGCAAAATGCGCGAGGAGAGGCGGAAATCCAGCCCTGTTATTCCTCCTTGAATCAAAGCTCCAGTCCGGAGACGGAAAGCGAGAGTCCGGGGGCCTTTGGCCGGGTGGCGGAAGCTCCCCTGGGCTCAGGCGCCTCCCAAGCAGGCTGCGCCGGAGGGAGCTTTCCGCCCTAAACGGAGCCCTTGGAAATTTGGGGTTTTAGGCGGAAGAAGGCTGGGAAGGAGCGCCCGGTGGAGGGAGAGCGTGCCAGGGAAGACTATTCCGGGAAAGTGTTAGAGGGCTTTAAAATGTCTCCTTTATTTATTTATTTATTTATTTATTTATTTATTTATTTATTTATTTATTTATTTATTTATTTATTTATTTATTTATTTATGCTTCGCCTTTCTCACGGAGACTCAAGGCGGATTACATATCTTGAGATTACTACAATCAATATCAAGGACATTTCCATGTTATGCAGTGCTGAGCACTTGGGGAAATAATCGCAGGGAATAAAATGATAGTTTAGGAGGGTAGCCGTGTTGGTCTGCGGCAGAACAGCAGGACGGGAGTCCAGTGGCATCTTAGAAGCCAACAAGATTTTCAGGGTGTGAGCTTTCAGTCAGATCGCCCTTCTTCAGATAGGAGACGTGCAGACTGCAGGAAGGACCCTTGACTCTGCAAAGCATACCCTAAAAAATCTTAATAATAAAGAGTCCAGTTGCATCTTTAAGACTCACCAACTTTACTGTAGCATAAGCTTTCGAGAACCACAGATCTCGTAGTCAGATGCATCTGACCATGCATCTGACGAAGAGAGCTGTGGTTCTATAAAGCTTATGCTACAATAAAGTTGGTTAGTCTTAAAGGTGCTACTGGACTCTTTACTGTTTCGCTACTACAGACTAACACGGCTAACTCCTCCGGACCTAAAAATCTTGTTGGCCTCTAAAGTGCCACTGGATGAAAATCCAGGAGGAATCAAATGAGTTTCCTCAGGCTTTAATTTAATGGGTCTGGTTTTTGCCTTGTGAGTAAATCCATAGGTTTCAATTGTAAAATTGCAGCCTGATAAAACTTTATAAGTCCCATTGGACACAGTGAGATTTTGTTAGGGGAATTTGTCTAAGTATATAACTTTTAGTTTAAGAAATAGTAAAGAGTCCAGTAGCACCTTTAAGACTAACCAACTTTATTGTAGCATAAGCTTTATAGAACCACAGCTCTCTTCGTCAGACTATTTTGCAACTACAGACCAACAGGGCTAACTCTTCTGGATCTTTTAGTTTAAGGTTCTTGTAAGATTGGTTCTTGCGAAGAGGATCATGGGGGTGAACCTTGGCTCCTTCCCTCCCTCCCCTGCCCTTCCCCCTATTCACAATGGGATGTTCTTGTAGAATTTGCAACTTAGGTAAAGACAGCGAGACAGGGGGGTGTTTTGGATAAACGCCCTGATTTATGGCGGGACCACTCTGGAGCTTCAGTTCTCCCCTTATTGTCTCGCAAATGCACCCCTCTTGCTGTGCCAAAAGATAACAAGAGGTGCCGGAAGGGTGTTAAATGTCACCCTTTCAAGACTATATGACCCGTCAAGTTTTTAGAATTTGCTAAATAGAGTCTATTTTCTGTGGAAGTGCTAAAGCAATCTTTTTGACGAGGATATCAAGCCTCTTGCCTTGCGTGACTCGCGTTCCTCCAGATTCATCTGCCGCCCCCTCGCAGATTTACTTCAGAGTAAATGCGTTTCGGATGGGCCTGTAGTTTTTTCAGTCGGTGGTAGGCTTACAGACACAATCCAGGGAAGGCGCCGAGGGACGTGCATTGCAGCTAAATTCATCCCCGTTCTCTTTTTAAATTTTTATTTATGTCATTTATAGTCCGCCTTTCTCACTGGGACTCGAGGCGGACTACACAGTGTGAGTTTAGTCCGGTCAATATCAAGGACATTTCCATAAATAATGCGGTAGGGTAAATAGATATAAGTTTACAAAGACATTCTCCTCTTCCTCCTCCTCCTCCTCCTTATGGAGAACAGAGACTCCCAGACCAAACTCTCTGGTCTCAGCACCAAGAAAAAGAAACAGATGCAGATATTTTCCGGAAGCGAGGAAGCTCTTCTGGGCCAGGCCATTCGCTGGATGGAAGCGCTGCGACCCCCCCTCTGCAGGGACACCCCGGCGACTGTCACCGGGTCGCTGCGAAGAGCAGCTGCGCCCAAAGAAGGGACTATTCACTAAAGGCGACAGCAGAAGGCTGCCCCGTTGAGTAATGATCAGGCCGGTCGCACATGGGCGAAAGGAACAGCCCAGCCGCAACTGGTTTCTCTTTACCCGAGTTTTTAAATAAGGGTTTCTGTAGGAAAATTGCAGAGTTTAAGGCAGAGATTGCGCATTGGAATTAATGAGAATGGACGCACACTCCAGTATAGCTCTGTAAGAATACTTTACTACATAAAGGATAAAAATAGGGTTGCATTGGATGAAAATAATAAATTGCTAGACTGACTACATCTTGCTAGAAAAGGTATCTTAACTGACAGAAAGAGTCTGAACAAAGAGCAATAAAACTTCAGTATCACTTAATTGCCCCCCCCAATAAACAGGTTGCTCAATAGAAAACCCGAATTCTACTTCATTAAGACTAGTGAGTAGTGACTGTCCTTAGCGGGAATCCTTATTCGAGGCCTAAGTGGTTGCATCGTCCAAATAAGTTTACTAACTAAGTAACACAAACACTTTGACTCTTTCATGACTGAAACGAAAACACTTGCTAAATCCTAACAGTTTTTATTTTTTAAAAAATTGAGGCCTCTTTTAAAGGCGTTTGACTGTCATCCCCGAGCCGGAGAACTTGGCTCTACCTGATGTGTTTGAGGCCGGGTTTATGGGCCGGCCTCTTTTATTGTATTTATTGGCTTGCAATTTTTTGTATTGACTTGCTTTCTTGGCTTGTTCTCTTGCGTTGTTTCAGTTGGAAGCCGCCTCTAGCGGCTTACAGAGAGGCGGCATACAAACTCTCGAAATAAATAGAATTCTCCCAAGGCAGCACGTGGGAGAGACTCCAGCATGTGGAGAGACTCCAGCAGGTGCTTTGTAAGGCTTAACTGCGGGCCGGATCGCTCGCAAGCTGCCCCGGACCCTGGCAGCGCCAAGCATCTCCAAAAGCACAGCCTTTCCAGTAATGGCGACAAGCTGCCAGCGCTTACGGCGCCATCCTCTTTATTGCCCTGATGCGAGAGGGTCGCCGCGCTGGCTCCAAATAAGCGAGCCCGAAGTACTTGGGTCTTTCCAGACAGAGTTTAACGGCACCTGCCCAGAAACACAGAAGAGGGCTGGACTCTGCGGAAAGTTCTCCCGAGCAAACCTCAGAAGAATGAACACCAGAGCTCGATTCGGGCCCAGTAGCGCCTTAAAGACCAACTAGATTTCCAGGGTAGGAGTTTTGGAGAGTCCAGCCTGGACCCAGATCTTGCTCGTCTTCTACAGACCAACACGGTTGCCCAAGCTGAAACCGCCGGGAGATCTCTGTTTATGGGGGGCCTGCGCTGGAGAACTTCCCGAGAGGGGCGGGTGGGCAGCTTCTCCTCTGGATCGCGCAGAAATTAGACCCCCCTCTCCGGGGCCCTTTTCCCACGGGCGATTTTTGCCACGTTTGGCCCCGCACCTCTTCGGGTTTTCTTCCGAATTTCGGAGGATTAACTCCCTTTTCGGATTTCAGTGCGGCGTTTCAAGGGTTCTCTTCCGTGTTTTCTCCCCGGGCAGGAAAAGCGCAGGCAGCTAATTCGGAAGAGAACCTTTGAAAGGCCGCATTGAGATCTGCAGGGGGATTCGGAAGAAAACCCCAAGAGGTATGGGGCCAAACGTGGCAAAAATCGTCCGTGCAGAAAAACAGCCCTTAATAATATTATAATAACAACATTCGATTTATATGCCGCCCTTCAGGACAACTTAAGGCCCACTCAGAGCTGGTTTACATAGTATGTTATTATCCCCTTGTAACGCCCCTCCCAAGAACACAAATTTTCGGACATGAGGGGCTGCAAGAGTTCTGGGGGGCTTGCTAATCCCCCCGTCTCTTCCAGCTTGGGAGCTGCCCCGTTTTGACTCTCAAGCCCCGAGAGATGGCGGCATCTGACGAAGAGAGCTGTGGTTCTCGAAAGCTTAGGCTACAAATAAGTTGGTTAGTCTTAAAGGTGCTCCTGAACTGCCACCAACTCTGGGCCAGGGGCTGGACCCGGACGGGGTCGCATGCGACATCGGGTGCCTGGGACAGTGGGGGCTCAGCGCAGCAAGAACTCTCGAGAAGGCTGTTCTTTTTCAGCGACTAAGGCTGCAATCCTAAAAACACTTTCCTGGGAGCAAACCTATTGAATAAAACGGGGCTAACTTCCCAGGAGACCTGCTTAGGGTTGCTCCGGACAGGGAGGAGGGAGAGGTTGCTTCATGAAGAACTGGGCAGGCCTCGATTGATTCCCCTTGGAAAAGTCCTGCAGGGCTGGGTAAGAGCGAGACCGGGGCCAGGGGCACCTAAGAGACCAACTCGGTTTCCAGGGCAGGAGCCTTCCGGAGGCAAAGCTCCCTTTGTCAGACTGCAAGCTGGGAGCAGCTGCCAGAGAAACAACCCGACGAGGCCGGGGCTTTGGACCGAGAGAGGCCCCCGCGGCTTCACACTGAGCTCTGGAGTCCGCGAAGCGACCCCGAGCAAGATGCGGGATTTCTCCAAAGCCCAGAAAGCCGCCTGACCGCACAGAGCCCCGCCGGAGATCAGTCGCCTGGTCCAAACCCAAAGGCAGGGGGATAATTCATCCAGGCACAGGCCAGCCCTGGAGCTCCAGCGCAGCCATGTAATGGGGTGGGTGGGTGGGGGAGGCTGCATCCTGCAAACTACGCCCAGGCGCAGAGGCGGATAAATCCATTCCTGGAGGCAGACGCAGGCAGCTAGACGCAGGCAGGATAGCTGGAAGGGGGGGATTTAAATTGATTAGCCCTGCTGACGTCGGTCTAGTCTGGCCGCGGCCCACCCGGTATTGTGTGGTGTGTTGCGCATTTTAAAGACAGTCGGGATAAATTATAGTACTTTAAAAAAAACCCTTCTTGATTAATAACTGGAATCATAGAATCATAGGATTGGAAGGGACCTCCAGGGTCATCTAGTCTAACCCCCTGCACAATGCAGGAAATTCACAACCACCTCCCCCACACCCAGTGACTGTCGGGTAAATTTAGTTGCAGAGTAGAGAATTTGCACAGCAGATAAAGAATCACAGACACGTGTGTGTTCATCTTCTAAAATAAGTGTTTACTACATATGGGGTAAAATAATAAAGGTTACATTAGAGATAAAATAAAGAAGAGCGAACTTAGTTCCTGCCGCCTTACATCCTGGAGATAACGGTCTAACTCACTGGAGAGCGATGGCGTCCTGAGTAAAGGAAAATCAAAAAGAGTCCAGTAGCACCTTTAAGACTAACCAATTTTATTGTAGCATAAGCTTTCGAGAATCAAGTTTTCTTCGTCAGATGCCTGATACAGAAGAGAACTGTGATTCTCGAAAGCTTATGCTACAATAAAATTGGTTAGTCTTAAAGGTGCTACTGGAGTCTTTTTGATTTTGCTACCACAGACTAACACGGCTAACTCCTCTGCATCTATGAGTAAAGGAAAGAATGTCAATTGCCCCCCAATAAACCTGGTCAGCCAATAATCGATCCTAGATCTGTTTATTAAGCATGCAACTCCCCTTTTACCCTGGCTGGAAGAACAACTCGACATCTAACTGGCCTTATGCTAACTAGCTGCCTCTAACGAAACACAAACAGATTAACTCTTTCACGACAGAAGAGAATGACCCTCACTCCGTGCCCAGAAGATGGCAAAATGCTGTCAGGATCCCTAGCCGAGCTGGAGGCAGCCATCCACACCCCTCCAAACTTGCAAGACTACGTTTTGTTAAAATTAAAATTTCAAGCACCCTTCACTCCCCCCCCCCTTTTAGAGTGCAAAAGTTGACTTCCCTGCCTCTGGAGAAGTGCACCCCATGCCTCTGCATGAGTCACTGTTCTGGGCACGTGTCCTCCGACAACAGTTGATCCTCCTGGAAGACTGAATGGTGGGTGGATCCGAAGCCAAGAGGCAGCGGAATTATTCTTCAGCAGAGCCAGGAGCTGAGCAGCGACTCATACAGAGGCATCACAGCCATTCTCCTCTATGGGTGACAGGAACCCAACGGTTGTTTGTTTTAAAATCAGGGATTGATTGGCATAATCTATACGCTTTCAAGGCACAGGAATATCTCTATTGGGGAAGACAAACTTGGGAAGGGAAAGAGAGAGCATGAAAAAGCATGAAAAGAGCCCATATTTTGGAGGATGGAACAAGCCACTAAAACATCCCTTTCTCACTGGAACTCAAGGCCTGCAGGAGTTGGAAAAGGGGCTTCCCTGTTCCCAGCCCCCTCCCACCCACGGATTGCGTCAGCTGTGTTATAGAGAAGCCAGCCCCTACCCTCTCCCAGCCCAGGCAGTTCATCTAGGACCGGTCCAGATTTTAAGTTAGTGCTGACGGGAAGTGCCAGGGCTCTTATATACTGAGGCCTCATCAAAGGGATTGGTTGGGCACTTTGCCCATGCTCAGGAGCGTTGTCTTCTGCAGAGAAAATGTATGAGATACAGGGTGTAGTTTTCAGGCAGGATCTAACATGGCAATTGTCAGTTGTCAGAGCATAGTTCACATGGGACTGGTGTTTTTCTGGCGTTTTTCTCTGATAGAATCCTGCAGCGTTTCTGCCTGTCATTAGGCAGATCGTTCCCAAGATTCTGGCCTTGAGGATTATAGATGTATTCAAGCTTCTGTGTATTCGCTTATGGGAGAACATATCCAGCATTTCTCTCTAAAAAACAACCCAGCCAAGCTAATGCCCATCGACGGCCGGCTGTGCCTCCAAAGGACAGATGTGGGTTGCCTGAAGAACTCGTCGCAGAGGGCTGAGGACCTCCTCACCTTCCGGTAAGCCATTCCAGAGAGCCAGAGCCAACAAGAAGCTGCATCCGGCTGCCATTCCTTAACCACTGAGCACGTCCCAGGAAGAAGAGGCACAGGAGAGCCTACTGACTGAGGGAAATCCGTGTTCAAAAATGTGCACGCTGCACTTTCTCCCTTACAGGATTCCAGGTGGGTTGACATTTTTCTTAGAGGAGGCTGCCATGAAGGCACTCTGGGTACCTCTGCCCTGCAGTCCAAACACACTCTCAATAATATTATCACCCCATCCTAGTAGATTGTGCAAGCTGAGGCACCCCTTCCTGGCAACAGCTCAGGAAACCTCGCTGGGCATAAGCTTTCGAGAGCCACAGCTCTCTTCGTCAGATGCACAGAGGGTATGAAGAAACTGGCCAGAGAGATATAGGTGGTGAGGGGAGGGGGGGAGAGGGTGCAGGGCGTGAGGGGTCATGCAAATGTAAATCAGTTGCAAAAGTCAGGAGAGAGGTGGAGTGCGCAATCCAGGCTGGGTGTGACCCCTCCCCTCCATGGCAGAATCTCAAACACTATTTTGTCCCTCACACAGAGAGAGAGAGAGGGGGAGAGGAGAGAGGTTTCAACCATGGAGGGGAGGGGGTCACGCCCAGCCAAGATTGTGGACTCCAGCTCTTTCATGACTTTTGCAATTGATTTGCATCTACTCCCCCCTCCCCTCACCACCTATATATCTCTGGCCAGTTTCTTCATACCCTCCATGCAGCTGATGAAGAGAGCTGTGGTTCTCGAAAGCTTATGCTACTATAAAGTTGGTTAGTCTTGAAGGTGCTACTGGACTCTTTACAATTTTGCGACTACAGACTAACACGGCTGACTCCTCTGGCTTGCTGGGCATGTGTGGCTGGCTGCACATGGGGAAGGCAGAACACTCTCTCTGTACGGGTGTGTGAGACAATAGCAAGAAGTTGGGGGGGGGGCAGCCAAGGTGGCACTACTTGCTACACGGCCACTGGCAGCATACCCCCTAGCCATCTGCATCCATAGCACTGCTGAGTGGCAGAGATTAAGCTCGCTGTCCCTCTGCCCGCAGACTATCACAAAGGTACAGGGAATACGAGATTTCCCTTCTGCGCTGAACGTGAACCTGGTGCTTTGCCAACACATTCCCCACGAAATACACACTGTATTGCATCCATTCCCACACAGCTGCAGGGGCTGAAGGTGCGTCGTGCATTCACCCCTAATTCATTCCTCACCCAAAGAGGCCTCAGAGACAATTCTAGGTAGTTCCCTGGGCTGGGCTCCTGGAGCAGGCCACAAGGTGCCTTATTTTGCCCCCTGGGTGGAGAAGCTGGAAAGGCCAGCCCATCATCTTGGGAAATCCAGGCTGCGACACATCACAAGGAAAGGGGTGTGTGTATGGTGGTGGGGAGCACACCCACATAACGTGTAGCCATGAATCCTGTTATTTTATTTATAGTGCGCCTTTCTCTCTGAGGCTCAAGACAGATGACAGGATATAAAACAGTCCAGTCAGACAGCACAAGGCAATCAATGAGCAATGCAATAGGATGAAGATTACAGAATTAAGGAACGATGCGGACAACAAACTATCTAAGGCAAAGGTGTACTGCAAAGGAAAAAGCTTGCTGTTGTAAGGTGCTAGGGTCTCTTCTGCAGGTCCTGATACAAGAGCCAGTTTGGTGTAGTGGTTAAGAGCACCTGCAGGACTCTAATCTGGAGAACTGGGTTTGATTCCCCAATCCTCCACTTGAAACTAGCTGGGGGACCTTGGGTCAGTCACAGCTCTTTCTGAGCTCTCTCAACCGTACCCACCTCACAGGGTGTTTGCTGTGGGGATAGTAATATAATGTATTTTGTAAACCGCTCTGCGTGGGCATTAAGTTGTCCTGAAGGGTGGTATATAAATCAAATGTTATTATTATAATTATAACATCAGCCTAGCCTGAAGATCCAGATAACTGGCCAGAACCAAACTGTGAACCTAAGAACCAATGTGGTGAGTGACTAGAGTGAGGGACTAGAATCTGGGCTAGCCAGGTTCAATTCCCGGCTCTGCCATGGAAGTTTGTTGGGTGACCTTGGGCCGATCACACACTCTTAGCCTAAACTACCTTACAGGCTTGTTGTGAGGGAAAATGGAGGAGAGGAGAATGATGCAAGCCACTTTGTTTTCCATTGTTGAGAAAGGCGAGGTATAAATGAAGTAAAATAAATAAATATAATCAAACAAAGAAACGGAATGCCTAAATTTTTGCTCCAACACTGCCACCTAGAGGTGTCATCTGGTCTTACACAGCCTTTTACAATGTAATGCCATCCACGTACTTGTTTCTCATGAACGGGAGATGTGGTGTGTAAATGTGTGTGCAGATGTTCGAGAAGGAATTCTTATGGGACGCGATGCAAAGAGTCCTTCTTTCCCGAAACTGCCTCGTCTTACTCAAAAATCAAGTGAGCAGATGGCAAAAGGGTTTTGTCGTCCTCACACTCTTTGACGGGCCAGACCTCACATGTGATGTGCCTCTGGGAAACTGCAGGAGGGACTGAATTTACACATGATGTCGAACTATGGCTTTTTGGGAGCTGTTGCAGAGTGCCTAAGAAAGCTGGGTGAGGTCCAGGATACCCCCCCCCCCCCCGCCCCCAGATCTCTGCACTACAAGCCTTAGGTAAGCGTGAACACATTGTATCTGGATAATGGTTCCATTGGTTTCAGAGGTACATTCAATACATCCCTACTTGGAACATGTCTTGTTTCCTGGAAAACTGTGGTAGAAGATAGCTGTTGTGTTCCTTACCAGGTATCAGATAATGTCACTCAGAGCCATGACCTTTTGGGGATTGACAAAGAGATTGGGTTCCTCAAGTTCAAAGTGTACTTTCTTACAGTCTGTGCTGTAAGAAATGGCTTAGATAAATGTTTTGGAATGTTTTGGAAAAGGGACAGCGACTGTAGACGACACTACGGAATACTGTCTGTTTGTGCAGATATGCTCCTACTGCCAGTTTCCGTATCATTTAATGTCATGTTAAATTACTTAAGTTTTCTTTCACCAATGTTTCATCTATATATCCAGATTTATTTAATTTTAATTTAATTTAATTTATTACATTAATATTCTGCCCTCCCCGCTTTCGCGGGCTCAGGGCGGATAACAAAAATACAAATGTTAATACCATTAAAAACATTAAAAACACTATATCTAGTCATTAAAATTTCAGCTATGTATATAAATGTCATATATTTATATATTTATATTTAAGCTTGCTGCCCAATTTGTGCAATCCGTACACGAATTGTATTGTTTAAGGAATGTGCCAGGCATTGATCATATTGACTTGCACTGTATAATCCACTTTGAACCTTTGTAAGAACGGCGGACTACAAATTACATAAATAAATACGAAATAAATACTGTGGGACGTTTGGTATAGGTGGAGCTGCTGTCTTTCAAGGATGGTTTATTTTGACAGTTCTTTTAGGGGGGAAATCCCTGTAAACATAGATGGAGAATCACAGTAACCCCCTCTCGCTTTGTCTCCTTTAAGCTAATTCCCCCATCTAATTATGAGACTGCTTATTTGGGTAACTCCGTGGTAACATACAGAACACCAAGTAGGTGAAGGAGATGGGCCACAACCCCGCTTGCCTTCCTTCTCAGTGGTGGCTGCCCCAGGGAGGTTGAAGGGAGAAAGAGACCTCCCCCCGCCCTCCATGTTGCCACTGGTAGTGGTTAGAGAGGGCTGGGGGTTCACGGGAGGGTCCAAAACTGTGAATATTTTTCAAACTCCTGGGGGGGGGGTGTAGAAGACTTTTATGGAGACTTCTCCCACGCTGCTCATGATTTGTGAGGCCTTTTCCAATTCAAGCCTGGGCCAGTTGGCCTATTGCTTGTTTCCAGCCACAGCAAGCTGGACGTTTGTGGAAAACTTGAGTTCCAGAAAAAGGAGAGGTCTGTGATCAGGGGGGGGGGCAGCAGAAGTGATAATGGATGCCGTGGCACCCTAAAGGCCAACAAACATATTGTGAAGTGTGCTTTTGTAAAGAAAAGCTGGCTCCACACAAACGGTCAGATGCAAACGAAGCTCCCGAAGGACTTCAACAGCTTGTCTGACAATCCATCTCTCAGTATTTAGGCTGTTGAAAGATTCTTTGCTGTATTGTATATTAAGGGCTGACAATGGCATCTCTGCTTTCAATTCCACAGCAACAACATTCACTCAAACTGCAGGCCATGGGCTTTAAGGCGTCTTTAGTGGCAGGTTTGAAAGCCATCTCATTCCAAGCCCCTCCAATACTGAACAGCCCTCAAACTCCGCAAGCAATTTACAGCACTTTTGAGAGCGGTGGGAAAGACAAAATTGCAGTTTTCAGTGTGCTCCTGTCAGTTTTTTGCACCAACTGACAGCCATGCAAGAAGGACGCACTTATCTCGATGCAACCATCTAGACGCGTTTTTTTTGTTGCCACCAGAGAATAGTGGAGTTCTGTCCCAAAGTCTACCCCCTCCCCCCGTTTCCAACTGAGTCATGTACACGTGGGAATGGGCAGCCACTGTGGCCTTAGGGGCTCGTATGTCAGACTCGGATCTAGGAGACCCAGGTTCAAATCCCCAATCTGCCACAGAAGCTCTCTGGGTGACCTTCACACACTCTCAGCCTAACCTACCTCTTAGGGTCGTTGTGAGGAAAAAAAACGGAGGAGGGGAGAATGATGTAAGCTGCTTGGTATCCCTTACAGGAGAAAGGCGGGGTATAAATGAAGCAAGCAAGCAAATAAAAATAAGTAGATATTCCCTAAACCATTTCCTTTCAACGTATCTGAAGAAGTGAGCAGTGGCTCACAAAAACTCATATTGAAATAAGTGCTGCTAGTCCTTAAGGTGCCGCTGGACTTTTATTTTGCTATGACAGTCCTAGCAGGGCTACCCCCCCTGCCCCAATGTATGGGGGAGGGCTATCGTGAAGATTGATTATTGTAACAAGAGTGACAGAAAGGCTGTGAGAGCACGGCGTGGAAACATTGTGGCTTAAGATGGCGCCAGTTGGCCTTGGCAGAGATGGTGATGGCATTGACACGTTGCAGGGGACGGCGTTGGTGGAGACCAAGGCCCTGGTGATGAAGTTCTCTTTCAGAGATGATGTTCATAGAATAGATCCAGAGGAGTTAGCCGTGTTAGTATGTAGTTGCAAAATAGTAGAGAGTCCAGTAGCACCTTTAAGACTCACCAACTTTATTGTAGCCTAAGCTTTCGAGAACCACAGCTCTCTTCGTCAGATGCATCTGATTAAGAGAGCTGTGGTTCTTGAAAGCTTATGCCACAGTAAAGTTGCATCTGACGAAGAGAGCTGTGGGTCTCGAAAGCTTATGCCACAATAAAGTTGCATCTGACAAAGAGAGCTGTGGTTCTTGAAAGCTTATGCTACAATAAAGTTGCATCTGATGAAGAGAGCTGCGGTTCCGAAAGCTTATGCTACAATAAAGTTGGTTAGTCTTAAAGGGGCTACTGGACTCTTGTCTTTACTATTTTTCAAAGAATGGATCCTTGGGGTGTTGTTGTTGACTGCGTAACGTTGCCACAGATGGTGTGACTGTAATGTCTGTGATCCGGGTGTTGGTGGGACATGTAATAGCTGCAGTTTGGGGGCAGATGGTACCAGATTGACATGTGGGAAATTATAACGGTGATGAGGGCGACGTCAGAGATGTTGTTGATGTGACAGGAGGTGATGACTGTCCTGGAAACAGACAGGGCCCTCAACTGTGAGTCTTGCACACCACGCATAGGAACGACTGGTGGGGTTCTGTGCTGCCCCTGGGGCTACCCCCGGAGATTTACTTCTGTGCATCTCTGGAAGCTGGTGCTGCTCTGTCTAGAGAGGGTTTCCTTGGGGGAGAGTCGCACTCTTCGCTCGTGGTCTTGTGTAGCTGAAGCAGAATCACCCGCAAAGAGGAATTCCCGGATCTTGCTCGTTCAGCTGTGGAAAGATCCAAGTCACCCAATCAGATAGAGAAGCAGAGAGAGCCCCAAAGTGTCTTCCATAGCTCAACCCCATGTACTTTCTGTTGTACATCACGTACTCTAGAGGAGCCATTTACACTTATGTGGCATGAGAAGCCATTACTGGAATCATCTGAAGCCTCAGGGAGGCCAAAGTAACGCCCCCTCCCCGAAGTGTGCTGTTTGCTGCACTTCTGCACAAAAGTCAAGAAAGACGTTTTCTCCAGCCCAGATCGGCTGAGGATCCTGGAGGTTTTTTGCCTTCCTCTGGGCATAGAGCGGAGGTCACCGTGGGAGTAGGGCTGGGGTCGCTGTGAAAGTACTGCATTGTGCAGGGGGTTGGTGTGGGCTCTTTAGGGCGATTTCCCGTGGGCCACTGCTCTGGAAGGCTTCTGTTGGCCTGGAACAAAATCAGCTGGGCCCCAGAGGTGCTGGCTGGCCGTGCTGCAGGGGCTGCTTGGCGCAGAGTAGTCCTGGGGTGATAATCACAGATGTAGGCTTGGCCAGTGCTACCACCCAGTCCCACGTCAAACAGCCCACCCACTCAGCTTCAGCCCACCTGCCAGTGGTCTGGGAGAAGGCCAACAAACCTGTAGCTGTGGTCATCACTTCTGGGGGCTCTAAACTGATTGTCCCCTTTGTGTCATACTCAGTCTTGTAGCACCTTCAAGACTCACCAACTTTATTGTAGCATAAGCTTTCGAGAACCACAGCTCTCTTCGTCAGATGCAACTTTATTGTCGCATAAACTTTCGAGAACCACAGCTCTCTTCGTCAGAAGCAACTTTATTGTAGTATAAACTTTCGAGAACCACAGCTCTCTTTGTCAGAAGCAACTTTATTGTAGCATAAACTTTTGAGAACCACAGCTCTCTTTGTCAGATGCAACTTTATTGTAGCATAAGCTTTCGAGAACCACAGCTCTCTTCGTCAGAAGCAACTTTATTGTAGCATAAACTTTTGAGAACCACAGCTCTCTTCGTCAGATGCAACCTGATGGTTGCATCTGATGAAGAGAGCTGTGGTTCTCAAAAGCTTATGCTACAATAAAGTTGGTGAGTCTTAAAGGTGCTACTGGACCTTTTACTATTTTGCAATTACAGACTAATATGGCTAACTCCTCTGGATCTATACTCTAGTCTGATCACAACAAGATCTATATGAGCAGCCACAACCACTGCGTAGAGCCCAAGGCAGCTGCTCCGCAACTTTCAGGTTCGGCGCTACCCTCATTGGAGCAGGCAAATCTGCTTTCATAAGGGCTTATTCCCTTGTTTTTTGAGTGTCCTGCATCTGCAGGCCCCCTCAGGAGGACATGCACATCTTTAACCTTCAGCAGAAAGCAATTTGTCCAATAGAAAGGCTGGAGCAATCACCCGTGCCTAACTGGAACCCCGTCAGTCCCTGGGTCTGCAGACAGAAAATGGCTTTTAAAAGTATTGAGAGCAGGCTGAGAGAGGCGATGCTTTCTGCGACGGACATCACAGAGGCCACCTGGTCCCAAATTTTGCACAAGTGCAAAACTTTCTTTTCAGCATTATCCAATGACGCTTGTAACTTGCAAACCAACTTCCAAATTAAGAGTGTGTACAATTCCTTTGCCCCATCGTCACCACATTGTCAGGAAGGTTTTAAAACAAGCCAAAAAAACTTGCAAACCCTTTTTGACCAGGGTCAGCATGTGGTGAGTGTTGCATTCCTCTCTCGAGTAGACTTCAGCTCTCTGGGAAAAAAACCATTGTCTGTCTTCAGTGTTTCTGGTTCTCCACCAGCCTCCCTTTCAGTTTGTTGCTTGGCTCTGCCCGGGGAAAGATTCTGGCAGCACAACCTCACCACATGGGCTTCCGCTTCTTTCGTTTCCATCTCCACCAGTTCCGCCTTCTGGGTTGCCCATGGCTTCCACTTTTTCCGCTGTTCATTTATCCTGGAAAAGAGGATGGCAGTTGGCCGGCACTGTCATGAGGCATGCCCACTGCGTGCCTTGCTCATTTGCTCCCCAGTCCATTGGTGGAAACATCTATCTATCTATCTATCTATCTATCTATCTATCTATCTATCTATCTATCTATCTATCTATCTATCTATCTATCTATCTATCTATCTATCTATCTATCTATCTATCTATCTATCTATCTATCTATCTATCTATCTATCTATCTATCTATCTATCTATCTATCTATCTATCACTTCCATCTTTCTCACTGAGGCTCAAGGTGGATTATGTAGTGTGAGATTAGTACAATCCGTTACAAGGACAAGGGCAGGCATTTCCACACAGTGTCAAGGACTTTTCCATAAATAATGTCAGAGGGTAGATGAATACAAGTTTATAAAGGCATAGCATTAGCAAAAGTCCAATACGGGGTTGAAGAAATGCTGAAACAGAACATAATCAATTCTAGGACTGACATTAGACAACATGAAGCTCAGGTAGTATATAGGAGTACGTATTCAAAGCAACAGATAATATGCAAGGCAATATAGTGATGAAGTCTATGGTCCTTAACTCATTAGGGAAACAGCTGAGACTCCCTCCCTACAATACAAAAAACATTTTGAATAATTTGGTTTTGCATCATTTGCGGAAAACCAAGAGTGTGGGAGCTCTCCTGACCTCCTCAAGCAGGCTGTTCCACAGGATAGGGGCCACCACAGAAAAAGTCTATGTACGGGCTGCTGTTGACTTTGCCCATGTGCAGAGTGGCACCTGCAAGAGACCCTGTTCAGATGAGTGAAGCTGGCATCCTTGCCATCTTTTGCTATTATTTGCTTTCAAATAATATCCTGCAGATATCCTGTTTAGTCTTGGAGCTGTTTTAATGCTGTGGCGGCAGCAGTTTTTCCTGGCTGTTTTATTGCCGCTACTTATCCTGGGCAGTATCCTGCCACTCTGTTCAGCTCACAGCATCACTGTCTTCTCTGTTATGTTTTGTTGAAGAAGGCCCTGTAGAGCAGAAGGACTTACAGAATTCTGCACACTTGTCTTTTAATGGCTGGTGGGGTGTCTGCTTCTCTGGGGTTGGTACAAGACTACAAGTAAGGCTTCAAAACACTTTAAATCAAGAAATAGATATAAGTGCTGTCAAGTCACAATCAGCTTATGGCAAACCCTGCTAGGGCTTTCAAGGCAAGAGAGAAGCAGAGGTGGTTTGCCATTGCCTTCCTCTGCAGAGTCTTCCTTGGTACCCATCGAAGTACCGGCCCTGCTTAGCTTCTGAGATCTGATGAGACCGGGCTATCCCATGCTGCCTTCCCTCCCAAATCAAGAAATAGCAAGTAAATATCAGTTTTTAAAATCAAAAAGGCACCAGCCAATTCTGCTTAGCTTAGAAGATGGTCCCCTATCTTGATTCAATTGCCCTGGCCACATGGATCCATGCTATGGTTCCCCCAAGGCTAGGCTACTGCAATGCACTCTACATGGGTCTGTTTCTAAAAACAACTTTGAAACTACTACTATTAGCTACTATTGGGTGTTAAGTGGGATTGTTATGACCAGGGCTTTTTTTCTGGGAAAAGAGGTGGTGGAACTCCGTGGGTTGCCCTCGGAGAAAATGGTCACATGGCTGGTGGCCCCGCCCCCTGATCTCCAGACAGAGGGGAGTTGAGATTGCCCTCCACGCCGCCAAGCGGCGCGGAGGGCAATCTCAGCTCCCCTCTGTCTGGAGATCAGGGGGCGGGGCCACCAGCCATGTGACCATTTTCAAGAGGTTCTGGAACTCTGTTCCCCCGTGTTCCTGCTGAAAAAAAGCCCTGGTTATGACCCTTTCTTTCTCTCGGGTAGATTTTGCCTTCAAGCTTTTTATTCTTGCCCCCTCTTGGTAGGTTGCTGCCACCAGGAATTAAATTCCAGAATAATTTAAATTTCTCCTTTTAGTAACATGCCCAAGGGACAGGCTTTTTCGTGGGAATATGTGGCCCTGAGGATAAGAATGGGATATAGGAATAACTCTGGGATTAAAACAAAAAACAAAGCAAAGTTTTATTTTTATAAGAAGCGTATCAGTTTCATATTGTTTCTTAAACTTGATGGTTTCCAAAGAGTAGTTCTCAATTCTTAAAGTTACTTTACTTAAACCCAGTCACACAGATCTTCTCTCAGGCTTCCCGCACAGCTTGGCTGCTTTTGATATTAATTTCTCTCTCAGTTACAAGTAAGACCTTTTCTCAGGCGTGCACACAGTTTGCCTGCTTTCCCCTGACTGAATGTCCTTTCACAAACACACAGTTCAGGTTTCCACACAGGTCATATTTCTCTCAGACAACATAGACAAGCTCAGGCTGCACATAGCTTGCTGCTTAAACCAGACTCAGTATTTTTCACAGAAATGCTTAAACATGTTAAGGCTGCACCCAGCTGGCCTCTCTCGCCCTGAATAAATCTTTTTTCTGCACTCTCAGTCTAAAACTGCATCCACTCCGCCCACACTCTCAGTCATTAACCAATCGTCTCCCTCACTCCTCCCTCTCTTTCACCCCCCACTCTTCATCCATACCACACTCAGCGTTTAAAGACACATGCACGCATTTACTTACAATCATTAGAGGGGTCGTATCACTCCCGTTCTGCTGATGCTCCGTTGGGTACCAATCAACCACCAGACTCAGTTCAACGTCCTGCATATTACCTACAAATGTCATTGGACCCACGTACCTGCGGGGCGGCCTCTTCTGCTATGTGCCACCATGACAGCTGAGCTCATGTGAGCAGCAAAGCCTTCTTGAGCCGCCTTGCTGCACACGGAGAAAATCCACCTATTCTCTGTGGTGGTTCCCACATTATGCAACGGCCTGCCTGAGGCTGTCAGGGGCCCCCCAGGAGGCTAATCTTATAAACGGAGCAGAACTATAATATAATGATGGATCAGCTCAAGAGGCAACTTCTTTCAGGGATAAATTTGTCTGCAATGATCGTTTTGTTGCTTGTTTGCGCGTGTTATTTTCTAGTTCTCCAAGCCCAGCCCCACTGCGTCGTTCTGCTTTAATAAGCATCTTTGCTGTAAGGCTGAATTATTTTACCGTATTTTGTACTCTGGGTACCATCTGATGCTGTAAGTACGTTCCTACGGAGCAGCTTCTGCATCATTGAATATGTCATGTCAAATTGCTTATATGTTGTTTCAGCATTTTTTCACCTCTGTATCGATAGTGTTGATATGCCCTGTGTAATCCACCTTGAGTCTCAGTGAGAAAGATGCACTATAAATAATCTTTAAACATAAAAGGTGAGTTGTATTCCCGACGACTCACCTTTTATGTGGTGCAGGCACCGTCTGTGCGCCTGTGGGAAGGACGGCCCGCCTCCCAGCTCTTTGCCGCCATGATAGGCTGGTGGAGGGAAGGGTCCACCCACCTGCAAAGTCTCCGTGCCTGGTTCAGGGTGGGCAGGAGCCAGACAGGTGGGCATGCCTCCCAGCCCTTTGCTGCCATGATTGGCCAGTGGAGGGCAGGGCCTGCCCATGTGCCAACCTGCTGCCCCCAGATTGGTGTGGCCAGGCGGCTGGACAGGTGAGCGTGCCTCCCAGCCCTTTCCCACCATGACTGGCTGGCACCGTCGGAGGAAAAGCTGGCCCACCTGCACAGCCCTCTGCTTGGAGCGAGGAGGTGGCAGGACGGGCGGCTGTGTTTCCCAGGACCTCCCCACCATGATCGGGGTGCTGGAGACGGGGCAATGCCAGCCCCCGCCCCCCCGCCCTCCTCCCCCCACTCCAGATTTTGGTGCTGGGGAGGGGGCGATGCCTGGCCCAGCCCCCCTGCCCTTTCTAGAGCCCACTGTATTTTTTTTTTGCCACAACAGGCTTTGTTGCTAGTGTATAATAATACTAATACTAATCGATGGCTTCAGGAACAAACTGCCTGAACAAAATTTCTCGTGCTACTATGAAAACTATGAAGGGAACTGAATTAGCACAGCTTTTGTGCTGTCCCCCCTGCCAAGGCTTTCTCAAAACTCTTCATGTTCACAGGACACTTCTTGGGGGGAGCTCATGGTTCCGGAGAAGAAACTTCGGCCACAACTTCTTCACTTTCAATTGGCTGCCGGGAGCCCTCGTCTTCATTCGCTCCCTGCTTGCCACTCTAGCAACCAGCAGACGCAAAGTTATCCTTACCTGCTCCAGTTCTTTTGCACTCCAAACGCCAAGGCGCAAAGCGCGGCTGCGCAAACCATGCCGATGAAGACCCCGGCCAGGATTTTGAAGGAGTGGAGGTCTGAGAGGGCTGCAGGCAAAAAGAGGAAGAGACAGAATCCTTGGCATGGCTTAAAAAAAAACTCTTGAAATGTTTTTTTCTCGCAGCAGCTCTCCAAGGTCTCAGGCAGAAGTCTTTTGCATTTCCTGCTGCCTGGCCCTTCTAATGAGAGCCAGTGTGGTGGACTGGCGGACTAGGATATGGGAGACCCGGGTTCGAATCCCCACTCTGCCATGGAAGCTTGCTGGGTGACCTTTGGCCAGTCATTCTCTCACAGCCCAACCTACCTCACAGGGTTGCTGTGGGGATAAAATGGAGGAGGGGCGAATGCTGTGATAAACTCTTTGGGTCCCTGCCCGGGAGAAAAACAGAGTATAAATATCTAAATTAAATAAATAGGATATAAGAGCCGGAGGTGCCAGGGAGGGCCCCCGGGATCTTGTGCCTGTAAAGTAGATGCTGTACCAACGAGCCGGGACCCCTCCCTCTGCCAGCTGCCGCCTCTGCCCGATTCAGATAACACATGAATGTGCCAAATCCACAAGTTCACTCATTCTAAACACTGGGAAAGAACTTACAAGTGGGAAGGCAGTCCAGAAACAAATATCAGTTTAGACCTTTTTGCTTGAGAAAATGCAGCTCTCCCTTGCCGGAGGGAGAAGCCTGTGTGGTGGGCACCCATTCCCAGCCAACCCATCCAGAACCAGTTTGGATCAGTTCCTTGCCTCCCACCACCTCTGTTCTGATAGAAGCAGCCTGATACGTGGTTAACAGGATTCTGCTGAAATCCCCGCCTGTATTTTCTGCCAAGGGACTCACTGCATGTGAATCCCCCCTCCCAATTTATATTTCACCCTGACAGCCCTCCAAGGAACTCACAGCGCTCTGCCGAGTCCTCCTCTCCCTAACTTTATTCTTATAACAGCAGGTTGGGCTGCAAGAGAGACGGACTGGCCTGTAGCCATCCAAAGAACCTCTAGGTTGAGTGGGGATTTGGGGCCAGGCCTCCCCCATCCCAGTCCAATACCTCAACGTCATACCACACCGGCTCTTGTTTTATCCTCACAACAGCCCTGCAAGGTAGGGTTGGCTGAGAAGTCATTTAGTGTGTTTCATGAATGAAGCGGCGTTTGCACACGGCACTTCCCAATCTGAGCCTATTAGCCATACCGCCAGGGCTACAAGATCCCTAGGTCGTGGCTAGGGAGCCTCTCCCTCAAACCGAACCACACACTCGCGCCACTAGGGGGAGTCAGGATCCTTATTTTAGGAAACCAGACTCCACTTTGGTCTGGCGTTTAGGGATGTGTCAGAAGAATTGGGAGGGTGCACTGGAAATTTTAAGTGTAACATGATGTGACGGCAGCCAGCGCCAAACACCTGATTGCATCTGATATGTTGGATGTCCTGTGGAGCAGACGCAAGGCACAGCACTGACTCTAGGTTAGCAGCTGAGTCAGGAATATCCCTCCCCGCTCCAAGAACAGTAATTAGGGGTGCCAACCTCCAGGTGGAGTCTGACGTTCTCCCAGAATTACAACTGATCTCCGGACCACTGAGATTAGTCCCCCTGAAGGAAATGGATTAGTTCCCCCTGAAGGAAAAGGGCAGATTCTATGGTATACCATAGAGTCCAGGAGAACTGGAAGTCGTAGAGGGATGTCACGTTCCTACTGAGCTCCCTACTGTCCTAACGCTGCGCCCCCAATCACCACCCCCAAATCTCCAGAAATTTCCTACACCAGAGTTGCAGCCCTAAGAGTAAGGCACCCATGAGAAGTAGAGGGGAGGAATCAGTATGGAGGCATAGAGGGGTGAGGGTCTTGCCAGCTGATAGGAAGGGCCGAACAGGATTGCAGTTCAATGGGGAAAGTGCTGGTTAGGAAGTTCACGGGAGATTCGCAAGAAGAACGAGACTGGGTCTGGATCCGTGGAAGATTCCAGAGTTTACAGGCAGTGGACACAATCCAGGGGGAAGGCGTCCCACGCAAGCCCCACCAGAACGAATGGAACCTTCGGCCTTATTCATTTGAATGGGGCTGGTATGGAAGACGTTCCCGCTGGATTGGGCCCACTTCTCTCATACTGGTGGAGGAGTCTTGAGGCCCAAGCCCTGGCACAGAATGCCCTCAGCTGGTGAGGGGGGTGCCAACCTCCAGGTGCATTCTGGTTATTTCCCAGAATTACAGCTAACAAAGGCCAGAGGCCCAACATTGCCAATTAGAATAAACTGTCCAGACGGAAAAGCTCTCCCTAAAACAACAGCTCAATGAAGCACATAATAACAGCAGTAGCAGGACTGCTGGTTTCCATCCCTTAGAGCACCTGGGAGACAAAAGAGGGAGAAAGGCGCAAATCATAGGGTTGAAAGGGACCTCCAGTGTCATCTAGTCCAACCCCCATGGCACTGCAGACGCACTTTGAACTCTCCGAAAAATGATGGCCTTTCTCCCAACACTGACATATCACAGTTTTAAAAGTGCACTCTCCCTTGCCCTGAAACCAGTTCCTTTTTGTGCTGCTGTTATCTCCCGGTGTTCAACCCACTCTCTGCGCTGAACTCCAAGGCGCCAGTTGCATTGCCAAGTGGGTTGCTGGCTAGACAGACGTAACGCCCCGAATCCTCAGCCACCACGTCTCGGATCTCCACCCTGAGGCTGTTGTAGGACTGGAACGTGCTGAAACGCCGAGCAGACGCCGAGCGGGAACCCTGGGTGCGAGCCACAAGGCTGCGTCCTTTGTAGAGGGCCAGTTCGGACGAGGGGCGGCTGTCGACTTGGCAACGAAGGATTCCGACTTTCCCTCTCTGATTGTCCAGGAAGGCACTGAGGGAGGGATTCCGAGGTGCATCTGTGCAGATAAGAAGAGCCCAAACGGATCAGCCCAAGAGCTCCCCTTGTCTACCACCCAAAGCCAGATTTCCTCACCCTGCTAGACTCATAAACCAGGCATGAAAGCAAAAAGCCATCTCCTGTAGCTTGGCCCTAACATCTGCCTCTGGCTAGGGAGGCTCCATTGAGTTATCCTGGGACAAATAGCCTTGCCAGGGCAGCCTGGTCCTCCTTGGCTTCAAGCCACCTGAACCAATGGCCATCGCGCGGGACAATTGCCCCAGGCCACATCTACAGTGAGTGACAATTAGTACTGTGTTTCAGTGTCTGAAATGATCAAATCTCTTCCCTTCCAATGCCATAAAACTTGTTAATGCAAATAGCACCTGCCCTGTCCCAAACCATCAGCAATTCTGCTTGTCTGGTGTTGCCCCAGGCTCCGCGTGATTCCCCCTCCCCCGCCGCCCACAGAGAGAGACAGAATTGGTGCAGTGGGAGAATCCGTTTTCATTCTACTCTGAGACCCCTACACATTTTTGCGTACACTTCATCAGCCGGATCTGGAATAAGTTTTTTATGCATTCCTGAATTTATTCAGTCAGTTCTCGCACTGAACCAATTTACTTTTGTTTTTTGAGCCACTTGCTTTAGCAGAGGAATCAACTCTTATTTTTCTGTTGAACGTGTAGGTGGTTTCTGTAACCACCTACGGCACACCAGCTCCTTTCCTCTTCCTCTCTCTCACAGCCCAGGCAGGTCAATCGTTTGGCTTGCAGGGGGTGTCTCTTCCCAACCAACGGCAACAAAGAAGACTTTGTAGTTCAGCTCAAGTCCCTGATAGGTTGTCTTAAAATCTTTCCATGAAGAATTCCACTAACTTTAGGTCCAAAACTGCTAAACAATGAGAGGATCCCATTTGTAGAAGAAGAGCTAGCCAGTCAGCCAGCCAGCAAGCCAGATCTTTCAGTTTCTGAGATTAAAAAAAACATGCTACTAGGCTAAGCCATGATGTCAAATATATAGCCTTTTTAAAAGAAAGATTATATGTATTTTTAAATGGAGAAAAAAAATTACATGGTCACAGGGTGAAGCAAAAAGGGGAGATTTAATCGATCGTTCAGCCCCAGAGCTTGTCATAACCATATCTTGTGGCAGTGAGTTCCGTAAGTCAGTGTCAGGAATTACTTGCTTTTGCCTAGAAGAATTAGACAGTTGTTGGTGCAGATTGCTGCTTACCAAAGTAGTTAGCTTATCAGAATATACTGAGCCATTCTCAGATAAAGGCCATTGGGGCCAGCTTAACAGAAGTGCAGGGACTGGAATACCATTGTGGGGGGGCATTCCTGGGAGCCCCGGCTTGGCTCTCTTCACTTTGAAAACCCAGCAACCCCTTGCAAAGCTTTCCCAAATGTACTCCACGCTCTCCATGACACTCACAAAGCACGTTCAAGAGGACCAGGCCAGAGGTCACGCTTCCCATCTCCCCTTCTGCCCGACAATGGTACGATCCTGCGTCATCTCTGGCTACAGCCTCCAGCAGCAGGGACTGGCTGGGCCCATCCTGGAGCCATTGGCTATTCTTATACCAGGTGTAGTTCATTTCTCTGACAGCCTGGCTGGCAACCACACAGGTCAAGTTGGCCGCAGACCCTTCTTGGAGGTTCGGTGAAGGGTCAATAGTGATTCTTGCACCTGAGGAGGGGAAGAGTATGTGAAAAACCAAAGAGATTGTCATGAACCAAAATGGATCTGTCTGTCTGTCTGTCTGTCCAAGCTCAGGGGAAGTGAGCTTGGATTAAGCTAGGTTGGATAAAGCTAGGGAGAAAGGTGGGGTATAAATGAAATGAGTTAAGCTAGGTTGAACCTAGGGTTAGGGTTATCATATTGCAGCAAAAACTGAGTGGCTATATGATGGCTGTGGCTCAGTGGAAGCACAGCTAGCTTGCACCCTGAAGGTCCCAAGTCCAATCAGTGGCATCTCCAGGTAAATGGCCTGAGGCAGCAGGTGTCGGGAAAGAATCTTAGAGAGTTGCTCTCACTCAGAAAGGACAATACGCAGCGAGAAGGACCCATAGTACAGCCTTTTAGGGTCATCTGATATGACACTGCCACATCAGCCATGGGATCCCTGATTGGCTAGGACCACAATGTTAGAAAAGTAGGGTTTTCCTCATCACATCAGCCATGGGATCCCTGATTGGCTAGGACCACAATGTTAGAAAAGTAGGGTTTTCCTCATCACATCAGCCATGGGATCCCTGATTGGCTAGGACCACAATGTTAGAAAAGTAGGGTTTTCCTCATCACATCAGCCATGGGATCCCTGATTGGCCAGAACCACAATGTTAGGAAGAAGAGAAATGGCATAGAAACAGCTGCTGACAGAGCTGTGAAGAACGTTGCTGGGTTTAAGGAATGACCCCCCCCCCCAGCAAAAATCTTTCTATGCAAACACAGGTGCTTTGGCACCTGCTAACAAGTCCTGCTAGGAAGCCACTGACAATGCTGCTTCTGCAACAAATGTCATTGCACGATGCAGTCTTTTGCAAAT
The DNA here is from genome assembly GCF_028583425.1 of Eublepharis macularius. Lineage (NCBI taxonomy): Eukaryota > Metazoa > Chordata > Lepidosauria > Squamata > Eublepharidae > Eublepharis > Eublepharis macularius. Next base: position 2,694,457 of record NC_072799.1, read on the forward strand.
GCCTCTTTTCATGGTCACAAATCACAGTGCTAGACAGAAAGCCAGCGTGGTGCAGTGGTTAGAGTGTCAGACTAGGATCTAGGAGACCCAGGTTCGAATTCCCGACTTTGTCACAGAAGCTCACCAGGTGACCTTGGCGCAGTCACACAGTCTCTGCCTAACCTACCTCACAGGGTTGTTGTGAGGATAAAATGGAGGAGAGGAGAATGATGTAAGCCACTTCGGGGCTCACTGAGGAGAAAGGTGGGGTATAAATGAAGTAAGTAGTAAATAAATATGCACCTTCCCCAGCCCTGTCTCCTGAGAATGGGCTCGGGATTGTCTGCGTATGAGGCGGGTGTTCTACCCCTGTGCTTGGAGTGGTGAATGAGGAAAGGAGCCGCATTCAGAAGAAAGCTCTGCCACGGGATGGGAATTGCCTGACCTGACCCTGCAGTTTGTGCACAAGAGGAGACCCACATGTGAGTGACATATGGGGAGGAATGACTCACTCTCCACACTGAAGTATATGGAGGCCGTGGAGGCTCCATAAGTGTTGTTAGCTGAGCAGAGATATTGCCCTTCATCTTCCATGCGGACCTCGTTGATTTCCACCTTCAAGGAGTTGTGAGCCCAGCGGATGTTGAGCCGTGGGGTGGGCAATCCTCCAGAACTCCTGCCTGCAGCCACAATCTCGTGTCCTTTGTACAGGGCTATGTCAGACAACGGATGGCTCTCGACTGTGCATTGGATAATAGCTTGGTTGCCTGACTGTGTCTCCAAGAAGGAAACCAGCGTGGGTTTCTTGGGAGCATCTACAGGGGGAAAAATGACACCACATTTCAGCCAAAGAAGGACAGGAGTGTTCAGAAAGAACAGTGGTGGAAAGGTGGGGTGTGGAGGATGCAAAGGAACGTAGTATCCAGTGCATACTGCAAATATTGGGTTACTTTGTGAACAAGATTAAGCTTCTAGAGATGTCTTTGTTCTCAGACAGCATAACATTATACCTTAATGTTATAGAGAGCCAGTTTGGTGTAGTGGTTAAGAGCACGGGACTCTAATCTGGAGAGCTGGGTTTGATTCCCGACTCCTCCACTGGAAGCCAGCTGGGTGACCTTGGGTCAGTCACAGCTTCTCAGAGCTCTCTCAGCCCCACCCACCTCACAGGGTGTTTTGTTGTGGGGATAATAATAACATACTTTGTAAACCACTCTGAGTGGGTATTAAGTTGTTCTGAAGGGCGGTATATAAATCTAGTGTTGTTGTTGTTGTTATTAAAAATCAGGAGTTATCGCCCATTATTTTTTTCAACAGCTTTCACTCCACCTTTGCAATGCAATAGAAATAGGTACAAATAAGAAATTCCGATCTCATTAGCACTTTAGTCCCTCCCCTCTTTCTCAAGGGGCCCCCCTGCTTTGTTTCTATTGTCTTAAATACTCTTTTTACAATTTAAAGTGCATTCTTTCCTTTCTTTTTTAAACAACAATTTTTTTAAAAAAAATATTGAAGCAATGTTCAGGGATGTGGGAGTAAGTTGACTGATGATGATAGGTTCAGGTGGGCAGCTGTGTTGGTCCGCGGTAGAAGCCCAAGATTCAAGTCCGGTTCACCTTAAAGACTAACAAGTGTTTGAGGGTATAAGGGCCCAGGGATCTCTCCTCTCCTACTGGAAGATAGTTTCAGGTAGGTAGCCGTGTTGGTCGGCAGTCAAAGAGCAAGACTGAAGGGCGCTTTGACTCTGAAATGCTCATATCTTGGAAATCTTGTGGGTCTTTAAGGTGCTAGTGGACTTGAATCTTGCTTCATGATGAGAGAGCCGTCAGCAGGGCTTTTTTCAGCTGGAATGTGGTGGAACAGAGTTCTGGCACCTCTTGAAAATGGTCACATGGCTGGTGGCCCCGCCCCCTGATCTCCAGACAGAGGGGAGTTGAGATTGCCCTCCACGCCACTGGTGTGGAGGGCAATCTAAACCCCCTTCTGTCTGGAGATCAGGGGGTGGGGCCACCGGTCATGTGACTGTTTTCACCGAGAGCGATTTAAACTTTAAAAAACTCCCCCCTTGTTCCAGCTGACCCAAAGTGATGTCATTGTGCAGTCCTGAGTTCCACCACTGAGTTCCACCACCTCTTTTCCCAGAAAAAAAGCCCTGGCTGTCAGTCAATCATTTTTGTGGAAAATCACTTTCTGTTGCAGATAGCACATGGATTTAAGTTCTTCATGAACTTAACTCTGGAAAACTGGCATGTGCCACAAATGCACGCCCAGAGCTGCCCCCTACCCTTCCCGGCAGTCTTCTAACTGTGTGCACCCTCAGCCTAGCTGGAAATGGACTAAACACAGAGGTACTTGCAGAGGACGCGCATGGAAGCAGGGGGCGATGTCCGGATGCCCTTCGCGTTGTGCACTTGGCAGGAGTAGGCACCCGTGTCTCCTGGGGTTACAGCCTGGAAGACGAGAGAGGCGGCAGAGCCCTCGGCCAGCCACTGGGTGTTCTTGTACCAGGTGTAAAGAGCATTGGACGTGGAGCTGATGTCTTCGCAGGTGAGAGAGACGGGATCCCCTTCCTGCACATCTGGAGATGGGCTGATCACCACCTTTGTAGCTATGAGAGAGGTGAGAATCGGGCTATGATGGGCTGCCGGGAGGCAGGAAACCATCAGGCAACCGTTCCTTGGTCGATCTATTCCCAGCCACAGTGCTTGAGAGTGAGGCTGGGTCTCCTAATGCCTCTTTCCACAGCTACTGACAAGACCAAGAATATGAATCTAAGCCTCACAGAATCATAGGGTTGGAAGGGCTCTCCAGGGTCATCTAGTCCAATCCTCTGCACAATGCAGGAAATTCACAACTATCTCCCTTCCACACACACACCCAGTGGACCTTACTCCATGCCCAGAAGATGGCAAAACACCATCAGGATCTCTAGCCAAGCTGGCCCGAGGAAAATTGCTTCCTGGTGACGATCGGCCTTCCCTTGGGCATGTCAGAAGGGGCCACGAGAACTAAGCCCTGATGGAGCCCTTCCTGCCCTCCCTCTCATGATCTGCCTCAGTTCACAGAATAAGCATTGCTGTCAGGGCTGCCAGATGGCCATCTAGCCTGTGCTTAAAAACCTCCAAAGAAGGAGAGCCCACCACCTCCCGAGGAAGCCTGTTCCACTGAGGGACCGTCAGGAATTTCTTCCTAATGTTTAGCCGAAAACTCTTTTGATTTAATTTCAACCCATTGGTTCTGGTCCGACCTCCTTGGGCAATGGAAAACAACTCTGCTCCATCCTCTATATTGCAGCCCTTGAAGTACTTGAAGATGGTTATCATATCTCTTCTCAGTGGTCTCCTCTCCAGGCTAAACATACTGAGCTCCTTCAACCTTTCCTCATAGGACTTGGTCTCCAGACCCCTCACCATCTTCGTTGCTCTCCTCTGGACACGTTCCAGCTTGTCTATATCCTTCTGAAATTGTGGTGCCCAAAACTGAACACAATACTTCAGGCGGGGTCTACTCAGAGCAGATTAGAGTGATACCATCACTTCTCGTGATCTGGACACTATGCTTCGGTGGATACAGCCCCAAACCACATTTGCCTTTTTAGCTACCACATCACACTGCTGACTCACGTTCAGTGTATGGTCTACTATGACCCCTAGGTCCTTTCCGCACATACTACTGCTAAGACAAGTATCCCTCATCCTATAATTATGCATTCCCCACTCCTCCACTTGAAGCCAGCTGGGCGACCTTGGGTCAGTTACAGTATCCCAGAGCTCTCTCAGCCCCACCCACCTCACAGGGTGATTATTGTTGTGGGGGGTCAGAATGCCGTGTGATGCGCTTGACACTCACTCTCCACCGTGAGTTCCAGGGAGGCTCTTGCCTTGCCAATGCTGTTGCTCGCCAGGCATTCATACAACCCTTCGTCATCCAAGCGGACCTCTTTAATCTCCAGTCTCAAGGAGTTGGGAGTGGAGGCGATGCTCAGCCGAGGGCCTGGCACTCCACTGCCTCGGATAGAGCTGGTGGCTGCGAGGACCTCGTTGCCTCGACGGAGCGACAGTTCTGACGGGGGGTTGCTGTCAACGGAGCACACCAGGATGGCCAGCTGCCTGTTCCGTGCCTCCAAGAAGGATGTCACTTGGGCATTCCTGGGTGGGTCTTCCAGAAAGAAAAGAGAGAGATGAGGAGGGGTTGGTGGATTGCACGTGAGTCCGTGAACCTTCCCTGCGTCAAACGCTTTGGAGGTTCCAAAGTATTGCTAACAAAGGCTCCATTGCCCAACCAAACCATGCCCGGAACTTACAGAGGACATTTAGGGTGCCCAGGGAGGAGTTTCGCACCCTCTCGGAAGTCTTCACAGCACAGTAATAGGTTCCTCCATCAGCCACAGTGACCTTGGGAAGGGACAGTGTCCTGGAAGGGCCCTCTGTGTACCACCTGTGGTTCTTATACCAGGTGTAGTGTGGCTCTTCAGCTGTACCACTGTCAACGGCGCAGGTCAGGTTTGCCGAGTCCCCTTCAAGAACATCCGGAGGAGAAACCCAGATCCGTGCGGCTAAGCGGGTGGGCAAAGAGGAAGAGAGACATGCAGAGATCTGCTCGGGGAAGGCCTCAAGGAGAAGGTGCTTCTGGATATTGGCTGCATTCCGGATCCAGCATCAAAGCTTAACCTGGCAGCCAAGAGCCTCCCGAGGCCGAGATAGATTCCCACTTTCCCTTTTCCCTTGCACGACCCAGGCTGGACCCAGACGATGTCCTATGAAAGCAAATCACCTGACCTGTCCATCTCCGTGGGCCCCAAGGGCTGGCAGAGCCCCTGGACTCTTGTCCCCCCCCCCATCTCTCAGCAGCCCTGGAACAGCATCCCATTTCCCTTCAGCAAACCCATCGGCCCTGCTTTGGCCGCAAGGCTGTCTCTCTTATTCAGTGTCAGAAACTCGCAAGGTGAGGGAATTCCCGGAAAAAGCATCTGTGGATATTCTGGTCAGAAAATGATTGCAGCTCAGGGGTTTAAAAGGGAACTGTTCTGGGGGCATCTTGAAGAAACCCAAGGGCAGCCTTTTGAATCCAGCAATGATCCCCCCCCATGGTGTCTTGTGGTTTGCTGGCTTGGGAAGTGGGAGAAGGGAGCCAATTCAGACCGCTTAAACTCTTTCACCAGCGCTGGTGTCCTGAACTCAGACCGGCCACCCCAAGTTGCTATTTGTCCTGTGGGGGGAAATCTATGCCCCACCTGACTATCTGCATATGCCCCCTCTAGTTGGAGAAATAACAGCTATGGGATCAATTGAGACTGGAAAATGGTGTGGGGTGTGTAAAACCTTCCTCCCCTGTGCTATGGCTAGGGGTGCCAATGTCCAGGTGAGGCCTGGAGTTCTCCTGGAATTACAACTGATCTCTTGACTACAGAAATCAGCTTCCCTGGGGGAAATGACGGCTTCAGAAGGCAGACTCTATGGTATACCATAAATTTTAGGTGAAATCTTTCCCCAAATCCTTCCCCTCCGAACCCACAAATCTACAGGAATTTCCCAGGATGGAGTTGCCGTGATCTGAATCAGCCCCTCCCCGCCGCCTCCGCTCTTCTCCCTGATATCCCAGCCCCTTGCTGCGTTTGGCCCTCCACTTGCCAACTTCCTTCTTTGAGCAGCTGCAAGGAACTGCCCCAGCTCTCAATACTCACTTTCGGCAGTGAACCTGACGGAGCTGCTGCTGTTACCATAGAGGTTGCTGGCCAGGCACACGTAGCCCCCTTCGTCTTCCATCACCACATCCTGGATCTCTACCTTCAAGCTGTTGTATGAAGCAGAAACTCTGAGCCGGTGGTTGTGAGTTGCATGGGAACCAGTGCTGGAGGCCAGGAGCTCTTCCCCCTTGTATATCACCACGTGGGATTCGGGCTGACTGTCGACAGCACACTGGAGGACTGCTACTGACCCACCCTGTGTCTGCAGGAAGGAAGTCAGCTGAGGGTTTCATGGAGGGTCTGCGTGGGGAATAGAGAGCCCAACGTTAGGGGAGGTCGGGAACATCATTCGTTCATTCATTCATTTGTTCGTTTGTTCATCTGTCTTTTCGTTCGTTCATTCGTTCATTCGTTCATATTTCACTTTACTCCCCAATGTGGCCTCAACCAAATCAGTTTGCAAATTAAAAATAAAACAGAAATAAAAGGAGAATAGTGGGGGAGGCTTCTGAGCCGTGCGGGAGCAGACCACTGGTGCTTCCAATCCAGCAACCTTTTTCTGGTGGTGGCCAGTCAGATGCCAGAGGGAAGCCCCACAAGCAGGGCCCATGCTGGCAGCCCACACACAGGGCCCATGCTGGCAGCCCTCTCTGACTGTTTCGCCCCCAGCCTCTGACAACCAGAAGCATTCTGCCCCTGGGTCCTGAGATCCCATTCAGCGATCATGACCAATGGCCAGTCAGACCTACTCTCCTCCATACATTTGGTCAACTTCCTTTTAAATCCATCACCACATCTTGTGGCAGTGAGTTCCACCGGTTGTCTACCTGTCGTGTGAAGTAACAGTTCATAAAAGGCCCAGCCCATTGAGTTAGTCCTGTACAGCAGGAGCACTAGGTGAGATCTCTGGATAGGAAAAGAGCTCTGTTTTGTGGAACAGACCAGGGGGAAGAGGGAGCCCCTGATGCAGGACACAACCTGGGCTCATCTCTTGCCCTGTTGACCGGAGGTCACGCCTTCCGATGCCGCTCTTTGAATTCCCTCCCATCCCCCCAACTGACGGGCTGCATCCTTTCAGGTTTGGCTTCTGGGACTGCAATTCACTTCACAGCAATACTTGGGCAGCCGTCCACGTCCAATAATCCCCCCACCCGGGTTATTTTGGTGTCAGGGTTTCCGTTCTGGACAAATCCCAGGTAAATAAAGCCACAGCCTCATCCAGGAGCTGTTTAAGGAACAGCTGCAAAATGGACCAGAATGCTGCTTCGTTAACTTCACCTCAGCTCTGGAAAGGCCTGGGGTTCAGACAAGCTTGTGTGGCCCCAGTTTGCCTTAGGGCTGTTCCAGGAAGGGAGAGAGAGGTTTAACTCTTCAAACTATTCAAAACCAACATTTTCAAAGAGGAACAAAGGTGTTTTTAGCAGACCCTGGTGATCTTCGGCCAGGACTCTGATCTGGAATGCCGGGTTTGATTCCCCACTCCTCCACTTGAAGCCAGCTGGGCGACCTTGGGCTAGTCACAGCTCTCTCGGAGCTCTCTCAGCCCCACCCACCTCACAGAGTGTTTTGTTGTGGGGATAATAATGGCATACTTTGTAAACCGCTCTGAGTGGGCATTAAGTTGTCCTGAAAGGCGGTATATAAATTGAATCTTGTTATTATTATCTGAGTTCTCTTACTGGGTAACCTACTTCTCAGGGCATTTGGCTGTTTTCACATATCTTACTAGCTGCACAAAATCGCTCCACAAATTGGAGTCATGATGGGAAATCGTGCCAGGAAGACGCCGTCGTTCCGGGAATTTTGTTTGATTTTGCGTGGCCGGTAGGACTTGTGAAAACAGCCTTTGGGGAGTTAGAAAAGAACAGCCCCTCTTAGCTTCCCGCCGGAAGGCTTAGATAGAAAGGTGAGGCCTGAATAAACTCCGGCCTCCTGTCCCAGACCTCACCTCCCATTGCAAGCCCGTTCTCTGCCTCACCCCCAAAGCCAACAGCCTTTGATCACGGTCTCTGATGGCCAAATGGTAACGCTGTCCTCTGTCTGTAGGATAGGTGCCCTTGGGGACATTGGCAGGGGGTGCAAAGTTCCAGGGGACCTCCCTCCCTCTGCTCCTTGAATGCCTCCTAGCAGGAGATCCTCCAAGGAATGTCCGTCATCCATTTGGAAGAGTTCTTGCTGTGTTCTGCTGATGTTTCCTTGGACATGACTTAAAAGAAAAATCCCGTTCTGTTCCTCACTGTTGGGATTTAGCAAGTGTTCTTCGTTCAGTCGTGGAAGTGTTAAACTGTTGTGTTACTTACTTAATTAGTAAACTAGTTTGCATGTAAGCACTTAGCAATCGAGTTAAGCTTCCTGCCCTAGAAAGGGGAGTCTTTATGCTTAATGAAGAAGATGTCGGATTCACTATTCGGCAGCCAGTTTATCGGGCGGCAATTAGCTAGAAACATATACTAAGGTTTTATTGCTCTTTGTTCAGTTACAGTCTCTCTCTCTCTAAGTCTTTCTAACCGGTAAGATGTAGCTAGAGAGCTATTCTTTGTTTTCTTACCAATGTAATCTTTTTTTTTCTTATTATGTAGTAAAGAATTTTATAGAGTTAAACATGGGTGTCATGGATGCCAGCATACATGCTATGATTGTGTTCTGCATTCTATAATGGTCAATGCTGTATGATTCTGTTTGCCTGAATTCAGGGCCGGCTCCTCCATTGAGGCAACCCTGGCGATCGCCTCCAGTGCTGAGGCACTGGAGGGGGCGCTGGGGCCAGGGCTGTGCACCGTGGAGCTGGTGGTGGCAGCGTGCGGGCGGCTGTCTGGGAGGGATGGGAAGCTGCCCGCGCACCACCCTGGCTGCCTGCCACACCTGGCCCGCAGCTACTGCAGCCTCCCAGCTCCCCCGCACTGCTGCTGCCACCAACACGCACCCCCGGCCGGGAGCAGCAGCCGCGGGCCAGGCACGGCAGGCGTCCAGGGTGGTGCGCACAGCAAAGAAGCGGGACGGCTTGGAGGACGCACACGCGCCTCCCCAGCCACCTGCCGTGCCTGGCTGGGCTGGCAGCCTCTCAGCCCTCCTGCCCAGCTGCCCACTGCCCTGCCCTCTGGGTGTGCATGTGCATTCTGTGCATGTGTGAACGAGGAGGCAGGAGCAGTCCTGAAGCTGCCCCCACCCCGGCCTCAGGCGCCAGAAACTCTGCCATCAGCACTGCCTGAATTACATGCTGTAACTCTGTGTGCTCACCTGAGAGTGTCTTAACTTCTGATACTAAGTGCAAGGGAGCCAGTGGGCCCCTCCATTATCTGTTGCAAATATGTGCTTTCACTTTTCACAGCAAGTGTCCTTGAAGGAGCTGCTAGCCGCAAACATTGTAACTTTCCCAGAGAGAAATTTTCTTTGTATTTCATGTAGTCTGGACTACCTTGTTCCCAAGCAATCTCTTTGGGGTTTCGCTCCAGAATGCAAACGGACCAGAGAGGGCGGGAAGTTTTCCCATAATAGCCAGATCTTTGTTTGAATTATCACTTCTGCCAATTTCTGCACCATCGGGTGAATCTCTGTACTGAATGGATCTCAATAAAGCTGCTTCAACTGGAACACCTGCGTGTTAACTGTGGAGGGCTTGAGGGACCTAACTACCAAGGACTGACAACAAGAGTGTGTACTTATTATGTCCATTGCACATATTCTGTACTCTGCTACCTAACTAATCACCAACACTCTCCCAGTGTTATGTTGGGATTAGTAGTTCACAGATCTTCCTCACATGAAGCAGGTTGCCAAAAACTGTATTTCATCAGGCCCATCAGCAGAACAGAGTGTTGGTTTTGGGGCAGGTAGAAGGAGAGGAAAGCCCCGTGGTGCAGAGTGGTAAGCGGCAGTACTGCAGCCCGAGCTCTGCTCATGACCTGAGTTCGATCCCGGCAGAAGCCGGGTTCAGGTAGCCGGCTCAAGATTGACTCAGCCTTCCATCTTTCCAAGGCTGGTAAAATGTGTGCCCAGTTTCCTGGAGGTAAAGTGTAGATGACTGGGGAAGACAATGGCAAACCACTCCGTAACAAAAAGTCTGCCGAGAAAATGTCCTGATGCAACGTCCCCCCATGGGTCAGTAATGACTCAGTGCTTGCACAGGGGACTTTACCTTTTCCTTTTTTTAGAAGGAGAAGAGCCCACTTGCAAAAAGTCTGAGGCTCACTAATCTAAAACAATGCTTACGGCCACTGGCTGATCACCCTGGCCACTGGCCACTGTGGCACGTGGGAATTCTTAATGCGCTTGAAGAGCACATGTGCAAGGTATTCCTCAGTGCAAGCCTCTATGCACACTCCCTTTGATCCTATCATGGGATGACACGGGCGCATTTCTCATAAAGAGCTCCATTTTCATATGGGATCATTCAAGGAGCTTTGGAGAGGAATCAGTATAGAGGCTTTCAGCGTGGGCTATTTGTTCCACATGTAAACACAGAGACTTCATGGAGAGGGAATGTGCTGCAGAGAGTCTAACTACTGGCTGCAACTGGGGAATAAAGTCTCACTTACAGAAGACGGTTATGCTGACAGGCGGGGAGATGCTAATGCTGGTATCTTCTGCCGAGTGGGCCTTGCAGTGGTAAGAGCCGGCATCCCTGCTGCTTATTGACAGGAAAGCGAGAGTGCTGGAGTTGTTGTTCGGAATGCGCTTGGAGTTCTTGTACCAGGAGAAGGCGGCCTCATCCAGAGCACTCCCAATCACGGTGCAGGTGAGGGTGGCTGCCGCCCCTTCCAGCAACTCCGGGGATGGCGAGACCAGAACTCGTGCCGCTGGAAAAATCACAGGAAAATTGAACAGCTACTTAAAGACACTGGTAACAAGGAACGCTTACCGAACAAACTGAGACGTTGGACTGAAGGACTGCAGGTTTGCAGATGAGAAAAGAGAATCTTTGATCGATTAAGGACAAGAACTGGAAAGAAGCTCTTATACTCGAGTAGGTTGCGTATTTGCTTACTTGCTTGCTTCGTTTATACCATACCTTTCTCCCCACTCGGGACCCAAAGTGGCTTACATAGTTCTTTTCTATTTTATCCTCACAACAACCCTGCGAGGTAAGTTAGGCTGAGAGTGTATGAATGGCCCAAAGTCACTCAGCAAGCTTCCATGGAAGAGTGAGGATTCGAACCTGGGTCTCCAGTACTCTAACCACTGTACCACATTGGCTCTCAGACAAGCATATAAATTCTCTAAATCAGGGGTCATTTCGTAGGAAAAGAGCTGGAGGAACTCATTAGCATAACTCATTAACGTATGCCACACCTCTTGCCATCACCGGAAGTGTGTTATTAGTATAACTGATTTGCATATGCCACACCCCCTGACATCACCTGTCCTGGCTGTTTTGGACCCAATCCTGGCCATCAAGGCCGAAATTGGGCCCAAAATGGCAAAAGGGGGCTGAAAATGGCTGAAAAGGGGCCCAGAATGGTCAGGATCAGGCCGCTGATGAGTGGGAGTGTGATCCACCACCCGTCAGAGGCCCGATCCAGGCCGTTTTGGCCCCAATCCAGGCCGAAATGGGCCCAAAATGGCGGAGAGTCAGGTGGGCGGGGCCACCTGCCATGTGACCTCTTTGGGGAACTGCTGGAACTGCGTTCCTGTGCGTTCCCCCTCGAAATGAGCCCTGCTCTAAATAAACGAAACACTGAAAAAACGCTGTAGCGATATAGTTATGCATTTACTAATTACTAGTTATTGATGGCTAACGATGAATGACGGCCATCAGGAATCTGTGGCTCTTTAAAGACTAACAGATTAATTATAGCTGAAACTTTTGTGGATCAGTCCCTGTGGCACAAGTTTAATCGTGGATCACAAGAGCAAATCAATTTGCTTTCCTGTTGGTAAGAAATGTTTGCAAAACAAAAGTAAACCCGAAAGCCTGGCCTTACTCTACAGAGACCAGTAGTGAACACAATTGCGCGTCTTGTCACTTACTTTGCACATGGAAGTACAGGCGTGTGAAGGAGGAGCCGTATACATTGGTAGCGACGCAACGATAGCTGCCCTCGTCCTCTGGCACAATGTCTCCCATCTCCACACGCATGGTATTGCGTGAGGTTGAGATACGGGCTCTCAGGGGGACGGTGCTGGTAGCGCCGGTTGTGGCAATGAGGTGGTCTCCTTTGTAGAGACTCAGTTCAGCCGGAGGGTTGCTGTCCACGGAACAATGGAAGAGAGCCGTCCTCCCTTTCTCTGTCTCCACAAAGACAGCCATTTGAGGAGGCTCAGGGCGGTCTGAGAAAGAAGCACACACAGCCCTGACGTTATATCCAGTTGGTGTGGAGACATGACAGAACCAGGGAGTGAATATCAACTATTAAGCTGCCTTAAGCAAAGCTGAACTCTGGGTTGGAACTGGCAGAGGTGGGAGTACTTTCTGGCTAAGGTATGGTTAACTATCTCCGCTTTCTGATTAGGGACTGGTTGCAAGTATTGAACCTGTGTTTTTTTTTAAATTCTGTATATAAAGTTTATAAAAGCACAAAATTGGATATACATGTTAAAATTTAAGAATAATAAAAAGACATTCACATTTCAGAAATTATTTACAGACAGACATTTAAAATCTTCCCAAGTAACATTCTGAGCATGGAAAAGGAGATCTTGTTGTATACAGAACGCTTGGGAAGATTCTAAATGCCTGTCTGTAATTTGAAATGATTTCTGAAATGCGAATGTGTTTTTATTATTTTTAATTTTATTTTGTTAGGTCCTATAATGAAGCTTGTCGCAAAATGTGTTGGGATCTCAAAGGACAAGTAAGCAGCTCTTCATTGCACCTTGCTCCACTTTCTCCTTACTGCTTCTCTGACTGGCAGCTCCTCTGACTGACTTTCTCTGCCTCCTCTCCAGGCAGAAAAAGCTCACGGGGTAATGGGACATGCCCGAGACTGAATCCGGGACCTGCTGCAGGCAAAGATGAGATGCTAGAAGTTCTGGCAATGGAGCATCTGGGATTTTTTCCCCTGCAGAAATCATGCAATTAGGGACCCAATTCTGATCAGGATTGTGGTGTGAATGGAAGGGGGTTGGAGCCTCCCCGCAGTTTTCTGGCCTGAAATGGCCCCATGGAGCCACTATTTGCCACTCAACAACAACAGCAGCAGCAGCAGCTACGTTCAATTTATGTACCACACTTTGGGACAACTTAACACCCACTCAGAGGGGTTTACAAAGTGTGTTATTATTATCCCCACAACAATCACCCTGTGAGGTGGGTGGGGCTGAGAGAGCTCCGAGAAGCTGTGACTGGCCCAAGGTTACCCAGCTGGCTTCAAGCGGAGGAGTGGGGAATCAAACCTGGCTCTCCAGATTAGAGTCCTGCCGCTCTTAACCACAACACCAAACTGAGGCAAGCGTATAGGTCTTGGATCAGTGCTGTCATGCTTGTCCCAACTGGCAAATAGCGGCAGGCACCTCAGGACCATTTTGGATTCGGGAAATAGGATGAGGGGGAGACTTATCCTCCTGCCCCCCTTGCCTAGTTCTGCCGGACAGTTCTTCCCCGGAGAGTCATTATTAGCACACATGGGTGCTTTTCCAACATGGATGTTAGCACTGAGAGCCAAGCTACAAGTGACGAATTACACTTTCCTGGCAAGTGAAACGACTCACGTGCATTCCTCCCCGTTCACTTGCCATTCACTTGTGCTCCACTTGATCAAGTGGAGAGCAAGTGAAGGGCAAGTGAACAGAGAGGAATACAGGTGAGTCTGTTCACTTGCCAGGAAAGTGTAATTCATCACTTGTAGCTTGGCTCTGAGTAGCAAATCAACCTGGGAGGCAAGAGCCCTTTCAGACCTTATGCGGAGGCAGACCCCAGATTGCAAGGGCACGCTGCATTCTGCTGAGTGGGGGTGTCTGCCACTGGATATCCAGGACCTCGACTTGTATAAACTTCATCAGCATATAACCAGTGCTTTAAAAATAGTTTCAAAACCCAAGTTCTGTTGTTGTTTGGATCCAAGAAAAAGCAGGTCACTCTTACACAGCACAGATAAGGGGACGGAGGTGGAGCTTTTGCTGACTCGTTGGGTCTCTACCCGGCAGAGGTACACCCCGGCATCCCCCCTGGCCACCTGGGAGAACTTCAGGGTGTCCCCAACGGCCTCAGAAATGCGGACTCCATTCCGGTACCAGGTGTAGTTGGCCGAGCTGGAGGAATTGCTGCTCACTGCACAGGACAGACGGACCTCCTTGCCTTCGGCCACCTCTGGGGATGGCGTGATGACGATTTTTGCAGCTAAAGGTAGATGGGAGAGAAGAACAGAAATGTTTGTCAGGACAAGGACCTCTTCTGCTAAGCAGCACATGGGGATTGGGTTAATTTTTGGTTAAGGATGGATATCCTCTGCAAGCTGCCTTGGGGACAAAGCACCTGCGTGGACATTAAAACATTTAAAGCAGTAAAAAAATTTAAAATACAAATATGTACAAGCTATTTAAAACAATTAAATAAAACAAATAAACACATAGGCGGAGAGGAGGGCTAATAAAAGCTAGTGGAGGAATGCCAAACAGAAGAAAAAAATCTTCATCTGTTACAAATGGAAACCAGAAATAAATACCTTTGCAATGTCTGGATTTGCTTTGATGTGTAATGGTTGTTAAACACACTTTAATTGTCTGTTGTAAAGATTTGCACTTTTTAAAGGCAATCAGTGATTGCATTCTCTCGTCTAGGAGGTGAACTTCTATGGCCCAGTTTATTTATCTGCCCGTTTGTATCCCTCCAGGGCCCAATTTTCACTTCATGAGTCTCAATATTAAGAATAGCAAAGAGTCCAGTAGCACCTTTAAGACTAACCAACTTTATTGTAGCATAAGCTTTCGAGAACCACAGCTCTTTTTGTTGGATCTCTGGCCAGTTGCTTCATACCCTCCGATGCATCTGACGAAGAGAGCTGTGGTTCTCGAAAGCCGACGATGCATCTGACGAAGCGAGCTGTGGTTCTCGAAAGCTTATTCTATAATAAAGTTGGTTAGTCTTAAAGGTGCTACTGGACTCTTTGCTATTTTGCTACTGCAGACTAACACAGCTCACGCCTCTGAATATTAAGAATATACATGTTCCACTCACTTTCAGCTGTGAAGTCCACAGAGGTGCTGGAGTCCCCATAGCGGTTTTGGGCAGAACACACAAACTGTCCCTCGTCTTCCAGTGTGACAGCTTTGATGCTCACCTTGAGCATGTTGTACGATGAGATCATGCTCACCCTTGGGTCAGCTGGTGAGTAAGAGGCATTTGTGGAGCCTATGAGAGTGTCTCCCTTGTACAAAGTTATCTCAGAGGGCGGATCACTGTCAACCGTACACTGGATGATACCTAGATGTCCCTCTTGGGTCTCGAGGAAGGACTGCACCACAGGTTGCTTTGGGGGGTCTGTAGAGAGAAGGCAGCATATTTGGTACAGAAATATGGAGGTCAGGGCTTGTGAGAAAACAGAAGTTACACTGAAGTTCTTAGAAGCTCACAACACACGAGCAGGGGAGAGCTGCCACACCAGATCAAGAGGGTACCTGTAACAGGAGAGAAGCCCTGCCCCTCTGGTGTGGGGTTGGACCTTTCGTGTTCCTATTCTGTTATATCCTGGACCCAACAATATTTTAAAAAGCAAAGACCCCATTCAGCCTCCAGGCTGCAAGCATTTGGTATTCTCTTTGTGGGGAGGTGGTGCTCTGTTGTCTTGGTGCTGGAAGGAAGGCAGTGGGAGGGCTTCTGGTGTCCTGGCCTCACTGACAGTCCTTTAGATGGCACTGGATTTCTAGCCACTGTGTGTGACAGAATGTTGGACTGGATGGGCCACTGGCCTGATCCAACATGGCTTTGCTTATGTTCTTATGTTCTTATGGCCAAGACATCTTGGTCTCCAAGGCAAAAAACACAACAGTTCTTCTCCCTTCTACTAATTAACTTGGGTCCGCTGGGAAGTTCTCCTGCACGGGCCTTGCTGAAATGTACAGGAAGTGTGCAAGACCTTTGTAATTAGAGGCATTTGATTTCCCCCATATGCACCTCTTTCTAATAATAATAACAACCTCCGATTTGTATACCGCCCTTCAGGACGACTTAACACCCACTCAGAGCAGTTTACGAAGTATGTTATTATTATCCCCACAACAATCACCCTGTGAGTTGGGTGGGGCTGAGAGAGCTCTGAGAGAGCTGTGACTGACTCAAGGTCTCCCAGCTGGCTTCAAGCGGAGGAGTGGGGAATCAAACCCGGTTCTCCAGATTAGAGTCCTGCCGCTCTTAACCACTACACAAAACTGCCCTTCTTATTCTGTTATCATATCATGCCCAGCCGCAATCACACAACTGCAGCCTGAGAATCACACAACTGCAGCCTGAGAATTTTCCAGCTGGATAGACGCTGCACATGTGTTTTTTCCAAGTCTGCAAAGCTGTGCAAGAATGACAACCTTCCCTGTGTTCTAGACCCACCTACAGAGCTCTAGCCCTCCGGACCCCATTGGCATCCTGTCCGTCAAGCCAAAGGTTGACAAGAGGCACTCACACAGCACACGCAGAGTGATGGCTGGAGAGGTGTTGGTGCCCTTCTTATTCTGGGCCACGCAATAGAAAGTCCCGGCATCTCTGCTGACGATGGCTGGGAAGACAAGAGAGCTTCCTCTTCCCTCCTGTAGCCACTTGGCATTCTTGTACCACGTATAAGTTGTCCCGTCTTCTGGATCCAAGGTGGCCATGCATGCCAAGGCGACTCTCTCCCCTTCAGGGACATCTTCAGATGGGCTGGCCACCACTCTGGCAGCTGGGAATGCAACCAGAACTCAGACAGCACCAAAAACGTAATTGGCTAATCAAAGCAATTCACCAAATAAAGCCTGAGCCACAAATTCAGACCTGCCCCTCCGTTACCCAGTGGGCATGAGCCAGCAAGCCTTTCTTCAACTACCTTGTAAGTTTTAGGCAGGGCTTTTTTTCTGGGGAAAGAGGTGGCGGAACTCCGTGGTGGAACTCAGGACCGCACAATGACGTCACTTTGGGTCGGCTGGAACAAGGGGGGAGTTTTTTAAAGTTTAAATTGCCCTAGGCGAAAATGGTCACATGGTTGGTGGCCCCGCCCCCTGATCTCCCGTCAGAGGGGAGTTTAGGTGTGGAGGGCAATCTCAACTCCCCTCTGTCTGGAGATCAGGGGGCGGGGCCACCGGCCATGTGACCATTTTCAAGAGGTGCCGGAACTCCGTCCCACCGCGTTCCAGCTGAAAAAAAGCCCTGGTTTTAGGGGACTAGTTTGTATTGCAAAGATCAGACTTACTTTGAGCACCGAAGAATCTCGTAGTGGTGGCATTCCCGTACTTGTTGGTTGCCACACAGAGATATTCACCCTCATCTTCTGGGACTACCTTCTGGATCTCCAGCTTCAAGGAGTTGCGGGTGGTGGTAATGCGGATCCGCTGGCTGGGGGCCGAATGTGAACTGGTGGTCGCAATGAGTCGCTTGCCCCGGAAAAGGCTCAGAGCAGACTGGGGGTTGCTGTCGGCGGTGCAGTGAATGATGGCCAGTTTTCCTTCCTGGGTCTCTTGGAACAAAGCTAGGGCGGGTAGCCTCGGTGGATCTGCAGAAGGCAAAGGAGATGGTTGCCATGGGAGCTTGCATGGAGGGCATTCGCCTCCAAATGTTCATCAGGTTGCAAACAAACCATGTCCCCCAAGGGCCAGGAAATTCCCAGAGCAACTGGTATATGTTTTCTTGGGAGGGGAGAGCATCAGAGACTTCCATTTTTATTTCATTGGAATTTTGGTTTAAGATTCATCCTATGCATTTTAGCTCTCATTTTATGGGCTGTTTCCCATTTTGATAACTACTGAAATTGCTGTTTTATACTGCTTTAAAACCCTTTTATGGTTGGTTTTTTGTTGGTATTGATGGATTTTATACTTTGTGTTGTGTTATGATTTTATTGTTGAATTGTTCTATTTTGTGAGCTGCCTTGAGCAGATCTCTGGAAAAAGTGAACTGTATATTTTCTATTTCTCTATGAGCGGAACTACAAGTGACAAAAGGCACAGGTTGGACACTTGTCAGCTTCCTCAAGTTTTGATGGGAAATGTAGGCGTCCTGGTCTTGCAGCTTGGCTCTCCGACTGCTGTCCAATGGACTTTTCAACTGTCACTTGTCCAACATTCCGCCAAGCTGCCTACATTTCCCATCAAAACTTGAGGGAAGCTGACCAGTGTCCAACCTGTGCCTTTTGTCACTTGTAGTTCCGCTCTATATAAAGACAAGCGTCCTGACTGACTCATCAACCCCCAGCCCAAACGCCTGGACCTAGAAACATGAAATTTGGGGAGAACATTCCTCTCATGATGTAAACACCCACTAAGAAGAGATTTTAAGAAATTCACCTCCTAAGGGGTAAAAAGGGGACAACTGTCTTTTCCCAAAGGGATACAGCTTTCCTGTGTGGCTGGCAGGCTGCTGCCTGCTTGCGCCCCCACCGCAAGCTCGGCCACTCTTCCCTGATTGGGCCAGCCTTTCAAGATCATTTGCATACGTGGGCTGATTGGGGCTCACAACATTCCACACTTCACTCCCCAATTTTGTTACTCTAGTCCGCAGAGAGACATCTTTATCTTTAAGGATCTTCTCTAGCTCCCTCACAGCTGCTCTTCCAAGTCTCAATCTCCTTCTGATTTCCTCGTTGCCATCTCCCTATTAGTTGATGATTGAGCCAAGAAATAGAAAATCTTGGACACTAAATAAATAAATAAGCCACTTTAAATGGCTGTTATGGTACTCTGGCTTGATACTCTGGCTGTTATGGTACTCTGGCTTGATACTGTTATGGTACTCTGGCTGTTATGGTACTCTGGCTTGAGGGTGGCCAGCCTTGGGTTGGGAAGTTCCTGGAAATTTGGGGGTGGAGCCTGGTGAGGGGAGGGACCTCAGAAGGATATAATGCAATGCCATAGTGTCTGCCTTTAAAGCAGCCATTTGCTTCACAGGAACAGACCTTTGTAGCCTGGAGATCAGTTGTCATACCTGTAGATATCCAGCCCCCACCTGGAGGCTGGCAACCCTATACCAAACTCCAAAATATACGTTCTACACATAGTAATTGCCCTGTCCTGGATAGCCCAGGTGAGCCTGATCTTGTCAGATCTCAGAAGCTAAGCAGAGTTGGCCTTGGTTAGTAATTGGATAGGAGGCCTCCAATGAAGAACAGGGTTGCAGAGGCAGGCAATGGCAAACCATCTCTGTTAGTCTCTCGCCATGAAAGCCCTGTTGTGGGGGGGAGTCACCATCAGTCAGCGATGAGGGCACCACATACACGCACACACACATAATAATCAAAGCATATTAGGGTTGCAAGTTGGCTCAAATCTTTACTTTTAGCAGCAGGAGCAAGGCGTCTTATGCTTCACACCACTGCTTGCTGGGGGGTGGGGAGCTACTGATGGGCTTCTGCTGAGCTTCTGCACCACCACTACGGAACTGGTCGTTCAGTTACCAACTCCTCAGGCATGGCCTCCATTTCAACATGCCGCCATGGAACAAGTGCCAAGGGGTGGGGGCCAGCTTCTCAGACCAGGGGCCCACACCGGATGTGCCTGTGTGAGCTCCCCCAGGCCCTGGTCACTCCCCGCACTCCCACAACATGGCGACCGCCATGCCACCTCCCGGCTTGCCTCCCCTCCATCGCCTGCAACTCAGGCCCCCAGATGAGTCTGGGAGCTGTCATTTCTGTTCCCTTCACTGGTGGCTAAAGACATCTTGACCCCTGAGGAAGAAAATGTAGATGGCAACCTGCCCCCCCTCACACACACATTGGGATGAAAATATAACAATAAATATTGGGCAATTTGGTCTGCTTTCAGGGCACGACAAAAACTACCTTATGATCACAACAATCATCTGTCGAAGATCGCTGTGGCTCTCGAAAGCTTATGCTACAATAAAGTTGGTTAGTCTTAAAGGTGCTACTGGACTTTTTGCTGTTTTGCTACTGCAGACTAACACGGCCAACTCCTCTGGATTTATGATGATGGGAGAAAAGTATCCCATTCCAGCTGTGTCCTGTTGTAGCAATCTGTATACATTTGCCCTGGAGTGAAGCATGAACGAGAACATTAGAAAACTCACAGAAGACGTTCAGCCCAACAGCTTGGGACTTCTCACTCCCCTTGTCATTCTGCACTTTGCACGAGTAATATCCTGTGTCTCCAACAGCCACCTCGTGAAACACCAGGCTCCGGGCTGTGCCTTCTTTCATCCAGACGTTGTTCTTGTACCAGCTGTAGTGGATCTCTTGCATGTCTTCGCCAGGAACGTCACAAGTCAGCGTGACCGCCTCACCTTCTAGGACATCAGAAGAAGGGCTGACTGACAGCAGGGCAGCTGCAAAGGGAGGGAACAGGAAAAATTGGGGAAAGGAGAAGTCCACTCATGTACTGCTGACGGAAATCCTGGCTCTTTCAGCCCTCTACGGATATGGGACCTGGCTGCTCAACGGACATCTGCCCAAGTCATCTTTTGGCAAGACTTTGGGGCACATTTAATAAAGACAGCACAGAACTGTGGGAAGTAATAAGGTTGAACAGTAAGAATGTATAGGTAATAGGGAGTATATATGATATTTTAGTGATGTAACAGAAGTAATAGATTTATAATATAGATAATAGGTATTTAAAGATTAGTATATTACATATATATACATATATTTCTTTTTTCTCCTTTAGTTAGTATATGTACTTATTATATACTTATATATTTTTTATATACTCTTAATTTAGATAAGTATTATATTAAGATAGTTAATACAATTAATAGATTAGATTAGTATGCATTATATAGATATATATTATATATATTATTATTATAGATTTTAAGAATTTATAGTATATATTCTTTAGGTTAAGTTGGGTATGGAAAACTGTTGGGAGTCACTAGTTAAGGGAGGGGGGAAAGGATGGGGAAAATGTAATGGGGTGGAAAATGATAATGATTATCATGTTTATGTTTGTTAACCCATCCAATAAAAAATTTTGAAAAAAAAAAAGACAGTACAGAACAGATCCGGCTGCCTCATTGAGTCTTCATGCAGGCGTGGGAGACCCCCTAGTTGGTCAACTGGCAGCACCCACAGCAACAGGAAAACTCTAAGCAGGACTTATAGCGGAGCCCAGCATCTTGCCTCTCTTTCACTCCCCCTGTCAGATGTGACTCTGCCCTTCATACTCACTGAAAACATAGAGTGTTGCCACTTCAGCCACTGCAGCCCCGACGGCATTTTCAGCCTCACAGTTGTACTGGCCGTAGTCTTCCCGACTGACGCTCTGGATGGTCTTGACCTGCTCCTTTCCGCAGGCCACCCCGTCTTTGAACCACCTGTAAGCAGTGACTTCTGGGTAACTGCTTCCAACGTTGCATGTGAGAGACGCAGCATCCCCCACTCGGATGTTCTTTGAGGAGGGGCTGATTGCCACTTTGACGCCTTTGGGGGAATCTAGGAGCAACCCATCAAACAAGAACTGGTTGAAAGCGATGTTCATTTGTAGGCGAAAAAATGTAATGGATTAATAATATGCTTATTATGCTTTTTACTGTTTTTTTACTTTGCATGGCGGCCAATGTTGGCTCTTTGTCGTTTTGTTTTTGTTACGCCTAACCGTCCTTCTTTGCGCTATCTTTTCTACAATAGAAATAATACAATAGAAATACTGTTCTACAATGGAAATAAAAAATAATCATAAAAAAAGAAAGCAACTTGCTTGCAGACGTGGCAATGGCTGGCCTCCATCTGCTGCGGAGGAAGGCTGTCTTCTTGGGAACAATCTTTGGGCATTCTCAGTTTCAGGAAACAATGAGAAGTCATGTCAAGCCTGTGGCAATTTAGAGGCAGGCTAAATTATTTGGACAAAAGATCCTCACTCCTGGAGGATTCCCTGACCAAATTTCCCGTGTTTTATGGATCAAGCCAA
The DNA here is from genome assembly GCF_028583425.1 of Eublepharis macularius. Lineage (NCBI taxonomy): Eukaryota > Metazoa > Chordata > Lepidosauria > Squamata > Eublepharidae > Eublepharis > Eublepharis macularius. The sequence goes on from NC_072799.1 coordinate 2,716,100, forward strand.
TAAAACCATATTCCACCAGTTATCCTATCAACCTGTCAGCTTCCACCCTGCACCAGCTGGAGTCTAATTTGCTACTCCTCCCTAGACATAGAGGCAACTGGATAGGTAAGGGACAAAACTGCACATTATCGCAACCAGAAATAACGTTTTGTCCATATTATTAAATGAAAAGCAGCCATGGAAGGCTGGAGGGGGCAGGGCTGATTAAACTTCTCCTGTCAGGCTGTTTTCCCACTCAAAAGCCATCCCTCCCTGGCCAGGTGCCTTATCCTCCATAGGAGGAAAATGCAGATCCACATATTTTTCTTCCCATGGGGAGAAAGCAGCTGAGGGGGAGGGTTTTTTTTATGGGAAACGAGAGGAGGGGAACCCTGACCTGGATAGCCCAGGTGATCTTGATCCGTCAAACCTCAGAAGCTAAGCAGGGTTGGCCTTGATTAGTAATTGGATGGGAGACCTCCAACAAAGACCGGGGCTGCAGAGGCAGGCGATGGCAAGCCACCTCTGATAGTCTCTTGCCATGAAAATGCCATCAGGGGTCACCATAAGTCAACTTTGACATGAGGGCACCACCACACACACATACACACACACACACACACACACACGATAGGAGGGGAAATCGTTAAGGGGCTCTTTTCTTTCCAGGGTTGCATCACAGTTGCAGCCTACCCAGATGCTTTTCTCATAAACGTGAGGCTGTGTTGCTCTGAGTTAGGACCCCCCGCCCCCGTCTATGCAGATAGGCAGTCCCAGGGTCTCTGGTGGACTGTCAGTCACATCACCTCTGGCATGATCCCTTTTTAAAATCTGGAGATGCTGCGAGGGATTGAACCGGCGACCTTCTGCATGCAAAGCAGGTGCTCAACCACTGAGCCACAGCCCGATCTGTGGCTCGATTAATCTTCATAAAGATATAAGCAATTTTGTGTCATTGCAGAGGTGTCGTTTGGCCCTGCCCCCAACCCCACCCAGAGAATCCCCAAGGATTTTCTTTCCGTAATATGAGTCTGTAGTTCTATGGAAGCAAGCTGGCTGGCGGTTACTTGGGACAAAAGGAGATCAGTTCTGTCTTCAAATCTTGGGTCTGTCTTGGGTCCAAAATATTAGGGAGAAAGGCATCTTTACATAAATAAATAAAATAAAGTATGATGTGGCCGCTGAGTCCTCCATGGCTGAAAACAGCATCACAGACAATGCTATCCTAAGGGAGTTACCCCCTTCTAAGCGTATTAACTTGAATGGATCTAACTCTACTTAGTAGATCTAAGTAGATCCAAAGCAGCCATTTTCTCCAGGTGAACTGATCTCTGTGGCCTGGAGACCAGTTGTAATTCCGGGAGATCTCCAGCCATCACCTGGAGGCTGGCAACCCTGCTATGACCATATACAATAAATTCTCTTCCACTACTTAGGACTGTATGGTGATCAACTGTCCCGAATGTCCGTAATTTTCTTCTTTTTCTTTTTAATTAAAGTTTATATAAAATAAATCTAAGACTATTTAGGAGAAAATTTCTTGCCAGTATTTTATCTGATCTCTGTCTTCTGCCTGATTTTGGTAAATGTGGCAACTAGGAAAGTAAACAACTGATATAGATGGTTGACTTTTGGTCTGTTAGTGATCATTTGATTTTAAAGCTGTTTATATTTTAGGTAACATGCATTTTACTGTAATTGTATCTGTATGCTTGTTTTATTATGAAAGGTTTTGGATTGTGAAGGCTTCTGGCCACGTACAATAAATTCTCTTCCACTACTTAGGACTATATGGTGAGTAACTGTCCTGAATGTTTGTAATCTTCTTTTTCTTTTTAATTAAAGTTTATATAAAAGAAGAAAAGAATAACTAACAAAAACAGTGAAATATAGAAAAAGGGGAAAAAACCTAAAAGAAGATTTTCTGTGCATCAAATATAGAGATCATTACAATTTTTTCTCTTACTCTACATTTACAAAGAAAAACCCTTTTTTCTACGGTCCAAATTCCTTATTCATCTAACCCACAAATCATCAGAACATTATTATTTGTTTCATGCAAAAAGTCTATAAGGGGTTTCCAATCAGCAATAAACAAATGTATTGTCTTTTCTCTAATCAATAAAGAAAATTTAGTCATTGCTGTGAGTTCCAGCGCCGTCCCCAACTGTTCCACTATTGTAGGCAGTATTGGACTCTTTGCATGCCGTATTCTGAACAACCCCTTTGTGAGGTCAATCAGCTTTCATTCCCTGGCTTGCCTAAGGGCCCTGTAGCACAGCAGGATTGGGACCCAAGACTGCCTGGCTCATAGCTTTCACTTTTAGCAGGGCCCCTCTACCCCCAGGGTCATATTATTCATAAGGCTGACTAGGCTGAAGCCTAGGGGCCCCACAGGGACTAGGGGCCCATCAAATTTTTGCTGAAATGCACCCCCACATAAATTACAATTAATTGATGCTCTTAGATAACCTCTATTAATATGATAATTAACTGCTTCCTTATTGAAGTTAAACAAATTGTCCCTTATATTAAAACAATTATCCATAAATTATATATTTTTAATAAATAATACAAATTTTATTCACTTCAAAATATTACGGAATTGAACAATTATACCCTCAAAATGTGCTCTCCTTAACGGTTCTACTCACGCAATAAAAATATTTTAAAAATTGTGAATAGAATTCTTCAGGAGACCCTCAAAATGGATATAGGGCTATGTACTGCAGACTAGTAACGTAACAGGGTCAGGCTGTCAGCTGCAGTGGGGTGAAAGACTGAAGTGCCAGCGGGTCCCCCAAATACCTGAAAGCCTAGGGGCCTGGCCATGGGTTAATGTGTCCCTGTCTGCCCTCTCACTTTCCCAGAGGTACGGAGGGACTCCAGTCTCCTCTTCTTCTTATGTCCCCAGCCAGACGGCAAAAGATGCCCTGGGCAGGCATTAAATCAAACATAAAGAGAGAGGAGAGACATGCAGGTGAAACACCAAAGGGAAGTAGATACAAAAGAGTTAGCCGTGTTAGTCTGTAGTTGCAAAATAGTAGAGTCCAGTAGCACCTTTAAGACTAACCAACTTTATTGCAGCATAAGCTTTCGAGAAGCACAGCTCTCTTTGTCAGATGCATGATGCTACAATAAAGTTGGTTAGTCTTAAAGGTGCTACTGGACTCTTTACCAAAGGGAAGGACTCCCATGATGACATGCCCCTGCCCTGCCCTGGCTCCTGGCAGCAGATCCACTCACGTTTCACCTGCAGCGTGACTTCGCTCACTTTGGTCAGGGCGCCAACGGCCACCTCGCAGCTCAGCTTCCGGTTGTGGTCCTGCCAGGAAAGCAAGGTGCTGAGGGTTTGCTTCTGCAGCGCTCCTCCGGTGTCCAGCTGGACCATCCCTGAGATACGGGAGGCCTCGGGGTTGTGTCCGGTCCACCGCAGGGAGAAGTTGTCATAGGGGCAGACGTAGGGGCTGGAGCAGTTGAAAGTCACCAGCTCCGCCTCGTGCAGGTTTTCTGGGGACACAATGGTGGGACTGTCCAGGGTATCTGGTGAAGACAAGAAAAAGAATGGGCTGGGAATCAAGAGGACCCGAGAAAGGAGGAAAAATTTGGAAAAGACGGTGGGGGCGTGAGCCCTGTGTGCAGTGCCGTATAGTGGTTAGAGCATCAGACTCCGCAAAGCCCATGGGGCGACCTTTGGCCAGTCCCTCTCTCTCTCTCCCTTCAGCCACCTCACAGGATTGTTGAAGGGGGACTGTGCCCACAGCATTGCGCCCCTTGGAAGCAGTGTGCGCCCCGACTTGCACCTCGAAGAAGCCAGGCTGTGGGCTCTGCTCGCTTACCGGTGACTGTCAGCTCTACTCCTCGCACGTCCACCCAGTTGTTCCTGTCGCTCATCTCAAAGCGGAAGTTGTACTTGCCACTGTCGCTGGCCTTGACCCTCCTCAGGAGGAGGGTGCAGTTGCGCTGCTGGAGCGGGTCCCCCAGCAGCTCCGCACGGCCCTGGAACTGGCCATCCGCGGCATCTGGAGTGGCCGAATGGTACACCACTGTGCGCTGCCCCTCATTGTAGTTTTTGAACCAGATGGCCTTGATGCTCTCTGGGGTGTCCACGGGGTAGTTGAAGGTGCAGGGGATCACCACGCACGAACCTTGGACGGCTCGCAGGTGCTCGGGGTATGTGACGGTCCACGAAGCAAAGGCTGGAGGAAGGCAGAATAATAATAATAATAATAGTAAAAAGGCAGAGTAACAAGAACAAGAACAAAATAGGAGAGAGTCCAATAGCACCTTGAAGACTAACCAACGTTATTGTAGCATAAGCTTTCGAGAGCCAGTTCTCTTCGTCAGATGCAACTTTATTGTAGCATAAGCTTTCGAGAGCCACAGCTCTCTTCGTCAGATGCAACTTTATTGTAGCATAAGCTTTCGAGAGCCACAGCTCTCTTCGTCAGATGCAACTTTATTGTAGCATAAGCTTTCGAGAGCCACAGCTCTCTTCGTCAGATGCAACTTTATTGTAGCATAAGCTTTCGAGAGCCACAGCTCTCTTTGTCAGATGCAATTTTATTGTAGCATAAACTTTCGAGAGCCACAGCTCTCTTCGTCAGATGCAACTTTATTGTAGCATAAGCTTTCGAGAACCACAGCTCTCTTCATCAGATGCAACCTGACGGTTGCATCTGATGAAGAGAGCTATGGTTCTCGAAAGCTTATGCTACAATAAAGTTGGTTAGGCTTAAAGGTGCTACTGGACTCTATTATTTTGCAACTACAGACTAACGTGGCGAACTCCTCTGGATCTAAGAATTATATGCAAGGCAAAATGCAACCCCCCCCCCCGCACGGTTCTCTTTCTCCTGGTCTTTCCCTTGGGGTGATGAGGGTGCCCGCTCAGGACAGGAGCACCTGGGTGGCAGTCCAAAATCTCACTGGGGAGCTGAGAAGCTGTGCATGGAAGCCGCAGCTGTTCTCTCTTGCTGGCCCCCACCACGTCATCCTTTTTGGTTTGCCGAAGTCCAGGCTGGGCCTGGAGTTCTCCTAGAATGACAACTGATTTCCAGACTACAGAGATCAGCTCTCCTGGAGAAAAACGGCTGCTTTGGAGGGGGGGCTCTGTGGTTTATAACCCACCGAGATCCTTCGTAGGGTTTTGTACCTCCAGGGGGAGCCTGGAGATCGCCAGGAATTGCAACTGATCTGCAGACCACAGAGATCAGCTCTCCTGGAGAGATCTGGGGAGGGAGGATCCCGGGGACAAGAGAGAGCTCAGTGCAGCTGTGATGCAACAGAGTCCACCCTCTGTAGTTGCCATTTTCTCCAGGGGAACTGGTCTCTGCTATGTGGACATCAGTTGCAATGGCAAAGAACTAGGCCTCGCCTGGAGCTTGGCAACCTCGGGCCCTTTTTTCCAACAGGGCAAACCGCATCCCCTTGGGGGTCACTTCAGGTTGGGGAAATGTTATGGGGAAAAGCTGAGCCCTGCACCACCGTCCTGATCAGAATTAAGTCCTCCATACTGTCTACATAAAAGGGGTGTGTGTGCGGAATGCTGGGAATCCCATCTTTGATGCCGTGTCTGGTTTGGCCCTGGTGGCCTCCCATGCTTGGGGGCCTCTCACTTCATTCCTTAGAAAACAAACTGAGCAACCGTACCTTGGAGAACACAAAGAGCAAGTTCCAGAAGGAGCAGGAGCCCCGTCATGGTGTCTCCTGGGGTCTAATCCAAATCCTAGAAGGGGGAAATGCAGGATTAGATGAGAGAGCAGCAGCCAAAAATCAAGACATCTGGACTTTACAGGCTACCTGTAAACGAGTTCGGAGTGTGCACTTGGAAATGAATACCAGGTAATTATTGCAAACAATTGGGAATGAAAAATTGCCAACAGTAATATTGAGATCTGGCTGCTATTCCTGCAGCTGGCACTTCATTTTAAAGTTCAAGACGGCCGGAGGGAGGTTGTAGAGCAACCCTGGACTTTCTCGGTGGCCTCCCGTCCAAGTACTAGTTAGGGCGAACACTGCTTTGCTTCCAAGATGCAACAAAACCCAGCAAGCCTGGGCCATCTAGGTCAGGGTGCACGAATGGACTTAACATGTGATGAACAGCGGCTGGAAAGAGGAAGCAAGACGAGCTTCCTTATCTCTGTGGTGAGGCTTGCAAGACAGTGATGGAGAATTTGCAAGCGAGAGGGCAACCTGAGGAGACCTTTCGGATGGGAACTCTCCCTGGCAGAGAAAGCTCCAGAGCAGCATATGGTGCAGTTGGCACCTCGCAAAGGGGACGTCTGGGGCCTTGCTCTCTGTGCCCCTTGAAGAGACCAGAGCGGCTCTCTCGGTCTCCTTGGAGCTTCTATGGGCTGGTGAGGCTGCTTTGCCTCAGCTTTCGTCAGGAATGAATGACTGGCCAATCTGTCTTCAGTCTCAGTTGATGCCCTTCCAACAGGCACCCAAAGGCCTGTTCTTTGTGAGGAGCTCGCAAGACAGCCCTGACCTTTCTCTGCAAAATTCCATTACGTGCAAATAAAATCACCGTAAGAACACGAGAAGAGCCCTGCTGGACCAGACCAGTGGCCCACCTATTCCAGTATGCCATCTCACACAGCGGCCCAAGGCCTTCCCTGAAGTTGCCTCCTGGCTCTGAGATTCAGAGGTAGACTGCCTCTGAACATGGAGGCCCCCTTAAGGCACCATGGCTAGTAAGTTAGTAACCATTGATGGAACTGTCCTGCATGAATCTGTCTAACCCCTCTTTAAACCTGTCCATGTCTGTGGCCATCTCTACATCCTCTGGCAGTGAATTCCATATCTTAATCACTCGTTCAGAGAGCCAGTTTGGTGTAGTGGTTAAGAGCGTGGGACTCTAATCTGGAGAGCCGGGTTTGATTCCCCACTCCTCCACTTGAAGCCAGCTGGGTGACCTTGGGTCAGTCACAGCTCTCTCAGAACTCTTTCAACCCCACACACCTCACAGGGGTTTTTTTGTTGTGGGGATAATAATAACATACTTTGTAAACTGCTCTGAGTGGGCGTTAAGTCATCTTGAAGGGCGGTATATAAATTGAATGTTATTATTATTATAAATGATAATATAATAACATTCTGTTTATCTACCACCCTTCAGGACATCTTAACGCCCACTTAGAGCAGTTTACAAAGTGTGTTACTATTATCCCCTGTGAAGTGGGTGGGGCTGAGAGAGCTCTGAGAGTGCTGTGACTGACCCAAGGTCACCCAGCTGCCTTCAAGCGGAGGAGTGGGGAATCAAACCCGGCTCTCCAGATTAGAGACACCCCCCGCCCTGAGTCGTGTCTTTCCTCAACTGAAAAGTCCCCGATTCTTCAGCCTTTTCACATGGGAAAGGTGCTCCAACCCCCATCATCTCGGTTGCCCTCTTCTGTACTTTTTCCAGCTCTGCAATGTCCTTTTTGAGATATGGTGACCAGAACTGCACACAATATTCCCAAGGAATCCATGCTACAGATTTATGCAAGGGCATTACTATAATAGCTATTTTCAGTCCCTTTCCTAATCATCCCCAGCACAGAGTGCCTTTTTTACCACTGCCACAAACGAACATTTTTGTTCACTATTCACTATAACCCCAAGATCTCTTTAAATCTTGGAGATTCTTTACATGAGACGCCTTGGTGCCTGTTCATCAAGTGTAGGGAGACTCAATGTTAGCTGGGAAGTGTAGTTTTAAATGATAGAGAAAGCAGAGATCACTCCTCAGAAGGTTTGTCAATTTCATCTTCACCTTCTGGAAGGCTCTGTCAATTTCACCACTCCAGTCTAAAACTGTGAAATGGCAACCAGAGGGCAGCCAGGAATGGAAATGGGCTGTAGCTGCCTTCCAGAGCTGGGCTTGGACCTGGAGAGGTTATCATGGGCTGAAGTTTCCCTTCTGGCATTTCACAGCCCCTTCACACAGCTCCAGTGGATAGCAAAGCCTTTGCCCTGCTGCTGGCTCGGTCTTTTTAAACTACTCTTCCCGGCTAACATTGCCTCTCCTGACACGTGTTCTTCATGTGTCAGAGGTCACAGAGATTCTGTGTCTCAGCCAGTTCAAACCCAACAGCATATATTTAAGTTAGGAACCACCCCCCCTGCTACACACCGGCTGTTCACAAGAGCAGCCAGTGGCAATGACACAATCTTGCTAGGCTTTCGCGTCCTGTGGTGGAAGAGGAACCCATTGTCATGACCGAGCCCTAAACGGGAGGTTGTGAACTCCCTGGCACACTCCAGCTCAGCATTTTCATGCCAGTGACTCCTTAGGAAAGTCTGACTCAAAAAAGCAGTTGGAATCTCCCTCCCCACGTTTCAGTTCTGGCAAGAGGGACTGGCAAAAGTATCTCCCTGAGAAGGACGAATTAGTAAACAGAGGATGTCCGGCCTTTGGGCAGACTGGCCACACGTGAGACATTGCACTGGAGCCAAAAATAGCACCTCTGCTCTGGTGACAGCAGTCTGGGAGAGGAGGAAAGGGCATGCGACTCAGCGGCTGTACTCAACATCCCATCTGTTTCCTGGGCTCAGTTCTGCCTGCCTGCTGCTGGCCTCCAGGGTTTCGTTTCTTTGGCACCTGCCCTGCTTCGGAAGCAGAAGGCTGAGGAGTTTCGCTTTCGTTCTCATATTTGGAGGCATTGGGGCCTGCTTTCTGCTAGGGAGATTGGGGCTGTGGTTTCAGCGAGGCCAGGATGAGGTACTTTGTTGTTTCCAGCAAAGGACAGCTACCACCACGCTCTTTACAGAATTACAGCACCCGGGCCGTGGGAGGGGGGCATTCAGCTCGTGAAAGTCTACACAGGTGAGAAGATGTTGGAAGAGGAGGATTCATCGCTGTCCCTTTCCTCAGGTTTCAGAGGGGACAAACCAGAGTTAGAAGTACAGAGAGGTCAAGGCATCCTGTTCACTGCTCCGACTGTCCTTTGATATGTAGATTGCTATTCTCAGGATTTCCTCCTCCTGACTTCCTCCCTCTCACTTCTTCTCTTCCTGACTTTGTTCTAGGCACCATCTCTCTCCTTCTCCACCCTCCATCTTGCAAGCATGGATGCAGGACTTCTCCTAGCATCCATGTCCATCCTTAGACTAGATAGAATCTGTCTCTCCTCCTTAGAGTAGATAGGTAGATAGACTCTGTCTCTCTTCCTTTCCTATCAGAGTATGGAGTTCCTACAATAAAGAACTCTTATTTCCTTTCTAAGTATAAGCAAGTGCATGCTTTGTTATTTTCTGCACACATACCAGCCAGCAGAACCAGCTCACAACCACCAATGATCATGCTTCCTCTACTAAACGATAAACTCTGCTAACGGCCCAAACATGGAATCCTTTAATTAGGTTTTAATTAGGGCATAAGTCTCGGGGGCTTACAGTGACATCCTAAGCAGCGTTGTCCCACCCTTTTAAGTCCACTGGAGCCAATGGGTGACTCTGCTTAGGACTGGACTGTTGGAGAGACTCTTCCAGTTGTTCCGACCTGATGCAGAACTGCGAACGCTGGATTCTGTGTGAGTGAATTGTGTTCTGGATTCATTTACTTCATTTATACACCACTTTTCTCCCAGTGGGGACCCAAAGCTGCTGACGTCATTCTTCCCTCCTCCACTTTATCCTCACAGCAACCCTGCGAGGTAGGTTAGGCTGAGAATAAGGGACTGGCCCAAGGCCATCCAGCAAGCTTCCATGGCAGAGCGGGGATTTGAACCAGGGTCTCCCAGATCCTACTCTTACGCTTTAACTACTACACCATGCTGGATCTCACACAGGTCAAAAGGTGTACAAGAGCCAGCACAGGGTAACAGATTGGTTTCTCTACACAAGACATCTTACACGGGACGCTCAAGTGTGGGAAGTTGCAATGTTAGCCGGGAAGGGTAGTTTAAAAAGACCCAGAGGCAGCAGAGATCGCTCCTCAGGGGGTTTGTTAATTTCATCTTTGCCTCCCTGAAGGCTCTGTCAATTTCACCTCCCCTTTGGAGAGGAGAGAATGAAATTAAGAAACCCTCTGAGGAGCTATTTCTGCTGGCTCTGGGTCTTTTAAAAATACACTTTCCAGCTAACATTGCGTCTCCCCTACACTTGAACGTCCCCGTGTAAGATGTCTCATATAGAGAGACTCTAAGATGTTTTGTGTAGAGAGATGAGTCTGGCCTCGGACTGGAGAGATCTGGGTTCTGATTCTTGCTCAAACCAGTGACGGTGCTCCCTGGATGGAGCGCCTCACACCCCCATTAGCAAAAAGGAACGCTCCTCCCCAAGGTGCTAAAACAGGTCCAAGGTGAGAATGAGATTTTTCTCAAGGCAGCCGCAATTCTCCGTACTCCGCCTAAGAATCTCTTTGGTTTGCAATGTGGGAAGAAACCACTTTTGAGTCTTCTGTGGAGCTCCATACCCTTCAGTCAAGCTTAAAAATGTTCTTCCTGTTCTTTCTGGGAATCTCATATCAGCAGAAAAAGTTTTGAAAACGCAGCTTGGATTGGCAAGATTCTGCATGCGCAGACCGGCAACGATGGTTTGCTGTTCATGAGTTTTGCACCTGTCATTCCTGGGGCATCTGAGCAAAAGCTTGGCTTCTCCACAATCCAGAGGAGTTAGCCGTGTTAGTCTGTAGTAGCAAAATCAAAAAGAGTCCAGTAGCACCTTTAAGACTAACCAATTTTATTGTAGCATCAGCTTTCGAGAATCAAGTTCTCTTCGTCAGATGCATGATACAAACAGTTTGTATCGTGCATCTGACGAAGAGAACTTGATTCTCGAAAGCTGATGCTACAATAGAATTGGTTAGTCTTAAAGGTGCTACTGGACTCTTTTTGATTTTGCTTCTCCACAATCTGTCACTTCCCCATGGGGGGGATGGGGGGGGGGCTGCAGCAGAGGCTGGCAAAGTCAGTCCTTCTGCTGGAGCTCAAGCAGAGTGGCTGTCCCTGGACTGGGGCATGACCCAGAGACCTCCAAGGGCACATTTGTTTATTTGTTTGTTTCTTTAATTGGATTTAATTGGATTTCTATTCTACCCTCCCTGCAAGCAGTCTCAGGGCAGATCACATCATTTAAAAACATGGTAACATAATTACATACAATCATTAAAAACATTACAAAAATTATTAAAAACATTATAAAATCTCAGTCAATTATAATACAAGATACAAATCAGTTCTGGACCAGCTTTTAGTTTACCTGCCTTAGATAGCTTGTTTCCCTAATTATTCCCTAATTCTATAATCCTAGTTCCATAGCATTGGTTGTTGGTTCTTGAATGCTGTTTAATTGTACTGGTTTTATCCTGTAACCTGCCTTGAGTCTTAATGAGAAAGGCAAACTATAAATAGCAGTAGCCGCAGTGGAACTGGTGATGATGATGATGGTTGGCACACAGGGTCCCTTTTTCTAAACATGGTCAGTCCACCCTCACCCCCTCCTGCTGCAGATGGCTGTCCAAAGTCACTCACAGATTTATTTATTGTATTTATTTTCTTTATTTACACTCTGCCTTTCTCTCCAATAGAGACCCAAAGGGGCTTACATAATTTTCCTACATTTGATCCTCTCAACAACCCTGTGAGGTGGGCTAGGCTGAGAGTGTGTGACTAGCCCAAGGTCACCCAGCAAGCTTCCATGGCAGAGTGAAGGTTTGAACCTGGGTCTCCCAGATCCTAGGCTGACACTCTAACCACTAGACCACACTGGCTCTCGTGAAGCTATGAATAGCCAGGGCCAATGCCACAACAACGGTGCAGAGCTCAAACAACACTCAGCAACATTTCAGTAGATCTGATGCAAGATACATCCCTTGACAACTCCCATATTCTGCTATTGACTTGTGCGTGTGTTTGAAGACCACAAGCTGAAGCATCAAGCAAGGCCGTATTTAGGGGGGGGCAGTGGAGTTGCTTGCCCTGGGCGCTGCCAATAAGAGGGTGCTGGGCGCGGCTGCTGGCCAGGAGCATGTGGAGCTGGTGGCGGCAGCACGGAAGGCTGTACAGAAGGGCTGGGAGGCCACCTGCGCCACCTTGGCCGCCTGTTGTGCCAACGGGGGAGCCATGGCCCGAATCATGGGAGTGCACCTGGTGGCAGCCATGCCCTGCGCGATGACGTCACTTCCTGGAAGTGACATAATTACGCAGTCCTGAGAGCACGCGTGCTTCACGCACATACATGTGAGGTGGCAGGAGCGCCACCTGACCGGAGTTGCCCCAGGGGCTGGCAACCCACGAGATGGCACTGGCATCAACTGTTCTTCAATAGAGACCACTCAGTTTTCCAGCCACCAGCCATCAAGTGAAGAACAGCCAAATGATGTGTGAGCCAGGCCTTGATGCTCAGCAGGCGAGCGTGTGGACTGGCTCCACTGACTAGTACAGTTTGAGATAATAAGTAACATACCCTGACCTGGATAGCCCAGGTGAACCTGATCTTGTTCGATCTCAGAAGCTAAGCAGGGTCAGCCTTGGTTAGTAATTGGATGGGAGACTCCAACAAAGACCAAGGTTGCAGAGGCAGGCAGCGGCAAACCACTTCTGACAGTCTCTTGGCATGAAAACCCCACCAGGGGTCGCCGTAAGTCAGCTGTGGCTTCAAGGCACCACACACACACACACACAATAAATAACAAATAATAAATAATGTAAATAAAAAGATGGTGTGAGGCTATTGGGAACGTCTGCTTTGTGGTCTTGCACCTTTGATGGTCCATTTGTACCTTCAAGATGCAATTTGTGATGTGGTCACCAACTGAGGAACATGAATCAGAGGGGAGAGGGAGTGGAGGAAAAGAGAGAAAGAGAGAGATAAATCCTGCACTAGCACAGACCATTAACTTTCCTCCACCCAATGCTAGAGAAATACTTTAAGGAGGTAGAGGACATCCTCTAAGAAAATTCCCCAGGCCACACTGGCTGGTTCCTTTCCGTAGACCATTCTTCCTGTAATTTATCATCCATGGGTCAGTGGTAGAGCAGCTTGCTTTGCTTGCAGAAGGTCTGAGGTCTGATACCTGGTGCCCCAACTGAAGGACCTCACAGATCTTGTGAAATATCTTTCTCAACTGAGATCCAGGAGAGATGTTGCCAGTCTGAGGAGGAAATGCCGAGCTAGATGACCCAGGAAGAGTCAGGCCCAGCAGAACCTAGCTTGATATGTTCATCCTTGCTCTTAGGAAAGAGTCCAGTAGCACCTTTAAGAGGAACCAACTTTATTGTAGCATAAGCTTTCGAGAGCCACCGCTCTCTTCGTCAGGTTGCATCTGACGAAGAGAGCGGTGGCTCTCGAAAGCTTATGCTACAATAAAGTTGCATCTGATGAAGAGAGCTGTGGTTCTTGAAAGCTTATGCTACGATAAATTTGGTTAGTCCTTAAGGTGCTACTGGACTCTACTATTTTGCAACTACAGACTAACACAGCTAACTCCTCTGGATCGTTGCTATTAGAAGCACTGAGCCCAAATCACATGGATTTAAAATAGTTCTCAACTGCTAAAAGCCTGTCAGGATTCAAGCGTAGAGTCAAGTTGCGATCTGAAGCCCTCTTTCCAATGTTCCAGCTGTAAAGTCCAGCCAAGCTACAATTTCTTTATTATCTTTATATCTTTAGTTTTGCTCACTGAGTGGTACTCAAGGGAGGTTCATTGCGGGGAATCCCAAGCAGCCCACAGAAAGGGTGAAAACAACACACAAAACCGCATAATACAAGGACAGAAAGCCAGAGAGAAAAAGGGATGATGACCTTTAAAAAGTCACCATTTTCGAACGATCTCCTAAACAGTTTGGCTTCCAGGCAGAGCCTCCAAAAGGATAAGAGTGTAGAAGCCTTCCTGGTATTCTCACGAAGGCTGTGACACCATATAGAGGTCCCCTTAGGAAAAGCCAAGCAGGGGAAGAGTGAAAACAGTCCTGGAACAAAGTGAAGCGTGGATCTGCTTGGCTCGGACTTGGGCCACAGCAACACTGACAAAAGGTGCAGAGCCATCCATGGGGCAAAACGATACCCGCTGTTATGGTTGCTGCACCCCATTTGAGTTGTGTGGATGCTGCAGCTCTTTAAACACTGCAGGGGGACAACTTTCCTTAGCCAGCTCCTGGCTACCAAGGGCAACAGGCCAGCAGGAACTGTCGAATGAATGAACGAACGAACGAGCAAACGAACAGACAAATGACCGAACAAACGACCGACCGACCGAACAAACGAATGAACGGATAAAATGGCCAGTCCACTCTAGACAGTCTGCGGGAGAGAATGGCGAGGGTGACTGCAGCGTCTGCCTGGATTCATATGAGGTGAAGTAAGGGGGACTTTTCCATTCACTTTGAATTTTAGCTCGCTGATGGATTGGGTTCCCTTGTACAAAGTGCTTCTGCCCCATTTCTCTGCTGCTCTTGCCACACTCACTTGAGGTTGGCAGCCTGTCATACTCCAGAAA